>NW_026988443.1:11644583-12929166 GCF_030222135.1 Aotus nancymaae
CTGTAAGTGGTGACAATGGTAGAATGGTCTCATAGGCCATGTGAGGACCGCAGGGCTAAGAGCTGTAAAGGTGCCTGCATGCAGGAATCATCACTCAGTGAATAGCTGCTGCGGCTACTGCATTCAGGCGCCATGGCTAGAGGTGAGGTTCTAGGATATAGGAGCCATGTAGGATGCAGGCTGTCTGCCTTGGTCCTCCGCCATCCTCTCTGGTCAGCGCTGCGTGTCCCTCTCTGGCCTGGGGTGAGAGTGGGGCTGAGAGCCCATGGCAAAGGTTTCTGGAAGCAGCTCCTGGAGCCAGGCCAGGAGAGCCTTGGTAGTGGCTGCTGCTGGCCATCCAGCCGCCCTGTCCACTGCATCCCGGGAGCCCGAGAGCCTGGTCCTGGCCTCATACCTGCTCTCAGCGCCGCCCAGCCGGGCCTGAGGCTGCCACCACTTCTCCACTACCACTGTCGCCGCCACCGCCTGCAGGGCCTTATCTTGTCAAACCAAGACCAAAACCATGAGCAGATTCTGAGAGACCCTCCAAGCCTGGAAGGTATGAAGCACCTCCCTCCAACCGAATCCATCAGCTAAGAGTTGAAAGCAGCAGGTTCTCAGGGCGCCGCTGGGTGACTTTGCTGTGACGCCTGCCCAGCCCGCCCCTGCGCCCGCACTCCTCTCCAGCCACTTGGCCTGGGCTCCTCCTACCCATCCTGTATCTCTTGCCCTGCGGTCCACAGGCCCAGGACGACCCTGGCCCCCATGAGCCCTCATGGGGCTCTCAGCATGAACTGGCTGGGATGCCCTGGCCCTGAGACTGGTTGAACCATTTTTTCAGTATTTTTCTCTCTTTCTCTTGTTGGGTTTTTATCTTCTTCTCTGTTTTGATCTGTTTTGCTGTGTTTCATCTTGGGGTTCCTCTGGCCCCTCTACTGAGAAACCAGCCCCAACAACCAGTTCTCCCCCACCCCAGCCCACCAACGAAACCACCAAGCACACCGAGGCCACAGCAAGCTCACCCCCGAGACGCTATCCCCCTGGTGTCTGCTTCCAACTCGGAATTAATTCGAGGATCTTTTAGTCCTCGGTTAATGTTTCCCAACCGAATGCGTGCACCCTCCCAACCTTGCTGTCGAAACCAAATGAGACCCGGTAGAGAAATCTGCATGACTGGGGGTCCACGCAGATGCGTTCGGTGGTGGTTGCGGCCCCTGCCCTGTACGTGCATGGTGCATGTCCTCTCTGTGAGCTGGAGCCTCTCCAGTGACCTCACTGCCCCCACCCGGGGCCAGCTCTCTTTGGAAGGGGGCAGCATCCACCCACCCTGCCCGGCCCTGCTCCGCCCTGCCCTGCCTGCGTGTGGAATGATACAGGACCACGTCCCGTCTGTCCTTGTGGATCCTCCTGTCTCCGTCCTGGTGGTCTCCGTCCCGGTGGTGCGTCCAGCCGCATTGGTGGACCTTCCCTTTGCTTGTCCCGCTGTGTCGTTGGCCGCGGTGGGTCAGGGCCCTGAATGCTGCCGCCCCTCACTCACCCCTCCACTCTGTTGCAGAACCGCATGCATGAATCCCTGAAGCTTTTCGACAGCATCTGCAACAACAAATGGTTCACAGACACGTCCATCATCCTGTTTCTTAACAAGAAGGACATATTTGAAGAGAAGATCAAGAAGTCCCCGCTCACCATCTGCTTTCCTGAATATACAGGTAGAGACCCCTCCAAGGACAGCAGGACCCCGAGGGAGTGGGCCTTGTTTCCAAAGCCCAGTTCACCCTTCCTGCACTCTGTGGATGCACCCAATTCTGCCTCAGAGAATCCGCACAAACGGGCCCCCACCCTGCCCCCAGATTGTGCTGTAGCGAGGAGGAGCAGCTAGCCGGGGCTTCCTCATCAGGGAAAGCAGGTGCAGCTCTGGCTCTGCCACTTATAAGCTGTGTGACCAGGGTGGCCTCTGGGAACCTGAGCTCCACTCTCTACGCTCAGGGGCTCTCTGTGACGAGAGATCGCTGAGAAGATGAGGGGCAGTGCACAGAGGCTGGGAGTCGGGCGGCCCAAGGTTGATGCCCCAGCTCCGCCACTCAGGCAGCTCAGGCGGGTCATGCAGCCTCTCTGAGCCTTAGTCTCTGGGTCTGTGAGGTGGGGTGATGGCTGTGATTGCCCTCGCCTCCCTCACTGGGTGCTGTGAGGAGGAAATGAGCTGATAGGTACGCAGAGCTTTGCGTGGTGCTGCACATAGGAAGCGCTCCCTGTGTGTCTGCTCTTGCCATTAGGGGTATGCCTGTAACTCACATGCATCCTAACACCACCTCCCACATGCGGCTGCTGCAAGATTCAAATCACAGAACTTTGCAAGCTGCAGACCTCTGGCCTCCTGCATAGGGTGCTGGGGATGAGAGGCCAGCCCTGCCAGTGCTGTGATGGGTTTACCTGACCATGGGGTGGGTGGGCAGCCAGGAAGGCAGCGTGACCAGGGCCCCTGAGGAGCTGCAGGGTGGCAGCCCTGGTCAGTGACACCAGAGCAGTTTACGGGCCCCAGCATAGCCTGGGTGCCCATCAGCTCTTCTGAGATGGCCAGACCCTGACCAGAGAAGTGAGTAGGAGGAGAAGTGGGGCAGCCTGGGGGCTTGGGGCCAGGCAACCTACCTCCTGCCTCTGCTCATCCCCCCAAATCAGGCTGAGTGCCAGCAGGCCAGGACCTAGGTGTGTCCAGCCAGAGGTGAGTGGGGCTTAGCCTCCCTGGAACCCCCAAGCCAGCTTCCTCTCTAGCCATAGTTGAGGGCCTGTGGATCCTGCCCTAGTGACCTGGGCTTGTGGCTTGTGGGGCAGTGGAAACAGGTGGGTAGGTCAGTTACCAAGGCCAGTTTGGGGCTGACATGGGGAAGGAGGAGGGAATGAGGGAGCCTGAGTAGCCAGCTGCAGTCCTAGGACGCTCCCCAACCTCCAGCCCAGACTTAGCAAAGAGCTGAGGTCTGGTAGACCCTCCAGGCTTTCTGCATCGCAGCCCACTCCAGCTAAGAGCCGTGGCTCTGAACTCCAGCTCCCCTCCTCGCTGCCCCTCCACAGATCGTTGCAGCCCTGCTTGTGCCTGGCATGGATTCATGGAGTCTGAGGGCCTTCAGTGCAAAGCTGAGGTCCTGTGCTTCTGCCCCTTCCCAAACTAGAAGCTTCTCTCCTAGACTCCCCTCTCCCTGATCCCACCTGGGAACCAGCTTAATGTGGTGCCCCCTGAGGAAGGCAGCGTGTGAGCCAGGCAATGAGTGAACATCAGAAACCAGAAGCTTCTAGGCGCCTCCTCCCACCTGGCCTAGCAGTGGCCATGGAGGTGATGTCAAGGCCTTCTGTGTGGACTCCCAAAAGAAAGGGCCCACCTGCAGGTCGTGCATTGGCCAGGGCTACTTGCATGACCCCAGTGCCCTCAAGCCTCCTTGCATGTGACCCTAAGATACAACGTTTGCCTCAGGAGTCCATAAATAGCCAGGCACAGTGGCTGAAACCTGTAATCCCAGCACTTTGGGAGGCTGAGACAGGCGGATCACCTGCGGTTAGGAGTTCGAGACCCAGCCTGGCCAACATGGCAAAACCCCATCTCTACTAAAAATACAAAAATTAGTCGGTTGTGGAGGTGCACACCTGTAATCCCAGCTACTTGAGAGGCTGAGGCTTGGAGAATCACTTGAACCTGGGATTCGGAGGTTGCAGTGAGCCCAGATCGCACCACTGCACTCCAGTCTGGGCGATAGAGCAAGATTCCATCTCCAAAAAAAAAAAAAAAAGCCGGGGCTGGAGTTCATAAATGCATGTATAAAAAGAAAATAGTACTTTCACAAAACAGTACTCCCTTTAATACAAGTGACTGGCCAGGCACAGTGGCTGACGTCTGTAATCCCAGCACTTTGGGAGGCTGAGACGAGAGGATCATTTGAGCTTAGGAGTTCAGGACCAGCGTGGAAAACATAGTGAGATCCCATCTCTACTAAAAAAATAATAATTAACCAGGTGTTGTGGTACATGCCTGTAGTCCCAGCTACTTAAGAGGCTGAGAAGAGAGGATCAGTCACTTGAGCCCAGGAGGTGGGGGTTGCAGTGAGTCCTGATCACACCATCACACTCCAGCTTGAGCAACAGAGCGAGACCCTACCTCAAAAAATAAATAAATAAATAAATACAGGTGATATACTGGGAGATCTGATATTTTGTATCTTTCATGACTTTGACACTGTATCTGTCCTACTGACTGGATCCAGGATCCCCTGTTAACTTCACTGAGTCCTCAGGTCTCCTCCCTCAGGTTTTCCCTGTGCAGTTGTCTCTGAGGCCCATGGCTGGACGGCCACACAGGCCAGGCTGGGGTCGTCCACTCCAGGCAGCCCCACGGGCCCCTCGCCTCACCACCCCCTGCATGTTTGCTCTGCAGGCCCCAGCGCCTTCACAGAAGCCGTGGCTTACATCCAGGCCCAGTACGAGAGCAAGAACAAGTCGGCCCACAAGGAGATCTACACCCACGTCACCTGCGCCACGGACACCAACAACATCCAGTTTGTCTTTGATGCCGTGACGGACGTCATCATCGCCAAAAACCTGCGGGGCTGTGGACTCTACTGAGCCCAGCCACCCCACCCAGCACCCTTGCCCTGCCTGGCCTGCCGCCCCCCTCCCCTGGAACCAGGCTCCACCACTCTCAGACCACTCTTTGCACTTGAGGAAGATGATCCCAGAGGCTGGCACCAAGGGAGGGAGGAGGGAGCATCCTCCACCCGCCCCCCCCCACGCCCAACATAGAACTTGTGGTAACGCTGGGGCAGGCGGGGCCGCTGAGTGCACACTGCAAGGCCAGGAGACTCTGTGCTCACGGCCTCTGCGTCATCTCTAAGTGCTTTATCGGGAAGCTGGGAGGGCAGGGCAGGGCAGCCGTGTGGCCCAGATGGACACACCCTGCACCTGATGACTCACTGGAAGCCTCGGAGTGTCCTCCTGTCATCTTGGGTGGTGTAGTGGCGCGGACGGCCCTGCAGCAGGGTGCTGGCAGGGTGGGTCATAGGAGCCATCCTTCAGCTTTGCCTGGGGTCTCTGGTTGAGGGCAGCTCCGTCAACAAAAGCCAGGGTGGGACCAGGCCAACTTGGTGTGGGTTGGAGGGCTCAGGCCTTGGCGATGGCCTCCAGCTCCCTGTTCCCTCCCCTGGGTCTCAGACCTTCCTTCTCTTGCTCATCCTCCATTGCCTTGGCTCTCCCAGAGAACCCCCATCCCTGACTCCTCTGAGACCTGGAAATGCTTCTTGAGACTAACTTATGGCTCAGATAGATGGAGGGAGGGAGGGGCGGAGGGAGAGGTGAGAGGTGCTGGGCAGGGAGGCTAAGGCTCCTGTGTCGCCTGGGCTGGGGCCTCCTGCCCAGTCCTTGCAGGCCCAAGGGTGACCCATCTCCTTTTTCCAGTCACCAGGAGCTTGGGTGGTCACTCTGAAGTGTGAATAGATGTTTTTTCTTCTCTAGTCCATACTGAATTCAACTCAAACCAGCAAAGGACTTTGGGCTGGGGACTCTGTAGTTGCAGAGGTCTGGGGGATGTGGACCGTGCAGCCAGTGCCCCCCACCTCACTGTCTTGGTGAAGAAATCAGGGAGTTTGTCCGCAGCCCTTGGTGTCCTCCCAGCCCCTGGGGACAGAGGAGAGCAGGGGAGGGGGCTGACACCCTGGAGCATTTGAGCCCAGGTCAGCACAAACACACTCCCCTGCCCTCTGCTCTAAGGGGAGAGTCCTAGGACCCCTTAGAGGAGGCTTCACTGCTGAGGTCCCTGAGTGGAAAAGGGTGGGGTAGCTTCTCCTGGTGACAAAGGTCTGGCTGGCCTTGGGCAATCAACATACCCCTCCCACTCCAAGATGCCTCTAGGTGGCTGAGGCTGCCACCCACACCCAGGCACGTCATGTGCTTGTACAACAGCCTGTGCCTGGGGCCCTGGATGTGCCACAGGAGGGACGAGGGCACCCCCAGAGAGGCCCCTGCCTCCCTCCTCAAGCCCTCCATTCTCCCTGCCCCCACTCTGGACACATGCAGCCCCCTGGGCTGCCCCAGAGTCAGGAAGCACCTGTACCAACATCTCTGGGCTTGTTGGACCCTCAGGCACAGAGCTCCTAGTGGTGCCAGGAGACCCAGGGACCTTCCCTAGTGCCAAATGCCTGCAGGGACTTGTGCCTGGGGAGCCTCTGGCAGCCAGGCTGTAGGAGCCACCCTATTAGCCCATCCACTTTCGTTTTGTTCACCTGGGCCATGTTTTGGACCTTGCAGCAGGTGCTGGGCCGTGGCAGAGGACAGACCCTGGGAGCCAGCAGTCTCAGTGTCCTGCCATGGACAGCCAGGGCCAGCTAAGCCATCCTGTCCAACATGGAAGACATGGCAGTTCTTTCTCAGCAGCTCCATCCTGGGTGAGGCCAGCTGTGCCCCTAACTCTGCTCCAGACTAACTCCAGGCTCAGAAGCAGCTGGTAAAGGGAGGCTGTTGGTCACCTCTAAGGCCATCACCCTGGAGTTAGAAGTCAATGGACTGGAGGGCTTTCCATGTCCCCCAGCAGCCTCCCTCAACCACAGTGGCCAGAGCACCGGGCTGGGTCCAGACCCCCGATCCAGGCCTTCCCCATCCATAGAATTGGGGCTGGAGGAGGGCGTGCTCAGGCCTTCCTGCCCTCGTCCCCATCCTGCCTTTCTCTTTTCTTGGCTGCTCCATCCTGCTCGGTTTCTTGCACTGCTCTCAGTCCTCCCACCCTGGCCTGCTGGGGGGTCCTTGGCCCTCAGGGGTATTCAGGGAGAAATTCTCTCCCTGTGCATGATGCCTGTCATTCGTGTCATAACCGGCGGCTCCACCGTTGAGGGGGCGACTGAGGGTGACAGATGAGATTTGGCTCCGTCGTGGGTGTGGATGTGGGAATGTTGTGAGTGACCAGACATAGGTGGCCTTCTGATCCACGGTGGTCCTGCATGTGTCCTGAGAGGCGACGGTAACCTCTCTGATGGCCCAGATTTAGCAGGCCAAGTGGAAACTGATTTCTACAAAGAGCATCTTTGCCACACTCATGAAAATTGTGCCTGCCCCTCATTCCTATGGGCTGGTTTTGTGCCCTGCACCGCTGGCCATCATAAGAACCAGGTCTTGGCTTTCCCTCTGAGCACCTATAGAGGTCCCCAAGACTCTCTGGTTTGAGAAGGGCGTGGGGTCTGCCCAGCCCCAAGCAGAGAGCACAGCCTGGGCCCCTGGCCAACAGCTTTGGCATTCTGGGTTCCATGGGGACCCCAGAGCCCAGGCAGAAGGAGACCACCACACCTGCTGCCAGAACACAGCTCTGTCTCCTAGCCCCTCCCCACAGCCCAGCTCCCACTGGTGGGAACTGGAGGCATTCCTGCCCTCCATGGTCTGCACTGGTCTCCCCTAGGTTCCCACCTGCAAGCGCCGTAACTAAGCTGTCTACGCACCCCCAACAGGGAAGGCCCAGGGATCGTCTCACCCACGCCCTTCCCTTTGGGCAACATGAGCCCTGTAGAGGGGAGCTTAGCCCCTGCTCCCACCTAACACTCTACAATTAGCACCCAGGGGTTGATTCTGGAAGTTCTTCCTTTTTCTAGCAAGCATCCTTCCTAGCCACCCCGCTTTTTTTTCTCAGTCTGACCTGGTGCACTCTTGGCAAGTAAGTCCACTGCAGTCCCAGGTGGATATTTAATGAACGCTCGCACTGTTTCCTCCAGCTCAGCTAGTGGCCTGCCCGCCCCCTTTTCAAGAAGTCTGGGGCACAGAGTCTCCTCTGGCCACCTCTTTTCTTGTCTGAGCCTCTGGACGCCTTCAGGCACAACCTGGCAGTTCTCAGGAACCGATACCTGAGGCTCTGGCTCCAGACGTGGCCACCAGAGTTCAGTGTGCTGTGCCGAAGGCAGTCACCCCCAGGCAGTTCCTGCTGTCAGGCCGCCAGCCTAGAGTGTGGGATCGCAGCAGCCCAGGGAAAGGGCCAGGGTGTGAGCTGCTGAGCTGCTGCCGTGGAGTCTCCCACCCCTCAGCAAGCAGAGTCCTGACCCCACCCTGCCCAGAGAGGAGCTGGGGCCTCCAGACAGACCCCACTCCAGCCAGACTAAGGCCCCTGTCAAAGAAGGGTAGGCTGGGGGGAAAGCAGAAAAAATGGCCCCCAATCCAAACTCCTGGATCCCCTCCATGAGAGAGGGACTCCCCCTGGAAGAGAAGCTCTCATCCCCAGGCCCAGTGCACCAAGACCACCAGCAGTGACTCACCCCCTTTCCCAGCAGAGCTGGCAGCTCCAAGGCACCACTGTTCCTGTGGCCCCCTCCCTTCCTCACTCCCCCTCCCCTCCCTTCCCCTTCCCTCTTCTCCCCTCCCCCTTCCCTCTTCTCCCCTCCCCTCCCCTTCCCTCCCCTCTCCTGCTCCTGTGGCCCCCTCTCCCCACTTCTCTTCCCTCCCCTCCCCTCCCCTACCCTGCTCCTGTGCCCCCCTCCCCTCCCCTCTTGTCCCCTCCCCTTTCTTCCTCTTCCCTCCCCTCCTCTCTCCTCCCCTGCTCCTGTGGCCCCCATCCCCTTCCATGCCCTCACCTCCCCTCGTCTTCTCCCCTGCTCCTGTGGCCCCCATCCCCTCCTCTCTCATTCCCTTCGCTCTCTTCCCCTCCCCTCTTGTCCCCTCCCCTCTCTTCCCTTCTCCTCCCCTGCTTCTGTGGTCCCCCTCCCCTCCCCTCCCCTCTCCTTCCCACCTCCCCTCCCCTCCTGTCCCCTCCCCTCCCGCCACGTTTCTCCCCCAACTCTGGGCAGCCATGCCCTCCCCTCCTGCTCCTGGTCTTCTCTACTCCGCTGGTTCTGACCCAACTCCTAGCTCAGCCCACTGTCCCCCACCCCGCCCCTGCTGAGCACCTTCCTCCCCATGCACCCCTCTCCCTTCTAGGCCAGGTGGGCTCAGGCGCCCCAGGCCCTCCTTAGAAAAGCCGTCTCTCTCATGTGCAGTGGTCCCACCTCCCAACCCCGCCACTGCCATCTACCACCTATTAACTGTAATTTTGTAAGAAGAGTGACTTGTTGGTTTAATAAATCTCTAGTTATTGTAATAATTTATTGGCTGCCATAATGTATTTATTAGTCACCTGCCGTTAATAAAAAGTACCCCGCTTTCCTAGCGTGAGTGTGGTGTGTTGTCAGGGCCCAGGGAGCTCCTGCCAGGCGCATTTGCCCAGCATGTGTCCTCGGGCCTTGCCCCGTCCTGGTCCCGGGACCGTAGGCAGCCTCGCAGAGCAGGCACACTTCTGCTGGGGACAGAGGATTGGGACGACTGGGTGCCCTGTCAGGATCGCCGTCCGGCACGAGGCTGCCCCATTCTGCGCCGAGCCACCTTCCTGTCCTGGCGAGCTTGGCGGCCACCTGGGCACTGCTGTGGGTGACGCAGCAGTGGCCTTGACTGCACTGGCACGGCTTCCTGCTGCTCCTGGGCATCCACTGCAGGTGGAGGTCGGTGGCAGGGGCTGTCGACCATCTGTGAACCCTGGATTCTTTCTCTTTTCTCAAATGGTAGCATCTCTATTTTGAATGTACCCCAGCGTCTGCTTCCTCCTGGGTGCTTGTAAGGATAAGCTGTGCTCTTGGCTCTTTGGTGACGGTTCCAGGCAGCGTGCCGAGGGAGGGTGGTCAGGCCTGGGGGGCTGGCGGGGGTCTCAGTGCCGGCATCTCCCCTGCCCTGCAGAAGCTCCCCTCCTCAATGCCCTGCTGAGCACGTCCGCCACCTGAGTCTCCAGGATCAGCCGTCTTTTGGGGCTCCCTCCAAGGCCCTCTCCCCATAAAGCCAGGTTTGGGTCTGCCTGTCCTCTGCTCCCCAAGCCCTCCCCTGCACTGCCGCTCCTGAGACCACAGACTGTGCGTCGTCTTTCTCCAGCTAGACTCTGAGCTCTCGGAGAGCAGGAGCCTAACGTGGTCATTCTTATGTCCTTGGGGCAGCCTGGCAGAGAGCCTCACACACAGATGCCAGTCAGTACTGACTGGAAGAGCGAGTGCGTATGAGTCGTGCTCTGCAGCCCTGAGGCATGGGGGCTGTGGAGGGGCTGAGCCTTAGCCAGTGGAACTGTGGAGCCTGAATGAGCCAGCCTTGATTTCTCCTCCACACCTAAGCTCGGTGGTGGCCAAGGGGCACAGTCCCCACTCCCAACTCAGGTCACCCAAGTGGCGGTTCCTGGCAGTGCCCAGGCAGATGTGCAGTGGAGGAGGGAGCACGGCTCTGGCTGTGGGTTTCCAGCTCTCTATGCAGCTGCGGGCCCAGGTGGCTCTGTGGAGTGGGGTTTTGTGGGTTTCCGGCTCTCTGTTACGCAGCTGCGGGCCTAAGTGGCTCTGTAGAGTGGGGAACGTGTTCCTGTGGAATCCTTTTGATCTCAGAGCCTCGCCACTCTGCCCTCATATGTGGCTCAATTAGCTTGAGTGTGGGGAGCCTGAGGCCCTGAATCTGGGTTCACTGGGCCTTAGAAGCCTCTGGCTGCCCTTTTATGAACAGACCCTAACAAGGTGGCTCAGGGCAAGTGAGACCTGCTCCTCCCCAGTGAGATCACACAGATGACAGGGAGTCGCTCCTGGGGATTGAGAATGAAATGTACTGATTGAGGACAGGAGAGGTGATGAGATCATATGAGTTTACTGAATCTGTTTAGCAGAATGTAAAGGCAGTGCCATGTACTACAGCTCCAGGGGGCAGGGGGGACTAAAGCCATGCCAGCTGTCCAGGTGCCCCTGAGAGGCAGCTGAGAACTCTGCCCCCTCCACCTATCAACTTCAGCCACTAGTAGCAGGGTCTGGGGCTGGCCGCCTTTATGTGTCCTGGTAGAATGATGGAGGCATAGGAGAGATACAGAAGGGAGGCCTGGCTGTGAGGTGCACGGGGCCCGCCACGCTGCTGTTAGCATCAGTTCCTCGAAAGCCCCACACAGCCTGATGATAGGGACCGGAGAGACCCATTGCATAAGTTCTGGATCTGGCCCAGCTGTGTCACCGAGGTGTCCCCTCAGGGCGGATGAGGTTAAGTGACACAAGGCAGGGAGAGTGCTGGCACAGCGTGGGCCTCGGTGCCTGGTGTGGTCACTTCAGCTTTATTGCCCTCCTTCTGCTCAGAGAGGATGGCGTGGCGGGAACCAGCAATTCGTCAGCACCCACAGTGTGCTCGTCCCTGGGGAGGAGTTCATCTCCCCGTGAACAACACCCAGTGGCGTCTACACCAGCTCTCTTCTTTTTCCTGTTACTTGGGTCACTCTTCTTACTTCAGAGATAGAGTTTAGCCTGGTCACCTCTGGGCTTTAGATCCAGGGAGCTGGGTTTACAGTGGGCAAGCTCCCAGGGCTAGGATGGGGTCCTTGGGGAAAATAAGGGAAACTGTCCCTTCCTCCCCCTCCCCGTGCAGAAGTGGATTGGTTCACAGAGAAAGATGCCCTCCGTACTACCGAGAAACAGACTACCCAAGTGAATGTGCTCAGCATCCCAAAGCAGAGTTCTTGCCCAGGGCAGAAGGCTGGCCCCTCGGTTCGGCTTCTTTGGGGTGCTCATCATGTTCATCCATTTGCTAAACAGCCTCCTGCGTGCAGGGCAGCCCTCCACATCTGCCTGGCTTAGAATGCCGTGCAGGGTCAGATGCGACTGAGTAGGACCCAGACAGAGGAGGTGCAGCCAGTCTCCCAGGCACTCTTGGAGTGATCCTGCCAGGAGCCTCTCCCCTGAGTGGTGGCCCCCAGGATGCTGGCAGGACCTGGCATGCCTTCCCCTCAGACCACGGGAGGGGCCTGGAGTCTCGCACCACTCCCAGAGGACATCCCCCAACCCAGGATGGGCCCAGGAGGAGAGGTCTAGGCAGGAAGGGCCAAAGCCGAGCTCTCCGGCTCCAGTCCAGCCTCCACTACTCCCAGCACACACACACACACACACAGATGCACGCTGCACACAGGCACACACACACAGGCATACACACAGGCGCAAACAGGCATATATTCAGGCACATGCACGCACACAGACACACAGGCATGCACACACACAGGCACACACACAGGCATGCACACACAGGCACGCACACAGGCATACACACAGGCGCAAACACAGGCACATATTCAGGCACATGCACACACACAGACACACAGGCATGCACACACACAGGCACGCACACAGGCATGCACACACAGGCACACACACAGGCAGGCACACACACAGGCATGCACACAGGCACACAGGCATGCACACACAGGTATGCACACAGGCACACGTACATAGGCACAACACAGGCATGCACACACAGGCACACACAGGCATGCACACATAGGCACACACTCAGGCATGCACACACAGGCACATACACAGGCATGCACACAGGCACACAGGCATGCACACACAGGTATGCACACAGGCACACGTACATAGGCACAACACAGGCATGCACACATAGGCACACACACAGGTACACACACAGGCACACAAAGACGCACACAGGCACACACACACAGGCATGCACAGAGGCACACACAAGCACGCACACAGGCACACACACAGGCATGCACATACAGGCACACGTACACAGGCACACACGCACAGGCACACAGGCACACGTGCACACAGGCATGCACACACGTGTGCTGGGAGACCCTCCCACTGGGGACTCTGCAGTGAGGAAACCTGGGTCACTCTGTCCTCAGCCTCCCCAGAGAGCCATGGCTGGTGCCCAGCCTAGTCTCTGCCTCTGGCCCTGACATGACAGGTGCTCTGGAAGCAGGGAATGAGATGTGCTGTGAGGAGTGACCGACTCAAGTTCCATCTGGCAGCCTCTGGGAGGAGCTGCTGCGTAGCCCAGTCCCTCTCTGTCAAGCCTAATCCTCTCCTTCTCTTTCCCTGTCTCTGTGTCTCCCTCCTGCTGTCTGTCCTCTCTCCTCCCTTCCTGTGGCCGCAGAACCGCATGCACGAGTCTCTCATGCTCTTCGACTCCATCTGTAACAACAAGTTCTTCATCGATACCTCCATCATTCTCTTCCTCAACAAGAAAGATCTCTTTGGCGAGAAGATCAAGAAGTCGCCTTTGACCATCTGCTTTCCTGAATACACAGGTGGGTGCTAGGCAGTGCTGTGTAGGGGGAAGCCCTCCCCTGGCTCAGAGACAAGCTGCTGGGCCAGCACCGCTGGGGCTGGCTGGCATGTGGGACCCACTGCAGGAGTGTGGTGGGGCAAGGAAGAAACAGCGCTGTGCCACCAGGTTTGGGCTTCCAGGACACAGCCCTAGGTGTGGTGGAAATGGCCCCTCCTAAGATATATGTGTTATGACCAAGGGACTCAGGAGAGACATGGTGGGGAGCAGGGCACAGGACAGGATCACGGGCTTCCCCCTTCCTCCTGGTCTCCCTCTAGAAGAGGTCTCAGGAGAGCCTCCTGTAATCTCAGCAGTGGCCTCCCCTCACCCCACCCAGGGCCACACAGCGCCTTTGAATGAAACCGAAAGGTGGACATGTGGCCTGTGAGCGGGCCTGGGCTGCCTCTTGGCTCCACCTGCTTTCTCTCCTCCCTGCTTCGGTGCCTGGAACATGCTTCCTCTCTGCAGCCTGGGCCCAGCCAGAGCACCCCACCCCATCCCACATCATGCCTGCTCTCCCTTCCCAACCCCAGCCCCATCATGCTTCCTCTTTCCCCTTCTTCCTCAGCTCCTGGTCTTTGCCCCAAATCCAACCACTCCAGCTATCTGCAAGCCTCCTCCATCCCTGCCTCCCTTTCTCCTGCCTTCTCTGGGGCTGCTTTCTTGCTCTCAGGGGAATGTATCACAGACCTCCCCACCCCACCCCCAAGTGAAACTCCTTGCAAATGGATGGATGAGAGAGGGTGGCTTCTGTGGGGTGGGCCAGCTCTGGGGTGCTCCTAATGGCTAAAAGCAGTGCTGATGGAATGCCAGAGCCCAGCCGTGGTCGCTCTGGGGGCTGGGAAGCTTCTGGGGGTGCCTGGGGTAGGAGTCGCCTTTGCAGGCTGCAGAGCACAGAGGGCCAGCACCCTGCCATGGAGGAGGAGGTGTCCTGTCATCCACCAGGTCAGGGCACAGGTTGGCTGGGCCAGGAACCCATGTTCTGACAGCCCCAGAGTAAGACTTTGGGCATGGGCTCAGTCCCAGGGCCACACAGGTCCCCAGGCCCAGCCACAGGGCTCCCACATCCAGCAGAGGCTGATGCTGGGCGCCCCACCCTTCCCCACAGCTGGGAGCAGTGTGTGAAGAAGGCCCATCAGCACATTCTGAGCACAGCCCGTGTCCTCACTGATGCTCCACGCTAATGTGAATTTACAAGGTGGTTCCTGCCCTTCCCAACGTGCAGAGCAGGAGATGGGGCCAGGAACTGTGCCCTGCACTCGAGGCTCTTGAACAAAGTCCCAATAGGGCACGCAGCCCAGGTCGCCTCTGGAGCCAGACCACCTGCAGCTCAGCAGGTTGCTCGGTCACCTGTGCCTCATTCTAATCTGGGCACCATAGTGGATAATCATGCCCACCCTATGCCCACCTCAAGGGTGACTGGAGGGACGGCTGCTTGGTCTCAGGTCTACAGAAGCGCTGGCTGTGGCTGCCATTGGTATTATTCACAAGATGGAAACCAGGGAGAGGGAACTGGTCATGGAGGAGGTGCCCCCTGCAGGGTGGAACGAGGGCAGGAGGGCACAGGACAGGCCCCGAAAGGCCAGCCCCAGGCGACCCTTGGACAGAGCCAGGCTGCAGCCCACTCTGGGCAGCCACTGCTGACCTCTCCCAGCCACAATAATAGAGCCCAGTAGGCCCCCTCAGGCCAGGGCCACCCTCAGGGGCAGGCCCAACCCTACGGCGCTTTCTTGTCCAGCGTCCCACTGGGGCCCGACTTGAGAGTGACCAGTCTCACTGCTGTGGAGTGCAAATACTAGGTCAGTCGGAACCTGGGAAACGTGAGTTCTCCAGGGCCTTCAGAGGGATCCAGTTTGAATTCAGATGATGTCATGGATGACAGATGGTCACCAGTGCAGTGGCCCCATGGAGCACAGGCCTGTGAGGGCACAAAACAAGCAGCAGGGGTGGGGCAGGAGGTTGCCAGCTGTCTAAGGGACGTGTGGGCCAGCGTGGCCAGGCCACAGCAGGGCTGTGTGAGGACGCTGGGCTTGGCAGACACAGGAAAGGCACGGGGTGCTCCTCCCACCTGGACGGCTGCCTGTGGCCACCTTCCACCCTGGGCTATGCCTGGCTCTGCTATCTCTGGACAGGAAGCTCCTTGGCAGGGTCCACATGGGTCACTTTGTCCAATCCTTAACAGCCGTGCTGGGGGCTCGGACCAGCCACCCTTGGCATCTCTGCACCAGCAGATCAAGGATAAGGCTTTGCCTTGTGGGTTTGGGCACTCCTGCTGGGCTGCCCAGAGCTGGTCTCTGCCGTGACACCCCACCCAAGGATGTCCCCACCCCCTGCCCCTTGCCCCTTACATTTGCTGATCACTGGCCTAGAGTCCAGGGCTGGAGCCAGGTCTTCTGGTTGTCTTTAAAGGATAGGAGGCACTCCTTGCTGTGGAAGCCTTCCAGCAGCCCAGTCCCACCACCTCATCCCGCGGCTCGTGGCCTCAGCCCACAGTTGGAGGAGGAGGCAGGGCCTCTGGGGCAGGGAAGGATCATCCCACATCCAAAATAGCAAATTGTTTCCGTTCAGGCCAGATCCTAGTGGCACTGAGGGAAATGGGACATCTTTCTTGTTTGGGGCTTTTCTGCACTTCTGTCTTGTTTCATATTTTAGGATCTTTAATTGGAAACTGTCTACACGGCAGAGTCATGAGAGCTTGGGTTGCAACTGGTTGGAAAACTGTCATATTACCCAGAGGTGTGCCCTGATATAGCCCCACCCAGCCCCAGCCAGGATCGAGGGGACACCCAAGGAATTGATGGGGACAGAGGGTCCCCCATTGGCATCATGCATGCTGATGTCCCTTAAACTTCACGCCTTGAGGACACCAGTGCCCCCATGTCCTGGTCACTCGCTCAAGAACCATGACTACTAAGGATATGCTGCCAGCCCTGCCAAGTGGCCTCTTAGAGGAAACCAGTGAGGAGGGAGCGCAGGTCCCTCTGAGTGCCCACCACCTTCCTGGGCAGGCCCCTCTCCAGACTTTGTTTTCTTGGTTTGTTGGAATCAGCAGGATTGGTTTAGACCATGGGGCGGTGCCTCAATCTGTTCATTTAGGAAGCTAAAGGGTCATCTGCAGCCACTGCCCTCCCAGGCAGGGCTCCCAGGTGGATCTGCTGTGAAAACAGCAAGAGGTCTTGCAAAGTCCAAGTCTTTGCCGTCTCCGGCCAGGCAAGCGTTCAGCCTGCGTATGGTTGGTGCAAAAGTCATTGCAGTTTTGCAGGCCAGGTGCAGTGGGTCACACCTGAAATCCCAATACTTTGAGAGCCCAAAGTGGGCAGATCACGAGGTCAGGAGATGGAGACCATCCTGGCTAACACAGTAAAAATACAAAAAGTAGCCGGGCGTGGTGGCACGTGCCTATAGTCCCAGCTACTAAAGAGGCTGAGGCAGGAGTATCACTGGAACCCAGGAGGCAGAAGTTGCAGTGAGCTGAGATCACACCATTGCACTCCAGCCTGGGCAACAGAGCCAGACTCCACTCAAAAAAAAAAAAAAAAAGAGAGGTAATTGCAGTTTTGCTATCAAAAGTAATGGCAAGGCCGGGCGTGGTGGTTCACGTCTGCAATCCCAGCACTTTGGGAGGCCAAGGCAGATGGATCACTGAGGTCAGGAGGTTCAAGACCATCCTGGCCAACATGGTGAAATTTTGTCTCTACTAAAAATACAAAAATAAGCTGGGCATGGTGGCACGCGCCTGTAATCCCAGCTACTCAGGGGGCTGAGGCAGGAGAATTGCTTGAACCTGAGGTAGAGGTTTTATATATATAAATATATATATATATATATATATATATATATATATAAAATGGCAAAAACACAATGACTTTTGCAGCAACCTAACAGTTGTTTAATTTAAAATGCAACTACAGCTTGGAAATGCCCGGCAGTTCCTACTGCTCCCTTCCTGTCTCATCCCACTTCCTGGGACACACCACAACCCGCTTCTCGTCTCCATGTCCCCAGCTCTGTCCACCCTCAGCGCTCACCAGGGCCTCTCCCTGTTCTTCTGTGTCTTGTTACAGGCCCCAATACCTATGAAGATGCAGCCGCCTACATCCAAGCACAATTTGAAAGCAAAAACCGCTCACCCAACAAAGAAATATATTGTCACATGACTTGTGCCACAGACACGAATAATATCCAGGTGGTGTTCGACGCCGTCACCGACATCATCATTGCCAACAACCTCCGGGGCTGCGGCTTGTACTGACCTCTTGTCCTGTATAGCAACCTATTTGGTAATGATTCCAGCACCCACAGAACAGCTTGCGTGCGCGCGCACACACACACACACACACACCCCACTAACAAATGCAAGTTGGTAAATAAACTTTAAAAAGGCATAACAAAACCTTATATATATATACAAATATATATTTAAAAAATCTTTTTAGTTTGTATTAGAAAGAGCTGTGGACAGAACTGACCACCATCCCATAACTCATGGAGGTTTTCCTGGGACCGCACGTGAGCATGCACATGTGTGTGTGTGTGTGTGTGTGTGTACACATTCACACATGTCCAGATGGGAACTTGGTTTGGAAGTCCCTTCTTTTGAGGATAGCCCCGGGGTTTTCCTCTCTGAGCCCCATTTCTGAGAGCAAGGGAATGGCAGAGAAGGCCTGGCCTTGGCCCAACCAGTTCTCTGCGTTCCGCCCTCAGAGCCTCTGCACCCTCAGTTCCGTCCTGCTCTTGGCAAATTCCAGACCCTTTCAGAAACAGCCAATGCCCTAAGCCTCTCCTCACCCTACACTCCCAACAGAACAATTTAAGGTTGCTTCTCTTTCGGGTGGTGGTGGTTGTTAATTTCAGGAATCTAGAAGAATCATTGCTCCGACCAATCCACTGTCTCCTGAGTTTTCTTTATTCATGTTAAGATGGCAAGAATCAGAGAGCAGGGAGACTTGGTCTGCTTTCTAAAAGCAGCTGACAGGAGGGGACTGAAGTTCACCTGCAGAGCTGAAGCCAGCCCCACTCCAAGAGGGCATGTGGGAAGGCCGGGAGCAAGGGTGGCAGGCGTGGCCTGGGGAGGGCCGGACTTGCAGGCCTGACCCGAGTCAGGGTCCTGGGGGCCCAGGCTTCCCCAGGCGCCGGGGATGGGCTCCAGTGGGGTTTCTGACCCCTCGTGCTGCTGCCCCATCTCACCCCATCCCAGCATTAGTCAAAATGTTCTAGGGTTTTTTGGTTGGTTGGTTGGTTTTTAAAATCAAAGAAAATGGTCAGACTGGACCCCTTATCTCTCTCTCTACAGACTGCTTCATGGACTCTTTGCTGTTGACGTTGATCTCCTGGTAGCATGACCTTTTGGCCTTTGTAAGACACACAGCCTTTCTGTATCAAGCCCCTGTCTAACCTACGACCCCAGAGTGACTGACGGCTGTGTATTTCTGTAGAATGCTGTAGAATCCGGTTTTAGTTGAGTCTTCACATTTAGAATTTGAAAGGAAAAAAAAGAACATTTCTCATGTGCTTTGTAGCTTAAAAAAAAAAGGAAAACTCACCATTTCATCCATATTTTTCTTTCTCTTGCAAAATAAAACATACCCATCTGCACCCATGCTTGCCCCCATCCCACCTTGCGGTGTGGCCCCTGGCACTCCCGCTGGGGTGCCAGGTCCATCTGCTGCCTGGGGCTCCCGTGCGGTGCACTGGTCCACAGAGTGTGCTCAGGCCGGGCTTTCCAGAAGGCCACACAGGTCACTGCAAACCCTGCTGCCTGCCGGCCGCCCAGACACCACAAACGCCACCTCGCGGCCCTAAGCCACTCCCGCCACACACTCACTCCAGGTTTGTATAGAAAAAGCACAGCTCTCACTGGCCAGTAGCTGCCAAAAAGAACACCCATCGTATATGGAAATCCAGCTCCATAGAAAACAATCTGCTCACCGAACCCTCTCTATGGATAGGCTTTGTGGGGTTTTTTTGGTTTTTTTTTCTTAGTTTTTGTTTTTCGTCCTGCTGAGTATGATGTATTACCCCCTGCAGATCAGTTTTCCTAGTCCTTGGGAAACAGGTTGTGGTTTTTTTCCCTTTGCCGTGTTGGAGTTCCCGTCCCTGCCGACGCCCTCCTTCGTGCGTGCGCCCCTCCCCACCTCTGCCTTTCTTTTGGTGACCTGTGTCCGCTCTCTCATGTGGGGATGTTTGTGCTGCAGACAAAAAGAACAAAAAAAAAAAAATTTTTAAATACCACAAGATAGAAAAAAACCACAAAAACATTTTAAAAAGATGGAATGTAGTGTTTACATTAAAGCCACTGTTTTCATGACCAATCCTGTCATTTCTACTTTGACTAATATCCAAACCCCAAACCTCTTCACAGTTTCACTTTTAAAAGACTTAATCTTTGCTGAAGAAGACCAGTCACAGCCATTTCAAATAAAGAGGAGGCAAAAAGACAAAACACAGAAAAAAATTAAAAAAAAAAAACTTAAAAAGGAAAAAAGAAAAAAAAGCCCACGGGTCTTTGTAAGCCTTTCTATTCCCAATTGGTGAGGTTTCTGTGATATCTTACACACTGCCAGTCTACTTCTCTGACTAATGGAAAATTCCTGTGTAGCTCAATAAAAGAGAATGTTTGTCTGTACTCCTGAGTCTCACCCTGTGCCTTCCAACGATGGTTTTATGGGGTGGGCTTCGTTCTGGCAGGAGAGGGAAGGAGGGACTCGGCCACACGTGCTGGGAGGCCAGTGGCTAGGAGTCCCCCACAGGTCCTGCCCATCTCCTCAGTGCTGTCATTGGGGCCCCAGCTCAGAGCACAGTTGAGGCAACTGCTGCCGAGTGCTGCCTAGGAATGAGGGCAGGGGAGCTGCCACTTTCTCCCGCGATGCCCTCTCCTCCTCGTGCCCGGCACCTTCTCACCCTCACGAGGTTTTGCTTTCAAGAGTGAGGTGGAAGTGAGGCTTAGGAAGGAAGAAATGCAAGGAGGGCAGGTGACCCCCCTCTCCTATCACGGAGGATCCTGTTTCTTCTGCAGCCAGTGGTCCCCCCACAGTGGGAAGATGGGTGGTCCCAAGAATGAGACCAATTGCCTGAGCCCATCTGCACCCAAAAGGTCCCAGCCACTCACTTGCCCAGGAGGAGCTTGGGCCCAGCTTGACGAGGAAGGTTGCCTTCGGTTTGCACCCCAACTGCACCTGGATGCCAGGAAGCCCCCTGCAGGCCAGACACACAGTGGGTAACCCAGCAATTCGGTGGGGCACACGGAGTCTGATCCCTGTACCTCCCCCAGGCTGTAGGCCTCACTGCCCCCTACATTGCCCGCTTTTGCTGTGATAATTAGCAAATCGGTTGCAACAGGGACCTGGAGGTAACAGCAGCCCACCGAAATCCTTGCATAATGTGCATGTGCCACTTACTGGCCAAGCAGCCAAGAGCATCATGCATCATGGCATCTTCAGTGAGACGGGGGAGCCCCCAAGAGGTCAGTTACCTGGAATCCTCTCCACATTCCAACAAATGGGAATTATAGAATCAGAAAGGCCTCTCAGGGCAAGTTCCAGTAGTCTTTTTGAATCAAGGGGGTGGAGGCAGGGGACATTGTTTCAGAGACTATGGACGAACAAGAGGTACTGTTAGAAATACCCAACCAGTCCAGGGACCCCTTAAACCTCTTCTGCTTTCCCCGTTCCCAAAACTCCAACTTGTTACCTGCAGAAAGGAGCACATGACCTACTCTCTCTATTGAGAGGAAGGTTTGCAATCCAGGCCACAGCTTGACTTTGTAACAAACCAAGATCCACATGGAAGGCTGAAGGAAACCCTAACATTTTCTACATATGGCATATTTGAATTTCTCTAAAACTGAGCCATATTCTAATAGGGTTCTTTCCCAACTTTCAAATGAGTTTTGCAGACAAAACCAACAGAAGTTTCTTTGCCTCATTTTTCTTAGAAGGGAGGTCACAGCATTTTTTGGAAAGGATGCAGCAAAAAGGCCAATTAAATTGCAAGGAGAGTGGTGGCAGAACCTATTACATGTATTTTAAAGCTCCACAGTGATTCCTTCCCCGCCCCTCGTTTATCTGCGCACACAATTGTTAAAAGCTAGTTTTAGAACCAAATCAAATAGGAGACTTACTTCCAATGGCACCTAAAAAGCTTCTGAAAGAAATTCTGAGAAAATTGCCTCTATTTAGGAGGTAAACAAAAAGATACCCATCACCGCCACCTGTGGAAACCCTCCAGGTCTTTGATCTGCGCCCTGAAACTCATACTGAGAACGTCCCAGAGCCGCTGTGAACCTCTTCTGGTTCTCACCCAGTTAGACCACCCAACGAAGACGGGGCTTCAAGATGCACCTTTGCTGCCTAGCTGGCAGTTGCTTAGGGCAATAAGGTAATTAAGAGTAATTGTCTAAAGGGGAGAAATGAACGCAGAACTACCCATCGAGATTATAAAATGCAGATCCAACACATTTGCTTTTCTAAACCAGGACTAATGACTGACCCTGCTATTGGAATGTTAACATCCAGAGAATGATCCGAGTAACGTTTTGGCTGAGATCAGATCTGAAATCAGTTAAAATGCTCAAACTGCCTGCTTTGGATCCCCTGCAAGATTAAAAAAAAAAAAAAAAAAAAAAAAAGTGGCACTTTCACTGCTACAGCTGATTCCATTCCCAGAGAATCAGTCCCTTTTGGTTTGATACTTAACGTGACTTTTGATGTTTGGGGATAAGGCTTTGCCACTTGGGAGAGTATCTTTGGTTAAAAAGACTCAAAATTCAGAAATATCAGCTGTTTGTCCCAGCTAAAATCAGGTAATAAGAGACTTGAAAGGATTTTTTTTTTAAAGAGCTCTACAGTTAGAAGTCAGCTTATTAATTAAAAGCCAGTATTCAAGATATATGTTTACCTTGGTCAGGCCTTCCTACTTTTTCTCTTTTGGGATCCTGTTTTTGGCAATATTTTTTCTAGTCAACTGAAACCCCCTCTTTAAAAAAAAAAAAGTGTTTGTTCTCTCTGTACGCTTCGTTTCCTAAGCATCCTCCCGCTTACTTCCCCTCCTCCCTCCTTTCTTCCTCTTTGCCATCTTGGGTACCACATGAAAAGATCTAGAGGGACCTCTAATGACTCAGAGCCCTTAAGGAAAACAGAAAAAGCACCACAGACTCCTCTTTTGGGGAGAAACCTGTTTTTCTCCCACAGGACCCCAAGAGTTGCAGACAGATTCCTCTTAACACTGCCCTCTTTTGGATTTCGTGACTGGATCTCCTTGGCCGCAGAGACTGCTCTGTCCCATACTATGAGGGCCTGACCTTGCGTGTGATGGCTGCCAGAGGCGGCTCACCTCAGTTGTTGACAGTAAATGACTCCACCTAAAGGCTCCCCAGTGATTCTAACATCAGCCAGGCTGGAGCCACGTCTAACCTAACAGAAAAGCAGCAGCCCTGCGAGGCAGAGGTCCCAGATGCTGGAGGGCCTTTGAGGGCAGGCGGGCGGGTACTGCTCCTTGCCAGGGCTTGTCGGCAAGGCCGTGGCTTCCTTTTCCATGTGTGTCCTGCTCCAGCAGAACTGAAAGCCACCACAGAGAGGATCAAGTCTGCTGGCTACAGATAAAAGGGCACTTTGTCTACTTAGCCCAAGAGGCCGCCTGAGTACCTGGATTCACATTAACACAAGTGAAAGAGCCACATGCTCCATCATCCTCTATGGTACATAAAAGCCTCACAATTCAAAACAAAACAAAAACTCAAGAGAACCCAGGAAGTCAACAAAACAGGGCCACTGAGAAAATGGAGGGGGCAACAAAGCCTCATTCCCAAAGGGCCCACAGAAGCCAGGGGCAGCTCAACCACCATCCGCCAGAGAACCTGGACCCACAGCCCAGCCTGAGCACTGCTTCTCCAGACACTGGGCGTGAAGGCCATCTGCCTGACCCTGCAGCCAGCCAGGGCAGCGAAACGGGTCCTGGGAGAAGCCCACCATCATAACTGCCCTCAGCACCTGAGGCACCTGGACGTCCCCAGGAAGTGGCGAAACCCTCAAGGGTCCAGGTGTGAAATGGATGGGCAGACTGAGGACTTCGCTTTTTGGGTCATTTTAAGCTACTTAAGCTCCTGCTCTGAACAGTGTGGTATGGCTGTTTTACGTGTCAAGACCCTCTAAAATCGATCTAAACAATTGTTTTTCA
The DNA here is from genome assembly GCF_030222135.1 of Aotus nancymaae. Classification (NCBI taxonomy): domain Eukaryota; kingdom Metazoa; phylum Chordata; class Mammalia; order Primates; family Aotidae; genus Aotus; species Aotus nancymaae. Next base: position 11,667,843 of record NW_026988443.1, read on the forward strand.
CACATGAGAAACAGGCAAACACATGGAATTAGCAGCATTTATAATGGGTGCAATGTGTAAAGTATGACATAATTCAAAGAGAGTAAAGGATCTTTTGCTACCCACTCACCTGAGGAAAAAAAGATAAAAATACAAGGGAAAGAAAAATTCAGTTCTGCCCGCTCCAAATATACTACTAGGAAAAATAAAAGTTCTCAATTCAAAAAGATTGAAAAAACCCTCCAACCAAAATAGTGCTCACAACATCCAATCAAAATGAGATTTAACGTTGGCACTTCTGGAAAAAGCTGCCTTAGCTTCCAGCCACACACAACACACTAGTAGAGTTTGCTTTTTATTATTATTATTATTGTTTTACAATAAAAACAAATAGCTATGCTCTCAGCAAAACAAATTTTTTTAAAAAAAAATCACAGAAATTTACTAACAGCATTTCAAGGTAAGGCTTTTGAAAGATTTATTGAAATAAATTATCTTTGCCTAAAAATGTACCTATCACCTTTTTCAATTACTTTTCAACATTCTAAAAACTTTCAGTTATGTAAAATACATTTAACTTTGCCAATAATTATGGATAATGCTGGATTCTTCCCAAAAGGACTACGACAAAACAAATCTTTCAAACAGTAAAAAAAAAAAAAAAAGTAATCCAATGGGGCATAAAACTGAAGTCTGTAACCTAGGACTGCATGGTTCAAATCCTTAAAGTTAAATGTGAAAAATATGAAGAGATTTGGGACCTGGGTCTGCTCCATGCATGTAGGTTCACACCTTGCCGTCTCTGTTGAATTAAACCAGGAAGAACACAGCTATGAAAACGCAGCGCTCCCGGGGTAAAAGATAAAGTTATCTTTTATTTCTTCAGTGAAGCCCTTCAAGGTTTACTCTCCCATCTCGCAAGGCCCACATCTTGTTCAAGGACCAAACCCACAGGCTTTGGCATTGCCTAATTTACTTGACCAATAAATGAAAACCATAAACCAAAGCTTGCTGCTTAACACTCCCCAGGCCCACAGGGAACAGGAAATGCTGGGAGGCGAGCGGACCCATGGCACGCACTCATGAGATGCAGGAGCACCAGAGTCACAGAAATCAAGCTGGCTTTGGATTAGGGTCTCGGAAAGCCAGTCCCGGATGTAGTGGGACACAGTCCTGGATGTAGTGGGACAGAAACCGGTGATTCCGTCACACCTACAGCCCTGGGTTTTCCCCGCTCTGCCTCAGGTATTGAACCGAGAGTTCCTATTCCAAGTTGCCCTGCTGGCTCAGGGGTCCAGAAGCCCCATGGGTCTGGCCTCTGGCACAGTCTGCATGCTTCCACAAGGACAGCAGTTTGCTAACAGATATTACCCCATGATGTGGGGGCGGGCTCACACTGGGCGTCTCCCCCACACTCTTCCCGCTGGATGTGGCGCTCAGGACACCTGTATTTGTGGGATGTACGCATGAGGCAGGAGTTGAAGCTGCCTGCTGCAGGCAGGTGACTGCTCACTCCCTCCTGATTGTCCCCTACCCCAGGCAGTCCAGTCAACACCAGAAGAGATCATGGCTAGAGTTAAAATTTGCAGTGTTTCTAAGGGGAAGAAAATGTCACATAGAAAGTATTACAAAGAAGGATTAAATCTGTCAGCTGTCCAAACACTATAAGACCACATGCTTTATACAGCGGCAATGCAGTCAAGCCCGCTTCTCCACGCGGCGAGCAGAACTGGGACAGGCCTCCTCCCAGGAGGCGGCTGAGGAAGGCAAGGGAGCGCTAGGAGGTCTGCTGCTTCTGAAGCCTCCGTTCCGCGGCGGCAGCCAGCATCCTTCGACGCAGGGTCATGGGGTCGGAGGACGCACCTTCTGAGGCGAGGAAGCTCTCTGAGGCTACGTCATCTTCAGAACTTTTGTTCAAGAAACGCCTAGAAAAAAACAGAAGAGTTTTTCTCTCTCACATGGGAGAGACGAACTGTGGAACACATCCAGAAGGCTGATTTCACATCTCCCCATGTCTAGGCACCTTCATGAAGCTGTTACTCAGCACCACCCATGACAAAGACATCCAGCCCCCAACAGATGGGCGCAAGTTCTCTCTGCACCAGGGAGGAACCCTCCAGTGCTGTTCCACGCTGCCTCTCCCTGCCCGTCCCCTCCACCCACAGGCACAGCACGGAACCCCCACAATGACAGGGTCCACCAGGGCCCAAACCCACTGGATGAACACAGTGCTAGCCCTGTCCTCAAGAGCTGGGACAAAACCTCTATCCATAAGACGCACCTGCTGCAGCTGCCACCAGCCATGGGGGTGTGACATACAGATGCGCCGTGTGTGTTCACAACGCTCAGCTGAAAGGCAGAGTGGTCAAAAGGAAGGGCCTGGGAGGAGACGCCAGGGCCAGGCCAGTGCTAACCTCTCCAGCCTCCATTTCTTTAGCTGTATGTCAGCCAAATGGGTTAACAGTGCTCCCTCTTAGAGCTGTTACAATAATTCATATAAAGGACTTAGAACAGGTTGGCACACAAGTGCTCTCTTGGCAAGCGTGGCCAAAGGGGTCCAGGGGAGATGACCAGTGACACCAGCATCTGACGTAGACCAGTAGGGCCCGGTGCTATCAGATGCTCTGGTTTTTCAAGAGAGGCTTGAAATCTGAGTTTTGGGGTGGCATGTAATGGCTTTTCACTGTTGGCATCTGTTTAAAAAGAGAAGAAGACATGGGCCTGACAACGGCCTTTAGCCACTGGTTTTTGACCTGGATTATGCCAAGCATGGCTGGAGAAGTGACTCACCTGCGAGCCTGCTGGAGGAGCTCATCCTTACGCTGCACCAGCATGCGCTGTCTCTCATCAGCAGACTTGGAGAAGCGGCTCCCACGAGCCTCGAAGTCTTCCACCTCGCTGGGCTCCATTTCTACCTCACCAAAGTCCAGTGTCTCCTCCAGGTGAGGATTGAGGTCCAGCGGCACACGCTCAGTCTGGACACAGGGGAGGAAGCAAGGAGGTAGCTATGAACACAGGCCTCCCTCCTAAGCAGGTTCCCTGCCTACAGGGCACCCCAGACGAGGTTGTTCTGGACTCAAAGAGTGGGCTGCTGCCAAACAGGGAGGCAGAAAACAGGAACCATAAGCTACCAGTAATGGAGCAGGCCTGCTGCCTACGGCTTGAGTAGCACCAAGAACAGGACCTGACTCACAGAATGTTCCGTATCAGAGGGTTAAGTAAACGATGACCCGCATGAGAAACATAAGCACCTTCAAGCTGCACTCTCAGAATATGCTACCAACACGTCAACTGTGAATTTACATCACAGGGAATTTTCTGTTCACTTCTACTAATTGCTCAAAAATGTAAAACAGTCTTATCAAATCTTCTGCACAAATTTTATAACCTCAATTGGCTCTGAAAACAGAGGTAAAAATAATAAATGCTAAGCATCTATTTATTTATTTTCTTTATAGACAGGGTCTCACTCTGTCACCCAGGCTGGGGAGCAGTGGTACAATCTCGGCTCACTGTGGCCTCAATCTCCCCAGGCTCAGGTGATCCTACCACCTTAGCTTCCCAAGTAGCTGGGACTATAGGCTCATGCCACCACACCTGGCTAATTTTTGTATTTTTTGTACAGATAGGGTTTTGCTATGTTGCCCAGGCTGGTCTCAAACTCCTGGGCTCAAGCGATCTACCCACCTCAGCCTCGTAAAGTGCTGGACAACAGGTGAGAGTCACTGTGCCCAGCCCTAAGTATCTAAGAGACAGGATGGATTATATGGTTCCTTGGCTTTGGCTGAAGCTCCAAAGTCCACAACAATGCCCAGGCACCCCTGCGTCCTAGCAGGTGCCCGACCATCTGTGCTGCCCATGCTCCCAGATGCAGACCTGGGCTGGCCAGGGTCAGCCCATCGCCCGCTTCTAGGCTGTGACAGGGTGGAGGTGGGTACAACTGAGAGGCAGACTGTTTTACTTCAGAGTTCCCGCCAGACCCACCCTCACTTCTTCCTGCCTTCAGCTAAGCTCAAGAGGGAACCTCAAAAGAACCACTCGTATCCCCTAGAGTCAGGGAACAGGGGAACTGGTAGCTGCATACACTTGAGAAATCTACAGAAAGAAACTGGGAGTAGCCAATAAAAAACAGGGCAACGGGGAGCTGTGATGGGAACACTTTTGCCTTCCACTGACTCCAGGCAACACTGTGTGTCCTGGAGCTTGGACGGGGCTCCTGCATGAGGGAACCAGCCTAAGGTTGTTGAAAACAACTCTGCCCAAAAGGACCACTTGGAGAGATGATGAGACACCCATGAAGGTGGGAGTGGTCATCAATAGCCAGCCTAGGGTCAAAGGAAGTACATTTAAGGAGGTTTCTGGGGCCAGATGGGGCAGGGAGAGAGTTGGCACAACATCTATATATATACACACATACAGGCTGGGGTCTCACTGTCCTATCCTAACCCTCTCCTCTAAGCCTGAGCCTAGAGCAGGTTAGAAAGAACAGTGAGGGTGGGCGCGGTGGCTCACACCTCTAATCCCAACACTTTGGGAGGCCGAGGCGGGCACATCACGAGGTCAAGAGATCAAGACTATCCTGGCCAACATGGTAAAAACCCTGTCTCTACTAAAAATACAAAAATTAGCTGGATGTGGTGGTGCGTGCCTGTAGTCCCAGCTACTCGGAAGGCTAATGCAGGAGAATTGCTTGAACCCTGGAGGTGGAGACTGGAGTGAGCCGAGATCGTGCCACTGCACTCCAGCCTGGCAACAGAGCGAGACTCTGTCAAGAAAGAAAGAAAAGAAAGAAGGAAAGAAGGAAAGAAAAGAAAGAAAGAAAGAACGGTAAGTGAGGAGGCAAGGAGACGTTGGAAAGACAGGAGCAGCCCACCATAGCCCCTGCTCTGTGCAGCTGCAAGCCTGACTATTACCAGTCTGAGCGGGGGCAGGGCACAGACCAGAATGGAGGATGAGTGGAGCTGATAAGCTTACTGGGCTACACTGAAGTTTCTGTTAACTGATTGTATTCAAGGACTTGTTATTTCTTCACAAATGACCAAAAATGTTGCACAGCAAGATTCCTTATGAAACATATACTTTCTAAAATATATATATATTTTAGAAATCTTCATGCTAACTCTAGAAGCAGAGGTGGAAAAATCCAGAGACTGAATGTGCTGTACCCACAGATGCCCCCAAGCCCATCTGGTGTCCCTATCTCAGCTTTGCCAGCTATCCAAAAACTGGAAATGCAGACATGGACCCCTTCCTTAGAAGCCATGCACCATTTCACAAATGACGCATAATCCAATTAGAGATATGGATATGAAAATCTTAACCCAGCAACAGATTTGAAGAAATCCTAGTAGCTTTTACTGTTTCCTATTTGTAGAGAAAAACACAAGAGGTGAAAGCTTGTGTGACTTAACAGTGCTTCTAGAGAGACCTTGTGCACCCCGGTAAGGAAGGCAGCACCACCCTAGACCCAAGCCCACGTGCAGGAAAGCCCCTCAGCACAAACACAGAAACGCAAAGGCGGGGTTGTCCAATTTTTATTTGTGATTGCATAAGAAAGTGCTCTGACACGGTAACTGAGGAAGTGAATGGGATCACAGAAGAGGAGTGGGAACCAGGGACGCAGGTGTAGGGCGGAGGGCATGGGCGGGGGAGGGTGGTGCCTCGGCCCTGCTGCTTGGGGTTAGGATGGCCACCTCAAGGCACCCAAAGTGGGCCACCAGACAGATCTGGTTCTCAAGAAAGCCACACTTCCCCCAGCCCCACCCAGCTCAGGCGGTCTGTTTTGCAAAATGCATGGAAGTATCTGGAAATCCTGAGTCGGACAAGTGAGGTATAGGGGAGGGCATCTCAAGGGCCTCAGCTCCCTGGAGAGCTTGCCCTAGGCCATCCCCATCTGGGTTTAGATGGGTCCAGGCACCCTCCCAGTCCTGAGTCCAGCTTCTTTCTGCCCTTCCACAGGCTCTCACCCAGGCTCAAGGTTGCAGGGCTGGCCCAGGGAAGCATGACCCCTTTCTCCTCCAGCACATGAGGGCAATCCCCAGGGAGTGGCTGCCAGCCCTGGGTGGAAACACGGGCCACACCACAGACACAGCCAGATTTGCTGCCCTTCATCACTGGGGCAGATGCAGCACAGTTTCTTTTGTACTCTTGCCCTAAGTCTCACAGGTATAAGGACTGAGGAAGACCACTGCCAGGACCACATTGCCCCTCCACAGTTCCATGAAACCACCCTTGCTAGAGTGTGGGTCTTACCTGGGCAGAAGTTTCTCCCTCTTCCTGGTCACTGCTTGGCCTTTCCACGGGACTGTTCAATGCAGGTCTGATACTATCTGACCGCTGGAAGAGAAAAAGCACCACAGACAGTCCACAGTCACTCAGAAATCAAATCACAGACTCAGGGAAACCCTGGAGTGCAGAGGGAGTTGTGGTACCCAACCCAGTGTGTAACCTGAAGGAAGTCTACAGCATCACAGAAATTAAATTGCCTTAAAGATGAAAAGCAAGACAATGGAGCCTGGGGCCTAACCTAGAGTTCCACGTCTGAGAGTCAGCAACCGGCCCCACGTCTAGTTTCCTCTTGAGTAACAGCAACGAGACAACAAAAACAATGATAACAGCGGATAACACTGACTGAACACCTAACTTCGTGCATGGCACCAAGGAAAACCGGGACATGACTGTTTATCTTCACATCCTATGAAACAGGTGCTGCTGTTATTCTCCTTCTAGCCAGTTTAGGATCTACACAATGCTGCAGACACTCTGGGGACCAGCCAGCACCCCTCAGGTCTTGCTGCCTCAGTGCTTGCTGGCTGGCCGGTGTCTGTATTTCATTGCCTGAGGACTCTCTCTGGCTACGTGAGGTAATTCAGCCACTCCAGAGGCAGCCCTCAACCAGTGAGGAAGGGAATTAGTCTATGAACACCCCAGCTCCTCATCTCCCGCGAGGGATATGTTCTACACTGGATCCCAGAGGCACCAAATGGGAAGGAGCTTCAGTCACCCATGGTGGTAACTTGCTTGATAACAAACCCATTACTGGCCACCTTCCTTTCCCCAGCTCACGTCCCTACCCATAACCTGTGATTCCTGTGGCCACTTCCCAAATTTAACTATGTGCATTCAAATCCTTGTCCCAGGGTCTGCTTCTGGGGAAATCCACAGTCAAAGCCAGGTCAAATACCTGAGAACTGGGAATCACATCTGATATCTCAGCCCATGTGACTAAGTCCATGCTCTTTCCCACTTCAGAGAGTCTCAGGTTTTAGAATTTTATTAATAGATTCGCACATATTTTTACATACTAAAACTGAAGAATTTGGGGGAGATTATTCCCTGGTCATATACAAATTCTGTGGTCCTGTCAGAAGACTCATCTATATTAATACTTCTTGTACCCATCAAAGTAGAGATTTGACCTTTTTAAAAATCAAAAATACCACTTCAGATGGATGAATGGTAGCTAGTGGAACACCACACCAGTGTGCAAAGCCAACTAGGGACAAATGGCACTAGCTCCTAGAGCAGGGTGTTGGCAAACTACAGCCTGAAGGCCAAGTTCACTACTCTAATTATTTTTGTAAATAAAGTTTTATTGGAACACAGTCTTGCTCATTTACTTAAATACTATCCATGGCTGCTGTACTACTATGACAGCAGAGTTGAGAAGCAACAAAGATTATGGGACCTAAAATATTTATTATCTGCCCTTCAAAGAAAAAACGTTGCCAGCCTTTGTCCAATAGGAACCAATACTATGACTTCCTAGACTGGCAAGGGCAGGCTGGTTTAGAGTGTATGTCTGAACAAAAAGTTACTCAAATACTCACCTTACCTTCGGTTAGTCTGTTCTCAGTTATTAATTAGGGAAAGCTAGGGAGTTTACAGAAATCCTTCACTAAGTCATAAATAATATCCAGCTGTGAAGTAACTAAAACAGTTAACCTACAGTATTCAATCTTTGCAAAGACAGAATCCATTTATCATGCTTTAAAACCCCTGTTTTACCTGTGTAGGAAAAGGTACTTGGATCCGTCCTTCTAAAATGTTGTCTGTTGTTATTTCCACTGAGCGTGTCAGCTGGAGGTCCTGCAGCACTAGATGGTATGGAACCTGGGGAAACATCTCTTGAATCTGATGAGCCTACAGGAATACAAACAGAGTCCACAGAAACATTCACTGGCAACAGCTGCTGACTGAAGTCATACTATATGGCAGGCTTTGGGCAGAGAATGTGACATCATGCCCTGAAAACACAGGTAAGGGAGCCACCCTTATTCGGCAGGTCACATTCACACTGCAATCCCTTTAGTATTTTTCCAGGAAGCCAAACAAGCAACTGTAGGCAGCATCAATTTCAACATGAGAAGAGCACAGAAAAACCAACTGGATCCCAAGAGAACCTCGACTAGAATATTCTAGTTTTAAAAAGTGTTCATTTTAACTACCATTCAAACCAGCAATCCCACTACTGACTATATATCCAAAGGGAAAGGAATCATTATATAAAAAAACATACCTGTGCTCTCATGTTTATTGCAGCACTATTCACAGTAGCAAAAATATGAAATTAACCTAAGCATCCTTCGACACTGGATTCGATAAAGAAAATGAGGCACATATATACCATGGAATATTACTCAGCCACAAAAAAAAAAAAACCAAATCATATCTTTTGCAGCAACATGGATGGAAATGGAGGCTATTATTCTCAGTGAAATAACTCAGGAACAGAAAGTCAAATACTGTAGGTTCTTATAAGTGGGAGCTAAACAATGAGTGCGCATGGTCATCCAGAGTGGAATAACAGACACTGTACTATGAAAGGTGGGAGGTTGGGAGGGGGTGAGGGTTGGAAAAATTCCTATTGGGTACAACGTTTACTCTTCAGATGACGGTAACACTAAACACCCAGACTTCACCACTATGCAATATATGCATGTAAGAAACCTGCACTTGCAACCTGTAAATACATAAAAATAAATATTTTAAAAGTATTCATTTTCTTTCTGTTTTTTTGGTTTTTGAAACGGAGTCTCACTCTGTCACCAGGCTGGAGTGCAGTTGCACAGTCTCGGTTCACTGCAACCTCCAACTCCCTGGTTCAAGCGATTCTCCTGCCTCAGCCTCCCAAGTAGTTAGGATTACAGGAAAACAACACCATGCTCAGCTAATTTTTGTATTTTTAGTAGAGACAGAGTTTCACAGTGTTAGCCAGGATGGTCTCGATCTCCTAACCTCGTGATCTGCCCACCTCGGCCTCCCAAAGTGCTGGGATTACAGGTGTGAGCCACCATACCCAGCCCAAAAGCATTCATTTTCAAACTCAAAGTATCTTGGGTATAAAAATATGTTTTCCTTAAAGATATAATCCTAAAGGGAACAAATACATTATGTTAAGTGAAAGAGGTCTGATTCAAAAGCCAGGTGTATGATTGCATTTATATGGCATCTGGAAACAGGCACAATTATAGGGAAAGAAAAGTGCTAAGTGGTTGCCAGGGGCTGAGGGTCGGGGAAGGAAGTGACTATAAAGCGATACAGTGGAGTTCTGGAGGGTAAGGATGGAACTGTTCACATCTTGATTACGGTGATAGATACACAATTACGTGTTGAACTGGATACTAAAAAGGGTAAATTTTTACTCTATCTCAATTATATTTCAATGGTAAAAAAGAGATTATAGAGAATGCAAATTCCTTACATGGCCCTGGAGCTGCAGTTTTCAAACTGTACTCTAGAGGCATCTCAGAGCTTACTTAGGGCTCTAGGGTGGGGGTGTGTGTAGGCAGAGCAGACATAGGCCTGGCCACACCACCACCCCCCATACTTTCATCCGAGCAGCTCTGGATTTTTTTTCACATATGTAAATTAATTTTATATATGTTTATATCCAAGGTTTTATTTTCGGAAAAGTTCTAATAACCAAAAAAAAAAAAAAAAAAGAAAAAGGAAGAAAAAAAATTGCCTTGGGGTACAATAAAGTCCTCCTGAGATATCAGCTCCCACGAACATGTTGTAACTGTAGAAAGAGTTGGAAGTATGTCTCAATGTCAAAACCTTGATGAAAAGGTCTGCACCAAGCCCTGCTTAGAGCTCTTGCCAGGGGTGGAATGTTGGCAAGACAAGCAGTGCCCAGGGCCCTGAGGCTCCTCGTTCCTGCAGCCAGCTTGTTTATGTGAACATGAGTTGATCATTATTTTCCCAGGTCAGGTCAAACCTAACTGGGCAAGAGTCCATAAAAACCTCTAAAATCAGATAAAATTTCTCTTTATTCTTAAAACAGCTTCCCCCTCATTTCCCAAATAAAAAACGCCTAAGACTCATTTTACTAGACCAAAGCTTTTCTACCAGAAAATCTATCAAGTTAAATATTGGATCTTAAAAAATGCATGGTTCCAGTATATTAGTTGTACCAAAAATAGTCCACTCCAACCCATCACAGAACTGGAGGAAGAAGAGCCAGGGTCTGCCTGAGAATTCTAAGTAACTCCAAGAAAAGAATTCTGATTCTGAGGAGGGCTGCACACCCTTGTGGTCTGACTTGTTAAAGGAGGTGGGTGGGGTGGTCCAGCTGCTGAGCTTCAACGGCTGCCTGACCCAAGAACCCTGCAATGCCTGCCATGAGCCCAGTAGTAGCTGCACTGAGCTACCACACTCCCAGACCACCTATACCCACCAAGATGTCACCCTCACTGTCTGTTGACAGCCCAGCTGAGGTTTAAGGAGAAAGAGGGGCCAACAGAGTCATGCCTTCTTCTTTTATTATGGCCCAAAATGGATAAAATTTACCATCTTAACCATCTGTCAGTGTAAGTGAGCCCTCAGTCCCACTGCAGGTAAGTTTCACAGGCTGACTGAGCCAGCCATGGATCAAGTGTTATGTGGTTGCTGACAGGTACTGTACAATTAAGCCAAGGATGGCCGTGTCTGTACTGAACATACACAGGCTTTCTTGTCATTATTTCCTAAACAATACAGTGTAACAACCATTTACAAAGCATTTACACTGTATTAGGTATTAGAAGTAATCTGGAGATAATTTAAAGTATAAGGGAGGATGTGGGCAGGTTACATGCAAATGGTATCCCCCACCTTTTTTTTTTCTTACCTTACACTATTAAGGGTTAAAGTGCCCCATTTTACATCAGAGACTTAAGCATCCACAGATTTTGGTATCTGAAGGAGGGGGTCCTAGAACCAATCCCCAGATACCGAGAGATGACTAGATAGTGTAGCAGTGTTAACCACAGGCACAGGGCTGTGCAACAGATCTTCTGAACTTTTTCATCTTGCAAAAGTAAAACTGTATCTAAGAACAACAGCCCTATTTCACCTCACCCCACCCCTCCTGCAGCTATCATTCTGCTTTCTGTTTGTAAGAGTTTCACATGGTATTTGTCTTTTTGTGGTAGAATTATTTCACATAGCATAATGTCCTCCAGGTTCATTCATGCTGCAGAGCATGTCACAGGACTCCCTTCCTTTTGAAGGCTGAGTACTATTCCACTGTATGGATTTGCCAGATCTTCCTTACCCATCCATCTCCAGCAGATATTTCAGTTGCTTCCACCCCTTGGCTTTATAAACCAAATCTGGATATGCCTGTAGCTATATCCACCTGTCCTCACAACCCTCTCTCCTGCTAACCTCCCCACCCAGCCTGCTCTTTTAGTTGATTCTTCTATTTATTCTGTCCCATCAATCTCTACCCCTCTGGTGATCATCCTATGCACATACCAAACATGCTTTCCAATCTACCTTTAAAAAACAACAGCCCGGCATGGTGTCTCATGCCTGTAATCCCAGCACTTTAAGAGTCTGAGGCGGGCAGATCACGAGGTCAGGAGATCGAGATCATCCTGGCCAACATGGTGAAACCCCATCTCTACTAAAATACAAAAAAATTAGCTGGATGTGATGGCGTGCACCTATAGTCCCAGCTACTCTGGAGGCTGAGGCAGGGGCATCACTTGAACCTGGAAGGCAGAGGTTGCAGTGAGCTGAGATCGCACCACTGCATTCCAGCCTGGTGACAGACCAAGACTCAGTCTCAAAAAAAAAAAAGGAGAAAACCTGAATTGTAACTGACAAATTGCTACAGACTCAGTGTAACAACTCTGAAAGGTAAAAACTCCAGGGCACTCAAGCAGAGGGGACTCCCCTCTAATACTGTGAGATTCAGCACCAGAAGTGATCAGCTTTCTCAGTAAATATCTGACAAGCATCCCCTCCTGCTTCCAGCACGGAGAGGGGAACAAGCACCTCAGTGAAATCAGCCAGGGCACTCTGTTCTTGACAATGTCTGCCCTCAGGAGAAACGACCCAACCAGAAGATCATCTGTTGGGGTCTGATCAGAGCTGCACTTACCCAGGGGAACTCTAGTCTGCTCCAGCCATCCTGTCCCAGAGGAGGAAGGGAAACTGAGAAGTAGATTGAAGTTCGCAGTCCAGAGCCATGGGCTCACTAAAAGACGGAGACCTAATCCCAGGACTATAGAATGCTTCCCTCCCTCACCTGACACCTACATCATGACAGGCCTGTTCACCACAGTCCCCTTTACACAGTACATTGTGTTCAACTACCATGAAAAAATTATAAGGAATACTAAAAGGCAAAAAACACAATTTGAGAAGACAGAGCAAGCATTAGAGCCAGACAGAGCAGAGATGCTGAAATTAACAGACTGGGAATTTAAAACTATGATTAATATGCAAAGAGCACTAATGGATAAAGTGGACAGCATGCTAGAACAGACAGGCATGAGCAGGCAGATGGAAAACCTAAGAAAGAACCAAAGAGAAGTGCCAGAGACCAGAAACACCAACACGAGTGAAGAATTTCCGTGACAGACTTATTAATAGATGGACACAGCTGAGGGAAGCATCTCTGAGCTTGCGATATATACTTTGAAAATGGAAAAGCAGTCCAGGTACAGTGGCTCACACCTGTAATCCCAGCACTTTGAGAGACCAAGGCAGGCGATCACTTGAGGTCAGGACTTCAAGACTAGCCTGGGCAACATGGTGAAATACCGTCTCTACTAAAAATACAAAAATTTAGCTAGGCATAGTGGTGCATGCTTGTAATACCAGCTACTGGGGAGGTTGAGGCAGGAGAATCACTTTAACTGCAGAGATGGAGGTTGCAGCAAGCCAAGATCGTGCCTCTGCACTCCAGCCTGGGTAACAGAGTGAGACTCCATCTCAAAAAAAAAAAAAAAAAAAAGGAAAAGCAAAGAGAATAAAAACTGAAAATAACAGCAGAAAATTCAAGGACCGTGGAGTGACTACAAAAGGTGTAAACACACTTAATGGGAATTGCAGAAGGAAAAGAGAAAGGAACACAAGAAATAATTGAAACAATAATGGCTGAGAACTTTCCCAAATTAATGTCAGACACCAAACCACAGACCCAGGAATCTCTAAGCAGGACAAATGCCAAAAAAAAAAAAAAAAAAAGCCACCAAAAAACAAACCAACAAAAACAACACAACAAAAAACTACACCAAGGATATCAAATTTAAATTATAGAAAATCAAAGATTAAGAAAAAAAATCCTGAAAGAGGCCAGAGGGAAAAGCACCTTATCTCTAGAGAAGCAAAGATAGGAATGACATAGTTCCTCAGAAACCCCGCAAGCAAGAAGACAGTGAAAGGAAATATTTAAAGTGTTAAGAAAAGACTCACCAACCGAGAATTCTATATCCCACAAAATTATCCTTCCAAAGGGAAGCAGAAACAAAGACTGTCTCAGACAAACCAAAGTTGAGGGAATGTGTTGCTATGAGACCTGCCTTACAAGAAATGCTAAAAATAAAAAGTTCTCTAGAGAGAAAGAAATCGACATAGGTCAGAAAGCTCAGCTCTACATAAAGAAAGGAAGAGCATCAAAGAAGGCGTAAGTAAAAATTGTTTCTTTTTTTTTTTTTTTTTTTTTTTTTTTGAGACGGAGTTTCGCTCTTGATACCCAGGCTGGAGTGCAATGGCGCGATCTCGGCTCACCGCAACCTCCGCCTCCTGGGTTCAGGCAATTTTCCTGCCTCAGCCTCCTGAGTAGCTGGGATTACAGGCACGCGCCACCGTGCCCAGCTAATTTTTTTTTTTTTGTATTAGTAGAGACGGGGTTTCACCATGTTGACCAGGATGGTCTCGATCTCTTGACCTCGTGATCCACCCGCCTCGGCCTCCCAAAGTGCTGGGATTACAGGCTTGAGCCACCGCGCCCGGCCAAAAATTGTTTCTTAATCTAACAGAACATTCGGTTCAAAATAACAACAGCAACAACGTATTCAGTTATGTGTGCTTGTGGGTGTATGTGCTTATGTACTAACATACAGGTGAAATGAATGACAACAATGAATGATAAAAGGGACAGGAGCAAGGAATTACAATTGTTTTGTTATCACAAAGTACGCACACTTCCTATGCAGTGGTACGGTGCTATTTGAAAATAAATGAATTAGTTGTAAATGTGTATTACAAACTCTAGGGCAACCATTAAAACAAGCTTGTCCAACCCATGGTCCACACAGCTTTGAATGCAGCCCAACACAAATTTGTAAACTTTCTTAAAACATTATAAGATATTTTTACAATTTCTTTTTAGCTCCTTTGCTATCATTAGCATTAGCATATTTTACATGTAGCCCAAGACAACTCTTTTTTCAACGTGGCCCAGGGAAGCCAAAAGATTGGACACCCCTGCATTAAAACAAGTAACAAATAGTATAAATGACATGCTAAGAAGGGAGAGAAAATGGAATTCTATAAAATGTTCAATTAAAAGCACAAAAGACAAAGAGTGGAAGACAAACATAGGAACAAAAAACAAGGACAACAAACAAAAAAGAGTAACAAAATGGTAGTTATTAATCCAAATACACATCAATAATCACTCTGAACATCAATGGCTTAAATGTATCAAATAAGAGAGGTTGTCAGAGTAAATTTAAAAAAAAAGCAAGACCTAACTGAATGTTGTTTACAAGAAACCCACTTTAAAATAAAGACACATACAGATTAAAAGAAAACGGATTAAGAAAAATATACCATGCCAACACTAACCAAAAGAAACCAGGAACAGCTACGTTAATTTCACAGAGCAAATGTCAAAGCAATCAAAGTTATCAGGGATAAAGAACAGCATTACAAAATGATCACGGGGTCAGTTCTCCAAGAAGACATGGCATCTTTAAAGTATATACGCCTGCTGGGCACAGTGGCTCACACCTGTAATCCCAGCAATTTGGGAGGCCAAGGCAGGCAGATCACTTGAGGTCAAGAGTTTGAGACCAGCTTGGCCAACATGGTGAAACCCTGTCTCTAATAAAAATACAAAAATTAGTCAGGCGTGGTGGTGGGCCTGAAATTTCAGTTACTTAGGAGGCTGAGGCAGGAGACTCGCTTGAGCCCAAGAGGCGGAGGCTACAGTGAGCCAAGATCAGGCCACTGCACTCCAGCTTAGGCAACAGGATGAGCCTCTGTCTCCAAAAAAATTAAATTAAAAGTATATACACCTAACAACAAAGCATCAGACTGAGGCAAAAATTAAAAGAACTGCAAAGATAAACAGATGGATTTGGAGACCACAACATGTATCAGAAATGAACACTCAAGCAGGCAGAAAATCAGTGAGAACATAGCTAAACTAACACTACCATCAATCAACTGTATACAATCAATATCTGTAGACCATTCAACAACAGCAGAATACACATTATTCTCAAGCTCACATAGAACATTCAAGACAGATCACACGCTAGGCCACAAAACACATCTTAATAAATTTAAAAGAATATAAATTACACAATGTCTGCTCTTAGAGCAGAAATCATTAACAGTAAGAAATCTGGAAAATCCCAAAATACATGAAGATTAAACAACACACTTCTAAATAACACAGAGATCAAAGAAGATATCTCAAGATAAATTTTAAAATATTTTGAATTAAATGAAAATGGAAACATAATTTATCGAAATTGTGAGATGCAGTGAAAGCCATGCTTGGAGGAAAATGTTTAGCACTGAATGTATATATTAGAAAAGAAGACATAAAATAAATAAGTTTCCATCTTAGGAAATTAGAGAAAGAAGAGTAAATTAAATCCAAAGTAAGCAGAAGAAAACAAATAATAAAAATGAGGGCAGAAGTCCATGAAATTGAAAATAAGAAATCAATAGAGAAAAGTCAATGAAATCAAAAGCTGGTCCTTTGAAAAGATCAATAAAATTGATAAGCCTCTAAGCCAAGCTAACTAAGAAAAAATGAGAGGACTTAAATTACTAATATAAGAAATATTATACAGATCACTTTTTATAATTGCCAAAACTTACACAAGAACAAATAAACAATGTGAAATTGTATAAATAATTAATAACCTTCCACAGCAGAAGGCACCAGGCCCAGACAGGTTCACTAGTGAATTCTACCAAACATTTAAGGAAGAAATTGTACCAATTATCTACAATATCTTTTAGAGGACAGAAGCAGAAGGGATACTTCCTAACTCATACTATAAGATCAGCATTACCCTACTACCAAAACCAGAGAGAGATATTACAAGAAAAAGAAACTACAGACTAATATCTCCCATGAACATATATGTAAAAATCCTCAATAAAATATTAGCAAATCAAATCCAACAATGTTTAAAAATAATTATACACTACATCCAACTGGTATTTATCTCAGGTACATAAGGCTGGTTCAACATTTGAAAAGCAGTTAATATAATCCAATACATCAACAGGCTAAAAAAGAAAAATAACATGACCATATCAATAGATGCAGAAAAATCACTTGACAAAAATCCAACACTCATTCATCTTAAAAAAAAAAAAAACAACTCTCAGTAAACTAGGAATAGAGGGGAACTTTGTCACAGTGATAAAGAATATCTACAAAAAGCCTACCACTAACATCATGCTTAATGGTGAGAAACTCAAAGCTCTCACACATTAAGATCAGGAATAAGACAAAGGTGTTCCATCTAACCACTGCTTTCCAATGTCATTCTAGAAGACCAAGCTAATACAGTAAGACAACAAAAGAAAAGGTAAACACATTGGGAAGGAAGAAATAAAACTCTGTTTGCAGATGGCATGCTCATCTATGTAGAAAATCTTGAAGAACTGATAAAAACACTCTTGGGCCCTTCTCTCTTCCTCGGCACTGCCTACGGAGGTAGCAGCGATCTCCTCCTGGGCATCATGGCCGCCCTTAGACCCCTTGTGAAACCCAAGATCGTCAAAAAGAGAACCAAGAAGTTCATCCGGCACCAGTCAGACCGATACGTCAAAATTAAGCGTAACTGGCGGAAACCCAGAGGTATTGACAACAGGGTTCGTAGAAGGTTCAAGGGCCAGATCTTGATGCCTAACACTGGTTATGGGAGCAACAAGAAAACAAAGCACATGCTGCCCAGTGGCTTCCGTAAGTTCCTAATCCACAACATCAAGGAGCTGGAAGTGCTATTGATGTGCAAGAAATCTTACTGTGCTGAGATCACTCACAATGTTTCCTCCAAGAACCGCAAAGCCATCGTGGAAAGAGTTGCGCAGCTGGCCATCAGAGTCACCAACCCCAATGCCAGGCTGCGCAGCGAAGAAAATGAGTAGACAGCTTATGTGCACGTTTTGTATTTAAATAAAACTGGCATCTGCCTTCCTTAAAAAAAAAAAAAAAACCACTCTTGGAACTAATAAACAATTACAGCAAGGTTGTCAGATACAAAGTTAACATACTGTAGTCAACTGTGTTCCTACATACAGAAACGAGCAAGTGGAATTTGAAATTAAAAACACAGTATTATTTATATTAGCCCCAGTAAAATAAAATATTTAGGATAAAATATGTATAAGATCTATACAAGGAAAATTACAAAATCTTGATAAATGATATCAAAGAATAATGAAATAAGTGGAAAGATAGTCCAGGTTCATGGACAGAAAGACTAAATACTGTCAAGATGTCCATTCTTCCCAACTTGATGTACAGATTCAATGCAATCCCAATCAATATCCCAGCATGCTATTTTGTGGATATTGACAAAATGATTCTAAAGGTTATATGAAGAGACCAAAGACCCAGGATAGCCAATACAATATTGAAGAAGAACAAAGTTGGAGGACTTGACACTGCCTGACTAAAAGACTTACTATAAAGCTATAATAATCAAGACAATGTGATATTGGCAAAAGAACAAATAGATCAATGGAAGAGAATAGAGAGCCTAGAACTAAACCCACATAAATAGTTAACTGATTTTTGACAGAACAGGAAAAGCAATACAATAGAGAAAAGATAGCCTTTTCAACAAATGGTGCTATAACTGGCCAGGCACATGCAAAAAAAAATAATCTAGACACAGACCTTATACTCTTCACAAGAATGAACTCAAAATGGATCACAGGCCTAAATGTAAAATGCAAAACTATAATACCCCTAGAAGATAACAGAGAAATAAACAACCTAGGGTATGGCAGTGACTTTTTAGATACAATACCAAAGGTACAATCCATGAAAGAAAATAATTGATGTTGGACTTCATTAAAAGTAAAAAGTTCTGCAAAAGACAATGTCAAGAAAATAAGATGGCAAACCACAGACTGGGGGAAAGTATTTGTAAAAGACACACCTGATAAAGGACTTGTATCCAAAATATACAAAGAATTTTTAAAGCTCAACAGTAAAAAAACAACCTGATCAAAAAATGGGTTTAAGACCTTAATAGATACTTCACCAAAAAAGATATACAGATGGCAAATAAGAATATAACAAGTTGCTTCGCATCATATGTCATCAAATAAAAACAAGATACCACTATATATATATTATAACAGCCAAAATCTAGAATACTGACAACACCAAATGTTGGTGAGGATGTAGAGTAACAGGAACTCTCATTTACTGCTGGTGAGAATGCAAGATGATATAGCCACTCTGGAGGACAATTTGGCAGCTTCTAACAAAAGTAGACAATTTTACCATTTGATCTAGCAATTACGTTGTTTAGCATTTGTATTCATCCATTTTCACCTTGCTGATAAAGACATACCCAAGACTGGCAATTTACAAAAGAAAGAGGTTTAATTGACTTACAGTTCCACATGGTTAGGGAGGCCTCACAATCATGGCGGAAGGCAAGGAGGAGCAAGTTACATCTTACATGGATGGTGGCAGGCAAAGAGAGAGAGCTTCTGCAGGTGAACTCCTCTTTTTAAAACCATCATATCTTGTGAGACTTACTCACTATCATGAGAACAGCAGGAGAAAGACCTGTCCCCATGGCTCAACTACCTCCTACTGGGTCCCTCCCATAAAATGTGGGAATTCAAGACGAGATTGGGTTGGGGACACAGTCAAACCATATCATTCCGCCCCTGGCCCCTCCCAAATCTCCTGTCCTTACATTTCAAAACCAATCATGCCTTCCCAAAAGTCCCTCAAAGTCTTAACTTATTTCATCATTAAATCAAAAGTCCATAGTCCAACATCTCATCTGAGATAAGGCAAGTCCCTTCTGCCTGTGAGCCTGTAAAATCAGAAGCAAGTTAGTTACTTCCTAGATACAACGGGGATATAGGCATTGGGTAAATACAGCCATTCCAAATGGGAGAAACTGGTCAAAACAAAGGGGCTACAGGCTGCATGCAAGTCTGAAATAAGGCAGGGCAGTCAAATCTTAAAGCTCCAAAATGATTTCCTTTGAATCCATGTCTTGCATCTGGGTCACACTGATGCAACATCTGGGTTTCCATGGTCTTGGGCAGCTCCACCCCTGTGACTCTGCTGGGTACCGCTTCCCCTCTGTCTGCTTTCACAGGCTGGCATTGAGTGTCTGTGGCTTCTTCAGGCATGCATGGCGCAAGCTGTCAGTGGATCTACCATTCTGGGGTCTGGAGGACAGTGGCCCTCTTCTCACAGCTCTGCTAGGTGGTGCCCCAGTAGGGACTCTGTGTGGGGACTCTGACATTTCCCTTCTGCACTGCCCTAACAGAGGTTCTCCATGAAGGTCCCATCCCTGCCGCAAACTTCTGCCTGGGCATCCAGGTGTTTCCATACATCTTCTGAAATCTAGGCAGAGGTTCCAAAACCCCAATTATTGACTTCTGCACACTGGCAGACTCAACATCACCTGAAGGCTGCCAAGGCTTGGGGCTTGCACCCTCTGAAGCCAGGGCCCAAGCTGTACATTGGCCTCTTGGAGCCATGGCTGGAGCAGCTGAGACACAGGGTACCAAGTCCCTAGGCTGCACACAGCACGGGAACCCTGGACCCAACTCATGAAACCATGTTTTTCTCCTAGGCCTCTGAGCCTGTGATGAGAGGGGCTGCTGTGAAGACCTTTGACAAGCCCTGGAGACATTTTGCCCACTGTCTCGGGGATTAACATTCACCTCCTGGTTACTTATGCAAATTTCTGCAGCCAGCTTGAATTTCTCCTCAGAAAATGGGATTTTCTTTTCTATTGCACGTCAAGCTGCAAATTTTCTGAACTTTTATGCTGTTTCCCTTTTAAAACTGAATGCCTTTAATGGCACCCAAGTCGCCTCTTGAATGCTTTGTTGCTTAAAAATTTCTTCTGCCAGATACCCTAAATCATCTCTCTCAAGTTCAAAGTTCCCCAAATCTCTAAGGCAGGGGCAAAATGTCACCATTCTCTTTGCTGAAACATAACAAGAGTCACTCTGGCTCTAGTTCCCAACAAGTTCCTCATCTCCATCTGAGAACACCTCAGCCTTGATTTCATTTTCCATATCATTATCAGTATTTTGGACAAAGCCATTCAACAAGTCTCTAGGGAGTTCCAAACTTTCCCACATTTTCCTGTCTTCTCCTGAGCCCTCCAAACCATTCCAACTCTTGCCTGTTAGCCAGTTCCAAAGTGGCTTCCACATTTTTGGGTATCTACCATAGCACCCCACTCCTGGTACCAATTAGTTTATTTTCATGCTGCTGATAAGGACATACCCAAGACCAGCAATTTACAAAATAAAGAGGTTTCATCAACTTACAGTTCTACATGGCTGGGGAGGCCTCACAATCATGGTGGAAGGCAAGGAAGAGCAAGTCACATCTTACATGGATGGTGGCAGGCAAAGAGAGAGTGCCTGTACAGGGAACTCCTCTTTTTAAAACCATCATATCTTGTGAGACATATGAGACTTATTCACTATCACAAGAACAGCATGGAAAAGATCTGCCCCAGTGATTCAACTACTTCCCACAACACATGGGAATTCAAGATGAGATGTGGGTGGGGACACAGTCAAATCGTATCAGCATTTCACCAAGGAAGTTATAAACTTATGTATACATAAAATCCTGCACAGAGATGTTTATAGCAGCTTTATTTGTAACTACCAAAACTTGGAAAAAATCTTAAAGGAAGCAACCAAGATGTCCTTAAGTAGGTAAATGAATTAATACTGTAGTATAACTTCAGCAAAGTCTCAGGATACAAAATCAATGTGCAAAAATCACAAGCATTCCTATATACCAATAACAGACTTAAAGACAGCCAAATCAAGAACGAACTACCAGTCACAATTGCTACAAAGAGAATAAAATACCTAGGAATACAACTAACAA
Source organism: Aotus nancymaae (assembly GCF_030222135.1). Classification (NCBI taxonomy): domain Eukaryota; kingdom Metazoa; phylum Chordata; class Mammalia; order Primates; family Aotidae; genus Aotus; species Aotus nancymaae. Next base: position 11,689,417 of record NW_026988443.1, read on the forward strand.
GGAATGTAAAGGACCTCTTCAAGGAGAACTACAAACTACTGCTCAACAAAATAAGAGAGAACACAAACAGATGGAGAAACATTCCATGCTCATGGTTAGGAAGAATCAATATTGTGAAAATGGCCATACTGCCCAAAGTAATTTACAGATTCAATGCTATCCCCATCAAGCTACCAATGACCTTCGTTACAGAACTGGAAAAAACCACCTGAAACTTCATATGGAACCAAAAGAGAGCCCACATAGCCAAGTCAATTCTAAGCAAAAAGAACAAAGCTGGAGGCATCACACTACCGGACTTCAAACTATACTACAAGGCTATAGTAATCAAAACAGCATGGTACTGGTACCAAAACAGAGATATAGACCAATGGAAGAGAACAGAGGCCTCAGAGGCAATCCCACACATCTACAACCATCTGATCTTTGACAAACCTGACAAAAACAAGCAATGGAGAAAGGATTCCCTGTTTAATAAATGGTGTTGGGAAAACTGGCTAGCCATGTGCAGAAAGCAAAAATTGGACCCCTTCCTGACACCTTACACTAAAATTAACTCCAGATGGATTAAAGACTTAAACATAAGACCCAACACCATAAAAACCCTAGAAGAAAATCCAGACAAAACCATTCAGGACATAAGCATAAGCAAGGACTTCATGACCAAAACACCAAAAGCATTGGCAATAAAAGCCAAAATAGACAAATGGGACCTAATCAAACTCCACAGCTTCTGCACAGCAAAAGAAACAGTCATTAGAGTGAATCAGCAACCAACAGAATGGGAAAAAATTTCTGCAATCTACCCATCTGACAAAGGGCTGATATCCAGAATCTACAAAGAACTAAAACAGATTTACAAGAAAAAAACAAGCCCATTCAAAAGTGGGTGAAGGATATGAACAGACACTTCACAAAAGAAGACATACATAAGGCCAACAAACATATGAAAAAATGCTCATCATCACTGGTCATTAGAGAAATGCAAATCAAAACTACATTGAGATACCATCTCACGCCAGTTAGAATGGCGATCATTAAAAAATCTGGAGACAACAGATGTGGAGAGGATGTGGAGAAACAGGAACACTTTTACACTGTTGGTGGGAGTGTAAATTAGTTCAACCATTGTGGAAGACAGTGTGGCCATTCCTCAAGGACCTAGAAATAGAAATTCCATTTCACCCAGCAATCTCATTACTGGGTATATATCCAAAGGATTATAAATTGTTCTACTATAAGGACACATGCACACGAATGTTCATTGCAGCACTGCTTACAATAGCAAAGACCTGGAACCAACCCAAATGCCCATCGATGATAGACTGGACAGGGAATATGTGACACATATACACCATGGAATATTATGCAGCCACAAAAAATGATGCGTTCGTGTCCTTTGTAGGGACATGGTTGAACCTGGAAACCATCACTATCAGCAAACTGACACAAGAACAGAAAATCAGACACCACATATTCTCACTAATAGGTGGGTGTTGAACAATGAGAACACATGGACACAGGGAGGGAAGCATCACACACTGGGGTCTGTCGAGGGGAAACAGGGGAGGGACAGTGAGGGGTGGGAAGTTGGGGAGAGATAGCATGGGGAGAAATGCCAGATATAGGTGATGAGGAGGAAGGCAGCAAATCACACTGCCATGTGTGTACCTATGCAACAATCTTGCATGTTCTTCACATGTACCCCAAAACCTAAAATGCAATTAAAAAAAAAATACTGTAGTATATCCAGACAATGGAATATTATTTGGTGCTAACAAGAAATGAGCTATCAATCCCTGAAAAGATATAAAGGAAACATGCATGCAAATAATTAAATGAAATAAGCCATCTGAAAAGGCTACATACTGCAGGATTCCAAATGTATGGCATTCTGGAAAGGCAAAGCTATGAAGACAGTAAAAAGATCAGTGGTTGCTAGAGGTTGGGGGAAGGAAAGAAAAGGCAGAGAGTGTATACAGAATCTTTAGGGCAGTGAAAATATTCTGTATCATGTGGATACCTGTCACTATATATTTGTCCAAACCTATAGAGGGAACATAGGTAAACTATGGACTTTGGGTGATTATGATGTGCCAACATAGGTTCATCAACTGTAACAAACATACCCTTTGCTGAGGGATGTTGATAACGGGGAAGGCTGTGCATGTGTGGGCACAGGAGGTATATGGGAAATCTCTGTATCTTCTTCTTAATTTTGCTGTAAGCCTGAAACTGCTCTAAAAAAGTAGTCTTAAAAGCAAACAAACAAAAAAGACTCATGAGTACTCAAAAGAATTAGAAGCAGGGTCTCAAAGAAATATATGTATTCATGTTCACAGTAGCATTACTCACGATAGCTAAAATGTGGGAGCAACGCAAGCGTCCAGTGGCAGAATAGATAAATAAAATGTGGTATCTACATACAATGGAATATCACTCAACCTTAAAAGGAAAAAAATTCTGACTTGTGTTACAACATGGATGAACCATGATATTATGCTAAGTGAAATAAGTCAGTCACAAAATGACAAATATTGTATAATTCTATTTATATGAGGTGCCTAGGTAGTTCAACTCATAGAAAAAGCAAGTAGCATATTGGTTGCCAAGGGCCAGAGGGAGGGGAAAATTAGTAGTTAACTGTTTAATGGGTATACAGCAGGGGTGTCCAATATTTTGGCTTCCCTGGGCTACACTGGAAGAATAATTGTCTTGGGCCACACATAAAATATACTAACACTAACGATATCTGATGAGCTAAAAAAAAAAAAAAAACCTGCAAAACATCTTGCAATGTTTTAAGAAAGTTTATGAATCTGTGTTGGGCTGCATTCAAAGCTGTCCTGGGCTACATGCACCCACAGGTTGGACAGACTTGCTATAGAGTTTCAATTTTGCAAAATGAAAAGAGTTCTATAGGTGGATGGTGGTGACAGTTGCACAATGTGAAAAACATTCACTTACTTTTCTGTAAGAAAAAGAATAAATACTAGCATTGGCTGGTATGAGCCTATAAGCCTTCTAGAGCAACATAATACATAAGAAACTAACCCATGTTATTAAGGGGACGTGGGAGCTGGGCACACGGGAAAAGGATGGGAGCATGACTTCACTGTATACTCCTCTAGTTTCTGAAACTTATAAATTAATGGCCTATTCAAAAATCTTAAAAAACAAAACACAACCCTGGATGCCACACCCCTATCAAGCTACCACCTCTACTGCTCTGTGTCCTTCTTCATAACATACTTCCTCGTATGGTCTATTTATTCAGCTTCCATTCATTTCAATCCACCACAATCTAGTGTCCAACCCCTTGGGCCATGGAAAGTGCTGGTTATTCTCCAGCTAATCAATCACCCCCACTCTGCCAAATCCAACATGCACTTCTATGAGCTCATCTTGTAAGAATTCCACACGCTTGACTCTTCCCTCCTGGAAACCCAAACTCCTTGTACTGTGCTGCCACCTTCTCCTGGTTTCCTTCCCTCTCCACCGGCTGTCATGGCTCCTCCCTCTCTGTAAGACCTCTGAACATGGCAGGACCTAGAGCTGTGACGTCAGTCCTCTTCTCTTTGTCCCCTGCTGTAGATGTCACCTCCAGGCTTCAATTTCCCAAATGTGCATCTCTCGCTTGATATCCTCACTAAGGTCCAGAACTGTCTATAGAACATCCCAAACTTACCCAAACAGAATGCTGCGCCCCATCCTCATGCCTGTGCCTCCCAAGTTTTTCCATCTCAGTACATGGTACCACTGTCAATTCAGCTGCTTAATTCAAACCCAACAAGGCAGCTTCCATTCCGCCACTTCTCTCATCCCACTACCCCCATATCCAACCAAAGCACCAAGTCCTGCCAGCTCACCTGACAAGTATCCTACATCTGCCACTTCTTTTCACATTTATTACCAACACCCCTGTCCAAGTCCCCATGTGAGTTTGCCTTAACTACTGCAGCAACATCTGAACTGCTGGTCCTGCTGCTTCCATTTCTGACCCTCTATAATTCATCCTCCTCCCAGAAGCAAAATCATTTTGTTAAATGTCCTGTCAGTCCCCTGGTGGTGGTGGTGGGGTCTTTAAGAAGCTTTGACTGGCCTTCTAATACTTTTACAAGATATCGATTTGGCTGTGGCCTATAAGACCCTGTATGTTCTGGCTATGCAATCTCAATTTATATCACAGTCTTGGTCCCCTACTTGCTAGGTCTTAAACATAATGGCCTTTCTCAGTTCCCAACACTCTCACCTCATGGCCTTTGCACCTACTGTTTCCACTGCCTCCTTCCCCCTGATCCAGCTCCATCTCATCCTTCATGTCTTAGCTTACATACTCCTCAAAGAGAACTTCTCCAAATGCCTCCTCTAAAATGCTTCCTCTGGCCTCTACCCACCTGCTCCACCACACTGCCTGCCTTATTGCTGCCAGAGCACTCATCACCATCAGCAGTCACCTTATTTATATTTATGACCTGTTTTCCCAGTTAATATCTACTCTACTTGAGAGTAATAGAGAGTAAGATTTTGTCTACCTTACTGACATTGTAGGTGCTATGCTCACCATAGTGCCTGTCTCAGGAATAGGCTCTCAGTTCAAATTTGTTCAATCCATCAATAGAGATCAGCTAATTAACTTATAAACCAATGACCTTCCAAAGCACTGGCAAGGGCTTATCCAGGTCAGCCAGAGGCCCTAATCCAAGCAGTACTAAGGTGGTTTGCACTGGATTTCAACAATGGTGAAACATGTTTCTCCATCATTGTAAAATAACAACACATTCCTTTGGAAAAACACAAAGAAACTTAAGTATTCAAACAATATCCTTGAGCCAATACCACGCCTCAACATTTCAAGGCATATACACACATGCATACACATGCACGCACGCACGCAAACACACACACACACACACACACACACACACAAAATTTTTGGAGGAAAGGGAGGAAGAGATGAGGAACAAAAACACACATTTGGTGAGCCTCATTCAGTTTTTCTTTTTCTTTTTTTTGAGACAGAGCTTCACTCTTGTCACCCAGGCTGGAATGTAATGATGTGATCTCGGCTCACTGCAACTCTGCCTCCCAGGTTCAAGCAATTCTTCTGCCTCAGCCTCTGAAATAGCTGGGATTACAGGTGCATGCCATCATGCCCAGCAAATTTTTGTATTTTTAGTAGAGATGGGATTTCACCATGTTGGACAGGCTGGTCTCGAACTCCTTACCTCAGGTGATCCACCTGCCTTGGCCTCCCAAAGTGCTGGGATTACAGGTGTGAGCCACTGTGCCCAGACTTTTTTTTTTTTTTAAGAGATGGGGTCTCACTCTGTCACCCAAGCTGGAATGCAATGGTGTGAGCAGATCACTGCAGCCTCAAACTCCTGGGCAATCAAGCTAACTGTCTGCCTCGCCCTCCCAAAGTTCTGGGATTACAGGAGTGAGCCACTGTGCCCAGTCTCATAAAATTTTTAATAAAAGGCACATCATTCACTCGAGTCAATAATTCCCCAAAATATTTTGGCTAAAGGCTGGATGCAGTGGCTCACACCTGTAATCCCAGCACTTCGGGAGGCCAAGGCAGACTCATCACTTGAGGTCAGGAGTTCGAGAACAGCCTGGCCAGCATGGTGAAACCCTGTTTCTACAAAAATTAGCCAGGTGTGGTGGCACATGCCTGTAATCCCACATGCCTCCCAGCTACTCAGGAGGCTGAGGCAGGAGAACTGCTTGAACTCGGGAGGCAGAGGGCGCAGTAAGCTGAGATCGTGATACTGCACTCCATCCTGGGCAATGGAGCAAGACCCTGTCTCCAAAAGAAAAAAAATTTTTTTTGGCTAAAATCAAAGGAGTCCCAAGGAAGGCCTAGATCACAACAGAGTGAACCTAGTAGTGTTCAGAAAAGGTTAGATTATCTGCCACAGAAATAAAATGAGTTTCAAAATTTAAAACACAGGAATGTAAACAGTTCCAATGAATAAAAAGCCCCTAAAAATCCTTCTATTCTGCCAGAGCAGAGTAAGACCAACAAGGTCATATACCCAACACACACTCTAGCTGTTCCTTCCCTCCGAATTCCTAGTGATTCTCTTATAGCAGCTAGCAGGCCTTACCATTGCATTGAGCTGGGAGTTGCTGGCCTGCGTAATGCCAAGAATGTTGGTTGTGTGCATCACTTCAACTGAAAAACTCGGCAGCCAGCTCGCAATCCGAGACCCTGAAGAAAACAAGAATCCAGCATAAGTTTCAGAGCCTTGACTCTTTCCCCTGTCATCTGCTCTCACGGCAGCCACAGTAATGGCTGGTGTTCACTGAGTGCTTCCTGTATGGCAGGCCTCTCATGCCAAGTGTTCCACGTGGACTAGCTCATTTAATCCTCACTACACCCAACATGGTACCTCCTATTATCATTTTCACTGTATCCTTCTCAAAGATACGGCACTAGTACCCTTGGTCTTTGGTCTCTGAGGCACTCAGAAGTTAAGGGACTGGTCCAAGATCACATAGTTTAACTATGATGGCCAAAATGTGAAGCCACACAGGCAAGCTCTAGAACCCTTCACTGCTGAGCTCTCCTGCCTTGCAGGAGGACTGGATCCAGCCCAGCCCAGCGTCGCACACTCAGCCTGGGAGATGAGGAAGCTTTTCAAGGCTCTAAAGCTTCTACGACACATGAGCTCTGGCTCCTCTCTTTCACGCTCTACACAAATGACTACTCATTTGGGGGCATTTTCACATTTACTTTCAGGAAGTATTTTTCCCTAAATCTTAAAAGCCTTGGTTTTCTGATTCAAAATTATTTTTAAATTGTGCTATTTTACAACACAGGCTTGTAGACTAATGGCACCAAAGAGTCTGCTGCTTCTGTTATTTTCCAAAAAAACAGGAGACCAAGATACAACAGCACCAAGAATCAGCTGTAAAACAACCCAATATCAAGCTACACATTTAAGGCTGCTTTTCATTCCTTCACAAAGAAACACTGATCCATGGAATAGAAATGCAAGTAGAATGGCCATCTCAAAGGTCTTGCCAAACAAAATGTACCCATTTACAAAATGGATACTTGTTTCATATGTACTAACTAGGGAGAAATAAAGTTGATTTTATCTATTTTGACTAAATTTTTAGTAATCATAAATCATAAAATAATAGATTACATAACCAGGTCTCATCTCCAATATTGCTAGTATATTTCAGAAGTTTTACCCTTCATTCGCAGGCACCAAATTGGGCCCTCCATACCCCTCCAGCATTCTGGGCCGAGCCAGCCAAGCAGCCCCATCTACTCTTCTGGGAGATGTGACTCTACTCCCCCTGGTCCTTTCTTTATAGGATTTCACCAACATGACACCACCCCCACTGCACCCCATTCTTGAAACTCAAATCAGGGATGTGAACATCACTACTGCTAACAAAATTCCAGGGATGCTTGTGTTACAGTAATAATTATAACCATGAACTCACAGAATTTAGTGATACTGGACTGATGAACATCAACAGCAGCTCAATGTGAATTAAGGAAGGATGATCAACCAGACCCTGATACAATCATAGCCTTAGAATTTTAAATGTGATTTTCATTAAAACTCCTTTTAACACTGCTGAGAAGCAGAAGATTTATATTTTATGAACAAAGCAATAGGGTTCCAGCTCTGATTCTGTTTGTGGTACTCACTAGAAAGGCTTCTCAATGATAGTTCATTATATACTTAAATGCTACACGAATGAAACACATTATGAGCGAAGGTTAACTATTGAGATGATTAAGTGTACTCCTTGAGGACATGGTTGATTCAGTTTTACTTCTCCACCCTCCCGCCCCATCCCGCCCATGCTGACACGGAATCTAGCAAAATGCCTAGCACCCCTCTGTTGGTTCTATCTCTACCTATCCATCCATCCATTCCACCTAAACACTTCCAATCAAAATTGAAATACAGTCAATGCGTAGCTTAACAACAGGGACACGTTCTGAGAAATGTGTTGTTAGGCGATTTCATCATTGTGCAAACGTCATAGAATATATTTACATAAACCTAAATGGTATAGCTTACTACACACCTAGGCTATATGATATAGTCTATTGCTCTAGGCTACAATCCTGTATAGCATGTACTGTACTGAATGCTGCAGGCAATTGTAACACAGTGCTAAGTATTTGTGTATCTAAACATATCTAATAGGAAACGTACAGTAAAAATATGGTACATAAAAAACAAAAAAGTACACCTACATAGGGCACTTACCACGAATGAAGCTTGGAGGATTAAAGCTGCTCTTCGTGAGTCAGTGAGTGGTGAAATGTGAAGGCCCAGGACATTACCATATGCTACTGTAGACTTTATAAACACTGTACATTTAGGCTACACTAAATTCAAGAAAAAATATTTCTTTCTTCAATAAATTAAATTTAGCTTACTATAAGTTTTTTACTTTATAAACTTGTTTTAACTTTTTGACTCCTGTAGTAATACTTAGCTTAAAATCCAAATACCCTATACAGCTGTACAAAAATATTTTCTTTCATTATATCTTTATTCTGTAAGAGTTTTTATATTTCTCAAAGTTTTAATTTTATTTTAAAAATTTTTTTGTTAAAAACTAAGATACAAACACACACATTAGCCTAAGCCTACACAGGTCAGGAACATCAATATCACTGTCTTCCATCTCCACCTCCTGTCCCACTGGAAAGTCTTCAGGGACAGTAACAAGCATGGAGCTGTCATCTCCTAGAATAACAATACCTTCTTCTGGAATACCTCCTGAAGGACCTGCCTGAGGCTGCTTTACAGTGAATTTTTTTGTATGTAAGTATGAGTACACTTTAAAGTAATAATAAAAATTATAGTAAAACCAGGCCACATGATTTTTTTAGGTCCATTATCACCTTATGGGACCACTGCCGTATATGTGGCTTGTCATGGACTGAAACATCGTTATGGAGCACATGACTAAATATTAAACTGGTCTGTACAGGGTAATTTATAATTAATACAGTATCTGCTTAGGGGAGAACACCCTTTAGGTATAGTTTTAGAGGTCAAAGCCAACTAACCATCGAAATGGAAGAAGTGATTGTGTTGGTTTAAGCGAGGTCTCCCTTCGGCTGCTGCTACAGGAACCAAATTCTCATCCAAGTTCTCTCCTTGATGGTCTTCCCTGACACGATTATTGTCGGCGATATTAAGAGACATTCTGCATGTTGGACAGGAGGTGTCTTGTTCTAGCCAGGAACGAAGACAGGAGCTACCAAAAAGTCCAAAAGAAGATACATCAGCAACCTTGATTGTCCCTTAGCACACTTTGTGAGAATTTACCAGAAGTACTCTGGATGTAATAAATGTGCTCCAATTTCATTTTCACTCTACCACTAGTGAGATTTAAGTGTTGAAAAGCATTTATGGACATTACCTCTTTGCCCTACTATACTTCTAGCATGTCCTGCTGGGAACATTAATTATTATATGAAGTCATCTACCAAGTTCCTGGTTGTGACCCCTCTTCAATGGGACTTCCTAGCATGGCTCACCATCTTCTTGTCCAACTTCATTTGGCTACTTCAAAATCCATGTGGCTGAATCATCCAACACCCTGGCCTCTCATGTCCTTGAGTTCTCTACTCTGATGCTCGTCTTTCACTCTGCTTTAGCTACCACAGTCATAACCTTGTCCTTGTCTTCAAAATCTTCATGTCAAAAATCTCTCACTCACTCACTCAAGCTCCTCTTCTTTCAACTCACTTATCTGGCACCAAACTTGCTAAGACCTCCTATCCGCTTTTTCCTCAAGCATGACAGCCCTACAGGTCCCTACCTCCCCCCTCCCCTGGCTAACCTTTAAACTCTCCTCTCCATTCACCACCTCAAAGTCCTCCACCCTCTTCTCTTTGCATGCTGCTTTCCCAACAAGGCCAAAGCTTCTTTTGCTCTCTCTCAGGAGATGATAATGCCTTAATTATGGTAGACACTCACTAAATACTTGAGGTGTCCATTAAAGGAAAGGGTACTAGACTAAGAAGCAAAAAATGTGAGATCTGGTCTCAATTCTTTCACTAACTAGATGTGTGATCCAGGCGGTCTCTTCAACCTCTCTTGACTAGTCCTCTCCACTAAAGAAAGAAATGGCTAAATGAATTAATCTCCAAGGTCCTTTCCATTTTATAAGAATTTGTTATCTTTCTCTATGGGCTCAAGTAGGCACTGAATAAAAATGCTGTGTCTTCTTTTAAATATCTATGAACATGTGTAGATATAAAGTTATAAAGGAAAATCTCACCATAATACGATAACCCTCAGAGTCTCCAGCAACCAAATGGTACGTAAGTAATAGGAGTTTCCTAGAGGCCAAGATGGAACTACTTCTTACTATCTCTGTGTCATGAGAGGACGTGACAGTCATGTTCCAAAATAATGTCATCCGTCTTTATGTGTATACCCAACTCTATCACATTTTGCAATAAGTATCTATAATTTGTCTGTGGTAATTTAGTCAAATAAATTACTTTTCAAAAGTCCACTTCTCCTAGTGACATCCTTAAATCACACCACTAGTATAACAAAATTAGCCTTGTGGGGGATTACAAAAGTATGCAAGATCCTTGCCTTCCAATAATGCTACACTGTGACATACTTTTTATAAGCAAATCTAAATTTATTTCATAGACTGTAAAATCCTCTCACATTAAATATAACAGCCTAAAAACTCCAAGGTGAGTACAACTAGTTAGATATAGTTTTCCAATAAAAATAAAATGCTAGAGTCCTTAACTGAGAGAAATCAAACTTTAGAGAGAAAACAGATCTACTCACTGGACTCTGAAATGTTGCAAAAATACCCTCTGTAGCAACAAATTACCTAGCTATTGTGTCTGCAAGAACATAGACATTATCACAAATCAAAATGAATTTTCCTTAGATCCTCAGCACACAATCTATTCCCGAAGCTACAAAGTAAAGCAAACCAAGAGCACGTCCTAACAACTATCTGTTCACTCAACCCAAGGCAGACAAGTGTTTTAAAGTTAAATCCTAACTCTTAAGCAACCACTGAGTAAAGAAGAAATCACTTGGAAAATGAGACACTTTGAGACAAATGAAAACAAAAACACAACAAAAATCCCAAACTTGTGGGATGCAGTGGAAGCAATGCTCAGAGGCAAACTGGTAGCAGAAAATGCCTAAAAAGAAGAAAGCTCTCAAATCAAAAACCTAACTTTATGCCTACAGAACCAGAAAAAGAGCAAACTAAACCCAAAGCCAACAGAGGTATCTAGAGTAACCATAGAGACAAAAAATAGAATGGTGGTTGCCAAGGGCTTTGGGAGGAGCAGAGCGGGGCTTGCTGAATACTGGAGACAATTTTAGTTTCATAAGATGAAAAAGTTCTGGAGACAGATAGTGATGAAGGCTGTACAACAATGTGATTGTACTTCATGCCACCAGACTATCTACTTAAAAATGGCTAATGGTAAATTTTATGCTGTATTTTATCTGAATACAAAACTATATTTAAGAATTATTACTAAAAAACAAAACAAAATCCACCGTAATGAGATAATACTTCATACACACAAGAATGGCTATATCAACAAAAATAGAAAATGACAAGTGTTGGCAAGAATATGAAGAAACTAGGCTGGGTGCGGTGGCTCACGCCAGTAATCTCAGCACTTTGGGAGGCCAAGGCGGGCAGATCACCTGAGGTCAGGAGTTCAAGACCAGCATGGCCAACATGGTGAAACCCCGTCTTTAAAGAAAAAGAATATGAAGAAACTAGAACCCTCAGGTATTGCTGGTGGGAATATAAAGTGATACAGCTACTGAAGAAAACAGTTTGGCGTTTCCTCAAAAGTTAAACATAGAATTATCATATGACCCAGCAATTTCACTCCTAGGCATATACCCGAAAGAAGTGAGAACAAGTCCTCAAACAGATATTTCTTACAAGCGCATGTTCCTAGCAGCATTATTCACAATAGTCAAAATGTAGAAACAACCCAAATGTTCACCAATGGATGAATGGATAAACAAATTGTTTAATTTATAAAATTATTTAAATTCACCCATTAAAAAGTAATGAAGTACTGATACATGCTTACAACTTGGATGACCTAAAAAAATACTAAGTCAAAGAAGCCAGTCACAAAAAGTCACATGTCATATGATTCCTTCATATGAAATGTCCAAAACAGGTAAATCCATAGAGACAAAAAGTGGATGAGTGGTTGCCAGCTGATGGAGAAGGAAGGAACGGAGAGTGCTTACTTAGTGACGATGGGGCGCTATTATGGGGTGATGAAAAGGCTTTGAAACTAGTGAGAAGGGTGGTTGCATAACATTGTGAACACACTAATAGTCACTGAACTGTACACTTTAAAATAGTTAAATGTATATTATCTTAATTTTGCCTCAAAAAAATTAAATCCTAAAATTAATCTAACCATATGCTTGAAGATATTATTTCTGAGCTAAAATAGAGTTATTTGGAGCTATTCTTCCCAACTAGCCTCCAAGCTCCTTAGGGACTAACTGAAATAATTTTGAGAAATGTGTGCAAATTCCCTGGTCTTCCCAACCTCAACAAACAGCATCACTCTACACCAATTGCCCAAGCCGCATAACTGGAGAAAGCCTGGCACCTCTTTCATTCCTCACTTTCCCTCAGCCAGTCTAGCACCACATCCTTCCAGATCCCCTCAAATCTGTCTTCTCACTAACTCTTCTTCTACTACCAAAGTCTAAGCTACTCTCTCTCTCTTTTTTTTTTTTTTGACGGAGTTTCATTCTTGTTGCCCAGGCTGGAATGTAGTGGCACGATCTCTCTGCAACCTCTGCCTCCTGGGTTGAAGGGATTATCCTACCTCAGCCTTCCAAGCAGCTGGGATTACAGGTGCCTGCCACCAGGCTCGGTAAATTTTTTGTATTTTTAGTAGAGACCGGGTTTCCCCATGTTGGTGAGTCTGGTCTCAAACTCCTGGCCTCAGGTGATCCGCTCGCCTCAGCCTCCCGAAGTGCTGGGATGAACCACTGCAGCCATTACTAACCAATCCCCCTGATCTTCTCAAATAGCAAAACTTACCCGCCAATCCTTACTTAGCCTCCAATAGCATCTCACCACTCCCAATGGTCCTCCAGGCCCTGCCTATGTGTCTTCTGCCTCAGCAGACACCCTTTTCCTTTACTCTCTGGGATTTCCCACACAGCTTCTCTTTCAGTCTCTTCCATTTCTTCCTGCTGCACAAATGCTCCCTCTGTCTCAAGTACCTAGTACCACCTGATCCCTCCTTTTGTTGACGTAACTCCTACTTATCTTCAAGAGTCACTTCCTTCAAGTTGGAGTTGGAATCCTTTGTTACAAGCTCTCAAGAACCATGTTCCTTTGCTTTAAAGCACTTAACTCATTGACACTTTAAAATTCATAAATGTGCCTGGTTCACTCATGTTGGACTCTTCTATTTGACTATAAGCTCCAGGAAAGCAATGACCACACTGGTCATTTTCATTTTGTCCCTAGAGCCTAACACAGCACCCAGCACATTAGAAAAAAAATCTGTCAACAAATATGTTAAGTTACTGAGATTCTAGCTCCAAAGCCCTACATTAAAAAGAAGAAGAAAAACTCTTTGAGATTGTAAAATAAGAAAGGAAGATTAAAGATTCAAAGATCAGAACTTTCCCAATATGCAAAACTGAAAACACATGCAAAAGGACAAAAGCTACCTCAGGGTCCACCAACATCAAACGTCAAGCCTATACACAGAGTCATTCACGTGAGACAGACAGAGGCCCAATGGTATCTCAGATCTACTCCCATCCAGAAGGATTACTGAAGAGATTATTTTGTAATCCTGGATGACAGGCACAGATCTTCTGTGCTGGTTAGTGGTCCTGGTCTAGTCCCCATCTCAATCCACTTCTCTGGTGTGCTTTTAGGCTTGAGGGTATGTACAAAATGCAAAATTATATATTCTCTCTCCCAGTTAGCTAATAAGCTATTTGAAAGCAAGGAATCCTCCCAATCCTTTCTTTTAAATCTTACAGGCATATTTACCGTACTTCAGAGCTAAAATGGAGAAGACATATTATGAAGACAGCTAACATTTCCAGAAATTAAGATGGCAAACTCTGGGTGGGAAACAGTCCTATGATGTAGGGAAGAGGCTAAGGCACAAAGAAGGAGACCCAAGAGCTTCCCAGAACACTCAGTGCCAGCAGCAAGACCAGGCTGAGGTTAACGTCCCCACTCCTCCGCTAGGATGAGTCTCAAGCCTGGGTACAAAACATACCCACACGCCCTGGACAGAATACCAGTCCCACAAGGCCCTTCACAAAGCTCCTACTTGTGGAAAAGATGTCCACAGGGCAGTTTCCGCGCAGCCTGCATGGAGTCCCAGCAGATGGCACAGTCGTCATTGTTGACAGCCAGCTCCTCTGGAGTTGCAACTGCAAACCTGTGGAAACAAAACAAGCCCAGCAGGAACCTCAGTCAGTTCCACACACACTAAACACCACTTTATAGGCTGCACCTGTATCACAGCACAGTTACAGAGAAAGTGTGTTCAGCAAAACATTTTTGATAATCAAAAATAGAATTTATCTTCAAAGCCCATTAAAAAGTGAGCGAGAAACTTATGCACAGGAACTCTGTCTTAATAATGGCTGCTGTTAGTGAAGACCTCAGAGACCACATCTGGACAAATCAGAGGAGTAAGGCCCCCAGATATCCAAACTGTCCCTGGGCACAAAGAAGAGATCCAAGCTGTGCCCCTGGGCGCAAAGAGGATACCCATTAATTTTGCACCTCCAAGTGTGGTTTAGCCTCAGCTTGGCAAAAGAGTGCCTCCTTCAATGAGGTTAAGTATGTATTTGTAAACACGCATGTGCAGAGAACAACTGAGACCCACTTTCAGGAAATGAACAGAGCAGAAGCCCAATGAAGCGTTTATTTGATAATAATGACAATCAAATAATGATGAATAAGAGCCTAATACTTACCGAGCACTATGTGCCCACTACCATTCTAAGTACATGAATTATTGCACCAAATTCTCCCAGTAGTTTAGGCAGAAGGTTCTGTCATCATCCCTAATTTAGAGGCGAAGTAAATTGCCCCAAATCACACAGCACCTAAATGGGGATTCACACCCAGGCAGTCTGACTCCAGAGCCTCTCCTCTCCACCACTCTGTTAACAGTTTGCAAACACACATTCTGACATCTGAGATCTGCTACTATTAAAAAGCGAAAATGAGTAAACTTAGGCAACATCAACTTGTGCTTCCTTACCTGGCCTCCATGTTCCCAACCACACGCAGATAGTTCTTGTGCCGACGAATTCGACGCTGCACCTCATGAAACAGGTAACGCAACTGCATAAAGATGACCAGGCTGGCCATGGATAACCAGATGTTGCCAAATAACTTAAACAGAGAGAAAGAGAACAAAACACACAATAAAAGTAAACATGAACTTGCTAGTGAGGAAGGTGCAGTAGGCAGCAGAAGCTCTTAACTATTGGCAAAGGTGAACTGCAGTGTCTCTCAGAAAGGAAATACACAGATTTATCATATGATTTAAACAACGCACATGCTTGTCAGCCTAGGTGTTCCATTGCCAGCCATCTTTCCTGAGAAATTCATCAGAAATGGAAAAGCTTTACGCAAAAAGATGTCTATCCATGCAATTATAAAAGAGAAAATATGACAATAAACAAAATGCCCAGCAGAAGAACAGGTTGTAAACTCAAAAAATGTGTAATTATATAGTCATTAATTACATTTATTATACTAAACAACTACATATTACTATTATATTTGTATAAACAACAGTTCTAAAGGTCAATTATATGGGAAGATAGTATAAGATAAATGAAAAAGGTATTAAATAAATGATAAAGATAGAACTATCTTTATCAAACTAATATATGATAAAAAAAATATGTAAAGATGTGAAATAGCAAACAATCAAATATAACCTAAATAACCCACTGTGGGATGTGGTTCATTAAATCATGGTATAGTTATCTGATGAAATTTTTATCCTGAAAGTATTAAAATGGCTTAAAAGAACTGATGCTAGCATAGCAAAATGTTCATAATACATTAGTTAAAAAAAAAACTGTATGTCTAGAATATGATGTCAACTTATGAATGTATGTATTCAAATACATAAAAAGAAGCAGTTAGGAAACAAGTATGAAGAAAAAAATTAAAATTTAAAAAAAGACAAAAAAATCTTAACAGTTATCTTTGGCCACTTGTTTTTTTCCTTTTTTGAGGGGGGAGAGAGGTTTTTTTAAAAAAAGAATTACATGCTTTCTTAAAAAAGTATGTTTTCAAAGTTTCTTTCAAAAAGTAGACTTAGAAATGTCCATGTCTAGCCCAATAATTTTAAAATGCTACTTGCCAGGCTCATAATTTAAGTAAGTTGCCAGGCAACTATTTTGAATCTCACCATTATTAGATCACTGAAGTGCTAACCAATGAAGCAGATCTATGACACTGTAATTTCTAACATACCAAAGTAAAATGTAAACAATGATGGTAGTAGGAATGTAGGAATTAAGTATAAACACTTTTTTTAAATTACAAAGATGGAAAACGTATGAATCCGTGAAGTAGCTAACATTGCAGGAATTCTCATTACCACCTACAAAGTAACTGCTAAATATGTAAAGTCAAAGAAACTATGGGGAAAGGTAGCTTCTTAATTTCATGCAAAAAGAACGATCTAGTGACTTGGTCAGCAAAGTTAAATAAGTCTCCCACGACAAGAAACACCTCCTGAGTTGGCACCAGCCAAAGCAGTTCCACAGCACTGCCTTACACCCAGTGGCAAAAAGAGGGACCCTAGGTTTGCAACCACATTCATTTTTAGTGTTTTAAGTAGTCCATCCACATCTTAATCCTAAGGTTTCATTTTTTAATGAACAAACCATTACTGCTCCTAATTCTAAAAGGCTTGCCCTCTGTTAGAGCTCCTTCTGAGGGAACTTACCAACATGTGAATGTGGTGCATGAGGTCTAGGGACAGGAGAGTGAGCTCCATGACGAAATCTGTGTAATAGACGTATGTCCCCTTTCCTTCCCACGTCCCTTCGTGGTTGAGGTCCCAGAGGTGAATTACGTATCTGTAATGAAGAGAGAAAACACCTTACTAATTTACTGTTACAACTGAATTTGGTTTAACCATGTTGTAGTTTAGTCAGATTTTTATATATTTCATACCTGCTACATCTTAAAATCAATTCCATGAGTAGGCCTCAATCACCTCCCTCCCAAATTTCACTCACCGTAAAATCACATGAGCAGTCCTCACTGTCACAAGAAGAGACTATAAAAGAGGATAGTTTTCATTTTAGTAAAATTTAGCATTGTTCAGGCCAAATTCATTTTTATAAAATGATAAAAGACAAACACTTCTCGGTTCAATTAAAAATCAGATTGTTCAAGTTTACCTGTTATTTTGTTTTCTCTGCTTCAAATTTCCATAAAATATTTTTATGATTTAGAAATCCAATTTATATTGAGGAAAAGTCCTGTTAACAGGTGACAACCAATTACACCTCTCCAGCTCCTGGGAATCCCCCTATAATCTTGAGGTTCACCTTGGTAGTTTGACCATCAATTCTATTTCACATAGCATTAAATCACTATAACAGATTACTTAGAAGGGTGATGCTGTAACTCCAAGTATAGGTTAGGTACTGCTATCCTAGACAAGAGGACCTGCTCTCTCCCTAGTGCTTTGTGCACTCCCTTTGTCCACCAGCAGAAAAGAGTATGAAAGAAATCAAAAGCAAAATAAGGTTGGCCATGTCACACCTTTAACCCCAGCACTTTTGGGAGACCGAGGCAGGAGGACTGCTCAAGCTCAGGAGTTCAAATCCAGCCTGGGCAACGTGGTGAAACCCCATCTCTACAAAAAATAGAAAAATCAGCTGGGCATGGTAGCATGTTCCTGTAGTTCCAGCTACTTGGGAGGCTGAGGTGGGAAGATGGATTGAGCCTGGAGGTAGAGACCGTAGTAAGCAGAGATCATACCACAGCACTCCAGCCTGGGTGACAAAGCCAGACCCCAGACCCTGTCTCAAATAAATAAATAAGCCTCTCATGGCTTTTTCCCCCTTGTACAGACAAAGTCTCACTACTTTGGCTAGGCTGGTCTTGAAGGGTATTTTTTATTATAGAAATTGACAGCAAGGCACAGTGGCTCACACCTGTAATCTCAGCACTTTGAGAGGCCAAGGTGGGTGGATTGCTTGATCTCAGGAGTTCAAGACCAGCCTGGGTAACATGGCAAAACCCCATCTCTACAAAAAAACAAAAAATCAGCCAGGGATGATGGTTCATGCCTGTGGTCCCAGCTACTAGGGAGACTAAGATTGGAGGATCACTTGAGCCCACAAGGTGGAAGTTGCAGTGAGCCAAGATTGCACCACTGCACTCCAGCCTGGGCAACAAAGTGAGACCTTGTTTTAAAAAAAAAAAAAAAAAAAAAGACATGTTTCATTAAGAAAAAAGTCCTGTTAATCTAGTAGAATAAAACTATTATATTATTTATGTTTGAGATTAAATTCCCATTTATAAGTGAAAAATATTTTACATGAGCAACCCTATGAATATATGAATATAAGAAATGTTTTAAAATATCAAATGTGTAATATGATAAATTATCTTAAAAGAATAAACAGTAACAAGCTAAAATAAAAGTATATACTATAGTATGACCTGACAGGCCTAGGTTAAATGTATTTATTTTCTCTTTTTTTTTTTTTTTTGAGACGGAGTTTCGCTCTTGTTACCCAGGCTGGAGTGCAATGGTGCAATCTCGGCTCACCACAACCTCCGCCTCCTGGGTTCAGGCAATTCTCCTGCCTCAGCCTCCTGAGCAGCTGGGATATCAGGCGCGCACCACCGTGCCCAGCTAATTTTTTGTATTTTTAGTAGAGACGGGGTTTCACCATGTTGACCAGGATGGTCTCGATCTCTTGACCTCGTGATCCACCCACCTCGGCCTCCCAAAGTGCTGAGATTACAGGCGTGAGCCACCGCGCCCGGCCCAAATGTGTTTATTTTCAGGTATACACTTTTCAAAGTTTGGACTAGTATTGTATTAGTTGAAAGTTAAAGAACCAAAAAAGGCAAATGTAGTATCATTCTAACTGTGCTTTGTAATAAAATATATCTAAAGCAAAGGAAATAAGTCAGTGTAAATAGATTTTTCAGCAGATTTTGTGTCAAGATGAAATATAGTTGTATATTTTTCATATACAGAATACTTTCTGTATTGAATCCTATTCAACTAAGATTACATATCCTATTATTTATATTAGGACTATTATATTTTATTTATATTATAATATCATAATTAACATTATGTATTTAAATGTTCCTTTTCTAATTTTACTTACACTACTAAATGTACTCCAAAGTGAATGCTGTCAAACAGAAATAAACTTTAACTCTGCTCTACCAAATTCCCAATTAGTTTAAACTTAGTGTTTTGATATTAGCCAGTTAGCTTCACTTTATCTAATATCTCATTTTTTAATTAATAATACTAATTATGGGTAAAAGTACTTTGCCTTTGGCAAGAGGAAAAAGCAAAAATAGCCATTAAATATAAGGACATACAAAGAATTTTTATTTGTACCGAACAAAAGTTGGTATTTTCAGAAAGATTTAAAAGAGTAAAAATTTTTAAAATCTTAAAATATTCATGAATAGATCAGATTTTTCCTTCAAAATGACAAATACAGTTTACATATTCATTATTCTGTAAAATATTTATACCCCATGTAAAGAATTACATAAAATACCACACAAAAGCATTCAGTACCAGTACCCAATACACAAAAAGGAACTGAAATGCTTGTTAAAATTAAGACCAAATATCCATCTGTCATTTCATGAGTGAAAATAACATGTCAAACATCCAGCTTCCTTGAAAACAGACAGAAACACAATCTGAGCAAGTCCTGTGTCCAGCATCTCACCTCTGCAGCCATAAAAGCCAAGGTGTGCATTCCATGGGTGTACCCAGTGATGCAGCAGACAGCCGCCAGTCCACAGCAGGAAAGCAGCATGGCAACCAACAGAGACAGGACTCGACCATGGCTGCTCATAGGCGTGGTGGGCGAGAAGGAAAGCTGAAATGCACACAACGGGAAACTGCTCATTCTTCTTCATGGCAGTGTTAAACTTCACTGAGAAATTCAAGGTCAATCTTGGCTTCTCTGCTTAGGGTTCTGTGCTAAGCACAGAAATGTATCCCATCACTATATGGTCCAATTCTACAATAACCCAAATATGAGCGTGAGCTGATATTCAGAGATCCTTATCATTTAATTTACTGAATATAACACTATGCATTATATTTCTCTCTCTTACTCTAAGGATCCTCCTAGCACTAGGATTATAAACCTCTAGAAGCAATGTTCCAAGGGTATATAATTCTATCCTCTCACCTTCAACAAGACTCAGGACAGTGCCTATTCTGTTGTATTTCTCAATCTTGCTCTAGTCCTCTCTGAAATTGGCATTCCCAGTCTGTTAGGGCTAGGACAACTGAAATGCAATCCAGGTGCAGAGTTACCACTATTACAATGTGATGTCAGCATTATGCAAGTAGAGGCAACAGCCTGAAAAGAAGGCCTGGAGCTGCAACTCCTGAGGTTGCAGGTGTAGATTTTTAAAAAAAACCAGTTTGGGAGGTTAGAAGCTCCAGTTTGTGACTGCAAATGAGGGTTGAATGTGAAAGAAATAAAGGTTTTGAGAGTGAGATTAACTCTCACAGAGGTGCAAGGTCCATGTGGACTGGGTAAAGACAGGGAAACACAAGGCCCTGGAGTGGGTTTAACTGAGGGGCAGCATTGTAGGTGCACATTTATCTGGGACTCATGAGATTACTTTAGGTCACTAATGGGTGGGGGTTCACCCACACAGCTATGATCTGAAACCAAGTGGCTCAGATCTTGTACCAGATATAAAATGATTCACTTCTGCAACCAAGGAAGCTAAGGGAGCTAATTCAGTCCTGGCCCAGGGGTGGAAATCGTATAAACTAGTCAGAAAGAAGAGCTCCGAGAACCAGGGTGAGTGGAGGGAGACAGAAGGAGACTAGAACAAAAAATATCTAGAAAAGACCAGATTTTATTGTTTATGTATCAAGGTTTCCTTGCACTGTGATCAAAACAGTTTGCATAGGTGAAGTGTAATGTAATACACTACAGGCTGAGAGGAAAGCTCCCTAGGAGACATCAATTCTGCATCTCTTGGCTGCTACAGAAAGTTCTTCAAGAAATAGGCAATGGGGGCCTGATCTAGGAGTCTTCCCAGGAGAGCCACCCTGACCATGCCTTCTGTGGCTCATTCATGTTACACAATTCAAAGCTGGCAAATGTGTGACTAAGCAAGCAAAAAGCTTGGCTAAAAACTCACATATTCAAATCGATCCTTGCAGAGCTGAACCATCAGGTGCAGAAAGACAAGTCCAGCAAACCAGAGGCACCACATGACCACCTCTTCCACCGTCTGGACATTCAGCACACCAAAGATGAAAATGAACTTGTAGAAAATAAAATTCCAAAATTTGTCTTTGAGATGCTAAAAAAGAAAAATGTTTATGAAGGTGAGTACCATCACACCTACCCCATTTAACAGAAGTTACCATAACAAAAGCTGGCTTCTATGGAAGATATATTCCGCACTCGGCTTTCCAACACTTGTCCTCAATAAAACAGAAGGAAAAGCAAAAAGCAGCTATCTAAAGAAGACACCCAGAAAGTAATCTGTAAACTCTGAACTGTAACCCTAAATCAGTTATGGAATTTTAGCTATTAAAAGGATAGTGACATTAGTTTAGTAACTTACATATTAAGAAATAGGCCAGGCATGGTGGCTTATGCCTGTAATCCCAGCACTTTTGGAGGCTGAAGCGGGTGGACAGCTTGAGCTCAAGAGTTTGAGATCAGCTTAAACAACATGGTGAAACCTCGTCTCTACCAAAAAAAAAAAAAAACAGGCCAGGCACAGTGGCTCACGCTGTAATCCCAGCACTTTGGGAGGTCAAGGTGGGCGGATCGCCTTAAGTCACAAGTTCGAGACCAGCCTGACCATTATAGAGAAACCCCATCTCTACTAAAAATAAAAAATTAGCTGGGAATGGTGGCAGACGCCTGTAATCTCAGCTACTCGGGAGGCTGAGGCAGGAGAACCACTTGAACTCAGGAGGCAGAGGTTGGCTGAGATAGCGCCACTGCACTCCAGCCTGGGCAAAAGACCAAAACTCCGCCTCAAAAAAAAAAAAAAAAACCCACAAAAATTAGCTGGGCATGGTGGTGCACGTCTGTAGTCCCACCTACTCAGGAGGCTGGGGTGGGAGGATCAGTTGAGCCCAGGAGGTCAAGGCTACAGTGGGCCATTATTGTGCCACTGCACTCCAGCCTGGGCGACAGAGAAAGACCATGTCTCAAAAACAAGAAGAAAATGCTTACATTTTTCATGCACAATGAAAAAGAATGGTAAGGGCCATCGGTATCATTTTTAGTACTTCTACCTTCCAGATTCTTACACAATAAAAAGATAACCCTTTTTTTAAAAAGAAATTCTTCAAATTAAAACATAACACAACCATTTGTCAGCTCATAATAAATGGGGCATACAAAGTACAAGGAAAATGAAAAATGATGGCTTAACATTTTTATGAATTTTCTTGTCTTTTCCCTATGTGCAAAACACATTAATTTTTGTACACTGCTTTCTTTCACCTGTTGTATTGTGAGAACCTTACCAACAATGTCAATGAATATTCTCTGAATATACCAGTATACCATTTTAATGGCTTAAGATAGACAATGAAACTGTTTTAAAATTTTCACCATTCAAAAAAAAATTATAATGAGGGTTGGGCGTGGTTGCTCGCACACGTAATCCCAGCACTCTGGGAGGCTGAGGAGGGTGGCTCACTTGAGCCCAAGAGTTTAAGACCAGCCTGGGTAACACAGCAAAACCTCCGTCTCGAATAAAAATACAAAAATTAGCTGAGTGTGGCAGCACATGCCTGTAATCCCAGCTACTCAGGAGGCTGAAGCACAAGAATTGCTTGAACCTGGGCAGTGAAGATTGCAGGGAGCCAGGATCATGCCACTGCACACCAGCCTGGGCAACAGAGCAAGACTCTGTCTCAAAAAAAAAAAAAAAATTGCGATGAATATTTTTGTATGTATCTTTGTATGAGTTACTTCAGCACTGTCAAATAAAAAATTACAAATGTTTTTATGGTTTATAATAAGTAAAATCTACCTAATTTCCAAAGCAGTCATGTAAGTATGGGCAGTGTGTATGCATATCTGCTTGACTGTACTCTTTACACTGAGGGCTTCCAGTTTTAAAAAACTTCACTAACCATGAAATAAAAGAGAGCAGCCAGGCACAGTGGCTCACGCCTGTAATCCCAGCACTTTGGGAAGCTGAGGTGGGAGGATCACAAGGTCCAGAGATCGAGACCATCCTGGCCAACATGGTAAAACCCCATCTGTACTCAAAATACAAAAATTAGCTGGCCATGGTGGTGCATGCCTGTAGTCCCAGCTACTCGGGAGGCTGGGGCAGGAGAATCACTTGAACCCTGGAGGTGGAGGTTGCAGTGAGCTGAGATCACGCCACTGCACTCCAGTCTGGTGACAGAGCAAGACTCTGTCTCAAAAAAAAAAAAAAAAAAGAGGGCAATAAGGAGGGTATAATTCCCCCACATGTTAAAGTAGACTATCAAGCCATCTAGGAGAACTGAGTGAAAAGGGTAAGAATGGAAGCATGACTCTAAGTATACTTTTTTTTTTAAAGAGACAGGGTCTTACTCTGTCATCCTGGCTGGAGTGCAGTGGCCAAGTCGTAGCTCACTGCAGCACCAAACTCCTGGGCTCAAGTACCATAATAGGCACTAAGCACTTAAAAAAAAAAAAATCAAAAAGCCTCCTTGCTCTAAGCCTCCACTTAATCATTTTAGATATTCGAGGTCTTTGCCTCTAGCATGACTCTATTTCTAGAAATTTAAGCACCCACAGAGCAAACCTATGTCAATTCTAGAGAGTTCTAACTCAAAACGGTTCTTAATTGATGCTACTGGATGACATTAAACATAAAATAAGCCAATATAGAACAGCAGGGAAGATACGATCAATGCTGTAAAAACCAAAAGTGTAGCTAGATAGCAAACATGCTCATTATAATCACCTCTTGATCTAGTAAAAAAATCCCTAAAATACTTATAAGTAAATATCATACTTTCTATAAATTTCAACCTGGACTGCTCAGGCCTGTAATCCCAGCACTTTGGGAGGCCGAGGCGGGCAGATCACCCGAGGTCAGGTGTTTGAGACCAGCCTGACCAACACAGATAAATCCCCTTTCCGCTAAAATTAGTCAGGCGTGGTGGCGCATGCCTGTGATCCCAGCTATTCATGAGGCTGAGGCAGGAGAATCACTTGAACCCGAGAGATGAAAATTATAGTGAGCCGAGATCGTGTCATTGCACTCCAGCCTGGGCAACAAGAGAGAAACTCTGTCTCAAAATAAATAAATAAATAAATTTCAACCTGAGAGAGCTAAACTTTTAGGGAAAATAAAGTTTATAAAACCCACTGGTGCCAGATCAATCTACCAAGCCTGCCTGGGCTGACCAATTTCTGGTCTACAAATCAAAACTTTGAAGGAAAACTTGAAGTATCAAAAGAAGCATTTAAGCTGGTTGTGGTGGCTCATATCTATAATTCTAGCACTTTGGGAGGCTGAGGCGGGCAGATTGCTTGAGCTTAGCAGTTTGAGACCAGCCTGGGCAACATGGTAAAACCCCATCTCTACAAATACCAAAATAATCAGCCAGGTGTGGCACATGCCTGTAGTCTCAGGTACTCAGGAGGCTGAGATGAGAGAATTGCTTGAGCTCAGGAGGTTGAGGCTGCAGTGAGCAGAGATCGCACCAGTGCACTACAGCATGGGCAACAGAGCAAGACCCTCTCTCCCTCCCACCCTCCACCCTCCGAAAAAGCAGCATTTAGAACCTATCTGGGAGACCTCTAGAGTTGATACTGAAGAAAGTACTGAATACTAACTAATAAAAGATCTCTTGGAAAACAAAATAGTCCTGCTCACAATGGCATTCAAGGGCTCAACCACTGAGTAACACGTGTCAGCTCTAAACTAGGACTTCAGCTGATTTTACAAAACGAGATTTGGGTTGAAAAGGGTAAGTAAAGAGAGAATGAACACTGCACTTTGAACACAAAGTAAATCTGTTGTTGTGCTTTTCATGTAGTAGGTTCCTGTGTCTTATCACTGGGATAAGATAGAATAAAACACAGTTTTGTTCTTACATTGTGATTCTGAAGGACAGTTCTAAATTCTTACTTTAAAACATACCATGTCAGGCGCTGTGGCTCATGCCTGTAATCCCAGCACTTTGGGAGGCCAAGGCAGGTGGATCACCTGAGATCAGGAGTTCAAGACCAGCCTGGCCAACACAGCAAAACCGTGTCTCTACTAAAAATTCAGTCTCTACTAAAATTCAGTCCACTGAATATGGATTGTAAACAAAAACTGGCCAGGTGTGGTGGTGCATGCCTGTAATCCCCAGCTACTTGGGAGGGTGAGGCAGAAGTGCTTGAACCAAGGAGGCAGAGGTTGCAATGAGCTGAGATCATACCACTGCACTCCAGTCTGGGTGACAGAGCAAGACTCTGTCTCAAAAAAAAAAAAAAAAAAACCATTCTACACCCTTTCCACCTAAATCCTCAGGGAACTGCCAATCTATACAGTATGCTTGTGGCATAATTCTTCATTTAAAGTGTCCCCCTCCCCATTCTGAGCGTCACTTCCCAATGTCAGACAATCTTACCTAAAACAAGAACAAGTCATCTAATTTTATGCTTGTAAAACAATGATTCTTAATTTACCTTTCCACAGAGAGAAATCTCCTGGTAAATTCTTTTGGAAAAGAACCCACATTCTATGGGGTGACATTTATAATCATTCAAAATTAAACAAATCTAGGCTTCTTTAAAAACAACATTCCTAAAAGTCATGGAGAAAAACCGCTATAAAAAACAATATTTGGACAACTTGGCTAAACTGAATATGGACTGTGGATTAGACAAAGTATTTTATCAATGTTAAATTTCCTAATTTTAATCACTGTGCTGTTAAAATGCCTTTGCTCTTAGAAAATACACACTGAAGTATTTAGAGGCAAAAGGGTAATGACGTTCACAACTTACTTTCAAATGACTCAGAAAAAAAGTATGTATAAATAAAAAGTGAATATTAAAGCAACTAGAACAAAATATTGGATAAACGGTACACAGTATTCATGGAACTTTTCCAAACATCTGAAATCATAAAAATACAAAGTTTAAAAAATAATCTAGTCACAAGAATCCATCCTTTCAGTGTAGACTTACCTGTCTCTCACTCACTCGAAGAGGGCCAAACACAATACACTGGATGAGCTTAGCCACCAACATCAAAACACAGCAAGCAGTATTTACTAGAACCTGTACACAAATCAGAGAAAGGAAGTTTATTTCCTCCTGCTGAAAAATAAAAGCAGCTCTAAAAATCTCATATTAAGAATTCAGCCACCATTTCCAGTGACAAGTGAGTCTTTCTGGTTCTCTCCCAATGCAAGATAAGTAATAACTGAAAGCACACACTGTTCTGGGCAGTGGGTGTAGGGATGACGACTGGGAAGAGAGGCACCAGCTCACCAGCTAAGTCACAGTACTTGTACCAATATATACCCTCCGGCAGGCCACCTCATGCTTCAGCCTTAACTGAATTGTGTGCACACTTTGTACTATATGTGCAAAACTATATGAAACTTGTAAACTACAGGTCCTTCCCAAGTACCTCATTTCTGACATTATTTTGGTAGCCTTCAAGAAAACTATTCTAGAAATTGAAGTTATCATGAATAGTAAAATCCAGCACCCAGACATTCTGCCCTGCCAAACAAATAGGAGGCAGGGGTATGAGTGTGGATGATTACAAAAAAAGTCTCATTATAAGGAACTAATAACCAAAATATATATGTAGAGAGAATATTTTAATATTTAGTGCAATGGAAAAGTCTTTCAACCAAAAGATAAATGCTCTCCATGCTTGGTGTCGGCTTTGAAGTAAAGGTTCTGTGGCATTGCAATGAGGTGGAATCAGGAAAACAGAAGAAAAACAAAAATTGGTGAGAGGGGCTAAGAGATGAAAGGCAACCTGGGAATACCAATGTAAAACCAAGGCCTTCTTCAACAGTCTATTAGAAAACTTAAAAAAAAAAAAAAAACCCTAAGTGATGAATATCCTTACACCTACACAACAAATCTTAATGCTTACAAAATGGAAGAGTTGGCTGTCCCCAACCAAGAGATTAGTGTGGGGTATCACATTACTCTGAATAACCCCAAAAAGCCAAAAGGACCTTGATAAAGACAGTAAAGACGACTTGTTGAGAGCAATTGAAAAGGAACTCCAATCAGTAAAGTTGCTTCTGCCTTTGATTCACTACATTTACCGTATTACCTGTGCCAAGTCACTCTTCCCTCTACTTATAAAAGCAAGTGATAATTTTAACTAAGAAAGGGGATAGAGGAGAGTAATTTAAGAAAGCAAGATCCCTGAGATCTCCTCAGGGTCTGTTTAGTACCTCACACCATCCCTCCTTTGGGAGAACACTTAAAGGCAGCCCTGATTCATTACAAATGATTACATTAAGTTTAGTTCTATTCTGTCTGTCTGATGGGCCAAGGAAGTATGTAATATATTTTTAAAGGATTAAAACAAAAATAGTTCTGCTGAAAAAATAAACTGTTTTGGTACTTAAATCCTTCAAACAACCAGGAGCAAAAGCCCAAACTAGTTCCCCCAAATATCCTAATTTGTGCAACAGGCCTATTCAAAAACGGTCCAGATTGCTACCAGGAGCCTGGTCAGCTCACACTTGTAATCCTGGCACTTTAGGAGACCAAGGTGGGAGGACTGCTTGAGACCAGGAGTTTGAGACCAGCCTGGGCAACACAGCAAAACTCTGTCCCTACTGAAAAATATATAAAATTTTTTAAAAAGAAAAAACAATTCAGGTAACTTAAAATGTTCATTTTTAAGGTGATAAAATAGATGCTAAAAAGACTCACCTTTGCTGTGATCTAAACAGTCAATCTCAGCCACCTTAACTAAGAGAAATGTCATAGGACAAAACCACAACCCTTCACGTCACATCCCCAGCCAAACATGCCCCAACTTAATTACAACACAATTGCTTAAAAGAATTCTTCCTATTTTTACATGTAGGCATATGAATTTTAAAAACGAATGCAACACATTTAGCACTTGTTCAAGGCATGTGGGAAATCAGAAAAATGAGAGAGCTCTGAGCCCTAAACTCAAAGAGCTTTTAGAACCTACAAGAGATAGAACATAGTAAGCAATTTAACAGAAGGCCAAGCAGGTTACTAGGAGAGTAATGATGGAGGAAAAAAAAACAAATATAGGGTCGCTTAAACATTTCTCTCTTCCAGATAGCACTCTCATACACATCTTTTTTTTTTTTAATTGCATTTTAGGTTTTCGGGTACATGTGAAGAACATGCAAGATTGTTGCATAGGTACACATGTGGCAGTGTGATTTGCTGCCTTCCTCCCCTTCACCTATATCTGGCATCTCTCCCCATGCTATCTCTCCCCAACTCCCCACCCCTCACTGTCCCTCCCCTATTTTCCCCCAACAGACCCCAGTGTGTAGTGCTCCCCTCCCTGTGTCCATGTGTTCTCATTGTTCAACACCCGCCTATGAGCGAGAACATGCGGTGTTTGATTTTGTGTTCTTGTCTCACACACCTTAAGTTATCAAACGAAAAATAAAGTATTATTCATTATTTCTCAAACTTTTTAAAATAAAGGTCTGTTTTTTGGTTTTTCTTTTTTCTGACAGCCTCACTCTGTTGCCTAAACTGGAGTACAATGGCTCAATCTCTGATGACTGCAACCTCCCCGCCTTCCAGGTTCAAGCTATTCTCCTGTCTCAGCTTTCCAAGTAGCTGGGATTACAGGTGTGAGCTACCCCACTAATTTTTGTATTTTTGTGTAGACACAAAGTTTCACCATGCTGCCAGGGCTGGTCTTGAACTCCTGGGCTCAAGTGATCCGTCCACCTCAGCCTCCCAAAGTACTGGGATTACAGGCGTGAGCCACTGCACCCAGCCTAAATAAAAGTCTCTGAGTTCAAAATAAAGTATAAAAAATATATATCTTTAATTTATCAAAGAAAAGGTAAAAGTCTCTCATAATCCCATCATCCACAGACAACCACTTCCTATTTTAATTTAAATGAAGATCTGAAAGTTAGCATGGCTAAGCAGGAAAAAAAAAAAAAAGGCTTGAGAAAGTATACTGATACTAAAAAGAGAAATTATGTAAAAAGGAGATAAGCTGTTGTGAACACTGTAGCCAAAGCTACAAAGGATTAAAAGCAACTAAAAATTATTTTAAGATTATAAACAAAGATTTTTTAAAACACCTTAATAATTATTAATAACTATTCTATGTCTATTTAAGGAAAAATGCCTTAATTATAATTATTATATGTTAATTACAAATACGGACCAGGCACAGTGGTTTGAATCTTTAATCCCAGCACTTTGGGAGGCCGAGGTGGGGAGAACTGCTTGAACTCAGGAATTCAAGACCAGCCTGGGCAACAGAGTGAAACCCCATCTCTACAAAAGATACAAAACAGACTGGTGGGGTGGTGTGCACCTGTAGTCTCAGCTACTGAGGAGGCTGAGGTGGGAGGATCTCTTGCGCCCAGGAGGTCAAGGCTATAGTGAACTGTGACTGCACCACTGCACTGCTCCAGCCTGGGAAACAGAGTGAGACCTTGTCTCAAATAAATAAATAAATAAATAAATAATACTGTGTCATACCTAAAACTTCCCAACTTCAGTTAACAAAAGCTTGAAAAATTGTAAACACAACTGAGCATCCCTAATGCAAAAATCCAAAATCTGAAATGCTCCAAAGTCCAAAAGTTTTTGAGCACCAACATGGTGCCACAAGTGGAAAATTCCACACTTGACCTCATGTGATGAATCGCAGTCAAAATGCAGGCTTACAACAGTTTACCCAGTGTTTCTAAGGGAAAAATGAACTTCCTTCAGGCTATGTATATGAAGTATATAAGAAACATAGAGAAATTTCATGTTTACATTTGGGTCCCATCCCCAAAATATCTCATTATGTATATGCAAATATTCCAAAATCTCATTATGCATATGAAAAATTCTAAATCCAAAACTTCTGGTCCCAAGCATTTTGGATAAAGGATACCCAATCTGTACTGAAAGAAATATAACTGGAGCATTCCTCATTTAAAAGCAAATCCCACCAGCTCACATCGATAATCCCAGCATTTTGGAAGGCCGGCGTGGGTGGATTGCTTGAGTCCAGGAGTTCAAGACCAGACTGGGCATCATGGCAAAACCCTGTCTCTAATAAAAACACAAAAAAAGCAGCCGGGTGTGGTGGTGTGTGCCTGTAGTCCCAGCTACTTGGGAGGCTAAGGTGGGAGAATCACCCTAACCCAGGGAGGTCAAGGCTGCAGTGAGCCAAAACTGCAGCACTGCACTCCAGCCTGGGCAACTGGAGTGAGACTCTGTTTAAAAAAAAAAAAAAATCTGCTTAAAAAAGTAAAGTAAAATAAAGCAAATCCCTGGGTCAGGCACAGTGGAACATGCCTGTTATCCCTGCACTTTGGGAGGCCATGGCAAAAGGATTCTTTGATGCAAGGAGTTCAAGACCAGCCTGGGTAACATAATGAGACCCGTCTCAAATAAATAAATAAATAAAAGCAAATCCCAAAGTACTAACTTCATTTTATCTGTTCTATACAGCTAACTAACTTTTCCTAGCAGGCAGAATCCAAAAAATATAAGGTGTTCACTGAGGAATTTTTTATAATAGCAGAAAAATGGAAAGCAAATGTCCATTAGGAAGACTTAGTTGAATAAACTGTAAAACTTCTGTTTAGTGGAATGCAAATGAAGCCCATAAAACAACGTGGCCTAGCAGCTCTGTATTTACCAGCATTATACAGAGCCTTCAAGATAACTTATTCACTGAAAAAAAGGCCAGGTGCAGAAATGTGATTACTTGCTATGCCACGCTGTGTAAAAAAGAAAGAATATGTGCACGTACATGTTTGTATAATACGTAGGTGTGAACTGCCAAGGACTTGACCAATCTGGGTATTTCTCAGTCTCCTGCTTAATACCACTACTTACTACAAGAATTTGATAATTGTCATTTCTGGAAGAGGGAAACAGATAACAGGGGGAGAGAAAGAGATCTACTTTTCACTGCATATCACTTCTGTACCTCTTACTTTTTTTTTGTTTTTTTAGACGGAGTCTCACTCTGTCACCCAGGCTGGAGTGCAGTGGTGTGATCTCAGTTCACTGCAACCTCCAACTCCCAGGTTCAAGAGATTCTCCTGCCTCAGGCTCCCAAGTAACTGGGATTACAGGCATGAGCGACCATGCCCAGCTAATTTTTGTATTTTTAGTAGACAAGTTTCACTATGTTGGCCAGGCTGGTCTCAAACTCCTGACCTCAGGTGACCCTCCCACCTCAGCTTCCCAAAGTGCTACAATTATAGGCATGAGCCACCATGCCAGGACTGTACCCCTTAACTTTTATACCCTGAGCATGCATTATCTATTTTTAATTTTTTTTTTTTAAAGTTTAGAATCTACTAAACTAATCTGACTAGTTCTGAAATTCCACATTATTTTTCTCACCATATGATGACAAACTGATTAGTAACAAACAAAAACAAGTTCACCTGTTATAGTACAATATTTCAACTATGGCTGGGCGTGGTGGCTCATGTCTATAATCTCAGCACTTTGGGAGGCCAAGGCAGGTGGGTCACCTGAGGTCAGGAGTTCAACGTGATGAAACCCCATCTCTACTAAAAATACAAAAAATTAGCCAGGTGTGGTGGCACACACCCATAATCCCAGCTACTTGGGAGGTTGAGGCAAGAGAATCGCTTGAACCCAGGAGGTGGAGGTTGCGGTGAGCCAAGATCGCACCACTGAACTCCAATTTGGGCAACAGAGCAAGACTCTGTCTCAGGAAAAAAAAAAAAATTCAACCGTATTTCAGAATGTTTCTTATAGCTACAGTGCTGTCAAAACTTCAAATCATTTTTAAAAACTCACCAAATGCCTTTTTTTCCCAGTCTATACAAAATAAAAACAAGTTTTACTTGTCCCTGGACAGAATGTAGCAGGTCAGACAGTAATGATCCCAGCAACCTTGACTTACGCAACCTCAAAGTTAATTCCCTTCACTCCAAGGCCTGGCAGGAAAATGTCCCTTCCAGAATGGTTCTACTCTTCCACTGGAGAAAACAGAAACTAAATTATAAAATAGTTAGGCCTGCCTGAGAGGAAAAGAGAGGAAGGTGCATTTATCACCATGTAACCCTACAGGTGTTTTTGACCCTGTAAAATGCTGGCCACCGATGGAGACTTATTTATGAGCTTGCAAAGACATGGGATTAAACTACCAGGAACTGTTTCCAAGACATAGTCAATCTGGATATTTACCAGATTCCTGCCTAGGCCAGCACCACTCCCCTGTGCCCTCCACCATTTGGTAGTTCCCTCCCTTTAAGAACAATCCACATGTTGTCACCTCTCTGCAGGCTCCCAGACACAAACACATAATACAAACATGCACACACTCCCCCTTATCACACAGATGACAACTGTGTTCCTCCTTTAACAATACTAGGGAAATAGATGAGAGTTCTCATGCAAAACACACCTAGGACTAGGGTGATCAAATAGCAGTCACCTTCTCCCTCACCTGGAAGGTGTTCCTTTTATTTTTAATTTATCTAGGCTCCTATCCAATTATTTATGAGTTTAGTCTTTTTTCCTTCAGCTGCCCCAACATTTCTGGAGCTAACACTTTTCTCTCATATACCTTGAAATCGTTAACTCATAAAGACTCAAACCTAGGAAGTCACCTGCAGCTCTTCAGTTTTGTTTTTTGTTTAAGACAGGGTCTCACTCTGGCTCAAACTGAAGTGCAGTGGCACAATCACAGCTCACTCTAACCTTGAGCCTCTGGGCTCAAATGATCCTCCTGCCTCAGCCTCTCAAATAGCTAGGATGACAGCATAGGCCACTATGCTCAATTTGCATAATTCAGTCAGAACCTTGACAGTAGTTTCATATTTCTATTTCTCCATTTGCATGTCTTGCTCTTAGAATTTTAGCAGCAGGTATTTTATATTTTTTTAAGGGTTGTAAAACAAATTAAGTAAATAAGGAAGTTGCAGAGCCTAAAATATTCACCATCTGAGAGCACTTTAAGAGAAAAATTGGCTCACTCCTATTTTAAAGAGCCTATTTTCACATGATTATGGTGGTGGCTAATTTTTTATTTTTATTTTTTGTAGAGATAGGGGGTCTCCCTATGTTGCCCAGGCTCCTAAGCAGCTCCTTGGCCTCAGGCAATCCTCCTACCTCCTGCCTCTGCCTCAGCCTCCCCCTCCCAAACTGCTGAGATTACTGGTGTGAGCCACTGAACCCAGCCTTAAGTTTATAATAATGTAAAAACAGTTTCTTTAAAATAGGAGTCAGCCAGTTTTTCTCTAAAGGGCTCTCAGATAGTTAATATTTTAGGCTCTGCAACTTCCTTAATTTATTTAACTTGTTTTACAACCCTTTAAAAATATAAAAACCATTCTTAACTGTTAAGACAAAAATAGGCCTAGCCAAATAGGCTGCAAGTTTGCCAATCCCTGTTCTAAATAGTCAATTCACTTTTATCCACTTTTGTTTGTGGTTATTTTTCCCCTTGAGAGTTCTATTTAAATAATATTATTTGCATAATTAATTCAGAATCTTGACACTAGTTTCGTATTTCTATTTCTCCATTTACGGTCTTGCTCTTAGAATTTTAGAAGATATTTAAGAAAGCAGAAAAGGGAAATAATAAAAGTAATGAGTAAGAATAAAAAAATAAAAAAGCCAAAACACCTGAACAAACCAAAACCATGCTAGAATGAACCAAAAGAGGCACCTTAATGGAAGGGTTATATGAGCAATGTAAAATAGCCTAGAAATGAATAACAAAATAAAAATCCATCTCGAATGAAACTTTAGGATCGAAGTTCTAGAAAGACATGGGGAAACAAATGAACAGGTCAAACCCACACATTTGTTAGAGTAAAAACCCTAAAGCCCCCCAATACTAAATCCATTCTCAATGTCATGCCTGAGGGCCCACCTGGAGAGGCCTCCTTGGAAGTTTTAGGTCACTAGATCTCCCATCCTCTTCCCAATTTATATAAATTTATCTTCCACACTGCTCAGACTATCTTCTAAAAAACAAAAATCATGACAGCACAGCCACTCTTCCATGCCTCACTCCCACTTAAACCTCATCAATGGCTTCTCACACTCCACAAAATACTGTCCACACCTGGTAGAGAAAGCAAGGTCAAGGTTACATGACCCCATACCCTAGCCTCTTCCTAGATCAGTTTTTCGACCACTAGTGATCCCTCCAATCACCCAGGGCATTCACTAAAATGAAGATTCCAAGGCTCCACCCTTCTCTCTGAAATGGATCCTCAGGGAAACTATACTTTACAAGTACCCCCATGACAACACACCAGGCTGCCAGAGATCCACACTTTAAGAAAGAAACCTTCAAAGGGGTTGCTCACCTCCTCCCCTCACAGCAGAGCCCCCTGCACCACCTCCCTCATCCCAGGTATCCTCTTCACCTTCTCAACTTCCCTCTTAAATCAGAAGATTCAAGAGATTTTTAATATAACAGCCCAGCTTCTGGACTGCTCTGGCTGTGCCCAGCACTGTCCTCCCCATGCCAGACTGAGCTCCACTTGCTGGTTTCTCTATCTGGAATACCCACTGCTGCTGATTGAGACCCTTCCCACCTTCCAGGCTGATTCAAACACCACCTTCCATGAACCCTTCCTTAGGCACAATTCCTTTCTTTTTCCTCCAAACTCCACTTCATTTTGTTTACCTATTAGCACTTATCAAATTTGGCCGTATTACTGAGGGTAGGGAAAAGTGTTTCTTGTTCACAGATATGTCCTCCAGAGTGCCCAAAATAACACCTTCGAAAGGTTTTAAATTGAGTTAGTTCATCAAAACCTCCTGTGATGCTATCAGACCGATATTATTCTAAACTGGGCTCTACAAATATAAGTTTTTAGGAATTCCAATATGTTCAACAATATCTAGCAGCACTTGCACTGGCAGAAGGATCAGTCTGTTTTGTCTTGGTTGGCCTTGGCAGGCAGTGTTTATGAAAAAGTTGAATCTGAATTCAGTAGAACTGGGGGAGGGCACAAGGAGGATCCAGTTGATAAAGACACCAACACATACAGTATTCACTCAACAATCTTATCTGTCCCACCACTGGGGAAGGCTTTTGAGATTGTCACTTCTACTCAGCTGCTAAAGCAGAAACTACGCACACACTAAGTGATGAGATAAACTCACAGTGAGCACAAGGAGGATCTGAAAAACCAAGGCAGGCCAAAATAAACACGTGGAGACCCCAGAGGAAAGATGGAAGGCAGCACAGGATCAAATGAGAAATGAAAATATCATCAGCAGACAGCAAAAAGTGATAAATCTGTCTGAGGTAAGACCTCTACTGAAAATGCTGGAAGAAAAGGAAATTTCCTAAAAAGTAAACATCATCACAGAAAAATCAACAGCCTTTACGTAATGTTTTCTGAAGAGGTATTAACCTTAGAATCTGAGCATGGCTTTTATCAAAAGAAAGTCTTGGAAGGGGGGGAACCATTAAACAATATCAGTGTTGTTATATAAATAAAATAAGGGTTCCTTCTCAAAGGCTTATTTATATCTTAGACTTAAAAAAATGTCAGAGACTACATTATAATCTTAACATTTGGCAAAAATACTCTACACATCACTGTAAGTTGTTTACCTGCTAACTCAAATGCAAAAACAGATTTGAAATTAAGCAAGAGACGTTGAGTTCTTCCTCTTCTCTCTTTTCTGGGACCATAAAGTTCAGCTTTACACAGCAGTAGAACTTCACTCTTCACTGCCTTCTACTAAACTCTCCCTCAGAAGGACCAGGAGACTTAATCCACAGCCCACAGAGTCCGTAAATCCCACTACTTTCTAATGAAGCACAGTGGGACTAATTATAACAAATGAGTTGCATATCATCCTATCAACTTGGAGTATTAATCTCTCAGTCATTTACAGTCTACTCTCAATCCCAAATGGGAACTTGCAAGGAGACAAGATCCAAGAAGCCACAGCAAATCCAAGTGAGACTTTAAATCCTGGAGTAACTTTTCTGATCACTGTGGGATTTATATAAGAAGTATTCAAGGCCAAGGTGAAAGCAAAATTCTCTCGCCAAAATACCGTTGATCTTCTCAGCCTGAAATTATGTTCTAAGGAACAAAACCAGCATGTGTGCCTTATCAATGCTGCTTATCTCGCAGGAGCAGACAACCTGGCAACTTTGTGTTACAATAGATCCTCAAATAAGAAACATTCAGTTAAAATGATGGGCTGCCTCTTGACACTGCGAATGTTTTGCTGCGTTCAGACATCAAAGGAAAACTGTCATGAATCATCAGGTAAAGGCAGCAGAAAAGGAAGCACAGTTGGTCTCGTTTTTGTTTCATTAAACAGCTCCCAAAGGGGACAGTCGAATACGAAGTGGCAAAAAAGTTGTGAGAGACGGTCTCTCACTAAAGGTAATGTCGAAACACACGCGAGTGCCGAAAATTCCCGCATACACAACGTCTGAATCCTCCTCTCTGCCTTCTCTTTGTCGAAAGGAAACCCGCTAACAGCAATGCCATGCTTGACCAAGTGAGAAAGGCTTTCAACTTCACTCCACTTCGGACAACCCTCGGGGTAACGCACTCCCAGATCCCGACCTCCCCTTGAACCTACCCTTTGAAATCTTCTAGTTTCTCCCCAGGGTTCCTCAGAAAACCCGGCCCCTTCCTCCCCACTGCCGTTTAACCCCTTCCCCTGCCCCGGGCCCGGCCAGTGCCCCAGCGCAGACCCTCACCCGCTGCCTCCCCAACCCCCTTCCCGGAGCCCCCAACCCTGCCCTGCCCCTCCGGGCCTCCTCTTCGCAACCCTACGCGTCGTTCCTCCCGCCCGCGGTCCCCCCGCCCCGCCCAGCACCTCACCCCTCTCCCTTGTCTACGCTCCCGCCGGCAAGGCCGCGCCCCCCAGGCGTTCGCCCTAGGGGGTCCCTGGCGGAGGGGCCCCTAGGCCCACCCACTACGCCCCCCGCAGATAAAGGGTGACGCGGCGGACTCCCACCCCCGCGCCTGCCCCGCGGGCCGGGCCGCCTCGCTCACCCACACGAAGAGGCTGTCCGAAAGCAGGTACTGGGCCACGTCGCGGGCCCGGGGTCCCCCGGCGCTTGGCCGGGCGGGCACCGGCTGCTCGGGCTGCAGCGAGGCCGGCTCGCTGGGGCCGGCCTCGGGCTGGCTGAGAGCACGGTACGCGCTGACGATGGTTCCCAGCAAGGCCAGGCCGCTGAGGCCCGTGTAGGTGCGGAGGCTGGGCCAGGGGAAGCGCTCGAGGAAGAGCAGCGGCATGGCGGCAGCGGCGGCCTCCGGCCCCCACGCCTCCCCGCGCTGCGGCCGGGCCCCTGCGGCGGCCTCGCGAACAGCGCCCACGGGCTCTGGCGTCGCTGCCGCAGCCGCAGCCGCCGCCGCTGCCGCCGCGCCGGGCCGGGCCGGGTAGCTTCTGGCTGCTGGCGCCGCTCCGCCCCGCGCCACTCCCGCTGCTGCCCCTGCCGGCGCGGAAGAGCCTCGGCGGGCTCGGGGCAGGCCGCCGCCCCCAGCGAGACGCGGGCGGGACGGGCGCGGGGGCGCGGCCTTCGTCCTCCGCCCCCAGCGGTCGCGCCGCCGCCTCGTGGGCGTAGGCCTGGGCCTCAGGCCCCGGGGGCCGGCACCCAGCATGATTCACTGCCCGCACCCCGGCTCGGCTGGGCCGGCGGACGCAAAGGGCACCTGCTCCTGCCGCGGCGCAGGCGTCACTCGAGCCCGCAGGCGCTGACGGGCGGGCCGGGCCTCAGGGTGCGGGAAACCCGGCCACTAGGCCGCCGGCCACTTGCCCCCGCATTAACCCTCCAAAGCAGGTTACCCCGAGCACTCCTAGGGGCCGAGCAGCTTCCCTGGTCCCCGAAACCCCAGAAGAAAGAATATTAATCAACAGTCTTTCAAGTTTCTGTTGTTCACTAGTAACCTCCAGCGGAAACTAAAAAATGAACCTGATTTAGCAGGAAATAAAAATGTGTTCCCTCATACACCAGAAGTGAATGTCAAATGGTGCAGCTGTCTTGGAAAATAATCTATCCTTTCCTTAAACAAGAGTGACCATTTGACCCAGTAATTCCACTCTGAGAGGAAACATACCTCCACACAAAACTTGTACACAAATATTTATACTATTATAACAACCAAAAGATGGGAACAACGCTAATATCAATCAAGTGATGAGTGGATATATGCATATCTATACAATGGACTACTATTTGGCCCTAAAAATGAACTGATACTTGCTACAATATGGACGAACCTTAAACTGGTTCTAAGTCAAAGAAGACAGCCACAAAGATCCACGTGCTGTGATTTCATTGATATGAAATGCCCAGAATAGGCAAGTACATAAACAGACACAGAACTAGATTAATGGTTGTTAGGGATGGGAGGACAGGGCAGCAGGAGGTGATAAAGGGTGCAGGTTTAAGAGGCAGTGTCTGTGGCCCAGGCTGGAGTACAGTGGCACGATCATGGCTCACTGCAGCCTCCACCTCCTGGGCTCGAGAAATCTTCGTGCCTCAGTCTCTCTAGTAGCTGGGATTACAGGAATACGCCACCATACCTGGCTAATTTTTAATTTTTGGTAGAGACAGGGTCTCACCATATTGTCCAGACCAGTCTGTGGCTCCTGAGCTCAAGTGATCCTCCCAGCTTGGCCTCACAAAGTGCTAGGATTACAGGTGTGA
Organism: Aotus nancymaae; assembly: GCF_030222135.1. NCBI lineage: Eukaryota > Metazoa > Chordata > Mammalia > Primates > Aotidae > Aotus > Aotus nancymaae. The sequence goes on from NW_026988443.1 coordinate 11,728,543, forward strand.
GCTACCGGCTGGGATAGGTTTGTTTTTGAAGTGATAAAAATGTAAAATTGAGGTGATGATCACACAACTCTGAATTGAAAAATCATTGAATTGTACACTTTAAATAGTTCTATCTCAGTATGTGAATTGTATCTCAATAAGCTGTTACCAAAGGGAAAAAAAATATGTTACCGTGGGAGTTTTATTCCTCTTGCATCCCCAAGGCCTGTTAATAGTTCCCAGCCCATAGTAGGTGCTCTGTAAATATTTGTAGAATTTTCCAAACTTCCTAAAGAAAAGGACTAAATTATCTTTCAGGGTCTTTTTCATGCCTATTCTAAAAGTCTATTAACTAGAAAACAAAAGATCTCTCAGGCTTACCATCCACTTTGGAATTTTTAGAAACACCTTGTTAAAGGGTGTTTTTGTTGCAATTGCTAAACAGTCTTTGATGAACATTTGGCTTTACTAGGACAGGGAGTGGTCTTACCTCTGCAAACATGCATTTTTTAAATATAAGGTCTACATGAATACTAGAATTGAATTCACCTTGGTTCTCTTCCCACAGCCATTCGATTAAAATGCTAAACTTTATCAGTAAAATAAACGAAAGCTGTATTTTGAAAAAATACTATAATTTTCCAGGGAAGTGTTCTACTTTGCAGGTCAAGATCTGAGCCACGATAACTTTTAAACAACTAACTGGCAATCTTTATTCAATCCTAGCCACAATAGTTTTAAACTATCACCAACCAAATTTGACCTGTCACCATTAGAAACAGGCTGCTAATAGATCTGCCCTTATTAAACTTTTAGAAGCTTAACTTTCTGAAACTTCACATGAACGGGGGAAATTAACCCAACTAAGGTTATTTTTTGTCTTTTAAAAAAACTTAAAATGATTTGTATTTGGATCTTTTACTAGAACAATTTTTCTACCATTATTTTTCCCTTTCCCACTCCAAGAAGGTACTTTGCACAAATCCTTGTCTCAAGGAAGGACATTTTAGGAATTGCATCATACTCCATGAGAGGACCAGGGGAGGAGGCAGGACCCAAAACGGATGAATGCTTAATGTGCCTGGGGAGACTGGATCAACATATACCTGTCAGCTGTGTCCCAAGCCCCAAGTATGGCAGACAGGCAACAGTATCAGACTTTTGAGAGGCTGGTCCTGCTTGGACAAGAATCAATAGAGCCCATGATGAAAGCTACAGCTCCACCTTCACCACTACCTTCATTTCAGAATACCACTATGCCTTAAATCTAGATGTGAGACTTCAAATAGGTCCTTCACATCCATTATGACTGATAAGAATTTCCTGCCATCTTTGTGGGATGGTGTTTGACTTGGCTTGACTTAAAGGGAATAATTATTTCAGACAAATCAGTTTGTGTGGAGTTAAGATTCATACTTAGATACAATGCTATTTTCATTTTAAAAATCTCTACAGTCCTTTCATATTCATGACTTCATTTGATTTTCACCGTCATGTGAGATAGGCTGAGTGGCTTTGTTGTTGCTTAAGAATCTCAAATCCTAGAAGCTGAACTTCACTATCTAATCCAGTAGCTCTAAATGTATTCCCATGACATGCTAGTGTTTCATCAACTGGACCAGTATGTTCCACAGCTAAATCTAGCAGAGGGAAAAATAACCAACTCTTCAAGTTTTTAGAGGAAAAACTAAATTAATTGATAAATTTCCATTTGTAGCTTTTCTTTCATATTTATTTTTCATAGATCTTTGGTGCCTGCTATAAAATACACAAGTGGTAAAGTTTTCAGAAAAACCTTTCAATTACTTTATCAAGTTTCAAACTTCTGTTCAGATATAAAGGCTGAAAAGGCTATAGTTTTATCAGACACACATATATTCCCTTATTTTGGGTAAACTTCCTATTTGACATGACATTGAATTATATAGTATTACATATGCAGCAAGCATGGTGTGTGTCATAGAACATTATGACTTCCAGGCAAGTTTCAGAAAAAAACTAAAGGAATCAACACTCTCTTTGCAGATGAGGAAACTCAGAAACTCAGTCCCCAATAATATGGATTACACACAGTTAACAACACAACTGTGTAGCAACTTCTAACTTCTTGCCTTCATGTTCCAAATCTAGTGACCCCTTCACACCGCAGGAAACTAAGTCTGCTAAAAACACTGCTAACACACAATGGGAGGTGTGTGTGTGTGGGGCACAAGGAGAGGGCAATATCAATGACCCAAGTCATCAGGCCCTTGCTATTATGCTAAGCTGTCTCTTACCTAAAGGCCCTCGGCCACTCACAAAGAAGAAAACCATGCAAGATTTTCACAAGCACAGTAGGGTCAGCAGCCACACATACAGGATTATCTCAAAACAATCACAGAGTCATTCTCTTTCAAATATTTTTTATTGAAATGACAATAAAATAAAAAAAGAACAGTGATCATTTTTAACTAAACTTTTACTTTACAAATATAAAAATATAACCAAAACTTGTTTCCTTTATACATTTTCCATAAACGTAATACCAGAAAAGTTCTCAAAGCCAAACTATAAATGAGGCTTGTATACTATGTCAACACAATAACCAAGTTTAAATTTCCAAATACATGACCTTTCCCTCAACAGAACAGCATAATCAATATATCTTCCCAACTTATCTCTATTTTACGATATGATCCATCACTAAATTACAAAATACACCTAAACTGGCTTAATCTAGACTTATCTAGGTTTTAGTTTTTCCACAAAAGCAAGCTTAATAAATATAATACAAACTAATATTAAAATGTATTTTATGGCTCAAGTCAAATTACAGTATTAGGTTTCTCATCACTTATTTGAACAACAAAGGCAAACTGCTTGAAATGAGTCCAGTTTACCCCAAATAATCAGTGATGTATAACAAGTGGAGTTAAGTATGGGAAAATCCAATCTTATGCTACAGAAAGCTGACTTATACTAGTCAACAACCACTAAGCCTTCTTTGGCAATGAAACATACAAAATTGCAAACTCTGAATCAGTCTTAGTGATTGGCACATACTGTTCCAAACACTATGAACTAGTAAAAACATTACTTGAGGATGGAAAAGCTACCCCAAGCATTTCATCTCAAGTGACTGAGCAAGTACTTTAAAAATAAAGTCGTTAAAAAGCCAAGAGCATCTTGCTGGAGGCTTCAGGAAAAGCCAAGAGCATAAGAATCACAACGTTTAAGAAAGGGAATTTTAAGCCAATTGCTTGCTCGCCTGCTGAATTTGAAGTACATCTACCTCTCACTTCTAATTAAACATGGAAGAAAACAGACTGGCTAATTTGGTTACACTTTGTCCAAATACACTACTAACTTAATGGAACCCCTAAATATCCAAAATAATAACTGAATGCTAGTTACAACACAATAAAAAGTTTAAAAATCTTCCAAATGTGCTGTTAACAGTACAAATTCAAGTGCAGAATTATTATGCCATTTTAACTATTATCTACTTAAAAAAAAATCACAATGGTCTTCATCACATAGCGAAAAAACCAATCACTCTTCTCCAAAGGGAAAGTCCATCTTAAACGTAACCACAAACAACTGTGTAAAACTTTTTAGTTTTTCCCCCTAATCTACTAAAGATTTTCCAGTGTCATTTAGTAGTTTTACAAAGAATATGCACTATACTTGGATTACTCAGGGAAAATAAGATGATATATATACTGTAGTTTTACAATGCAAAAGACAGCTTTCATTTTAGACAAATGTACAACATAGGAGGTACAAAAAAATATGGGTCTATTAATCAAGAGCCCATTTTAAAATGATTCAGCATTTAGTATGTAGATCTGGAATGCAGTTTCTGGAAGTGTAGACCTTACATATCAAAAGAGCTTAATGTTAAACAGTGCCCTATACCCTCTTCTCATACTGTAGACACCTACCAGATTTAATTTCCCCTAGTTCCATTATTTCCATCAGAAAACCAAAAACAAATTATTGGGATTCACCTCTAACTGACCAGAGCAAAAAGTTTTTAATAGTTCCATTTATGTTATGAATTTTACATTCAAAATCAGATCTCTTACATTCCAAGGTTAGTAACCCAGCCATCCTGAATCAAAGGTTTTTGTCAACTAGACCTTAGTGTATGGATGACTGGTTCACATATTGTATATTGGGAAGAAGTGAAGAAGTGGGAAGACGAGAAGAATTTCTTGGTCAAAGCTTAAGTTACAAAGAACATTAGTGGCCTTGAATCAGATAACTCTTCAAATCAAACACTCCTTACTGAGAGCACTTTATAAAACACACGTCTACCTCTCTCCACCCTCCCCAAATTGCAAAAGTGAGCATCTGAAATGTGCCTGCTGTAGCTTTTCACTCAGAAGCAATTATGGAAGGTGAGCTGAATCAATCCATCTTCATCTCCACTTCCCCCAATCTAAAGGTCTTGCTCCCCAATCTAAAGGAATAGAGGAAGGATTCAGCTAATCAATGAGCTTACCAGCAAAACACATTACATGCTAATGTAGGCTAGAGAGGCAGGACTGTTAGGCGCAGGAAGGAAAAGGACAATTCACAGAACTAGTGGCTTTTTCAAAGGAAACAGGAACATTTTTGGTCATAGAGACTGGTACTCACCTACCACTAAGAACACGCACAGTTACAGTCACTACTTAACAACCATGTGAGGGTTCGGCATGACCCCAACTCAAAAAACTAGAGTGTTTATGAATATAATTGCTCAGCTACACTTAGCCTGATTTCCTGAAGTATAATACACCTTTGACATCAAGCAATATTCAGGAAAATAGCCCTGTGATTGGTATCATAAAAATGTAAGAACTAATCAAAAGTTCATTTCTATTAAAAACCTTTTTTTTCTTAAGTAGCTGCATCTGGCAAGACTTTTTTTTATATTAAGCCTATAGTCAACAAGTCTGTAATAAAGCATACAAGCTATACTTTGATCATTAAATAATGACACAACCAGCAAACTCCTTTGCTCTAATATTTTTTATTCCCTCAAATTTGATTCAAATTTATCAGTATTTTAAGAAGTTTTTAAAATTTGGTATTTTTTTCTTATGCTAACAAAATCTGTCCTCTGCCTTGCCCCCAGTTTTCGGTGGATTCACATTATTACAAAATATTTTTGAAGGCTGTCATTTGCTAATACCAAATTTTCTTCTCTATGTATATAACTTCAAGTTCATTGAATATCTGTGCAATCTCAGAGTTCAAAACCTAATACATCCACTTTTAGAAATTTCCTTCACAGATCAATATTTTTACCATGGCTTTAAGGATAAGACACATAATTTCACAACAGCTCAAATAATTAATTCCCCCATTATGTGAAGAAAATTCTGAGCTCTAAATGAGTCTCTTCTTACACCAATTCCTATGATTGCTGATTTAGCCAATTTTAATAGTTTCCTATATGTTTAAGGTCCGTTGCTTGCAAACCAAGGCCTGAATGGTTATAAAATGTACTTACTGGTCAGTGAATTTTACTGGGAGATCTCTGTAACACAGCTCATTTAGGAGTTGTACCTTGGACTCAATCAGACAAAGTTTTCAAAAGTAATGGAAGCTCTTCATCACAAAAATCTAATACAGTCTTGGACTATGTGCCCAAGAATGGTATCAAAGCAAGGGTCCAATAAACTTGACTGACCTAAACCTGTCACTGTGTTGTAACATTCACCAGCCAAAGGTGGGGGCGGGGGGCGGGGGGGGGGCGGGGGGGCGGGGTAGGTGATCCTCACCTATAAGAATTGTAGAAGTTTAATGAAAAGTTAAAATTAAAAAGGAAGTCCATTTTCTTTAATGTTGTACAAAAAAGTATGAGTAGAACCAAAAGTAAATAAACATTATCACATTTGTTTACACCACTATCTAGCTCTTCATATTAATTTTACTATTCAAACAATAGAAAGTAGGTGGCAATTCAGGGATCGCAAAAGAGATAAAACCAAAAAACTTTTCTACCACATTTATTCTACACTGTGTATAGCTGTGCTCACAGAGACAAGCGGCTCCTTTAACTTCTCCACTGCGCAGGAATTCAGTTGTATATAAAATTGAACCTGAATTTTAAAAAGAACAATAACTTTATTAAAGACAGTATTATTTACATACTTCCACGTTAGATAAAGAAATTTATCTGGATGTTTCTACCCTCCCTTAACATGTCTTTTTTTCCCCCTTCAAATGCCTTTTTACCACGTTTGGCATTTTCTATACCAATTTTCTCTCACTAGTCACACCTTATGCATTAAAAACACTGTTGTTGAACACTTATAATAAAAAAATTTAAGACTGTAAATTTGATTAATTATCCACTAATAAGTTCCTTGAAGGCAGGAAAAGTTTCTACATGTCCTTATACTCTGACTACTCAGCACAGTTCCTTGTGCTAGTAGGAACTGTGTTTGAATAAATAATATGACTCTTTTTCCCCTCATATGCATTTCAACTTACAACCTACCAGAAGGCCAAAGTGGAGGGGCAAAAGATAAAGTCTGATTAGTGATGAAGTAGAAAGAGCAATTTCATACTCAATAAGCTTTCACAAAAGGCCAATATCACTAACATTTATTAAGTACATACCAGATTACTGGCACTGTTGTAAGCATTTTATATGCATTATTTCACTTGGTCCTCACAATCCTCTGAAGTAGAGACTACTATTCCATTTACAGATGAAGAAACAGGCAAATAGGTATAATAGTTTGTCCAAGGTCACACTGGTCAGCAAGTATTGAAATTGGGATTCAAATCCAAACACTGACTGCTGAATCTACATTCATAACCACCATGTTATTCTGCAGTTTCTATCTATGGCTGGCTCTAATGAAGACCTCACTCAGTGCAAGTGAAATTTTAAAAAACTGCATTTCTTATCACTCTGTCGAAAGACTCAAACCCCACATAAAAGTTCAGGACCTAATCCCACATGCCCAATTTGGGCCAAAATATAGTAAGTTTCAAAGTTTCAAAAAAGCAAAGAGAATATATTACAGCAAGAAATTCAATTTGCCACATTTTTATACAGACAACTCCACTCATATTTACATACTGTTGACTCCTATTTAATCATCTCTTCTTTGAATAAATACATCAACCATAACTCTTGAGAATATCAGAATCAGGGAAGAGTAGTTGCACAAATACTGGAATGTCATGCCAAAATGTAAGAGTCTGGGAACACTATTAGTCAGTCACAACTAGTCTATGGCTTGCACATGACCTAAGAGTCTATCAACTTAACTTAGTTTCCTTAAAGACCAAAATTCACGAACTATACCTTCTCAAGTGGCTCAGAATATTTTTAATTTGACAGTTAATATGGATGAACCAAAAAATGTTCAACTTTCTGTACCTGCTCAACAGCTGAGGGAGACTAGAAATGATGGGTCCATATCCTGGTGCATTGTCATACAATTCAAACAATGGTGCAGCTACCAGCTTATAATTTTTAGGGACTGCAAACAAGGCTAAAATAAAACAGAATTCATTATTTATAAGTTCTTATATAATCACTGCTTCCATTTCATTTTTAAATTAATTACCAATTTTACATTTAATAAAAAGTTTAAGAAAAGATAATTTTCATTAATACATTTTTGGTTGTGTCTTTTAAGCTACATTTCCTAGTCACATATTTGAAACTAAAAGCATGGTATATATTTTTAGTTTTACAATAAACTCAAAAATTCAGGGAACTTGGAGAAAACATAGAGGTATCCTTGAAATTATTCTATAGAAGTTTTTAGATGGCTACCTTAAAAAACAAAATAACTTACCTTTTTCTTGAAGCTGAACCAGAAACAACTTCTTATGTTCCTTAGGCTTTGTAATATGTGCAGGAATATATGGATACTGAAATAACAAATGAATACAACTTTAAAATGTATTCCATGGCTTCATTTCTTTACATGCTTACTCCCCAGTATAGTATACTGTTGGGAGAAGCATACTACTTTCTGTTCTTCTCTTTGACAGGACTTATCTAACAGATACACTAGTAAATAAATGCTTTAATGCACATAAAATAACAAGTAGTAAACCAGTCAACCATTCAAGATAAAACATACAGGATTTATAGCTTGCGATACTTACAACACAATAAAGTCTGATTTTAATTAGTGTCTTTAATAAAATCTGTTTTTTAAAATATATATATATAATTAGTATTTTGAACAGTCTAGAATCCTGATGTGGATCTGTTTATTACATTAAAAGTTTAAATATAGCCTGTGAGGCATTTGACAAGATGCTTCTTGCTCCTCCTCCCAGCCCCAACCTCCAACCTCCCCATATCCCAGGGTGCATGCTTCAGGAATACCAGAAGAGCAGTCTAAGTGAAGTTTTACCAGATGGGCAAAGCCAAATTGCTCAAGAAAACAAAAATATATATTTTTTAGAGAATTTAAAGGGATAAAGAAAATTAGAGGGGAGTTGCTACTTGGGAAGGAAAAATTCTGACACAAAGAATAAAAAAAAACTCTAAGCTAGGGATTTATACAACACTTGTATGTTATCAAAACCCCTCCTGCATCTCTCCACAATACATTGAGAAATCTACTTTTGCTTTTGGAGTTGTATTTCAGAGAGGGGGAATTTAAAATTGCTGAAAACAGATATAAGGGAAGTGAGATAAAAGCAGAAGCTGCCAAAAGGAGGTATTATCATCGTCCTCAATTTACACAGAAACGCATGCTAAGAGAGGCTAAGTATCTTTCCCAAGATTACTCAGCCAAGTTGTGAAGCCAAGATTCTACTGTATCTATTCAACTCTTAACTAAATATAAAACTCTATGTTATTTCCCACTATGTTACTCATTGGCACCTAACCAGTATTCCAGTTAGAATAATTATATGCCAGAGCCATCCCTAGGGTACAATGAATTGAGGCAATTGTCCCAGGCTTTGGAGGTTCCTCAAACTGTCCTGAAAACCAGACACATTAACAGTAGCAGAGAAGTGAGAAGTGGCTTGAATAGCATAAGCTAATAGATCTGTGGGTCACATACAACAAAAGTTCCCAAACCATGACCAAACAAAATGAGTAGCATTTCCCCAAATTTCCTCTGCTCAAGGCTACATATTCCTATTTTAAGCCTTTCTTCTCCAGTCCTGGTCTTAATGTTTAAGTTGACTGTACTTTATGCAAAAATATAGATAGGGAGATGATATGCCCCTTTTCCACTGACACTTAACTAATACTCTAGGCTTCCTAAATGAATCAATACACTTACCTTATATCCAGTACCACCAGGGGCAACTCTAGGCTTTAGTGAATGAAGTGAACTGTCCTAGGGCAGTGGTAGGGAAGATGAGTGAGGATATTCAGAAAAGTTATCTAGAAAACCACTGGTGTCTCTACTGAGCATTTTCCAGTTAGATCAAAGAATGTTCAGGAAGCCAAAAAGAGTTTAGAATAATTGTACTATGTATCTTTGAACAAGCAACTTCACTGCTTCCATATGAAACTGTACTTTCTTAAAGCCAAGACACAGATGCGTTCCTGACAATTCTCAAGTAGTGAACACCAGCATCAGCTTCCAGAGCCCCTATCTTTCTATCCCTCTGCCATACAAGGGAGTCAGAAAAAGGAGAACAATCTTTTGCTTGGTTGACATTTTGTGTAATGCTTGACCTGAAACATCTTGTCATGTAAAGCAGCTATAAAGTCACAGAGCTTTTAATGTGCCTAAATAATTCAGGATCCAACTTCAAGAAGTTCCACCGTTAGCAAAAATAGGAAAATTTGAGCATCAGTAACACCATCACTCATTATCATGGACTAAAATATATCAGATTATTTACATCTAAAAGGCCATACTGACACTTTGAAGGTCACTTTTTATTTATTTATTTTTTGGTGCCCCACATTATGCTACCTCCAATTTCAGGGCAGTTATGTTTGAAACGTATCAGAGGGTTCCCTGTTTGCTGCCACTGTCTCAACAAGCACTCGGACTCAACATGAAAGTGCAAGAGAGTTCATGCAACCCTTAGCCAATGGGGGATAGGAGTCCCTAGTCATCTATCTTTCTGACTGACAATTATGAGGTACATTCCACATGGTTTCTGGTCCTTAGCTGGACAAATTCAGTTGCCCACAGGTGTAAAATGATCAATAATGTACCCTATCTTACTTCTGCTGCTTCCTGGAATCACCTCTCAAATTATCTGTACCCAAGTCTTGGTCTCTCTCTTTTGAATAAAGTCAGCTCTTTAGAGGATGCTAAGGAATTAACTCATTCTTCTGAAAAATGTTAAGTAAAGGAATAGCATATATATATATATTTTACACAAATCATACACCTCAGTTGATGAGTTAAGTTTATTTTTATATGAGGATCACAACCCTTATGAATTCATAGACCAGGAAATGATAATCAATGAGCTGCTAACATAACAAAGAGAGACAACCAAATATTTTAAAATTCCTGATGGAAGTACACTATACCACCTGTGGTAGACTGCCTTAAGATGATGTCCAATGATCCCTGTCTCCTGGTATTCACTGCTTTGTGTAGTCCTCTCCCCTACAATGTACCAGGGTTGGCTTGTGTGACCAATACCAGAGAGCAGAAGTGATAGCATGCCACTTCCAAGATTAGGTTATCACAGACTGAGGCTTCCTACTTGGGTACTCTCTCTAGCACTCTGTCTCTCACTATCTGTTGGATCACACAGCCTCGGGGAAGCCAGCTGCCTGAGAGTTGTCCTTTTGGAGACGTTCAAGGAACTGAGGGAAACCTTGAGACAACAGCCAGCAACACCTGAAGCCAAGCTTTAGTCTAACAGCCCAGATGAAACTGAGAAGTCTGCTAACACACACGTGTAAGCTCAAGATCGGATACTTTAGCAATCCCAGCTGACAACTTGACTGTAACTTCCTGAGACAGCCTAAGCCAGAACCACCCTAAGCAACTCCCAGAGGCCTAAAGGTTGCTAAATTTTGAGATAATTTGTTATGCAGCAATAGATAAATAATATACCACCTATGACAAGCCTTGTTACCCCTCCCCAAATTAACTGAGCCTGAATACAATTTCTAGATCTAACTATCAATTTACACACAGGAGAAACAGCTACATACTCAATGACAACAGGGGAACGCAATCAGAATGGAAACATTAGCCTGTTTTCATTAACAAATAAAATACAAGGGAAAAAAAAAGATAGGTGCCAACCTGTCGGTGTAAAAGAGACTTAAGAGACTATCCTAATCCAAGCAAATTATAAAAACAAAATTGAAATCATCAGGATATGTGAACATTTGACAATTAATATGGAATTATTTTTAGTATGATAATGACAGTACTACAGTTATGTTTTTAGAGAGATCCTTATCTTTTATGATTCGCACTGAAATATTTACAATTGAAATGACAGGATATGCTTCAAAATAATCCAAGATGATGGCAGTAGAATGGAGCGGTGGAAAGAGGGGTTGTGATATGCTAACTGTTAAAAGGTGGATGACGGGTAGCACAATTCATTCACTTTTACTATTCTCTCTTCTTTTGTATTTGTTCTATTTATTTATTTTTTTGAGAAGGAATCTCGTTCTGCTGCCCAGGATGGAGTGCAGTGGCACTATCTTGGCTCGCTGCAACCTCTACCTCCTGGGTTTCAAGCAATTCTCCTGCCGCAGCCTCCTGAGTAGCTGGGATTACAGGCTTGCACAACCATACCCGGCTAATTGTTGTATTTGTGAGTAGAGATGGGATTTTGCCACATTGGCCAGGCTGGTCTCAAACTCCTGACCTCAACAGGCGATTCACCCACCTTGGCCTCCCAAAGTGCTGGGATTACAGGCATGAGCCACCTCGCCCAGCCTTGTATTTGTTTTACATTTTCCTTGAACATAAGAAGTGCTTGGCTTAATCTTTTATTTTAAATTAATGAGGGAAGAAAAGAAAATTTCAAGTAAAATTTTACTTTAATCTTTTTTAAAGTGGCTAGAATTAAATGAACTTCCTACTTCCAAAATGCCCAACAAACATAACTGAACACTGACCTGAGGAGGTTCAAAATTTGGTCTCCACCAGTTACCAATGCAGTCGTCAATAACCCAGTCTTGCAGAACTCCATCTTGACGACCCAGTATCTGTCAGGAAGAAATAATATAGCCAGTGAACAACTAAATACAATTCATGTACTCATGAATCCCCTTCTTCAGTGAACAAAAAATTATAGAGACATAGGGATAATATGCCTTCCATACAGATTTCCTCTCTACAATTTGTTATAATAGATGTCACTCTGGCCAAGACATACACTATTAGTTCAAAATTGGCAAGCTAGTATCAACATAAAAATTGTGTTCAAAAATCAATTTTCATTTTTATTAATTTGTATAGCAGAACATTAAACTTATTTTAATCAAAGTCATACTCTATATATCTTAAGTGGCCAAAAATAGTTCCAAAATGTTAATGATGAGAAACTGCAATTCTCTGACCTGCCATTCCCACTGGCTATAACTTTCAACACTTTGTTGTTTCCCTCTGATGTTTACTCCTATTTTTAAAAGCATTCTTTTTGGTTTTAAATAAATGGTTTATTTTAGGATAGTTTTAGATTTACAGGAAACTTGCAAAAACTGTACAAAGACTTTCCATATACCCCACACCCGATTTCCCCTATTGTTAACATCTCACATTAATAAAGCACATTTGTGAAACTAAGACAAGATTACTAACTGAAATCCATATATTTTTCAGATATCCTTAGTCTTTAAACCGAATGTCCTTTTTCATTTTTCAGTCCCAGGATTCCATCTAAGATACCATATTATACTTAATCATCATTTCTTCCAAAGTTCCTCTACATTGTGACAACTTTTCACACTTTCCTTATTTTTGAGGATCTTGATAGTTTTGAGGAATACTGGTCAAATATTTTGTAAAACGTCCCTCAATTAAATTGAGGTTATGAGCTTTGGCAAAGAAAACCACAGAGGTAAAAGGACCATTCTCATCACATCATATCATGGGTACCACATCAATATGGCTTATCACTAATGCCAATCTTGATCACCTGGCTGAGGTACAGTTTATCTGGTTTCTCCAATGTAAAGTCATATTTTTCAAAACTTTTTTTTTTGACATTGAGTTTCACTCTTGTTGCCCAGGCTGGAGTGCAATGGTGCGATCTCGGCTCACGCAACCTCTGATTCCCGGGTTCAAGCAATTCTGTCTCAGCCTCCCAAGCAGCTGGGACTACAGGCGTGCACCACCACACCTGGCTAATTTTTGTCTTTTTAATAGAGACAGGGTTTCACATTGGTCAGGCTATTCTCGAACTCCTGAACTCAGATGATTCACCCGCCTCAGCCTCCCAAAGTGCCGGGATTACAGCAGTGAGCCACTGAGCCCGGGCCTCAAAACCATTTTTTTTAAGAGATAGGCTCTTGCTCTGTAATTGCGTCACATGGAGTGACGCAATCACGGCACACTGTAACTCCCGGCCTCAAGCAATCTTCCTGCCTCAGTCCCACAAAGCACTGGGATTACAGGTGTGAGCCACAATGCCCAGCCAAAATATTCTTTTATGACAGTTTCTTGATTTTCATTCTAAAAACATTTTTAAAAAACCTGTAACTCTCTACCATGAATGAGAATTTAGATATTAAAATCACGTCCTAATTATACTTTTTCTTCCACCATCTTCACATTATCAATATTAAATTAAGTCAATAGTATTTAAGTTAGTATGATCAGGTTGATCAGTCACAACAGAGCAACCATATCTCCTTACTTGTTCAACTATCCTGTTCTTTAGTTAATAACTTTGATTTCCTTTGCTGTCACTAAATTCATTTCCCACATGCTCCACAAGAACTTAAATTTCTTCCCAATTCAAATATCAATTGTCAGTTATTCTATTGGTTTCATCTTTTCTAAGACATGTTTTTCTTAAGACAACATCTCACTCTTTCACCTAGGCTGGAGCACAATGGCATGATCTCCGCTCACTGCAACCTCTCTCTGCCTCATGGGCGCTTCTCTCACCTCAGCCTCCAGAGTAGCTGGGACTACAGGTGCAAGCCACCACACCTGGCTAATTTTTTGCCATGTTGCCAAGGCTGGTCTCAAACTCCTGGGCTCAGGTAATCCGCTAATCTCCGCCTCCCAAAGTGCTGAAATTACAGGCATGAGCCACCGTGCCCAGCCTAAGACATGTTTTTTTATCATCCTGCTGCAATTTGTACTTGATACTCTCAACCCTGCTTCACAACTAGAGTCCTAGGGTTTCTCTTGGCCTCTCCTATGTTGTTAGATCCTAATACTCTAAATTCTCTATATTCTTTCTTATTTTATTCCATTTTATGCATGAACACCCTCTAGTAGCTTCCTGAGAAAAGGTACAAGAAATGTAACTTTTTGAAACTTCACATGCCTAGAAATAACCTTTATCAACATACTTGATTTATAGTTTGATTAGAAAATTCTAGTACAGAGATCATATTCTCTCTCACAAAGAGAATACTTCATCATCTTTTAGCATCTGGTATTATTTCTAAGTAGTTCAATGCCATTTCTGAACTTGAGGTTTTACATTTAACCTCTCTGTTTACCAATCCTCCACCTCCCACTTTGGAAGCTTTTAGGATCTTTTTGTTTTTATTTTTGTTTCCAGGATCTTCTGCTGATCTAAATATCATGATGATACGCCTTTGCATGGCTCTTTAAACATTCAGTATAGAGGCAAGGCCAAGAGGTCTTTTCAATCTAAAAACTCATGTCCTTTGAGGTTTGAGAAATTTTCTCTAATTACACTAATTCTTCCTTTTCCTCTGTTCTATTTATCTATAGTTTATATTGGTCCTTCTAGAATGATCCAATAATTTTATCTTTTCTTACCTACATTCTTTTTAACTTTTCATTCTATTTTCTGGTAGAATGAAACTTAACTCTTTACTGAATTTTTCATTTCTTCCAACATTGTTAAAAATATCTATGAGGGTTTTCTTGGCTAAAATGTCTTTTTAACAGCACCATTTCATAGGTGCAAAATCTCTTACCTCACCAAGAATATTAATCATAGTTTTTGTCAATGGTTGAATTTCCTGCTTCTGTTGAGGTCCTTTTGCTTCTTTTGATCTCTTTCTTATTAAGAAGTTTTCTCCAAAAGCCTGGTGATACTTGTTTGTGTGCTCATAAGGGAGAAGCAACAAGACACTTAATTGTCACCTCTGTGTGCAGGAATGACAGGACTACACTACTTCTATAGAAAACTTTTGCTTTGGTTTGGATGTGGTTTGTCTCCTGGGCCCCAAACTCGATGTGGAAATTTGATCCGTATTGTGACAGTGTTGACAGGTAGGGCCTAGCGTAAGGTGTCTCAGTCATGGGGGCAGATCCTTCATGAATAGATTAATACCCTTCCTCCATCAGGAATGGATTAGTTCCCTGGAGAGTGGGTTGTTAAAAGAGTGTGGCTTCCCGGATTCACTCTTGCTTCCTCCTTTGCCATGTGATCTCTTTGTACATACCCACTTCCATTTTGCTTTCTGCCATGAGTGGAAGCAGCTGTCCAATCTTGCCACTGGAACTGGTGAGCCAAATAAATCTTTTTCTTTATAAATTACCCAGCCTTAGGTATTCTTTTATAGCAACATTAAACAGACTAAGACAGCTCCCAAATGGCAGTATCTGAAGTTCTTCTTGGACTGGTCACTTTTTCCAGAAACAAGATTTCCAACCCTCAGCCTGGGATATATAAACCTAATTGTTGGCTGAGCCTGGTGGCTCAAGCATGTAATCCCAATGCTTTGGGAAGCCAAGATGGGAGGACTGCTTCTGGCCAGGAGTTTGAGACCAGCCTAGGCAACACAGCAAGATCTCATCCCTACAAAAAAAATTTTTTTTAATTAGCCAGGCGTATACCTACAGTCCTAGCTACTCAGGAAGCTGACTCAAGAAGATTGTTTAAACCCAGGAGTTTCTAGTTTCAGTGAGCTATGATCACACCACTGTCCTCAGCATAAGGAACAGAGTGACCCTGTCTCTAAAAAAATAAATAAGGCTAGGCCAGGGGCAGTGGCTCACACCTGTAATCCCAGCACTTTGGGATGCCAAGGCGAGCAGATCACCTGAGGTCAGGAGTTCAAAATCAGCCTGGCCAACACAGCAAAACCCCATCTCTACTAAAAACACAAAATTTAGCTGGGTGTGGTGGTGGGCGCCTATAATCCCAGCTGCTCTGGAGGCTAAGGCAGGAGAATCACTTGAACCTGGAAGGCAGAGGTTGCAGTGAGCAACCACTGATCACACTGGAGATGGTACCACTGCACTCCAGTCTGGGCAAGAGCGAAACTCCGTCTCAAAAAATAAATAAGCCTAATTATTAACATTCTGCCAGCCTAGTAGAAGTCCAAGAGTCTGACTATTAAGAATGGGAACTCTTGCTTATTCTTCCCATCCCGTAAACTTTTTTCATTGCTACGTGTTCTCTAATTCAATCATTACAGAGAATCAATCATCAGTCAGTCTTTGCCTGATTACAGAGTGGCTAAGACAATCTAGATACACAGGTTGAACATCCCAATCTTAAGCTCCAAAATCCAAAATATGAAACTCCAAATAAAAAATCTGAAACCTTTTGACCACTGACATGATGCTCAAAGGAAATGCTCAGGCCAAGTGCGGTGGCTCATGCTTGTAATCCTAGCACTTTGGGAGGCCAAGGCGGGCGGATAGCCTAAGGTCAGGAGTTCAAGACCAGCCTGGCCAACATGGTGAAACTCTGTCTCTACTAAAAATACAAAAATTAGTGTGCATGGTGGCAGGTGCCTGCAATCCCAGCTACTGTAATCCCAGCTACTTAGGAGGCTGAAGCAGGAGAATCGCTTGAACCCAGGAGGGGAGGTTGCAGTGAGTCAAGATCGCAGCATTACACTCCAGCCTGGGCAACAAGTGGGAGACTTGATCTCAAAAAAAAAAGGAAATGCTCATTGAAGCATTTTGAATTTTGGATGCTTAACTGGCAAGTATAATGGAAATATTCCAAAACCTGAAAAAAATTTAAAAATCCTACTTTTATTTTTAATTTTTGTGAGTACATAGATGTATATATTTATGGGGTATACAAAATGTTTTGATATAAGCAGGCAATGCATCATATTCACATCATGGAGAATGGGATACCCACCCCCTCAAGCATTATCCTTTGTGTTACAAACAATCCAATTATACTCTTTCAGTTATTTTTAAATGTCTGATAAGTGATTACTGACTGTAGTCACCCTGTTACACTATCAAACAGTAGCTAAACACTTCTGGTCCCAAAAGGAATACTCAACCTGTATAAATACCCTCCATATACTTTGAACCAGTCCCATTTTTAGCCCATGCATGCCCCCACTTTCGTAAGTACTTAGCACCTTGAGCTCCTCAGCCATTCTGGTACTCTGCAGTGCTGGATTCTGCCTGCCTCTGTGCTGGACTAAGGTTTCTGCTAAATTAGTTATAATTTGCCCATTTGTTTTCCAGTTTCCAAAAATTTTGCTTTTGTGATTCTCTCATTTTGCTGTACTCCCTCAATCCTACTGGATTTATATCTTTGTACTACACATAAATGAAAGTCCAAGCACAGTAAAATATTTAAGAGTTACAATACATATTTAGAAATACTAGAAAGACAAACCAATAGGTCAAAAGTGGGAGAATTACAGGTGATTTCAGTTTTGTTTCTCCTCTGCACTCGTGTTTGCCAAACTTCTGCACAGAAAATATATGAGAATATATGAGTGACAGGGGCAGGCGGCAAAAGAAGAAAACTAATATTGAAAACAATTTACAATATCAAAAGCCTCCGGTATCTATGCATTTGGCCCCAAATCTTTATATGCAGGCATTAAAGTGATTTTTAAAAAGTAGAATAATTTGGGGAAAGTCTAAAAGATATGTGGGAAAAGTGAAAACACAGGCATCGTTCTCTTGTCAAAATTCTAGAGAGGCCTACTCTTGAACAAAACTACCTGCATTCAAATCTCTAGATCTACCACACTAGCTATATAACAAGTAATTTAAACTTAATATCTACTTCCTAGAGTTGTGGTGGTGATTAGAGGAACTACTGCATTTAAAGCACTTAGAACGTGTCTAACACAATAATCAAATGTCAGTTTTATTTATCATTGCTATGACATAGTTTAACATTTTAAAAATGGAAATAAGTATAAGTTCGACTTGTAAAAAAAATAAACATTGTACTAATATTCTGGGGTTTAAGTTGTATTTATTGAATACTAAATATTCCAAAACAAACATCCTTACAAGACATTAAAAACCAAATTATTAAGTTGATGGTATTCAAAGTGGTTAAACAGAAAAATACCTCTGTCATTAAGCGTTTTAGTCCTTCAACTTCATCTTCTCCTGGGTTAAGTTCACCACCAGGTCTGTATAAAGGTTAAGAATTTCAGCTTTCAACTTAATACAATTTGAACGTAACAAAAAACACAATAATTGTTATTTCCATCAAGTCACTAAGTAACATACATTGCAGTGTAATAAGGCAATCAAAACAAATATCAAAGTGAAGTGGGAGAACATGCTTGAATTCATGTCAATTCCCTAGACTAACAGTATACAAATGCTAGGTTTTTTCACTCTTCGAATATATTTATTTTATTTTAGATTCAAGGGGTATATGTGCAGGTTTGTTACATAGGTATATTGTGTAATAATACTAAGGTTTGGGCTTCCAGTGAACCCATCACCGAAACAGTGAACAGAGCATCCAATATGAAGTATTTCAACCCTCACATCCCCTTCACCCTCCCCACCTTTGAAGTACTCAGTGCTTATTTTTTCCATCTTTATGTCCACATGTACCCATTACATAAACCCTAGTTTTAAACAGAATATATAACATAGCATAAACAAAATTGCTAACCACCAGACCATCCCAGTCTTCTCTCTGGAAGCTATCTGATGATACCGGAGTCTAGAAATGCCCAGAGAGGAATGGATCACATTCCTCAGGCCTGAAGAATGGGACATTTTTTCAAGAATGTCATCTAAGTATTTCAGATTTTTCTTTTTGGTATAATCTAGTCAAATAGTTGTGAATCAAATGTTTCAGAGATTTAGGAGCTTAAATGATAAAACTAAACTGGTACCTATACAAACCTAAGTCATCTTAAGAATAGGAAATGCCAATCATACCAAGAAAGAAATATCAATTGTTCTTGATAATGCTACAATGACATCTAGACATTGATCTTAGACTCAACTATTCCAGAGTTTCTACCAAGCTCAATGATTAACATCAACAACATACAGAAATGCACAGATTACTAGTTAGGAAAATAAATAAGCACTGCAATGGAGAAAAATTATTTGTGATTTTCTCTTTCTAATGATACCATTAACAGCAGTTTCTTGAAATAAATGACTGAGGGCTAAAACTGTATTCCAGAGCTGCATAAACAGCAATCCTATTAAAAACTGTCTTGCTGTTAATTTCCAACACTACTTACAGTTTGAAGAAAGTTGTTCCCAGCTGTAGCAGTAACACATGGGGTAGCCGGTGCTCATGTACAATCAGAACCCCTTCTACAGTCCTCCTCATTCCAATTTTATCAAATTCTTCCCTCATGCGCTGAAATCTGGCTGCAACAGAGCTGTCCTTCTCATAGAGGGGCTCTTTTGTACCAAAAGTATAATTGGTAAGAGGATACCTGTGATCCAAAGACAAACATCTAACATGAGAACTCAAGAATGGAATTTACCATGACAGACATTAGCATAAAGAAACCATGGTACAAAAAAAGTGCATATGTTGTACTCAGAGACATAGGATTTGTACAGTTACATAACAAAAGTTAATGAGACAGCAGAGATTAGAATATTGCTCTCTGGACTCTTAAAGCCAGAGCTTCCATTAGATCAGGCTGCTATTCCTTATTTTAACTTTCAAGTGTAGATAACACTATCCTTAAATGCTTAGAGAAATGGTTATCTGGACATTAGTAATTCTATGGTTTTAGACCACGGCTGCTATCCCAACATTACCAATCTGGCTCATAATTAATGTCCCCCTGGGTTCCTCTGACTACTAATCTCATCAGAAAGTTTTAACTGTGGGTGCTAATGGCTAATCGCTTTTTTCTAAAACTAAGCCCCCACTTTTCATTGACATCCCTCCAGTTATTTTCTATTTATCTCAGTCAACTATCCTCAGATTTTTCTGGCACCACAGCCTTTACTTTTCAGAGCAACTCTTCTACTTTCTCTTTTTGTCCTCTAAACCCATTATGAAGCCTTACTAGCATTTATTCTATTCAGTCTCCTTATTGTTCCCTTTCCTCATCTGAATCTTCTACCCACCATATCTAATCCAATACCCTCTTCCTTTACCAAGAATTTAAAATATGGCTTATACTGTTAAAGACAGTTTTCATCTTGCATAATAAAGATCAAATTTTTCTTTAAAGATAGTTAAAAATTTCCTACTTATATGTTGTAACCCCTTGATTAAAACCTTACAGCAAGAAGCCTTTAGGTAAGAATTTAGGCCACGTTTGCTCGTCCATGGTATCTATTCTACCAAAAGCCCTTGACATGAACAGTCAACATTAATGTATCTACTCCACTCAGTCATTCTTGAAAGGGGAAAAAATCAAGGTTGCCAAAACTTTAAAAATTACTTTAATTCCAGAAGGCAAGTTCTAGGCATACGAAAAAGCTCTAAAATAATTTAAAAATACCATTTCCAGGATGCTTTAAAGATTTAAAAAACGTCCCCAGTAGACCCAATGCTAAATCTAACACCATCAACCGTAGCAGCAGCAGATATGCTACACAGCACGATGTGCCAGGCATTTTTTTTAAAAAACGCTTTACATATATTAACATTTAATTCTCACAACCTGAGTTAGAAAGAATAAGGATAGCCATTACACATCTCTGTTGCAAGAGCCAGCTCCACTATATCAGTAAGGAGATGTCAAAATGAAATGTCAAAATTTTAATCTGTGAAATCAGAGTGCCACCCCAGACACACATACTGTTCTCATCATACTGTAAGCTTCATAAAGCAGGGGCTACACCTTACTTCCTCATCGCTGTACATCCAGTATTGTGCACAGTGCCTGGTACAAAGTAGGCATTCATGCAATATATCCTAAAAGAAAATATACTGGGAGACAGGGCGTTTGTTTTCAACTTAATATTAACTCGGGTGAACTGAAGTTCACAACACAATGGTTATTTTGGAATATTTGTATTTAGGAGAGGAAATTACTATAAATCAACTCATAATTTTAATAGAGCAAATATTAAAATATCTTGCTGAAAGCTATTTTGCCAAGTTAATTCTCCATAATGGTTTGATGCAAATTAATTCAAAAGACAAAACAAAAAAACTGTGGGTTTTAGTGCTAATCACCACTAAAAGTAACCCAGAAGTTGTGTTTTCACACTAAGAAGGATAATATTTGCCTTTACCGTTTGATTTTTTTCTTAATTTAAAAAAGTTTTTTTGTAGACATGGCCTATGTTGCCCAGACTGGTCTACAACTCCTGGCCTCAAGTGATCCTCCCATCTCAGCCTCCCAAGGTGCTGGGATTAGAGTCGTGAGCCGACACCACGCCCGAGGACTTTTAAACACAAAACTATCAACTAATTACAGTTTTTATAAACCCAGCATTTCTATTATTTAAATTTCCAAGCCAACGCGTTTTGCAAAATAAAACCATGTTAAACCATCTTTCCAACTTCAAATCACTTTTGGTTGGCAGTTGGGGAGAGAACGTCCATTTATTTTAACGTAAAACATAAAAACATCTAAAGTGTCTTACGAAAACATCAATACCAGCAAATCCTTGCACTTGTACCCTGACTAGCATAAACTGGCCACTTTCCTCCATCAGGAAAATGGAGGCACCAAGGTGCCTCGAATACAAATCTTCAGAAACGATTTTAAAAAAGCATTACTGATAATTTCCTGATTAAGACCTACCCCAAACGCCAATTACCTGCTACAACGAGGCTGCTTCTGAGGGTGACCTTGAAATGCAATGGTTTGAAGTGTTGAAACAGAAAGGTATTGAAAATAAAATACAGCCCACAATGGGGTTTTCTGGTACAAATATTCTGGTTCCCTCCAGTCTGAAAGCCCAACCATAGCAGCATCCTTATTCCCAAAGTGGAGCCTACTGGGGTGCCTGGGATACCGGCGCTGAGACATGAAGGCATAAGGGCAGGGCAGGGAGCCCTGGGCACATGAATAAAATGTGGTGTATTCATAAACTGAAGTATTAGGTAGTGCTTAAAAGGAAAAACACTAGACTTAGGCATTCAGCTAGATCTCAAAGCTTAGAGTGAAAACTGCAAAAACGATACTAGGTTATACCACTCGTCTCACATCGACACTCACAAAGCAATACCATATACGTGATGCGAGGGCATAAACATTTCACTGGAAGGATTAAAAAAACACAAACATTTTGAAATTGGTTACCTCAGGAGAGGTGGGGAAAGTATGAGTTGAAAGCAAACTCCGTTATTCCCCATTATGACTGAACACAGAGGATGGTGGAAACAAGCCTTCCTTTCAGAAAAGGACTCAGACTAGAGAATGAGAAAGGGGCCTGAAGGAACTAGGAAGCCGCGCATCCGCCAGCGGGAGTTGGAGGCGGGAGGTGCGGAGGCGTGAAGCGCGCCGAAAAGCCGGGGGCGCGCCAAAGAGTCTCTGGGAGCGCTCATGAGAGGAATGCCCGCCAAGGCCGCGCCGCACTTACAGGTTGATGGTGCGCTCCAGGGTGAGGGGCTTGGTCTGCTGGATGTACTTGTTGCCGAACTGAGTGACCCCCCGGGGCCAGCCGGTCTGCGAACGATTGGGCGGTACCACAGACATGCTGGCGAGCTCCGGCGCTAACGGCGAGCAGAAAGTGGGAGGCAGGGGAGACTTTCCCCGAGCGCAAAGCGGTTATCTCCGACCCCCTCAGAGGCTACCGCCCGCCATTAACAGGAGAGCGCAATGGGAGGCGTAGGCACGCCGGAAGTGAACCCGGAGCCTCGGGCGGCAGGAAGTAGAGAGGCGACGGCCTGCCAGACAGAGCGCCGTTGGGCCAATCGCTAGTGGGATGGCTGCAATAGCTGGAGCTCCCATTGGTAAACCGGCATAGGTTCCGCCTCCTCTTACTTTGGTGCTTCCAATTGGGTAGCGCCGGGGAACACAGTAAAGGGGCATGCCGGGAATTGTAGTCCCTTTTTAGGAAAGTAGCGTCTTGATCAGAGTGGCTTGGCTCTGTACCTTGGGAGGAGATGAATGGCAAGCGGCCAGCGGAGCCCGGCCCAGCCCGGGTGGGAAAAAAGGGAAAGAAGGAGGTGATGGCGGAGTTTTCGGACGCTGTCACGGAGGAAACCTTGAAAAAGCAGGTGGCTGAGGCCTGGAGCCGCAGGACGCCGTTCAGTCACGGTAACCGGGTGCTCCCAGGGAGGGGCCGCCACTCAGGGGTCTGGGGATCTCTGAAAAAGCCCTGGAACTCGAACCCTGGCAGCGAGGCAGCAAGGGAAGAGGCTCTTGGAGGACTTTGGCCACCTCCGATCCTCCTGCCTCGGCTGCTGCTCTCTTTCACTCCAAATTCAGTTTGAATTTAAAAACCTGAGAAGAGGGAGAAATGGAGGCCGGAGAGTTTCGGGAAGCAGAGGGTATGCAAGTGATAGTTGCATTCTGGATTCTCAGATTACCGAGCTAGAATCCTCTCCCCTGATTGGGCGTCGCCGGGCAATGGAGTTAACTTTATTAAACTTCAGTTGCTTCCTAAGTAAAATGGAATAGTTAATAGTATGTACCTCAGAAAGACGGTGAATGGAAACAATAAGCTAATGCTTGCAGGCTTCAGTAAATGTTTCCCTGAGTAAGGCCCAATACACGTCTGAACAAATACGGGAGTGGTTGATGTCGTTTGTCGTGCAAGGGCATTGCTCGGCTGTCCCAGGAGAGTCTAGCCAGACCATTTGCCATGAGCTGCCAGCTCGGCTCCCGAGTTTTCTCGTCTTTACGCGCTTATAGATTGACTACATGATGTATGAAAATAAACACGTGTTGACTAAGGAAAGGAGGCTGCGTTGAACGATTCCAGCCTCAGCTTCAAACATCACCTTATGTGATAGGAGCTCTGCTTTGTGTGCCAGGCATCCCCTTGTAGAGTTTCCTGTGATTTTTCTTTCTGTTGTCAAGTGCTTTGAAGAGGAGGGTCCTGGGTGGTCTGGATGCCTACGGAAAACGATAACTTAGTGTTTAAAGTGCAAGCTCTATACTCTCAGTTTCTTTATCTGTAGGATGGGGAGAGTGATAATGTCTCCCTTAGAGCTGTTGAAAAGATTAAATGAGATAATGCATGTAAAGCACCCCTGGGCCTGGGACCTGGTAGGTGGTGGTGATGATTAGCAGGGTGGTGATCTAGCCAACCAGAAGCAGTGGATAAATGTTGGAGTAGAAATCAAGGAATTAGAAGTGGTTATGCCTGAACTGAGCTGATTTTTTTTTTTTAAATAGGTTACATTGACTAGGATGATTTTTTTTTTTTTTTCTAAGGCAGGGTTTCACCATGTTGGCCAGGCTGGTCTTGAACTTCTGACCTCAGGTGATCCGCCCGCCTTGGCCTCCCAAAGTGCTGGGATTACAGGCGTGAGCCACCGCGCACAGCCTGAACTGATTTTTTTTTAAGTACAGTAGGTAGTAAATGCTTCTGACAGCAACTTGGGAAAAGAAAGGAAAAAAGCCATAGATAATGTTTTCCTTCCAACAGAAGCCATTGTCATGGACATGGACCCTTTTCTTCACTGCGTGATCCCAAACTTCATCCAAAGCCAAGACTTCTTGGAAGGGCTTCAGAAGGAACTTATGAACTTGGATTTCCATGAGAAGTATAATGATTTATATAAGTTCCAGCAGGTATTTATTTCTTTGCCGCATTAGCTCTTCCTCCTTGGAAATTCATTGTCTGTAAAATCATTCAATACCTTTAGACTTGAGGTTTTAGGATGGGTTTGCCTTGAAGGGTCCTTATTGACATTGTTAAGAGCATGCTTTCATTTAACCAAGCTTACTGAGTGTGAACTATGTGTTAAGGGCTGTAATTATTATATGGAAGCCTTAGACAGTGCCTGCTCTGTAAGACTTTAAAATCTAGTGTTTAAAGTGCAGGCTCTGTACTCTCAAAGACTTGTCAGTTTCTTCATCTGCAGGAATGGGGAGAGTGATAATGTCTTCCCTAGGTACACAGATTTCTGTGGGTCTCATGGCTTTGCCTCCTCTTAGATATCTAGTAAGTGTCTGACACTTAAATTCAAAACTAAACTCCTGGTCTTCTCTAAATTTGCTCCACCTTCAGTTTTCCCTATCATAGTTAAAAGCAACTTGATCTTTCCAGTTGCTCAGGCCAGAAATAATAATAGGGGTGAAAGTGATGGTTACAGAGATAGTGAAGAAACAAATTAAGCCGAGGACTAAGTATGTTATAAACAAAGGGGTTAAGTACATGTGGGTAAGTGGTATAATGAAGAGAGTTGTGCATTGGGAGGTAATTACCATTTAAAATTTTGAGTTCAGGCCGGGCACGGTGGCTCATGCCTGTAATCTCAGCACTTTGGGAGGCCAAGACAAGTGGATCACCTGAGGTCAGGAGTTCAAGACCAGCCTGGCCTACATGGTGAAACCCGTTCTCTACTAAAAATACAAAAATTTTCTGGGTGTGGTGACACTCACCTGTAATCCCAGCTACTTGGGAGGCTGAGGCAGGAGAATCGCTTGAACCTAGGAGGTGGAAGTTGGAGTGAGCAGAGATCACGCCATTGCACTCCAGCCTGGGTGACAAGAGCAAAATTCCATCTCAAATAAAATTTCCAGTTCATGTCTTTGTTTCAGGTGGCTTGATGTATTACAGGATGCTCTACATTGCAATAGGACAAAGAGTTAAATCCATTCTTTTTTTTTTTTTTTTTTTTTTTTGGTGGACAGTTTAATTGGGCAGAAAAGACTATCTCTTTTTCTTTTTTTAAAGGTTGGTTTTTCTACTCTGGAAGACACAGCCCAGTCTAGGTACAGAAATACAGGTCATTGGTTTCCCTAGTTTGGGGGTATATCTTTTAGTACATGTAGGATATCACTCTTAGAAATTCTTGAAAACCTCAGGGACATCTGTGCTTAAAAAAAAAAAAAGATGAAGATTAATTTTGGTTTTTGGTTTTTGGTTTTTTTTTTTTTTTTTTTTTTTTTTGCATTTTCCCATCTTATTTTATTTGGGACAAGAGAGTAAATAAGAGATTTTCTTATTCTTTTACGTTAGAGCTGATTGGTCAAATGGATGTATCCTGACCTTCCCCAAATCTTCTGTCTTTGGGCCTTATACACATGACTGAATTAAGCAGGATAAATACATGAAACATATGACTCTTAATAATTCAGAAAGCCAAAAACTAAATGTTTTTCCATGGTAAGGTTGCACAGGTTAATTAAAAACCACAGTTGCCTGTCATTGTGATTATCACACACTTGGCATCTTGTTAATTTAGGGCCATATGCTTCTGATTACTAAAATTGAAACGTCACAGTGATTTTTACTTAATGCAATTTGGAAGATTAAAAATACTGGAAGATAAAAGGCAAAATAATAAAAAGAGCCTTGGGTGACTAAAAAAAAAAAGGAGCACCCATTACTTTCGATCCACATGGAAGTTTGGTAAAACTCTACTGTGTGCACTTTTTACTGTTAATCCCTTTTGGACAGGAACTCTTCACCCTAAGACAGTAGATATAAAACCTGGTTTCATTCTCCTGCCCCTTTAATCCTCATCTATACCCTTTTCTTTGCTTGTGGTATGAATTGACTTGATAATTGGGTCTCTGACACCTTCCAACTCCCATAATCAACTTTGTCATTAGGAGTTGCCCAATATTCTGTATTTTTTTTTTTTTTTTTTTTTTTTTGAGACAGAGTTTCGCTCTTGTTACCCAGGCTGGAGTGCAATGGCACGATCTCGGCTCACCGCAGCCTCCGCCTCCTGGGTTCAGGCAATTCTCCTGCCTCAGCCTCCTGAGTAGCTGGGATTACAGGCACGCACCACCATGCCCAGCTAATTTTTTGTATTTTTAGTAGAGATGGGGTTTCACCATGTTGACCAGGATGGTCTCGATCTCTTGACCTTGTGATCCACCCGCCTCGGCCTCCCAAAGTGCTGGGATTACAGGCGTGAGCCACCGTGCCGGGCCCTATTCTGTATTTTTTAAAGCAAGCATGATTGAATGCGTACTTTATGCCATGCTAAGTGCTTTATATTTAGTCATTAAATCCTCAAAACAATCCCATGAAAGAGGTACATTACTATACCTGTTTTACAGTTGAGGAAACTATATCAGTTTTTGTTTCTCTCTGGATCATTCCCTTCAGCATACCAAAAAGAAAAAAAAGCTGTTAGTTCTTCTTATCATAAGAAAAAATAAAGTTCTTGACCTAATTTTCCCTTCAGCTACCACCCCATTGCTGTGCTTCTCTTCTCAGCAGAATTTCTTATAAGACTTGTCTGCACTGTGTCAAATTCCTCTCCTGTCAGTCTCTGGTAAGCCCATTTTAATCAGGCTTTCACTTGTGCTGCTGCACTGAAACTATACTCGTCAAGGTCACTGATAACCTCCACATTACTAAATCTGATAATCAGTTTTCAGTCCTTCCTTGGCTCATCAGCAGCATTTAACCTACAATATCACTCTTTCCTCCTGGAGACATTTTTTTTGCTTTATTTTCAGGTTACCATGCTCTCTTGGTTTCTGTTCTTCCTCAGTGGCCATTTCTTCTTAACTTCTTTTGCTAGGTCTTCCTCTTCCACCTGACTTCTTAATGGTAGAATACTCTGCATCCTAATGCTTAGACTCCTTCCCTAGGTACACAGATGTCTATGGGTCTCACGGCTTTGCCTCCTCTTGGATGTCTAATGAGTATCTGACACTTAAGTTCGAAATTAAACCTCTGGCCTTCTCCCTCTAACTCTGCTCCACCTGCAGTTTTCCCCATCATAGTTAATAGTAGCTTGATCTTTCCCAGGGCTCAGGCCAAAAAGGAGGTCATCCTTGATTCCTCTTTCACCTTATCTCCAGTCCATCATGAAACTCTGCTATCTCTACCTTGAAAATAGTCACCACATGACACTTTCTGTCAGCAATGGATACAATAGTGATCCCATAAAGTAATACCTATTTTTACTGTACCTTTTCTATATTTGGATATGTTTAGATACACAAATACTTCTATTTTCTTGCCTATAGTATTCAATAGAGTAACATGCCAGCTTGTTTGTAGCTTGGGAGCAATAGGCTATACCATATAGTCTAAATGTATAGTAAGTTATACCATCTAGATTTATGTAAATGTACTCTATGATGTTGGAACAACAATGAAATTACCTAACAACAAATTTCTCAGAATGTGAGTGGCACACTGCTGTATATCCAGAGAAGCCCACTTCTTATCGCTTCCACTGCCAAAGGCCACCCCCTGGTTCAAGCGATCTGTGTCTCCCCAGGTTTATTCTATTTGTGTATCAACCATTTTCCCTTCTACTGTCGCCTGCTCACACAGTCACTGAAGTCATTGTGTTATTTTAAAATGTAAATGGATCCAAGATAATTAAAAACATGTTCACATAAAAACTTGTACACAAATGTTTTTAGCAGTTTTATGTATAATAGCCAAAAAGTGGAAACAATTCAACTATGAATAAACAAAATGTAGTATACCCATAGAATGGAATACAATTTAGCCATTAGAAGGAATGACATACTGATACTGCTACAACATGGATGAACCTTGAAAACATTACGCTAAGTGAAAGAAGTCAGATACAAAAGGCTACATATTGTATGATTCCATTTATGTGTAGTGTCCAGAATAGGCAAGTGGTTACCAGGGGCTGGAGGGAGGAGAGAATAGGGAATGACTACCTAAATGGGCACAAAGGTTTCTTTTTGGAGTGTCAAAAAGTTCTGAAATTAGGTGGTGCTAATGATTGCCCAACAATGTGAATATACTAAAATCCACTGAATTACACACCTTCAAGTGGTTAAATGGTAAATGTAATCCCTTGAAATTATGTAGATATTATGTGTTACGTGGATATTATCTTTAAAGAATGTTATTTCTCAAAAACTCCAGTGACTTTTTTTTTTTTTTTTTTGCTTAGAAATAATCAGGTGAAGCTTCTCATTTCTTTGAGTCAAAGCCAAAGTACTTAAAATGGCTTTAAGTCTCCTACTGCCCTCCCTCTCCCTCTCTACTCTTGCAGTAGCTTGAATAGGCCAGGCATGCTTCATGCTCAGGGCCTTGAATGCTCTGTGCCTTGATATTCCCTTGCCACACTTCCCAGCCTCCTTCAAGTCTTTGTTTCACCTCCTTGAAGTCTACCTTAGCCGACCTGATTATAATTGCAAACCACTCCCCAGGTTCAGCACTCCCCATTCTTATTTTCCTGGGGTTTTTTTTTACCCCTTGTGCACTTCTCACCATCTTTATACTATTCTGCTTTTTGTGTCTGTTGTCTGTCTCCCTTAACAGGCATAGGAACTAGACTATTATAAAGACTTAAGTATTTGTTCAATGAATACAGCACAGAGGGTAATAACTTGCCAAGTCACAGAGCCATCCAATGGAAGGGACCTGTATTAAATCTAAGCAGCCTGGCTTCCGAGTTTGGGCTGTTAATGTCAATGCTAGGACCAGAACACTCACTAAACTGCTCTTCTTTGTGTGTTTCTTATGTGAAGGAAATCCCTTTTTTTTTTCTCTCTCTTTTCATGTTCCAGTCTGATGATTTGAGGAAGAGAAGAGAGCCTCACATCTCTGCTTTAAGGTAAACAAGTAATCATATTTGTTGTGTACCTAACATGTGCCAAGCAGAGTAGTAAGTGCTTTAAATGTTACAACATTGTGTATGTTATATAATCCTTGTTGACATCGTTAACCCACTTTGTAGAGGAGGAAAGAGACTGAGAAATTAAGTTTGCATAGCTTAAAGTTAAGGTAGCTAGCATACAAACCTAAGTCCATCTCATTCCAGGGCCCAAGTTCTCAGCGATAAAATGCTCAGCCTTGTTAGTTATCAAGGAAACAGAAGTTAACACTGGAGATAGCATTTTTCACTTGTTAGGTTGGTAAATATTAAAAACAAAAACCCTAGTGTTGACAGGTGTAGATCAGTTATAGATACCTTTATACACTGCTGCAGTCTTTCTTAGAAAATGGTTTTGAAAGATGTATCAGAACCTTTGAAATTATGCATATCTTTGTTGTTGTTGTTGTTGTCGTCGTCGTCGTTTTGAAATGGAGTTTACTCTTGTTGCCCAGGCTGGAGTGTAGTAACGCAATCTCAGCTCACTGCAACCTCTGCCTTCTGGGTTCAAGTGATTCTCCTGCCCCAGTCCTCCAGTGTAGTTGGGATTACAGGCACCCACCATCATGCCTGGCTAATTTTTTGTATTTTTAGTAGAGACAGGGTTTCATCATGTTGGCCAGGTTGGTCTTGAACTCCTGACCTCAGGTGATCTACCCTCCTCGGCCTCCCAAAGTTCAAGGATTACGTAATATGGGTGAGCCACCATGCCCAGCCAAAAATATGCATATCTTTTTGTAGAATAATTTCACTTACAAGAATTTATCCTGAGAAAATAAGGATATGCTCAAAGATTCCATACAAGATTACTTATTGTAATATTGTTATAATATTGAAAAATTATATACAAATTCAATGGCCCATGGAGATTTAAACCTAATAGTACAAAACAAAAAGTGGAAACTATATAACCATTAAATATGATATATATGAATTTTGACATATGAATTTTGACACATGAATATTGTCGTTATCTATTTTCTCAACTCTAAAAAACTTTTAACTTTTTTTTTTTTTGAGACAGAGTCTCACTCTGTTGCTGGAGTACAGGGGTGCAGTCTCGGCTCACCACAACCTCCGCCTCCTGGGTTCAAGCAATTCTCCTGCCTCAACTTCCCGAGTAGCTGAGACTGCAGGCACAAGACAGCATGCCTGTCTAATTTTTGTATTTTTAGTAGAGATGGGGTTTCACTATGTTGGCCAGGCTGGTCTTGAACTCCTGACCTCGTGATCCACCTGCCTCGGCCTCCCAAAGTGCTGAGATTACAGGCGTGAGCCACCGCTCTGAGATCTAGTGTCTCACACAATCACTTTTGTGTCCTACTTTAAATGACAGCATTTTTTTCTTAGTGATATATAAAATAATGATACACATTTTTGTCAAGAGAAAAAAATAAGCGGTACACGCAATTTGATAGTTTATTGTTTTTTTCTGACCAGTAGATTCACGTCATGTTATCTTATTTTAAAAAGAGATACACACACTTACATTTGGGTGTACAATGATAAAGACTTGGAAAAATAGAGTATTTAACTCTTGCTAGTAGGAATACAGATTTAACAGTTTTTTTACTTACATGGGATTTTTTCCTAGTTTTTTTGTAATGAGTACATGTTGCTTTGTAATAGCTGTTTTTCATCTATGTGGCATAAATTATTTATTCTCATTCTATTTTTCCTCTGCAACACTTTCATGTATGATAGGCAGCCTACACAGTTTCTTTCTTCTAAATCCTGAACTATTGCTTGTGTGTTAACTGTAACACATTATGTTTCATATTTACTTAGACTTTTTTCCCCCTAAAGACAGATTATCATGCATTAAGGCATTATCTCCTTAGTTCACAACACCCCTCTGCTAAGCATTTCATGTGGGACTATGAGTTACATTCCACACTGAAGGCTTACAGCCAGATGGTGAGCTAGCGGCAATTCCTTAATCATTACAGAAAGCTGATCTTTTTATTTCCTACTTGGGTTCTGTGAGTTCCTTCATGAATACAATCAACAAGTGCTAACAATGACAGAAAATAAGCCTGTCCTTGTGACACTTTCATAGAATGAGTAGAAGAGCTTTTTCTGGAATTTGTGGAAGCTGATGTTACCAGTAAAGGATTTAAGACTGTTAGTTGCTTAGAATATCAAGAGTTTGAAGAAATATTTATCACTCACATTATCTCAAGCCTGGTTCAGCAGTTTGCTATCCTGATCCCCTCTATATAATTTGCAACTCTGCCTTTCAAAGTTAACATGGCACCTCTGGGTGGACTGACTGAGCATAATTATTTTATGGAATTTTTTTTAAGCTTGTTCACAGCTGATAATGGAATTTTTTTTGTTTGGGTAGTATATAATATAAAAAGGTATTTGGTAATGAAATCTTGGAGATCAACCTGGAGATTTGTTATTTAGTTATAAACAGGACAGTTGTATTTTATGGTAATTTCAGTTAAGTGCATTTGGAGTAGGATGATCCAAAAAATATTAAGTATCTTTGTAAGCGTAATTTGAACTAATGTAAATCTTTTAAAAATGTTTTTAATTCCTTGAGGTTAATAATTCATAATTTAAAGTTGATTGGCTGAATGAGTTATAAATTGTGTTCAAGAGATTTCTACATAGAGAGCCAGTTTAGCTGACAAATGGAAATGTTCACCATCTCCTATTGGTATCTTGTTAGCATCAGAACTTCTATGAAGGATTTTACTCATTATTATGCATTTAATTCAATACTCACCATTATTGCCATTTAAAGTTGTTTTAATCTTCTCAACAGTGCCACCTAAGTGTTCATTAAATGGTGGTACTAGTATTAGTGCTTGTGATTTATAATAAATGTATATTTGGTCTTGGTCTCTATTCCTGGCACAGACCTCTCTGACCTCCTGCAAGGGAAGAGGGGCTGGAGGTTGAGTTAATCACCAGTAGCCAATCACTTAATCAATTATTCCTTCATAATAAAACCTCCATCAGATACCCTAACCAAAGGAGTTTAGAATTGCTGAACCCATGGGGGTACTGGGAAGGTGCTGTAACTGGGGATGACCATGGTGTGGAAGTTCCACACCCCTTCCCCATATCTCACCCCATACATCCCTTCCATCTGAGTTGTATCCTTTTATAATAAATGAGTAATCTAGTAAACAATCTTCTTCTGAGTTCTGTGAGCTATTCTAGCAAATTATCAAACCTGAGGAGGCAGTAGTGTGAACCTCTGGTTTATAACTATTTGGTTAGAAGCATATAGGTCACATCTTGGACTTGTAATTAGTATGTGAAACGGTGGGGGGAGGGTGGGGGAGGGGAGGTCACACTGGGGGCAGTCTCGTGGGACTAAGCCCTTAACCTGTATTAACCCCTGGTAGATAGTATCAGAATTGAATTGACTTTTAAGACACTCAGCTGGTGTCAGTGTGTGACCAGAGAATTGGTCAGTGTGTGGGGAAAAGCCCACATATTTGGCATTGGAAGTGAAGTAAAAGTGTGTAAAGAAAAACAGTTGAAGCTCGGTACGGTGGCTCACACCTGTAATCTCAGGACTTTGGGAGGCCAAGGAGGGCAGATCACTTGAGGTCAGGGGTTGGAGACCAGCCTGGCCAACATAGAGAAACCCCATCTCTGCTGAAAATATAAAAATTAGCCAGGAATGGTGGTGCATGCCTGTAATCCCAGCTATTCAGGAGGCTGAGGCAGGAGAATTGCTTGAACCCAGGAGGCAGAGGTTGCAATGAGCTGAGATCGTGCCACTGCACTCCAGCCTGGACAACAGAGCAAGACTCTATCTCAAAAAAAAATAATAATAAAGAGAGAAAGTTGAGCTTTCCATTTTAGTGCTGAAAAACATGTCTGAAAATCAGTAACTTGGACTAGAACATTGGTGTGATGAGTTGTTATGACAAAGGCTTTGGACTTTGTCACTGCTGCCATGATAGGGCATACTTTAAATTTAGAGGGAAGAAAATACTCAGAAAACATGAAGCATTAAAATAAATAAGCCACAGTAGATAGAGATTTACATTCATTTTTCTGGGAACGTTAGACTTAAACTATGCAAATTTGAACTGAGAAACATTTCTCAGAATGTCTCAAATGAGATCTAAGAATGTATCTCTTGAATAAAATGTGATCTCCAGGAAAGAAAAGTTGTGACCTAGATCCAAATAGGGCCCACACTGTGGCAGCATAACAGGTTTTCTTTTGTTTACATTTCTAGGAAAATTCTATTTGGAGATTTCCGGTCCTGGCTTTCTGATATTTCTAAAATTGACCTGGAACCAACCATTGACATGTCCTGTGCTAAATATGAATTCACTGGTAAGGAAGATAAAGGCCTGATGTCTGTAAGGTTTAAAAGCTTTAACTCAACAGTAATGGAGAGATGGTATCTGTGTACCAAAACACTCGACCAAATGTCCCTGCAAAGCATCTGGATCTTCCTGTTAAAGACACAGTTCATAGACAGAAATACCCACCTTATAGGAAGGCATAAGCAGTGGTTTGTTGTCTTTCAGAATATGGTGAAAGCTACTGACCATATTTTCAGCAAAATGCCCATAATCCACATACATACCAACTGTGCATACAATTATCAAGAAATTCAGAGTGATATATAAACTCTATATTCTTAGACTTCCTAAGGAACAACCATCTCCTTCAATGCCATTTTCCCTTTTCTTTTTTATTTTGAAGTCAATAAGTGAATACATTCTTTTTTTTTTTTTTTTGAGATGGAGTCTCGCTCTTGTTGTCCAGGCTGGAGTGCAATGGCGTGATCTTCGGTTACTGCAACCTCCGCCAGGAAATTCATGTTGATGCATTATTCCACGTCAATGGATTATCTAAGCCCCAGGCTCCCTTCAGGTTTCATTATTTGGTCCTTTATAGCAAAAGGATCCAGTCAGGATTACATGTTGCATTTAGTTATAATATTGTCTCTTCAACCTCCCTCAATCTAGAATAGCCCCTCCATCTTTCCTGGACTTTCATGGTCTTTATGCTTTTGAAGATGTTTAGATGAGTTATTTTGGAAAACTTTCCATAGTTTGGGATGGTCTGATGTTTTCTCATGACTAGATTTAGGCCATATATTTTTGGCAGGATTACAGAATTAATACTGTGTTCTTTTCACTGTATCAGATGGTGCGTGGTTTCAATGTGTCACATTATTATTAGAGATATTAACTTTGATCACTTGATTAACGTGGTAGCTGACATCAGGTTTCTCCACTATTGTTCCGTGTCAGTATGTATTTTATGGGGAGATACTTTAAGATTATGTAAATATCCCATTTCTCATCAAACTTTGATTCGCTTATTTTAGCATTCTCTGATGTTTCTTACTAAATTATTACCATGAAGGTTGCCAGATGCTGATTTTATAACACAGTCATCTCTCTACAGTTATTGTCATTCTACTCTAGAAAAGACTTTTCTCCCAATTTATTTATTCATTCATTTGTTTATATTGGTATGGATTTATGGATTGCTATTTGTGTAATGAGCTGTTAACAGTTACTATCATTATACTGATGCTCATATTGTCCCTGATTTGACCAAGGAGAGCTCTTTCAAACTGATGTCTGTGTCCTTTTGCTGTGTCCCTATCATTCTTTTTTTTTTCTTACTTTCTGCAAAATAAGATTTTCCATGTTTATCTTATATTTTCGATGCCAGGGTCCTAAAATGACCTGGAGTTGGCCATTCTTCCAAAGAACCCTGGTTCGTTTTAGTGAAGAATGATACTTAACAATCAAGATCTGGACTCTTAAGTGTCTTTGCTATTAGAGTGTCACCGTTCCCAGACCCTTTCAGTGTAAAGAGATGGTGAATATCTGTATACATGTACATAGACACACACAGATGCACACATGTACATTTATATTTAGAATATGTATATTTTTTCAGACTGAGTCTCTCTCTGTCACCCAGGCTGGAATACAGTGGTGTGATCTTAGCTCACTGTAACCTCTGCCTCCTGGGTTCAAATCATTCTCCTACCTCAGCCTCCTGAGTACCCAGAATTACAGGTGTGCACCATCACGCCCTGCTAATTTTTGTATTTTTAGTGGAAATGGGATTTTGCCATGTTGGCCAGGCTGGTCTCCAACTCCTGACTTCAGGTGATCTGCCTGCCTCGGCTTCCCAACATGCTGGGATCACAGGCATGAGCTACCATGCCCAGCCTGTATTTACACACACACACACACACACACACACACACACACACATATATATATATATAAAAGAAACTGAATTCACATAGATTCCTCGAGTTCCAGTTGAACACCACAGGGTTCATTCTAGACTTCTGCTTTTCCATATTTGTAACTCCCTTCTTGAACGGTGAGAAACCTGGCTCCCATTATCTTCAATATATTTATTTATTGAAACGATCCTTCCATGTATAATTGGTTGCAGTTCACTGTAGCCTTTCCTCCCTCTCAGTCTGCACAGATGCCTGTCTTGCTAGCCCCACGACATGGCTTTTAGAAGTTTACCTCAAGAAACTAACGGGAACAAGTACAAAAAGATCCATGTACAATAATGTTCATTGAATTATTCTTTATAATGGCCAAGAAATGGAAACAACTTAATTAACAAATAGGAAATCTATTAAAGGGGGAAGGAGGTAAGTTCATAATCTATATAGTAGAATAGCTGCAGCCATTAAAAGTGATGCCAAGTGTGTATATTGATAGGGAAAGATACTTGCCATGTAATTTAAAAAGCAGGCCACAAATAGCCACTGTCAGATGCTATTTTTTTTTTAAAGTAAATACATATATATAGGAAAAATACTGGAAGATTATATGCAAAACTACTGTCAGTGATTATATCTGGATCTAAGTATGTGCTCTTTAGTGTTTTTAGAATTTTCTATATTGACTTACTTGTTTACTTATAAAAGAGGAGAAATAAGTGTCATTTTAAAGCTGGAGGACATTTAAAGCTGGAGCTGACATTACAGGTGAATGTCAAATGGACTGATATTAAATGTAGAGTCAGATGTCAGCTGGTCACTATCTGCAGGGATCTAAGGTATACATTAAACTATTGCAGATGCCCTGCTGTGCCATGATGATGAGCTGGAAGGGCGCCGGATCGCCTTCATCCTGTACCTGGTTCCTCCCTGGGACAGGAGCCTGGGGGGTACCCTGGACCTGTACAGCATTGATGGTAAGACAAGTACAAGTGCATGCACTTCACCACCAGTGGCCACTTCTGAGGTAAAGCTGAGTTGATTTAGTATCATGTTCATATATACAATGTCTTTATTCCTCATTTATTCCTCTTGTGTGACTACCTCAAGAGGAATAAATGCCAGCCCTGACAGCCACCTCTTTAACTTGTACTGAAAAATTTCTCCAGCAATAAATTAGAATCTGTTTAAGATGAGAAATAGTCAGACCCAGCTTCTAAATACTGACTGTGGAAGGGTAGAGTGCATATAAAGCTGTGTGTGGCTGTGAATCTGCCAGGACCAGTCCATTTGACAGAAAGTCAAGGTTTTTTTTTAATATCTAGCACCAGAAGTTGACTCCAGGAAGCTTTGAGAACTTATTCAGGCCCTTCTCCATAATAGACGGATAGTGTAGTAAAAACAGATGCCCTTTAGTCAAACTCACAAGTATGAGTGAAACAGATAGAAAGGGTGGTATTTCAGGGTCTGAAGAGCACATCTAGATGCCCTCAGAAATAAGGAAATTGTCAAGACTAAAATGAAGCAGCCTGGCAGTGGTTAATGACAATGAACCACATTTATGGATCTGTTCTCTCCTGGTGCAGAACAGTTTCAGCCGAAGCAGATTGTCAAGTCTCTTATCCCTTCGTGGAACAAACTGGTTTTCTTTGAAGTATCTCCAGTGTCCTTTCACCAGGTAAAGATTGTAAACGACAAATAGAGTACCAAGGATTATGCTTTTTAATCACCCATTATCCAAACATGACAGCTCCGTCGACTTGTTATCTGATGTTGTTTTAATACTTAGCATGGGGGACCCTGAAATTAACGTGCATTGGCTGGTAATCCCCCTTATTCTTCGTGTTGATGTGCTGCTGGGCTTTTCCTTTCAGGTGTCTGAAGTCTTGTCTGAAGAAAAGTCACGTTTGTCTATAAGTGGCTGGTTTCATGGTCCATCGTTGACTAGGCCTCCCAACTACTTTGAACCGCTCATACCTAGGAGCCCTCACATCCCACAAGATGTAAGAATTGCTGATATCCTTATCTTAGGAACTATAGCATATCATTTGTTTTTCCGATTTTAAAGTTAGCTGTTTCTATTAATGAAACTGGACTTTGAGCTTGAGCTTGCCCCTTTCCACTTTCCTTTTTCTGAGACAGAGTCTTGCTCCGTCACCCAGGCTGGAGTACGGTAGTGGAATCTTGGCTCACTACAACCTCTGCCTCCTGGGTTCTCCTGCCTCAGCCTCCCGAGTAGCTGGGATTACAGGCGCTCACCACCATGCCTGGATAATTTTGTATTTTTCAGTAGAGATAAAGTTTCACCATGTTGGCCAGGCTGGTCTCGAACTCCTGACCTCAAATGATCCATCCACTGTGGCCTCCCAAAGTGCTGAGATTACAGGTGTGAGCCATTGAGCCCGGCCTCCCCTTTTCTTAAATAAACTTTTGATAATGTCTTTCTCAAGCAGAGTTTTCCAGTATGTTATGTTTAATGGGAGAAACTTATAAAGTAAGAATTTGCCTGTATTTTATTAGTATGAAATGATGTAAGAGCAAAAGCAATAGGAATTATTAACTCACATTTTGCATCTGCTGCCTTTTCGTAAGCATGAGATTTTGTATGATTGGATCAACCCTACTTATCTGGACATGGATTACCAAGTTCAAATTCAAGAAGAGTTTGAAGAAAGTTCTGAAATTCTCCTGAAGGAGTTTCTTAAGGTAGGCTAGCGTATCTTGTTCTGAATATTTTGTTTGGCATGTAATTTTGCTTCCCGAATGGGTGAATAGGCATCACTGGGGAGCTTTTGTTTTGTTCCTAATTAGAATGTTTATGTCATTCCCTCTTCAAATGAAATATAGAAATGATGATAACACTAACATTAGTATCAGCGGTATGCTTACTGGGTTAAGAATCCCTCAGGTATTCCCCAGTTCTCTAGAGTCTTAAATACACACACATTCACACACACACAGACACACAGACAGATACACACACACACACACACACACACACACACACACACACACACACACAGAAGCTTCCATCCTCAGAAGTTGTGTATAGTTACCTTTATAGAAAGGTACCTTTCTATAAATGCACCTCTAACAAAAATGGTGCATTTTACTACTTTTAAAAATGGATTACTAATAGATCAATATCTGTTGATGAATGTTTGACAGTGATGAGGCAGCTTGCTATAAGTGGAAAGAGATCAGAAATCAGAAGACTGGCCAGGTGCGGTAACTCACGCCTGTGATTCCAGCACTTTGGGAGGCTGAGGCAGGCAGATCTCTGAGGTCAGGAGTTCGAGACCAGCCTAGCCAACGTGGTGAAACCCCGTCTCTACTCAAAAAAATACAAAAAGTAGCTGGGCATGGTGGCACACACCTGTAATCCCAGCTACTCGCAAGGCTGAGGCAGGAGAATCACTTCAACCTGGAAGGTGGAAGTTGTAGTGAGCTGAGATCGAGCCATTACACTCCAGCCTGGGCAACGGAGCAAGACTCTGTCTCCAAAAAAAAGGAAAAGAAATCAGAAGACCTATTCTCATGCCCTGGTTCTGTGGTTTTACTAACCTGGGCAGATCACTCAATCACTCTGGGTATTTATTTTGTCTTTAGTTAAGCTGGGTTCATACCTGCCTTGCCTTTCTCACAGAGTTGTTGTGAGGGCCAATAAGATAACTTGCTGGCATGGCACTTCACAGTTGACTGTGGGTCCCAGGGAACTATGATCCCAAGAGCTGTTCCTTCATGAAAAAAGGTTGAGAGACTCTACATTCTGTATCTCTCTAGGAATTTTGTAGCTGACATTAGCATATAAGATTTTGAGAAGTATTATAGTAAATAAACTGAATACCCTATTCAGTTGAGTTTACCTAAACCATGCTGTGGGATCTTTCCTTTTTCACGTATTTATAGCTGATAGGACTGCTTGGGAAACTGTATTAAACAAATAAATGGAAAGCCTCTTGTGGAGAATATTTTAATAGATTAACCAGCTTCCTTATGTCATACCTAACTTTTTGAATTTACAATGCTTATTAAATTGGGGTCCTAGAGAATCTGAATTGTTAGAGATTTTCACAGTAATGACCTTGACTGTAATGCAGTTTAATTTTTATCCTCACAACATCTTGTGAGTTGTATTATGGTCTATATTTATGATCCTCATTTTATAAATGCAGCAATTTGGGGGGCTGAGGAGTTTGATATATATATAACTACTTAAGAGAATGGGCCATAATGGGCACTCAGATCTCTTGGCTAAAGCAAGCTGATGCTGTATCCAGTCTTTGCCCTGGCTTCACCACAGCTGGAGTAGGGGATCTTGTATGACAGGAGTGAGAGGTGGCAGGGTGCAGTGGCTCATGCCTTTAATCCCAGCACTTTGGAAGGCTGAGGTGGGTGGATCACCTGAGGTAGGGAGTTCAAGACCAGCCTGACCAACATGGAGACACTCCATCTCTACTAAAAATACAAAATTAGCCGGGTGTGGTGGTGCATGCCTGTAATCCCAGCTACTCAGGAAGCTGAGGCAGGAGAATCGCTGGAACCCAGGAAGCAGATGTTGCAGTGACCCAAGATCACACCATTGCACTCCAGCCTGGGCAATAAGAGCAGAAAAAAAAAAAAGACAAGAAAGGAGTAGAGTCAACTGCACCTTTTAGGAATCAGCCAGATTGATGTTTGGCAGAGCTGCTGTACCTGCCAAACCAGTGTGGGGTAATAGGGAGATTTGCTTACTGCTTCTTTATTTGCTCATTTTCTAGCCTGAGAAATTTGCAGAAGTCTGTGAGGCCTTGGAGTATGGAGATGTGGAATGGAGCAGCCGAGGTCCCCCTAACAAAAGGTAGCACCCGTCATCTGAGAGATTTGCTTCTGCATTCAGCACTTATAACATTTTTTATAACTAGTAAAATGACAAAAAGCCTAAAGGAAAAATACACTGAGGTGATGACAGGCAATTCATGAAAGAAAATCAAATAACCAACAGGAGAAAATACACAATCATGTACCAAGGCTCACACCCAATAACAGGACACTTGCCCTAATGATGTTTTGTTCTCAGGGACATCCAGTAGCAGGATGTCCTACAAAATCCTAACAAAGTCTCATTATTGTAATAACTTGTACTTTAGTAAGCTGTGCCAAGATTTAGGAAGAGAGTTACAAAGCTAAGGATCAGCTTTTATTCCATGAGTCATTTTATATCTGTGGTTTTGATGAACGACTTGACATTGCTGTGTTTCAGGTTTTATGAGAAAGCTGAGGAGAGTAAGCTTCCTGATATATTGAAGGAGTGCATGAAGTTATTTCGCTCTGAGGCACTATTCTTGCTGCTCTCCAACTTCACTGGCCTGAAGCTTCATTGCTTGGCCCCTTCGGAAGAAGATGAGACGAATGACAAAAAAGAGGAAGAAGCTGCCTCTGCTGCTGATAGCACTGAAGAAGGAACTAGCCACAGCCCTCCTGAGCCAGAGAATAATCAGACAGCCATCAGCAACAACAGCCAACAGAGCAATGACCAGACAGACCCAGAGCCAGAGGAAAATGAAACAGAGAAAGGTAAGCTGTTGTTAGGATTTGTCCTTACTTACCATTAACCATTCAAACACTGATTCATTCAATAAACATATCTTGAGCATCCACTATGCCCTTGAAGAGTTAAGAACAAAACAGACAAGGTCTCTGGTCTTTGGGAGCTTACATTCTAGTAGAAGAAGACAGAGATTAAATGTTTACATGAACAACAAGAAAACATCAAGTAATGATAAGTGCTATGCAAAACATTGTAATAGGGTTATATGACAAGAAATGACTGAGTAGCCTCTTAGGTGAATGGGTGATCTAGAAAAGTCTCTCTGAGGAGCACCATTTAAGCTTAGATCAGAATATAACAGCCTAAGAAAACTTGCTTGAATTTGGACAAACAAGTAGAAGGAAATTATTACGAGTAGAAGTTTAATTATCTACAAACAAGATGGAAAAGAGAGAAATAGAAGAAATGTAAGCGGTAGCACTCCTGTGAAAATATTGGCACCAATAACTGAGTAGCTACAAATTCAGCTTAGCTGTTTCAGCGCTTATTACTATGTCAGATGAGAACATCTGTCACCCATTTTACCACTCCCTGCTTCCACTCAAATTTCCTGAGAACCCTGTACAGTTAGGAGAGCAAAGACAAGGGATGAATACCTATGGAAACAAAATTGGTGGTTGTATATTTTGGATTTTTTTTCATACTAACTGAAAGCAACATAACTCATTCTGTGGCCTTCCAAAACTGACTGACGAGTCACTTTGTCCACTGCAGATATTTAGAAAAACCAGACCCGGTGGCTTTTTCTGTGCTATTTTAATACACAGGGTAGCCTTTCTTTGAAAGATTAGTTTTCCTTGTTATCAATTAACAAGGAAATTATCAATTAACAAGGAAAACTAATCTTTCAAAGAAAGACTACTGGCATTTATACATAGACCCTAAGAGGAACCAGAGTCAATATCCATAGAGTCTCAGTCTCAAAGGGATTTTTTTAAAAACTTGTCCACTACTATGTTTCTTTTTTGTTTTTTTTGAGACAGGGTCTTGCACTGTCACCCAGGCTGGAGTGTAGTGGCACAATCATGGCTCACTGCAGCCTTGACTTCCTGGGCTCAAGCAATCCTCCTGCCTCGGTATCCCAAGTAGCTGGGATCACAGGCATGTGCCACCACATCCCAGCTAATTTTCTTGATTTTTTTTTTTTTTTTTTTTTTTGGTAAAGATGGAATCTTGCCATGTTGCCCAGATTGGTCTTGAACTCCTAGGCTTAAGTAATCTTCTCACCTTGGCCTCCCAAAATGCAGAGATTACAAGCGTGAGCCATCATACCTGGCCAAAACTTGTCCACTTCTATACCTTTTTTGATTTCATTTTTATGGGAACCTGCAACTTGGGATAAAATCTATATGGGCAGCCAAAAGATGCTTTATTCCACTGTTGAGCACCTACTGTGTACAAGGGGCCCTAGGCCAAAGCAGAGTAGGGAATACAAAAGTGAATGAGAAAAGTCACTGTTTACAAAGGTCACCATCTTGAGGAAAAGCTATAAAGCTTGGCAAAAGCTATAAAATAGCTGGGCATATGATAGTAGTGCTAAACATTGGCATAGCTAGGGCACATCTAGTGAGATAACATTACAGACCTGATAATTTTAAGATTTTTAAAAAAATAAAAATAACACATCAATTTCAGAATGTTAAGAAAACAAATAAGTAAAAGGAAAATAATCATCAGCTACAGGTGGCCATATTAGCATTTGGAATATATCCTTCCACTGTTTTTTTGCTATGTAGACATATACATGTATACACATATGGGGGTTATATTTTTACACATGTATTTTTAATGAGATTATATCATATATATTGTTCTGTAATCTTTTTTTCCACTTAATATAAGCCTCTTTCTCATCCTTTTACATCCTTTGTAGCAATAGAACAGGTTTGGACACCATCCTCACTTAGGAAACCCTTCCACCAAAGCAGTTTTACATGTGTCTGCTTTCCAACATTGCACTTCTAGAAGCTTTTATTTCAAGAATGTATGCCACAACTAAGTTTTGAAAAACACTGTTCTCCAGCATAATTTTTAATGCCTGCAATCTGCTGGATCAAATAACCAGTCCTGTGTTGAACATTTAGATTTTTTCAATTTCTTCACTGTCATAATAAACAATGCATTCATTATGTCTTCAGAATGCTTCTCAGAAGTACAGTTGATACATCAAAGACTGCTCAAAATTTTAAGGCAATTGCCAAGTTGCCCTCCCCAAAACTTGTGTCAGTCTGCACTCCCACCAGCATTGTACATGATGATGTATTCATTCTTCCTAGCAAACTAACTATCATATTTTCTTTTTCAACTTGCTCTTTTCTTTAGGTGAAAATGGCATTTGCCTATCATTGACTAATGGTGCGTGGTTGTATCTTTTGGATTTTTTTTCATGAATTGCCTGTCATTACCTCAGTGTATTTTTCCT
The DNA here is from genome assembly GCF_030222135.1 of Aotus nancymaae. NCBI lineage: Eukaryota > Metazoa > Chordata > Mammalia > Primates > Aotidae > Aotus > Aotus nancymaae. Next base: position 11,772,643 of record NW_026988443.1, read on the forward strand.
TTGAGCTTTTTGTCATTGTATCAGTTATAAAAAGAAAAAATGTTACATATAAGAAAGAGTATTAAACTTCTTTTTTTTGCGGGGGGGAGTCTTGCTCTGTCACCCAGGCTGGAGTACAGTGGTGTGATTTCAGCTCACTGCAACCTCCGCCTCCCAGGTTCAAGCGATTCTTGTGCCTCAGCCTCCCAAGTAGCTGGAACTACAGGCACACGCCACCATGTCCGGCTAATATTTTTGTATTTTTAGTAGGAACGGGGTTTTGCCATACTGGCCAGGCTGTCTTGAACTCCTGATTGATCTGCCTGCCTCAGAGGAGTATTATTAACCTTCTGTTCAACAGGTTGTAATAGTTTGTTTTTAATTTTGTTCAGCATGGTTTAAATTTTATAAAATATTTTAGTAATCAGATCTATCTTTGCCTTTCCTGGTTTGTACTTTAGATAATGACATGCTGAGAAATCTCTACTTTAAGCTTAGATAAAATAATATTCCTGTTTTATTTTTTATTTTTTTTTGCAACTAGACTTCTTTTCCATCTGAAATTTATTATAGAGAGAAATCAAAATTCAACATTTTTACCCCAAAATGGAGCTGGTAATTTCTGACAATCTTTTATAAGGCTGAATTGGTTCAGCCAAAGGTTTGTGGGAATGGTTTCCCTGTATTGCTATATCATTCCTAATTATCATTCCCTTGCAATCTAACAGTTCTATCAAGGTTATTTTTTAAAGTTTCTGGCCCTTCTTTTTTTTTCTTTTTAGAATCAAGTGTTCCCACATGCCAAGGGGAACTGAGGCGTTGGAAGACTGGTCACTACACTTTAATTCATGACCATAGCAAGGCTGAATTTGCCCTAGACTTAATTCTATACTGTGGGTGTGAAGGTAAGAGAGAGGAAAGCAAGTAGTAAATTATTCCCCATAGGAGGGGCAGTCTCTTCTGAGGAACGCTTTGCAGCTGAACCAATTCATAAGTAATTTCCTAGTTCAGAATCTCAGATCATGGGATCTCAAGGTCGAAAGGATTTTGGGGGTCATTAATTCCAGTCTCCTAGCTCAAAATAGGATTTATATCTGTGACTTGACTAGGGAATGGAGAGATGGACCATGTCACAATTTTCCTCTAAGTGTGCTCCCAGATCTGTAGATTTTATGTAATTGCCCTTCTGGGTATATTTAGCATTTAATTCTCTCTTAATTTTCTTATTCAAAGTTTATTGAAATAAGTCTGCGTTTCAGTTCAGCTGTCTCAGGAAATTAGGCATTTAGGGGAAGGGAATCCATGATAAACTAGATGATAAATTCAAGCTCACAAGTCATAGAATCAGTTACTGCTGAACTCCTAGATCCCCCACTGTTAAGCATATTGGAATCAGTGATTTCAGCAGATGATGCAACTCTTGCAATAAGAGCTTTCTGAATGCTATTTGTTTTTTCTCTTGTAAGGCTGGGAGCCTGAATATGGTGGTTTTACTTCTTACATTGCCAAAGGTGAAGATGAAGAGGTAAGTTTATTCTGATAGCAAACTATCCTTTTTAGTTATTGAGAATGCTTTCATTTTTCAAAAACCCAGTTTTTATGACCTTCCACCAGTGTCTTTAGCTGAAAAATCTCTGTTGTTCTGCCTGGCAGTGGTTCTGATTTCTAGTAGAAAATACTCAACATGATATAAAGGATACTCAGTAACCATTTATTTTACCCTCCTGAGAAATTCCAAATTAGGAGCTATGTGGTGCATTCCCACAAATCTTACAATGTAGTAAGAAATAATTGCAATACGCTGGAATAGGGCTTATTGGAAAATGGCTTGACAGCCCCCCTAGTAAAGGTGCATTCAGAGGACCCCTTTATCCCCAGATTAAGTACTTGATATGGAAACTGTCTGTTCCATGGTTAATCGTCCAATAGTTGAGAATAAGTTCTATGTTCTGATATGTCATTGTATTTGTCTATTTCAGCTGCTAACAGTGAATCCAGAAAACAATTCTTTGGCATTGGTCTACAGAGATAGAGAGACTCTGAAATTTGTCAAGCATATTAACCACCGAAGCCTGGAACAAAAGAAAACCTTCCCAAACAGAACAGGTTTCTGGGACTTTTCATTCATCTATTATGAATGACAGCACTGGGCAAAGCTAAACAAAAATGTGACCCTTCATCAGTACTGGGAAGTCTGGAAGAGCTAAGCATGGAGTGAAGGTGAGCTACATGGTAGCTTGCCTGACAATGTTCTTAAAACTGGTTGTCCTTTACTAGGACTCATAATGATTGTCCTCAACCTAGACCTTGAGCTTGGAGCTACAAACTTATCTCTTGATTTAAAAAAAAAAAAAAGCTGGCTTTTTTTTTAACACTGAGTCCTGACTTCAGTGAATTTTTAACTTCAAATTTTTTTTTATTGTGGTAAAATATTTATAACCTAAAATTGACCAGCTTACCCATTTTCAAATCTGTAATTTCAGTGGATTAAGTACAATCTCATTGTCCAGCCATCACCATCATCCATCACCATCATCCATTTCCAGAACTTTTCCATCTTCCCAAAATCTGTGCCCATTGAACAATAACCCCACACCCCCGCCTTCCCCTAGCAACAGCCATTCTACTTTTTGTCTCTGTCATCAACCTGACTACTTGTATTTCTCATATCAGTGGAACCATACAGTATTTGTCCTTTCGTGACTTTATTTCACTTAGCATAAGGTCTTTAAGATTCATCCCTGTTTCCAGTGTTTTGGTTTTTTTAGAAAAACTCATAAATGATAGCAGATTTTGTTCTTCTCAATCACGCTGGTTTAGAAAATTACAGAGCCTTACATCCTGATCATGCTGGGCCTTCGAATTCTGACACAGTGAGTCATCACATTTTCTCCCACTGCCTGTGGCCTTGTTCCACCATGACACTCACAGGACAACGTAGGCTTAGATGATGTGTAGTATTATTACTCCCTTGGAAAGGGTCTGGGCTACCACCACATGCCCCAAGAAACTTCTGGTTGGTAAAGAAGATAGGCTGCTTATTGCCATGTGTAGTCACTTCCAAGCGCCCATTGCCTTTCCATCCTGGAGTTGTGGCCTGTGTATAAGTAAATGATTCTAGCCTCACATGTTGCTTCTGTTTTCTAAATACTGTAGGATCAACTATGTAACTAATTGCTTTTTATTTTAAGAGACTGAATGCTAAAAAGCCATATCAGAATGCCAAGAGGCTGTGCGTCTTGTTAATTTTTTTCTTGAAATGTTCCAGGGAGTTTTATCATAACTACCTGTGTGGGTATGCCTGGGTGGATGAAAGATGCTGTTCTCATTCCATCCCAATACAGTCTCCTGTTTCCTCTTTTTTTACATTTATTTTTAGCTTTTGCAGTAGCTTCTAGTGTAGGTTTTACTAATAGAAAAAGCATTGGGCCTTTAAACTTTTTAACCGCTCTTCTCTTTCATCTCCTAAAATTTTGGGTATTCATTCTTTTCTGAAGTTTGCATTTAAGTGAAAATGAGTTTTGCTTTGTCTTTTAGGTTTAGTTTCAAAAAGGTTTAATTATGCACCCCAGCCAGTTAAGAAATGTTTTAGCAGGTATGCCCTTGATATGGATATTTACATATTTTACGCATGTAATATTAGTTCTATAATTATACTGTTATAAAACACTGATTTTTAAATGATGAGATAAAAAGAAATGTCCAGAACTAGTTCTTACATTATTTCCTCTCTGCATATGGTAATAAACCATTTTACACGATACTATTGTGGAGACCACAGGTTTTTTTTTGTTTTTGAGACGGAGTCTCACTCTGTGGCCCAAGCTGGAGTACAGTGGCAAGATCTCGGCTCACTGCAACCTCTGTCTCCTGGGTTCAAGCAATTCTCCTGCCTCAGTCTCCTGAGTAGCTGGGATTACAAGCGCCCACCACCACACCCAGCTGATTTTTTAATATTTTTAGTAGAGACAGAGTTTCACCACGTTGGCCAGGCTGGAGACCACAATTTTTTAACCACAGCATAACAACACTCAAGTGGGATTGCAAATACTTTGTTACTAATGGTTAATGTCACAGCTTGCCTTTTCTATATTCCAACTGTCTGAATCAGGTCATCTCACTCACTTGCCTTCTGATGTGCTTTCAAGAGTTGAGGGGAAAGGGTGTCAGTGGTATAACTCCAGGAAGACCCAGGGAAAAGTGCTGGGTAGGTGAAACTGCCATGTATGCCAAGCTTGGAAAACAGTTTGAGACTCATGGCTGTAGGTACCATCCAAGGCTAATTTTCCAATTCTGGAAAGCCAAGTCTAAATCTTAGAATACCTCACAAATGTTAAAAATGTGCTTATTAGTGCCTCCTTTATTTCAACGTGTTTATGAACTGTCAACACCCAATCTTTTATACACTACAAAAGGGACTTGGATGTCTGAGGGGAGAGAATCCCTACGAGCCCAACTCTGATGTTGCTGTCAGTTACAACATCTACAGCAGCACCTCGTAGACTGTGAAGGATAGTGTAACTTACAGACTGTGTTTGTGCACTGAAGATGATACACAGTGATAGAGCAGCTTATTTGCCTTATACTACTTTGTTCTGCATCTTGATTACTTTTTAGGGCCTGGGGCCAATGTCAACAACTGTTAGGTGGCAAAAGAAGAATTAGAACATGGGCGTCTTTTTTATACCTCTTTCAGATAAAAGCTATGATGTTCACCTGTAAAAGATATAGTTTCTCTCTTTATTCTTAATAGTCTCCAATTCTTATAACTCCCATTTTTTTCCCCAAAGAAAACAGCTTTATGGACTGGGCGTGGTGGCTCATGCCTGTGATCCCACCACTTTGGGAGGCCCCAAGGCTGGTGGATTACCTGAGGTCAGGAGGTGGAGACCAGCCTGGCCAACATGGTGAAACCCTATCTCTACTAAAAATACAAAAGTTAGCTGGGTGTGGTCGGGTGTGCCTGTAATCCCAAGTACTTGGGAGGCTAAGGCAGGAGAACCACTCGAACCTGGGAGACGGAGGTTGCAGTGAGCTGAGATCGTGCCACTGCACTCCAGCCTGGGTGACAGAGCGAGACTCCATCTCAAAAAAAAAAAAAAGCTTTCTGTTTTTTTCAGATTATATAAATAAGACATGCTCATTGTGAGGTAATAACATGTAAAAATGTAAAGATCACCTGAAATCCCACCATCCCGTGACAACCACTGGTGGCTTTGTCATCTATCAACTTGGCTAGACTAAACTACATTTCTCAGAACTCCCTTCCCTATGTCTCAGGTTAAGATGAGCCACAAATTCCTGTGCCAGATCTGCAGAGCCCAAATGCAGCAGCAGCCCTTGAGTAGCTGGCACACCTTGCTGGTGTGAACCCCATCTGTGCCTGGGCCTGCAACCGCTCCACCTTCCCATGGATCTTCCTTTAGCTCCTCTGTGAGGGGTCTCAGTTTCAGCAGGATGCCCACACCATCAAGGTCAAAAGCAACAAGAACGGGCAGATTTTAGCGTCCTCATGGGCTCCAGCCCATGCCTGTGGGTTACAGCTTGTTCTCCCCAACTACATCTTTTCTGACTATCCGCCCTATGGGCTTTAAGCTCCAGCATCGGACAGGAAGAGAACAGCCTTACAGAGACTACTTCACTACTTCCTCTTTGTATGTTAACCATTGGAAATTAGGAACATTTTAACAAAACTTGTGAACATATTTGCATCTTTGAATAGGAAGAAAAATAATAAAATGTGTAAGAAGTATCCTATAAATAACATCAGTCCTTAATTTTAAGGATGTGGAAAATGAAGATTCCAAGAGAAAGAAATCTGTTAAGTTTTGAACCTGACTTGTCTACTGTTTAAAGATTGTTTCTCAAATTCCACTTAATGTGGGTTTCTTCCCCACAGAACACAAAAAAAAAAAAAAAAAATCAAAGCTTGGGCTACCTCTCCTAGACCAGAATTTTTTTTTTTAGATTGGAGTCTCCCTCTGTCGCCCAGGCTGGAGTGCAGTGGCATAATCTCAACTCACTGCAACTTCTGCCTCCCAGGTTCAAGCAATTCTGGGATTACAGGCACCTACCACCACACTGGGTAACTTTTGTATTTTCAGTATAGATGGGGTTTTGCCATGTTGGCCAGGCTGGTCTTAAACTCATGACCTCAAGTGACCCCACCTTGGTCTCCCAAAGTTCTGGCAGTATTTTTTTAAGAAGTTTGGGGGTACGTTATCTCTTCAACACCATGACATACTCACTACTACTAAATCCCATCAATGAAGAAGGGCAAATGCTGTTAAAAGGTCCTTGGTAGAGAAGATCTAGTGAAGTAATGCCAGAGGAGGGCTCTCCAGCCTGTGTGGAACTGGGTGTCCTGAGGATCTTCTCTCTGATGCAAAATCAGTCCACAAAGACAACTTAAAAACGACTTGGGAACTGTCCATGTGACATCACTTTCAGGAAAAGCAGATTCTGTACTGTACAGATTTAAAGATGACTCTCAAGCTAGAGCATAGAGTGTGGGCAGGGGCCAGATGGAAAAAAGGCAAAATGCGAAACACCAGGCTGTAATGGGTATCTTACTGTACTTGAGTTTCCAAGTGAAACTGGAGGTATTTAGTTCTACAATAACAGGACTGTGCATTGGCAGATCTGTAACTGCTAATTATAAAATTTGAAACGTTAACAACAATGTTGAAAATCATTCTTGTAAAACACTTCTAGGGTTGCATAATAGTTGTAAAGTTCCTAGTTCTTTGATTTCTGAAGCCACTGACAGGCGTATTGAGGACAGACAATCCTAAGCAGAGCAGCAGATGCTATTCTGTGCTCAAGGCACTGGCTCAGCACAGTCGCGAGGATGAAGCTGGTTAAGATGCAGACCCCATTCTTGCTTAACAGGGGATTAAGATTTAGATAAAGAATTTAATAAGGTTAAGGAGCCTGGGAGAGGAAAGGTCACCTAAGGAGAGAGCATGTGAGTAGAGCCTTGAGGTACTGGATAGGTGGTCAAGTGGGAAATAATAAAAATTATACTCTTAAAAATCCTCAGAACCTGAATTATGATACTGAAAGCTTTCTCTCAGATACCAAAATCCTCAAACTCAGCTTTTAAATGACAGCTCAGTGTTCACTTAAAGCTTCAATATAATTCAGCAGTGAAATAATACAGCTTCGCTGTAGTTTCTAGAAGCACTCAGATTCTATCAGGATAGAAACATGGCAACAAAATAGAGAAGTTACTGATGATAAACTCATTTCTCCTTGTGCAGTTTTTTTCACTCCTAAGCTGAACCTGATGACTTCTAAGTGGGGGGGAAAAAGGTAGTTGTATGTTTTATGAATGTTTTCACTTTAACCAGTCTTTACTTGCTTGGGAAGTTTGGAGTAGAAGAGGCCGTGACTACTTGGTTCCAACACCTCCTTTGCACCAGGGCTTACCCAGCTGTGGGACCCTGTACAGGACACTCTTAGAGCTCAGAGCCTCATCTGTGAAATAGATACCAACATCATTACTGTGAAAATAACCTATAAATAAGAACAACTTAAAGATGTCTTGCTGCAGGTCGACTACTTCTAGCCTTGCCATGAGTATTTTTAGGTCTAAGATGGAAGTCTTTTGGCTAAAGAACAATAGAGTGACCTTTGATGAGACTGTTAGGCTCCCTAAAAATGAAAGGCATTATATAATTTAAAACTAGCACCAACTAGAGATTTTAACCTCAAAGGTATAAATTAGACTATGGTTAAAACAGAAAAAAAGACTCAACAGTTAAGACTCAAGTTTCATCTTGAGTGACTAGACAGGTCACAGGTCACTAACTCTGTGATCTGACAAGGAGGTTATCTATGCTTCAGTTTCCTCCTCTGTGAGGCAGATTTATATATGTACGTATGTATGTTTGTTTGTTTGTTTGTTTGTTTGTTTTGGAGATGGAGCCTCCCTCTGTCACCCAGGCTGGAGTGCAGTGGCACGATCTCAGCTCACTGCAACCTCCGTGTGAGGCAGATTTATGATGATACTTTACCACTTTGGAGGTTACTGAAAATAATACAGTATTTGTGGATTATCTCTTGAATTTATAGGTTGAAAATGGAAAAGTATTCGCATATTCTCATAATTAGGATTCCATAAGGCTTATATTTCAGATATAGGAGGGGCGATCCTAAGTGGCCACACTGAAACCAGTAAAATTAATGTATACCAACCTCAGGGAGATGCTCCACTTCCCCTAAACTGCTTATGAATGCTATTAAGATATTAAAACTACTGAAGTTTCACTCATTAAACCAATCCTGAAATCTACCTTAGGGTGACATTTTTCCTAGGGAAGAGACTGCTACCTGTTGGCACAAATACCTGTGTTCTCACAGGCACACAGCTAGATTCCATCTCCCGGCCTCCCTTGCAGATGTGGTCGTGTAACTCAATGGAATTGCGAGTGGAAATGATAGTGTGCTACTTTCACACCACACTTTTAAAAGAAGGAGGCATGTTTCCTTCTTACTCTCTTCTACAGGTGCTTAGCTATATGGTCATGCTCTGCTTAACAACAGGGATACAGTCTGAGAAATGCATTGTTAGGCTATTTTGTCATTATGCGAACACTGTACAGTGCACGTATACACACCTACATGGTATACCCTGCTCCACACCAAGGCTATATGGTATATGGTATAGCCTGTTATTCCTAGGCTACAAATCTGTACAGCATGGTACTATACTGAATACTGTAGGCAACTATAACATAATGCTAAGTATTTGTGTAATTCAACGTATCTAAACACAAAGGTACAGTAAAAATACAGTATTATAATCTTATGGTGCTTAAACTTCATTATCTGGCACATGGCTATAAATAACCACAAGGCCCTAGGACAGCCCTTGTCAAATAGGGTTCCAAGTGAGATGATAAAGCTCCACTGCCCTAAGGCCTCCTCCACTGTATGTACTGAATGTGAAAACAGTCACCCAAACCATTTTCCTTAGGCTTATTCCTTTAGTGAACTCAAAAGTTCATCCTACAGGATGACAGAGCTACATGATTAAAGGAACCTGGGTCCTTGCATAACTACAGAAAAATCCTTACATAATAAATGAAAAATGTGTCATGGTTTTGAGGTCTATTTGTTACAGCAGCTAATATTACCCCAACAAAGTGATCACTCTAAATTGACTCTTCCTTGATGTAAATTTGTTCTTTGTACCCCTCTTTCGGTGATTAAAAAGCAGCACACAAATCAAAATATCCACATTTTTTTTTTAAGATGGAGTTTCGCTCTTGTTGCCCAGGCTGGAGTATAGTGGTGTGATCTTGGCTCACTGCAATCTCCGCCTCCTGAGTTCAAGCAATTCTCCTGGCTCAGCCTCCTGAGTAGCTGGGATTACAGGTGTCTGCCACCATGCCTAGCTAATTTTTTGTATTTTTAGTTAAATGGGGTTTCACCATGTTGTCCAGACTGGTCTCAAACTCCTTACATCAGGTGATCCACCCACCTTGGCCTCCCAAGTGCTGGGATTACAGGTGTGAGCCACCGCACCTAGCCCAAATATCCACTTTTTTTTTTTTGAGACAGAGTCTCACTCTGTTGCCCAGCCTGGAGTGCAACGGCATGATCTCAGCTCACTGCAACCTCCACCTCCTGGGTTCAAGCGATTCTCCTGGCTCAGCCTCCTAAGTAGTTAAGACTACAGGTGCATGCCATCACGCCCAGCTAATTTTTTGTATTTTTAGTACAGATGGGGTTGCACCATGTTAGCCTGGATGGTCTTAATCTCCTGACCTCGTGATCTGCCCCCCTCAGTCTCCCAGAGTGCTGGGATTACAGGCGGGAGCCACTATGCCCAGCCGACATTTGTTTTCTTCTACAAAATACAAATGGGCAATTCTGATTTGATGGTGATTTTATAATCAATCAACACAAAGTTTAACATCTGTACATTTTAATGAAGAAGTAGATTATTTGAAAAGTACAAATTCAATTACAATTTCAAGAAAAAAGATGTATTAGTATACCATAAATAAGCAAAAATTGGACTTTGAAGCCCTAATACTTCAAAAGCATTCATCCTATTCCATACAAACCTAGTATCATTCAGCAACAGTACTACTGATTTAAAAATAGCAAGCGAATATATCTTCAAATGTAGTTCTTTAACTTGCACAACTCACCAAGGTTATTTTCATCCTTAGCACCCTGGGTTCACGAGGGTGTGATCCAAAGTAAACCAGCATAGATTTTTAACAGAAAACCTTTTCCAGGAACTTCATGACCTATATTTTCCTCTCCTATTTTCCTCTCCTATGAAGAAGCTGTCCCCCCTCGCATGATTCTGAACAGTGTGTTGATATTATTGCTTCGAATTGCATCCCGACAAGCAGTAATCACCTGGTTCTTTGGTTTTCCAACTGCATGAGAAGAAACATCAGAAAGTGAAAGATTATTAGACATGAAATTATAAAATTAGAGGCCAGTTTTAAAACAACGTAAAACCAGGAGAGAAAAGAGTTATATGTGAAATATAAATAATTTATCTTACCACTCCCTAAAAAAGATAACTTGGTGAAGGAATTTATTTAAAAAACTGACTTAGAGACCAACTCAAACCTATACACCAAAGTCAGTTTTACAGAAAAGGATCAAAGCTCATATTCACCTGGCAAAGATTATTTCTAAAGAGGTCAAAGCATTGACCTAAAACAGCAGAATTCAGGTATAAATCTCTGGCTATATTTCTGCATCCTTGGGTTTATCCTATTGTTCTTTTTCTAAATTTTTAAGTTAGACACTTAGCATTAATTAAGTCTCTTTTTTGCTAATTGGGCCTTGTATATATATAACCATAAATATGTACTACATATACCTATATAGTATATATACCTACTATATATACCTCAAAGGAAATATATAAACATAAACATATACTTATATATAATTGCAAACATCTTAGACAAACATACATTTATGTTTATATATTTCCTTTGTGGTATATATAGTAGGTTTTTCTTTAGAGGATACAGGAAGATGTAGGAAAAGGAGCTGCAGGTTTTCTTTTCCGTTGAAGTCTACAGACTAAAGCCAAACACCAGGCTGACTGAAACACAAGTGACATCGGTGCCAGCTCTGGAGTGTGAAAGGTATGCTACTTTCAGCCCCAATATGAATTACTGAATGCTTCCACCATCTTCAATGAGTACCACCAAAAACATTAAAGATAAAAGTGCAGCATTACGAAAAGAGACTTACCCCGCAGACGACCTGCTCTTTGAATTGCTTGATTTACTGCTTTGAGGTTTCCCAACAGTTCTGTGTGATTGTTACAGCGAATTTTATAACCATTTAGCAAGTCTCTATTAAGGTCATAGAGTTCCATATAACGACTCTTCATTGTTTTCCTGTGCAAATCAGTAGAAATTTGACATCATTTCATCTTGATGTGGCAAGCTTAAGAAAAACTTGCAAACTTCTTAGACATATAAAGAAAAGAAGACACCATTTTTTAAGCTATATTTTCATTAAAATGGAGTAACTGCTAGTTTGCTTTGAAAACATAGATAAGTTCCATAAAAATATTCTATTCCTTCCAAATAAACAAAAGACAAGTGGTCTTCCTTGGTTACTGGTCAATAGTTGGTTTTGATTTAGGTGGTTAAGAATGCTCAAGCCCGGCCAGGTACGGTGGCTCATGCCTGTAATCCCAGCACTTTGGGAGGCCGAGGCAGGCGGATCACCTGAGGTCAAGAGTTCGAGACCAGCCTGGCCAACATGGTGAAACCCTCCCTGTCTCTATTAAAAAAAAAAAAAGAATGTTCAAGCCCACTGTGTTGGGAGTAGGGACAAGTGAGCAAGGTGACAGCCCACCTTCCAAGTTTCAGATCAATATTCATTAAACTAAAGTGGCCCGGTCTTAAAGTATTTTTAGACAACCCAGCCTTGTATTTTATCAAAGTTTAAAAAACAGAGTCATAAAATTAAAATGAAAATGAGATCTACACTACACAACAATGAAAATGACTAAAGAAAAATAGAGCTGAAGATACCAAATGCTAGCAAAGACTTGGGGCAACTAGAATTCTCATGCATTGTGGACAGAAATGCAAAATGCTGCATCTACTTTGACAAGTGATTTGGCAGTCTCATACAAAGTTAACACACTCTGAATAACCCACCAATCCCATTGTAAGGTAAAACCCAAGAGAAATGAAAACATATATCTGCAAAAAACTTGTAAGCAAGTATTTGTAGCAGCTTTATTCTACTCACCAAAGTCTGGAAACAACCCAATTATTCTCAACTGGTGAATAGATAAATATCATATATCTCCATACAATGGAGTACTACTCAGCAATAAAATAGAAACAAACTACAGATACATGCAACAATAAGGATGAATCTCAAAGACATTATGTAAGTGAATGAAGCCAGACTCAAAAGGATATACAGATATAGTATGATTCTATTTATATGGTATTTTGAAAAAGGTAAAACTATAGGAAAAGAAGTAAGATGAGTGGTTGCCAGAAACTGGAGGTTAGGAGAGGTTCTGATACAAACAGCCACAAGAGTGACAGAAATATTCTTTTTTTTTTGAGACAAAGTTTCACTCTTGTTGCCCAGGCTGTAGTGCACTGGTACGATCTCCGCTCACTGCAACCTCCACCTCCTGGGTTCAAATGATTCTCCTGCCTCAGCCTCCTGAATAGCTGGGATTACAGGTACCTGCCACCACACCTAGGTCATTTTTTGTATTTTTAGTAGAGACGGGGTTTCACCATGTTGGCCAGGTTGGTTTCAAACTTGTGGCTTCAAGTGATCTTCCCACCTTGGCCTCCCAAAGTGCTGGGATTACAAGCATGAGCCCGGCCAGTGACAGAAATATTCTATATCTCAATTGTGGTTGCAGCAACATGATTACATACGTTTCTCAAAATTGATTAAACTGTAAACCTAAAAAGGGTAAATTTTCTGCCTGTATGAAGTTATATATCAATTAATTTGATTTAAAAAATAAAAATAAATATTGACATTTGCAGTCAAATGCCTAAAGCCAGTAACCCTTTTTGACTTAAGAGAGAGACGGAAAAACTAGAGGCCCTAGAGATAGTTGGCCAAAAAGAGCAAATATCTATCTCAATTTACAGATGATACAAGAATACATCTAGAAAAACTATAAGCTAATTAGTAAAGGGCATGTTATCAAATCAACAGATAAAAATCACCACTCATATATACAAACACAAAACCATAATTATAGAATAAGATATAATGTAAAAGATATTTACGCTTATAAATATCTTGTAATTGTCTAAAAATACAGAAAATACCAAAGCATAAACTTAAGAAACATCCAGTATCCATAAGAGGAACCCATTAACGCACTCCAGAAACACACAAAACATGACTTGAACAAATATAAAGACATGCCATGTTCTTAGATAGCAAGAGTGAACATCACTGCAGTGGGGTCAGTTCTGCCTAATACATTTCACATCATCTCAATTATAATACCGATTTTTGTTACAGAGCTATAACATTTCATGATGAAATTCACTGAAAGGAATAAACAAGCACAAGTAGCTACGAAAAACCATGAAAAAGAAAAACAACAGAGCTTGGGGACAGGGGCACCTACCCACACCAGATATTGAAACATACAAAACATCCATAAATGAAAGAATGGCACTATCAGTGGTAATTGCCAGGGCTAAAGGTAAGGAAGAACGGGTAGTTACTGTTTAACGGGTACAGAGTTTCAGGTTTAAGAGATAAAGAATTATGGAGATGCTGGTGGTGGTAACACACTATTTTTTTTTTTTGAGACAGAGTCTCACTCTGTCACCCAGGCTAGAGTGCAGTGGTGTGATCTCGGCTCACTGAAACCTCCGCCTCCCGGGTTCAAGCGATTCTTCTGCCTCAGCCTCCCGAGTAGCTGGGATTACAGGTGTGTACCACCACGCCCAGATAACTTTTGCATTTTTAGTAGAGACAGGGCTTCACCATGTTGGCCAGGCTGGTCTTGAACTCCTGACCTCCCACCTAGGCCTCCCAAAGAGCTGGGATTATAGGTGTGAGCCACCACGCCCGGCATTGTACACATTGTGAATGTATTTAATACCACTGAACTGTACACTAAAAGTAGTGTATAGTAGTTAAGATGGTAAATTTCACATTATGTATATTTTACCATGAGTGGGAAAAAAACCAAACTGTTCCTTCTCTGCTCCCACACCACAACAATCAACACAGAAGACTTCTATGACCAACTGTGGAGGTTTTTCCCACACACCAAGAAAACAATCAATTCTGTAGCAGACACCAGCTGGGTGTCCTCCAATTCTGTTCAGACATTGTTCACCTGGAGACAGTGTCAGATCCCACAGATTGAGGGTTCAGTCCCACAAGACTGCTCCGACTTCAGACAAACGTCACAAGTTCAGGCTGCCAGAACTTCAGACTGACCTACTTCAAGTTAGGGTTCCCACGATCCCCTCTCTGGGTTTGATTAATTTGCTAGATCAGTTCACAGAACTCAGGGAAACTTAATGGCACTTACTAGTTTATTATAAAGGATATTACAAAGGATACAGATGAAGAGATCCAAAGAGCAAAGTATTAGGGAAAGCACTTGGAGCTTCTATGCCTTCACTAGGTGCATCAACCTTCAGGAACCTCCATCTGTTCTGGTGTCCAGAAACTCTCTGAATGCTGTCCCTTTGGGTTTTGATGGAATCTCCATTATTTAGGCATGACTGACTAAACCACTGGCCATAAGTGATCAACTTAATTCTCAGTCTCTCTCCGCTCCCTAGAGGTTGGGAGAGAGGTGGGCAGAAAGTCCCAATCCTCTAATCCTGCCTTGGTTGTTCTGGTGGCTGACCCATATCCTGAAGCTACCTAGGAGCTGCCAGCTGTAAGTCAATCATTAGCATACAAAAAGACATCACTTTGGAGATTCTAAGGATTTTAGGAGTTATTATGTCAGGAAACAGGGTTGAAGATCAAATACATATTTTACGATATCACATATCACAATGAAATTTATATTTTCTTTTTTAGAGATAGGGTCTTGCTATGTTGTCAGGCTGGTCTTGAGCTCCTGGCCTCAAGCCATTCTCCTGCCTCGTCTTCCCAAAGCACTGGGATTATAGGCATAAGCTACTGCACCCAGACAAAAAATTTTTAAATAAAAAAGAATGGCTGAGGCAGGAGGATAGCTTGAGCCCAGGAGTTCAAGACCAGCCTGGGCAATATAGTGGGACCCTGTCTCTACCAAAAATAAAAAAAAAATTAGCTGGGTGTGGTGGTGCATGCCTGTAGTCCCAGCTACTCAGGAAGCTGAGGTAGGAGGATCCCTTGTACCTGGGAGGCCGAGGCTGCAGTGAGCTGTGATGACACCACTGCACTCCAGCCTGGCTGGGCAACAGAGCAAGATTCTGTCTCAAAATAAAATTATTTTTTAAAAAAGAATGCTATTGTCAAATGAAGAGACAAGACAGATCAATGGAATAGTACAGAAAATCCAGAAATAGTTTCAACTGTGTACAGAAATCCGATATATAATAAAGGCAGTATCTGAAATCATTGTGAGCATGATGAACTTTAAAGGAAGTAGTTATTAAAATAATGCAACATGGCCAGGTGTAGTGGTTCATGCCTGTAATCCCAGCACTTTGAGAGGCCAAGGCGGCCAGATCACTTGAGCCCAGGAGTTCAAGATCTGTCTGGGCAACATAGCGAGACCCTGGCTCTACAAAAAAACACAAAAATTAGCTGGGTATGGTGGCACACGCCTGTTGTCCCAGCTACTCCAGGGACAAAAGTGGGAGGATCACCTGAGCCAGGAGATTGAGGCTGCTGTAAGCTGTGATCTTGCCTTTGCACTCCAGCCTGGGTGACACAGTGAGACCCTCCTCTCTCTCTCTCTCTCTCTCTCTCTCTCACACACACACACACACACACACACACACACACAAATAATAATGTGATAGTCATATGGAAAATGATAAAACTGAGTTTATTATATGAACACCAGGATAAACTCCAACTGGAACAGAGACTTAATGTAAAAAAGGAAAATGTACAAGTACTAAAGGAAAACAGATAAATTTACTCTATACCCTGGGGGTAAAGAACTTTTCTAACTGTAACTCAAAATGTAAAAATATTAAGAAAATGTGGCTGGGCGCGGTGGCTCACACCTGTGATCCCATCACTTTGGTAGGCCGAGGTGGGCAGACCACCTGAGGTCAGTAATTTGAGACCAGCCTGGCCAAGAAGGTGAAACCCCATCTCTAAGAATATAAAAATTAGCCAGGCGTGATGACATGCACCTGTAGTCCCAGCTACTCAGGAGACTGAGGCAGGAGAATTGCTTGAACCTGGGAGGTGGAGGTTGCAGTGAGCTGAGATCGTGCCATTGCACTCCAGGTTGGGCAACAGAGCAAGACTCTGTCTCAAAAAATATATAAATAAAAAGCATTAAGAAAATAAGTGATCAATTTTACTACATACAAATTTTTTAAAGCTTTTACAAGGCAAAACCAACATTAAAGCAAAATTTTTTTTTTATCTAAGCAAAGGGAAAATCCAGATGACAAATTCAGAAAAACATATTTGCAACTCATATCACACATAAAAGATTAATATACCCACTATGGTTTGGATGTGGTTCGTCCCCGCCAAAACTGATGTTGAAGTTTAAATGCCAGTGCAGCAGGTTTGGGAGGCAGGCCTAGTAGAGGGTGTTTGGGTCATGGGGGCAGATCCCTCATTAATAGATTAATGCCATCTCTCAGGAATGGGTTCTTGCTCATGCAGGAATGAACTAGTTCTCAAAAGAGCGGGTTGTTATACAGCGAGGCTACCCCTCAGGCTTTGTCTCTCTGCCCATGTCCCCTTCTCCTTTGACCTTTTCTGCCATGTTTTGATGTCGTGCACGGCCCTCGACAGAAGTCAAGTGGACACCAGTGCCATGTTTCTTGAACATCCCAGTTGGGTGGCTGGTACATATGAAATCATTATATTCAACTACTTTTGTATGTGTTTGAAATTTTCAACAATACAATTATTTTTAAAAACCATTTACTTCTGAGCAAAACCATTATCATTATTTGCCAACAATTCAGGCCTCTCACGAAAAAACACAAGCAGCACTCTGGGTAAACTCTTGCCCCTAATATATACATATAAATTTCATCTATCACTTGTTAACTATTTTACTGAATTTTTTCAGTATATTTTATTGGCAAGGTAAATTTGGCATCCTAGCAAGCACCAAGGAAGAACTGCACATACTTAACTTTTTTATTGTAAAATGTTACATATTCAGAAAAATTCAAAGAATACTTAATGAAGTCAAACAAAACATCAAGACAGAAGTTTCCCAATGTATTTTTTCTGCACATAGTCCCTTCTTCTCTAGGAGAAAATACTATCTTATATGATAATCTCTTCCCTGAATTTATTTATATTTGTACTTATTGCATGTTTCCCAAACTATATAGTTTACTCTTTTCTCTAACTATATACACATGGATGCATTTTATACATAGTCTTTTAAGTCTGTCTTCTTTCAGTGTCCATTATGCTTATCAGATTTTTTCTTGCTCTTACATGTCATGGAGATTCATGCATTCTCACTGCTGTGTAGTATTCCACTGTATGAATATATCACAATTCATCCACTATCACTACACTGTTAATGCTAATTTGGATTGTTTCCACTTTGAGATTTTTATAAACAATGCCTTTACAAACATTCTTTTATAAATATCCTAGTTTATATGCATACATATAACTAAGCTATAACTTTCTTTAAGCTACAAACCAGGAATAGAATTGCTGGGTCATAGAGGACAGCATTTTCAACTTTACTGATAATGCCAACTTATTTTCCAAAGTCACTGTAACAAATTACACTTCTACTGGTAACATCTGAGTTGCTATTCCATACTGCTCACATTTTTAACCTTGCACCTGTACTAACCATGGTAAATACTCACATGTCCCTCATCAGACGAGCATCCTCAGCTCTGACCAGCAAACTTCGGATCAGATTAGAATGATCAGCCATGTCAGCACTGAGCTTCTGATGCACTGAATGATGTTCATCCACCTGGAGACCATGGACACTCAGGAATTAAAAAGGCCTCACAAACTTACTGAAACCAGACAGATGAAAAGACACTATTTACCAGATACAGAGACCCCCTTCTTTCCCCTGTTCACTTATGCCAATTAAGCTACCTCCTGTTATTTCACCTCTTTCTCAACAAGTTAATTCATCTGTGCTGCCTCCAATTTCAACAGGACACTCCATGTGAATCCTCCACATGCTTTAGCACCAGGAGCCCCACAACACACACAGTAATATTTTAGGGATTTGCAGTGGGAATATTGTATACTTTGGGGCCAATCAAAATCCTCTTTATTTTGCTCTTTTATTTTGAATTTGGGTTTTGGGAAAGACCTAAACTGAAGACCAAAGCAGATACTACAAATAAGATGAAGAGCTAACAAAGGAAAATATTCATTTATAAATGTATCACCTTAAACCAAACAAAGCAAGCATGGTTCTCAAGAGTTAAACACTTCCTTTTATAAAAGAAATCCTTTAACTAGTAAACTTTCCAATACTAGTTCAATTTTTATTTCAAGAATTGCAAAAATTATTGAGAACATCACTATAAGTTCATTAGCAGTATCATTAATCTCCTCAAACATTATTAGACTACCACATTCTCACAAATGCATCTACCACGTGCCCTCACCTTAACTAGCACCTTTCTTAATTCCTCAAAGTAGACAGGAAAATCCGCTTCTACTTGAAGGTCTTCAATAGCAAAAAATGATGCCATCGACTGGATGATATCGCCAGCCAAATCAATATCATCAGTATTTACAGTGATCTACCCAGAGAAAAAATAGACAAGTTTAGCATCCTCAGGTATTAGACAAACTTAGCTGAAATAGTACCTGAATTTCCCTACACTCAACAAAATTACTGAGCATATATTTATATGCAGTGTTGAATAAGGTAAGTTTAGCTCTCAAAGAAATTACAAACCGCATTATTTCCAGCAGCTAGCTAAAAGGCAAATCCTCTAGCCTTAGAAATTAAATGACAAACAATGAAAATATTTCTGTTGACCTCTGTATTCCCAAGCCTTTCCCAATTAGACAAGGAAGAGAGGAAGGGAAGGAGGCAGAAACATCTATTCCAGATTCTACTCCAGTGTCTAAGATGGTAACAGTAACAGACTAAGTTAAAACATGTGAATAAAATAAAACAAAACGTGGTTTTACAACCTTGACACTGATGTCCCCCACCTCACTTTGGACTAAATGGTAAACACCACATAAGAAATCTCCCCTCCCATTCCATGATCTAAGTGGTTGAATAAATAAATGAAAATAAATTTAAAAAGAAAAAATCTATGCCCCATGATATTAAACATTACCTCTCCACTAAGTTTTATTTTTATATACAGATGGCCACCATTCCGTAAAGATGTGAAACACACTTGAAATGGAGCATTCTGAAAGTGAGTGTCTTCTGGTAACAGAAAGTTCTGACTGAGCCATACAACAACCTTAAAAATGAACACAATGAAATGAGCCTCCATTTTTAAGGTACAGACATTCTTTTTTTTTTTTATATGCCCTCTAGATATGAAGGTACAGTCATTCTTCAAAGAAGAGTTCTCCTTCTTTCTAATTTTACTTTGTTGAGGAAAAAAAAATTATACTTCATCCCATACCAAGAAAACACTGAAACACTAGTCACAATCCCTTTTCTCACCTCACTCCTGCTCTTAAGTAACATTCATAATTATGCCTTGCCCTACAGCAGATGTGATTTTATATCATCCTCTACTTAGACATAGTCTTATATGCAATGTACAAAGATTCAGGTATGTTGCTGATTCTGTTACACAACAGCTCTTCTGTGGGTATAACTTGGATAATATAGTGTGCTTAAAACTATTCCATTCTATTCTTTAAGAAATGTAAAATGAAGTATACAATGTGCACACACCACAGATACATCCATGCAATAAGGAAAATATAAGTTTTAATGTTAATAGCAGTAACACCGTGCAGTGGCTTGCAACATGGGTTCCACATGAGAACCACCCATGAGGCCTTCTGGAAGGGCCCACATATAGAGTTTGTGGTTCCACAGGCCAGGCAGGGGCCTGAGAATCTACATGATTAAAAAGTCTCACCAAGAATTCCAAAGCTTAGCCAAGATTAAAGTCCGCTAGTATTAGTACTTTCAAATTTACAAGGTGCTATTATCATGCCAATCATGTAATCCTCGGGGACTCCCCCAGTAAAGTGGGTAAGATTATCCTCACCTACAGATAAGAAAACTGAGGTTCACACTGGTGAGGGGAATTCCCCAAGATCACTAAGAATTTAATGAGTTAAGGTAGCACTTAAAGCCAAAAACGTTCTTAGCTCCAAGTCCCACTCCTTTTCATCTTGCTGCAGGTTCGTCTTGAAATACTCTCTTGAAACCATAACGGGAAGAGAAGAATTAAACACTGGTAATAATTCACCGATAACCAAGGATTGCTCAGATGCTTTTTCAAAGTGAGAGAAGACATTTTAGGAATATTTTTATTACAGGTTGTAAGTCACCCCCAAGTTAGAGAATTCTTTCATATCATATTTACTGCTACCAATATAACACATTCATGTCATTTCCCCTTTCTATGAAATAACATCTAAAGGATTCTACCGTGCAAAAGCATTGAAAGAGAAAAGTGAGATACTCACCCTCTGTGCCCGTTCTGCAATGGTAAAGTTAACATAACTGATTGGCTCACTGGCAGAGTCCAGGCTGGTCAGTGCATACATGGAGAATCGAGGGAGCTGTCTTGTCAATTCAAATACATGAAACTGGGTGCTATGGCCAATAGATGAAATACAAGAGAATTGTTTTGTATAAAATGTTGCTTCAAAGTGCAAGGCCCAGAATATAAAGCCACTACTGGGCTACCAATTGATATTTAAGGATTTCACTTAAGAAGAAACCCCAAAACACATGAGGGTTAAAGTAGTACAGCAATATATTAGATTTAAGATTTAGAGATAGCATGAGTCTACATATATACCTGCATGCACTAAGGATTTAAAACACCATAAAGGGGATGTTAAAAGTTTCTTATCTTCCACAAGTATAGCAGTTCTTCTTCACTAGCTGAGGTTATGTATGAATGTAATATAAAGGTACATACTGACTCTTATACTTTTAGTGGCCAAAACTACAAGTTGACAAATTATCAATTAAACATTTTGTGATTATGAGATCACCTGATTAAAAACAGAAAATAACCATCTTAGCCAGGTGTGGTGGCTGACACCTATAATCCCAGCACTATGTGAAGCCAAGGAGGGCGAATGACCTGAGGTCAGGAGTTCAAGACCAGCCTGGCCAACACAGTGAAACCCTGTCTCTACTAAAAATACAAAAATTAGCTGGGTGTGGTGGCTGGCACCTGTGGTCCCAGTACCCAGGAGGCTGAGGCAGGAGAACTGCTTGAACCTGGGAGGCGGAGGTGGCAGTGAACTGAGATTGCTCCACTGCACTCTAGCATGGGCGACAGAGCAAGACTCTGTCTCAGTTAAAAAAAAAAAAAACCATCTTAAATTTACGTATCAGTTTTTTCTTTTTCTTTTTACAGGTTTCAAATTGAGGAAATGAAAGATCATGGGAAACTTTGACTGGGTAGATAGAACCATTAAACAGTTTCTCAGGATCCCCATAATCCACTGGGCAAATGGAAAATGTATTCATCTTGCCCTCCTCTAAGAGCTGTTTTTAAATGAACTGTGACTTGCAAAGGGTCACCTGCTTCTGTAACCCACAAATGCTTTCAAGTGCAGATCCACAGGGACATCTTTGGGAGGTGCAATAGGGATGCGGATGGAACTGGAGAGGTTGTGAATGCTGGGATGTACCACGTGGCTTTCACCTGCAAAAATTCCCTCTGCAAAAATCAACACTGCTCGGATGATGGTGTCTGCAGGGAAGAGGAAAAACAGTTAAAGAACAACTCCAAGATGGCACAGGTGCCTCTAAACACCAGCTGTAAATACTGTCTTACCATTAGAAGTAGAAATGCATACTTCTGTATGAGCAGTTTGGGTCTCATTCCCCAAACTGACTGAGAGCATGGTGTGGAGCCTGGTATTAGCTGGAATTATGCCCCGATGCCCATCAGCCTCATTCAGTGGACTGCCCAATTCAGCCTGCAAAACACCCCACCCATTTCCAGCTCAATCACCAAAACACTGAACCAATATCAATTTTAAATAATATCACTACTCAGCTTCAAAATACATAGTCTACAGCACCTTATTAATATAGTAATCTGATTCTTTAGAATTCAGAGAATTCACCTTATTCGCACTCCCTTGCTCTGTCTGGCCCTGTGGGAAAATACCCTTGCCTCTTTCTATAGGTATGGTCCACTATATCTCATCATGACTTTTACGTTTTTTAAGTATTATTCTTTTAAAGAAAGAAAAGAAATTCCCATAGTACACCAAACTCAAATACAGTAACACATGACAGGACAAATTAAAGTAACATTTCAGCCAGTTTGCTGTACATACACACAGTGTTTTTATAGTCGCCAACTTTTAAATGATTTGTTTTTGAAAAAGATAAAAGACATTCTATACATATTGTTCTTGCCTTTTGTCACTTAATAAGACCACAGATATCCTTCCATATCAGTCCAAGTATTCATTCTTTGAACTGCTTAAGATTCCCCAGCACATACTCTCTACTGCTGACGAACACTTAAGTTGTTTCCAGCTGTTTTCACTGCTATAAATAAATAATGCTGCAGGAAATATCCTCGAACAATCAGGAAAACATTTCTGCAATTTAACCACCTGGAAGTGAAATTTCAAGATCAAAGGATATATGCCCTCTCAATTCTGACACTGGCAAAAAGGCCACACCCTGGCAATGACACTCCCATTCTTCTACATTTGCCAATCCTCCCTGACCTGAGGTCAGGAGTTCAAGACCAGCCTGGCCAACACAGTGAAACCCTGTCTCTACTAAAAATACAAAAATTAGCTGGGTGTGGTGGCTGGCACCTGTGGTCCCAGTACCCAGGAGGCTGAGGCAGGAGAACTGCTTGAACCTGGGAGGTTCAACGTTTCAGCCTCCATTACCCTGTCACATTAGGACCTACCTTGGTGTTTTCCTCATAGTTACGGAGTTCCAGCAACAGATTCTGCTTCTTCTGACTCAGCTCTCGGATTAGGTCCTGCTCTACACTGGTGTCCATGAGGTTCCCCCTCATTTCAGCCATGCCAGGCAGGTAGCCCCGGACTGAACAGAAGGAAAAGACCCCAAGTATAACCAGGCATACATTTAGGTCATCAATTAACTGCTCTTAAAAACAAAAACCTAAGTTCTCCCCAACTTTGGTGAATTTATTAGAACTAGGGGATCTCAATACAAATACTTCTAGTGAAACTTCCTGGTATTTTGACCCAATCAAATGGAAAGTGTGACTTTTCAAGGATTTTCATCATCCCAATTTACTTTCCCCATCCACTGAGCAGCAGATTAACTGTATGTGGCCATCCATCCGGTAATCTCCTTCTACCACACCAGCAATTGCAGAAGAAAAATTGTCCTTAAAGATGACCTCCCCAGTTCGGTCACTTCGAGCATCAACCTAAAAATAAAACAAGAATTTAAAAAGTTGCTTACGCTATATGTTTAAAAACCACAAAATTTAAAAATAAAAATCAGCTTTAAAGGTCATTCAGTCTAGCAGTTTTCAAGAGTGTTCTATAAAGCCCTACGACTTCTCAGGAGATACCTATAACTGCTGGGGCCAAGACGGACCCAAAGGAGCCTCAACCAGCTGTGCTTTCTTCCTTTTAAATAAAAGCTGTTTTTCATACTGGCCGTCACACAATGCTTCACTTGAAGAAACAGGTCTGCTAAAAGCCAGTTCATACAGTACACATAGCACAGTGCAAAGGGCCTGGGCTTAATAGCCAAACTGCTCAGGTTCAGACTCTAGCTCTGACAAATACTATCCACGGCATCTTAGTGTCTTAATCACTCTGTGCTTGGTCTTTTAATCTGAGGAACAATAACCAGAACATGGAGAAAGTAACAGTAATACACTTCATAGGGTTATAATGAAATTAACATATATAAACAGGGCCTGACACACAGAAGTACATAATAAATGTTAGCTCTGTATAAAAGTTGTATCTTTGTTACATATAAATGTATAAAGTATGTTTAATCTGAAGTTCGAAAACTGTGGAGTTAGCCCAGTCTTCCACCACATGACCTTTTACAACAACCCTGTTAAGAGTCCCTCTTCCACATAAAAACTATTCAGATATCTTAGAGAGCTTTCCTATCCTCTAAGTCTCCCATTTGCAAGAGATAGAACAAATAAATAAATGACTGATCAGAAACAAATGCATCTCAAAAGCAATAATAAATGACCATCACTTAAAATATGATTATGAGGCCAGGCGTGGTGGCTCATGCCTGTAATCTCAGCACTTTAGGAGGCAGAGGTGGGCAGATCATGAGGTCAGAAGATTGAGACCATCCTGGCTAATACAGTGAAACCCCATCTCTACTAAATATGCAAAAAATTAGCTAGGCATGGTGGCATGTGCCTGTAGTCCCAGCTACTCAGGAGGCTGAGGCAGGAAAATTGCTTGAACCTGGGAGGCAGAGGTTTCAGTGAGGCAAGATCACACTGCACTCCAGCCTGGGTGACAGAATGAGATTCTGTCTCAAAAAAAAAAAAAAAAGAAGATTATGTTCCAGGCAAGGACACAGGTATTATCAACAAAAGGCTAGCTACAGAAAATCTGGCAGAGCAATCATTTCAATGACCAACGCTACTCACTATTTTTGTCTTTTCATAAACAATCTTCTGGGGAAAATTTTGCAACCAAAACATAAAGTAGTTTAGGTCACAGCCTATCTCTTGTCTACAGTATATCACTGTCAAGTATCCAAGCTATTAATAACATCATAGAAGCCTGACAATTAGGAATGCTAAAGCCTATGAAAGAACGAATGACCTGTATTTTTTTTACCAAAGCACATTACTATAACTCTGTAACTCAGACTGACTTGAACTTGCATCGTTTTAGTTAAAGCCTAGCTACCTAATGGCTTCTAGCACTGCATTTCCACAATATTTAGCAAATGGAAGGTTCATTTGCTAACTAAGAAGAACTACAAATTAATCTTTCTGTGGATATTCTGATCTTTTGCTTAATCCAACACGGAGGTTTTACCCTGAAAGAAAAGGATGGCCCTCCAACTCATCAAATGACATACAAAAGATGAAGTTAATTGGCTAGCAGCATTTATTTAGTACTTTCACACCCATATTCACCAGTTGGATCTGTATGCTTCCCTTTTGTATATTTCTGTTAAATGTAGACAATCGGTTTTTCCACTTATATAATTTTCTTATCTTTTTCATGCTCAAGAACAGATTATATAATAGAAATTCCTTAAAATTTCAAAAACATTTAACTAAAAAAAATCTAGGTCAAGAGTTATATTTCAAGGTAACCTGACAAGTTTTCAAATCTAGTAGTTTTCTAATTCTTAAATCAGTCATAATAATTTATATTCCCTCAATATATGGTCCACTGCTATGGTCTGAATGTGCCCTAACAAAATTCGTATGTTGAATCCTAACAGCCAAGGTAATGGTATTGGGAAGTGAGAGGTGAATAGCTAATAAGGGCAGAACCCCCATGAACAGGATTAGTGTCCTGTAAAAGAAAGCCCAGAGACATCCCTTGCCCCTTCCATCATGTAAGGCTTCTGTCTATGAGAAAGTGATCCCTCACCAGACACTGAATCTGCCAACACCTTGATAGGGGACTTCCCAGCCTCTGGAACTATAAGAAATAAATTTCTGTTGTTTATAAGCCACCCATGCTATGGTATTCTGTTACGGCAGCTCAAACCAACTAAGATATCTATTTCACAGACTTTCATATTTCTTAATAAGCAACTATACAGTCTTCTAATTTTTAGTACCCATAGTAATGACAAATCTAAGTGGAAAAGCAGAAACTGACATAACAACTCTTTACAATCTGTTCTTCACATAACACCAAAGGAATGCTTATAAAGTGCTAGAGAAAAGTAAAGATATATCAAAGAAGAAAAGATAAGAATTTGCTCATCCCCTTCAGGCAATCCAACACTGACAGACAAGAAAGCGAGGGCATTTTGTATCCATGGAGATCTGGCAGCTACCTAGGCAGTTTCTAAGAAGACAATCCTGACTTGCCAAAAGACTGTAAAAAATTCTGATTTGAAGTTAAAAAAGGAAAGCAAGAAAAAGGATTTTATTTTAAAGTTACAGCTCAGAAAACAATATGCTAACATGATTCTTCCCATTAGTGCTAAGTTTTCAGGCAGTTCTGAAGATTTATTAGAAAAGAGCTATTCAAACAATTCCTTAAAACTCCTTTTTTACTGTCCTACTCCCTAGAATCATCCTGGATGATGGATCTCAGTCCTTCAAAAAAGAGGTTTAGAAAGAATCTCCCTGAAGATTTCCCCCAAACAACACTTATAAGACTTACACTCCCTCACTTTGCAGTTCTTGATAAAGATAGCAGGAATAATGTGTCAAGAGTATTGAGTTAAATGTGAAAACACAGCCAAGGAACTGAAGTTTACATTCCAACATTACGGTTCTAAGTCCTATAGTAGATACACCTTAGACAATTATTAATTTGAATTACACCTGAACTTTGCTATTCAAACTTACCTTCCCATTGGACCAACCAGTTATGAGTTCATTCACTCCATCAGAATTAAGGTCAAAAGCATGAATGCTCATGGCATGATTTTTCGACTGAAAAAGAATTCCAATAATTAGCACAGAAGTCTCACAGTAAGTATCAAGTCGCTGAATATCAAAGGCTGAATTATACTAACTTTAATTCTCCAGTATCGGGCTGTTTTGTCATAAACTCCAACTGTGCCATTGGAAAGGGCATAACCAAATCGACTGCCATACATGGGACAAAGAGAAGTGACTACCTGGAAAACAATACATAAAAACGTAACATCTTTTCATTAAGGCTCAGTTTACTGTGAAGTACAGCTTTATAAGATTTCACACGCCTTGTTACAACTATGTTAAAATTAGATTTAAAGGCACTTCCAATCCATTAGTGGGGAATGTATTCCTCTTCTCTATGATACATGTCATCTATTTCAGAGTTGTATAATCAGATTTAAATAAACTCACAGAATTTGGTGTTTTAGAGCAATCTTATGTGGCAAGTTTCAGGAAATTATTTTTAAAAAACAAATGAAAACTAACGGACTAAGGAAGAAATAAGCTAAGTACACAAGATCAAGAATATGCACATACAATAGATATTATGTATGTTCACCCAAAAGGTTTTAATGATTATTACTTAACTTATAATGTCCTACAGTCTAAATTTTTAAGACTTACAACAATCCACAATTGAATATCTTACTTCATATGTATACTTTTCTATGACATAATTTATTGTTTGCTAGCTAGAAGTAAAAGAAAGAACACACAATCCTTTGAAAAGTAAAAACCCAAGCACATGGATCTGTGTAGTATGTAACAATATACAGAATGCATATATGATACAGAAATAGTTATAGGACTGTTCAAGGATTTGACATCCTTAAAAGGATAAAATTTTACGTACTGAACAAAACTTTCCTTTAAAGTTAAAACCAAAGCTTAATGATATCCATGATTCTGCAGATTACTTTCTAATTCTGCTCCTAATACAAGAGATATTAAGAAATAAATTGTATAAAGCAGAGAATAGTTATATAATTTCCTTTACACCTACAGCTTTTCTACAAAACCACCCACTTCACTTAACTATGAATACAAAGTGCTGTGTAGGATTCCAGAATTATTTAGCTCAAGGCATTCTTCTGACAATACTTAGTATTGTTCAACTGCCAAATGAATCATGATTTTGCTGATCTGGGGAAAAGATATTTGAACTAGGAGCAAAAACCTAACAAAGAGAACAGGAAAATGGCCCTGCAAATGAACAATGTTATAAAGTCCATATTTTCATAAATTTAGCCCCAGATTCCTGAGCTCCTTTAGTGCTTCCTTAGTTCACCAGTTCCTTCCTTTCATGGACTAGAAGATCAACAAGTCCCCTCAAATCCCTAACTCTATTCCAGGTTCTTATCCTCTTTTCTAGGATTTAGGAAAGAGGTGTTTCAAATATTTCAGTCTCCTCACATCTAGTATTAACAAGCAACAGAAATCCAACAAAATCTGAATGATTCCCACCAAAGGAGAAAATATTTACCACAAATTAGAATGAAAGGGATATGAGAATGCAGGACACAGCACCTATCAGCCAGGGATTCTCAAGTTTTTTTTAGTGGTGGGGGAGGTTGCAAACCCCTTTAAGAATCTAATGAAGGCTCCCGGCCCTCCTCCAGAAAGCACAGGTAAGCACATGCACACAAAACAGACTCCAGGGCCAAGTGCGGTGACTCACGCCTATAATATGAACACTTTGGGAGGTCAAGGCAAGTGGATTGCCTGAGGTCAGGACTTCAAGACCAGCCCGGCCAACATGGCAAAACCTCGTGTCTACTAAAAATATAAAAATTAGCTGGGTGTGGTGGTAGGTGCCAGTAATCCCAGCTACTTGGGAGGCTGAGGCGGGAGAATCGTTTGAACCTGGGGGGGTGGAGGTTGCAGTGAGCCAAGATTGCGCTATTGCACTCCAGCCTGGGTGACAAGAGCAAAACTCCAACTCAAAAAAAAAAAACAGACTCCCTGTATAGACACGCATCCTCAGACTGCTCCTTTTGGCACTCATTTGTCCTCTTCATTTTTTTCTTTGTCCACAACTATCATTTTACATCATACTGCCTATGAACATATAAAAGGTATAGTAGGACTTAGTAAAACCTGGTAACTCTTGCTAGAGGATAAATTCGTTAAAGTCACTGATAACACTGTACGTCAATATGTAGGTTTTGCTTTTTGGTCTCCTTTTTAGTTACAGGAAAAGAAGTGACCGTCTTAGACAGCTTTTATGACTGGCATGAAGCAAGCAATTTAAGGACAAGTGGCCAAGGTTAGTTTTGAGACCAGTGTCCTCAAGCTTTTCTAATATAGATTCCTAAATACCACATAACTAAATTTTGCAGAATCCCACCATTCTGATCTCTAAGACTCCCTTTCACTGGTTTCTTTCTGTCCATTTACAATGTTCACAAGCCATTGCTCCTTTATCTTTTTCTTATTCCTTAAGAATACCTTAAATTGTTTTTTTCTGTTTCAGTCTTGCCCAATCCTGAAAACTAGCAGCAAATAAATATCATAAGAATGTCAAAACCATAAAGGATACAGGTAATCTTTAGATATTGCTTTTTATTTTCTTTTTGTCTTTATTTTCCTAACTCTTAATACTGTTACTTTATTTATTTATTTTTTTCATTTTAATTTTGAGACAGAGTCTTGTTCTGTTGCCCTGGGTAAAATGCAGTGGTGTGATCATAGCTCACTGTATTCTCAAGCTCCTGGGCTCAAGGGATCCTCCTGCCTCACTCTCTCAAGCAGCTAGGACTACAGACATGTGCCATCATACCTGGCTAATTTTTTATATTTTTTGTAGAGATGGGGTCTTGTTGTTGCCCAGGAGGGTCTCAAACTCCTGGCCTCAAGTGATCCTCCTACCTTGGCCTCCCAAAGCACTGGCATTACAGGCATGAGCCACTGCATCAGGCCTAAACATTACTTTTTAAAAATAAAGTTTAAACTTTTTAAAGAAATATCTCAGGTTCTGTTACATGAGTAATTCTAATCACAAGTTTCTAACACCTAATTTTTTTTTTTTTAGAGCTAGAGTAACTAACACCTAATTTTTAAGCTTACCTACAGAAATGTGCCTAAGAAGTACTGAATTTGCATGAAGAAAAAAAATACAAAAATCTCATTTATGCATTTCAGCCCTATTCAATACATATGATCAGGAGGAGGAAGAAGAGGCATAAAGGTTCAAATGCTGACCATGACACTTCATAGCCAAGACACTGTACAAGTAACTCAACAAAAATGTAACATCAGGCCAGGCACAGTGGCTAACCCCTGTAACCTCAGCACTTTGGGAGGCCAAGGTGGGCAGATCACTTGAGGTCAGGAGTTCAAGACCAGCCTGGGCAACATGGCAAAACCCCATCTCTACTAAAAATACAAAAATTAGCTGGGCATGGTGGTGACACGCGCCTGTAGTCCCAGCTACTCAGAAGGCCAAGGCATGAGAATCATTTGAACCTGGGAGGTGGAATTTGCAGTGAGCCGAGATCACACCACTGCACGCCAGCCTGGGCAATGGAGTAAAACTCTGTCTCAAAACAACCAACCAACCAACCAGAACATCAGTTTCCTCATCTATGGAAATAATAATTTATCTTCCTATTAGGGTTGTTGTAAGGATTCAATAAGTTACTTCATATAAAGTACTTAGAGCACTACCTGGCATATGATAGGTACATAATAAATAGTTGACATTATTATTATTATTTGCATGTATTAACTAAGAAACGCCTTTATGTATTCACCTATACTCAATAATTTTTCTCTATTTAATCAGTCTTTTCAAAATATACCTTAATTAGGATTTTTACTGCTTTTCTTTCCATAACATACAGCTCTGTCTGACCCCCACAGTTTTTATCCTAAAACCATCTGGGTTGGGAGATGCCCCAGCACTCTCACTTGATGTTTCATCTAACAGTGCTGATTTATCTTGCCCAAGGTTACTGTAGTTAGAGGTGGCACTTCTTACCTCTGTTTCTGTCATTTCTGCCACAATCTCATCTTCCTTAAAAACTCGGATGTCAAAATCCTCAGATCCAACAAGCAGCTGAAAGGGAAATATCATACATGTTTAGGTAAGTGAAAACAACAAAATTTTCATAAACAAAACAAAAAGTTGCACAATACTTTCCATGCTGCTACTGCCACCGAAGACTGACTACCTCCTAATAGTCTGATGCTCAGGAATGCTCCCTCTATTGGGAGGATCAGCACATTCAGTCAGTGAAGAAACAGGGACTACTATACAGCTTTTATCCTGCCATCGGAATTGCACATCTTGCCAGAATAACCTATTTCCCTGAGTACCTGAAAATGCTCCCTGGATCAGCAACTTTCTCTGCCTACAGATGGAAGCCCTGTTCAAACACCAGAGTCCAGTGTCCATGGATAAGAGAGGGGCAAATCAGTGCCCAACACAGCACTTCACACCTACTGCTCAAGAAGCTAATTTCTAGGGTAACCATAAGAATAATTTCAAAGGCTAAAAGCCCATTTCTAAAACATTTAGATTCCTCAAAAAAGTTGGCCAAAATAGGCCGGGCGTGGTGGCTCACGCCTGTAATCCCAGCACTTTGGGAGGCTGAGGCAGGTGGATCATGAGGTCAAGAGATCGAGACCATTCTGGTCAACATGGTAAAACCCCGTCTCTACTAAAAATACAAAAAATTAGCTGGGTACGGTGGCACATGCCTGTAATCTCAGCTACTCAGGAGGCTGAGGCAGGAGAATTGCCTGAACCCAGGAGTCGGAGGTTGCGGTGAGCCGAGATCCCGCCATTGCACTCCAGCCTGGGTAACAAGAGTGAAACTCCGTCTCAAAAAAAAAAAAAAAAAAGTTGGCCAAAATTGAAAACTACATACTAACATGGTTTCAAAGCATGAGGAGCAATTCATGAGACTGCGGTCCTCTACCCTCTCTGTACCCTCCTGAGTCTCTGAAACACCATGGCTTTGACCTTTGTATTTATTAGATAAGCACAAGTGATTTACTGTTCAAAAGAGAAGAGAAAGACAAATGAGGTCAATTAGCTCAGCATTTAGGCATTCTCCTCGGAAAATCAGCCAGGAGAATCCTTTTTGTCACTGTCATGAGAAAATTTATTCAGCTAAACACAGAAGAGAGGTATCTCCTCCCCCACATACCTCTTTCTTTCCATCACCGTCAAAGTCACACAAGGCCAAGGAATGAACATTGTCTCCAGTAACCTGAAAATGAAACCCCAAACCATTAGCTTGCCATCTTTTTTTCATTTACTCCAAATATATTAGCTACGTGAAGGAGAGGATTACACAAAACACAAATGAATGTTATTCAAATTATTCATATCCTTTTTTAATACACAGAATTATAAATATTGTTCTGTATTTTAATTATTCAGTAGAGTTGGTGGTTAAAAAAGAACAAAAGTAAAAATGCTTAAGAGTACCAAAAAGAATGTTTTCTTCTTCATACCGTCCAAAAGAGATCACTTCCTTCATGATTGAAACCCTGCAGAGCACAATTGCCACCAATAATCGCAAGAGGGGAAGAAATGTCTCCCAAAGTCCCCAGCACAATTGCATTTGCCCCATCTGCTACCTAAGAAAAGTAAAAGGACACATTATCTTAGACATAATCATCTGCAGGCACACTGAAGGTAATGTATATCCATATTTTTGTTTGGATACCCAAATTCCTCTGTCAACATTTGTGAGACGTCAGATGGTCTCCTGAGAGGGCAGCCAGGGCTGTCCACTGAGACCTAACGTTGTGGCTTCTGCAAGGATGAGCATAGATGCAGGGTAAATCAGAGCCTTGGCTCTCACACTAAGCTGCTACAAAAAGCTGCTATGATACTCTGGGGCTCTCTGGGACCACAGGTTCCAGAGGGCAAATTCTCCGGAGAATCAAGACTTATGCATTTAAGCACCCAAACTCAGAATTTGTTTTAACAATTTTGGATAGAGATCTTTTAAATACTTATAATCCAGTTCTTTACTACTCTTTTAAATTTTACTATTCTTTGTACTAAAAAGTACAAAGAATAATAAAACACCCATGGTCCCACCATCCAAAATAAGTATCTGAGATTTCTTGAATAATTTACATAGGTATAAGTTAATTTATTTCTGAAAGACTCAAGGACATCTTTATAAACACTGTCTATTGTATAGGAAAATAATCGTTACTTACAGAATCTTTAAGTAGAAAAACTATAAAGATTGGCTATACAGGAAAGAAAAGACTTCATAAGAAATTAAAACTGTTAAATGGCCAAAGAAATAATAAAGTTAAAAGGTAAACAATGAAGTGAGAAAAAAAGCCCTACAATACATAAGACAAAAAGTTAATATAAGAAAAAGGTTAGTAAAAGGCAAATAAATACAAAAACAGTAAACACCGTAACCAAAAAAATAAACAAACAGGAAATATTAGAGATGAAATACAGTCAACAAACATGAAAAATGTTCATTCTCACAATATATCATTTTTCACTTTTTGGATTAGCAATGAAAAAGAACAATAATATCCACTACTAGTTAGGGCGTAATAAAACAGGCACTATCATTATTGAGGGGGGTATGGAAAATTGTAGTATTTCTAGGGAGCAGTTCACCAATGCCTATTGAAAATCTCATTTAAAAAAAAGTCTTGGGCCGGGCTTGGTGGCTCATGCCTTTAATCTGAGCACTCTGGAGGCCAAGGCAGGCAGATCACCTGAGGTCGGGAGTTCAAGACCAGCCTGACCAACATGGTGAAACCCCGTCTTTATAAAAAAAAATAAAAGAAAATAAAGAAAAAAAAAGTCTTTGACTAGGCAATTGTAAAGCTGTGTCCTTGTAATGTGAATTTATATGTCAACTTGGCTAGGCAATGGTACTCAGGTATTTGGTCAAACATATTCTAGAGTTGCTGTCAGGGTATTTTGCTGATGACATTAACATTTAAATCAGTAGATTCTGAGTAAAGCAGATTATTATCCATAATGTGGGTGGGCCTCACACATTACTTCGCCCATGCATTAATTGGGCCAAATTCTGAGTAAATTGAGTAGATTTTGAGTAAAACAGATTATTATCCATAATGTGGGTAGGCCTCACACATTAACTGGCCCACTCACATTATGGATAATAATCTGCTTTACTATTAAGTCCTTCCATACTTTTTATTAAGTACTTTCTATTAAGTATTGTTAATAGAAAAAAAAACTGACCTCCCCCAAGGAAGAAGGGATGCTACCAGCAAACAACCTTTGTACTTGAGCTTCAACATCAATTCTCTCCTAGGTCTCCAGTCTGCTGGCCCACCATGCAGATTTTCCACTTGCCAGGCTCCACAACTGTATAAGTCAATTCCTGAAAACAAGTATTTCCCCCTCTAATATGTACATATCCTATTGGTTCTGTTTTTCTGGAGAACCCCGACTATTACAATCCTAAACACAATTTCCGTTCTGAACAAAAACAATGTGACCTTGAAACAAGCAAAGGGCAAAAAAGTCCCAACCACTAAAGAAAAAAAGTGATCAGCTGGACTTCATAAAAATGAAAAACTTTTGCTCATCAAGAGATATGTATCTACTGGAACAAGCCACAGACTGAGAGAAAATATTTATTACATAGAAATCTAACAAAGAACTTATATACAGTATATCCATGAAATATCTACAAATCAATAATAAAGAGACAAACTACCGACACTTCACAGAAGACAAATAAATGGATAATAAGCACAAGAAAAGGTGCTTTGCATCAATGATTACCAGGGAAATGCAAAATGAAACCACAGTAAGATATCACTTTATACCTTTCAAAATGGCTAAAATTAAAGACTGGCAACAACAAATGTTGACAAAGGTTGTGCAGCAACTGCAACTCTCCTACTGCAGGCAGGAGTGTAAAGTGATACAA
Organism: Aotus nancymaae; assembly: GCF_030222135.1. NCBI lineage: Eukaryota > Metazoa > Chordata > Mammalia > Primates > Aotidae > Aotus > Aotus nancymaae. The sequence goes on from NW_026988443.1 coordinate 11,807,408, forward strand.
CCACTTTGCAAAAACAGTTTGGCAGTGTTTTATAAAGTTCTTATAAACCATACAGCCCAGCAATTCCACTCCTGGGTATTTACCCAAGATAAATTAAAACATATATCCACAAAAAGTCTTATACAAAAAGTCTTATTTTTAAAAAATCCTTAGATAAAAATTGTTGTTAAAAACTGAAACAACCCAAATGTCCATCCACTTGTCTATCACCGAGAGAGTGGATAAACAAACCACAGTATATTCACACAATGGAATATACTATGTTTGTTACTCAGCAACAACAACAAAAAACTACTTTTGTATGCAACAACATGGAAAATTCTCGCAAGCATTATGTTAAGTGAAAGAAGCCAGACACCAAAGAATACATTCTGTATGATTCCATTTGTATGGAGTTCATCAACACGAAAAGCTAATCTAAGGTGATAGAAGTCAGAACAGCGAATGTCTATGGAAGACAGAAATTGACTGGAATGGGGTATACTTTCTGAAGTGATGAAAATGTTCTATATTTTTATTGGGGTATTGGTTATAGGGATCCAAACTCATTGAATTGTACACTTAAGGTCTGTGCGTTTTCATGTATGTACATTTTACCTTCAACAAAAAATATACAAAGAAGAAAACCAAGTTTTGTGGCTCACGTCTATAATTATAACACTTTGGGAAGCTGAGGCAGGAAGATTGCTTTAGCCCAGGAGTTTGAGACCTGCCTGGCCAACATAGTGAGACCCCATCTCTCTAAAAAATAAAAAATAAGCCAGGTGTGGTGGCCTACACCTGTAATTCCAGCATTTTGGGAGGCTGAGGCAGGTGGCTCACTTGAGGTCAGGAGTTCGAGACCAGCTTGGCCAACATGGTAAAATCCCATCTCTACTAAAAATACAAAAATTAGCTGGATGTGGTGGTACATGCCTGTAATCCCAGCTGCTTGAGGGGGCTGAGGCAGGTGAATCGCTTGAACCTGGGAAGCAGAGGTTGCAGTGAGCTGAGATCATACCACTGCACTTCAGCCTGGGGGACAGAGTAAGACTCAGGATCAAAAAAAATAATAATAAAAATAAATAAATTTTAAAAAATTAGCTGAGTGTGGTAGTACACACCTGTAGTCCCAGCTACTCAGAAGGCTGAAGTGGGAGAATCACTTGAGCCCATGAGGTCAAGGCTGCAATAAGCCGTGATAGTGCCACTGCACCCCAGCCTGGGTGACAGAGCAAGACTCTGTCTCAAAAAACAAAAAAGAAGAAAGAAAGAGAAAGAAAACCATTTGCATTTTCAGGAACTTATCCTTAGGAAATAATCAGGGAAGTAGTCAAAGGTATACAGTTATTACACTATGAACTGTAATAGAGAAACAATGGAAATAATATAAATGTTCAACAACATGGAAAGGTTAAACAAATTATATTAACACAACAAAATACCATAGAACCAATAAGAATGACATAACGGATATGTAGTAACTTCATACAAAGATGTTCACAACATATTATTGAATGAAAGAGCCACACATAATAGTCAGGGAGTGGAATGTCCATTAACTGATAAACAGATAAGTAAAATGCGGTATATACACACAATGGAATATTATTCGGCCATAAAAATGAATTATTGACACATGCTACAACATGGATCAACCTTGAAAATATTATGCTAAGAAAAAGAAGGTAGTCACAAATGATCACATATTATATAATTCTATTATTTAAGAAATGTCTAGAATATGCAAACTTCTAGAGACAGAAAGTAGACAACTGATTGCCTAAGGTAAGGAGGTTAAAGAAAAATGGGGCATGATACCAATGGGTATGGGTTTTATTTTGGGGGTAAAAATGTTGAAAATTGATTGTGTTGGGGGTTGTACAGCTCTCTGGATACACTAAAAACCACTGAACTATATACTTTCAGTAGGTTAGTTGTACATGTGAATCATATCTTAATAAAGCTGCTATAGAGTAAAAAAATAATAATAAAAGGCTACATGTATATATGATTCCATTTTACTACAAAATGTATTCATATATGCTTGGTAAAAAATTTGGATTCAAAAATCCAAGAGTTAAGTGTTATCTCTAGATGAAAAAAATAGGTATAATTTCTTTTACTTCCCTATCTTTTCTGTAATAAATACGAACTGCTGTAACCAACTTCATGCAAATCAAGTATTTTGAAGGCTTTCATGGTTTATACCAGTGACACAGAACTAAGTAATTAACCCAAAAGTAATAAATTCAACTGTTTCAACTATTCATATTTATAAGAGAAAAGACAGGGAAGTTTGTAAAACTTCATATTTGGGCATTAAAGTTGGGTATTAAAGTTGCAGCAGCCTGTAGGTGGCAGGCTACAGTAAGGGCTTCTCCTATAACTACTGCACTAAACTTTAATGCAAGTCCACCAGGAGACCTGTCTACTGGCTTCCCAGCTCTTGGCTGAATTCTCAACAGGAGATCTTGACAGATGGTAGTATCACAGATATACCTCATAAACTCAAGTGTCACCAAGTGCTTAGCACCCATAACCAAATAAATAAGTTCCGTGTACATAAAGCAGACATTAACAGCAAAATCTCCATGTTGTTTATCTACACTGTAACAGTCACATAATAAACATACCAAGATATATGATCTCATCTCTTCCAAGCATAAGAAATAGACATTAATGAGGAATGACAGTTTTATGGTAATGAAGGTTATTACTTGCCTCTCTGTAGAACAAATCTGAATTATTGTAGACATCATAAGCCAAAAGATTAGTCTGTGTCCCCACTAAAAGAGTATCACAGCCAAGCTCAGGGTTCAATACGCCTGCAGTCAGGCAGCTGACTGCCTGGTTAATGTTGAGAAGAGAAACATCAGATTCCAGGGGGCTCTGGAAGACCCTGGATGCACTGAAATGCTGGTTCCGTGTATGAGGATTATGAATAAAAACCTAAAACAAAAACCAGTTAATTATATTACCTTAAAATATAAAAAATTAGTATCATACTTTAAAAAAAACATGTTATTAACACATCAACATTAACAAGAAGTCACTTTAATCTCCTATAAAACTTAAAACACTTATACATAGTTCAATGCATGAACAACTTTCAGTCATTATGAGTCATGGAAATCAGGTGGTTCTTAGCCTTGTAAGCAACAAGGTAATGGAAAAGATCTAGTCACTGCTTACCAGGCCAGCTTACATGCTACCCCCTAGCAAGATGTCAAAGTACTCTTAGAAACTAGACTTTTCCTGATCAACCTAGAATAAGCTGCTACCATCTTCAATGTGATTGGCACACACCGAGAAGATCATGGAAAACAGCATAAACACTTCCTTTATTATCTTTCATCCAAGCACCTAATGAATTCACTTCCTAGACCTTAAAATGGTCTGCTAGTTAGTAAATTTGTTTCACAAACTTAAACTGAGTCATGCAAATCAAGTATCTTGAAGGCTTTCATAGTTTATACCAGTGATGTAGAACTAAGTAATTAGCCCAAAGATAATAAATTCAACAGTTTCAACTATCATAAATAAAATCTGAGTGTTTGCATAAATTATTCAACTTTCTTGGACTTCATCTGTAAAAAGGAGGTTTGCACTAGAAAATGCATTCTCAAGAGGGGTGAGATCACTCCCAGGACAAGTAACTGGGTTTCCAATAGGGGAATCATGTAGCCCTTCCCAGAGCCACACTATAAAAAGAGATATACAGTATATCTGAGGTATTAGAATTTCACTGGGGAAATTTTCATGATCTAAAAAACCTCCAAGGTGGGCAATATAAAAAAGGAGGGGGAGATGAGAAACACTGGACTAGGAATTCCTCAAGCCCCTTCTAGTTTTAAAGTTTGTAAAATTTACATGAGCATTTCATCTCTTTTGCATAAATCCAAACAGAATTCATTTTAAATTAATACCTACCCAAGGCAGCCTCTTCAACAAAAAATAATTTTTAAAAGAATTGACTAAAAACATAGATAAAGTGTGCAGCCACATGTTCCCATCTGTGTAGCACTTTATAACATGCTTTGATAAATGTTAATTACATTTGATCCTGACACCAATCCTTGATTTCCAGGTGAAATCAGAAGAGTTAAGGGCCTTTGCTAAGGTCTTGAGACTGGTGACAGGGCTAAGACAAGGGCCTGGAGTGCTTCAGACCCTGAGCTGTAGCCACCATATCACACTTCGTTTTATAACAGTTCTGAACAAAGCAATCCTTACAGAGTTTTCCAGAAATCAGATATGTTGAGAAAGAACAGGAGGGAAAATATCTTATCGGCTCCATATTCATTCTTACTGGAATGGAAAGACTTTGCAATTTTTACCAAGAGCAACAAGGGTCTCAGGAGTCAGATTTCTCCCCAGTTCCCTCCTGCTGTTCTCTGCACCCAGAGAGTCCACAGGGAGACAAGTCTGTCCCTTCAGGCGAGGAGAGAAAACCATCTCAGTCACACAACAAAATGACCACTCCCAGGGCTTCCAAAGGACTGGTTGAAGTTCACACATTTGTTCTAGCTGAGGAGATGCTATAAAGAATATAAATTAAACTGACCCCTAAGCATCACCATGAGAGAAAAAAATGTCCCCAGAGGAAAACTCTAACGTTCACCCTGCAAGAGATTCCTTTCATTTATTTATTTTTTGAGATGGAGTCTCACCCTGTTGCCCAGGCTGGAGTGCAGTGGCATGATCTCAGCTCACGGCAACCTCTGCCTCCTGGGTTCCAGCGATTCTCTTGTCTCACCCTCCCAAGTAGCTGGAATTACGGGTGTATATTTTTAGTAGAGACAGGGTTTCAGTTGGCAAGGTTGGTCTCAAACTCCTGACCTAAGGTGATCGGCCCGTCTCAGCCTCCCAAAGTGCTGGGATTACAGGCGTTGAGCCACTACCCCCAGACAGACATTTCTTTTAAAAATATCCTTGCTAAGGTCCAGAGTCAGCTCCATGTTCACAACAGGGTCCCAGATATAATGATAAAGTCCTGTTTCTAGAGATGCAGGCTTTAACCCTAGCTGGAATGTTTAATTGCTTTTAAGAGAATATATTCATGGCATTACTTGAGTTGTAAAATATTACTAATTCTTTTTAAGGTCTCAAGATAAAAGATCAGGCCAGAACTTTTTAGATTTGTTTATAGTTCTGAATACAAAGTAACTGTCCAATTACACAAGACAAGGGACCTCCTTTTATTTTTATTTATTTATTTACTTATTTATTTTTGGCTATTTTTGAAAACAGCCCTAGAATCAAGCATTCCTACCTTCCACTCCAGGTCACAGTCTGTATAAGGGCTGCCCTAGGGACCTCTGCCTGATCACCCTGCTTCTACTCCTACACCTACCTCCCTGCATCCCATCACAGAACATCCTCCACATACCAGCCAGTTAGCCTTTATCTAAAACATAAAGCGACTTCCAACACCCATTTTATCAAAACCCTTAGGGTCTTCCCTACTTACTCAATATAAATACCAAGGTCTTTGCCATGGCCTACAGGTTCCTATATGATCTGGCTTGTGGCTACCTCATGGCCACCCTCATTGCCTGCCAACCATAGCTGCTTCCTCGTGCTTCTGAAACACACCACACATATCTGCACCTCAAGGTCTCTGCACCTGCAGATCCCTTTGCCTGGAAGGCACTCATCCCACAAATCTGCAGAGCTTGCTTCCTCAGTTCCTTCAAACATCTTATCAAATGTTCTTAGAGGCCGTCTGATCGCCTGTGTAAAACAGCAAGCTCCCACCATACTGAATCCCTTATTCTTTTTCTCCTGTGAAGACACTTGCATATTCAGTTAACTGCCTGGTTCCCCCTCTCAAATATAAACTATATGGGGGCCATTCTCCGATGCACCTGCTGAGCTAAGAACATTGCCCAGCATGTAGTATGCCCTCAAATTAGGGGCTGAGTTAATATCAAGGGGATATTTTCAGCCCATTTATATATCTGCTATGCACCTACAGCACAACCAACATGAAGTTCTTTGTAACATCTGTCAGTGCCTTTTTTTTTTTTTTTTGAGACAGAGGCTCACTCTGTTAGGCTGGAATGAAGTGGAGCAATCTCAACTCACTGCAACCTCCGCCTCCCAGGTTCAAGTGATTCTCCTACCTCAACCTCCCAAGTAGCTGGGATTACAGATGCCCACCACCACAACTGGCTAATTTTTGTATTTTTAGTAGAGACAGGGTTTCATCATGCTGGCCAGGCTGGTCTCGAACTCCTGACCTCAGGTGATCCACCGGCCTCGGCCTCCCAAAGTGCTGGGATTACAGGCGTAAGCCACTGCGCCCAACCTGTCAGTGACTTCTAACAGTAACAATAACTAACATCATGATGTGCCAGACCCCATATTAATAGCTTAACTCTGTTATACTACTTAAGGAAAACGAAGCCTTTTTACTTCCATATCCCAAGGCATATCATACAACATACAACATACGTGGAAGTGTCCTAAAAACTATAAATTGTTACACAAATGCTAGCTCATTAAATCCACTCTGGGTCAGACAACACGCACTCTGGCCACATTCCACGCTTTTAGTTGAGTGGCTCCAAGCTCTGTGTTGAACCTCTCTGAACTGCAATTTCTAGTCAATAAAGTGAGAATCATAAAAAGAAAATAACAGATAACAATTAGTGACCACTTCCTATATGCAAAGTGCTTAGCTCATGACCCCATGTATTATGTACTATTATTAAATACCTTGCCCAAGGTCATGAAATAAATAGATACTGGAGCCAAGAACCACCATACCTATGCCATGCTGCTGCCCTTGGCCTTGTAGCAATGATGTTGAGATGATTCATGTAATAAAGTTTTGTGCCTGTTTTAAGTTATTAGCCTTGTCACTACCGTCCATGTATTTTGGGCATGCCTCCATCAAATACACAGGGCTTTGATATGCCTTGTCTGTTAGCTTCTGGAATATAAGCTTTCTGAAAGTAGGGACTCCAACTTTACATCTGAATCTCCAAAATCTATACAGGAGGTGTTCAGTAGAAGTCTGGTGAATGTTAAATGATCATGTCTCTTTTATCTCTTTGACTCTCACACCTTGCACAGTAATGACACATAGTAAGCACCTAATACTTAGTGAATAAATTAGGGGGAAAGAACTGAATGTACATGAGAAAGGATCAAAAGTGCAATTTGAATAATTTAGGAGTCTTTGCATTCTTTTGTTGTTGTTCCATAAAGGAGCAGTGTGAGGGGCCGGGAGGGCTGGCTCACGCCTGTAATCCCAGCACTTCGGGAGTCTGAGGTGGGTGAATCACTTGAGGTCAGGATTTCGAGACTAGCCTGGCCAAGATGGTGAAATTCTGTCTCTACTAAAAATACAAAAATTAGCCGGGCGTGGTGGGGGGCATCTGTAATACCAGATACTCGGGAGGCTGAGGCAGGAGAATTGCATGAAACTGGGAGGTGGAGGCTGCAGTGAGCCGAGATCACGCCACTGCACTCCAGCCTGGGCGACAGACCAAGACTCCGTCTCAAAAAAATAGAAGAAGAAGAAAGAAGAAGAAGAAGCAGTGTGAGAGAGTGGGAGGAATTCCGACTTCCAAGTGACAAGCTGAGGCCCTTGACTTGAATCTAGGGTCGGTTATTACTGCTAACCCGGACCAAGCCCGTTCCCTCCAGAGACGTCTCTTCTCTAAGCTATGTCCAGGGACCGACGTCGCCCGACTCTAAGTGCCTGACGACAAGAAAACGTCAACTGCTCAGAAAAGCTGTTCCTCTAAGACCCCATTGTCCTCAGAAGGATGGAGCTACAGGGTGACGGTTGCCGGGGACACGGGCTGGGGGCGGGGTCGGGGAGGAGGCGGGGTCCCAGGGGCGCGGCCGGCGGAGGTCCTGGGGTTCCCTGGGGCCCGGGCTCCCTGCCGGTGGGGGCGGTTACCTTGCCCGCTTGGGTGGCGGCCGCCAGACACGGGTGAGTCCCGTCGTAGCGCCCTATGGCCACCATGCGGGGGCTGATTTTGTGGCGCAGTTTCAGGGTGAACACGGGCACCATGATGGCGGCGGCTTAGGGGAGGAGGGCTGGCGCCTCGAGGCCAGCGCAGTGGAGCCGGCCTCACGCGCCTGGGTGAGAGGCGCAGGGACAAGACCAGCTCGGGCCCAACCTCCTGAGGCCACCCGCGAAACAGCCCGGGACGAACTCATACGGATACCGCCGGCTTCTCCTGCGGCTGCGCAGACCCGTCCGCTCCTTCTGCGGCTGCGCGTTAGTGCCGCGGCTCCTTCTGCGGCTGCGCGGTGGAACCTCTGCTGGGTTGCGGATGCAGCTGGTTCCCCGTGCGGTAATTTACCCTTGTGGGTTGAACTCTACTGACCCGTCTACAGAGACTGTCTCTGAGCCAGTGCAGCCCAGATGTTTCCCCTTCTAGAACCACAGCCAAGCTGCACCCCTGCAAACTCTACACAACGCTACCCTACTCTAGAGGGTCATTAATTAAGTAAATCTTTCTTGAGTGTTGGCTCTGTCCCTCGCTTTGGTGATTGTGTGGAGGAAAACCATACCAATGCTTAGACTCACTTTCAGTCTAGGGCTCCTGGTAAGGCTCCCAATATATTTTTAAGTGCAAACCTGCAAAATTGAAAAGTGACCAACAAAATTTCCTTGAGGGTCTATTGTATGTCAGACACTGTTCTAGATAATAAATAGTAGTAAACAAAAGACAAACCTCTGCTTTCCTGGAACTGACATACTAGTCAGGGCAGACAAGCATTAAACAAGAAATGCATGTCATTCGATAGCACTAGAGAGAAAATTAAGGGAAGGAAGAGGAGAGAGAGGGTTGGAGGGAATGCAATGTTAAATAGGGTGGTGGGAAAGAGACCTCTCTGAGAAAGTGACATTCATACATGGACTATTAGGAAGTGAGAGAGCCAGCTTCGATGGAAGGTGTTCCTCCAGAGGAACTTCAGGTGAGGCCCCGGGGACTCACTCTGCTGCCTTCTGGAAATGGACATTCTGGGGTGGGTGATGAGATGAGCGAGGACCACCAGAGGAGACTTGGAGTAGCCAGCAAAGAAGTACAATCAGGAGAGTACAGTGTCCTGGACACTCAGTGAAAAGAGGGTGGCCAGGAGGAGGAAAACAACTATGTCAGATGCTGCAGGTAGCTCTTGAAAGATGAGTTCTGGGCCAGGCGTGGTGGTTCACACCTGTAATCCAGGCACTTTGGGAGGCCAAAGCAGGCGGATCACTTGAGGTCAGGAGTTCAAGACCAGCCTGGCCGATATGGCGAAACCCTGTCTCTACTAAAAATACAAAAATTGCCGGGTGTAGTGATGGGCACCTGTAGTCCCAGCTACTAAGGAGGTGGAGGCAGGAGAACTGCTTGCCCCCAGGAGGCAGGGGTTGCAGTGAGCCAGATTATGCCAATCTACTCCAGCCTGGGCAACAGAGTGAGACTCCATCTCAAAGGAAAAAAAAAGAAGGATGAGTTCTGGAATAATCTTGATACTTGCATTTTGTAATTACAGTTATACAAATGAGCATTTTTTTTTCAAGCTTGGTGTGTCTGTGACTAATTGTGACCTCTTTTGGAGATAAAATCAAAATACTAAATAATGTTAAAATACTAAGTTTGATAATCTTTACTTTTTAAATTTTATTTGTATTTTATTTAGAGACAGGGTTTCACACTGTCACCCAGGCTGGGGTGCAGTGGTGCCATCACAGCTCACTGTAACCTCGAACTCCTGGCCTAAAGTAATGCCCAGCCTCATCCTCCCAAAGTGCTAGGATCATAGGTGTAAGCCACTACTCCCAGCCTAAATTTAAAGATCCTGATGAAATATAAGACCTGAGCCAGTGGCCCTTCAGGCCCCCTCTGATGGACCATGCTTCTGAGACCCACCTCTTTCTACCCCATCTCCACCCTCACCCTTCTGTTGCCTGTCTAGACCCCAAGTCCTGTAGCAGCTTCCTGACTAGCCCTGCCATGGAAATTACCCTGGGTCATTAGAACTTAACTTTGTTTTGTGACATCCCTTCTCTTTAGTCCCCAGATTCTACCTACACAAAGTCATCATCTCACTGAATCCACTCAGCTGTGTTACTAGCTGATCACATCTTGATCAGCCACCTCTCCTAGGAATAGCTTGAAGAGAATGACTCCCTAATGGACAACATTTCAGATCCTTTATTTTGTCCTGACAAACATTTATTGAGGGTCTCCATGTTCTAGATGGTGTTCAAGGACCTAGGACTCCTGGCTCACATGATCCTCCTGCCTCGGCCTCCCAAAGTGCTATGATTACAGACATGAACCACCATACCCAGCCACATACTAACTTATTTAATCACCACCACCCTCGGAGGGAGACACTGGCATCATCCCCATTTTACTAGAGAGGAAACCGAGTTGTGGGAGACTCCGTAATGTAAGCCTGAGGTCACACAGCTGATAAGCGGCAGAACCAGGATGGCTGACCCAGGTGTTCGGGCCACAGAGCCTGAGCTCCTCACCACTGCACTCTCCTGCCCCCTGCAGTGAACCTCCCAGAGCACCAGTGGCCTCATCTAGAAAAGAGAAATATTAGCAGTCCTCACTCTTAAAGCAAAGCCCAGCCTTCAATTAGGGCTCTCAGAAGTGGTTATTATTATTACCTCTAGGTGAAACGCTGCCTTTGACTGGTTAGGGTCACTGTTCTAACAAATTTGGTCTTTTTTCTTTTGCTAGTAGCTATCATTGTTCCCAGTTTCCTTGGGATTGGAAAACCAACCTAGTAGCCAAGTTTTAGTGGGACTTGGTCAGGACCAAAATTTAAGATCCTAATTTCCAAGGGTCGGGGAGCCCGTCGGGAGGGTGCCTTAGGCTACCATTAGGCAGCCTGACATCTGCCACGCCCTCTTCTTGTCCTCACATTGAGTTTGCAAAGCACCCCCACTAGAGGGTGTGCAGGTGTAAAAAACAGAGATTTGGGTTCCTTAATACTGGATTAAAGGCCTGGAGGGAGGCAGCATGGGGGGCTCCCCAGCACAGGAGACTCCAGCAGCCGCAGGGCCCACCCTGAGGAGCGGACTTGGGCAGGGAGGCCACGTGGAGACAGATTTCTGCCTTTTTCTTTATGCACTGTATGTGTTTATGCTATTTTTACAGCACTCTTGTTTTACTTTTGCAATTTAAAACAAAACAAAACCTTTAAAATAAAGTAGTGTAAGGGTAGGGGTTGTCTGTGGATTTCAGGATCCAAATCCAGGTCCTCTCCCCACCTCTCTTGATCCAGAACGGGCCTATAAAGGACCCCAGTCTTCAATTTCCCCAAAGTCTTTAAGGCAACTGGCAATCAGGACCACTCCTCAAGTCACAGAGGGACGGGGCCGGGAGACCCCCGGGGGCAGAGCAGGACGAACGGGGCTGGACTCCCCACCCAGCTTCTCTTAGGCAGCAGTCCTCCCAGGCTTCCTGTCCTTCAGTCTTCCATCACTTGACTTCTTTTCGGGAATTCTTGGTAACTCTGTGATGTATCTGCTGTGGATCATGGGGGTGAGGCTGTCCATGCTGGTCTCTTCTGTCAGCTCATTTCACACTTGCAAGAAATGAAATTAAGACTCATGTTCAAAGTCATTTTGCAGTGTGTTATATGAAAAACAGAAACAGCACCTTCCGGTCAGGAGACGGGGAAAAGCTACGACTACTAATAGCTAACATATGTTGAGCACTTCCTCTGAGCCAGACTGCTAAATTCTTTACTTATATGATCATCTCAATCTTCCCAATAATCCTGTGAAGGAGGTAATATTATTATCCCCTATATACAGATGCAGAAATGAATTCAAGCCCAAATTTTCCCTACCCCCCACATATCCCATGGAGGTGGTAGGAAAAGCGTCAGTGTTAGTTACCCCTGACGCCCACCCTCAGAGACCCATCAGAACCTTGGATACCTAGTGGTGCCAGAAAAGGGGCAGAGGTCTCAGACCTCCAGTCTTGTGTTTGCTGCAAGCAACCTTGAGATATCCAACCACGTGACACCCTTGGCCAAGCTCTCATTGGTCTCTTGTTATGGGAGATTCTCTGACACTTTCATGGGCTCAAAACTCCCTGGAGAGGCCACTATCCCCTATCCCTCAAAGCTTCGTGCAGCTCTCCTCTCAGGCTCTTGCTATACCCCTAGGCGAGGCTAGGCTCCACAGTGTTTTCTAGATGCTTGTAGATCAAACCTGTAAATAATCTCGGAAGAGTTGCTGAAAGTTAGACTAAGTGAGAAACACTTACATTAAAATGGAATCACTGCACATCTAGAATATGTCCTGTACTGGCCAGGCACGGTGGCTCACACCTGTAATCCCAGCACTTTGAGAGGCTGAGGCAGGTGGATCGTGAGGTCAGGAGTTCGAGACCAGTCTGGCCAACATGATGAAACCCGGTCTCTACTAAAAATGCAAAATTATCTGGGTGTGGTGGCACATGCCTGTAACACCAGCTACTCAGGAGATTGAGGTAGGAGAATCGCTTGAACCTGGGAAGTGGATGTTGCAGTGAGCCAAGATCATGCCACTGCACTCCAGCCTGGGAGACAGAGTAAAACTCTGTCTCCAAAAAAAAAAAAAAAAAAAAAAAAAAAGTGTTCTATATAGATAAAGAGTAAACAGTTCCTTACTGTTTCTAAAGCTCCCCCACTGTAGAGTTTTTGAAATTGTATTCTGTTATTCTCCATTTACCTCTCCAGATCCATCCTGTCTCTCCTCTGTCCCGGTCTATGCTGAGAAGGCCAACCTTGGCAGACTTTATGGCCCCATTCCTTTGCACTGCCAGGTGATCAGATGATGGGAGGGGAGAAAGGTCAGAAAACGGATTCCTTTCCTGCTGCTGGGTATAATTTTGGCACTGGTTATATTCCTCTACCCACCACCACTGCTCTTATTGGGCGTTTCCTCAACCTTAACTCCAACTTTCCCTGGGCCCTGTAATGGCACCTCTCTCTGTCTTCTTCCTCCAGGCCCAGGGATGGCGACAGTTTCCACTGTGCTAGTCTGGGTGCCTCATCGTCTCTCCTGGGTGTCCCTAATCCTGCCCACACCTCTGTAAATTGTCCCCTCATTAAACTCTGGTTCTGTTGAAAGGTAGCAGGCTCTTCCACACCAAATATACCACTTTGGCACAAGGATTATTTTGAGCTGAAAGCAGTTGAGAAGAAGCAGATATAAGAAAACCTTTCTGTTTGCCTCCATTTGCCTAAAGCAGGATCTAGGTGTCCCTCCTCCCCTCCCTTCTGGGAAGGACAAAGGTCAATCAATGAAGATGTTTTCAGGGCCTTATTAGACCAGAGGAATCTACCTAACAAATTTTACTAACCTGACTTTATCTACCATTAGTTTCTCGTATATTTGCCTTCCTACAATATGAGGTTCCTTAGAGACTCAAGGTCCTTTTTGTCTTGTCACTTCTCTAAAAATTTATTGTGTTTTGTCAAAGATACTGTATAAGCTGAAATTCTAAATCAGCTCTTTGAGAATTACTCATTCCCTGGTTATCTCCCATGTATATATGATATATACGTGTTAATACAATCTTGTTTTTCTCTTGTTAATCTGTCTTTTGTTGCAAATGTTAGCAGGGGTCCCAGCTAAGAACGAGGAAGGATAAAGAAAAAATTGTTTTTCCTCCCCTATAAACTATAAACACTTTGTACCCTCTCTTTCCTGCTGGAAACTGACTGATACACAGACTGTGCTTTTGACTTGGCCTTGGTGAAGGAGGTTCTTGTTGGAGTTGAACATCAATGTTTCCTGTGAGGGTCGTGTGGATACAGCTCACCTCCGCCTGCCCCAGAATGGCAGCATGGTTCAGCATCTCCTCCCACTCGCTCCTGGTCCAGATCTCTGCCCCATCGCAGTTGCCTCCCAGCAGTCTCTCTGCTCCCACTTTGCCTTCACAGAGCAGCCAAATATCTTTACTTTTTAAAAGAGAATAACTTATTTCACAAGATGTTACCATTAGAGGAAAATGGGTAAGACACATGAGGTCTCTCTATATTATTTCTTACAACTGCGTGTGAATTCACAATTATCTCAAAACGAGAAGTTTAATTTTTAAAAGTTTATAGGTAAGCACAGAGGAAGGTCAGGGAGTAGCATGAAAGGCACTACGAAGAAAACACAGAAAGAAAACATGACTGTGAAATCACTGTGCTGGGAAAGGGAGAAGAATTATTGTCACAGTTCCAGGTGCTTAGGTGGCTAGCACTCAGTTCTATCAGTATCCAAAACTGGCACTTCAGAATTTAGATATTGGGGGGAGGTGGGGGATGGTGAATGGGTACCAAAAAAATAGAAAGAATGAATAAGACATACTATTTGATAGCACAACAGGGTGACTGTAGTCAATAATAACTTAATTGCACATTTTGAGATAACTTAGAATGTAACTAGATAGTTTGTAATTCAAAGGAGAAATGCTGGAGGGGGTGGATACCCCATTCTCCAGGATGTGCTTGTTTCACATTGCATGCCAGTACCTCAACATCTCATGTACCCCATAAATATATACATCTACTATGCATTCACAAAAATTTAAAAATTTAAAAATAAATAAAATAGAGAAAGAATAAAGTAAAAAAAAAAAATATTTTAACTAATAAAAGAAAAACCCAAAATGTCACTACAAGATGCTTCCTCAACATGAACTTTCAGAAATCACAGTTACAGAAACACAGCAAAGATGGTAGAGATGAGAGACTGGAGACTGGAGAATGAAGTACACCATTGCCAAGACCCCAGCCTGCCCTGCACTGATTTCAAAAAGGTTTAGAGCTGTGCTCTCCAATATGGTAGCCTGAGTCCTGTGGCCATTGAGAACTTGAAATATGACTGGTTCACTGAAATAAGGTGTAAGTGGGAGAACCATCCCAGCAGGCTGACCACAGCTGGTCTTCCCTGGACACCATGAACCACACTGTCCAAACCTTCTTCACTCCTGCCAACAGTGGCTGCCCCCCCAAACTATGAGATGCTGAAGGAGGAGCATGAGGTGGCTGTGCTGGGAGTGCCCCACAACCCTGATCCCCCGACATCCACCGTGATCCACATCCGCAGTGAGACCTCCATGCCTGACCATGTCGTCTGGTCCCTGTTCAACACCCTCTTCATGAACTCCTGCTGCCTGGGCTTCATAGCGTTCACCTACTCTGTGAAGTCTAGGGACACGAAGATGGTTGGTGACCTGACTGGGGCCCAGGCCTATGCCTCCACCGCTAAGTGCCTGAACATCTGGTCCCTGATTTAGGCATCATCATGACCATTCTGCTTATCATCATCCCAGAACTCATCTCCCAAGTCTATCAATAGATCAAGAGAAATCATCCAGGCCAGGAGCTCTGCCTGTGACCTGTTTCCCACATACTCCACCTTCCCTTCCTCGCATTGCCCCCGGAGCCGAGTCCTGCATCAATCATTTATCTACACACACTTTTCTACAATGACATTCAATAAAGTGCACGTGTTCCTGGTTAAAAATAATAATAAGTTGTAAGTGTGAAATACAGGGTGGATCTGCAAGAATGCATATAAAATAAGAATTGCAAGTATCTGATATTTTTTATATTGATCATATTTTGAAATCATAATATTTTACATATATTGAGCTAAATAAAATATATTATTAAGGTTTTTTTTTTAAATGAGAAAAGCCCTGGTGTGAAAACATTTTTCGACACTTACTGAAGAAACCAAAGAAATCTTCAGAAGTATTTTGTTCCCTTTTGCATCACTTCCAGCAAAATACAAATTTGCTGTTATTTCCCCTATTGAGAAAAAAAAGAAAAAAAGCTTTCTCGGCTAGGCGCAGTGGCCCATGCCTGTAATCCCAGCACTTTGGGAGGCTGAGATGGGCAGATTGCTTAAGCTCAGGAGTTCAAGACCAGCCTGGGTAACATGGCAAGATTCTGTCTCTACAAAAAAATATAAAAAATTAGCTGAGTGTGGTGGCACATACCTATGATCTCAACTACACAGGAGGTTGAGGCAGGAGGATTGCTCAAGCCTGGGAGGCATAGGTTACAGTGAGCTGAGATCACACCACTGCACTCCAGTCTGGGTGACAGAGTGAGACCCTGCCTCAAAAAAAAAAAAAAAGAAATTTTCTCTATGAATAAATAGTCCAAATAGTATATGTATACTTCCCCCGACTCCAGAGGTAGAGCTTAACTCTTCTCCCATTTTTAGATGCGCTGAACTTCATGACTTGAAAAAAGTCCAAAAAGTAGAATATGGAAAGGGAAAAATAGTGACTTCATAGGAGAGAGCCTGGCAGACACCATTTTAACCAAGTGACCAAGGTTAACATCAGCAGCAGTAGAATTTGGTATAAAATACTCCCTGATATGATGAGATGGGAAGGGCATGTCATCTCTGTGCTTTTCTTCCCCAAATCTATAAACTCTGTCTAATCATAAGAAATCAGCAGATAAACCCAAATCGAGGGACATTCTATGAAACACCTGACCAGTACGCCTCAAAACTGCCACATTTGTGAAAAATAAGGAAAGTCTGAGAAACTGTCACTGATTGGAAGAGATTAAGGAGACATAAATATTAATTACAATCCTGGGTGCAATCCCGGAATGGATCCTGAAGCAGAAAAAGGACATTAGTGAGAACATTGGTGAAATCTGATTAGAGCTGATAGTTTGGTTGGCAATACTGTAGCAATGTTAATTTCTTGGTTTTGACAAATGTACAGCAGTTATGCAAGATGGTAACTCCAGGAAGTTGGGTGAAGGGTCTGCAGATGTCTTGCCTAAGGCTGGAGATTAGGGTGGTAATAGAAGAATCAATAGTAAAGAACTTTTTGGGGCGATAAGAATGCACTATCTGTATTTTGATTGTGGTGGTGGTTACATAGCTTCATATATTTGTTGAAATTCACCAAACTGTTCATTTAAAATAAGCGTGTTTTATTTGTAAATTATGCTTCAAGAAAAGTGATTTAAACTATGTTTTAATTAAAAAAATGGCCAAGTGCTATGACTTACACCTGTAATCCCAGCACTTTAAGAGGCCAAGGTGGGTGAATTGCTTGAGACCAGGAGTTCAAGACCAGTCTGGAAAACATGGTTAAACCCTATCTCTACAAAAAGTACAAAATAATTAGCTGCGTGTGGTGGTGCTCACCTGTAGTCCCAGCTACTTGGGAGGCTGAGGTGGGAGGATGGCTTGTGCCCAGGAGGTCAAGGCTGCAGTAAGCCATGATCACGTCACTGCACCCCAGCCTGGGCAACAGAGTGAGACTGTCTCAAGAAAATAAGTTAATTAAAAAAAATAAGATCATGCCAGTCCCATATATAAAATTCTCCAGTGGCTTCCCATTACACATGGAATAAAATCTGAACTCTTAACCTGGCCTACAGAACTCTGGTGTCTGCAAATTATCCCAACATATCTAATTTGATCTCACCTCCTGGCCTTGGCACTTACAGTTCCCTCCACCTGGAATGCACCTGAAATGTTCTGCCCCAAATCTTTCCAAGACTCGCTGTTAAGGGGTGGGGTCTGAGCCTCCTCCACCTATCTCAGCCTAAAACTAGGCACCTCCTACCTCCAGGTTCCAGATTGATCTCCTCAAGCTAGGCTTCTCCGTTCATCTGAGAATCAAAACTCAGGGATCCACCCCTGACTCCTGCCCATCCGCAGTGGAACTCAGATGGCTCTGCAGGCCCTCCCAACTTTGGTCGAACTCAAAAGTCTCACTAAGTATCGCTCCCAGCTCCACATCCTAGCTCAACATCAGCTTGCCCTTCCTCCCACACTTCCTTGGCCTGGCTTCCCCTACAAGAAACATTCTAGCCTAACGTCATCCAAGCACCTTCAACAGCTCCTGGCACTAGTGGGTGCTCTTTAAATATTTGGTGAAGAAATTTATTCCAGTAAGTCAACATTCACATCTTGAATAGCTCATCTGGCAGGACCTACTATACCACCTTACAGTTCTTTCTACCTGGAATGCTCTGCCCAAGATTGTTTCAAACCTGGCTCCTACAATCGAATCTCAGCTCAACACTTCCCTCCTCAGAGAGGACTGCCCTGCACCCCCAGTCTCTTACATCACCCTGCTCTGTCAATTCCAGCCTGTAGGATTTGCCTGCATAACTTCTCCCCATTGGAAAGTACAGAATAAATTATCTGGTTTTGACTAATACGCATTGAGAAACGGTGCTTCTTTTTCTTGTTTTGCACCGTTTACCACCTCTGTATCATGTAGATAACCTGATATTCACTACATGCAATCCTGAGTATGATCCTGGACTATGATCCTGGAACAGAGAAAGGACATTAGTGAGAAAATTTGGGAAATCTGATTGGAGAGTATAGTTCGGTTAATAATGTTACAGCATATTATTACATGCTATATAATACAATGGTATCCTCAAGATTCCAGGCAACATGAGCGAGCCAGAGACTGCAGAAGCAAAGAAGGGAAGCCAGGGGAGAGTGATCACTGTTTGCACACACATGAGGACCAGGACTTCATGTTTTTTATTCAAAGATTTATTTATTCAGTCAATTACTCTTAGGAAAATAAACAAGAAAGATTTGACCCACCAGGGTCCAAATATAATAGCCTTGCCAAACAATTCACTCAAAGAAAGCGCATTTTGATTGATTTTTGTTGATGTCATTGTTACTTTTCTAACATTCTCTGGCTTTAGGCATAAGCTTTTTATTTTTTCATTTTTTATTTTATTTTTATTTTTTTTGAGACAGTCTCGCTCTGTCACCCATACTGGAGTGCAGTGGCACAATCTCAGCTCATTGCAACCTCCACACCTCCACGTCCCAAGTTCAAGCAATTCTCCTGCTTCAGCCTCCTGAGTAGCTGGGGTTACAGGTGCCTACCACTGCACCCACTAATTTTTGTATTTTTAGTAGCAACCAGGTTTCACTGTGTTGGCCAGGCTGGTCTTGAACTCCTGACATCAAGTAATCCGCCCACCTCGGCCTCCCAAAGTGCTGGGATTACACACATGAGCCACCACGCCTGGCCAGGTGTAAGCTGATTTTGAAATGCCTGTGTATATTACATGAGTTGTGATTGTTTTCAATCTACCAATAAACTCTGCTATATCTTTTCGTTGTCAGTATTTGTGAAAAACTCCTCCCACTTTCATCTCCACCTGCCAAGCCCACACTAGTAAATGAAATTGATGGGAAGGTGTGACCTGAGGTGTGCTAACAATGACAAGCCTGCTTTGCCAGAGCAACGAAGAGCTGAAAAGTCTTCAAATGATTCTGAAATTAGAAGAGGCCACACCTGGATGCAGTAAGCCCAGGTCTCAAGGAGCAGAGGAACCGGCTTCTGGCCGTTTCTGTCCTGGGTTCAGATCAAAGCTGATAAATGGAGTCTATTCCATTTTCCAAGGAGTGTGCTCTTTATAGCCCCCCGGAGCCATTCCTGGGTGTGACCAGCATCAGACGCTGGCTCAGGCTTGACTCAGCTTTAGTAACTACCTATGTGAGCAGGAAGCCAACCTCTGGAGCACCTGTTCAGGAAGGTTTGAGTTGTTCTACTTTGATATGAACTCCTATAGCTGAAAGCAATATGCAGCTTTGTGGATCTGAGCATCATGCCCTCAGGGGACACAGAAGACTAAAGGAAACTCCAAGTTCCATTTCCACACTCATGGCATTTCCAAGTAGGAAGGGGCCAGAGAGATCACCAGGCCAGGCTTCTGCCTGAGGCGACAATCACCATCCTGCCCGTTTGAATACTTCCTGTGGGCGGGTAGCTCACATCTCACACAAAGGCCATTGTATTTCAATGCAGTTCCCAGGTTGAGACAAGCCTAGACAATAAAGCAAGACCCTGTCTCTACAAAAAAATACGAAAAAAATTTAAAATGGGCATGGTGGCACACACCTGTAGTCCCAGCTACTCAGGAGGCTGAAGTGGGAGGATACTAGAGCCCAGGAGGTCGGGGCTGTAGTGAGCTGTGATCACACCACTGCACTCCAGCCTGACAAAACGAGACCCCGTCTCTGGAAAAGAAATTCTCAGCAATGTCCAACTTATAATGAGCTGCATTATCAGTCTCTCTGTGGAAACAGCTTGGCTTCATTACTCTGCCCATGTCAGCTTCTCGAGTATTTGAAAATGTATCATCTTCCCTCCAAGCCTCCTTGATGCTGAACCCCCCCATGTGGCCCCTTCACGGGATCCTGGGGAATGCAATTCCTAGTTTCTTTATCAACCTGGGCACACTTTAGCATCACATCTTCCTTAAGGGGCCAGCTCCGAGAGAAACAGAATTCTAAAGTAGATGTGGATGTGTCATGAGACCCCCCCTCCCGCTCCCTACACCCAAAGTCCCCCTTTCTCTCTACCCATCTCAGCTCCCAGGTACAAGCCAGAGGTAACACAGACATCAGGGCTGTGCCGACACCATGGAACTCTCCAAGGAAGACACCAAGAAACAAAGACCAGCACACATTTTTTTTTTTTTTGGCAATTGATTAGAGATTTATTTTGCCAAGGTCAAGAACATGACTGGGAAAAAGAAACGCAAGTCACAGTAGGATCTGAGACCAGTGCTTGTTGTAAAGAGGTTTTAGGAACTTTGATTTTTTTTTTTTTTTTTTTTGAGACGGAGTTTCTCTCTCGTTACCCAGGCTGGAGTGCAATGGCGCGATCTCGGCTCACCGCAACCTCCGCCTCCTGGGTTCAGGCAATTCTCCTGCCTCAGCTTCCTGAGTAGCTGGGATTACAGGCACGCGCCACCATGCCCAGCTAATTTTTTTGTATTAGTAGAGACGGGGTTTCACAATGTTGACCAGGATGGTCTCGATCTCTTGACCTCGTGATCCACCCGCCTCGGCCTCCCAAAGTGCTGGGATTACAGGCTTGAGCCACCGCGCCCGGCAGGAACTTTGATTTTAAAAGAGAAACAGCAAGCAGGAGAGGAAAGGAAATAAAAAGGAGAGAGGGTAGGCAATGAAGCCAAGTGGTTACATTTTTGCGAGGCTCTGATTAGCACTCAGTGGATCTATAATACATTTTTTATGTGGAAAGAGGGAGTAGGGGAGAGTCAATGATGCATTTTCTCATGTTCAGTAACTCTCCATTTTGAATAAGATAAAGTAAGCATGTGAAATTACAGCTATCTATTTGGGAATGAAAAAGGCAGTTTCTTGTATGACTCGATTCCCAAACTTAACTTCCCTCCAGTGTGGTGAGTTTGGGGTCCCGAGATTCTCTTTTCTTTCAGCAGCAGTAACTATGCCCACCTTGCCCTTGGCGGTTGTGTGTCACCACTTAGCCCTGCCATCCTGGGACCCAATTACTCCCATTGCATTTAGGTTTCCTAATTTAGCAACGGCAGCTCCCACTGTAAGTTCTGGCCTGCAAAGAAATCACAGAGTTGCTGCTTTTTTTGTTGTTTTTGAGACGGGGGGGAGTGCAGTGGCACTATCATGGCACAATGCAGCCTCAACCTCCCAGGCTCAAGTGATCCTTCCGCCTCAGTCTCCTGAGTAGCTAGGACTACAAGTGTGTGAACCACCACACCCAGAATTTTTGTATTTTTTGTAGCTATGGGTTTTGCCATGTTGTCCAGGCTGGTCTCCAATCCTGGGCTCAAGTGATCTGCCCGCCTCGGCTTCCTAAAGTGTTGGGGTTACAGATGTGAGCCACCATGCCCGGCCTCACAGAGCTTTTTAAGGATGTGGGGGCTCCCCTCACAGATTTATTTCTCACATTACTGGAAAAAGTATGTCTTTTGGATCCTCCCAGTTGGTTGACTAGGTCTTAAATAACAAATCCATCGACAAAAGTGAACTGGTCGAGGTGCTGAGGCTTGATGGATCCCTGCAGAACACAGAAAAGGCGTGCTCACCTACGGAAGCTATGCTCACCTGCAGAAATCACCTACAGAAAGCGTGCTCACCTGTGACTGTGAAATGAAATTGATGGGAAGGTGTGACCTGAGGTGTGCTAACAATGACAAGCCTGCTTTGCCAGAGCAACGAAGAGCTGAGAAGTCTGAAATGGAGAGTAGGTTTTGGGACACCAAATAGGATGAACAGGCAACAGTGGAAGCTGGGACCACCTGTTTTGGGGTGACTCAGTATCTCAGAATGTGAGCTTGTTTGGTTTTTTAAGTAAATTTCTTTTTATTGGAGAAAAGAAAAAGAAACAAGCAAGACCTGGCCACATGTTGTGTATGCATAGATACCAGTCAGTCAAATACCGCATTTTAAACTTTTTAAAAATTTTTTATTTCCACAGGTTATTGGGGAACAAGTGGTGTTTGGTTACATGAGTAAGTTCTTTAGCAGTGATTTGTGAGATTTTGGTGCACCAATCACCCGAGCAGTATACACTGTGCCCAATTTGTAGTCGTTTACCCTCACCCCCTTCCCACCCTTTGACCCTGAGTCCCCAAAGTCCATTGTGTCATTCATATGCCTGTGCATCCTCATAGCTTATCTGCCACTTATGAGTGAGAATATTCGATGCTTGGTTTTCCATTCCTCAGTTACTTCACGTAGATAATAGTCTCCAATCTCACCTAGGTTGCTGCAAATGCCATTAATTCATTCCTTTTCATGGCTGTAGTAGTATTCCATCATATATATATACCACAGTTTCTTTATCCACAGAATGTGAGCTTGTTTAGAGATAGGGACCTTGCAGAGAAAATCAAGATAGGGTGTCCTAATTGAATGCATTATCCAATATGACTGGTGTCCTTAAAAAAAGGAAAAATTTGGACATGGAGGCACACTCACAGGGAGGCTACCACATGAAGACGAAGACAGAGATTGGGATGGTGCTTCTAATGCCAAGCAATGCCAAGGATGGCCAGCAAACCACCAGAAGCCAGGAGAGGCGTGGAACAAATTCTCTCACAGCCTCAGAGGGAACTGACTCTGCCAACACCTTGATCTTGGACTTGTAGCCTCCAGGACTGTGAGAAAAGACATTTCTGCTGTTTAAGCTGCTTAGTTTGTAGTACTTTGTTAGGGCAGCCCAGGCAAATGAATATACCATCCCTAGGCCTAAAGGAATAAGGAAACTCTGTCTCAGGAACCCAGTGAGAGGATACCTGGCTGGAGTCGCTGGAGGCAGCACAGTAAGGAGGGAGCTGAGCACTCAACCTCTCTCACCTCCCACACCCGTCTCCTGCTTTGCCTAAGCCAACTAGAAGCTGGTGAGGAAGGGAGGTGGGTGATGCCAGCCAAGAGTATGCACCCACTTGGAGGGGACGTTGTCCATGCTTCCCTTCTGACCTATCAATGTGGGGTCCTTAGTTGATGGAGCAGGAAGGGAACTCAGGAGCATCTGATCTAACCCTTTCCTTTGACCCCTGGGGAAACTGAGTCTCAGAGAGGAATGTAACAATGCAGCCAATCAATGCAGAGTCAAGGCTAAGTCAGCTCTCTTGACTCCCAGCTACGTGCTCCTTCTGAACAGCAGGGCTGTTTTTTATCATTGCTGTCTTTTTTCCTTCCACTCACCCACCTAACCTCTTTAGCAGAGAACCTTTTAAAATGTTTTATTTAATTTCTTATTTGAATAGGTAATACTTTGATATGCCACATGAGAAGGTATAAAAGCACATACATGAGGATGTGGAGAACTTGGAATCCAATCCTTGTGCATTGCTAGTGGAGCTGTAAAATGGTGCTGTAGAAAACAGGATGAGTCTTCAAAAATTAAACAGAATTACCATATGATCCAGCAATTCCACTCCTACCTATATACCCAAAACGAATGAAAACAAGGACTCAAAAAAAACACACTTGTATCAATGCTCACAAATGCATTATTCGTGATAATGCTTGCAGCCCAAAGACAGAAGCAACCCAAGTGTCCGTCAACAGAAGAATGCAGAAGCACAATGTGGTGATACATTATTCAGCCATAAAAAGGAATGAAGTTCCGACACCTGCTATAATATGGATGAACCTTGAAGACATTATGTTACGTGAAATAAGCCACCCACAAAAGGACAAATATTGTATGGTTCCACTTATGTGAGACACCTAGAGTAGTCAAATTCATAGAAATGGAAAGTAGGATAGAGCTTACCAAGGGCTGTGGGGAGGAGGGAATCGGGAAGTATTGTTAATGGGTACAGAGTTTCTGTTTGGGATGATGAAAAAGTTCTGAAAATAATGGTGGTGTTTGCACAACTTTGTGGCTTAATGCCACTGAATTGAAAAAAGTGGTTAAAATGGTAACATTTACATTATATATACTTTATCACAATAAAACATACATTTACTTTTATTTTTTGAGACAGAGTCTCTGTCACCCAGGCTGGAGTGCAGTGGTATGATCTCGGCCCACTGCAACCTCCACCTCCAGGGTTCAAGCGATTCTCCTGCCTCAGCCTCCTGAGCAGCTGGGATTACAGGTGCCCACCACCATACCCGACTAATTTTTGTATTTTTAGTACAGATGGGGTTTCACCATGTTGGCCAGGCTGGTCTCAAACTCCTGACCTCAAGTGATCCACTCGCCTCAGCTTCCCAAGGTGCTGGGATATTTACTTTGAGGCCAGGCATGGTGGCTCATACCTATAATCCCAGCACTTTGGGAGTCTGAGGTGGGTGGATTACTTGAGCCCAGGAGTTCAAGACCAGCCTGGGCAACATGGGAAAACCCCATCTCTACAAAAAACAACAAAACAAAGCAAAAGTATATTTACTTTAAAAAGCATATAAGGTGTACAATGAGAGAAAGTCCCCCTCCCGCCCCAGTCCTCACCACCAAAATCCCCTCCTCGGAGAGTCCCACTGAGACAGTTCCCTGGGTCTCCTTCCACAGATGGTCTGTGGTTACACAGATAAGTCCTCTCTTCTTATATGCTCTCCCTAGCTTTTGTGTACTCTGTAAATGGTAGCATACTACCTGCATGGTTTTATATTTTCCTTTTTTCATTTAATATACTTTGGAGAGCATCCTCATTTTTTTAAGGCCACATAGTATTCCTGCACAAAGTCTTTTATTCAGGAAGTATTCAACTAATATTTGAAAATGACAGCACTTGCATTTTAATAAGTACAGCATCTTAACTCCAAAGAACGAATTAGGAATAGTAGAATTTCAGGCCGGGCACAGTGACTCATGCCTGTAATCTCAGCACTTTGGGAGGCTGAGGCAGGAGGGTTGCTTGAGTCCAGGAATTTGAGACCAGCCTGGACAACATAGCGAGACCCTATCTCTACCAAAAATAAAAAATTAGCCAGGCATGGTAGTGCATGCCCATAGTCTCAGCTACACAGAAGGGTGAGGTGGGAAGATCGCTTGAGCTCGGGAGGTGAAGGCTGCAGTGAACCATGATCTCACCTCTGCACTGCAGCCTGGGTGATAGAGCAACACACCCCATCTGAAAAAACAAACAACCCCCCCCCAAAACCCCCAAAAACCTGAAATGGTAGAATTTCATATTTGTAAGCCTGTGAAGTATGTATATGCATGGGGAGAGGATGGGATAGGAATCTAGTCTTTTAGGTCAGCTTTACAAATTTTATGGGGGCCACATCTGGAAAAAGGCCCTGTGCTAGATGCTGGTACAATAAAGAACAGCTAACAACTGTATGGCTCTCACCCCACAGCAGCTACTGTTCTAAGCACTTTAAGCATGTTGACTCATTTCATCCTCACAACAACTTGATGTTATAGGTGCTATTATTAATTACCCCCATTTTACAGGCCTGGACTCGAAGGCAGGAAGAGGTCAAGTATCTTGGTTAAGATCATTTGGCAATGAAGGACAGAACTGGGATTGAACCCACAGAGTGGGGCTTTAGGGCCCTTGTTTTTGTTTATTACATGAGCTTGCTCTTATTAATTACACGCAGACACTTACTGAACTTCGTGCCAAGCCCTGGGCTTCCTAACGAGAGGGATATAAAGATGCCTTAGCCATAAACCTCATCCTTAGTAGCAACAGGGACACAGTTCACCCAATACAAGGCAGACAACTGATCCGTGTTATATGAGAAGAATATATAGAATGTTCTGGAGGCTACAGGAGGGATGGTACCTAATACTGAATGCCATGTGGAGGATGTGACATTTAAGTGTGAAAGTACTAACAGCCATTTGTTATATCAAATCTTGATAATTCTATTATCACACCCATTTTATAGATTTAAAACGATTACTGTAATCCTAGCACTTTGGGAGGCTGAGGCTGGAGGATTGCTTGAGCCCAAAGTTCGAGACCAGCCTGGACAACATATGAGACCCAGACTCTACAAAAAAAATTTAAAAATTAGTCGGTATGGTGGTTCATACCTGTAGTCCCAGCTGCTTGGGAGGCTGAGGCAGGAGGATCACTTGAGCCCAGGATGTCAAGGTTGCAGTGATCCGTGATTGCACTACTGCACTCAGCCTGGGTGACAGAGTGAGACCCTGTTTAAAAAAAATTGGTTGGGCGCGGTGGTTCACGCCTGTAATCCCAGAACTATGGGAGGCTGAGGTGGGTGGATCACAAGGTCAGGAGTTCAAGATCAGCCTGGTCAAGATGGTGAAACCCCATTTCTACTAAAAATACAAAAATTAGCCAGGTATGGTGGCAGGCACCTGTAATCCCAGCTACTAGGGAGGCTGAGGCAGGAATTACTTGAACCCAGGAGGCGGAGGTTACAGTGCGCTGAGATTGTGCCACTGCACTCTAGCCTGAGCAACAGATCGAGATTCTTTTTCAAAACAAAAAAAGAGTAATTGAGGCTCCCGGAGATGCATTAAAGTGGTGGAGCAGGGATTCTCTTCCAGAATCTTCTAACTCAGAGCCACACCTGGCCATCGTGACCCTGGCAAGGTCTTCCGCATGCTGTTCACATCTACCCTCCTCCATCGGGGACGTCTGGGTTCTTTAGTGGGGTTGGTGCGAACCACCATCCTTGGCAGGGCTGCACCAGGCAATTAACAAGCCAAAAGCACTTTGAAGATAAAATTGTCCATAAAAAGGGCTGGTTCCCACAGGTGCAGGCAGTGAGGCAGGGACAGTCTGGGGAGAGAGGATTGTGGTGACGACAACGTGGGATCCTTGAGCAAGGAGGTTGAGTTTCCAGGACCTTCCAAAAATTTCCTTCTCTTCCCCCAGAGGAGGCTATGATTTGAAACCATCCCTATACAGTTTATAAAATTAATCAGCTGAGAAGGGAGGGAGAGAAATGAAAATAAACCAAGCTTTCAGTACATTCAGCATTAATCACTAGGTCGCCTTGCTCCCTGACCTCCTTCCTCATGGTCATTCACTGCCTCTTGCCCCAGAGTCACGTAAGCCCTGCCACCCCTTATCTGCTCTATAGATAACAACTTGAACATTGTGAAACATTGTTTTCCATTTGAGAGAGTCTTTCAAGTACTACCTAACGGTGAAACTACTGACATCAGCTGGTCTGAAGGACTCCACTGACATCAGTTGGTCAGAAGGACACCATGAGAAGCTGACTCACCAAAGAACACAATTTCCACATTCTGATGATTTCATCCCTCTTACCCCAATCAATCAATGACCCCAATTTGCCAGCCCCTCACCTGCCACGATCCTCTTAAAAACCCCAGCCCAGGCTGGGCATGGTGGCTCATGCTTGTAATCTCAGCACTTTGGGAGGCTGAGGCGGGCAGATCACCTGAGGTCAGGAGTTTGAGATCAGCCTGGCCAACATGGTGAAACCCCATCTCTACTAAAAAAAAAAAAAAAATACAAAAATTAACCAGACATGGCAGTGCACGCCTGTAGTCCCAGCTAGTCAGGGGGCTAAGGCAATAGAATCATCTGAACCCGGGAGGCAGAGGTTGCAGTGAGCCGAGATCACGCCACTGCACTCCAGCCTGGGCAACAGAGTTCACCTCAAAAGACAACAACAACAACAAAAAACAAACAAACAAACAAAACCCAGCCCAGCACTCCTCAGAGAGATGGATATGTGTCTTCTATCTCCTCATTTGGTGTTCTGCAAAAACTCTTTCTCTGCTGCAAACCCTGCTGTCTTAGTATTTTCATCTGTTACTGTATCAGGGACATACAAATTTGTTGGTCCTATAACAGATTGAGGGCAAAACATTCCAAACTTCAGCATGAACCACTGTCCTCTGAATTTTGGCATAACTACGTCCCACCTGTGCTGTAATTTATTTAGTACTATCTTCATTAAATTGACTCACTTAAAAATTATTCATCCTGGCCAGGTGTGGTAGCTCATGCCTGTAATCCCAGCACTTTGGGAGGCTGAGGTGGGCTGATCTCTTGAGGTCAGGAGTTCAAGACCAGCCTGCCCAACATGGTGAAACCTCGTCTCTACTAAAAATACAAAAAATTAGCCGAGCTTGGTAGTGGTGCCTATAATCTCAGTTATTCAGGAGGCTGAGGCAGGAGAATTACTTGAACCCAGGAGGCAGAGGTTGCTGTGAGCCGAGAGTGCGCCACTGTGCTTCAGCCTAGGCGACAAGAGTGAAACTCTGTCTCAAAAAAAAAAAAATTATTCATCCTAAGCACTTAATCTTTACAAAGTTATAACTTCAATGCACCTATAATTTCTTTTTCATATACGTAAATTAAAACTACTAAAACAACACAAAAAACAAAGTTTTTCTGTGGATTGTCTAAAAGTTTCTCCCTTTTGGGAACCCCAGGCTAGGGCACCTCTCTCTCTGGCGAGAGAAGATTCACTAACCCCACACTTCCTCTTGCTTCATGACTTTTGGCAACTTTATTTTCTTTCTCTGAGCCTCAGTTTCCTTATTCCCAGATTCCTTGCAGCTCTTATATAAGGAATTGGTGAAATGCAGCCTCAAGCCAGTCAGCCTGGGTTAGACTCCTGGCCCTGCCCTTTCTTGCAGTGTGGCCTCAGGCAAGTTATTTAGCCCATCTCTGCCCCGGTTGCACCATTCTCTGAAATGGAGATTACTTCACAGGGCTGCTGAAGAGCTTTTCGTCTCCTCTAAGACCACCCTGGCCAGGCACAGTGGCTCATGCCTGTAATCCCAGCACTTTGGGAGGCTGAGGAGGGCAGATCACCTGAGATCAGGAGTTAGAGACCAGCCTGACCAACATGGAGAAACCCCATCTCTACTAAAAATACAAAATTAGCTGGGTGTGGTAGTGGGTGCCTATAATCCCAGCTACTTGGGAGGCTGAGGCAGGAGAATTGCTTGAAACCAGGAGGCGGAGGTCACACAATTGCACTTCAGCCTGGGCAATAAGAGCGAAACTCCGTCTCAAAAAAAAAAAAAAAAAGAAAAAAGAAAAAGCCCACTGTGACTATCCAATTATATACATCACCTGTCGCCTGTCCTGGCAACTTCTGGGCCTCTTTACTCATACTTTTTTTCCATAGCATTCATTACCTTCTAACGAACAACTGCAGGATCTAACAAACTGCATGACTGATTGGTTATGTTTACTCTATTTCCTCCTGCCCTCTCTGAGAACGTAAATTCCACTAGGGCAGGGATATTCACCAGTTTTGTTTGCTGATGTATCTATTCCAAGTACCTAGGTGGAAGACTGCCTGACCCTCAATTAATATTTCTTGAATGAAGGGAATGACTGAATGACTCCTGAGTCTCATAGGCTCCCACATGTGTTAAGAGCCCCACATCCCAGAAAAAGTCAATAAAACCCCTGACAAAGAAAGTATTCCCTTCAGTTTCATATTTGAAGGAATAAGGGCTATTAGGGAACAGTCTGACTCAAAGGAAGGAGGTATTTTGCACTTTCTAGAAGTATTAAGAATACATCAAAGGAAGTGAAATTGTCATCAAAATCAGTGCCTTTCAGCAAGTCCAGTGGATGTGGGCAGGGCTGCTGCCCTGTGGGCTTTCAAAGAGGTATGTACAGGGAGAGCCCCCACGGTCACCTGCTGGCTGTGATTTCTACCTCCCTGCTGGGTTGGGAAGTTGTAGTTACTTTATTAAGTCCTTGCTAAGTACCAGGGCCTTCCTATAAATTATTTATTCCTCAAAACAATTAAGTGTTGGCTGAGTGTGCATGGTGGCTTACGCCTATTAATTCCAGTACTTTGAGAGACTGAGGTGAGAGAATCGTTCGAGCCCAGGATTCAAGACCAGCCTGGACGATATAGAGAGACTCCATGTCTACAAAAAATGAAAAAAAATTAGCCAGTCACAATGAAATGCATCTATAGTCCCAGCTACTCTGGAGGCTGAAGCAGGAGGACCGCTTGAGCCCAGGAGTTCAAGGCTGCAGTGAACTATGATGGTGCCACTGCACTCCAGCTTGGGCAACAGAGTGAGAACTCTTCTCTAAAATACCAATCAACAAACAAAAATACAACTAAATATAGTGATGGAATTATGCCTATTATACGGATGAGGGAAGAAGGATGGAAAAAGAAGTGAGCTGCCCAGGGCCACCCAGTTGACTGATTAGTAGCAGAGTCTGGCTGGAACCCTGGCCTGCTCAGGCTTAGGCTTATGGTCCCAGGCTATAGCTCCTGCTCAGGGCACTCCCAGACCCTCACTCTCACCACTTGCCCCTGGCCCATGGATCTTGGGCTTCCCTGAAACAGGACTGAAATGAGCTTCCTTAGAAGCTGATGTAGAAGTATATTTATTCATTATGGAAAGATGGTTACAGCATCACTTGAAAGCCACACCTTGCTTTCTGAACCCAAAGGAATGTCCCACCTCATCTACTAGGCTAGTCTCCAAGAAATCTTGGCTGTTTCCAGTTGGATCAAAGGAGCCTGCTGGCCAGGTATGGCGGCCCACGCCTATAATCCCAGCACTTTGGGAGGCAGAGGTGAAAGGATTGCTTGAGCCCCAGGAGTTTGAGACCAACCTTGGCAACACAGACTGTTTCTACGAAAAAGAAAATAAAGAAAAGATAGTTGGGGATGGTGGCACATGCCTGTGGTTCTAGCTACTATACCATATGACTATATTACCTATTCAAAAACAAATAAAACTGGCCGGGCATGGTGGTTCATGCCTGTAATCCCAGTCCTTTGGGAGGCCAAGGCCAGCAAATCATCTGAGGTCAGGAGTTCGAGACCAGCCTGGCCAACATGGTGAAACCCTGTCTCTGCTAAAAATACAAAAATTAGCTGGACTTGGTGGCAGACACCTGTAATCCCAGTTATTCAGGAGGCTAAGGCAGGAGAATTGCTTGAACCCAGGAGATGGAGGTTGCAGTGAGCTGAGACTGTGCCACTGTACTCTAGCCTGGGCAATAGAGCGAGACTCCATCTCAAAAAAAAAAAAAATTTAAATAAAACTAAAAATTGTTAATGTTAAAAAATAAAGATGATCACAATCTATGATTGGGGAGAGGGAATGTTGCAAAATAGCTTGTTTAATATAAGCTAATTGTTTTTGTGTTTTAAAAATGTATGTATGTCACCAGTAATGGGACAAACTGACATCACCCATACTCCCGGCAGGACAGACTGAAGACACAGCATCACTTCTGCTGCTGACAGAAAGGCAGAACTTGTTGTATCTAATCATGAGAAAGTATCAAGTAAACCTTGAGGGGCATTCTACAAAATAACTGGCCTATACTCTTCAAAACTGTCAAGGTCAGCCGGGCATGGTGGCTCACGCCTGTAATCTCAGCACTTTGGGAGGCCAAGGCAGGCGGATCCCTTAAGTCCAGGAGTACCAGACCAGTCTGGGCAACATGGCAAAACCCCATATCCATTTTTTTTTTTAAAAAAGAAACCTGTCAGGCCGGGCGCGGTGGCTCACGCCTGTAATCCCAGCACTTTGGGAGGCCGAGGCAGGTGGATCACGAGGTCAAGAGATCGAGACCATCCTGTCAACATGGTGAAACCCCGTCTCTACTAAAAATACAAAAAATTAGCTGGGCATGGTGGCGCGTGCCTGTAATCCCAGCTACTCAGGAGGCTGAGGCAGGAGAATTGCCTGAACCCAGGAGGCGGAGGTTGCGGTGAGCCGAGATCGCGCCATTGCACTCCAGCCTCGGTAACAAGAGCGAAACTCCGTCTCAAAAAAAAGAAACCTGTCAAGGTCATAAAGAAAAAGAAAGGCTGAGGAATGGTTTGCACGTGAACAGAGAATAAAACACAAGACAACTGAATGTAATTGTTGGTTTTGGGTTAGATCCTGAACCCGAAAAAAAAATTGTTGTACGGGTCATGAGTAAAACAGCTGTGGAAATGTAAGTAAGGTCTGTAGACTAGATGATAGGATAGCATCAAAGTCAGATTTCCTCCTATTGTTCATTGTATTTGGTTGTATAAATTAATATCCTTGCCTTCAGGAAATATATAATGATGTACTTAGTAGTAAAGGGACACTGTACTCTAAAATAGTTCAGAGGGAAATATATATATGTAACGTAAACGTCTACATCTATGTAGTGAGTGAGCGGGGAAAGAGGAATGATAAAGCAGATGTGGCCAAGCACACATGTGAGTAAAGAGATCTTTGTATTGTTATTGCCAGTTTTCTTTAAGTTAGAAATTAATTCTAAAACAATAGAAGAGTCAGTCTGAGCCAAAATCTTACTAGGGCTTATTTCTGGGTGGTGGGATTACTGTTACATTTTCTTTTATTTTTGCTTTTCTTTTATCTTTCTTTCTTTTTTTTTTTTTTTGAAAACGTTAATACAAGCGTATGGCAAAAATAATCCAAATGCAAAAAAACACCTCTCGTGTAAGTTTCCCTCCCAGCTGAGTGTGCTTTCAGCTTTCTAGGCCTCTTGGAGGCAGCCACCTGGTTAGTTCAGAAATACACTTCTATTCTGTCAGGTTCTGCACTTTTTCTTTCTATTTTTTGAGATAGAGTCTCACTCTGTTGTCCTGGCTGGAGTGCAGTGGCGCAGTCTTGGCTCACTGCAACCACTGCCTCCCAAGTTCAAGCAATTCCCCTGCTTCAGCCTCCCAAGTAGCTGGGATTACAGGCACGCCACCACACCCGGATAATCTTCATATTTTAGTAGAGATGGGTTTTCACCATTTTGGCCAAACTGGTCTCGAACCACTGACCTCAGGTGATCCACCCGGCTCAACCTCCCAAAGTGCTGGAATTACAGGCACGGGCCACCACACCTGGCCGGTTCTGCGTTTCTGTACCAAACAGGTAGGTAGTGGTCTCCCAGTAGATGTAGTCTGTTCACAAACAAATGCATATGGTTAGCTTGCCTCTTCCTACTTCCTCCAACCCCCCACCAAAAATAGTGGTATCCTGATCCATACCAGTCTGCACTGTTTTTCCTTTAACATAATATCTTCGTGATCCTTCCATATGGTGACACATAGAGCTACCGCGTTTTTGCAGTTGTTTTGTTTTGTTTCTGAGACAGGGTCTTGCTCTGCTGCAAAGGCTGGAGTGCAGTACTGTGATCATGACTCACTGCAGCCTCAACCTCCTGGCTTCAAGCAATCCTCCCACCTCAACCTCCCACGAGGCTGGGACCACAGGCATGTGCCACCACACCCGGCTAATTTTTATTTATTTATATTTTTTTGTGGAGACTGGATCTCACTCAGTTGCACAGCTGGTCTCAAATTCCTGGGCTCAAATGACCCTCTTATGTCAGCCTCTTAAGGTACTGAGATTATAACTGTGACCCACCATGGCCAGCATACCTTATGTTTTTATGGGCTGTTTAGAATTTTACCACATGAACATATCATAACTCATTGAACCCATTCTCATTGTCGTGAACATTTAAGCCTATTCCAGTCTCTTACAAACAAGATTGCAATGAATGATAGCCAACGTGTAAAGAAATGTACAGAATAATCTCCCACGAGTGGAGCTGCTTTGTGAACATACATGCGCCTTTTACGTTTTGAAAGCTACAGTGGTCACCATCCAGTTTGCATGTCACCATCAGCACCTGATCACACCGACCTTCTCACAGCCACCCTGCACAGTACACTTGATATTTTTTGATCTGCGCTGGCCACATGGATTTTTTTTTTTTCAGACAGAGTTTTGCTCTTGTTGCCCAGGCTGGAGTGCAATGAGCTCAATCTCAGCTCACTGCAACCTCCACCTCCCAGGTTCAAGCGATTCTCCTGCCTCAGCCTCCTGAGTAGCTGGGATTGCAGGCATGTGCCACCACATCCAGCTAACTTTATATTTATGAGGTTTCACCATGTTGGGCAGGCTGGTCTTGAACTTCTGACCTCAGGTGATCTGCCCACCTCAGCCTCCCAAAGTGCTAGGACTACAGATGTGAGCTACCAATCCTGGATCCCATGCATTTTTTAATGCTATCTGTTTGTAGTTTTAACTCTTATTTCTATCATTAAAAGTGCAGGTGAAAATCTTATCGTTTACTCTAAAAGTCACTTGTATTATTTTTTTCCTCTGTGATGTCTTCCTGAGCTTATAGGAATGGTCTGATTTTCTACCATGGACCCAGACCTTCTACAGGGAAACCCACAGTATTAATACCAGGCTGAGCCTCTCTAGACCTCTCTGGGTGGTAGAAAGAGAAGGATCTGCATCTTCTGGTACATTTGGACCAACGTGTGTCTCATCATATCCAATGACTCATGTCTCCTTTCATGTTTTCTAGCTATAAACCCAACAGAGATAATTTACCACAGGTACGTGACAGCAGCCCAGCCAAGGGCAGCCTCCCTGTCCCACGGCAGGCCTGTCCCAGGACGTTGCAGGGCGTCTATCTGCCCATCCCTGAGAAGTAGCACTTTTTAGTCACTCCGGGTTTGTTTTCTCCCCACGTCTTTCAAAGCTTCGATGGGAACAGAACAGTTCATTCAACAGGAGGCCCTGAAAGGCCCCTTTGTGCAGCATCCATCCCAGGAACCAGCTCAATGTTCTCTGAAAGAAAAAAGGCATAGACAAAAGCTGGCATCTGAAGAACTCTGGAGGTCAGGCCCTTGGTAATGAGCCTCATTAGCATGCAAACGCACGCAGACCAAAACTTCAGCTCCTCCTGAACCTAGTTCTGAGCAGATGTTGATTTTAGAGGTGGGAATTTTTTTCCCTTCAGCATCTGTGGGGATGCTGCACAGGTAGACTTTTTCTACCTGGAGATGTAGCTGAAACAGGTCACTTCCCAGGCATTCTGCCAGCTTCTGCATTTCTGTACAAACAGGAAGTGGTCCCCTGGCAGATGTATTCTGTTTATAAACAAATACATGTGGTTAGCTTGCCTCCTCCCTCTTCCTTCATCCCCCCACAAATGCAGTGGTATCCTGATCTATTATCTCGACCATCCGTGCCTTGTGCACAGAGCCTGGGTTTAGGAACCAGATAGACTGAGGTTCAAATCCTCACCCTGCCGCTTCCTGGCTGGGTGACGTTGGACGATGACCTCTTTGAGCCAGTGTTTTCATCTCAAGTACAGATTTACAATAGTACCTATTTTGCAAGTGAGGTGCCGGTGTCTTGGTATGCAGAAAAGATGCAGAAATGAGATTTGGTGACCAGAGAAGAATAGAATTAGAAGCAATTCATTGGCCAAGATTTTCCTCCAAGGAGGTGAAATCAAGGAAGTAACCACTGAGCTCTAAAAAAATGCAATCAATTCCTAACATTTCCTTTTGAGTTGAAACTCAGAAACTTCCTATTACCCTCGAAGTAAACACACATACACACAACAACAACAAAACAAAAACAAAAACACCCTTGCTCTGGCTCCTAAGGCTCTGGATGTGTGTGACTTGGCTCCTATTCACTTCCCAGCTGCCAGTCTATCACTTGGCCTTGGGGCTCTGGGGCTCTGCCAGTGTAGCCATCTCTAAGGTCTGAGACTACTTAAGCTCCTTCACCTTCCCTCCAGCCTCTGACCCTGGAAGCTCCCTCTCCCTGGGATATTCTCCCATCCTCCCCTCCCTGCTGGCTAACTCTTGCTCAACATTCAGATTTCAACTGTAGCATCACTTACCCAGGACTGCGGGGTCTTAAGCCCCTAAACGGGTTATTTGCTTCTGTGGCTCCTAGGGCACCTATAAGTTCCACCTTATTATTTTTTTTTTTTTTGAGACGGAGTTTCGCTCATTACCCAGGCTGGAGTGCAATGGCGCGATCTCGGCTCACCGCAACCTCCGCCTCCTGGGTTCAGGCAATTCTCCTGCCTCAGCCTCCTGAGTAGCTGGGATTACAGGCACGCACCACTGTGCCCAGCTAATTTTTTGTATTTTTAGTAGAGATGGGGTTTCACCATGTTGACCAGGATGGTCTCGATCTCTTGACCTCGTGATCCACCCTCCTCGGCCTCCCAAAGTGCTGGGATTACAGGCTTGAGCCACCGCGCCCGGCCAAGTTCCACCTTATAACACACACCGCACATGGAATTTTTTTTTTTTTAAGACAGACTCTTGCTCTGTTGGCCAGGCTGGAGTGCAGTGGCGCGATCTCGGCTCACTGCAACCTCCGTCTCCCAGGTTCAAGCGATCTCATGCCTCAGCCTCTGAGTAGTTGGGATTACAGGCACATGCCACCACTCCTGACTAATTGTGTGTGTGTATGTTGGGGGGTGGTGTATTTTTAGTAGAGTCAGGGTTTCATTAAGTTGATCAGACTGGTCTCGAACTCCTGACCTCATGTGATTCACCCACCTTGGCCTCCCAAAGTGCTGGGCTTACAGATGTGAGCCACCACACCTGGCCATGTATGTGGAATTTCTGACTCCCTGTTTTCCTTGCTGGGCTTGCAAGCTCTGTGGGGATGTGTTTCTGGAGCTGGTCCCATGGCTGGCACACAGAAGGGGCTCATTGAGTACCTGGGTGAGAAAGAAAAGGGGAACTAAAGGAAAAGAGGGTGATGGGGGAGACGTGAATATACTGGGGTGCTCCCGGGGTTCCCACAGCAGAGAGCAGCCACTTGTTCATATAACCTCTGGATCAGGTCCCCTGTACATGGGATGAAATGAAGCATATGGTGGCTTTAAGGAACAAGCCCTTTGAAATCCCTTCTGAGCTTTACTGAGTACTTAGCTCTTTCTTCTGCTTTGGAAAGCTTCAAAGTCATTTTCAAGCCCTAATTACCCCACACACCATAGCCCCAGGCAACCGCCAAACTTGGCCTCAATACTCCCAGTTGCAAATTAGAAAATTGAGCCCCAAAGTAAAAGCTTGCCTGGGGCCCAAAGAGAAAATCCACCTAAAATGTCCCTTGTTCCTCAGGAAACCACCTATGGAACAAGGGCTGAGGGCTGAGAATTCTTTGGGCCTCAGTTTCCTCACATGAGTGTGAGACGTTCCCTGCTGTATAATTCCTTGATTCTTCCCTGTGGATTTACCCAGTTTAGAGGCTGCAAGGAGGTAGCACCCAGGCTTTCAAACATGTGAGGATATCAATGTTTTGTTTTGTTTTGTTTTGTTTGTTTTTTGAGACGGAGTCTTGCTCTGTCACCAGGCTGGAGTGCAGTGGCACGGTTTCAGCTCACTGCAATCTCTGCCTCCTGGGTTCAAGCGATTCCTCTGCCTCAGCCTCCCGAGTAGCTGGGATTACAGGTGCGTGACACCATGCCTGGCTAATTTTTTGTAAAGGTTCTTTTGAAAAATCAATAGATCTGGCAACACTGGACTCACCAATTCCATCTTCATATGTGTAACACTGGCTGCAGTTGAGCAGTAGCTGCCTCCTTTCTACAACTCATGTTTTCTCCAGTTTGCCACAGTCCCCGCTCCTCCCTACTGTCTCTGACCTGGCTCACAGCACTCACTTGTGAAACCTGCTAAACCCTGTAGGCATTCGATTCACAGCTCTTGCAGTAAACGCTTTCCCCTTAGTCACTACTTCTAGCTACACTAGTGTTCCCTCAGTTTCTCAAAAAAGCCAAACTTTTTCCAGCCACAGGGCCCTTGCATATGCTGTTCCCTTTGCCAGGAATGCTCTTTCCTCTACAAGTTGCAGCTGAAAGGTCACCTTCTTTGTCTGAATTGGGTTTCCCTTCATGCGTCTCTATTCTCCCATATCACATATCACACTGTGCGATTACTCATGGGTGTGATAATTTGTCTGCCTTCTCACTCCCCTATTAGAATGTTAGAATTAGGAGGGTAAGGACTTTCTTAGTTTAAAGGGCTACCTGTGAAGCATGTAGTCTAGAACCCGGCACATCTTAGGACCTTGGTAAACATTTGTGGAATAAATGCGTGATTGAATACATGAGTGGATCTCTGCCAGGGATCCATTCAATGAGAAATGGCTGCTAGGTACAGTGGCTCACACCTATAATCCCAGCACTTTGGGAGGCCAAGGTGGATGGATCACTTGAGGTCAGGAGTTTGAGACCACCCTGGCCAACATGGTGAAACCTTGTCTCTACTAAAAAAAGTAATACAAAAAATTAGCTGGGGGTGGTGGCAGGCCTGTAATCCCAGCTACTTGGCAGGCTGAGACAGGAGAATTGGTTGAACCTGGGAGGTGGAGGATTCAGTGAGCTGAGATTGTGTTACTGCACTCTGCCTGGGTGAGAGAGTCTCTCTCAAACAAAAAACAACAAAAAGAAGTGGCCAGTCATCTCCGTCTTCCTGCTTCCTGTGAGGTTGGTAAAAGGATGTCACTTTCCTGGCCTCCCCATGGGATTCACTCTGGCCCACGTCAGCAGGTACATGTGTTCTACTTTTCCAGAAGCCCTAGGATGAAAGGTGGGTAAAGACACTTTAGGAGCATTTGCATTCAAACCTGGGTATATTTGTCAGGCAACTGCAGATGCCTACAGAGATCAAAGGGATAATGAGATGGTAGAGCTATTAACTGAGGCCTCTTCCATGTGGAGAAAAGGAGGCTTGGCTTGAACTAGATCTATAAAGTCCCAAAGTGCATGCAGAGGGAAGGAGGCTTCAATGATTAGAAGGATTTGAGGTCTCCCTTGAAGTTTAAAAGAGTTCAAAGCAAAGAAGCATCTCCTCCAACTGACTTGATTGAGAAGAATCTTATGAAGTGTTCTGCTCCTGAAGTGTCAAATCCCAGAAGGAACAGCTCCTTGTCATTGTTTAAAACTTGTCCATGTTTAAAAATTGCAATATTTTACACACACACACACACGCGCACACACACACACACTCCTGATTTTCAATTTCTCTCTGAAATCAGAAGCACTAAGCCAGGCATGGTGGCTCACATCTATAATCTCAGCACTCTGGAAGGCCGAGGCAGGCAGATCACTTGAAGTCAGGAGTTCAAGACCACCCTGGGCAATATGGTGAAACCCCATCTCTACTAAAAATACAAAAATTAGCCAGCATGGTGGCATGCACCTGTAATCCCAGCTACTCTGGAGGCTGAAACAGGAGAATCACTTGAACCCCAGAGATGGAGGTTGCAGTGAGCCAAGATTATACCACTGTACTCCTGCCTGGGAGACAGAGTGAGACTCCATTCTGGCCCCTCAACCCCACATGAAAAATCAGAGGAACTGGCAAAATTTGACGCTTATTCCCAAATACCAATATTCAACTGAAGCTTAGACAGTTTGCCATAGTCCCCACCGCCCCCTTTAACCTACAATCAGCCTACTTCACTCTTGTGTATTACCCACCCAACCCCTGAATGCACTTAAATTTGAGATCTCTAATTCAAAGATTCCCAGGAATTCATCAGCTCTGGGTATTGTTGACTCTAAGGTGATTCCCAAATGGAGACGGAGACATCTGCTCCTGGCTGAGCTGGGAACTGAGGGGCCCCAGCTCTACACTTTCCCCAGCCCCGTTGCCTCCCCCCTGCTGAGCTCTAGGTCCTGTAATTCCGGCACTGGGGCCAAGCACTTCAAAGCCAAACAAGGTCTAAATTTAGTTGGCACAAATCCTCTTTGGCCTCGACCTGTTTTCTTCTGCCAGGCAGAGCCTTCCTGACTCTGCTCACTTCCTATTAAAATTAACAAGCGTTGCAGGCAGGCATCAAAGGCCAGGTTGTGCCTTTAATATTCTAGGCAGGCCCAGGCTGTGATCACAGCCCCTCCCCGCTTCCTCTCTTCCAACTGAACTGGGGAAAGTGGTTTGGCTGGGAGTGCCAGAATCAGAACACTGGCCATCCTTGTCTGTTTGATATCTGCACCAAGGAAAATTCCAGGGCTAGAAGAATCCCCACAGCAATTTTCTTTAAAGTGCCCTACAAAACTGGCCAATTATTCTTAAGAAGCACCCATAGAGGAATATGTTATTATCCCTATTTTATAGGCAGAGAAACTGAGGACAAGTGGCTTGCCCAAGGCCAGAGAGAGAGAGCAAGAGCGAGAGAGAGAGAGAGAGAGAGAGAGAGAGAAAGAGAGAGAATCCAAGCAGCGATAGCATACATCTGTGTCCACCCCAGGCTCCCTCAGACCTGTATCTGCCCCAGGAATTCCAGCACACCCAAGCCTTTGTGCCCAGCTGGGGTAGTTGTGGCCACCCTGCCTAATTCTCAGGCTGGGCTTCCCAGGTCCAATCTGTGTGAGGACATTAGGTCAGTAACCCACAGGCACTGCTGATGGGGGCAGTGAGGTCTGTTATCAGCCCCTTTACAACACAGGACATGAATGCTGTGGGTAATTATTCTCCTTCTATAAAGCCTCAAACTGTCACCTTTGTTTTTTC
Organism: Aotus nancymaae; assembly: GCF_030222135.1. Classification (NCBI taxonomy): domain Eukaryota; kingdom Metazoa; phylum Chordata; class Mammalia; order Primates; family Aotidae; genus Aotus; species Aotus nancymaae. The sequence continues at coordinate 11,847,861 of NW_026988443.1, forward strand.
TACCTAACATTAATTGGAGATCATCTGATTTTATTTATTTATTTATTATTTTTTGAGATTGAGTCTCACTCTGTTGCCCAGGTTGGAATACAGTGGTGCTACCTCGGCTCACTGCAACCTCTACTTTCCAGGTCAAGTGACTCTCCTGTCTCAGCCTTCTGAGTAGTTGAGATTATAGGCACGCACCACCATGCCCAGCTAATTTTTTTGTATTTTTAGTAGAGATGGGGTTTTACCATGTTGGCCAGGCTGGTCTTGAATTCCTGACCTCAGGTGATCCACCCACCTTGGCCTCTCAAAGTGCTAGGATTACAGGCATAAGCCCCCACACCTGGCCTGATTTTTTTTTTTTTTTTTGAGACGGAGTTTTGCTCTTTTTACCCAGGCTGGAGTGCAATGGCGCGATCTCGGCTCACCGCAACCTCCGCCTCCTGGGTTCAGGCAATTCTCCTGCCTCAGCCTCCTGAGTAGCTGGGATTACAGGCACGCGCCACCATGCCCAGCTAATTTTTTGTATTTTTTTAGTAGAGACGGGGTTTCACCATGTTGACCAGGATGGTCTCGATCTCTTGACCTCGTGATCCACCCGCCTCGGCCTCCCAAAGTGCTGGGATTACAGGTGTGAGCCACCGCGCCCGGCCCCTGATTTTTTTTTTTTTAAGAAAGGGTCACACTCTGCCACCCACTGAACTGCAGTGGCATCATCATGGCTCACTGCAACCTCAGCCTCCTGGGTTCAGGCGAACCTCCTGCCTAAACCTTCCAAGTAGCTTGGACCACAGGTGCACACCACAATGCCTGGCTAATTTTTTCAACTTACTTGTGGAGATGGGGGTCCTGCTATGATGCCCAGGCTGGTCTCAAACTCGTGGGCTCGAGCTATCCTCTGACCTCAGCCTCCCAAAGTGTTGGGATTACAGGCGTAAACCACCTCACCCAGCCAATCATCTTATTATTTTCAGAGAACTATGTATTCATACTGGAGAAATCAACATACGACCAGTGTACCAAGGCCTGAGTTTTTAGTGAAATCCCTGCTAGGTGGGTAAGGACTCTCTGGTTTGAGCCTTGGTCCCTCTACCTAAGCGTTGTTCAAACAGAAGCTCACAGACCCCTGGGGTTTCAGAACAGGAGGAAACGGTGGAAATCTGGCAAACCTGCTCTGTGTTGAGCACCCTGCCAGGGCTGCAGGGCCTGAGCTGCTGAATTCACACTCCTGTCTTTGGGAAAAAAGCATGGCCAAAAAGTGCCTGGGGACAAAGAACAATCAGTGAGGTTTCTCCCAAGAGGGACTATGATCCCAATGCCTCCTATACAAACTGGTTTTGGGGACCATTGGCTGGGGATTGTCCCCATGGAAATCTTAGGAACAGGCATCTTCCAAACAGTTGTCTCCTTACTGGTGCCAGGAACAGAGCTGGCAGGGGCCTGAGTAGTCTTCCAGCTGTGAACCCCTCATTCTTTCAAGGAAATTATTGAGTGATGATGCCAGTGGGTGAATCTAGAGGATTCAGAAGCTCTGAGCCCCAGGCTGGTGTTCTTGCACTAGGAGAGAGAAAAGAAGAGACAGGGGACAAATGAGAGGTGAGAGGGTAAAGGAAGAATGAGAGAAAAGGAGGAGGAAAGAAAAGGGAGAAGAAGGAAAAGAAGAAGAGATGGAGCAGGCACCATGGCTCGTGCACATAATCCCAGCACTTTGGGAGGCCAAGGCGGGTGGATCACCTGAGGTCAGGAGTTCGAGACCAGCCTGGCCAACATGGTGAAACCCCATCTCTACTAAAAATACAAAAAAATAAAAATAAAAATTAGTCAGATGTGGTGATGCGTACCTGTAGTCCCAGCTACTTGGGAGGCTGAGGCAGGAGAATTGCTTGAAACTGGAAAACAAAAGTTGCCGTGAGCCGGGATTGCACCACTGCACTCCAGCCTGATGGTAGATTGAGACTCCATCTCAAAAAAAAAAAATCAGAAGTGCGGAAAGACAGAAACACCCAGTGTGTCTGAGAAAATGATATAAATTGATCCCAAAGTGGGAATGGTGAGTGCTGTGTCCCACCAAGCAATCATGGGCTGCAGCATGTTAGAAAGAATACTGGACCACAGAGAGGGGTCCACATGGCCAGAGAGTTTACGATAGTGTGCTCGGCCTCAGTAGCAATTAGGGAAGTATAAATCCACAACCAAGGAAGTGACAGTTCACATCTGTTGTATCTGTCCCAACCAGAGGGCTAACCCAAAGCCTAACACACTGTTTAACTGGCAATCAGAAAAGATTACACAGGGTGTTTCTACTTTTTTTGACTTTATTTCTTTAAAAAATTGAAATGAATAGAACCTAATGTTAATATTTGATAATGTGAGCTTTCATATTTAATTCTCGATTCTTGTCTGTTTCAAAAATAGTTGGGAATAAAAAATAATTTATTTTCTATTAAAAAAAATTTTAGAGACAATGTCTTCCTCTGTCACCCAGGCTAGGCTGCAGTGGCACCATCATATCTTGCTGCAGCCTCTTGGTTGGACCTCCGGGGCTCAAGCAATCCTCCTGCCTCTGCCTGCAAAGTCCACCTCATTTAAAAAATTTCTTATAGAGACAAGTTCTCCATATGGTGCCCAGGCTGGTCTGGAACTCCTGGGTTCAAGTGATCTTCCTGCCTCAGCCTCCCGAATTACTGGGATTATAGGCATGAGCCACCACACCAGTCAAAAAAATAATTTGAAAAAGAAGAAAAAACATAGAAAAGCATTGGGCCATGAGCTCCGTCCACTTGGGACTGCAGGTGCAGATCTGCCATAATCCTTCTGTTGTCCTAGGCAAGTCCACTAACCTTGCTAGGCAGGGCTTATATTCAGCAGTTTTCCAACTGGTTCTTACTCAGCACTATGTCCCCTGCTACCATAAAGGCATTACGTGTGAGTGGGGAAAGGTGAGATGTACAAGATAAAATAGATCTTTTTTTTTTGAGACAGAGTCTCACTCTGTCACCCAAGCTGGAGTGCAGTAGCACAATCTATGCTCACTACAACCTCTTCCTCCTAGGTTCAAGCAATTCATCTGCCTCAGCCTCCCAAGTAGCTGGGACTACAGGTGCATGCCACCACGCCCGGTTAATTTTTGGTATTTTTTAGTAGAGACGGGGTTTCATGGTGTTAGCCAGAATGGTCTAGAATTCCTGACCTCGTGATCCACCTGCATTGGCCTCCAAAGTGCTGGAATTATAGGCATGAGCTACCACACCCAGCCTAAAATAGATTTTTGAAAGAGGAGTTGCCTGTGTACATAGGGAAAGTGAGGGACAGATGGATCTAGCATCCCAGCTACAGCAGCCCCTATTATTCCCCATGAACCCCTGGGGCTCTGAGCATGCACAGCTTGAATACCTCTAGTCCAGCCCCAATATCCCTTGGGGAACCCGGAGGCTACCTAGACTGGCAGAAATGAAGGGACAAGAGTCGGGTGAGGTGGGTGAGGTGCCTAACACCACAGCATTTCAGGAGGTGCACACTCTTGGGGTGGTTCAAGCGTCCCCCATCCTTGTGTGCCCTCACAGAAACCCTGCCTGCGTTCTCCTTTTCTGATAGTCACGGACACACTTATCACCCCTACTAGAAAATCAAGCTCCTGAGGACCACAGCTCAGCTCTGTCTGGTTCACTCACCCCATCCAGAAGGCAAGTTCAAAGCTTGGCATGCAGTAGGTATTAAATATTGTTGCCGAATGACTGATTAATGAAGGATAGAAGGAAAAAGAAAGAAAGGAAAAAAAAATGGCCGGGCAAGGTGGCTCATACCTATAATCCCTACATTTTGAGAGGCCAAGTCAGGAGGACCATTTTAGGCCAGGAGTTTGAGAGCAGCCTGAGCAACATAGCAAGACCCTGTCTCTACAAATAATTTAAAAACAAAATTAGCTGGGCACAGTGGAGCATATCTGTAGTCCCAGCTATTCCAGAGGCCAAGGCAGAAAGATCCCCTGAGCTCAGTAGTTTGAAGCTTCAGCGAGCTCTAATAGTGCCACTGTGCTCCAGCCTGGGTGACAGAGTGAGACCCTGTCTTAAAAAGAAAGAGAGAGAGAAAAAAAACAACAGAGGAAGGAGAAAGCAAGCCAGGAAGAAAAGAACAAAGAAAGGAAAGAGGAAGGGAGGAGGGAGGGAAGGAAGGAAGGAAGGAAGGAAGGAAGGAAGGAAGGAAGGACAGAAGGAAGGATGGACGGATGGTCGGGGAGCCTCCTCACCCTCTCCAAAGCCTGCATCTGGGCTGCCAGCCAACCTCGAGCAGCCACTTTGCTGCTGGGGGCAATGCGTGTGGGTAATTGTCAGCTTCGGCCTTATTCATCCTTCCTGGGGGCCGTGTGCAAAGCAGAAGGTTTCACTTGCCCACTGGGTACTGAATTATAGCTGTGGAGCCGAGTCCATGTAATTAACCAGCAGCCACAAGCCCCAGAGAGTCTGTGAAGGCTGCCGAGTGCACAGGTGGTTTGGGCCCTGAGCAAGGCAACTCCTAATTAGCCTCGGCCTGGTTTTTACAATCCACAGCGCTGGGACCCACCTCCTGGGAGGCTGGCTACACATTGGCTGTGGAGTTCCTTACTGGAGCTCCCAGAAAAGCAGAATTTTGCGTGTGTTTGTGCAGATATTTCGGTAATAGAGAGAGGCTTTCTTATAACTACTCTAAAAGAGAGTAGTTCTTCCATTTGTAATCATCTCCCTTTTAAAGACGACACACTGGTGTTTAGAGAGGTGACGTGCCTTGCTGAAAGCATTGGGGCTGAACTCCAGGTATATGTGACTCCCTATCAAGTTGCCTTATCACTCCACTATGAACATGAAACCTTAATATCATCTACCATTCCTTGAACACTTGGTGTGTTAAACGTGGGATCTTTATTTTCTCAATTCTCACCATAACTTCATGAGTAGACCCACTTATCCCCATTTTGTACTTGAAGTTGAGAGACAAGGGAGCATGTCTGAGGTTGTACAGCAAACAGAGAGGAGCCAGGATGAGAACGACGTAGGAAAGTCTGCAGCCCATGATCACTATGCTGTTGCTAGCCCACAATCGCTAGGGAGGGAAAGGCTGAAGAGACATGCACAGTCAGCATGGGGAAGACTGGACCATGGCTCAGTCTCCAGATGTTAATGGTTGACGAAGCTGGGAGGCAGGAACATACAAAGTGTATCTCAGTTAGATACCATTGCACTTCTTCACACTGATTAGATGGGCACACTTTTAAAAGGTACTGGGGAAATGGAGACTGGCATAGGATCTTTGGAGATCAATTGCCCCATACAACCTAGGCATCCTTTTAGGGAGGAATGAACACTCTTTATGCGACATGAATGGGGCTATTCCTTGCAGCATTTTTGTAATAGAGAATATGTGAAAGCAAGTTAAATGTCATTAGGGGAATGGATAAATAAAATACGGTGTATTCATACAATATAACATTATAATCAGGCATCAGCATGGATAGATTTCAAAAACATAATGATGGGGCCAGGCATGGTGGCTCATGCCTGTAATCCCAACACTCTTGGGAGCTGAGGCGGGCAGATCACATGAGGTCAGTAGTTCGAGACAAGCCTGGTCAATATGGTGAAACCCTGTCTCTAGTAAAAATACAAAAATTAACTGGACTTGGTGGTTGGAGTCTGTAGTTTCCAGCTACTTGGGAGGCTGAGCTAACAGAATCACTGGAACCTAGGAGGTGGAGGTTGCAGTGAGCCAAGATCACTCCACTGCATTCCAGCCTGAGCAACAGAGTGAGACTCCATCTCAAAAAAAAAAAAATGATGGAAGGGAAAAACAGCTGTAGAGCAATATTTGTATTATAGTACCACTTAATGTACTTTTAAAAACATGGAAAGCAATACTGTATACATCTATACACACAGATAGGAAAAGTGTAAAAACAAGAATGGGGAGAATACATGTGAATTTTATCATTGACTTCCTTTAGAGAGACAGAAGAGATGTCTGGGAGAAATATAAAAGGAACTTTAATATATTAAATTCAAAAGATTGATCCCCTGCTTTGTTCCAGGTACTTTTCTGGACACTGAGTATAGGGCAGTGAGCGAAACAGACCAAAATCGCTGCATATGTGAAGCTCACATTTTGGAAAAGGAGCCAGACATGAAACAAGACAAATATGCAAAATATATAGTATGTTTCATGGTGATAAGTACAAAAGAGGAAAAAGAGCAAAAAAGCACACAGGTAGTGTGGAAATTTTAGATAAGGTGGCCAGAGATTACTTCACCTGAAGGAGAGGAAAAATATCTCCAGATAGCTCAAGCGGATATCTAGGGGAAGATCTTTTAGAGATGTGCAAAGGCCCTGGGACTGAGGCATGATTGACAAGTTCAAGTACTGAGCAGGCAGAGAGGCTGGGGAACGCCATAGAGACAAAGGCAGAGAGGGAACAGGGGCTTACCTGGTGGCCAAGAGCTTTTTTGTTTACTGAGTGAGATGGAGAGCTTCTAATGGATTCTGAGCAGAGCAGTGACACAATGTAACTTTTTTTCTTTCTTTCTTTCTTTTTGTTTGTTTGTTTTTTTTTTTTTTTTTTTTTGAGACCACATCTCACTCTGTTGCCCAGGCTGGAATGCAGTAGCACAATCTTGGCTCACCCCAACCTCCACCTCTCAGGTTCAAGCGATTCTCCTGCCTCAGCCTCCCAAGTAGCTGGGACTATAGGTGTGCAGCACCATGCCTGGCTAATTTTTGTATATTTAGTAGACACAGGGTTTCACTATGTTGGCCAGGATGGTCTCGAACTCCTGACCTCATGATCCGCCCACCTCGGCCTCCCAAAGTGCTGAGATTACAGGCGTGAGCCACCATGCCTGGCCATAACTTTTATTTTAATAGAATTACTCTGAGTGTTGTGTGGCTAATTAGGGGGTTTGGGGAGAGGTAAAGAGGACAGCAAAAAGGGCAGAGGCGGTGTTGGGGGGCAGCTAGGAAACAAATGCTGAGTCTGGGGGCGATGATGGTGGCTCAAATCAGGTGGCAGCCACAGAGGCAGACAAGACTGCGGGAGGATCTGGCAGAAGGTAAGCAGGAGCAGGAGCTCAGCTGGAGACAGGAGGAATTTGAAATGCTGTTTGACATTCACATAAAGGTGTTGAGTAGCAACCAGGCTATGAGACTGGAGTTCGGAAGAGAGGCTGGGTCGAAAGAGTAAATTGGGGGCAATCAGCGCACAGGTGATGTTTAGAGCCATTAGCCTGTTAAAATTTTTCTTTCTTTTTCTTTTCTTTTTTTTTTTTTTTTTTTTTTTTTGAGATAACGCCTTGCTCCATCACCCAGGCTAGAGTGCAGTGGTGCAATCATAGCTCACTGCAGCGTTGAACTCCTGGGCTCAAGCAATCCTGTGACCTCAGCCTCCCAAGTAGCTACGACTACAGTTGCATGCCATCACACCTGGCTTTTTTTTTTTTTTTAATAGAGACAAGGTCTTGCTATGTTGGCCAGGCTAGTCTTGAACTCCTTAGCTCAAGCGATCCTGCCACCCTGGCCTCCCACAGTGCTGGGATTACAGGCATGAGCCACCATGCTCAGCCCTGTTAAATTTTTATTTCTTATAATTAAAAGAGCTGAAGCAAATAGGGCAGTGTCAACATCTGTTAATTCTGGGTGGTGGATACAGTGGTGTTTGGAATAATATTCTTTGTACGTTTTAGTATGTTTGAACTTTTTTCTAATAAAAAGTTAATGAATAAGCAGCTTATAAAGCCACAGAGGCTTTAATATGCTGAACAATTCTGTCATGAGGGCTTTGGATGCAAGGCATGAGCACCAGCAACAAGCTGAAAAGTCAAATTCAAATATCCCCCATCACTAACCTGAGCTCAGTGGCAGGGGTTGGCCCTGTCTCTCTGGGCTCCTGCTTTTCTATCTGGACAACACGGGGCTGGCTTCCGACTTATCAGGGTTCTCCCAGTGCTGATCATCTAGGATTCAAGCTGGTGCCCCATAGGCCACTCTGCCCACTCTGATTTTACCCCCTCAGGTCTCTTGCCTAATCCTATATATAAGGCCAGAAATACCCCCAGGAGAGGAGTCTGTAGGTGGAAGGTCAACTTTGCCTCCAAACAAACAGAAACTGCAGCAAAGAGAATCAAAAAGGACAATGCCACATATTCTCTTGGTCCTGGGACCCAAAAGTTAGGTTGAGTGTAAAAACCGGGAGCACCGAGAGTAAAATGCCACAATATTTACGGCTGACGAATGCATCCTGCTCGGGGCTGCAGAGCCATGTGGGGATCTGTGAGCCTGAAACATGCAAATGGGTGGGTGGCCAAACCAAACTACCAATTTTTATTAGACACGGATCGTGATCATATTAACTGTAATAATGTTGGTGATAATAATATTGCGCCAGATTTTGAACTCAGTGCTTAATATATATTCTCTCATTTAACCTCCACAACAACAGTACTGTAAGGTTGTCACTGCATGAGCTAGATTTTGAGATGAGGAAACTGAGCCTCAGAGAGGTCAAGCGGCTCTGAGCTTCGGAGCTCAAGCGTCTCCCTGTGTTGCCCAGGCTAGGCTGGTCTTGAACTCCTGGGCTCAAGCGATCCTCTCACCTCAGCCTCCCAAGGTGCTGGGATTACAGATATGAGACATCGTGTCTGGCCTGGTTTTGATATTATCATTCAGTTGGAGCCTTAAGCAACTTCACACTGTCCATCATCCAAGGAAAAGGTGATTCCTGGCCTAGGTAGAGGAGGAAGAGAGATGGCTTCGAAAAGGGTAAAGGAAAATCCCCTCCTCTCTCTGGTCTCACTTGGTTAGGCCAGACCCTCTAAGCCATTAGTACCTGCTGGAGGGCAGCCCAAGAGGTGGAGGAAGCCAGGCCTGCCACGAGAGATGTGCCGGAACTGGACTGGGGGTGCAGGCCCAGGAAGATGGATCAGTCTCAGGACTCTGGGAGCAGCCATACCTGGTCATGGGTCTCCTGAGCTGAGATATCCTCCTGACCTTCTGAACTATGAACTGTTTTTACTCACCATCGGCTCCCCAGTGCCCAGCACAGTGCCTGGCCCTTGAAGGGTGATGAATGAATACGTGTCCCCTACTAGGCTGTGAACTCCTTTAAGGGAGGCACCATTTGGAGATCACTACAGTGTTGTCCTCTCCTCCCCCCGCCCCAATGCCTGCCACAGTGACCTGCTGATGACCATGGAGCCATCCCTTTCTCCTTATTGGAAGCTCTCAACCCCAAATCCGTGGTTCCGTGGGTCAGACTGAAGTCCAGGTGGTCCTTATGGATGAATGATGGAGACCCCAGCAAGCTGAAAACTGGGAGGAATTATCTCCACTGCTTATGGCCAGGCCTGTTTTTTGCCTTTCTGAATGGCAATAGCATTTTTCAGCAGAGGTCCTCATAGAGCCACACACAGGAGATTCATGCATTTGTCCACTCGTCACTCACTTACCCAGTCATTTGTTCACTTACATATCCACTCTCTCACTCCTGCCTTCAGTCATTTGATTGCTCATCTGATTAATTCATCCATTCATCCAACATCCACTAAACGTTGTGCAGAACATTGAATGCGTATAGAGATGCTTCAGGAACAGATTTTTCTTTTTTTTTTTTTTTTTTTTTTTTTTTTTTTTTGAGACGGAGTCTCGCTCTTGTTACCCAGGCTGGAGTGCAATGGCGCGATCTCGGCTCACCGCAACCTCCGCCTCCTGGGTTCAGGCAATTCTCCTGCCTCAGCCTCCTGAGTAGCTGGGATTACAGGCACGCGCCACCGTGCCCAGCGAATTTTTTTGTATTAATAGAGACGGGGTTTCACAATGTTGACCAGGATGGTCTCGATCTCTCGACCTCGTGATCCACCCGCCTCGGCCTCCCAAAGTGCTGGGATTACAGGCTTGAGCCACCGCGCCCGGCCATGGAACAGATTTTTCACCTGAGAGCTCCCAGATTGGGGCGAGAAAGGTAAGAGCCATGAATACAAATAATCATGCAGGAGCTTAGCGAATAGTGAATGTCGTGAGAAATGTACAGACACATCAGCCAAGGAACACAGAGGGAGAGATTTCTTTCAGTTAATCAGAGGTGGCTTCCTGGAGGATGTGTAATCAGCACCACCTCCAGAATTTCTCCATGGGGAGTGGGTGAGCATGGCAACTTGTCAGGGAAGCTTGAAGCTGCATCCTCTGCAGGGCACTTTACAAAAGACTGAAAAGTAGGCCGGGCGCAGTGGCTCACGCCTGTAATCCCAGCACTTTGGAAGGCTGAGGTGGGCATATCACTTGAGCCCCGGAGTTTGCGACCAGGCTGGGCAACATGGCAGAACCCCATTGCCACCAAAAATACAAAAAAAAAAAAATAGCCAGATGTGGTGGCATGCACTTGTGGCCCCAGCTACTCTGGAGGCTGAGGTAAGAGGATCCTTTGAACCTGGGAGGTGAAGGTTGCAATGAGCCAGGATTGCACTACTGCACTCCAGCCTGGGCAACAGAATGTGACCCCAACTCAAAAGAAAAAACACTGAAAAATAGTCAGCTGCCCACGCCAAAGAATGGGGTTATAATGGAGAGTGAAGAGTTGGTTAAATCTCCCCCAAGTCCCCTCTTGCTTCTCTTGTTGTGTGTGGTCTAGAAGGAAAGGTTGCACGCTCTGGCTGGGCACAACCCCCAATTTTCCACCTTCTCACTCATGGGAAGGGTATGGGCCAGTAGAGGTTCTTGGTGGGACCTTCCAAAGCTCAGGGCCAAGGATAGAGGCCCTGGTCTGCCCATAGTAAGGGCTTTTATAGGGGAGATAGAATGAGGCCCTGAGCCAGGGCAGGAGGAGCCCCTGTGAAGGAGGGAACAGAAATGGCAGACATAGAATGCAGAGGACTTGGAGACAAGGTGGATGTAGCTGCCCGTCTGAGCTCCATGTGTGCGTTTGAGCCTGAGTCTGGTTTCCCTGAAACCTTGGCTGGTGGGCAGGAGAGGTGGGTGCAGCCACCTGTACCCCTGGTGAAAAGCAACTATACTGCTCAGCCTTTCCTCTGCCCTCCTCTGCCTGCTCTTCCCAACCCCCAGCCCAGGGCATCTGGCTGGGCCGTGTGCAGGGCGTCTGGCCCCAGGGAGAGGTGGGGTGAGCTGCAGAATACACCCACATGGCTATAAATGGGGAGCCTCTGGCTGCTGCTCACCCAGCCTCCCTTCCCCAGCAGTGACAGCACCAGAGCCTTTTGGACGCCCTGGACCATGGACCCCGGTAAATGTGTCTGCATGTCTGGTGAGTAAAGAGGCCCACCCTAGGGTCTGGAAACCTTGGACCAGCTTCCTACAGGTCCCTGATGAAAACTTTCCTTCCCTCCAAATAGGAGCCACCAATGGGGTTTGTCCTGGGACCAGATGGGTGGACTGGCTGCCTGTGGGGCAGCTCCCACTCTGTGTTAGCTCCCAGCATCCTGGCTCAGGGAATGGCTGAGAGGGGGCCCTGCAGAACTTGGTCTTTCTAGCTGTTAACCCCTAAGGGCCGCCACCAGAGTGAGGAGAAGAACTCTGGCCCAGAACCTGGCAATCTGGTTTGGGTCCATTGCCGCCATCCCCTCACTGGCACTTACTCATTCTGGTCCTCAGTTTCCTCATCTGTAGACTGAGGTTCCTTATTCCCAGCCAACCACATCCCAGAGTTGCTATAAAAGTGCTAAAACCGTTAAGCACCTGCAGATGCCAGGGGAGTTGCCTCTAACTTATGTGGACTCTTGAGTCTTTGAAACGGCTTAATTCCACAGAAGCATGTTGGCCAGAAGGAGAGAAATCAGGGTTCAAAGCCATCCTGGGATTTTATAATCATGGGAATGGTATAAAGAAGTCTCGCAAGTCTGGGTGCTATGGCTCAACCTGAGGTCCCAGCGCTTTGAGGCTTAGGCAGGAGAATCACTTGAGGCCAGGAGTTCAATGCCAGCCTGGGGAACATAGCGAGACTCCATGCCTACAAATCTTTTTAAACTTAGCTGGGCATAGTAGTGTGTACCTGTAGTCCCAGTTACTCAGGAGGCTAAGATGGGATCGCTTGAGCCCAGGAGTTCGAGGCGGCAGTAAGCTGATTGCACCACTGCACTCTAACCTGGGTAATAGTGCAAGATCCTGTCTCAAAAATAAATGGAGTCTTATAAGACTCCCTTGTCCTTAACAAGGGAGTCATCTCTGTACCAAAAACTTGCAAAAGGGGCAGGAGCTTCTAGCATTTTGAAACTCAAAATGAAAGATGGGATAATTTTTTTTTGAAGTGTAGACAGTCTTTACGGTATAAAAACAGACGGTTTTTATGGTGTAAAAACAAGATCTGGGCCAGGCATGGTGGCTCATGTCTGCAATCCGGCACTTGGCGGGTAAGGCAGGATGATCGCTTATGCCCAAGTAGTTTGAGACCAGCCTGGGCAATATAACAAGGCCCTGTTTCTACAAAATTAAAAAAAATTAGCCAGGTGTGGTGGTACGTGCCTGTTGTCCCATCTATTCAGGAAGCTGAGGCAGGAAGATCACTTGAGCCCAGGAGCTTGAGGCTGCAGTGAGCTGTGTTCCCACCATGGCACTACAGCATGGGTGACAGAGCAAGACCAGAAAGGAAGAAAGGAGAAGGGAGGGGAGGGGAGGAAGCTCTGTGGCTCTTGTTTTGAGTTCAGTGACGTTCCTTGACCTTTCTTTAACCCATTCATGGTTTTCATCTTGCCTTGTGAAGGTGACAAGGGTGTGAAAGGCTTTTTTTTTTTTTTTAAGATAGAGTCTCACTCCATCACCCAGGCTGGAGTGCAGTGGCAAGATCTTGGCTCACTGTAACATCCATCCCCTGGGTTCAAGGCATTCTCATGCCTCAGCCTCCCTAGTAACTGAGATTACAGGTGTGTGGCACCATGCCCAGCTAATTTTTTTTTTTTTTTGCATTTTTAGTAGAGATGGGATTTCTCCATGTTGGCAAGGGTGGTCTCAAACTTCTGGCCTCATGTGATTCACCTGCTTGGCCTCCCAAAGTGCTGGGATTACAGACGTGAACCACTGTGCCTGGCCAAGAGGATGTGAAAGGCTTTGATAGTTCCCAGAGGAACCTTGGGCTTGGTAATGTTGGCTGCATCTGTTGGTTCCCATTGTACATAAGAATTATTTGTGTTACTTTTCAAAAATATGGACTCCATTTCCCCACCAACATTTACGAATGAGAACATCTCAAGGGTTGGTCCCAGGAATCTGCATTTTTACAGTTATCCCGGGCTTGATTGACGCAGCCATGCCAGTTCCCATCCGTGCCCTGTAACTGTGGAGTATTGCACAGTACTGGACACTGGGGTGATGCTCAGCAGCCTTGTCACCCTCTTGTCCAGTTCCCAAGGACAACCCAGGAGCCCTGCCACTGTGACAGTCGGCATCATGCCTTGTGTTCCTCACTCTGTCTCCATCCTCACGTTCGTGGTGGCTCTGTCCTCTCTTCTAGGAGGAATCTGCATGTGTGGAGACAACTGCAAATGCACAAACTGCAACTGTAAAACATGTCGGAAGAGTGAGTATGGTGACTGGGGACACTGGGCTGGGAGTTAGAAAGGTCCAATCTCGGCTGGGCGCAGTGGCTCACGTCTGTAATCCCAGCATTTTCGGAGGTTGAGGAGGGTGGATCACCTCAGGTCAGGAGCTCGAGACCAGCCTGGCCAACATGGTGAAACCCCGTCTCTACTAAAAATACAATAATTAGCTGGGCATGGTGGTGGATGCCTGTAATCCCAGCTACTTGGGAGGCTGAGGCAAGAGAATCACTTGAACCCCAGAGGCGAAGAAGGTTGCAGTGAGCTGAGATGATGCCATTGCACTCCAGCCTTGGTGACAAGAGTGAAACTCAGTCAAAAAAAGAAAGAAGGAAGGAAGGAAGAAAGAAAGAAAGTCCAATCCCCATCCTCAATCCTCCAGCCATGGTGATTGGAGAGGTTGTGGGTGCCTTTTACCCATTTGGTAAACATCTGAAATGAGAACCATGCAGAGACCTACGGCAGAGCTCTACATGGCTGCAGCCCACCCAGGGATGAGGGCATCCACAGTGTTTGGAGCAGGAAGAAGACTGAGGAGAGGTTCTGTCCCGCCCACTGGTAATGGGGCTAGAGCACTGGTCTGGAGTCATGAGCCCTAGGTTCTAGTCTTGCCTTTGCCACTGTCCCATGACCTTGGCAAACCCTTTCCCTTCTGTGAGCTTCTGATGGACTCTAGATGACCCCTGGGATCCCTTCCAGTTCTAACATCCCTCAACCTCTTGTCCCAGGATTTTTGCTAATATGGATTGAAACCTCATCCACACACCCCTCTTTTCCAACTTCCTCTAAGTGGTGGGAGGGGCAATGGTGAGATGGGAGTGTTGACCCACAGCGGATCTGTGCATCTCCTGACTCTTTCAGGCTGCTGTCCCTGCTGCCCCCCGGGCTGTGCCAAGTGTGCCCGGGGCTGCATCTGCAAAGGAGGCTCAGACAAGTGCGGCTGCTGCCCATGAAACCCATCCATCATGTCCACCTCTTCCTAGGAGAGAAAACTGGGGAGCGTCTGTACAGTGCATGAATTGAGAAGGTGGAATAATTGTACAATAGGATGTGCTTTTTATATGTTTGCCCAAATGTAGTGTTGGTCGCATTCGTGTAAAGTACTTGGGGCAATAAAGTTTTCACTCTTAGTTGTCTGGTGGCTCAGAGCATCGTTTTACCATTATTAATCCAGCAGGACCAAAAGGGGCTGCTTCTGTTGCAGATCCTGTAACCACCCACTTGTACCTGTGACAGATGGCTGCCTGCTGAAAGGTCCTGCGACTCTGCCTGGGGGCTTTCTTCTGCTGCACAAGCTTGCTTGACCAATGCACAGAGCAGGCCAGGAGTACTGAGGAGTTAAAGTCACTGGGAACAGCCCTTAGCCAATGACAAGTGGAGGTCGGTGGGTAAATATCACAGCATCCTCACCCCTCAAAAGGAACCACTCTGAGACTCATTCTATGTTGTCTCCTGGAAGCCTCTAGAAGCACTGAGCTTCGAAAGCTCACAGCAGTAACCTGCTCATTAATGTAACCTACAGTGGCCTCCTTCCTTGCCTCACCTCCCCATTTCCCCATCATCACTTCCTGGGATTTCCACCCAAAGAAACTATTTGTACAGGGTTCACTTTGTGGATAACCTCATCTTGGCCAGGCTCTCCTGACATAGCCCAGAATGCCTCATTGTGCAAATGTAGCTGTTTAACGGGTTTGAGCACTGAATCAGTCATGAATGGACGCTGTGTGTATCTGAAGGTAATCTCCAAGGCCAAGACATTGAGGGTATTAGCTGCCCTGGTTTGGTTACTTAGAACAGTCTTTAGGACTGGATGAACTGGCAGACATGAATCAGGAAGCAGAATCTGGTGGAGGTGCAGAAACAGCATCCTAAGCAGACCTCCTAGAAGATAACTTTTTAGATAAACAGCTGAGAAGGCGGAAGTCCCTGGAGGCTGGCACTGGGGACTGGGGTTGATCCCCAGCTCTCACCCACACGACCATCCTCAGCAGAGCTGAAGACAAACCCAAGCTCTGAGACAATGTTCATTCATGCCATCCCTGGCCTGAACTAGGGCCCGTCAGAGAACAGAGCGGCCTCCTCCTCCTCCAACCTCTGTCAAGCAACCGTCAGATACAGGAGTGGGTGAGAATAGAGTCTTTGCCAAGGTCACAGAGCAGCCCCAGGGTGTCAAAGAGGGCTGGGCTCAGCCAGGATTTACTGCATGCTTCCTGGAACTGATCACCTTCATAATCCACACTGTCATTATCCCTATGTGGAACTTAGCTGGGGCCTCCCTGGGAAGGTTTTCGCCCTGTGTCCATGAGTTGTGCCTTAGACACAGAATCATAGTGCAGTGGAAACAGCTTGGCCCTGGGGTCAGACATTCCACCACTCCCTGGCAACATGACCCTGACCAAGTCATTTACCCTCTTGAGGCTCAACTTCCTCATCTGTGAAATGCATCTCCTTCGCAGAGTTGTAGAGAGAAAGTGTAGCATAGAATCTGTGCACATAGCAGGTGCCTCATAAACAGGGATTTTAGCAGAGCTACAGTCTATCCTAGGCTTCTGTTTATTAATCTCTGAAAAGGCCCCTGACAAGTCATTCTCTGTCATTGCAGAGCTCTTAAGCACCTTGAGAAGGACACAACACAAGGGATTATACCTGCCAGGGGGCACAACAGTCCCTTGTGCCTCCAGCAAGCAGGTTGGCAACTCACCCTGCAACCTCAGCCTCGGTACCCACTAAGATGCTGACTCATCTCATCCAAATGCCTTTAGAGTAGCTGCTTCTGCACAATCTCACTTACTACCATCCCATCATTGAAAGGGAGATTCAGCCCTCAGATTCTCATTTTAACAATAATAACATCAACAACTAATATTTATTGAGCACTTAATATGTGCTCAACACCTAATAAGTACCGAGCATTGTCCTAAGCAGTTTACAAACATCGTCTCATGGACTCTGCACCATCAGGACCACTTCAGAGCCAGATAACCAGGGCCCTGCTCTGGACCCTCTGCTTCAAAGGACCTGTCTCTGGTCTTCCTCCTCCCCACAAGAGGGGAGTCCGAGGGTCCGAGGGAATCTGTCCAACTAGAACCCATGCTCATTCCTCCCCTGAGTCCCCCATCTAGCACCATCTAGACAATGTTTTGAGTACCTGCGACCCCAAAGGCTAATTCTAGGGTCTGCGTAGGCCCCCTCTCCCAGTGGTCTATCCTTCCCGAAGGTGGACCATGCCATCAGTCTGTATACTCCTGGACCCAAAGGATGGCCAAGGGCAGATGTATTCAGAGATGAGAGGATGTGTGAATAGACTGGACACATGAGTTTTTATGTCTACATTGAGTGGGGCAGTCAGGGCGGGAAGAGCAGGGGGTGAACTGCACCTAGGCCTCCATTCTTGCTTTTGCCCCATGCTCTACAAGTGTTAGGGGCAGGCCTGCACTAACAACCCTGGAAGAGAATCCTGTTAGATAATAGGATCCTGTTAGG
This sequence comes from Aotus nancymaae, assembly GCF_030222135.1. Lineage (NCBI taxonomy): Eukaryota > Metazoa > Chordata > Mammalia > Primates > Aotidae > Aotus > Aotus nancymaae. The sequence continues at coordinate 11,864,888 of NW_026988443.1, forward strand.
TCCCCCACTTTGCAGATAAAGATGCTGAGGCTCCAGGAAAGTCAGTGGCTGAAATTCACAAGGATTCCAAGAGGCAGAACTGGGAACTGAGCTTAGGTCTGCCTGACCCAGAGGCCATGCTCTTGTCTACGCAATATGGATGAGGCAGAGAGAAGGCCGTAGGCAATGCTGCCCCAGAGCCAGGCAAGTAGAGTCCTTGCCCAGGGCCTTGTAGTTTAGACAGCACACACATCACAAGCACACAAATGTGTTAAAGTGCAGTCCCTGACATTTTAGCCACCAGGGACCAGTTGTGGTGGAAGACAACTTTTCCATGAACAATGGGACCGGACAAGATGGTTTTGGGATGAAACTGTAGTTAGATTCTGATAAGGAGTGCACAACCTAGATCCCTCGCAGTTCACAATAAGGTTCTCACCCCAGTGGAAATCCAGTGCTACCTCTGATCTGACTGGAGGCAGAGCTCAGATGGTAACACTCACTTGCCCCAAAGCCCAGTTCCTAACAGGTCACAGACCAGTACTGCAGCCTGGTGGTTGGGGAAACCTGTATTAAAGAATACATGGGGCCGGGCGCCATGGCTCACGCCTGTAATCCCAGCACTTTGGGAGGCCAAGGCAGGCAGATCACAAGGTCAAGAGATCGAGACCATCCTGGCCAACATGGTAAAAGCCCATCTCTACTAAAAATACAAAAATTAGCTGGACATGGTGGCGCGCGCCTGTAGTCCCAGCTATTCGGGAGGCTGAGGCAGGAGAATTGCTTGAACCCAGGAGGCGGAGGTTGCGGTGAGCCGAGATCGCACCATTGCACTCCAGCCTGGGTAACAAGAGCGAAACTCCGTCTCAAAAAAAAAAAAAAAAAAATTTTGTCAACTATATTTAAATACGTAAGAACCCCTTCCTCTTTGAATGTCTCTTTATCATAATATTCTGTCTTTATTTTATGGAGTCATTTCTTGAATCTCTCTGGAGTTAAATGGTTTTAATTTCTTATCGTATTCTCTTTTTTGGAGGCCTAAACAAATATTTATTAAATTCCTATTATAAGCTAGATTTTATACTCTGACCTAGGGATAATACATTGTTGAATTTTCCTTGAATTATTTCTGCTTCTTTGAGCTGAAAGCAGGCTCTTTGGGTAAGGGGAGCTTGCTGACTGGCAAGCTTGTTTTTCGCATGCCCAGGTGGGGAGGTGGTAGACAAGTCTGGCCACTCCTTGGGGTCAAAACAAGAAGGGCCATCTTCTGTGGGACTGACCCTCCTCTGGAAACCCTGGCTCCTCCTAGACCGGCTGCTTGATTTCTTCATAGAAAATCTTGCAGTCTCAGCCTGGGGGAAAATGATGGGGCTGCCCAAGTAGTGGTATAGGGGTCAGTGTGACAATCACATGTCAGTTCTACATCCAGACCTTCCATCAGCTGCCATCCTGGTTTTTACTTCTCCTTCCTCTTCTGCTCTCTCGGACTCACCTCACCTCACCCAAAAAAACAAAGCACACCAAAATATCCCACAGACTTCCGCACTTCTTGATTTGAGCTGTGGCTTTCTCTACTCCCATTTACCCATAAATGTGATTTAACTCATTCCAGTATTCCAGAAATGGTAAAAGCTCAGATCCCTTGATGTGCTGTCCAAGCCATCTCCCCCAACACAGCTCTTTTATTGGCTTTTTGTTCCCTCTTTATCCTTCTTTAGTTTATTTCAATGAGTGTTCAGGAGGAGGAGCGGTAAATCCATGTGCTCAACCTCCCATCTTGAGCCAAAAGTCAGCCAGGCTTTTGATTGGTATGATTCTGAATCTTTACAAAAACTCTGCAGGATAGAGATTATTATCTCCAACCCACAGATAAGGAAAACTGAGACTCAGAGAAGTGAGAGACCTCATCCCAAGCTCGAGCATAACTAGCTGGTGGAGAAGCTTGAAGACCATGAGGGAAGATGAGCTGGAGGGAAAGAAAAGCCACAGGGAGAAGTGATCAGAGTGGCTACGTGTGGCCCTGAGGGTAACACTTGAGCATTGAGAGGAAACACCAAGGAAACAGATTTTAGGTCAAGAAAAAGTAGAGCTTTCTCATGGCAGAGCTGCCTGCAGCAGGAAAGTGCTGTGTTAGGAGCCTGACATGTCATGGCTTGTGTTCCTGTACTGCCTAAGGGACAACAGCAACCTCAGAGAGGCTGTGACCAACTCTGCACCTGCTTGGGCCATACTGAACTGGGATGGAGGCCAGAGGAGGGTGTGGTGAGGAGGGCAGGTGGAGCCCAGATCACAGTACAGGAAGGCAAGGTCCTCATGGGGGCTGTAGGGGGCGCTCCAGGCCCAAAGACAGGGGCAGCAGGAGTCATCTGAGTTTTGAGGGCGGAGTTTCCCACCTCACTTTGGCTGCTGTGGGAGCCCAAGAGAGCCTAGAAAGGGCCTGGACCCTTCAGACATGGCTGCTGGGAGGACAAATCAGGACAAGCTCTCCAAGGGCTCAGAAGGCCATAGGTGTAATGGATCTTAACAATGTGCAAATCACCCAGATTCACAGGGCGTGGACTTTTAAAATAATTTGGCAATATTCTCCTCACCTGTGAAATGGAGATAATAATCTCTATCCTGCAGAGTTTTTGTAAAGATTCAAAATCATACCAATCAAAAGCCTGGCTCAGGCTTTTGGCTCAAGATGGGAGGCTGAGCACATGGATTTACCTCTCCTCCTCCTGAACACCCATTGAAAGAAACTAATAAGTAAATCTAAGAACCATAAAAACATTCTTCCTGGCCAGGCACGGTGGCTCACACACCTGTAATCCCAGCACTTTGGGAGGCTGAGGCAGGCGGATCTTGAGGTCAGGAGTTCAAGACCAGCCTGGCCAATATGGTGAAACCCCCGTCTCTACTAAAAATACAAAAATTAGCTGAGTGGGGTAGTCCCAGCTACTTGGAAGCCTGAAGCAGAAGAATTGCTTGAACCCAGGAGGTAGAGGTTGCAGTGAGCCAAGGTTATGCTACTGCACTCCAGCCTGGGCAACAGAGTGAGACCTTGTCTAAAAATAAAAAACAAAAAACGGCTGGGCACAGTGGCTCACGCTTGTAATCCCAACACTTTGGGAGGCTGAGGCGGGTGGATCACAAGGTCAGGAGTTTGAGACCAGCCTGGCCAACATGGTGAAACCTCATCTCTACTGAAAATACAAAAATTAGCAGGGCGCAGTGGCGGGTACCTGTAATCCCAGCTACTCAGGAGGCTAAGGCAGGAGAATCACCTGAACCCAGGAGGCGGAGGTTGCAGCGAGCTGAGATCATGCCACTGCACTCTAGTTTGGGCAACAGAGGAAGACTGTCTCAAAAAAAAAAAAAAAAACCATGGAAAACGGTTATAGCAAAACCTAAACAGATAACAAGCCATAAATTAATTACACAGTAGTTTCCCAAAAAGAAGCCACATAAAATACAAAATATTGAAATGAAATATACTAAAATGTTAACAGGGATTGTGCTGAGATCACAGTAAAAGATCGTTTTTTCTGTGAAAGATAGAATTTCCCAAAATTTACCGAAGTAGTATGTTTTAAAATAAATACATTCTGAAAAGGAAAAAAAATAGCATGTATCCTTTGAGCCAGAAATTTTACTTTAAGAAATGTTGTATGGAAAAGGAAAAAAAATCATGAATTATACACAAACAAATGCTCCCAAGGTGTTTATCACGGCATGAATTATAATAGTGAAGATTTGGAAACAATCAAAATGTCTCAGAGTAGGGTACTGGGTAAGTCAATTATGGAATGAATCTATTAAAATAAAATTGTAGAAGTGAAATTTGTGTCATGGATGTTCACAATCTACTGATAAGCAAGGAAGAAACTCATTTATAAATCAGCATGTACTAGGGGCTTCTAATTTTATATTTAAGGGAATTATATATGTACTTTTCATTTTTTTCCAGAATTTTCTACAATCAACAAAGGAAGAGGAGCTGGGGAGAAGAGCTAGACCCAGGTGGGGAACTAGACCCAGGTGGAGACCCAGGTGTTTTTAAAATCTGAGGCACAGATGGGATGAATGATTAAATTTACTTTTGAAGACAAGGAAAGGGTAGAATATTGGAATTGAAACCATCTTGGAAAAGTTGGGCCATTTGACAAGAGATATAGGCTAAATGGAGGCGTCCCCCTTCTCTGTGCCCAGCCTTACTGTCCTTCCCTTGCAAATTACTTCTCCAAGTGTTCTCCTTTGATTTGTCATATTTGAGCCTCAAACACCTTTGTCAAGGAGGCAGGGGCAGTCCATGACACTCTGCATTTGATAGAGGCCAAACATGCAAATTGGCGATGAGGCTGGGATTGTGAAGCAGGCCCTCTGATTCCCCTGGCTCCTTTCCCTACCTGTTTGAGTTGCTAAAAATCAAGGCTAGATTGTTACAGGATAAAGTGGAGCAGGATGTCTCTGCTTTGGCAATATTGACATTTGGGGCCAGATGAGCCTTGGTTTTAGGGGGTTATCCTGTACCTTTTAGGATGTTTGGCAGTATCCCTGGCTTCCACCCATTAGACACCAGTAGTGCCACTACCCCCTCAATCCCACCACTATCAAAAATGTTTCTGACATTGCCAAATGACCCCTGGGGGCAAAACCACCCACAGTTGAGAACCACTGAGATAAACGAGGTGTGAGAGGAATCTTTGGTGCCTCAATGTCATTCCTGGGAGAAGGCAATGCTGTCTGTTCCTGCACCTGGGAAGCTCTTTCTTTCTCTCTCTTTTTTTTTTCTTTTCGAGACAGGGTCTCACTTTGTCACTCAGGCTGGAGTGCAGTGGCATGATCTTGGCTCACTGCAGCCTCAACCTCCTAGGCTCAAGAGATCCTCCTGCCTCAGCCCCCCAAATGCCTGGGACCACAGGCACACACCACCATATCCGCTAATTTTTTGTATTTTTTGTAGAGACGGAGTTTCACCATATTTCCCAGGTTAGGATTACAGTTGTGAGACACCGCATCTGGCCCATGTGTTGATCTTTAGAACAGCTCTCTCCTCACCCAAGCTGTGGGTTCTTGAAGAAAGACATTATCTTACTCACTTTATGGCTGGCGTTCCTAACATGAAGTCTGGATTAAGGCGGTGCTCCATAGATGTTTGCGGTTTGAAATGAAATTCACCACCATGTTACTCTTTTAAGCCAAGCAGGATGAGGATGGGGTGGGCTACAGGGTAACTTCATGGCTCTATATTTAACTCAGCCTGACTCTTCATGACTCAGCCTTCAAGGATCCCACAAAAAGAATTAGCCCAAGGTCAGACTCACTCAATTCTCTTAGGCATTCATTCACTCAACATTCAAAGGACATTTCAGGTGTGCAGGGAACTTTGCTAAGCACAGAAGTGGGGAGGGGAAGAAATCATCCCTCTTAACCCCTCACCTTCGGGGACCTCAGAGTCTGTCATGAAGATGTCAGAATATCTTGTCTCCTCTCCTATAGTGGAGAATATATCTAGACAAGAACCTCACTGAAGTGCCGAGGAGGGGAGGTTACAGCTTGCTGCAGGCAGGAGTGAAGGCTTCCTGGAGGGCGTGATATTTGAGCAGGGCCTAAAAGGATATGTAGTTTTTTGTTTGTTTGTTTTTTGAGACAGGGTCTCACTCTGTCTCCCAGGCTGGAGTTGAGTGGCAAAATCTCGGCTCACTGCAACCTCCACCTCCCAGGTTCATGTGATTCTCCTGCCTCAGCCTCCTGAGTAGCTGGGATTACAGGTGTGCACTACCACACCCAGCTAATTTTTGTATTTTTAATAGAGACAGGGTTTCACCATGTTGACCAGGCTGGTCTCAAACTCCTGACCTCAGATGATCCACCCGCCTTAGCCTCCCAAAGTGCTGAGATTATGGACATGAGCCAATGCATCCAGCCTGAAATTCATTATAAAAGGAAATCTTGCATCACTACTATAGAGGAGATGCTGAATCATTTGCCATAAACAGGAGGTAACCATGGAGACAAAAACAGAAAACATAAAGCCAAGTTATTAAATGTCTAGCTAGGTACTGTGGCATGGTGGGGCTCCCCTGTTCTTTCCTGCATCCTCTGCTCATTCTCTGTTAAAAAGGGGAGCTGGGTTGGGCATGGTGGCTCATGCCTGTAATCCCAGCACTTTGAGAGGGTGAGGCAGGAGGATCATTTGAGCCCGGGAGTTCCAGAGCACCCTGGGCAACATGGTGAAATCCTGACTCTACCAAAACAAACAAACAACAACAACAACAAACCCCCAAGACACACACACACACAAATTAGCCAGGCATGGTGGTATGTGCCTGTGGTCCCAGCTACTTAGGAGGGACTTGAGGATCGCTTGAGGATCACTCGTGGGAGGATCGCTTGAGCCAGGGAAGTCAAGGATGCAGTGAGCCATGATTGTACCACTGCACTCCAGCCTGGGTGACAGAGCAAGACCCCATCAGAGAGAGAGAGGAGAGAGAGAGAGAGAGAAAGCTGGGCCAGTGTAGGAGAGGCACGGAAGACATCTTAGCTCCAAGCTGAGTCTCCTTAGAGCAACCAGGAAGATTCATCAAGAACTGAAAAGAGAATAATTTTTAATTACAATCATCTCACTTTGGGAAGCTAGACCAGTGGAATCAGGCTTGGAGTCAAGAGACATGGTTCAAGTTCTGGCTTCATTACAACTTTGCTGTGTGACTTTGGACAAAAGCTATGCTGTCTCTGAGTTTCTTCATCTGCTAAAATAACACAGATGGTACTCATGACATGAGTTTTCAGAAAGAATCTCAGGATCCCTACTCAAACTCTGGTGTAAGAGGAGCAAGGATGTCATAGGTGAGCAACAGCTATCTGCACCGGGGACACGGAGGTAAAGGAATTTACCAAGACAGTTGTAGATAAAGAAAGGCAGATTTATTTAAAAAAGTATGAAAATACATTGCCAGGGAGCAACTGGCAAAAGCAGCAGAAGAGGAGCCGGCTGCAAGGAAGCAAAGGCTTGCTGAGGATTTGATAGAATGGAATTGGGCTGACTGATAACACCAATGCAGCAGGGAGCTTACCTTGAATTCTTCCATCCGCAGGGGCGTTTGGTAAATCGAGGCATTTGATGGTAAGCGGGAAACATGCAAGTTATGTACGTTATCTGCACAGGAGGTCCATAAGTCCTGAGCCAAGGTAGACCGTAGACCTAGAGCTCATCTGCTTTATCTCTTTGCTTTCCCCTGGTCCCACCAGTCTGACTCCTTTTCCTTAGTTAGGATTCCACAAAGGATAGGACAGAGGAGGAGGGACATTTTGCCAACTTGAGGGTAAGATCCTGGTGCATCAATAATCCAGTGACAATTGGGAAGCCAAAGTTACAAAAGACTTGAAAGAATTTAGGTGCCCAGAAGCTAGTTCCTGCGGTGACTGCCCCAGGTCTCCTCCAGGTAAGTGCTGGGCCCCCTGCTGTTGTGGAACGGAACTTGGTTCAGGCTAGGATCTGCTTGGAATGGAGAGTCCACCTTCACGGAGAGGTCTAAAGTCAGTGTGGTTTTTTGGTTTGTTTTTTTTTTCCCTGTTTTTTGTTTTTGTTCTTTTGAGATGGAGTCTCACTCTGTCACCCAGGCTGGAGTGCAGTGGTGCGATCTCAGCTCACTGCACTGCCTCCCAGGTTCAAATGATTTTCCTGCCTCAGCATCCCAGGGAGGCTGAGGATTACAGGCACTGGGATTACAGGCACCACCACTGTGGATAGCTGGGATTACAGGCACCCACCACTGTGCCTGGGCTAATTTTGGTATTTTTAGTAGAGACAAGATTTAACCATGTTAACCAGGCTGGTCTTGAACTCCTGACCTCAGGTGATCCACTCACCTTGGCCTCCCAAAGGCTGGAATTACAGGCGTGTGCAAACAGGCCTGGCCTAAAGTCAGTGTTTTGATGTCCTCTTGTGTGGGAGACCACGTACACTATCACGGGCCAGGCTGTGGGCTGAGTCAGGACTGGTGCAGGTCATGTAGGGCCTGAATGGGGCATTTCCAGAAGTTGACGACCTGCCTTGTGGGTAGAGAGAAGAGGCAGGATGACTTTCTTTGCTGCAGACCTGAAGGTTCTGCAATTCCATAAAGTTTACTTGGGGTATCAAAACATTGTCAACTATCCAGGAGCCTAGCAAGTAGCATGCCTAATAAATAGAATTCATAGTGGACTGAATTAAAGACATCAGGGCAGTCTGAAGAATAATGCACTTAGGGCTGGAAGCAGTGGCTCATACCTGTAATCCGAGCACTTTGGGAGGCCGAGACGGGTGGATCACGAGGTCAGGAGATCAAGACCATCCTGGCCAACATGGTGAAACCCCGTCTCTACTAAAAGTGCAAACATTAGCTGGTCATGTTGGTGCACGCCTGTAGTCCTAGCTACTTGGGAGTCTGAGGCAGGAGAATCGCTTGAACCCAGTAAACAGTGGTTGCAGTGAGCCAAGATCACACCACTGCTCTCCAGCCTGGCAACAGGGCAAGACTTCGTCTCAAAAAAAAAAAAAAAAGAGTAATGCACTTATATTTAAGTCCAGGATCTGCCTCCAGGACAAGCCACTGAATCTCTCTGAGCCTCAATTTTCTTCCCTACAAAACGGAGTTAACAATGCCTGCCATAGGGTAACTGGAAGGCATCAATGAGATAATATGTGAAGAAGTCAGTGAGATAACATGAGATTAGCTCCCCACGGTGCTCTATATGGTACCTGATACATGGTAAACTCCCAGGAAGTAGAAGACGTTGTCCATAGTAGGCACTAGCAGTCATCTGATCAACCCATGTGAAAAGTGGGGCACAACCTGGGGAGAGGCTTCATTGAGTTCACTACACCACTTACTAGACAAGCTGAAACTGGAAACCATGGGACTCCTACACCCGTGCCCTTTCTCTAGCTTCAGCTGCCCTGTGCACAAAATTGTTCATTCAACATTCATTCTACTCATAAATCCAGATTTCTCCAAGAAATGACTTTATTTATATGTTTGCATTTGCAAACTCTCTTTGTATACTGTTTACCCAGGCTCCTAAAATCCTAGCCAATTGTTGAGTCCCAGGATAGTAAATTGGGAAACTCTTTGAGAACAATGCAACAGTCTTAATCCTGCACTGGACCAATTTCAATCAGAGTGTGGGACTTGCTGGGTTCCTTGCTTTTTTTCTGAGATCATTTGGGGATTTTCCATCCCTTAGTGTGACCTTGAGTGATCTCCACCCCTCAGCCTACTGGTCTTGCCTCTTGACCCCAGTCTAATTGAAAAAATAAAAGTTTCTGTGAACTCCCTTCTTGCAGGAAGCTCTAGGATTGGGTGCAAGGCCTAGATTGAGGACTGATGTCTGTGACTCAGGTGGCCTATGCTGACGTCTGCAGTACTGTATCAATTACAGGCCACAGGTGACTGTGTTTCAGGAAGCACAGAGCTGAGGCCAACAATGCGACTGGGTGTCAAGCAGGAGCTTTAGGAACTCAGGCTCCCTGCAGAGTCCCTGCCTGACCTCTTCATTCATAAATAGTGAGAATCAATGTGGACTCTGCTCTAAGTCTTTTCCCAATGCCATCCCATTTAAGTCCCTGACAAATCTATTAAGTAGGAACTATTATTATTATTACTATTATTTCCATTTTACCCTTGAGCAACTCAAGGCACAGAAATGTTAAGTTGCCCTTGCTGGTAACTGGCTATGGTATTTGCTTGTTTGCTTTACAGAGAGAAGGGGTCTTGCCATGTTGCCCTGGCTGGCCTTGAACTCCTGGGCTCAAATGATCTTCCTACCTCATCCTTCCAAGTAGCTGGGACTACAGGTGCACACCATCATGCCTGGCTGCCATATTACTATTAAGCGGCAGAGTCACACTGTAAACTCAACTAGCATGACCTCAGACTCATTCATTCATTCTCTCATCAAGTAACTGAGTCCTGAATGTCTACCATGTACCGGGCACTGTTACAGGCACTTCAGAGACACCAGTGAACAAAAACAATCAATGATCCTTGCTCTTTCCTGCTTAAATTCTTTTTTTTTTTTTTTTGAGACAGAGTCTCACTCTCTTGCCCAGGCTGGAGTGCAGTGGCGTGATCTCGGTTCACGGCAACCTCTGCCTCCCAGGTTCAAGCGATTCTCCCTGCCTCAGCCTCCTGAGTAGCTGGGACTACAGGTGCATGCCACCACACCTGGCTAATATTTTGTATTTTTAGTAGAGACGGGGTTTCACTGTGTTAGCCAAGATGGTCCCGATCTCCTGACCTCGTGATCCACCTGCCTCGGCCTCCCAAAGTGCTGGGATTACAGGTGTGAGCCACCACGCTGGGCCTCCTTGCTTAAATTCTAGCAGGAGACAGACAACATATAATCATTACGATAAGTAAATTATTTAGTTTGTTTGCAAATGTTAAATGCTGTGGAAAAAGGGAAGACAGAACAAGGCAAAGGAGATGAGAAGCACTGGGGCGTTGAGGCATGTGCTGCAATTTACATAGTGTGATCATGATGGGCTTCACAGAGAAAGCAGATTTGAGAAAAGACTTAGAAGTAAAGAAAGAAGGGAGTGACTTGCATGGATATCTGGGGAAGGAGAATCACAGGCCACGGAAAAATAGACAAAATAACTTCGAGCTGTAAGAATTAACAAGAGGTCAGAGGGGATAAAGGTAGGGGAGAAAGGGCCCTCCTGGAGTGACATACCCACACTGCATGCTCCTCGTGGAGGCTGAGAACTGAGGCCACATGGAGGATGAGGGGGAGGGGGTATCAGAAAGATGCTGTGGTTTTCAGACCCCGCAGTATCCTTGCCACTCTTGGGGCAGGAGGGAGGTTGCTACCGCAGGGCTGAAGCCTCAATCCCAAAGAAAGCGGAGAGGCCTGAGGGAGACTGGGGGGATGCAGCTTCGGTTGAGTGCATCCCAAGCCTGAAGGTCTTAGATACAGAAGCCCTGAGGGTTTGGGCCTGAGGTTCAGGGCGTAGGCCAAGGAAATTAGAGGCCAGAGTGTAGCCGGGGAAGGGAGTGGCGGCGTCCGGAAGACACTCCCAACTCCCCAGGCCGAGGTCCTTGGCCTCTCTTACCCCAAAGAATGGGGAACGGGCCCCGGAGGCGCGGTGAGCTTACCATTGGAATAAATATCATGGATCCAAAGAGTTTTACAGAAGCAGCAATTTATTAGGCATAAAGAGAGAAAAAGAGAGAGCTCGCTCCCACGCTGTTGTGGGAGAGGAATCCGGAGGGGATATCCGTAAAGGTAAGGAGCAGTGGATTTTAACCCGCAACAGAGCCCCCTCCTCCCAGAGCTTTCTGCGGGCTTTTTGGACAAAGACGCCCACCTGGATTCCTCTGCCTAGCCTGCGGGAAACCTAGACAAAGAACTTTACGTTCCTGGATGGGGGCGTGGATGGAGGTGTGGCGCTGGGAAACTTTTGCTTTTGAAACCACGCACCTTGTGCTCCGGGGAAGAGACGATATTTTCCTTAACACAGTCCCTCAAGAGTGCCCTTAGGCAAAATGAAAGCAAAGAAACGAGTGACTGGGTGATGCTAGAGTTGGCAGACTCTGAAATCTGATATTCCAGTCATTGAGACATATAGCAAGGACACCAACTGTCCGGTGGCTGGAACCTCCGCTGTCAGTGTGAGCCTACACTTGAATACAGCCTCCAACTCTCCATACAGGGCTCAGTTTTGGACCTTGGTTAGCCTTGATTGGCGTGGGTACCCCTCTCCTGTGATGGCACAGCATACAGCTGCTCTCGCCCTGCCCAGGGCTTTGCTTTAAAAACTCTCATTTCAGGATGAATTTCCTTATTAGGTTACTCAGGTGTGACTGGTTCTTTGTCAAACACCTCCTCTGTCCCTGCCTTCATTTGGGGGCCATCTTTTTTGCGGGGGAGGTACAGGGCCTTGCTCTGTCATCCAGGCTGCAGTTCAGTGGTATGATCATAGCTCACTGCAGACTCAAACTCTCATGCTCAAGCAATCCTCCCACTCTAGCCTCCAAAGTTGCTAGGGGCACATGTGCTCCCACCACTCCTGGCTAGTTTTTAAAATTTTTATTTTATTTTGTTTTCGTAGAGATGGGGTCTCACTATGTTGCCCAGGCTGGTCTCAAATTCCTGGTTTCAAGTGATTCTTGCCTTGACCTCCCAAAGCATGGGGATTATAGGCGTGAGCCACCGGCCTTGGGAGCCATCTTAATGCTGGGCTCCACCTACCCGGAAACACAACCTCTAATCTGAAAGCATTGGCAAGCAAGGCAGATTTTCAGAAAGTCTCAGAGGGACAGCAGAGACAGTGATAGTCACACACTTCACAATAACATTTTTTTTTTTTTTGAGACAGAGTCTCGTTCTGTTGACCAGGCTGGAGTGCAGTGGTGCAATCTCGGCTCACTGCAACCTCCACCTCCCAGGTTCAAAGCAATTCTCCTGCCTCAGCCTCCTGAGTAGCTGAGACTACAGGTGTGCGCCACCACGCCCTGCTAATTTTTTGTATTTTTTGTAAGAACAGCGTTTCACCGTGTTAGCCAGAATGGTCTCCATCTCCTGACCTTGTGATCTGCCCACTTCAGCCTCCCAAATTGCTGGGATTACAGGCGTGAATCACCGTGCCCGGCCCACAATAACATTTTTTAAAATGCCTTTTACAGAGATCCTCTCCCAGCTCTGGTCCCTTCTTTGCTGTCCCCCAAACTTCATCTAGGCCCCTGAATGGCTCTCCCTTTTGAAGAGCAATGACCTCTCTCTTCTCCACTTCTTGGGGTCTCATTCTCACTTGCACTACCCTGCTCAGTCACAAATGATTCTCCTTGGCAGCTTAGACCTCTTTTCCTTTCACTTTGCACCCAGATCCCTTATATTAATATAAGCACTGATTAATCTTATTTTACCTAGATGCTCTTTTCTTTTTGAGACGGTCTTGCTCTGTGACCCAGGCTGGAGTGCAGTGGTGTGTTAAGGCTCACTGCAGCCTCATCAACTTCCTGGGCTCAAGCAATCCTCTTGCCTCAGCCTCCTAAGTAGCTGAGACTACAGGTGCATGACATCACACCCAGCTAATTTTTAAAGTTTTATAAAAGCAGGTCTCACCATGTTGCCCAGGCTGATTCCAATTCCTACGTTCAAGCGATCCTCCCGCCTGGGACTCCCAAAGTGTTGGGATTACAGGTGTGAGCCACCACTTCCAGCCTCCTTTTTACAAACAGAAAAATCTCACGGAGCTGCCCTGATTTTAACATGCCCCCCACTGACAATCCCTCTAGGTACCTGAGTTCTGAGTTCTAGGCCTGGCGTGGCCTCAGGCTCATTCTGGGACCTACGCACATCCCCGATTCTCTGGCCTCACTTTTTCTTATCTGTATAATGGAGGGATAGGAGTCAAGGATCTGAAGATGCCAGGCAAGGCAGCGGGGAAATGGAATACGCCCCTTGCCAGTGGCACGCGGAGGATGCAAGAGTCAGGGTCGGGCTCAATGTGAGGGGGTTCTTTCTGCCCCCAGCTCAGCAACCCATTTGAACAGATCTGGCTCCCTGGAGAATTCTAGAATGAAGGGGATGAGAGTCAGGGAAGGGCTGGGAAATACGTAAAGTGCTTTCCCCTCCACTTTCGCGGATGATACGTGCGCGCTCGCGGTGGCAGCTGCTGCAGCGACCACGTCCCCTGTGGGACCCACGCGGGGAGTGGGCTGGCAGCGCGCGCATGGCGGCGGCAAATGGACCGTGCATGCTGCTGTGGGGTGGGAGTGGGGGCGCACGCGGGGGCGTGGGAGAGCGGGCACCAGCTGTGCACACACGCGGCGGGAGCGGGCGACAGATGCCGCAGTGCGTGCGCCGGGCCCGAGCGCACAAACGGAAGGAGCGGGCGCAGTGCGCAGGGGCGGGCGCCCCGCGGGCTTGGCATGCGCGCCCCCGCCCAGGGCTATAAAAGCCTCACCACCTGCTTCCACTAGCCAAGCCGCGCGTCCAGTTGCCTGGAGAAGCCCGTTCACCGCCTCTAGCGGCTGCTCGCCTCGACATGGACCCTGAGCCCTGTCCCTGCCCTTCTGGTGAGCCCCCGTCCCCGCTCCCATCCTGCGGCGCGGCACGCCCCTGTACCTGCAAAGAACTGCACGCCCTGCACCTTCGCTCAAGGACACTTGGGGGACGGGCTTCTGATTCCCTATTCTTCACCTTGTGAAGGGCGGGCATGCCTGTGTCGCGGAGACCAGGGAGACTTGGCACCCTATCTCCTCGTGACAGGCGTGGGGACCCCTAAGTTTGTCCACATTAACCCTTCCTGTGGCGTCGCCCTCTCTAGGTGGCTCCTGCACCTGCGCGGACTCCTGCAAGTGCGAGGGATGCAAATGCACCTCCTGCAAGAAGAGTGAGTGCGGGGACCCCTCCCCTCTGCCGCCGCCCCCTCTGCTCCGCGGAATCGGTGTCTCACCACGCAGGATGCGGGCACCGATCCTGTGGTTTCTGACTCTTGGTGGAACAGAACCACCTGGGCAGACCTTAAAATACAGATGCCCCTGCCCCATTCCCAGAAACTGATGGCCTAGGCGTGGGACGCTCTATAAATTGCAGCTGGGATTGAGGACTACTACACTGGTCCAGCCTTTCCTGCCCCACCCTTCAAAACCCTTAAAACCCAGGGAAGCCATTAGTGAGGTTGGGGATCAGCTCCGGAGTTCCAGTCCCTTGGTCTTTTTCAGGCCTTATGGATCCGCTCAATCTGACCTCCTCAAAATCTTACCCAGCTCACAGCAGTGTAATATGCACAGGGAGTAAGAGGTGGGAGGAAGGCTCCCTTCTTCCCTATGTATAAGACTAGACACAGGTTCCCACCCCATCCCCAAGGCTTTCCTGGGCCCCCTACACCTGCACCATATCTGCCCCTCCCAAGTTTATCCTTCAAGGCCCCTTTCAAGGCCATTTACCCTGTGATGCTTTCTCCTTAAGGCCTAGTACCCACCCAACCTAGTCCAGCAGCCCCCAGGACTCCCTGGCATCCATCCAAAGGGCCCTGGTCTATTTCCTGGGTATCCCTCTCCTGCAATGATGCAGGATGCCGCTGCTGAGACATAGATGCTGAGTCAAAGCAGGTGTGAGACTAGGAAGGGGGCTGAGACCAGCCCTGACTGAATGAACGAGAATGATTCTCCACCCAGCACCCTTCCCTTCCCTTTGATGGGGACCGATTGGAGGGGGTGTGCACCAGACTTGGCATCTCCCATTTTATCTGCAGGCTGCTGCTCCTGCTGCCCTGCAGAGTGTAAAAAGTGTGCCAAGGACTGTGTGTGCAAAGGTGGAGAGGGGGCCGAGGCAGAGGCAGAGAAGTGCAGCTGCTGCCAGTGAGGATGCACCCCTCCGTGTGAAGCACGTGGAGATAGTGCCAGGTGGCTCAGTGCCACCTATGACCGTGGTGAGGTGTGGCTGGTGTCCCCTTCCCCTGCTGACCTTGGGGGAGTGACAATAAATCCCATGAACAGCATGAGCCAAAGACTGGTCTCTTCTTTTTTTTCGCCCTCTCCCCTCCCCAAGGACTGGTCTCTCCTTAAATCAGGGAAGGATGTGGAGCAGTAGGGGAGCCCACTTCAAGGGAGCCACCCAGTTAAGAGTGAAACCCTGGCTGGGCGTGGTGGCTCACATCTGTAATCCCAGCACTTTGGGAGGCCGAGGTGGGTGGATCACCTCAGATTAGGAATTCGAGATCAGCCTGGCCAACATGGTGAAACCCCGTCTCTATTAAAAATACAAAAAGTAGCCAGGCATGATGGTGTGTACATGTAAACACAGCTACCCAGGAGGCTGAGGCAGGAGAATTGCTTGAACCTAGGAAGTGGAGGTTGTAGTGAGATGGCACCACTACACTCCAGCCTAGGTGACACAGCAGGAATCTGTCTCAAAAAAAAAAAAAAAAAAAAAAGTGAAACCCTGAGACTTGGCTGGTCTGTTTGGGGCTGGGGTGGAGCCCGGGGACAGAGTGCATTCTCCCCCACCTTCAGATGGCACCCCACCCTCCTGCTAAGTCAAGTTCAAGTCTGGAGAAATAGAAGAGACCAGGCCCATCTAGGTTTGTCCCTCTCCAACCTCCTAACCTCATTTTCTTTATCTGTATGTTGGAATTAGGGGGAGTTAAGGCCAGCTTCTAGCCTGTAGGCCCTGTGAATTAACTGTCCGCTAAAACTAAACTATAGGTTAGTTAAGACCAGCCCCTAGCCCACAGTGCCTGTGAATTTGGGGATTTTCTAGTTGCTCCTGCAAAGCTGCCTGTTTTCAGAGTTATTGGAGAAGTCCAGGAGGCCCAGGGGGCTTGTCTTGGCTGACTGTCAGCTGCATTCCCAAGGTCACCACCCTGAATAGCCTGTTTCCCGAAAGCACATTGTTCGGTTCCCTTTCAGATCTCGTTTGGCAGTTTGTCTCCAGCCCCTCCTGTCTTCAAGGGGAAGTAGGGGGTAATAAGAGCTTTTATCCATAGTGGTTGTGATCCAGTCCTTGATGAAAGAGAACACTCAGGTTTACCTGGGTGAGCTAAGAAGGGAGAAATGAATTCTGGGAGACAAAATTTCCCAGTAAGAGGATACAATGCTGTGAACACGTCACTTTCCCTCCAAGTTAGTTTCTGTGGACAGTTAATTCAAAAGCTCACCGGGACTTTTTTTTTTTTAACCTAACAGGCTGAGTTTAGAAAAAGAGAATGCAAGGAAAGCCAAGCCAGCTCTGAAAAGGAACAACAAAGGGAGCTTGCTCTGACCTGCTAGCACCACTCATTCCAAAACTCTGGAAAGTGGTGGAGGGTCAGGAATGGATCAACTGGACGGAGGACAGTCTGAAAACAAACCGCTGTGTTGCTAGAAGTAAGAGATGATCAAACCAGTGGGAAAGTACACACTACTTAGTGAAAGGTGTTGGAACAATTTACATGTCATATAAAGAATAAATTGCAATTGGCATAAACACCTAGAAGGAAAATTCAAAGCTATAAAATAATTTAGAAGAGGGAAAATAGGAGAATGTTTATTACTTTAGAGTGGAAATAACCCTTTACATAAGAAACAAAACATTGATAAATTTAAGATTACCTTGTGCGAAGTTTTTTTAAGTTCATTATCTTACCTGAGCCTTACAACTCTCAGTGTGATTTTATTTATTTATTTTGAGATAGTGTCTCACTCCATTGCCCAGGTGGGAGTGCAGTAGTGCAATCATGGCTCACCGTAGCTTTGACTTCCTGGGCTCAGGTGATCCTCCCACCTCAGCCTCCTGAGTAGCTGGGACTACAGGCATGCACCACCATGCCTGGCTAATTTTTGTAGAGACGGTGTTTCACCGTGTTGCCCAGGCTGGTCTCAAACTCCTGAGCTCAAGTGATTCACTGGCGTCAGTCTCCCAAAGTGCTGGATTAGAGACAGGGTTTTTGTTTTTTTTTTCCCTCTCAGACTGGAGTGCAGTGATGCCGTCAAGGCAGTGTTGACCTCCAGGGTTCAAACAATCCTCTCACCTCAGCCTCCTGAGTAGCTGGGACTACAGGCGCATGCCACCATGCCTGGCTAATTTTGTTTTGTTTTGTTTTGTTTTGTTTTTGGTAGAGGCTGGGTTTTGCCGTGTTGCCAAGGCTATCAGTATGATTTTTAACTTCATTTTACAGTTTTACAGATGGGGCAGTAGGAGTTGGGGAAATTTGCATGAGGACACACAGCTAGAATGGTGTGGTATAGACAGGATTTGAACATAGGCTGTCTAACTAAAGGGTAGGCCCCTAAACTTAAGCATGCGTCATTTTCTTGCTTCTGGCTTGTCTTGTATTACAAAAAGCATAAAAAAGCAAGGCAAAATCACCTCATATACGCTAAGATGGCTAGTATCAGAAAAACAAAAAGTGTTGGCCAGAATAGAGAGACATTGGAACCCTTGTACATTGCTGGTCGTAATGTAAAATGGTGCAGTGCTGTGGAAAAGTATATTTCTCAAAGTTAAAAATAGAATTACAGGGCCAGGCGTGGTCGCTCACGCCTGTAATCCCAGCACTTTGGGAGGCTGAGGCAGATGGATCACGAGGTCAAGAGATCGAGACCATCCTGGTCAACATGGTGAAACCCCGTCTCTACTGAAAATACAAAAAATTAGCTGGGCATGGTGGCACATGCCTATAATCCCAGCTACTCAGGAGGCTGAGGCAGGAGAATTGCCTGAACCCAGGAGGCGGAGGTTGCGGTGAGCCGAGATCGCGCCATTGCACTCCAGCCTGGGTAACAAGAGCGAAACTCCGTCTCAAAAAAAAAAAAAAAGAATTACATATGATTCAGCAATTCCACTTGCAGATACAACCCAAAGAATTGAAAGCAGAGTCTTGAAGAGATATTCTTATACATATGTTTATGGCAGCATTATTTATAATTGCCAAAAAGTGGAAGCAACCCAAATGTCCATTGACAGAGGAATAAAGTGTGCTATATACATACAATGGAATATTATTCAACCTTAAAAAGCAAGGAAATTTGACATCTGCTACAATATGGACGAACCTTGAGGACATTATGCTGAGTGAAATAAACCAGTCACCCAAAGACAAATTCTGTATGATTCCATGCATATGAGACACCAAGAGCAGTTATAGTCTGTCTGTAAGGTTTGAATGAAGCAACTGAGGTTTAAATGAGGCAACTGAGGCCAGTTATTGGAATAAAGAAATTTAATTAGCTCCTGGGCAAGGTTCTACGGTCCGACAGGAGGGGCCGGAGAAGTCACGCTTCTTTTCTTGGGGTGTGGAGTTTTATAGGGAGTGGAGGTAGCTGATTGACTGTGGGGAAACAAAGAGGAGGTAATTTCATTGGATATGAAGGGACCGGGCACGGACGAGGGGCTGGTCGAGGATGTACGGGGCAAGCTTGCCATAGGGCAGGTCTTTGGCAGGCTTTTTAAAAATTTCGGCGGGTGCAGGGCTGAGATTAGAATGCGGAAACCGGTACAGGGAGCCCGCGTGGAGAGGGCAAATGCTGAGTAATGTGCTCAGAATGGTGACGTAGTTTTCCGGCATGGAGAGAGAAGGGCGTGTCCATTCGGCTCCCAGCGAGGCAACCGGCCTTACATTATCTACATAGAGACAGGTGTAAGTGTAGGCTGGAAGTGGCCAGGGGCTGAATGGAGGGGTGACATGGTTTGGCTCTGCATCCCCACCCAAAGCGCATCTCGAATTGTAATTCCCACGTGTCAGGGGAGGGACTGGAAGAGGTGACTGAGTCATGGGGACGGTTCCACCAGGCTGTTCTCATGATAATGAGTGAGTTCTCATGAGAGCTGATGGTTTTATAAGTGCTTGGCCGTTCCCCCTCTGTTCTGTCTCTCTCCTGCCACCCTGTGAAGAAGGTCCTTGCTTCCCCTTTGCCTTCTGCCATGATTGTAAATTTCCTGAGGCCTCCCCAGCCATTCGGAACTGTGAGTCAATTAAATATTTTTTCTTTACAAATTACCCAGTCTCAGATAGTATCTTTATAGTAGTGTGAAAATAGACTAATACAAGGTGGGAACGGAGAGTTGTTTAATGAGTATAGAGTTTCAGTTTTGCAAGATGAAAAGGGTTCTGGATATGGGTTGCAGACCATCTGAATACACTCATCATTACTGAACTGCACACTTAAAAATCCTTAAGATGGCAAATTTTATGTCATCGTATTTTACAATTTAAAAAAATAAACAAAGCTAAATAATGAAAGACAATAGTTGTTATTACTATACTGTGTGCTGTGGATTTGTGTCCCCTCGACAAAATGCAAGTTGAAGCCCAAACCTCCAATGTGACTGTATTTGGAGACAGGGTTTATAATGAGGTAATTAAGATTAAATGAAGTTCCAGGGGTGGGGCCCTGGAACTATAGGATTAGTGTCCTTGGAGAAGAGTCACCAAGAACTCACTATTTTTTCCTTGATGAATTGTGATTATGGTATCTCATCTAAGGCCTCTTTGCTTAACCTAAGGTCGTAAAGATTTCTCCTTTGCTTTCTTCTAGGTGTTCTGTGTTCTATAGTTATAGCTCTTAAATTTAAGTCTATGATCCATTTTGAGTTAATTTCATGTATAATTTGAGGTGAAAATCTAATTTCTTTTTTTTTTCATGTGGATATCCAGTAGTCTCAGTATCATTAGTTTAAAAATCTACCCTTTCTCTATGGAATTGTCTTGAGACCTTTGTCAAAAATCAATTGACCATACACATGATTTCCTTTTAGACTTTCCATTCTGTTCCAGCGATCTATGCCTGTCCTTGTACCAGTATCACACAGCCTTGATTACTGTGGCTTATTGTACTTTTGGAATTGGACAGTGTGAGTCCTCCAACTTTGTTTTTTCACTGGTTGCGTTCTTTTTTATCTCCTCCATCCAGCCTTTTAATGAATGACCTTTTCTGGCTTTGCATGGGATTGAGCATGCACAGGAGACGTACATATCCACTGAGTCTGCATCTCAACCCAGCCCTCCACACCGTTTCATCTCAAAAATACTTATGGATGTCCAAAAGTCACCATGCCCTCTGCTGGTCACTGGGGATACACGAAAAGAAATGGTCTCTGCCTTTCAGGGAGCTCGCAGACTGATGGGGAGGATAAGAACACTGCAAGGACAACCTGAGTGGAATCCTGGATGCTTTAGAGCTGGAAGAAAAGTCCAGGCCAAGGCACGTAGGCTGTGTTCATTTGATAGATGGGAAGACTGAAGCTCAGGGAGGGAGGGGAGATGCAACCCAAAATCTCTGGGGGCTTTAAGAAGGGAGAGATGGTTCAGGCACAGTGGCTCATGCCTGTAATTGCAGCATTTTGGGCGGCCAAGGCGGGAGGATCATTTGAGGCCGGGACTTTGAGACCAGCCTGGGCAACACAGTAAGACCCCTGTCTCTCCAAAAAGCCTTTAAAAATTAGCTGGGCTTACTAGGGCGTGCCTGTGGTCCCAGCTACTTGGGAGGCTGAGGCAGGAGGGTTGCTTGAGTCTGGGAGGTTGATGCCATAGTAAACTAAAACAGCACCACTGCACTCCAGCCTGGGTGATAGAGTGAGACCCTGTCTCAGAAAAAAAAAAAAAAAGAAGAAGGGAGATGCCATCAGGTTGGGGGCTCAGAAAAGACTCCTTGGAGGAGGGAGCGTTTGGGGGCTGGTAGAAGAGGAACAAAAACCTGGAGCGTGTGTTTGGAGAAGGCTGTGGCATGGCAGGGGCAACAGCAGAAGCATAGGGCTTGGGGACAGGTAAGACAGAGAAGGAAACTTGAGGCCAAATGGGTGAGGAAGGGATGATGCAGTAGGAATTTAGCTTCTCCCTGACTTCAGGTTTTCCAGGATGGCTCTCCACAAGGCAGGCCTCGCCCTTCACAGAGTCTCCTTCCAGCTCCTGGCAGGATCCGATTATTTCCATTCCTCTGCATTATTAAGCACCCACCAAGAGCGGGGCACAGTGCCGGGTGCCAGAGCTAAGACAGTGAACGCAGCAGACACAGCCCACAGCCTCGCAGGAAGACAAGGATTAAACAAAAGCCACACACAGCACAGGCTGCAGGGAGAGGCTGAGAGGCAGAAGGCCACGCTCTCAGGCTCTGGAGCTCCACTGCCTGGTGTGGCCTTTTCCTAATGAGTGACTGTGGCAGTGTTACTTAACCTCTCTGAACCTCAGTTCAAATGTGGATAATAAGAGTCATCTTTCAGGGCTAGCAAAAGGATGGAGTTCACATGTGCAAATAATTGGACACGTGGCACAGGATGTATGATATTGAAAAGTGTTAGCAGGTTGGGTAGATTAGTGGTGATTCACACCTGTAAGCCCAGTGCTTTGGGAGGCCAAGGTGAGAGCATCGCTTAAGACCAGAAGTTCAAGACCAGCCTGGGTAACATAGCAAGACCCCATCTCTATTAAAAATAAATAAAAAGAAAAGTGTTAACTGCTTTCTTACTGGCAACTGTAATTGCAATACATGCTACAAAGAAGGGATGTGCTTGTAACAGAGGGATTAGGCCTATTTGGGGTTCCAGGAAGGCTTTCCTGAGCAAATTGCCTTTAAACGGAGACCTAACAGATGAGGGAGAGAAAGGGTTAGGGACAGTCTCCGAGACAAAGGAAACAGCACATACAAAGAGCCCGAAGTTACACACATACCAGCGCCTTTGCCCACTGGTAGCCAGGCTTTGAAGATGGCCCCAGTGATGCCAGACTCTGGTATTCATGCCCTAGTGCAATCTCCTCCCCTTGAGTACAGCCTCGACCTAGTGACTTGTTTCTAATGAATGGAATACTGAAACAGGGATGCAGATCACTTCCATGATTATGTTACAAAAGATGATGACTTCTTAATTCAAATATTGGAAGAAAAAAAGAAGGGAGGAAGTTGTTTTCCAAATAATTTGGGAAAGGGAGAAATACCTATTTTATAGAACAACGGAGAGTACTGAGAAAAGTGAAAATTTACAAGGAGGATTTCTACTATATGGAAACAATCTTCTAGAATGAAAACCTTCATCTGGATTGACTGTAGGTTGTCAATGGTATAATTTTTCTCATTATTTATTTAGTCATTTATTTTTGAGATGGAGATTTGCTCTTGTTGCTCAGGCTGGAGTGCAATGGCGCAATCTCGGCTCACCCCAACCCACAGGTTCAAGTGATTCTCCTACCTCAGCCTCCTGAGTAGCTGGGATTACAGGCATGTGCCACCACACTGGCTAGTTTTTTGTATTTTTAGTAGAGATGGGGTTTCTCCATGTTGGTCGGGCTGGTCTCAAACTCCCAACCTCAGATGATCTGCCCACCTCGGCCTCCCAAAGTGCTGGGATTGCAGGTGTGGGCCACTGTGCCCAGCCTGTTTTACTTATTTTTGAGGCAGAGTCTTGCTCTGTTTCCCAGGCTGGAGTACAGTGGCACAATCTTGGCTCACTGCAACCTCTGCCTCCCGGGTTCAAATGATTCTCCTGCTTCTACCTCCTAGGTTCAAGTGATTCTCCTGCCTCAACCTCCTGAGTGTTTGAGATTACAGGTGCTACCACCATGCCTGGTTAATTTTTCTATTTTTAGTAGAGACAGGGGTTTCACCATGTTGGCCAGGCTGGTCTTGAACTCCTGACCTCAGGTGATCCACTCACTTTGGCCTCCCAAAATGCTGGGATTACAGGTGTGAGCCACCACGCTTAGCCTATTTATTTTATTTTATTTTTTTAATAGAGTAGAGTGCAGTGGCATAATCACAACTTACTGTAGCCTCAACCTCCTGGGCTCAAGCAATTTTCCCACCTCAGCCTTCCAAGTAGCTGGGACTACCTGTGCATACCACCACACCCGGCTACTTTTAAAAATTTTCTGTAGGGACGTGGGTTTCACTATGTTGCCCAGGCTGGTTTCAAACTCCTTGACCTCAAGTGTTCCTCCCGCCTCAGCCTCCCAGAATGCTGGGATTACAGGTGTGAGCCATCGCACCTGGTCTAATTTTTCTGATGTTTTAAAATGAAAAATTTCCTCTTCATTTCCTCCCCATGTGGCAGGGGAGAGAAGGGGACAGTATCCTGCCCTGGGCTGCTATCATATTACTATTTGGGGGCCATGTGGTTGAGATCCCATGCCTTGGATGCCTCTTGAATAAATTTAGTATCAGCTTTCGCTCAGAATGAAAAAATAAAAGGCCATGACAATACAAAATTAGCCGGGCGTGGTGGCGCACTCCTGTAATCCCACCTACTCGGGAGGCTGAGTCAGGAGAATTGCTTGGAATCCAGAAGGCGAAGATTGCAGTGAGCCCAGATCTTGCCATTGCACTCCAGCCTGGGCAACAAGAGCAAAACTCTGTCTCAAATAAATAAATATAAAAATATAAAAGACTATGACTTCTCTTTTGCTCCCTCCCTTGTTGCACTCTCTTTGGCCCTCTCAGTGGCTGTCCTGCTGTGAGATGCTCTGTGGAGGGGCCCACGTGACTAGGAAGGAAGCCGCAGTACCGTAGCCTACCAAGAACCAAATTCTGCCGACAACCACATGAGGGAGCTTGGAAGCAGATCCTGTCCCTGCTGACACTTGACCACAGCCCTGGCTGCCACCTAGATTGCTATCTACGAGACATCCTGAGCCAAAGGGCCTAGATAACCGTTGTCTGATTCCTGCCCACAGAAACTATGAAATAGCGCATGTGTGTTGTCTTAAGCTGCTAAGCAATTTGTAATGCAGCAAGATAACTAATACACCTCCAAAATGAAGGCAGGGGCTGTAGAAGGAAGAACAAAGAGCAGATTGATGGTATGTGTGATGGGAGCCACTGAGTCACAGAATCTCCTGGGGAAGAAGGAAACTAACCTCTTCCTATCCTCCTATTTAATGCTAGAATCTGCTGGCCTCTGCTGTGATAACAGGGAACTATCTCCCAAGCGGTCCCTTCCACTCATAACCAACTCTACTTGCAAGAAAGTCCTTTCTGGCTGGGAGCAGTTGCTCACACCTATAGTTCCAACACTTTGGGAGGCTGAAGCGGGATAATTGCTTGAGTCCAGGAGTTCGAGGCCAGCCTGGGCAGCATAGTGAGACCCCATCTCTACAAAAAAACACACAAAAATTAGCCAAGTATGGTGGCACACACCTATAGTCCCAGCTACTCAGGAGGGTTGAAGTGGGGGGATCCCTTAAGCCCAGGAGGTCAAGGCTGCAGTGAGCCATGATCACACTACTGTACTCTAGCCTGGGCAACAGAGCTGAGACCCTGCCTTTAAAAAAAAGAAAGGAAAGGAAGGAGATGGGAGGAAAGGGGAGAGGAGGGGAGGGGAGGAGGGGAAAAACCCTTCTACCTGGAACACACCTTTATTCCTGTAACCTTACCCCACCCACTGTGATTGTCCTGATTCTGCCCTTAGGACCACAGAAAGCAAGACTAATTTCCTCTTTTCCGCATGACATAAACATGTAGGTATGGGTTCAAATCCCAGCTCTGCCACTTACAAGCTGTGTTACCCTGAACAGATCCCATAACTCTTCAGTGCATCATCTGTAAAATGGAGATAATAAGAGCATCTGCCTTATAGGGCGGTGTTAGGCTTTAAGTAAGATAAACTCATAGTGTTCTTAGTACAAGTCTTGACTCAGAGCAAGTGCTCAATGTTATTCTCCATGACTACTACAGCGGATTAGACATGCCTGAAATTCGTTCACTCTTCCCTTCAAGACAGGGGGTCTTGGTTCCCTCCTCTTGAATCTGGGCAGGTTCTGCCACTGCTTGGCCAATAGAACGTGGTTCAAGCGACCTGTGCTAGTTCTAGGGTCCAGGGCTTAAGAGACTTGCAGCTACCACTGTCATCTTTGAGACGCTCACCTATGTGACCTGAGCCTAACTGCCCTGCGGCCAACCATGCCGAAGAAGCCTCATGTGGAGCTCTGGTCAACAATTCCAGCTGAGCCCAGCCTCCAGCCATCCCTGCCCAAGTGCCAAACATGGGAATGAAGCCATCTTAGATTCTCCAGACCAGCCCATCCACCAACTGAGCAGCACCAAGTGACCTCAGCTAATATCACATGAAACAAAAGAATCGTCCAAATGAGTGCTGCTCCAACTCCTGACCCACAAACCCAGGAAGGACAATAAAATGGTGGTTGTTTGAAGCTGCTAAATTGTGAGTGATTTGTTGCATAGCTGTAGATAACTGGGGCAACCATTGTCAAATATTTGAAGGTAACTGTTCCCTTCAATATTGAAACTACCTCTCTCAGCTGATGCTCACATGATAGGGTTTTGGGCCTTAGGACCCCTGTGATCAGCTGTCTTCTGGACAACTGAAGCCCAACACTGAACATAGCCCTCCGGGCAGGGAGGTCTGCTCAACTGTGCCAGTTAGGACTCCATCTAGAATAATTTAAGCAGAAAGGAAATGATTGGCTTCAGGCATGGCTGGATCCAGGTGTTCCAAGATATTGTCAGGCTCCATTTCCTTTGTGATTGTTTTATTTTCGGGCCTTCTCACAAAGCCAAAACGCTTTAGAAACTCAATCAGCTTCACATTGTCTCAGGTTCAAGTCCAGATGGAAAGAGTATCTGCCATTCTCCCAACATTCCCAGCAAAAGTATCACTGATTCTCTTTGGTTCATGACTGTGTGCCCCAATCAGAGACAATCACTGTGACTAGGTAGGTGGAATGGCCTAGGAGCTCACAGATGGGACCTACTCCATCAAAACCATGTGGACTGGGAATGAAGAGAGGCGATTCTTCAAAGTAAAACCAAGGATATCATCACAGGGGAAGGATGAGTGGATGGCTGGGCAGCAGACCTATGCATATCCACCCCTGCAGTTAAAAGGAGAATGAAAAACATAACCTCTCTCATTCTACATGGGCTACCTCTCCTAATGCAGCCCAGGGCCACATCATCATCTCACATTGATGACTCACACCAGATATTCAGGGGATGTTTTTCCTTATCCAATGTTGCTTGGTTTTACTCCCTCATCCCCTGCCAAGTCAAGGATGCAAATGTGCAGGTGGGTCCTCCCGCTTCACCTCTGTCCCAAGTACAGTGCAGTGGCTCACACCTGTAATCCCAGCACTTTGGGAGGCTGGGGTGAGTGGATCACTTGAGGTCAGGAGTTCGAGACCAGCCTGGCCAACTGATCCCATCTCTACTAAAAATAGAAAAATTAGCCAGGTGTGGTGGTGGCGCGTGTAATCCCAAATACTCAGGATGCTGAGGCAGGAGAATCACTTGAACCTGGGAGGCGGAGGTTGCAGTGAGCCAAGATTGTGCCAGTGCACTCCAGCCTGGGCAACAGAGTGAGACTCTGCCTCAAAAATAAGTAAAATAGTCTGGGCATGGCGGCCCACACCTGTGAGGCTTCTGGGGGCATGGAGATGAACAGACTAGGCCTGTGGCCTGCTCCACCTTCCCTGAATCATTATCCCTCCCACCCCTCATAGAGTCAAAGTGATTCAAAGGAGACAGCTCAGGCTCAGAGCCCTTCTGTTTCTTCACAGAGTTGGATTGTTTGCCTTGAGTGGAGAGGTGACCATCTGAGTTATTAGCAAACAGGGATTTGGTATATAATGTGTGCATACCTAAATAACAACAAAAAAATCAGTCCACTGCCCAGAGAGCTCTCATCCACGGGGTCGCCAGACACCATGAGATTTCAGAGAGGTTGGCTGTAAAATCAGAGGATATTTGGATATAAATTCTAGCACAACCCAGTCATTTGATAGATTTGTAAACCAGGGTTCAGAAGAGTCCAGGCATGTAATTGCCCCACGGTCGCTGAGCAAGTGAGTGGCTGAGTGATCACTGGAATTTAGTCCATCTGAGAGCTCACCCCTCCTGCCCTGTTTGGTTTTTTTACTTAAGTGAGCACACAGGTTCCAGGGTGGTGAAGAGTTGTTTGTTTTCATTTTGTAATTGGCCTTCATACAAGGTGGGGGCTGGGAAGGGAGGAACAGTACAGGGCATTACCCCCATTAATTCATTTGACAAATATTTATTAAGCATTGACTGCAAACGTGGCCCTGTGCTGGGAGATGAAGACACAATTCCAGAGCAGGGGAGCAATGACTGCCCTTGGAATTTCCAGTGATCAGGGGTTGGTGAGGAAGAGCAGAGACACCAGTCCAAGAGTCACCGCAGTTAATACATACCACAGGCCTGGAAAGTGCCAGCAGGGGAAAGAACAGGGTGTTTACCAGCACCTTCCACTGGCAGCCACTGGCATGGGGCCCAGGACAGGGTCCCCAGAGGAAGTGACGGTTCATCTGAGCTTACAGTAAGAGCTGCAAGGACAGCCTGTCCTCCCCCGCCCACCACCTCACTAAATCCCACTGCAGCAACTTGTACTCCCTCAGTCTTCCAGGAAGCTTCCAGTAACCACTTCCTGACTGCTAGCATGACACACTTTGGGCAGTCCGAGGCTGGTGACCTAAGACAGTAGCACAGCGCCAGACACATACAGGCAGCGAAACAGGATGTGCCTCTCCAGACAGGCATGTGGACGCCATCTGGGCTCTCCCCCTCAGCCTCCGCAGGGGAAGAACATTCTTGTGGGGTTTTCCCCTTCCAAATGTCTCAGAGCCATTTCAGCTAGCTCCTGCTAGTTCCTTCCTCCCCAAGCTAGAACACAAATCCTTCCCCTCCCTGCCTGGCAAACACCTTCTTACCCTCAGACCCCAGGCAACGGCCCACCTTCTCCCAGGCTGGACAGGGTCTCCTCCTCTCTGTTCCCCTAGCCCCTGAGCTTCCTGAGACCAAGCTTGTGGCTTCTTGCCCTTATCCTCCCTCCTTGATGTCTCTATGTCAGAGGGCCGTCAGCATCTGCTGGGGCCTGGTGGCAGTCACCGCACTCTGCCACTCGCTAGCTGTGTGACCCTGGACAAGTAACTTCTCTGCGTCTGCAGTTTCTCCTCTCTACAACAAGAATACTGGAGAGTCCTTATCTTATGGGTTGTTACAAGATTAAGTGACATCTCACACACGACACACTTTCTACAGTCCCTGTTGCACGCTAAAGCACTCAACATGCAACGCATACGTCACCAGTAACCACCCCATGGGTTTATTATGATGCTGCACAATTATTAAGCCTTGACTGCTACAGAGTTGTAACCTGTCTGCACTTTCAACAGGTTTACCGTGCAAACAGCATTCCCAAGTCCCGCTTTCACCTGCGCCCTAACAGCTCAGCTTCAAAAGTACAGGACAGTGGGGAGGGCAGCTGTGCACACGGCGGAGGGCAAGGGGCAGGGTGCTGGGCGCGCGGTGTGGGCACCTGACCGGGTACACTACGTCTTCTCGCTGCACCCAGCCCCGGGCTCACGTGGGCCCGCTTCGGGGAACTGACCGGCCGCGGCCCGTGTGCAGAGCCGGGTGCGCCCGGCCCCATGAGCGCAGTCTGGTGTTTCACCGGGAACAGCGAGTGACTCAGCGCGGGGCCTGTGCAGGCGGCGCCGGGCCAGGGCGGGGCTTTTGCACTCGCCCCGGCTCTTTCCAACTATAAACACAGCTCGCGGCGCTTAGCTCCACCACGCCTCCTCCGAGTCCCAGCGAGTTCGCGTGCAGCCGTGTCCCGACTCCAGCCGCCTCTTCAGCTCGCCATGGACCCCAACTGCTCCTGCACCGCCGGTAAGGGGCTGGGGATGCCCTGTAGCGCTAGAGAAGCAGTTTCTGACCCCTTTTTCTTTCTCTGATCACTCAATTTCAGGGCAGGAATTGCTCCTTCCCAAAGCGTTTTGGGGTGTCTTTCTCTCCATTCTAGGTTATTCGGAGCCCCCTTTTTACCATTAAGGAGATCTGAGTTAATGGCTGGCTCAAGTTCCTGGGAACTGGTTGTGGGCAGAGAAACTCGGCCCCGGGCTCCTAGCACGCCGTCCCGCGTTCAGGTATCCAGGGACCGTTCTCACCTCTGTCTTTTCTCCTTACAGGTGACTCCTGCACCTGCGCCGGCTCCTGCAAGTGCAAAGAGTGCAAATGCACCTCCTGCAAGAAAAGTAAGTGGGATCCTCTCTTTCCTCTACCCCCTCACTGTCCTCCAGCCTGTCCCCAAGTCCTCTACATCATCCTCAGGGGAAGTAAAGCAGTCTGGGGATGCCCCATTGCATGGAAGTTGTCGCCTCCTCAGTGATTCTTACCAGGGAGAGCAGGAATCCTTCCCTGTGTCCCTAGTACTCACCTCTGCTGCCTCCTTTCTGTCTCCAGGCTGCTGCTCCTGCTGCCCTGTGGGCTGTGCCAAGTGTGCCCAGGGCTGCATCTGCAAAGGGGCATCGGACAAGTGCAGCTGCTGCGCCTGATGCCAGGACAGCCCTGCTCCCATATGTAAATAACATGACCTCTACAAACCTAGATTTTTTTTTTATGTACAATCCTGACCCGTTTGCTACATTCCTTTTGCTATGAAATAATGTGAGTGATAATAAAAGAGCTTTGACTTGATTCTGCCTCTGGTTTCCTTTATATGCCTTAAAAATAAGGGACTGGGGTGAGGGATTGAACTAGGAGGGCAGAGACCTGGCCTGTGGATGGAAGTGTGAGCTGCTAAGAAACAGTGTATTCTGGCAAGCCAGGCTACCACACTGAGTTTCATCTTCTGTAAAACTGAATGGTGTTGTGCCAGATCATATAGGGGCAGGAGGGACACAAACATGATCAGTTTCAGTGTCATGTCAAATGTGGCACAGAAACTTCTCCATTCCTCATTTTCACTTTCTGATTTCCCTGCCCAACTTCAGTTCTTCATGGGATTTTAGACTTGAAGGTGACTCCAGGGGGTGATATCCAACTCCCCAGTGGCTAGAATCTGACATTGGATTTCCAAAACTCCCTGCGGCGAATGACCAGTTTTGTTTTGTTTTCCATTAGTCGTAGACCTAAATTCTGGTAAAATAATGAGTTAACAAGAAAATGAAAGTTTAAAAGACACAACGACCATTTTTTAGATTCAACAGGAAAATTTCAATAAATATTTGAAGAACAAATTACATAGGAAAAATAAAAGAATTACCAGCACTACACATTTGTCCAAGGGTTTCCAGGTTTGCATCCTGGAAACAGTTCTGAGACTGGCCCGAGTGTATGGCTGGCACACCCTAAGCAGCACTGATCCAGACATCCCCACAAGGAACCATCAGGCTTGGCCTGCCCAGTGTCACTGAAGACACTTGCAGACCCCTGAGAGCTCCCCATCGTGCCTTGGTTCTGAATCTTTTGAGTTCCTCCCAAGGTCAGGCTGAATTTACTCCTCTCAAATTTCAGCCGTTGGCTGCTTAAACCAGCAAAATGGCTGGGGATGTGATGGGAAATGCCCAGCATGTTCCCAGCAAGATGAAGTGTGTGTGATCGTGGGTGGCAGATGAAGTTCTTCCTGTTTGTCCACACCTGGGGTGATGGCATTCAGCAGTTTGGAGGGCGTGGTGGCACTCATTAGAAAGGAGTGAAACTCTGAGTGACTTGTAATTAAAGCCAACGTTAGTCCCCCTGGCTATGTGGAGGGAATGTTATTTGATGTTCAGTCAAAGAGGATGATGAGTCACTTGGCTCAGGCATCAGGAGCATACTTGCCTGAAGGTGCTCTGTATAGAGTTTTAAAGGCAGCCTGCGCCAAGGGCTTGGGTTTTCACGTCAGGCAGTCCCTAGTTCACAGCCCACTTCACCACTTACTGGCTGTGTGGCCTGGGCAAGTCACTCAACCTCTCTGAGCCTCCATGTCCTCATCTGTAGAAAGAAGATGGTATCCCTATTTATGGTTTAAATGAGATATTGGCCTGGCTCCTGGGTAGGGTTTAATGACCATTAGGATCACTCTGTTTACATGGATGTTCTTGGAGACAGAATCTCTCTTGATAAGCTCTTGGGGAAAAATAGGTCTGGGAAGAATTACTCCGGGTTGGAGCCTGGGGAGTGGAGTAAAGCCTTCCTGACTGTGTACCAGGGGAGGGTGGATGACCTCCTACCCAAAGTCCTCTGGGATTAAGATGCTATCACAGCATTTGAACAAACGTAAGAACCATTCTAATTCTTCCTATCATCTGAACACCCCATGAGCCAGTCAAAGAGTGAACGCACAGGGATAAAAGTGATTATGTCACCTTCCAGAGTGGTTAAGCAACCTGCCCAAGGTCACACAGCTTAAAAGTCAGAGGTTGGAACCTCCACTACAGCTGGTCTCTTGTCTTGGCTACAGCTGGCAGATCATGTTGTCAGTTGGTGCTAAGCCTTGCCTCTCAGAGTTCAGAGCTGGGTCGGCCCTTGGTCAGTTAGCCCAATTGTGTCTCTGGCTTGAGAGGTGGCATACTGAAGCTGAGAGGTCACAGAGCTACGCAAGGGCATGACTGCCAGCTCAGTGCCCTTCCTACTGCTGCCTCTGTGCCAGATGTTCAGTGTCCTTGTTTTTCACAGAATTACAGGTGTGAGCCACGCTGCCCGGCCCTTGTTTAAAATATTTCCGGCCACAGAGAAGTGTTGATGACATACCTGGGCCAGAGGAACGCTTTATCATGGACACTTTCCTTGAAGAGGCTGGCTGGATTTAAATCAGTGCACGACTTTTCATCTCTCTGATGACCAGCCAGTTACTTGAACTCATTTCTTTGTAGTCCTCTGACTAGCAAAACCGGTTCATAAACACTATTTCCATTTAGGATTGCTGTGAGGATTCAAAGAATGAAAGTGTTTGAAAAGGGTCTAGTGGCAGGGCATGTGGCTTCTGCCTGTAATCCCAGCCCTTTGGGAGCCTGAGGTGAGCAGATCATGAGGTCAGGAGTTCAAGATCAGCCTGGCCAACATGGCCTAACCCCGTCTCTACTGAAAATACAAAAAAATTAGCCAGGTGTTGTTGCCGGCGCCTGTAATCCCAGCTACTGAGGCGGCAGCTGAGGGAGGAGAATCTCTTGAACTGGGAGGCAGAGGCTGCAGTTAGCAGAGATCACTCCATTGCACTCCAGCCTGGGCAACAGAGCCAGATATTGCCTTAAAAAAAAAAAAAGGACTTGTATAGATTTAATCTTATGCAATAATCATGTATACTGAAGAGAAGTAACTGGATGTCTTTTAAAAAATTTTTTTTAGAGACATTGACTCCCTGTCTTGTCCAGGCATGATTCAAATTCCTGGACTCAAGTGATCCTCCCGCCTCAGCCTCTTAAGTAGCTGGAACTACAGCTTCCCGCCATCTCCCCCATCTTGCTTTCTAATTTAAAGCAGGGTCTGCATATCACCTTAAGTCATCTCTCCCTGGGGACATCCCATGTCCAGAATTGCCATTCCGTAGTGGGGCCGCCCTAAGGCTGTGGGGAGCATGGAGACTTATATGCAAAGGAGGACCTGGACAAATGCGCCCCCATATCCTCTCAGGCGAGGAGAATGGACTGGAGAGAGAAGCCGACCGGTGTTCCGGTGTTGCTGTGGACGGAGGAACGGGTCCGAGGTATCTAGGTGTGGACAGGGACAGGCATGGCGGGGGACGAGGAGAAAAGAAAACCACATTGCTGGCAGTTGCTCTGCACACAACTCGCTCGCAACCGCACCCTCCCCGCTCTGCACTCAGCAGATCCGGGGACGGAGGCAGGAGGCTGCTCACGGACTCTGGGACAGGCCGAGCTGAAAACCGTGGGACGAGGAGTGGGGTGGAGACGACCGCTACGCCAAGGCTGGGTTCCCGGATCGTGCGGGGAAGCGGGGGGAAGGCGGGGAAGGCAACCTCGGAGAAACTGGGAAAGGCTGCCGCGACCTCGGGGACACTGCGTACCGCCGGGCGCACAGCCCCTCCCGCGCGAGCGAGCGCCAAAGGTGCCTCTGTGTAAGCAGAGCTCAGGGGATTGTGCGCCCAGCCCCTCAGCTGCGCACAGTACAGCCCGGGACCGCGGGCCACTCGAACTCTGCGGAGCGGGTGCAAGCGCGGGGCGGGACCTCTGCGCCCGGCCCCCTTCCTGAACTATAAAAGCAGCCGCGGCTGTTGGGCTCCACCACGCCTTACACTTGCCTCAGTCTCTTGACTTCTCGCTTGGGATCTCCAGCCTCACTGCGGCTCGAAATGGACCCTAACTGCTCCTGCGCCACTGGTAAGGGAAGCCCGACTCTGCGCTTTGGGATCCCCATTTCCCAGGCCCAGGCCAGAGGGACTCTGGGTTTCAGGAGGTCGCTTTTTATGGGGGGGGGGGGCGCTGGGAGGGAGTCCTGCTCTGTCGCCCAGGCTGTAGTGCAATGGCTCAATCTCGGCTTACTA
Organism: Aotus nancymaae; assembly: GCF_030222135.1. Taxonomy (NCBI): domain Eukaryota; kingdom Metazoa; phylum Chordata; class Mammalia; order Primates; family Aotidae; genus Aotus; species Aotus nancymaae. The sequence continues at coordinate 11,898,548 of NW_026988443.1, forward strand.
CAAGCTCCGCCTCCGGGTTGAAGCAATTCTCCTGGCTTAGCCTCCTGAGTGGCTGGGATTACAGGCGCATGCCACAACGCCCGCCTAATTTTTGTATATTTGGTAAAGAACGGGTTTCACCGTGTTGGTCAGGCTGGTCTCGAAATCCTGACCTCGTGATCCTCCCGCCAACGGCACTCCCAAAGGTGGATTACAGGCGTAAGTCACCACGCCCAGCCTGGAGGTCGTATTTGAAGTTCTGAGAGGAAGGGGATTCCTTTACTTCTTTAGGTGTTTTCTTCCTGATCACACCTCTGAGAGCACTACCCTCCTCCCTGGGCCTCTAAGAGTTCAGGACGCTGAGGCTCAAGGCTGTCCTGCTGCAAATCACCCAGTTGGTCAGGGGACTGCTGGCTGGTCCCCAATGCTCTGCCCAGGCTCTGAGCAATCACGGTGGATGGGGGCTGGAGACATTGAACCCTCAGGTTCAGGACAGAAGGTTCTGGCTCTCAATCTCAGTATTCCTGGGTTGTGTGTGCACCTGGGACCTTCCTGGTGGGGTAAAACAGGAGGGGGCTTCCCCTTCCCAGAGTGAGTGGAAAGGACATGGGGCTTCTGTTCCTCTGTCCTGAGTGGGAAAGGAGCTCTGAGGACTGGCTCTGCACAGAGGAGGCGACACTGGAGACTCATTGACTCACTGCTTCTGCATCTCACTCACTGCCCACTGCCCTTTCTCTTCCTTGCAGGTGGCTCCTGCACGTGCGCCAGCTCCTGCAAGTGCAAAGAGTGCAAATGCACCTCCTGCAAGAAGAGTGAGTTTGGGGCCATCTCTAGGAATCTGGGGCTGTGGCTAAGGTTGGGAGGGAAACCTAGGCTGGCCCTGAGTGCATCCTTCTGGGGAACTGGGCTTTCTTCGTCCCTGTTGGCTGTGTCATTTTCTCTCCATGCTTTGTGCCCTAGTTGAGACAGAACAGCAAATATTTTTTCTGTTGTGACACAAACCCCAACTGTACCACCCATGGTTTCAGAACAGAGTTGCACCAAGCTAAAAAAGCATCCTCTGGGTCTGGGGTCTGGAGTCTGAGCTGGAGCCAGGCTTGCTACTGGGGCAGGGAGGTGCCTGGTCAAGTCTACTGCCACTTCTCACTCTTCCCTTCTTCCCCAGGCTGCTGCTCCTGCTGCCCCATGGGCTGTGCCAAGTGTGCCCAGGGCTGCATCTGCAAAGGGGCATCGGAGAAGTGCAGCTGCTGTGCCTGATGTGGAGACAGCTCTGCTCCCAGATGTAAACAGACCAACCTGCACAAACCTGGATTTTTAAAAATACAACCCTGAACCATTTGCTGCATTTCTTTTTCTATTAAATATGTGAATGACAATAAAACAACTTTGATTGAATCTTACTCTGGTCTTCTTTGTGTGGCCTTGGCAAAACTGGACTGGGGTGGGGGTTGAACTGGGATTTTAGAGACCAGGCTCTGGATGGAAATGTGAGCCACTAACAATGTGAACACCTTCAGGAAGCCAGGCTACCTCACTGAGCCTACACTGCTGTAAAGTGGCATTGCACTGTGCCACACCACATGGGTGGGGGCCATACATGATCGCTTCCAGTCTCATGTCAAATGTGGCACAGAAACTTCATCCCTCATTTTTATTTTCTGATTTTCCTGCCCAACTTCAATCCACATTGGATTTTAGGCTCTAAAGTGTCTACAGTGCTGGAACCCAACTCCTCAGTTCCTTGAATCCTACATGGGTGCTATGATTTGGATGTTTTGTCACTGCCAAATCTCACGTTGAAATATGACCTCCAATATTGGGTCTAGTGGAAGGTTTTGGGATGATAAGTGATCCCTAAAGAATGGCTTGGTGCCATCCCATGGTGAAGAGAGTTCTTCCTCTGGTAGGTCACTCTGCAGCTGGTGGTTTAAAAGAGCCAAGCACCGTCCCCTTCTCTCTCTTGCTCCCTGTCTCTCCACGCGATGCGCCTTCTCTTCTTTGGCCTTATGCCAGGATTGTAGGCTTCCTGGGACCCTCACCAGAGGTAGATGCCTGTACCATACTTCTGCACAGCTTGCAGAAGCAGAAGTCAAAACAAAAGTTTTTTCTTTTTAAATTCCCTAGTCTTAGGGATTCCCTTCCAGTAAAGCAAACAGACTAACACAATGGGGCTTTTCAAACACTATGGTGAAGGGACAGTGTTTATTTCCTATCCATCGCAGACTCAAACCTTGGTAAATGTAATCGTATCGATTATGGAGATAGTGAAATAAAACAAAAGATACAAAACCAATATTTAATATTCAACTAGAAAAAATTCAATGAATACATGAAGAAATAAAGGAAAATGAAAGATGTACAAGCTTTGAACATATGATGATGTTCACTGTAGACAGGAAACAGCAAACTAGACCAGGCGCAGTGGCTCAGGCCTGTCTCTAATCCCAGCACTTTGGGAGGCCATGGTGGGTGGATCATTTGAGGCCAGGGGTTCAAGACCAGCCTGGCCAACATGATGAAACCTCATCTCTACTAAAAATACAAAAATTAATCAGGTATGACATCATGTTCTGGTAATCCCAGCTACTTGGGAGGCTGAGGCATGAGAGTTGCTTGAATCCCCAAGGCGAATGTTGCAGTGAGCCAAGATTGCACCACTGCACTCCAGCCTGGGCAACTGAGACTCTGTCTTAAAAAAAAAAAAAAGAAAAGAAAAAGAGAAAGAAAGAAAGAGAAAACAGGCCCCAGTGTGTGGCTCACAAACCCTGAGCAGCACTGCCCAGCACATCCCCACAAGGGACCATCAGGCTTGGCCTTCCCAGAGTCACTGACAGGACACTCACTGACCCCTGAGAGCTCCCTATTGTGAAATGGCTCTGAATATTCAGGAATTTCTCCCAAGCTCAGGCTGAATTTGTTCCTCTTTCAAATTTCAGCCCTTGACTACTTCAAACCAGTAAAGTGACTGGGAATATGGAAGGAAATGCCCGGCATGTTCCTGACACAATGAAGTGTGTGTGATCATGGGTTCCAAATGAAATACTTCATGTCTGTCTATGCAGGAATGATGGCAGATTCTGCAGTTTGGAGAGTGTGGTGGTGTTCATTAGGAAGGAGTGAGGCCCTGGCTGACTTGTAATTAAAGCCAACAATTAGTTCCCCTGGCTATGTGGAGAGTTTGCGATTTGATGTTCAATTAAAGAGGAAGATGATCCTCCTGGCCTAGAGGTGAGGACCGGGCTTGCCGACTGCTGCCCTGTGAAGAGATTTCAGAAGGCAGCCTGCGCCTGGGGCATGGGTTTTGGTGTCAGGCATTCCTGGTTCACAGCCCACTTCTCCATGTACTGGCTATGTGGCCTGAGTGCATCACGGAAACTCTCCGAGCCTTCACTTCCTTATTTGTAGAAAGCAGATTGTATCTCAATGCAGGGATTAAACGACAGCATGGTCTGGCCCCTGACTAGGGTTTAATAAATAGTAGCAATCATGATCATTCTCTGTACACTGACTTTTTTGGAGAATGAATCCTGTTAAATAGCAAAGCTAAGAGAACCCTTAAAGGTTTCAAAGCATTGCTGTGGATTTGATGCTGGAAACGGGATTGCAGCCTGGCTGATCCTGCCAGGAGGAGGGTGGATGACCTGCGGAAACCACTTTTTAATTAGATGCTGCCCCTGCATTTGAGCAGACATAAAAGCATTTCCCATCCTTCATCTTATCTAATCACATGACTTCAGGAAAGAGAGTCACAGGCCTCAAGACTGGGACAGCAAATACGCAGGGCCTGGAGTGCTGATGCTGTCTTCCAGAGTAGTTAAGTAACCTATGCAATGTCACGTATCTCAGAAGTAAAGGGATGAATGAACCTATGCTACACTGGGCCTGTCGCCCTGAACACCGCTGGTAGATTATGATGCCAGTGGATGCTAAACCTTGCCTATCTCAGTTCAAAGACACAAAGACTCTTTGGGATGCACAAATTTGGCTCTTGGCTTGAGAGATGAGACCGATGCCCAGAGCGATCACAGAGCTGTGCAGCGGGACATGACTGTCAACAGAGTTCACCTCCTACTGCCGCCTCTGTGCTACATTTTCCATGTCCTTATCTTTCATGTGACTTGGTGGCACAGAGTCGTGGGTGAGGGTATCTCATGGTGCAGTCAGCATGCATAAGTGCAAATCCCACCTCTGTTACTTTTAGCTGCATGACATAACCTCTCTGTGGCTCAGTCTCCTCCACTGTACAAGGGGCATAATACTAACCTCTGGCTTATAGCATTACAGGATGTAATACTTAGAAGGAACTTATAATTGTGCAAGGTGGGTGCTCTACAATATTAACTATTGCTTTTTTGGATCACTTTAAGGAGAAAAGGGGATATTTATTTCTTTGCACACAAAGGCCTGGAGTGCTCAGCTGTGTATCCTGTTATTCTCATCTACCACACAAGCATGTGTCCTGTGGTCCAAAGAGAGCCATTCACTGTTCCCACAAACTTTTAATCAACACTAGGGTTATAAATCTATGAGCAAAGTTCTGTGCTTCATGTCAGATACAGAGGAATGACTGCCCTTTCTGTTACCACCTGCACCATCATTTAGTTAATATTTTACATTGAAATTATTAATATTTTCTTAAACATACTTTTATGAAAAGAAAACTCTTTTCCACCAGAAAAAATGAAAATAAATCTTGTCCCACACATGGAAGATAGCCCCAAATTAATGTGTGTTTGTGCTCGTGCGTGTGTGTGTGTATGTGCGTGTATTACACTTATGGTTGCCTTTGCCATGCTCCAACGTAGCTGCTAGCTTCCTGTTGTTTATTTGGGAGTTTTTTGGATTAGTTTTTTGAGAGACAGTTTTGCCTTTGTTCCCAGATGGAATGCAATGGCACAATCTACAACCTGCACCTCCTGGAGTCAAGCAATTCTCCTGCCTCACACTCCTGAGTAGCTGGGATTAGAGGTGACTTCCACCACACCCGGCTAATTTTGGTATTTTTAGTGGAGATGGGGTTTCGCCATGTTAGCCAGGCTGATCTTGAACTTCTGACCTCAGGTGATCCATCGGTCTCAACCTTCCTCAGTGCTGGGATTACAGGTGTGAGCCACCATGCCTGGCCCCTGTTGTTTAAAAGATTTCCAGCAATAGAGGCATGTTGGCGACATACCTGGGCCATAGGAACTATTTATCATGGACACTTTCCTTGAAGAGGCTGGCTGGATTTAAATCAGCACACAACTTTTCATCTCTGTGATGACTAGCCAGTTACTTGAACTCTTTTCTTTATAGTCTTCTAATTAGCAAAACGGATTGATAAATTCTATTTCCATTTAGGATTGCTGTGAGGATTCAAAGAATGAAAATGTTTGAAAAGGGACTGGTGGCCAGGCACAATGGCTCACGCCTGTAATCCCATCACTTTGGGAGGCCGAGGCATGAGGTCAGGAATTCAAGATTAGCCTGGTCAACATGGCGAAACCCCGTCTGTACTAAAAATACTAATTTTTTTTGTATTTTTGCGGAGCCTGCAGTGAGAGGAGATCGCCCCATTGCACTCCAGCCTGGGCGACAGAGTGAGAATGTCTCAACAACAACAACAACAACAAAAACAAAAACAAAAACAAAAAACAAAAACAAAAGGAAACACTGATATAGACAATGCTATGCAATAGGTATACTGAAGAGAAATAAACAGATGTCTTCTTTTCAATATTTTTTTAGAGAGGTTGACTCCCCATGTTTTTCAGGCATATCTCAAACTCCTGGACTGAAGTGATCCTCACGCCTCAGCCTCCTAAGTAGCTGGAACTACAGTTTCCCACCACCTCCCCCATCTTGCTTTCTAATTTAAAGCAGGGTCTGCGTATCACCTGAAGTCATCTCTCCTTGGGGACATCCCACATGTCCAGAACTGCCATCCGGTAGCGGGGCGGCCCTAAGGCTGTGGGGAGCATGGAGACTTATATTCAAAGGAGGACCTGGAGAAACGCGCCCCAACATCCTTTCAGGCGAGCAGAATGGACGAGAGAGAGGGGCCGCCCCGTATTCCGGTGTTGCTGTGCACCTAGGAGCGGGTCCGAGGTACCTAGGTGTGGACAGGGACAGGCATGGCGGGGGACGAGGAGAAACGAACGCCACATGGATGGCGGGAGCTCTGCACACAACTCGCTCGCAACCGCACCCTCCCCGCTCTGCACTCAGCCGATCCCGGGACGGGAGCAGGAGGCTGGGGCTGCACAGGGACCCCGTGACAGGCAGTGCTGAAAACGGCGGGGCGACGGGTGAGGTGGAGACGACCAGCCGAGGACCGCAGGCGGCGAGGACTCAGTGGGGCGGGTGCAAGTGCGGGTTTTGCTCTGTCGCCCAGGATGGAGTGCAGTGGCGCGATCTTGGCTCATTACAACCTCCACATCCCAGGTTCAAGCAATTATCCTACCTCATCCTCCCGGGTAGTTGGGACTACAGGTGCCTGCCACCACGCCCAGCTGATTTTTTGTATTTTCAGTAGAGTCGGAGTTTCACTGTGTTAGCCAGGATGGTCTCAATCACTGACCTCGTGATCCGCCGGCTTCGGTCTCCCAAAGTGTCTTTTTCTTCCTTTCTTTTCTTTCTCTCTCTCTTTTTTTTTTTGAGACGGAGTCTAGTTCTGTTGCCCAGGCTGGAATGCAATGGCACAATCTCGGCTCACTGCAATCCCCGCCTCTCAGGTTCAAGCAATTCTCCTGCCTTAGACGGGTTTCACCGTGTTGGTCAGGGCCTCCTCTGTGCAGGGCCAGCTACTTCCTGAGTAGCTGGGCTGACAGACGCCCGCCACCATGCCCAGCTAATTTTGTATTTTTAGTAGAGACAGGGTTTCACCATGTTGGTCAGGCTGGTCTCGAACTCCTGACCTCATGACGTGCTCTCCTTGGCCTTTCAAAGTGCTGGGATTACAGGCATGAGCCACCACGCCCAGCCTGGAGGTCACATTTTAACTTCTGAGAGGAAGGGGATTCCTTTGCTTGGTTAGGTACTTTCTTCCTGATCACGCCCCTGAGACAATTGCCCTTCTCCCTGGGCCTCTAAGTCAGAGTTAAGGCTCAAGGCTGTCCTGCTGCACATCACCCAGTTGGTCACGGGCCTGCTGGCTGGTCCCCAATGCTCTTTCCAGGCTCTGAACAATCAGGGTGGATGGGGGTTGGAGACATTGACTCTTCAGGGTTCAGGACAGAAGGTTCTGGCTCGAAATCTTAGTATTCCTGGGTTGCCTGTGGACCTGGGACTTTCCTGGCAAAGTAAAACAGGAGAGTGTTTGCTCTTCCCAGCATGAGTGGAGAGGACATGGGGCTTGTGTTCCTCTCTCCTGACTGGGAAAGGAGCTCTGTGGGCTGGCCCTGCACAGAGGAGGCCCTGACCATCATGGTGAAACCCGTCTCTACTAAAAATACAAAAACATTAGCCGGGCGTGGTAGTGGGGGCCTGTAATCCCAGCTACTCAGGAGGCTAAAGCAGGAGGGTCACTTGAACCCGAGAGGTGGAGGCTGCAGTGAGCCGAGATCGTGCCATTGCACTCTAGCCTGGGCCACAGGAGCGAGACTCCGTCTCAAAAAAAGAAAGAAAAAGAAAAAAAAAAATAAGAAAGGCATGGCGTAGGGGAGGGTGGGAATGGTATAGATTAAATGTTATGTAATAGGTATATTGAAGAGAAATAACTGGATGTCTTTTAAAAAATATTTTTTAGAGACGTTGACTCCCTGTGTTGTCCAGGCATGACTCAGACTCCTGGACTCAAGTGATCCTCTCGCCTCAGCCTCTGAAGTAGCTGGGACTACAGCTTCCCACTACCTCCCCCATCTTGCTTTCTAATTTAAAGCAGAGTCTGTGTATCACCTGAAGTCATCTCTCTTTTGGGGACATCCCACATGTCCAGAACTGCCAGCTGGTAGTGAGGTGGCCCTAAGGCTGTGGGGAGCATGGAGAGTTATATGCAAAGGAGGATCTGGATAAATTTGCCCCCATATCCTCTCAGGCGAGCAGAATGGACAGGAGAGAGAGGCCGACCCGTGTTCCCATGTTACTGTGGACGGAGGAGCTGGTCCAAGGGACCTAGATGTGGACAGGGACAAGCATGGCACAGGACGAGGAGAAATGAAAGCCACATGGGTGACAGATGCTCTGCACACAACTTGCTCGCAACCGCACCCTCCCCGCCCCGCCCAGTACAATGAATAGTGAGATGGAGTGAAGTGTCCAGCGTTATCCTGGCAAGCTGACTATAGATAGCAATTAAAGTTCCCAGGTGAAGTATTTTGACTCCACCTATGCAGGGGTGATGGCATATTCTGTAGTTTGAAGGCATGTGGTGGTCATTGAGAAGGATGAGGACTGATCATTGCTACCAACAGCTGGTCCCTCCAGCTATCTGCTCAGGGAGTTGTTATTTGATGTTCAATCAGAAGGAAGATGAGACAGGAGGCCCAGGAGTCAAGACCTAGATGGGTTGCAGGTGCTCTTTGTGAAGAGGGAATTTCAGAAGGTAGCCCGGGCCAAGTGCAGGCTTTGGTGTCATACAACCGGTTCACAGCCCGCTTCACTCCTTACTGGCTGTGTGGCCTGCACAAGTCACTTAACCTCTCTGGACTTCCATTTCTTCATCTGTATAAAGGAGATTATATTTCCATATAGGGGTTAAATGGGACAGTGGCCTGGTACTAGTGGCCTAGGGCTTACTGAACAGTGCTATTATAATTATTTGTCCACATGGACTTTCCGGACAGACAATCCTGTTAGCTCCCATCAAGCCCCTTGGAAAAGGTCCATCTTCCTGGAGGTATTATGTGGACTGGAAGTTAGAGATGGATCTGGAGTCTTGCTGATCTGGTCTCAAGGGCATGTGGATGACTCCTGCACCAGCTCTCCAGGATAAGACACTGCTCCAGCATTCAGAGAACAAGCCTTTCCCACCTTTCAGGTCATTTGATCTTCACACAAAGAGACAGTGAATGCACAGGGTTTGGTGAGATGGTATTGTTTTCTAGAGGAGTTGCACTGTCTTCTAGAAGAGTTAAGCAATCTTCCCAAGGTCACACAGTTCAGAAGTAAAGGCATGAATGAATCTATGCCATGGCTGTCCTTATGCCCTTGCCATAGTGGAAGATCATGCTGTCAGAGGGTGCTAAGCCCAGCCCCTCGCAGTCCAGAGCTGGAAGAGCCCATGGTTAGTTATCCCGATTGTGCCCCTGACCTGACAGCTGGGTAACTGAAGCCCAGAGAGGACACACAGCTATGCAGAGGCTCTGACAGCCAGCTCAGTGCTCTTCCCACTGTGCCTCTGTGTCAGAATCAGTGTCTTCATGTGTCGTATGGCAGGGTGACAGAGGATTGTGGTTGAGGGCATTATCCTATGGTCAGCCTGTATGATGTGTCATCAGGTATACCTGGGTGACTCAACCTCTCTCTGGCTCAGTTTCCTGCACTGTGAAAGGGTAGAATATAATAATACATCATGTGCTGTGTAAGGACATTTTAGTTATAGATACACTGCATATAGCATAGTGGTCCTATAAAGGTTATAAGGTAATTTTACTGAACCTGTCTATGTTTAGCTACATCTAGATACACAAATACTTACCACTATGTTATAACTGCCTTCAGAATTCAGTACAGTAGCATGCTGTACAGGTTTGAAGCATAGGAGCAACAGGCTGCATCACAAAGCTTAGGTCTGTGGTAGGCCATAATATCTACGTTTGTTATTATACACTTTATGATATTTTTACAACCATGAAATCACCTAACAATGCATTTCTCAGAATGTATTCCCATTACTGAGCAGCATATGATTGTAATGGGGTCTGACTTGTAGAAATAAATGATTTAACAGGTATAAAGAACTTAGAATGGTGCGTTGTTCATGGCAAGTGATCTATAATATTAACTATTGTTTTGTTATTATGATTCATGGCTGCTCTGGCTGAAATGCTTGTGTGCCTCCAATATTCATGTGTGCAAATCTAATTTTCAATGTGTTGGGATTGAGGCGGTGCATTTGGGAGGTGACTGCAATAAGAGGACAAAGCGCTCGTGAATGGGATTAGTGCCTTAATAAGAGAGGCCCGAGGGAGCTTGTTCAACCATTTCCACTGTGTGAAGACCCAGCAGGAAAGAGACATCCATGAGGAACGGGGCTCTTACAAGACTCCAAATATGCTGGTGCCTTCACCTTGGATTTCCATGCCTCCAGAGCTGAGAGAAATTTTTGCATTTTAAGGTACCCAGTCTAAGGTATCTGGTGCTAACAGCCCAAACATCTCAAATAATGGCATAGATAGATGACATTTTCACTCCAGACAAATAAGCCGGGCCTGGAGTCCCTCCCTGTGTGTCCTTCGTCTTTCTCATCAGCCACATGAGCATGGCCCTTGGTCTTGACAGGGTCCTTGCCCTCTTCCCACAAAACAGGGATTCACACCAGAAATATAAAGCCATGAGCAAGGCAGTCCCTGTTCCCATAACAGAAACGGAAGGATGCCTGCCAGTTCCGCTACCACCTGCACCAATATGTGACATTTTTCTTTTAAATGATTACTATTTCCTTAGATATATTTATATGAAAAGCAAACTCATTAGCACTACCGAAAAAAGAATCAGTTTAACTTCCAGACATAGAATGTTGCCATCAAATTCTCCCTATTCATGTCCCCTCTGCATCTCTGTTTTGCTTCCAGGACTGACCTTGATGCTTGGTTTTGTTTAAAGATTTCAAGCAGTAAGAGATGATACCTAGGCCAAAGGGAAGCTTCATCACTGCCCTCTCTTCCATGGGAAGCTGAGAGGATTCAGAGCCAGCAGTGCCACTTCGAGGCCCTCTGACACTGGGCCAGTGCGCTTGACCTCCTTGTATTGTCATTGTCCAGATTAGGAATATGGATTCATAAACAGAATGCGTATCCCTTTAGGATTGCTCTGAGTTCAAAGATGCCAAGTGACTAACATGAATTCATGTTATGTAGAGTAATAGGAATATGGAAGGAAAAACATCCAGGTTTCTTGAATTTCCATTTAATCCAGGATCCACATGTCACCTAAAATGATCTCTCTTCTGGGAGCATCCCACATTTTCCAAACTGCCATCCTGTAGAGGGGTGCCCGGCTAGGCTGTGGGGAGACCCTGGAGAGTTTTATGCAAAGGAGGACCCGGAAAAAATGTGCCCATTCAGCCTCTCAAGAGTGGAGAATGGAAAGAAGGGGTTAGAGCCCTGTGTCTGTTCTGTTCCTAGGCATAGGAGAAACGTGGCCAACAGACGGAGGTGGCGACTGGAACAGAGGCCGGCAATGCAGGAAATCCGAGGGTCCAGTCCTTGGCGTCTGGTTTGCACACTGCTCCCTCGCCCGCTTCCGCCGATCCAGGGACGTGATCCAGTGACTCTGGGAAATGCAAACCTACACACAGTTGAGTGGGGGCTGGGTGTGTGGAGACGGGCGGGATTCCGAGTTTCCCAGCACGCCTAGGAGAGGGAGTTGCAGGTAATGCCAGAGAAATTGGGAAGGCAGGCAGGACGGCAGGGACAACACGTACTGCCAGTTTCTCAGTGAGCTGGAGCCAAAGGGGTGGGGCCAAAGTGGTGGACTCCGCGGCGCCCACCGCGCTCAGCTTGTGCGATGGTGCACCCAGCTCGCCTGCTGCGCACAGCCCAGCGCAGGACCGCGGGCATCGCAGAATCTGCGGAGCGAGTGCAAGGACGGGGTGGGGCCTCTGCGCCCGACCCCTTTCCCGGGTCCCCGGGCTATAAAGGGAGCCGCCGGCTCCTGGGCGTCACCACGCCTTTCATCTGTGCTGCAGTGTGTTTGCTTCTGGATTGGGAACTCCTGCTTCTCCTTGCCTCGAGATGGACCCCAACTGCACCTGCTCACCTGGTAAGGGACACCTGGCTCTGCCCCTTAGGATGCCCGCTTCCCAGGCACAGTGCAAACTGTTTCTGGGTTTGAGAAAGTCGCATTTTAAATTCTGAGCTGAAGGGGACTCCTTTACTTCATTAAGCGCTTTCTTCCCAGTAACGTCCCTGAGACCACTTCCCTCCTCCCTGTGCTTCTAAATCAGAGTTGAGGGTACTGAGGCCCAAAGCTGTCCTGCTCCATGTCACCCAGTTGTTCAGGGGACTGCTGGCTGAGCCCCAGTGCTCTGACCAGGCTCTGAGCACCCAGGGTGGATGGAAGGCAGCAGACCGTTGCCCCTTCGGAGTTCAGGACAGAAGCTTCGGGCCTCCAGTCCCAGTCTTCCTGGGCTGTGTCTGGAGCCTGGAACCTTGCTTATGGAGTAAAAGCAAGAGGACGCTTGCCCTTCCCAGCATGAAGGGAGAGGAGATGGGGCTTCTCTTCCTCTCCCATGAGTGGGAAAGGAGCTCTGAGTGCAGGCCCGGCCCCACAGAGGAGGAGGCACTAGGAGTTATTGACTACCGCTGTGCCTTCTGCATTTCACTCACCGCTCACTGCCTTTTTCTCTTCCTTGCAGGTGGCTCCTGTGGCTGTGCTGGCTCCTGCAAATGCAAAGACTGCAAATGCACCTCCTGCAAGAAGAGTGAGTGTGGGGCCTTCCCTGAGAATGTGGAGGATGGGTCAAGTTAGAGCAGGGAACCCAGAGTTCCGCAGGCAGGGGTGGGCCAATGACCAGCTTCCCCAAACACCTCCCTCTGCACCTGATTCAGAATCAGACCTCAGAGTGCCTTAAAAATGGGTGAGTCCTAGCCTCTCCTTGCTAAACTAGAAACTGAGGCCCAGAGACGTTACTAGGTAGTGCTGGGGACAAAGCTGGAATGTGAATCTAGGTCTCCTGCCCCCTGATGCAGCCTTCTTAACCCTTCAGGGTCCTGAAGCACTTCAGGCGCCGGATCTTGGAGACCCCGTGTGATTTCTAATCCGATGATGCAGCCCTTTCCTGCAGGGGCAGCCCAGAGCTACCCTGGCCCTCCCCAGAACTGCTATGTCAGGGGTTTGCCACCTGTTGCATTGTGAAGACTTTCCTCACTTAAGTGTGGGTTTTGGGGGAACTGGCCTCCCTTTGTTCTCATAACCCCAATCACTACCTGTCCACTCTTCTGCCCTGTCCCAGACTCAGGTGGGGCTGGGCAGCTTTTTCACATAAAACCCTCATCCCAAAGATCCACCAGTTGTCTCCTGACAAAGCCACACCATCCTGAAATGAGGGTCAGCTGGGGCCGGAGGCAGGGCTCGAGCCGGGCCTCTGCGGGGGGAGGGAGGTGCCTGGTGGAGTCTGCTCTGACCTCTCGCTGTCTCTTCTTCCCCAGGCTGCTGCTCCTGCTGCCCTGTGGGCTGTGCCAAGTGTGCCCAGGGCTGCATCTGCAAAGGGATGTCAGACAAGTGCAGCTGCTGTGCCTGATGCCAGGACAGCCTTGCTTCCAGATGTAAATAAAGCAACCTGTATAAACCTGGATTTTCTTTTGTACAACCCTGACCCATTTGCTACATTTTCTATGAAATATGTGAATGGCAATACATTCATCTAGACTATTCTGGCTCTGGGCGTCTCATTTGTTGTTGGGTAGATTGCACTTGGTTCTAGTTGGGTTGTAGGGAACTCATATAGTGGGGCATTTCAGAGAGGGGACCATGGCAGTAGGGGTCTGGGTGCAAGGTGTCCTGCAATCCTGCCAGGCCTTGGCTCTCCTTTGTGAACTATGGCAAACTAGGATGTTTATTCTACCACCCTCTAGCAACAGTTAACTGGTAGTAGCTGCCCTTTTTGTGTATCTGTAACACCACCTATACTCAACAGCCACGTATGGTGCACCTACTGCATACACAGTTAGGCATGGGATTCTCGGTGGTGAGGGGAACAGGGGGCTTGTGGGTTGCTGGGGAGACAGATGATAAAGAATCTTATAAAGAAGGTGCTAAGGCTGGGCACGATGGCTCACACCTGTAATACTAGCACTTTGGGAGGACAAGGCAGGCAGATCACCTGAGGTCCAGAGTTCAAGATCAGTATGACCAACATGGCGAAACCCCATCTCTACTAAAAACAAAAATTAGCTGGGCACAGTGGTGGATTCCTGTAATCCCAGCTACTTGGGAGGCTGAGGAAGGAGAATCACTTGAACCCAGGAGGCAGAAGATGCAGTGAGCCGAGATCATGCCCTTGCACTCCAGCCTGGGTGACAGAGCGAGAGTCCATCTCCAAAAAAAAAAAGGTGCTGTGACTGAATGTACTTGGGGTGAGCCTGAATGAAGACCTCTTTCCACTGGGTCTGAGAGCTGCATTCCTGCAAGGGGCACAGCTCTAGCAAGGATCCAGAAGTGGGGAACAGCCTGGCGCTTGGAGAACAGAAAGAAGGCCAGTGTGTGATTGTGATTGTGTGAGAGGAGAAGCCCATGTTCCCTTTGGAGAGGGGAGAGCAAAGGACACGTCATGCCTCATTCATCTGAAGGACTGTCTCACTGGCTTCACAGTTGAATCACTTGGGGGGTGTTGGAAAAGTAGGCAAGCCAGTATTCCACTTCCCACACCCCTGCAGCCCTCTTTTTTATTTTTTTAGGGCTAAGTGAGCCCAGGGAACTTACATTTTCAATAAGTACCTAGGTTTGAAGCAGTCACATGGAATTATTTGGTGAAATAAAATGGCCTCTGCCAGTTCCTCTCTGGTTTCAGGACCAGGAGATATTTTCCAACCCAGTTGGTATTTGGAGCAACTCCCCAACCATGCGGCTGCCTGTACTGGTGACCGAGGGAACCTGGAGGTGCCCAGCTCCTGGCTGGCTGTGGAGGGAGAGGCGGGCAAGCCTCATCATGCAGTGTGGCAAGTATCTTCATGGAGACCAAACCAAGCTCAGCGGGCAGATCTGAGCCTCCTTGGGGGCTCATGCTATGGAGACATCACCCCACTGAGGGTGGGTTGGTGCCTGAAGTGCCATTTTCTGGGGAGAGAATCTGACAGAGACCTCATAAGGCATGAGCAAGGCTGTGATGTGGGCACTGCCCCATTTGTCTGAGATTTGGTCCAGTGCCAAAGCCACGAATGCACCCAGCCATTGCTCTTACACAACTGTTTTGGGAAATTGCAGCTGCCAAACCTCTCAAGGGATAGGTACAGAATGTTTTTGCTAGGTCTGATAATCATGGTCATTCAACTTGCAGCTTTTTATTTTCCAAGTCATCTGTGCAGTGGCATCCTGTTCCATCCCTCACCCCCAGTCCTGAGCCCCATCTTCCCTGGGGCTGGGTGGGGCATGATTATTGTGGATGTCTGTTGGAGAGATTCATTTAGAGTCATTTAGTTTTTTTGATGTGGCTGTTATTGGAATGGCTTAATTCCAGAAGTTTCGTTGTCAAGCACACCATCATAAACAGCCTGGTAAAGCCATTAAGTGCGTCAGCTCTGGAGCCAGGCTGCCTGCCTAGACCCACAGCCCCACTAGTTAGGCAAGTTATGCGGTCTCTGCACCTCACATTTAACTGCATGCAGGGACAATAATAGGACCTGTCTCATGGGGTTGTGGTGAGGTTGATGTGGCTAGCACGGTCCCTGGAGCCTATCAAGGTCTCAGTAAGCGCGGGCCAGGTGTGGTGTCTGCCAATCAGTAGGCAATTCCTAAATGTTCTCCGCTTAATTCAATGAGCACTTATTGGACCCCTACTGTATGTAAACCATTGTACTGCACACAGGGAGGTAAGATAATATATAAATAAGAGCCAATTCCTTTGCTGGAGATCTTATTCAAGTCTCTGTTGAAATCAGGGAGCAATTATTTACCACTGCAAGATGCAGCTGCTGAGCTGGGGCAGAGAGCCACATGGGAACTGAAGATTTCTACCTCCATGAGAAGGATCCATTCCACACTGACTCTGGGATAGGCTGAGCATGAGACAGGCTCAGACAGAGGTATGAACACTTTGGGAGAAGGATGTGATTTAGACAGACCAGCAGGAGAAAAACATTCACTCGGCTGGGCGCAGTGGCTCATGCCTGTAATCCCAACATTTTGGAAGGCAGAGGAGGGCAGATTGCTTGAGCCCAGGAGTTTGAGACCAGCCTGGACAACATGGCGAAATGAAGTCTCTACAAAAAATTTTAAAAAAAAATTAGCTGGGTATGGTGGCGTGCACCTCTAGCCCCAGCTATTCAGGAGGCTGAGATGGGAGGATCACTTGAGCCTGGAATGTTGAGGGTACAGTGAGCTGAGATTGTGCCACTGCACTCCAGCCTTGGTGACAGAGCAAGACCCTGTCTCAAAAAACAAACAGGTTTTTTTGGTGGAGACAGGGGGTCTCACCATGTTTCCCGGGCTGGTCTGGAATTCCTGGACTCAAGCTATCCACCGCCTGGGCCTCTCAAACGGCTGAGATTACAGGTGTGAGTCACCGTACCCGGTTTAATTTTTTGTTTTAAATGTAGCACTGAATGGACAAGACAGGGACATTGCCGAAAATGTCAGACTCAAATTTTGTTAGTGGCAACAAGAATTTTTTGAGGGGGAAATCGATGATGAGGAAAGTATGACTTTGACATTGGTGCCCGTTAAAGATGATCCAAATATAGAACAAGTGGAACCAACTGTTTCTTCAGCTGCTGATGTCAAACAGGGGAAGCCCAAGAAACACAATAAAGTTCATCTACCTCAAACAAATGAACAATTCACAGTTCCACAAAAGCTAGATGCAGAATACCAGTCCATCCCTTGCTGACCATTTTGCCTCCCATTAATGAGGTGTGCTGGGACACTTCGTGGAACTGGTATCAACAATGAGGTTTGAGTCCTAATGGCAAGTAAATGGAAGTTTATCTGAGGGCTGGGCATGGTGGCTCACACCTGTAATCCCAGTGCTTTGGGATGCCAAGGCTGGCGGATCACCTGAGGTCAGGAGTTCGAGACCAGCCAGGTCAACATGGTGAAACCCCATCTCTACTAAAAATACAAAAAAAAAAAAAAAAAAAAAAAAATCTAGCCAGGTGTGGAGGTGCACACCTGTAGTACCAGCTACTTGGGAGGCTAAGACAGGAGAATCACTTGAAACAAGGAGGCAGGGGCTGCAGTGAGCTGAGATCACACCACTGTACTCCAGCCTGGGAGACAGAGCAAGACTCCATCTAAAAAAAAGAAAAAAAAAAAAAAGAAGTGTATCTGAGACTCCATACACATGCTTACCCTGAATAACAGCAACATATTCCTGAAATGTCACAGGAGACCAGATTACAGCCACGGTCGAGGATATGCAAGGCAGTGACCGTGAAAGCAAGGCTTTAGAAAAGTTGTGAGATGAATGAGAAAGCAGAAGAGACTAATACATTTGAAGTGATAACTTCATCTCAGGAAGCCATGTTGGCATCATGGGCAAGAATTGCTGTGAGAGCCGTTCAGCCTAAGGCTGTGAATTCATGTTCTATTGAATTCAGCCTAAGGCTGTGAATTCATGTTCTATTCCTGCTTCTGGTGAGGCCTTTTTGATGTAAGCCTCTGGTGTTGGGTGGCGTGTGGCCCCTGGCAGACTTCTCTCGGCAGACCCAAAGGGTTGGGTACACCTGCAGTTTCATGCAGGTCAGGCCTGAGTGCTTACCATTCACAGGAGGATGATTTCTCTCTTCTTGATACCTGCCTGTACTTTCCCATCCCTAGGCACAGAAGATAATATGTTACACCCCGAATATGCTAAGAGGAATAAGAAGGTGATGAAAAAGATTAATGACGACGGAGAAGCGGCAGCAACCTGTTTGAATACAACGCACTAGAGAAAGAGGGATGTACTTTCAGACCAAGTAACATACTATGAAGGAATGGAAGCACAGACAATTTGAATGAATCTTCATGATCTACAAAACAAAATCAGTGATTAGGACTCCACAGTGAAGACAGCTGACTAGTGGCACAGCCTCATCTGAAGAGCCCCTTTCTGTGAGTCTGAAAACCCATTAAAAGAAAGTTACTGCAATCAGCCTTAAAAAAAAAAAAAAAAAAAAAGCCAAGTGCGGTGGCTCATGCCTGTAATCTCAGCACTTTTTGAGGCCAAGGCGGGCGGATGACAAGGTCAGGAGTTCAAGACCAGGCTGACCAATGTGGTGAAACCCTGTCCCTACTAAATATACAAAAATTAGCCAGGCGTTGGTAGCGCATGCCTGTAATCCCAGCTACTCAGGTGGCTGAGGCAGGAGAATCACTTGAACCTGGGAGGCAGATGTTGCAGTGAGCCGAGATCACGCCATTGCACTCCAGCCTGAGTGACAGAGTGAGATTCCATCTCAAAAAAAAAAAAAAAAAAAAAAAATTTACTCATTCACTCATTCATTTATTCGCATGGTCACATCTTGGCCCACAGCAGATAGAACATTGATGGGTGGGCTGGACAAGCAGGACAGGGGGCTGTCCTGACACTGCCCAATGTGGACGGTGAAGGCAAACTGAACCACTCAAATCTTCTCTTCTGAGAGACCTGAGGGGTTAACAGGGCTGCCAGAGCTCATGCTATAACTGAAGCTGCATTATGAGAATAGTAAAGAGCCCACCCTAAATAGAAGCCATGAGGACAATTAGACCAAACCACGTGCCTGCTTTTCCGTGGGAACTGCTACATGGCTCAGTCCTATAGAGACCCAGAGAAGCTGAACATCTGCTGACAGGGGTCCAAATAATACTCACCTCCCTTTGAATCCTGAAAGCAAACTCTGTGTTAGTCAGGGTTCCTTGAATGCAAGCAACAGAAATAGACTCTAGCTAAATTAGGCAAAACAAATTCATTGGAAAGATACTGGCGACCCATGGAGTCAACTAGATGGATGGAGAACTAGGCTCAGAAAATTGGGGGTTGCTGTGAGCGGTCAGGTCATGTCACAGGAGCAGCCCGGCTGGGCTGCAGCAGTTTGCACAGCTGTCACCACTGCTTCTGCTGTCCCCAGATACCCCCACCACTGCCACTGGCCACTGGTACTGTGAATGAGTTCTAAAGGATTCATTGAATTCTTTACCTCCAGCTTGGGATTCAAAGTCTCAGGAAGTCCATCTGGCTGGCAGTGGGAAGGAGAATCTGGCCACCTTCAGGTTCCCTAGGGGGACGTAGGACTGCACCCCCGAGACCCACCCTGTAGAGTTTCTTCCTATAGCAGGAGGAGTCCTGGCAGGAGATCTGTGAGTCATTGGGGAGAGTTTAATAAGGGGGTTGTTTACAAAGCAGCAGGAAGGATTAAAGGAAATAAACAAAAGATGCAAAGACTTACAGGCCTGCAACACTGGGGAGCAATTGCCAGACCCAGGCGTGGCTAGCCCTGGAACCCAGAGAAAGTAGCTACAGGAGAGGGTGTCCCAAAGGGAGCTGTGACCCTCAGGTTGCCACACAACTTGGTGAAAGGGAGTCCATTCAGTGACCTCCTCTCCATTCTGGGACGTCCTCTTCACCTCTCCCATCTCCTGCCAATGTGCTCATTGGCTGAACCCAAACAGATGCTGTCCCTACGGCTCCCTCCCTCTCTCTGGGTGGCAGGAGGAGGGTGGAGAGTGAATCTAGAAAAT
The DNA here is from genome assembly GCF_030222135.1 of Aotus nancymaae. NCBI lineage: Eukaryota > Metazoa > Chordata > Mammalia > Primates > Aotidae > Aotus > Aotus nancymaae. The sequence goes on from NW_026988443.1 coordinate 11,918,024, forward strand.
ACCCAGCACAGCCTCAAATAGGCTGTGTCCCATCACTAAAGACCATGTGTGTCTCTTCCTTACACCCTGGGAGAATTGAAGTAATCTAAAGATGATTCAGCTTATGGGGTTGGAGGGGGTCAGGGGTGATGGTGGAAGCCGTGTATGGTAGAAGCAGGAGTCGGGGTGGGGGTGGAGATAGTGCAGGCATTTGAGGGCTCTCAGAATGCCTGTCTGCAGGTGGCTGAGCAGTCTGCTCAGAGCCCCGTGAGGAGTGGAGGTGGGGAGGGAACCTGAATCACACACCTATGTGTCCCATGGGACGCTTACCTGGCTCCATTTGTGGCACCACAATACCTACTAAGCCATCTTTTTTCCCTTCCTTCCTGGTTTCTTTTCTTTTTTTTAATTTTAGGTTTGAGGGGTACATGTGAATGTCTGTTACATAGATAAACATGTGCCATGGGTGTTTGCTGTAAATATTATTTCATCACCTGGAGACCAGATGACAGCCACGGTTGAGGAAATGCAAGGCAGTGATCGATAGTTACATTTTTTGCCTTTCTCCCTTCTCCCATCTCACCCCTCAAGTAGACCCCAGCAGCTGTCACTTCCTTCTTTGTGTTCATAAGTTCTTATCATTTAGCTCCCACTTATAAGTGAGAACATGCAGTATTTGGTTTTCTGTCCCTGCGTTAGTTTGCTAAAGATGGCAGCCTCCAGCTCCATCCATGCTCCTGCAAAAGGCATGATCTTGTTCTTTTTTATGGCTGCATAATATTCCATGGTGTATCTGGACCACATTTTCTTTGTCCAGTCTGTCACTGATGGGCATTTAGGTTGATTCTATGTCTTTGCTATTGTGAACAGTGCTGGAAGAGCCACTTTTTCAGGGTGATCCCTGGGGCCACCCCTGGCTGGCTGAAGGACCACATTCACCTCCTGCCCTGGGCAAAGCTGTGAAGTCAGCGAGGCTGACCCTAGTTCCCCTCACCCTCGTCCGCCATCCTTAGTTCCTTCATGGCCCCCTCCACCCTCCATGGAGAAAGATTCTCCCTCCCTGCAGAAACCCACAAATCTTTTATGCAGGGAGTGGGAGGTTAGGGTGGGGTGGAAGGGCTGGCTACTTTTCAGGGATCAGAGCTCCTCCCTCCTCTGAGGCTCTGCCTCTGCTGGACAGACTTAGGGATTCTTGAGTCCAAATGGGAGGGAGCAGAGGCAAGGCCAGGAGGCTAGTGTTGTCACCCAGGCCTGGGTGATATGAAGGACTTGGTGGACTGGTCCCCTGGGGATTCCAGAGGCAGTCTCACAAAGCTGGGGCATAGACCTGTGCCCCATCACCAGCCACCTTGGCTTACCAGATACATCATTTCCATCCTGGGGGTGGGCGTACCCCCCAAACCTGAGCAAGGCTAAGCCAGAACCAGTAGGTCAGTGATCTTGAGTCTCCCAGTCTGGGAGTTTGTCAGAATCAGTGGCCCTACTGAGAGACAGGGCAATGTTTCACCCAGAGAAATGACTCTCTGGGGTGCATTCAGGCAGGCATGGGCATTGGTTAAGTTTGACTGTCTGACATCCATCCCCCCAACTTACTTTAGGGGAATTCCCATGCCTCCATTGGGCACAGTCTTGGTGGGAGGGGAGAGCCAGGGGCCTGGTTTCAGCTAAGAAAGCTGGAGGGCCAGAATTGTATTCTCCAGGGAGACTCAGCCGATTGGATATTCCCTTTGGGAATTCTGAGACATGGGGTAGAATGTGTCTCAAAGGACACCCATCATAGGCGCACACCCCAACCCCGTGGCATTTACTTGAGTCCTAAGAATGACCCCATAGTCCCCAGCTTTTACTGGTCCAGCAAATGACAGAATCTCCCTCTGTCTCTCAGGCTGGAGTGCAGTGACTTGATCTTGGCTCACTGCAACCACCGCCTCCCAGGTTCAAGTGATTCTCCTGCCTCAGTTTAGTCTGGACTGACATCCCTTTGGTGGGGAAGGTGCTGGTGGCATGAGAGGGCTTTCTCCATGGCATCACAGGGCCACCCACTGTGACCAAGCCAGATTGTCCTCACCTGACCTCCAGGGCCTGAGATGCTGAGGGTAGAGCTGCATGGGGGACTGGATATCACGTATCATCCCACGACCACGTTCCTTCTTGCCTGGGCCTGTGAGACACGCCCTTGGGTGAGCAGGTAGGCATTTCCTACCCTTGGGGCCTGCCACTCTCAGGCCTGGGAAAACTTACTTTCCTGGCAAAAATTCAAAGTTTGTAACAGTCAGAAGTGGCTCTTCAGAATCTGGTGGGTTACATGGGCTGAATCCCTGGTACAGATGAAAAAGCCAACGCAAGGCTGGGCACAATGGCTTACACCTGTAATCCCAGCACTGTACCCGTAATTGTGACAACTAAAATATTTCTAGATATGCCAAATGTCCCTGGGAGGCAAAATAACCCCAGAGCCAGTTGAGAACTGGTTTAATTCATTGATTATTTTATCAAGTAAGTACTTTCTTAAAATTAAGTTTCTAGATAAAGGCAGGGAGATTCTAGGCAGGTTGAAAGCTGGGTATGTAAAAAAAAAAGAAAAGTCACTAACACAATTCAGCTACGGTTACCAAGAATTTAAGTGCTCCTCCGCCCACTGTCACAGATTGCCCGCTCTTCTGTTCACTTCTGCAAGGCCTCAGTACTTTTTGAAAAGGCACTGACTTTGCTTACTGGATGTTTGCTGTCCCCTGGTGGTCATTTCTCTTTATTGCAAGCTGATAGAAATCCCAATTCAGTATCTCTAACCATCACATCAAATGGTTAAGAAGATGGCGAAACCCTGTCTATACTAAAAATACAAAAATTAGCCGGGCATGGTGGCACATACCTGTAATCCAAGCTACTTGGGAGGCTGAGTCATGAGAATCGCTTGAACCTGGGAGGTTGAGGCTGCCGTGAGCCAAGATTGTGCCACTTCCCTCCATCCTGGGTGACAATGTGAGACCCTGTCTCAAAAAAAAAAAAAAAAAAAGGTTAAGACAGTCAGACTTGCTTTCCTCAGATTCTAGAAAGAAGCCCTGGGGCTCACAGCTCAGATCATGTGACAGGCGCACACACAGGCCCTTGAGAAAATAGTCTGGAGTTAGCAAGAGCTGGAATAAGCAGTAACCTGCCCGTTTTCCTGAGGCCTACCTTAGTTTGAATGTTTACAACACCCACTCTGCTGCTACCTTTCCTACTGCTAAAGGTTCTACTTGAAATGCATTTATAATTTGTGATCCGGTGCATTTGAATTCTTTTTGTAAGTATATTTTTGAGAATTTTGTATACTTGGAGATGGACATATTCAGGGTGCTGTAAAATAGGGACATCTTATACATCAAAGCAGTGCTTTCCAAATGTGTCTGATCATTAGAAATAGACGAATTAATTCAATAAGCCTAGGTGGAAACTTCCAGCACATTGTTAGGAGCAAGGCCATCTGGGAATCCCGTGTCATGGGGTGTCAGAGCTGTTGCTATAGTGACTCAGTGAGCTGGGTGACCTTGAGGGTGAGGAGTCTTCCTGAGCCTCAGTTTCCAGGCTTGGGCCCCCTCCTTGTCCATCTGGGCCCAGATAAAATGGTTATTTGAGGTTTAGACTTGGGCAGAAGTCAAGTTCTTCAGCTGTTACAATACAGATGCTCCTTGACTTAAGGGGGTGGGGGGGTGCTATGTCCTGATAAACCTGTCATAAGTTGAAATATTGTAAGTCAAAAATGCATTTAATATATCTAACCTACTGAGCATCATAGCTTAGCCTGGCCTACCTTAAACATACTCAGAACCCTTCCATTATCCTACAATTGGGCAACATCATTTAACACAAAGCCTATTTTATAAGAAGGTGTTAAACATCTCATGTCATTTATTGAATACTGCACTGAAAGTGAAAAAGTGAAAGGCTCTATTGCTATTAAAAGTACAGTTTCTACTGAAGGTGTTTGTGCCATTGTAAAGTCAAGAAATCCTAAGGCGAACCCTTGTAAACTGGGTATATAATAGCAATAGCAATGAAGTTTCAAGAGGCTAAGAGATACTTCAGGTGAGTGCAGCCAGAACTGTGATGTATTTTTAACACAGCCACAGGATTCATCCTGGCAGAACATGTCACTTCTCTTTTCTGAGCCCTTCCATGGCTTGCCATTTCTCTTGGAGTAGAAGCTGAAGTCCTTATGTTGGACCAAAAGGCCCTACATGACTCTCTCCTACCAGCCACATTTGCCTCTTCCTTTTCCTGAAGATCACCAAGAATTCCCACCTCAAGGACTTTGCACCTCTGCCTGGGTGCCTGGGATACTCTGCCAGCGGGCTCCCTCCCTTCCTCCCTCCCTTCCTCCCTCCCTTCTCTCAAGTCTTCACTCAGCTCCCTCCCTGCCGGAAACCCATCCCACCCCTCTTCCAGCTTTGTTTCTTCCCTGAGCCTCAGTCATTATCTAACCTCCCATATTATTATTTGATGTGTTTTCTACCTCCCCTAACAGACTGCGCACTCCATAAGGGCAGGGATTTTCTAAATGGAAACATTCTTTCTTATTGCAGACTTTAAACGGCAGGGCATGGCCAGGAACGGCGGTTCACACTTGTAATCCCAGCACTTTGGGAAGCCAAGGTGGGTGGATAATCTGAGGCCAGGAGTTTGAGACCAGCCTGGCCAACATGGTGAAACCCTGTCTCTACTGAAAATACAAAAATTAGCTGGGCATGGTGGTTCAGGCCTGTAGTCCCACCTACTCAGGAGGCTGAGGCAGGAGAATTGCTTGAACCTGGAAGGCAGAGGTTGCAGTGAGCCAAGATAGCGCCACTGGACTCCAGCCTGGGCAACAGAGCAAGACTCTGACTCAAAAATAAATAAATAAATAAAAATATATAAATAAATAAATACATAAATGGCACTGTGTATACTTAAGAAATAAGTCAGATGCTGGGCATGGTGGCTCACACCTGCAATCCCAGCACTTTGGGAAGTTGAGGCGGGAAAATTGCTTGAGCCCAGGAATTTGAAACCAGCCTGGGCAACACAGCAAGACCTAGTCTCTACACAAGAAAAGTTAAAAAATTAGCCAGGGGTGGTGGCATGTGCCTGTGGTCCCACCTACTAAGGAGACCAAGGCAGGAGGACCGCTTAAGCCTAGGAGGTAGAGGTTGCATTGAACCGTGATCATGCCATTACACTCCAGCCTGGGCAACAGGGCCAGACTCTGTCTCAAAAAAACAAAACACAAAAAATAAAACAAGAGTCAGACAAGGCAAACTTGCATTAAAGATCTCCCTCTTTGGAAATAGGGCCAGTATTTGCAGAAAGCAATTATAAGTCATTATGTAGTCATAGAAAAAGATGTGCTTTATAAATTATGCGTTAAAATATTCAATCTGTTTGACTTAGCACATGAAGCAATATAATAATCTCACATCTTGGTTTTATAGGCCCAGAGGAGGTCTGCCCTATATTTTCCCTTCTTGTTACCTTAAAGATTTTTTTTTTTTTTTTTGAGACAGAGTTTTGCTCTTGTTATCCAGGCTGGAGTGCAATGGCGCGATCTCGGCTCACCACAACCTCTGCCTCCTGGGTTCAAGCAATTCTCCTGCCTCAGCCTCCCGAGTAGCTGGGACTACAGGCGTGCGCCACTATGCTCGGCTAATTTTTTATATGTTTAGTAGAGACGGGGTTTCACCATGTTGACCAGGATGGTCTCCATCTCTTGACCTCGTGATCCACCCGCCTTGGCCTCCCAAAGTGCTGGGATTATAGGTGTGAGCCACCGCGCCCGGCCTACCTTAAAGATTTATTCAGTCAAGGAAGGAATAAGAACAGCAAAGGGCTAGCCAGGTGTGGTGGCGTGCACCTGTAGTCCCAGATACTCGGGAGGCTGAGGCAGGAGAATCACTTGAACCTGGGAGGCAGAGGTTGCAGTGAGCCAAGATGGTGCCACTGCACTCCAGCCTGGGCAAGAGCGAGACTCCATTTCAAAAAAAAAAAACCTACAGCAAAGGGCAATTGTGAAGTAATTGCCCTGAACTTCAGAATAACCACAATGGCGAATGGATGCCAAGAAATGAACCATGATGGCCGCCGTGACTCTACTCAAAAGAAGAATTTAACCCTTGATAGTTCTGGGGTGTGAGGTTTTGGAGTCACTGTCGAACATGGCATCTGAAGGTCTGAGGTCAAGTCCTGTTTCTGCCGGGCATGTCACTTGTCTCTTACTGGGCATGTCACTGTGAGCCGCTCACTTATTTTGCTATATCTCCGGGCCCAGAACAATGTCTGGCACACAGTAGGTGCTTAGTGAGAAAGAACAGCTGAACAAGAAGCTGGGGTGGCAATGCACCCTTGGGGTGCTGGGGATGGGAGTAATGGCCAGAAGACCCCTAGGATGCACAAGGACCCCCAAGTTGGGAGGGAAAAGCATATATAAAGCATTCCTCTTCTCTGTTGAAGGTCTCTGAACAATGTTAATTTCACCAACTACAATTGATGCTCAGGGGCCAGGCTCAAGGTGGAGAGTGGAGTTGAGGGATGCTGCCAGGAGGTCAGAAGCCAGCAGGGTGGGCCTGCCCTGGGCACGGAAGCCTGCACATCCATCCAGTGTGGGCCTGTGGGGTTTGTGCCCACTATGGGGGTCTTATCCAAGACTCAGAGAGCACTGAGGAAGAGCAGCCTCTTGAAGGGAGGGGCCTGGGATCAGGAAACCTTGCATGGGGAGACCTTGAGCCGGGAGAATGAACTGGATGCAACCAGGAGTGAAAGTGGGGGCATATCTTGGCACAATAATGATACTTTAGTTTCTTTTTACTTTCTTCTCCCTTCCTGCCTCCCCCAACCTTGATTGCCTAAGTCATATACACTTGTGGTAGAAAATTCATAAATTATAGAAAAGAACTAAGAAACTCTCACCACCCAGAGATGGTCCTTGCTAGCACTTCAGTGTATATCCATGCAGTCTTTGGCATTATTAATTTTTAATTATGCATAATAGATAAATATACTCTTCTTGTAAAAAATTTAAACATGACAGGTAAGTCTCAGTGGTCAGCCAGCCCCACTCCTGGTCCCTTCCCTTCAGCCCTCGTCACCTCGTCATACTTCATCAGGGTAATAAATAGCACTCTGGACTATTCTTTATATGTGTAGAGATAGAGAGACTTTTGATTTTCTTTTTTTTTTTTTTTGAGACAGAGTCTCTCTCCATCGCCCAGGCTGGAGTGCAGTGGCACAATCTCGGCTCACTGCAACCTCCACCTTTCAGGTTCAAGCGATTCTCCTACAATTCTCCTGCCTCAGCCTCCTGAGTAACTGGGACTAGAGGTGTCCACCACCATACCGGGCTAATTTTTGTATTTTTAGTAGAGGTGGGTTTCACCATGTTGGCCAGGCTAGTCTTGAACTCCTGACCTCAAGCAATTCACCCGCCTCGGCCTCCCAAGGTGCTGGGATCACAGGTGTGAGCCACCATGCCCAGCCCCTGTTTTTCTTTATTTTCTTTCTTTTTTTTTATAGACAGAGTCTTGCTCTATCCTCAGGCTGGAGTGCAGTGGCGCTATCATAGCTCATTGCAGCCTAGAACTCCTGGGCTCAAGTGATCCTCCCACCTTAGCTACCCAAGTAGCTGGGACTACAGGCAATAGTCACAACATCTGGCTAATTTTTTAATTTTTATTTTTTGTAGAGACAAGGGTCTCACTATGTTGCCCAGGCTGGTCTCAAACTCCTGGCCTCAAGCAATCCTCCCATCTTGGGTCCCAAAGTGCTGGGATTACAGGCATGAGCCAGTCTCCCAAGTAGCTGGGACTACAGGCATGCACCACTGAGCCTGGCTTAATATAGTACATTTTGTTTGTTTGTTTGTTTGTTTTTTGTTTTGTTTGAGATGGAGTCTCACTCTGTTTCCAGGGCTGGAATGCAGTGGTGCAATCTCAGCTTACTGCAACCTCCCCTTCCCGGGTTCAAGCCATTCTCCTATCTCAGCCTCTTGAGTAGCTGGGATTACAGGTGCCTGCCACTACGCCTAGCCAATTTTTTTGTGTTTTTAGTAGAGACAGGGTTTCATCATGTTGGCCAGGCTGGTCTCAAACTCTGACCTTGTGATTCACCTGCCTTGGCCTCCCAAAGTGCTGAGATTATAGGCGTGAGCCACCGTGCCCAGCCAATACAGCAGTTTTAAAAGCCACTTTTTTTTTTAAATTAACGGCCATTTAGGCTGTACCTATCTCCTTTCCCATGTGGATTTCTCTCTCTAGAAGTGGAATTGCTGGGTCAATGGGAAAGTACATTTCAATTTCTTTTCTTTTTTTTTAAGCTTTGGGGTCTTGCTCTGTCACCCAGGCTGGGGCACCGTGGTGCAATCATGGCTCACGGAAGCCTTGAACTCCTGGGCTCAAGCCATCCTCCCATTCGGCCTCCCGAGTTGCTGGGATTACAGGTGTGAGCTACAGCACCCAGCTTTCAATTTCTTAATATTTAAAAAATCCACATATATATAGACTTACTATGTTATAATTAGCCAGCTTTTTCACTTAACTATATAGTGTGTTATTTCTAAATATCATTCAATATTCTACAGCAATTTCTCCATTCATTTTTAATATATATTTTATTATGGAAAATTTCAAACATATACAAAGGTAGAGAGAATAGTAAAATGAGCCCCCATGTATCCATTCCTTGAGCTTCAGTAAGTATCAACATTTTTCTATACTTCATACAGCACCATTCATGGTGGCATAATATGTATCATAAGCCTGTTTGATAACATATTGAGTCTGTTCCTTATTGTTGAAAAGTTAAGATAGTTTAAATTCCACTATGACAGGTAGGATTTAAATCCCTCACCTTTGAAGCATGGGAGTGCTTTGGCCTGGTCTCCACTGAGCCCAGTGCTGCCCCTTTTCTGCCCACAGACAGCACTTTGCCCACTGTAGTGTTGTAAGGAGTTGTCTCATGTCCGCATTTCTTAGATGCAGAGCTGGAGACAGGGACTCAGGTGTACGTTGTCATGGTCAATGACTGCCTGGGAGCTGACTGGGTGCGGTGGCTCACGCCTATAATCCCAGCACTTTGGGAGGCCGAGGCAGGCAGATCACTTGAGGTCAGGAGTTTGAGACCAGACTGGCCAACAGGATGAAACTCCATCTCTACTAAAAATACAAAAACTAGCCTGGTGTAGTGGCAGACGCCTATAATCCCACTTATTCAGGAGGCTGAGGCAAGAGAATCGCTTGAACCTGGGAGACAGAGTTGCAGAGAGCCGAGATGGCACCACTGCATTCCAGCCTGGGCGACAGAGGAGACTCTCTCTCAAAACAAACAATAAACACAAAAAACCAACTGCCTGCTGCCTGGGGGCAGTGTCACAGATGGTGAGGGAATTTACCAAGACAGTTGTGGGAAAGAAAGGTAGATTTATTAGAGAAAGTGGGAGATGCATTGCAAGAGAGCAATGGGCAACACAGCAGAGGGGATGCCGTCTGCAAAACGGCAGGGCTGCAGGGGACTTCATAAGGTCGTGCTGCCCGGGCTGAAGGCTTGCAGACAGGAAGCTTGGGTGCAGGTGGGCAGGGAGCTGAATGCTTGCGACAGGAAGCTTGGGTGCTAGTGAGCCCTTTGCGGTTGACACTGTTTTTCAGAACATCCACTCCCCTCTACCCTGTGTCTGTTCTTGCCAGCTAAGCTCATTTCCAATTTTCTTTTAGCTCCTTAGGGCTCCACATGTGTTACTTACTGGAGGAGCAAGGGAAGCCGAATACAGAAGGGGAAAGCCTCGGTCTGATCCAGGGTGCTCTAGAGCAAATTCCTCCCACTGATCTGTTCTGCTGTGGAGCAAGAGGGTGAGTGCTTGTTCTGTTGTCAGTCACTGTTTGCCCCCAGGGTGGGGTGTAACCTGCCAGGCATCCTCAAGGGACACACTGGCAGCAGCAGGAGGATGATGACGGCCGGCGGGGGGATCTCGAGCACCCACATGCCCACATCCTGCGTGCTGAGACCCTTGCTGACACCTATTCACAAACAAGGCTCATAAAGAAACATCTACAGCTGGGGGTGGGGTGGTGGTGAAGGCAAATCTTCAGGGCTTTTGGATCACACTGGGAGATTTGGGGTTGGAGAAGCAGATAGCAGGAAATGAATCTATTTTCTGTTCATATCTGGCTGCAAAGCTCACAAACGCCCAAGCTCAGGCTGCAGCTTGATGTGGAATGAGATGGAAGATCGGGCCGCATGATAGCACAAATGGAATTATAAAAACAGTAACAATAAAATCAGTCAGTAGAAAGGCAGCTGGAGACAAGGGGGAAGGTGGAGGGGAGATAACCCTGAACTTTGGCAGGTGTGTAGGCCTTTGGACAAAGCAGCAGAGAGACCTGGCAGAGGATCATTTAGTCTGAGACGGAGCTTCTGTTTGTCGGAGATGGGGGCATGCAGGCAGGAGGGCAGTCTAAGAAAACTCCGGTTCAAGGTGCAGGGGAGGGTGCGTTCACAGAGGGCTAAGCACCCTCATCCTTCAAAGGCCTGGGCCTCTGAAGGTCACTGGCCTGCTGTCCATCTTGGTGTGGATCACCCTGGAGGCAGAGGAGAGCAGACATTGCCATCACCCACACACACATTTTTCTGCAACATGGGCTATCAAAATCAAAATCTTAAGAAATCTGGATCTTCCAGAGCCCTGGGCCATTGTTTCTGCATGGCCCCAAGAGCACATCTCAGTAACAGCCACCTCCTTTAAAGCTGTCCTGACACAGGCCCCACCATTCCCTAATGCATCACACCTGCCGCTTTACTCATTTACGAGACCGGGTTGGCCCTGCAGGCGGTTGTGGCTTCCCACTCACCATGGCTTTCAGATGTCCAACCTAATCATCTTGCTTTTTTAAATCTTCGATCATCTTTTGAGGTTCCATCCTTCACCTCCAGCTACAGCAGTGAGTACCATGTTCAGAAAAGTGAGGGTGTCAGGGGGTGGTGAAGGGGGAAGGCCAGCCCAGAGGGTAAGGATGTGAGCCCTGGAACTGTCTGGTTAAACTCCTGGCTCTGTTACTAGTTGTGTGAGGTAGGCAAGTTGCTTAACCCCCCTGGTTTTTTAGTTTTCTCATCCATAAAATGGGAATAATGAAATGAGTAAATACATGGAAAACAGCGTTGATGAAGTGCTCAGTTAATGGCACCCATCATTGTGATTACCGGCCTGGTCACTGTTATTGCCAGGCATCCTGCTGCACAAACAAGGCTGCTTCGGGGCTGAGCTTCCACTGGTCCTTGGCCGCAGCTGCTCTCAGCAGGCCACAAAGATGCCCTCCCAGCTGCCCTCACCACTGACCACAAGCCTCCACGATGGGACCCTGTCTACTCCCCCAAGACCCCAGTATTAGGCACCAGTGTCCCCAGACATTCTGGTACCAGCTATATCTGAGAGCCTCCTCCAGGGCACTGTGTGCAGCAGACCCAAGACCTTGTGGTCCTGCAGATGTCAGGGAGCCACTCCCTTCAGAGACACATGCCTCCACACCTTCCTCCCCAGCGTGAGCAACCCCCTTCCATCCTGTCTACTTAATCAAAATTCCGCAGGGAGGAAGGGTTAATAGAAATGCCCCAGCATGTCAATTCCCCCGTCTCATTAGTCACAATCTCCGAGCTCAGCAATTTACACACACACACACACACACACACACACAGACAGAATTTTTTTTTTTTTTTAGACGGAGTCTTGCTCTGTCGCCCAGGCTGGAGTACAGTGGCAAGATCTTGGCTCACTGCAATTCTGCCTCCCAGGTTCAAGCAATTCTCCTGCCTCAGCCTCCCAAGTAGTTGGAACTACAGCACATACCACCATACCCACGCATACATAATTTTGGGGGTAAAATTATATTTACATTTGATAAAAAGCACAAATCTTTTTTTTTTTTTTGAGATAGAGTCTTACCCTGTTACCCAGGCTGGAGTGATGTGATCTCAGCTCACTGCAAACTTGCCCTCCTGGGTTCAAGCAATTCTCCTGCCTCAGCCTCCCAAACAGCTGGGATTACAGGCGTAGGCCACTATCCCTGGCTAATTTTTATATTTTTAGTAGAGATGGGGTTTCACCATGTTGACCAGGCTGGTCTTGAACTCCTGACCTCAGGTGATCCACCTGCCTTAGCTTCCCAAAGTGCTAGGATTATAGGCATAAGCCACCATGCCCAGCTAAAATGCACAAATCTTAATGGCACACTTCTACTATTTTGACAAACATACACCCCCCATGTAACCCATATCTCATTCAAGATTTAGAACATATCATCACCTTAGAAAGTTCCCTCATGCCCCCGACAGCCAATATGCCACCCCTCCCTGACCAGACAAGCACCGTTGTGATTTCTATCCCATATTAGTTTTGCCTGTTCCTAAACTTCATATAAATAGAATCAGAGAGTGTGTACTTCTTTGTTCTGGTTTCTTTTACTCAACCCAATGTTTTTGAAATCTATCCATATGGTTGTGTGCATCAAGAGTTTGTTACCTCATATCTCTAAGTAGTATTACATTGTATGCATGTATCACAGTTTGTTTATCCATTCTTCTTTGATGGACATTTAGGTTGTTTCCGGTTTGGGGATGTTATGAATAAAGCCGCTATAAGCATTCTTGTGCAAGTCTTTTGTGGACTTGTGTTTTTATTTCTCTGGGATAGATACCAAGGAGTGGAATCGCTGGGGCCCTATTAGAATCTGCCAAACTGTTTTCTAAAGTGGTTGTAGTATTTTACACTGCCCAATGGCAAAATATGACAGGTCCAGTTTCTTCACATTCCTGCCAACACTTGCTATTGTCAGGCTTTTAAATTGTGGCCATTCTACTGGGTGTGAAGTGTTATTCATTGTGGCTTTACCCTTATATATCCCTGATGACTACTGATGTGGACTATTTTTTTCACATGTTCATTGGTATTTTTATACTGTATTTTATGAAGTGTCTATTCAAATCTTTTGCTCGTTAAAAAAAATCAGATTGTCTCTTTAATTATTAATTTGCAGACGTTCTTTGCATATTTTGGATACCTATCCTTTGTCATATACATGTGTGACGATGTCCTTTCAGTCTATGTCTCGCCTTTTCATTTTCTTCAGCTTATGAGACCAACATGCTGCCCAGTGCACCAAGAAAGCTGCTTTTCATTTTCTTCTTCTTTTTCTCTTTTTTTTGAGACGGAGTCTCACTCTGTCACCCAGGCTGGAGTGCAATTGAGTGATCTTGGCTCACTGCAACCTATGCCTCCCAGGTTCAAGCCATTCTTCTGCCTCAGCCTCTTGAGTAGCTGGGATTACATTGTGTGTCTGTGAACACATTAGGCCAGCCTGAGTTCAAATCCTTCTTTGTTTCTTAGTGACATGACCCTGGGCTTAGCTGAGCCACTTTTTCTCCTCTAAAAAATGGGGATACTTTGAAGGATTGTTGGAAGGATTAAACTGAACAGCATTTTAAAAGTGTCTTGCAAATAGTTCTTGTCTCTAGCTTTCCTTTTATTGTAATAGGGTTCTCTACCATTTGTTGCCCCAGAGAAGCATGAAATAGCATTAATGCAAAATATATACTGATCACACACCCTCTGGGTATCAAATGTGGTGCTAAGATTATTTACTAGACAGAGATAAGGTAATCTCGATCCTGCTCTAAGTAAGGGACAATTCTGGATACTCAAACTCCAGCGCTCCAGGCTTGCTGAACAAAAAAGCCCTTTTTACCAAAACAGATTGCAATAGATCCTCTATAAATGTCACTGTTGTCAACAAGTGTAATGAAACAATGGGCTAAGCCATGCCCGGCCAAGCCCACAGCACAAAAGTGCTTCCCATTCTGCTCAGGTGGTTGTATTTCTTTTACTCATCACACACGTGTAGTAATGGCTTATTCTACACAGGGCTTTGCTTAAAGTGAACATTTTTCATTTTATTTGAGGTAATTAATTTCAGGCAAAACAAAATAGAAAAGTTGACTTTTGCCAGCATAGATTTTCAAAAAACACCAGAGAAATTGATTATTTAAAAATTAAGACTATATTGGAATAAAAACTCTTCCTTCACACCTCTGAATTTTTCTTTTCTTTTCCTTTCCTTTCTTTCTTTCTTTTTTCTTTTTGAGACAGGGTCTCACTCTGTTGCCCAGGCTGGAGTTCAGTGGCACGATCTCAGCTCACCGCAGCCCCAACCTCCTTAGGCTCAAGAAATCCTCCTGCCTGAGCCTCCTGTTTAGCTGGGACTGCCCAGCTAATTTTTAAACATTTTTTTGTAGGGATAGGTCTCACTATGTTGCCCAAACTCATCTTGAACTCCTGGTCTCAAGCCATCCTCCTGGCTCGGCATCCCAAAGTGCTGAGATTATAGGCATGAGCCACCGCACCTAGCCACACACTTCCCAATTTTAACTGAACTATGAAACTAAAAATCAGACTTCTCATAATCCAAAATGAAATACATGATAAAAAGTAAACGCTGTGAAGACACTTAGGGATTTGAAAAGCTAATAAACATACTTTTCCATGAAAAGAAATTACAACATTGTCAGCTAAATGGATAAAGAAAGTCTTGTTCTTGCCTGAGTGTCCTCTCTTTCCTGACTTTTAGCTTGACTTTTTCATGATTTTTTAAAATTATTACCTATTCTAAAAAAGAATGAGGCCTCTAAGACAGCCATCAGCCAGGGGGCTACAGCCGCCAGCTTGTGTGTACCAACCTGATTCCTCCCAGGGGCCAGCGTTGGGCACAGTCTTATCCCTCAAGGCTGATAAGATCTAGACAGTAATGTTGCAGAACAGCTGAACTGGCTGATCCCCAAGAGGGTCATGTATAGGAGCTGGTCTTCCCTGCTACGCCACACATGCCAGTGTTAGCCCCAGTTTGGGTCAAATTTGAGTAAAGACTCTGCCTTCAAACAATTGGATAACTTGGGCGATTGGGGCCTCCACTCTGGGAGTCCCCTGGAAGGTCATTCAGGACCTTTTTAAACTAACATTCACTGAATGCCCACTAATGGACACAAAGCCTTCAAGGGCTTCCATTCTAGTGAAAGTTGTGCCCAAAACAAAAATTGAGCCTGTAATTCCAGGCCTTTGGGAGGTGGAGGTGGAAGGATCGCTTGAGGGAGTTTGAGACCAGCCTGGCCAACATAGTGAGACTCCTGTCTCAACAAAAAATTTTTTTAAATAGTTGGGCATGGTGGTATGTGCCCATAGTCGTAACTACTCCAGAGGCTGAGGTGGAAGGATTGTTTGAGCCCAGGAGTTCGAAGTTACAGTGGACCATGATTGTACCACTGCACTCCAGACTCAGTAACAGAGCAAAACCATGTCTCTAAAAGAATAAAATATTGCAACTTTTTATGATGTGTGTAGGGTACTTGGTAGTTTTGCATTGGTGGGGTGAGGATACCTCTACTCAATTCTAGAGTATTGGGGCTACAAGACTTGCCAAAAATAAAATGGTTAACACTTATTGAGCACCTACCATATGCAAAACTCTCTTCTAAGTCTTTAACATTTATTAAGTAACTCAATCCTTATAACAACACTTCACCGTAGGTTATTATTATCCCCATAAGAATATCCACAATGTGAAAGAAGTAAGTCCCTGGAAAGTAAATGGGGACAGGTTTTTGGTATAGTTATCAAAGAAGGGTGTTGGAAGGCCCCAAAGCCAGACATGTGCACTGCTGTCCTCCATACTTGTTTGCTGATATTAATTTTCTTCTGGGTTTGCAGAGAAGGACTGTTTTCTGGGTTCTCTCTCTCTCTCTCTCTCTCTCTCTCTGTCTCTCTCTCTCTCTCTCTCTCTTTCTTCATTTCTTTTTGAGACAGAGTCTCTGTCATCCAGGCTGGAGTGCAGTGGTGTGAGCTCAGCTCACTGCAACCTCTGCCTCCCAGGTTCAAGTGATTCTCGTGCCTTAGCCTCTTGAGTGGCTGGGATTACAGGTGTCTGCCACCATACCCAGCTAATTTTTAATAGGGATGGGTTTCCCATGTTGGCCAGGTGGGTCTTGAACTCCTGATCTCGAGCGATACACCCTTCCTCAGCCTCCCAAAGTGTTGCGATTACAGGCGTGAGCCACCGCGCCCTGCCTAAGTCCTCTGATTTTTAAGAGTGGCAACAGCTACAAGTCCGTTTCTGTATTCTACTTTCACTCTTGGGGACAATTTTCTTTTATCATTTAACTTTTTTTCTTGAAACTCCAGCTGCAAATACATTTAATAATCAACCACAAGAGAGCCCTTGACAGATGGGCCTTGAAACAGATGGCTCCATTGAAAGGCAGCAATTAAAATTGGAGGGTAATTTGAACCAATCAAGAAGATGGGGTCTCTTGGAGGCAAAGTTTCTACAAAAACTGAAACCATATTTCCCAAGATCCTTTGGTACATTTTTCACCCACAGATGAGCCTTCCTGAGGGTGGATCTAACTTTTTTCAACATCTGGATTGTTGAAGAGAGAGAAATCCTTGGGCCTTGTCAATCAAATTCACTTTTCTTTTGGCAAATTCAACATCAGTAACAAATTGTGCAATTTGACATAAACAAAGTTGATAGATGTCGGCAAAGCTGTTTTTAAACAGCAGCAATGGAGAGATGTGTAGGATGGGGATTTTTCTCATTCAACAGTCAGTATGTTTAATAACAAATAAAACAACCAGATGTTGAAATAAAAAACTACCACCTTGACAATGTCATCTGATAGTCAGCTGCTGCTGATAAATTAGTGTGGGATTCATTCCAATCTCAGTTCAGAAAGCTGGGAGGAATTAAAGGACTCCTCTGGATAATTCCTTAAAAGAGTTAATGAAGTTCTCTAAATTCACCTTGGAGGCTTTCTTGGGATAGAAAGCACTGGCCTTAATTAATTATTTATTTTTTTGAGGCAGAATCTCACTCTTTTGCCCACACTGAAGTGCAGTGATGCAATCTTGGCTCACTGCAACCTCTGCCTCCTGGGTTCAGGTGATTCTCCTGCCTTAGCCTCTTGAGTAGCTTGGGACTACAGGCATACACCACCACACCTGACTGACTTTTGTATATTTAGTAGAGATGGGGTTTCACCATGTTGGCCAGGTGGGTCTTGAACTCCTGACCTCAAGTGATCCACCTGCCTTGGCCTCCCAAAATGCTGGGATTACAAGCATGAGTCACCACGCCCAGCCTGGGCTTGATTTCAGAAGACTTGAGTGGAAGCCCTGGTTTGCCACTCTTTAATTATATGACCTTGGGTAAGTCATTTAATCCCCTTGGAGCCTAGGTTCCCCATAGGATACATAACAATAATAAACTCTGCCCTGTCTACTCCTAAGTTGTTGCAAGGCTCAAGTGGAGTAATAGCTGTCAATCACTTTTTCCTTAATTAAAATTTTTTTTTCTTTTTCTTCTTTTTTTTTTGGAAGAAAGAAAGAAAGAAGGCGAGGAAGAAAAAGGAAGAGAGAGAGAGAGAGAGAGAGAGAGAGAGAGAGAGAGAGAATGGGAGTATTGCTTTCTTGCCCAGAGTAGAATGCAGTTTAGTAATGGGTATTGAAAACCTCTTTTATACCAATAATTATACTTAATGATGTAGACAGGAAGGAATAAGGGAAGAAAATAACAAACAAGCAGCCAACCAATATTTCATTTAAACCTATGAAATGCTATGCGATTACTGAGGAGTGATTTACTTCCAATTATGTAGTCACTTTTGGAATAGGTGTGAGGTGGTAATGTATGTTTTGTGTATTTGAAGTGGAGAGTTCTATAAATGTTTATTATGTTTACTTGTTCCGGGTCTGAGTTCAAGTCCTGGATGTCCTTGTTAATTTTCTGTCTCGTTGATCTATAGAATCGTTAGCTCTTCTTGTTACATTGATCCTTTTGCCATTATGTAATGTCCTTCTTTGCTTCTTTTGATCTTTGTTGCTTTAAAGTCTACTTTATCAGAGGCAAGAATTGCATCTTCTGCTTTTTATTTATTTGTTTATTTTTACTCTCTGATTGGTTGGTAAATCTTCCTTCTCTTTGTTTTGAGTCTTTGTGTATCGTTGCATGTGAGATGGGTCTGGATGCAGCATACCAATGGGTTTTGGCTTTTTATCCGATTAGAATATATATAACTTTAATACTGGCATTTGATGCTAGCTGTCTGTTTTGCCCATTAGTTGGTGTAAATTTTTCATTGTGTTAATGCTCTTTGCTTTTTGATATATTTTTGGAAAGGCTGATATTGGTTGTTCCTTTATATGTATAGTGCTTCTTTCAGAAGCTCTTGTAAAGCAGGCCTGGTGGTGGTGAACTCTCTAAGTACTTGTTTGTTCGCAAAAGATTTAATTTTTCCTTCGCTCATAAAACTTAGTTTGGCTGGATAGGAAATTCTGGGTTGAAAGTTCTTTTCTTTAAGGATGTTAAATATTGGTCCCCACTCTTTTCTGGCTTGTAGGGTTTCTGCTGAGAGATCTGCTGTAAGTCTGATAGGTTTCCCTTTATGGGTAACCTGACCTTTCTCTCTGGCTGCCCTTAGTATTTTCTCCTTCATTTCAACCCTAATAAATCTGGCGATTATGTGCCTTGGGGTTGGTCTTCTTGAAGAATATCTTTGTGGTGTTCTCTGTATTACCTGGAGTTGAATATTACCCTGCCTTGCTAGATTGGGAACGTTTTCCTGAATGATATCCTGAAGAGTATTTTCCAACTTGGATTAATTCTCTTTGTCACATTCAGGTACACCTATCAAATGTAAATTAGGTCTTTTCACATAGTCCCATATTTCCTGGAGACTTTGCTCATTCCTTTTCATCCTTTTTTCTCCAATCTCGTCTTCTCGTTTCATTTCACTAAGCTGGTCCTCGACTTCTGATATCCGTTCTTCTGCTTGATCAATTCGACTGTTTAAACTTGTACATAGTTCGCGAAGTTCTCGTGTTGTGTTTTTCAGCTCCATCAATTCACTTACATTCCTCTCTAAATTGTCCATTCTCGTTAACATTTCGTCAAACCTTTTTTCAAGGTTCTTAGTTTCTTTGCATTGGGTTAGAACAAGTTCTTTTAATTCACAGAAGTTTCTTATCACCCACCTTTTGAAACCTGCTTCTGTTATTGGAACACACTCCTTCTCCATTAAGCCTTGTTTCGTTGCTGATGAGGAACTGTGATCCCCTGTAGAGGGAGAGGCATTCTGATTTTGAGTATTCTCTGCCTTTTTAGGCTTGTTTCTTCCTTTCATTATATATATTATTTATATATATGTAAATAATATATTATAAAGTCATCTTTGTAATTACCGATTTTCTAACTAGGTCTCTGAGCGGACGTCCAACTTGTTGATTCCCAGCGCCGAAATCTGAGCAATCCACTGCGCCGGCCAAAACAGCGGTGTTAAGATTGATGGTGCTTTTCTGCCTGGGAATCTCCGGACTCTGCACCAAGAATTGCCGCGCTGAAGCGCCAGCGAAACCGCCGTGCCGGCCACAAGAGTCGCCCTGGCGACCCGTGGGGCTCCTCCCCTGGGAATCTCTTGGTCTATGAGCAACAAAAATTCATCTAAAAGTGTGGCATCCTCTCATTCTCTGTGCTTTCACTGGGAGCTACGAGCCGGAGCTGCTAATGATCAGCCATCTTGGATCTCTTAAAATTTTTGAGGAATAATTACATCCAGTAAAGTGCACAAATCTTAAGTGTACAGCTTAATAAATTTCTGTGGCTAGGCCCAGTGGCTCACACCTGTAATCCCAGCACTTTGGGAGGCTGAAGTGGGCAGATCACTTGAGTCCAGGAGTTTGAGACCAGCCTGGGTGATGCGGTGAAACCCTGTCTCTACAAAAAATACAAAAATTAGCTAGTGTGGTGGCACACGACTGTAGTCCCACTTACTCGGGACTACCTCAGCTGAGGTGGGAGGTTAGCTTGAGCCCAGGAGGTGGAGGTTGCAGTGAGCCAATATCGTACCATTGCACTCAAGCCTGGGAGACAGAGTGAGACCCTGTTTCCAAAAAGAATACATTAAATAAATAAATAAATGGATAAATAGACAAATAAATTTTTGCATGTGTATACTCCTGTGTTGCCACTCAGCTCAAGATATAGGATATTTCTGACCCCCAAAAAGTTTTCTGCACTCTTTCCTGGCCGATATTTCCAAGGAACAATTATTCTCACCTCTATCACTAGAGAAAAGCTTGCTTTTTTTGAAATTGATGTAAGTAGAATCTCATAGTATGTATTCTTTTCTGTCTGGCTTTCTATTGACATTGGTTTCGGGGATTCATTTCTATTGATGCAGCAGTCAGTGGTATATTCCTTTCTACTGCAGAATAGTATTCCACTTGGTGGCTATTCCAGTTTGTTAACCCATTTTTCTCCTTTGGATAGACACCTGAATTGTTTCCAGTTTGGGATTATTATGAATAAAGCTGCCATTAACAAAGACCATGAGATCTCCAGAGGAAGAAGGGAGCTTTATTTTCTCTATATAGACATGGAAAACAATCTGCAGAATAGGGAGGCACAGCCTTCAGCTTAAGTGCTCTGGGAAGAACAAAGGTAGAGTCTGGCTTTAATAGGGAAAATCTCGCCCTGGTTCTCAATTAGGTCCACTTACACAAATGAAGGATTAAAACTGGTTCAGTTCTGATTTGTCAAAATAGTCGAGTCCTAGGCCGGGCGCGGTGGTTCACGCCTGTAATACCAACACTTTGGGAGGCTGTGGCAGGCCGGTCACTTGAGGTCTGGAGTTTGAGACTAGCCTGGCCAACATGGTAAAACCCTGTCTCTACTAAAACTACAAAAATTAGCCAGGTGTGGTGGCATATGCCTGTAATCCCAGCTACTCAGGAGGCTGAGGCAGGAGAATCACTTGGACCCCGGAGGTGGAGGTTGCAGTTGGCTGAGATCATGCCACTGCACTCCAGCCTAGGCGACAGAGTGAGACTCCATTTAACCAAAAGAAAAAAATAAATAACTAGTTGAGCCCTGATTGGGTGGCTTCCAAGCCCTGAACCAGAAGACTCTCTCAAAGGTTTCTTTCAAAAGGCCCAGCGAGGGGAGGGGGCAGTTTATCTTCGCACTGAAAACAGGCACTAGTTGATTTGATTGTAGAAAGGGAGGTCCTGTGACACTTTTACATCTTTCTGAGATCACAGAGTACATGACCACTTGCTCACCGCCCCTGACTGCCTGGTTCTGTTTTAACTTTGAGCACCTCAGTTTGCCAAGGGGAGTCCATTTTGTCTGTTAGCCAGGAGCATATTTTAACACTGCTATGAATATTTTTGTACAAGTATTTTTGTGTACATGTGTTTTCATTTCCCTTGAGTCAATAACCTAGGAGTAGAACACCTGGGTCATAGGGTAGATATGTGTTTAATGTGCTTATAAATTGCTAGTTTTCTAAAGCAATTGCGGGTTGGTTGGTTGGTTTGTTTTTTGAAACAGGGTCTTGCTCTGTCGCCCAGGCTGGAGTGCAGTGGCACAATCACGGCTCACTGCAGCCTCAACTTCCCTGTGCTCAGGTGATCCTCCCACCTCAGCCTCCCAAGTAGCTGGGACTACAGGTGTGTACCACTACACCTGGCTAATTTTTGTATTTTTTTGTAGAGACAGGGTTTCACTATATTACCCAAACTGCTCTTGAACTTCTAGGCTCAAGTGATCCACCCACCTTGGCCTTCCAAAGTACTGGGATTACAGGAGTGAGCCACAGCACCTGGCCATATGTGTGTAATTTTACACTCCCTCCAGAAACTCGTGAGAACTCTAGTTGCTCTACATCTTAATTATGCTTGTTAACTTCAAACTGACCTCTACAATGTAGGGGGTATCACTGTCACTCTGAGGGAGGAGAAGACGTAGTGTTGGGATTAATATAAAGCATGGGTCTGGGTCTGAGTCTTGTTTGAATCATTGTTCTGCACTAAGCTCGCTACGTGGCCTTGAATAAACTACTGAGGCCCTCTAGCCTCACTTTCTGCATCTGTAAAACAGGGATCTCTATGGCATCTCTCTCCAAGAGTCATTGTGAGGGTTAAATGAGAAAAATCTTGTGGAGACCTTAGCACAGGGCATTGCACACAGTTTGTACTTAATTAGTGATGGCTGTGATCTTTTTTCTCTTTCCTTTCTTGTCTACTCTTTAATAGATCTCAGCAGAAGAGAATACCTTTAAGTGCCACACAGCTGTCAGGAGTGCTGACAGAGCCTAAGAATTATGATCCATTTTGTAGGGTAGGAGCTGTCAACCTTTTTTGACCAGAAACATCTTTACTGCCCCCAAGATGGAGTGTCTACCTAGGATGGCAGAGCAGAGAGATGGAAAGACATGAATTCTTGGGGAGTTGCTGAATCAACCAACGTGACACTCACCTTACCACTGGACTTCTAATTAGTTTAGCTAATACATTTTCTTACTGTTTAGGCCAATTTCAACTGGTTGTTGGCAGCACAAACATCCAGACTGACACATCAAATGGTTCCAGCCTTCCTCCACTGAGCCTAGATTTGCTCTCAGTATCCTTAAGTCTTGGCTTCTCTCAGACTCAACCAATTGCCAGGACCTGGCATTCTAGAGAAAGTCTGTTTGCTATCCCAGATAATGTCAAGTCACCTTCTGTGCCACTGACGTGAAACCCATCTGAAGGGTAAAGTAAGAGGCTTCCCTTTTACACTTTTAATGACTTTGTTTTTTTTTTTTAGCTGGAGTGCAATAGCACAGTTTCGACTCACTGCAACCTCCACCTCCTGGGTTCAAGTGATTCTCCTGCCTCAGCCTCCTGAGAGTTGCGACTACAGGTGTGCTCCACCACACCTGCCTAATTTTTGTATTTTTAGTGAAGGCAGGATTTCATCATGTTGGCCAGGCTGGTCTCGAACTCCTGACCTCAAGTGATTTGCCTGTCTCAGCCTCCCAAAGTGCTGGAATTACAGGGGTGAGCCACCGTGCCTGGCCAAACCTTTTAATGACTTTTGAAGAATATTGCTGATCACTCAGCCACAGCTCACCAAGCTTTATGTAATTTGTATCCTTTTGTAAGATATTGTCTCTGGCAGAAGCAGCTCAAGAGAGGGGGTAATAATTAGTGCAGCTGGATTCTGTCTGTTTTTTTTTTTTTTTCTTTTTTTTGAGACAGAGTCTCTTTCCGTTGCCAGGCGCCAGGCTGGAGTGCAGTGGTGCAATCTCGGCTCACGGCAACCTCCACCTCCTGGGTTCAAGCAATTCTCCTGCCTCAGCCTCCCGAGTAGCTGGGACTATAGGCTCGCACCACCATGCCCAGCTAATTTTTGTATTTTTAGTAGAGACGGGGTTTCACCATGTTGGCCAGGATGGTCTCGATCTCTTGACCTCGTGATCTGCCTGCCTCAACCTCCCAAAGTGCTGGGATTACAGGCGTAAGCCACCATGCCCAGCCGTGCCCGTTATTTAAGAAATATTTCGGCTGTGTGCAGTGGCTCACGCCTGTAATCCCAGCACTTTGAGAGGCCGAGGTAGATGGATCACCTGAGGTCAGGAGTTCGAGACCAGCCTGGCCAACTTGGTGAAACCCCTGTCTCAAAAAAAAAAAAAAAATTATTGCTTTCTTTCCATGAACTCACATGCTGTTCATTGTGGGGAATACCAAAGAAGGAAAACAAGGTTCCAGAGTGCAAACAGTTAGGGGAAGTAACAGGAATTCTGGGTTGCAAAAATATTTAATATTCCACAGTGAAGGGAGTATTTTACTTTACTTTTTTTTTGAGACAAAGTTTCACTCTTGTTGCGCAGGCTGGAATGCAATGAGCAACCTCTGCCTCCCGGGTTCAAGTGGTTCTCCTACCTCAGCCTCCTGAGTAGCTGGGATTATAGGCATTCACCACCAAGCCCGGCTAATTTTGCATTTTTAGTAGAGACGGTGTTTCTCCATGTAAGTCAGGCTGGTCTCGAACTCCCAACCTGAGGTGATCCAACGGCCTCCGCCTCCCAAAATGCTAGGATTACAGATGTGAGCCACTGTGCCCAGCCTTTTATTTTTACTTTTTATTGTAGCGTAATGAATTATATATATATATATATGGTAAAGTACACAAATCTTAAATGTACAGCTTAATGAATTTTAAAAAAGTGAATACATCCATGCACTCAGCATCCAGATTAAGAAATAGAATATTAAGAGATCTCAGAAGTTTCCTTCATTCCCCTTCTCAGGCAACAACCTCTCCCTGCTTCACGATAATCACTGTCCTGACATCTGTCACTATAGATTAGTTTTTCCTTACTTGAACTTTATGTAAATGAAATTATACTTCTCCATGTAGCTTTTTTTGTATGTCATTACGTCTGCGGGATTCACTCATGTTGTTGCTTATTAATGGAGATTTCTTTTTTGTTCCTGAATTATTTTATTATATGACCACAACATTATTTATCTCTTCTTCTGTTAATGGACTTCTGGGTTGTTTCCACTGTTAGGCTAGTACAAATAATGCTGCTATGGACATTGGTGTACTTGGCTTTTAAGGAAAATATGTACACATTTATGCTGAAGATAGATCATAGATAGATAGATAGATGTACTAGGTCATGGAGTATGTGTATATTTAGCTTTAATATATTTTGCCAGTTTTCCAAAGTGGTTGTCCCTATTTATAAACCCTCCACCGCACATGATGGTCCCAGTTATTCACAACCTTTGGGACGGTTAGTATTGTCAATTTTAAAGTGTAGCCATTTTCTCTGGTCCCAGTTATTCACAACCTTTGGGACGGTTAGTATTGTCAATTTTAAAGTGTAGCCATTTTCTCAGCTTCATTAGTTGTCAGGAAAATGAAGATTAAAACCATAATGAGACACTCTGCACGTCTATTAGAATGCCTCAAATAAAGAAAAAACCTGACAATATCAAGTGTGAGCAAAGATTGGAGCAACAGGAACTCATACATTGCTCCTGGTGGGAATGGTACAACCATTGAGAATATAATTTGGCATTTTCTTATAAAGGTTAATATATATGTGTCATATGATCCAGAATTTCCATTCCTAGGTTTTTATTCAAGGGAAATGAAAACACATGTTTACACAAAAACGTGTACAAGAATTTTCACAGCAGCTTTATTCCTCACAGCCAAAAACTGGAAATAACCCAAACATCCATTAAGATGAATGGATAAGCTGAGCACTGTGGCTCACGCCTGTAATCCCAGTACTTTAGGAGGCCAAGGTGAGCAGATCACTCGAGGTCAGGAGTTCAAGACCAGCCTGGCCAAGATGGTAAAACCTCGTTTCTACTAAAAATACAAAAATTAGCCAGGTGTGGTGGTGCATGCCTGTAATCTCAGCTACCTGGGAAGCTGAGGCAGGAGAATCACTTGAATCCAGAAGGTGGAGGTTGCAGTGAGCCAAGATCGTGCCACTGCACTCCAGCCTGGGCCACAGAGCAAGACTCTGTCTCAAAAAACAAAACAAAACAAAACAAAGATGGATAAATAAAATGTAGCATAGCCATATAATGAATTCTATTTATCAATAAAAAGGAATGAACTACTGATACAGACATCAACATAGACAAACGTAAAAAAAAAACATGATGCCAAACTAAAGAAGCCAGATATGAAAGATAAAGGGTGATTCCATTTACATGAAATTTAGAACAGGTATTGACTGCAAAGGGACATGAGAGAAACATTAGGGTAATGGAAAGGTTTTACATCTTGATTCTGGTGCTGGTCATACAGATATATACATGTACTGAACAAATCTAAGTGTACTCTTAAAACAAGTGCATTTTATTGTATGAAAGTATCTTCCATAAAATATCTAGTTATTCTGGTCTGATAGCTATTTAGTGGTTTTTCACTATAGATTTAATTTTCATTATCCTGATGACTGATTGTGTTAAGGACTTTCCATATATTATTAGCAATTCAGATATTATATTAATCAGGGTTCTCCAGAGAAACACAACCAATCAGATGTGTGTGGATAGATAGATAGATGATAGATAGATAGATGGATGGATAGATAGATAGATCTAACATGATTATAAAGGTTAACAAGTCTCAAGATCCGCAGTCATCAAGCTGGAGACCCAGGACCTAGGATAGCAGTTGATATAGTTCCAGTCCCAGTCTGACAGTCTCAAGACCCAGGAAGAGCTGATGTTTCAGTTTGAGTTGAAAGACAGAACAAAATCCCATTCCCAACTTAAAGATAGGCAGAAGGAATTCTCTGTTACTCAGCCTTTGCATTTTTTCAGGCCTTCAACTGATTGGATGTGGCCCACTCACATTGAGGGCAATCTACTTTACTTAGTCTACCCATGCACAAGTTAATCTCATCCAGAAACACCCCCACAGACACACTCAGAATAACATTTGACTAAATGTCTGGGCATCCTGTGGCCCAGTCAAGTAGACAGGTGCAATTTAACCATCACATATCCTTTTTCATGACATACCTGTTTAGGTTTTTACCCACCCCTAACAGGATCTGTCTTTTTCTTCTTTATTTACAAGAGTTCTCTATATAGTCTAGATTTGAGTCTTAGATAAGTGTATTGCAAATTTATTCCAGTGGTTTGCCTTTTCACTCTCTCAGTTGTATCTAATTTATCAGTCTTTTCTTTATGGTTAATGATTATTGTGTTTTGTTTAAGAATTGTTTGCCAACCCCCAGAACCTCTAGTCTATTATCTTATCTTTAAGAAAGCTTATTGTACTTTTTTTCCACATTCAGGTCTATAAACCATCTGGAATTCATTCTTGGTATATGGATGAATGTTGCTGTTCTTTTAAATTTTTTTATAGAGCCAATAGATTCAATGCCACTTATTGAAAATAGAATCCTTTCTCCCCCTGAGTTGCTTTTGTTATAAATCAGGTAATTATACAAGTGTGGGTTTGTCTCTGGACTCTCTATTCTGTTTCATTGGCCTATTCATTCTTTTGCCAAGATCATACTTTTTGAATTATGACAGCTTTAAACTAAGTGTTGAAATTTTGAGATATAAGTCTCTCTCCTACTTTTTCTTCTTTAAGAATGTCTGAAAAGAATATTTTTGCATTTTCAGGTAAATTTTAAAATCAGCTTGTCAATTTCCATTAAAAATTTGCTAGGATTATGGTTGGGATTGCATTGAATCTATAAATCACTTTGAGGAGAACTGGCATCTTGAGTCTTCAATCCAAAACGTGGTCCATCTCAACATTTATTTAGGTCTTCTTTAGTTGCTCTCATTAATACCTTGTAATTTTTAGCATCAAAATCTTGTATGTCTTCTGAGATTTAATACTATTTATATGATTTTTATGCTGATGCAAATGATATCATTTGAAAATTTCATTTTCCAGTAATAACTTCTATATACTTTACAAATATATAGAAATACAATTAATTTTTGTATATTGACCTTTTTTTACAGCCTTGCTAACTTCATGAATTAATTTTAATATTTTGTCTGTAGATTATTTTTGATTTTCTTCTAATGTATTCATGTCATTTGTCCATGATGGTGATTTTATTTTTTCTTGCCAGTCTTTATGCCTGCTATTTCTCCTCCTTGCCTACTGCACTGGCTAAGACCTCTAATAAACTGTTGAATATAAACAACATCTTTGTTATGTTTATATCACTTTAGGAGAAATATTTATATTTTTCCATTAAGCGATATTTGCTGAAGGTTTTTTATAGATACCCTCCATCAGATTAAGTTCCCATCTATTCCTAGTTTGCTAACAGTTTTGATCATAAATACATGTTGAATTGTATTAAATGCTTTTTATTGGCATCTATTAAGATAAACATTTATTATTCTCATTTATGTTGTTAGTGCAGAGAATTACATACATTTTCTAATGTTACATTCTTGGTAAAAAAAAAATTCTTCATATGATCCTGATGCATTATCCTTTTCACTATATTGCTGGATTTGGTTTCCCAATATTTTATTTCAGATTTTTGCCTTTATGTTTAGTAGGGCTGTTCTTCTATTTCTCTTCTTGTAGGGTACTTCTAGGTTTTGGAATCAACGTTTGCCAGCCTTATTGAACAAGTTGACAAGTGTTCTTATTTTTTATATTCTCTGCAAGACTTTATGTAAGATTCGTTTATTTCTCCCTTAAATATCTGAAAGACTTCACCAGGGAAGACACGTGGGCCTGGAGTTTTCTGGTTTGGGTGCATTTGTTTGATTTGGTCAGAAGGAGAAGGTGTGTTTTGAAATCCTGTCTGTCCCATAGGCCTTGACACTTGCTGATCCTGCATAGCTCCACATAGCTACTCCTTTGGGAATCCAGGTCTCTGCTCAGATGCTACCTCTTCAGAGAGGTCCTCCATTACTTCCCCAGCTGAAGCAGCACCTACTCCCCTCAGCTGCACTTTCTTTTTTTCTTTTCTTCTTGGGACAGGATCTCACTCTGTCGCACAGGCTGGAGTGCAGTGGCTCAATCATAGCTCACTGTAGCCTTGACCTCCTGGTCTCAAGTGATCCTCCCACCTCAGCCCCCCTAAGTAGCTGGGACTACAGACATGTGCCACCACACCCGGCTAAGTTTTAGGTATTTTGTAGAGATGAGAATTTGCCATGTTGCTCAGGCTAGTCTTGAACTCGTGAGCTCAAGCGATCTCCTGCCTCAGCCTCCCAAAGTGCTGGGATTATAGGCATGAGCCACTGTGCCTGGCCCCTCCCTCCCTCCCTCCCTCCCTTCCTTCCTTCCTTCTTCTTTCTTTCTTCCTCTCTCTCTCTCTTTCCTTTCTTTCTTTCTTTCTTTCCTTCTTTCTTTCTTTCTTTCTTTCTTTCTTTCTTTCTTTTCTTTCTTTCTTTCTTTCTTTCTTTCCTTCCTTCCTTCCTTCCTTCCTTCCTTCTTTCTTTCTTTCTTTCTTTCTTTCTTTCTTTCTTTCTTTTCTTTCTTTCTATGTACAGGCTTATCACTCCCTGAAATTAACCTTCCCCAAAATCCGTTCATGTGTTTATTATGTGTCCACTCTATTAGAATGTGAGCTCCATGGGCCAGGGACCCTGTCAATTTCATTCATTCTGAATCCCCAGCAGTCAGCACATAGCAAGCACTCAACAAATAATTTTCAAGAGACTAAATGAAAGGAGGTCAAATGGAGGCCCTTTCCCCACAAAGTCACCAGAAGAACGATCATGAGAGTTGTTAATCATTGAGCCTCACTTTTATTTTTTATTTTTATTTTTTATTTGAGAGGGAGTCTTGCTCTGTCACCCAGGCTGGAGTTCAAGGGTACAATCTTGGCTCACTGCAACCTCCACCTCCTGGGTCCAAGCGATTCTCCTGCCTCAGCTTCCCAAGTAGCTAGTATTACAGGCACTCACCACCATGCCCGACTAATTTTGTATTTTTTAGTAGAGACGGGGTTTCAGCATGTTGGCCAGGCTGATCTCGAACTCCTGACCTCAAGTGATCCACCTGCCTTGGCCTCCCAAAGTGCTGGGATTACAGATGTGAGCCACCGTGCCCGGCTGAGCCTTACTTTTAAAAATGTCTTAAAAGACTTTTTTTAAGAGCAGTTTTAGGTGCACAACAAAATTGAGCCAAAGGTACAGAGATTTTTCACACATCCCCTACCTGTACATATGCCTAGCCTCTCCCATTGCCAACATCCCCCACCACAGTTGCACATTTGTTAAAACTGATGAGCTTATGTTGACACATCATGATCACCCAATCTGTAGTTTACATTAGAGTTTACGCTTGATGTTGTGTATTCTACGGGTTCAAGCAACTTTGTAATGCTATGTATCCAACAGCCTCATCTTTTTAATAATAAAAATTGACCATAGTCTTGATTGGACTTACATAAAAACAAAAACATGCAATATAATTCTGTGTTATTTGCCAAGTTACAATGTCATTTTGAAACAAAATGTAATGAACATGAAAGTAAGACTTTCTCACTTTCTTTGTAAATGGAACTGTTTAATGTTACCTTGTTAATGGGTGGAATGAAATGTAATCTGATGGTGAAAATCTTCTTAACATTGTGGAAAGTGCCTCCCTATATTGCATGTAGGGAAAAGCAACTTGATTGGGGAGAGTTCACTGAATTAAGCTTATTAAGCTTATTGAATTCTGGCCTACTGACCTTGTAACAAGCATGTTAGATGAGATGCTATACGGGCTCAAGTAATACCTGCATCATTCAGGATTATTTTGATTGCAAGTGACATAAAACCTCAGTGAAATTGAGCAAAAAATGGAATTTTCTGGGTCGTGCAACAAAACATCCAGAAGGCACAGCTTAATCCAGAAGCTGTGTCACAATGTCACTTGACTACAGGCTCTCTCTCCATTACTACATTGCTTTCTTCTGTGTTGTCTTCCTTCCCAGACAAATTCTTCCTTTGTGGATAATAAACGATTAAACAGGCCGGCCTGGTGGCTCACACCTGTAATCCCAGCACTTTGGGAGGCCAAGGAGGGTGGATCATTTGAGGTCAGGAGTTCCAGACCAGCATGGCCAACGTGGTACAACCCTATCTCTACTAAAAATACAAAAATTAGCTTGGCGTGGTGATGCACACCTGTAATCCGAGCTACCCAGGGGCTGCGGCATGAAAATCACTTGAACCTGAGAGGTGGAGGTTGCAGCAAGACAAGATTGTGCCACTGCACTCCAGCCTGGGCAAGAGTGAGAATCTGTCTCAAAATAAACAAACAAACAATTAAACGACAATTTTTAAGGAATCATAATGCCTACAAAAACATCTTCACAGTTCTAATTTATTCCAGCCATAAAGAGAACTGTCTGAGCAGAACATCTTAAGAGTGCATTTTCTTGACCCTATTGGGTTATAGACCAATTCCTAGACCAGTTGCTGTGGCCAGGTTACTGCAGTACTCCGCTCTCATTGGCTAGGCCTGAGTCACATGCCACCAATCAAAACACAAGGACTGAGATTTGGGGCAGGAGTACTCCACAGGGGAGTTGAAGTGTTAAAATAGCAGATGTCCATCAGAGAGTCACTGTCTGGTAATACAGTATAGTGTATTGAATGCACATGCCATATACTCAATGAGTTCATCTGAAGACTAAGAATAGCAAAAAGCACAATTCAACCAGACAAGAGTAAAAAGGCCTGTGTTTGTTTGATATGATCATGCAGTCAAAAAAGGTACAGTTATATACTTGGTATGTATAGAAGACATGCAAATCTGTGTTACAATACAAGATTCCATCAAAGACTCCCTTTGAAAAACAGGATCCTGTTAAAGAATGTTTGGGACCCAGCAGGACTAAATGAGGGAAGATAAGGACTCCCCTCCACCACCCAGCTGTCTTTTAAGTAGGAAAGAGTTTGAAAATCCCCACCTCTGAGAAAGGGGCCCTGCAGGGGCTCTGAGGCACATCGCAGAACAATTCTCAAGGCAAAGGCTCTTGAAAGATTCTGAGCTCAGATAAAGTCATGTTTAAGAAAGCTCTTCTAAGCTATGTAATTAATTGACAGACAGAAACAGTTCCAGAAATAGCTCTGTTACAGATCTTGCCACCAGGAGATAGAAACTCCTCTCTGTGTGGCACTTGGACGAGATGACAGTTCATGGAGTGGAGTTGGAGGTGAGTTCAGAATCTTCAAAGGAAATTCTTTGAATCATATACCTGGGCAAATATTGGGAAGGTGATGTTGGTTGTAACTCTGTGCCAACAAAACAAAACCAACCAGCTCAGTTTTAGTGTATTTTTTTCTGATTAAGGGAGTTATGCATGGTCATTGCATTGGAGAAACTTCGAAAAATACACTAGCTTTTAAGGGCTCATTTGTGGTTCCTCCAGCCAGGAGAGATACCATTCCCACTTAATCATATTTCAATATCCTCTCTTTCTTTGTCTCTTGTGTATTTATTTATTTACTTTTGAGACAGGATCTTGTTCTGTAGCCCAGGCTGGAATGCAGTGGCGCGATCACAGCTCACTGCAACTTCTGCCTCCTGGGCTCAAGTGATTCTCTTGTCTCACCCTCTCAAGTAGCTGGGACTACAACCCCATGAGCCACCATGCCTGGCTAATTAATCTTTTTTTTTTTTTTTGTAGAGATGGGGGTCTCACTGTATTGCCCAGGCTGGTCTTGAACTTCAAGGCTCAAGTGATCCTCCCACCTTGGCCACCCAAAGTGCTGAAATTACAGGAGTGAGCCAATGCATCCAGTTCTCTTAAAATATATATATATTGTTTATGCACAGATACATTTGTGATAAAACTATAAAACATTTGGAATGGTAAATAGGAAATGTCAGATTGTGGTTATCTCTGGGACTAGGAAAGAATATGGGAAGACCATCTGAAAAACTGCAAGGTTTTTGAGATGAGGTCTCACTCTTTCCCATAGGCTGGAGTGCAGTGGCGCGACCACGGCTCAACTGGGGCCTTGACCTCCTGGGTTCAGGTGATCCTCCCACCTCAGTCTCCCCAGTAGCTGGGACTACAGGTGCATGCTACCACACCCAGCCAATTTTTTTGTATTTTTTGTAGAGACAGGGGTTCACCGTGTTGCTTAGGCTGGTCTTGAACTCCTAGGCTCAAGTTACCCTCTTGCTTCAGCCTCCCAAAGTGCTGAGATTATAGGTGTGAGCCACTATGCCTAGCCACTTTTTCCATTTAACATTACATTTTCAAGATTCATCCATGGTGCATCTGTGGCTAAAGCACACTCATTTTTCACTGCCATGTAATGTTCCATTGCATAATGCCCCACCATTTTTTTATCCTTTTTTTTTGGTTAACAGATATTTGGCTCACTTCAAGGTTTTGGCTAACATGAACTGTGCTTCTATGAAGATTCTTGCTTATATCTCCTGGTGCATATGTGTAAGAGTTTCTCCAGAGCATATATCTAGGAGTAGAAATGCTGGGTTTTACAATGTAGAAATATTCAGCTTTAAAAGGCAAGTGTCCTGAATTTTCATTTGGCAATGTTGCACAGGCATTTGTCTATGTCATTAAAAGTTCTTTTTTTTACATATAGGAAAAGCAAGGTAAAAGTATGAAACATTATTCAGATGTGCTGGAAATGGGTTTATAATGTTGGGGAAAATCCAACACCCAGAAATGGATCGCTCAGCAAGGCTAGTTTACTTTCTGCAGAAAGGGTGCAACTCACTGGCAGTCTTGCCACGAGGGCACACCTGAACAAAGGAGACAGGGACATTTGTAACTTTCATAACCTGATGCAATTGCCCTACTGCTATGTCCAGTTTCCATTGGCCGGAACAGGACCTCACATTCTATGCTTGACCTGATTGGCTAAAAACTTGAAAATTTCCTGAATAGATAAGGAGGAAAGAAGACAAGGAAAAAGAAGAAGCTAGTCAGGAGGTCAGGAGGTTTCCAAATAAGGAATGGCATGCACCAGGTTTTGGAGCTTGTCCAGTTCTGTTCAGACGTGCTGGAGCAAGTCAAGGTAGCCAATTTAAGATGTAGCTGATTTAGAGAATATATATACATGGGTATATGTTTATGCTAATAGCAGATAATGGCCATAGAGCAAGAGATCAAGAGATTATAACTCCTTATAATGCAGTCTAAGATATAAACTTTGAAGAATAACTTTCCCATCTCTCACAAGATGCAAGACACTATTATCTTTGTGGATATTCTCTGGCCACAGCAGGGTCTTGTTACATATTTAATAGCTTGAGGACAAAGGCCACATCCATACATATGGTTAATCAGCACCAATTATTTATAGAGAACTCACAATATGCTGGTGTGAGGTATTAAAAATAAACAAAGTGGCCAGGCATGGTCGCTCATACCTGTAATCCGAGCACTTTGGGAGGCTGAGGCAGGCAGATCACTTGAGGTCAGGAGTTCAAGACCAGCCTGGCCAACATGGTGAAACCCCATCTCTACTAAAAATACAAAAACTAGCCAGGTGTGGTAGCAGGTGCCTGTAATCACAGCTACTTGGGAGGCTGAGGCACAAGAATCATTTGAACCTGGAGGTGGAGGTTGCAGTAAGCTAATATCGCACCACTGCACTCCAGCCCTAGAGTGAGACTCAGTCTCAATAAATAAATAAATGATGTTGGATACTAGTTGCTATAGACTCCTTAATGTTTGTGTCCTCCCCTTTCAAATTTATATGTTGAAACTCTGCCCCCCAATGGTATGGTATTAGGAGGTGAGGACTTTGGTAGGTGATTGGGTCACGAGAGTGAAGCCCTCAATTAGAGCCCTTATAAAAGAAATATTGGAGAGCTCCCTCATCCTTCTGTGTGTGGTTACAGAGAGAAGAGTGCTTTATTAGTTTGTTCTCATGCTGCTATGAAGAAATACCTGAGACCGAATAATTTATAAAGAAACGAAGTTTAATTGACTCATAGTTCTGCGTGGCTGGGAGGCTTCAGGAAACTTAAAATCATGGTGGAAGGCACCTGCTCACAGGACGGCAGGAGAGAGAATGAGTGTAAGCAGGGGAAATGCCAGATGCTTATAAAACCATCAGATCTTGTGAGACTATCACGAGAACAGCACGGCGGAAACTGCCCCCATGATCCGATTACCTCCACCTGGTCTCACCCTTGACATGTGGGGATTATTGGGATTATAATTCGAGGTGAGATTTGGGGGGGACACAGAGCCGAACCGTATCAAGTGCTATCTATGAATTAGGAGGCAGGCCCTCAGCAGACACTGAATCTGCTGGTGCTTTAATCTAAGGCTTCCCAGCTTCTAGAACTGTGAGAAATAAATTTCTGTTGCGTATAAGCCATTCAGTCTATGAATGAGTCTGACCCCACTTGCCCCCGCTCACCATCTTCCAGCCACACACCTCTTCTTTCTAGTCTCCAAACACTAATCTGGCTTCCCCTGGAGACTTCACTCTTGTTCCCTCTGCTTGGAATTCTTTGAAGCCAGAACTTTGCAAGCCCCATTCTTTCACATCCTTCTTTATTCAGCTCAAGATGCCACCACCACAGAAAGTCCTCCCTTGACCATCCAAGCATTCTCTCTCCCATCACCCTGTTTTTTCTTCATAGCTCTTCTTGCAAACTGCAGTTACTTATTTTTTATATTTTGTTTCCTCTGCCAGCCTGGGAACTCCATGAGGGCAGCGATGTTGTCTGTCGTGGTCGCCACTGTGTTCCCAGGTCGTAGACTAGGGCCCAGCCCTTGGTGCTCAAGGAGTAAGAAATTCCTTTAACTTAAGGAATTCTAGAATCGCTTTCTCCAGACAGAGCCACTAATCAAGTGAGAAAGGTGAGGGCTGTGGCTGCCTGTGCCCAAGGCGTGACGGTTCGGCCCAAGGCCCCGCCTCCGCCCCGCCCTCGGCCCCGCCCCTGTTCTTGTCCTCCCCTACGGGTCTCCATAAAGTTCGTTTGGCGGCTCGCCGCGCGGGGGCTTCTGGGAGCGGCCAGCCTTGGCCAATCAGGAAGCGGGGGAGAGCGGCGCGAGAAGCGGCGACCGCGTACTCTAGCCGGCACCGGAGCGGCGGAGACGGCTGTTGTACAAGGTAAGGGTGTCTCTGGTCGCGTCCTTCCGACCCTGGGCTTGTCCTTGAACCCAGGACCCCATGACTGGGTGGAGCGCCGTCCTCACGCTCGGAGCCCCTCCGCTCACACTTCCCGTTCTCCTCAGGCACGCCTGACGCCAGCGACACAACGCCTTGTCTAGCCGCCCCCGAGGCTGAGTCGGGCTGCTGCCCTGGGGGTGCCTTTTATCCGCCCACTTTCTGAATGCAGAACCTAGGCCCCCCGACTCCCCCTTCTCCACTGTGACGCCTCCGCGCCACGCCCCTACCCTCACATCCACCTCTTGCCCCGCGAGCCCGCCCTGCCTGCGTACCTTCCTGGCCGTGCCCTCCTGCCTGCTCGCCTGCCCCTCGTGGACACACTCTCCAGGGAGGCGTTGCCTTGCGAGGGAAGGGATATTTGGGGCGAGGGGAACTTCTCCCAACCATTGGCTTGTCTTTTGTACATCCAGGAGGATGCTAGTGATTGGAACCCAGGAGTGGCCCACCCTTCTCTGTGCCTGCTCCATCCCGTTCTCTGCAAAGGCGATGCCCAAGTTCACTGGGTTTCTTTTGAAAAAATTATGGGGCCGGGCCCATGAGTCTTTGCTGAAAGTATGAAAGACCCGTTGACAGAGCCTGTGGTCTGGGTTTGCCCTTCTGTTACGTGTGGGAAGGAGGTTTTATTTATTTATTTTTTGCTTTGACTGAGTTGTCTTTAAGCAAAAGCGAGGGTCTTTTTGTATTCTTTCTGGGAGATGTAGGAGAATATCCTCTGTCATCCTAGCTTCTCTTCTTTTTTTCTTTCAGTTCTCCTCCTTTGCGCATTGGTGTTTGCAATGTTTTTATTTTCATTCATGGTGATCTCATCCAGGCTCATAGCACTAAATACCTACATATCAGAGGCTAACAGATTCCATATTTGTATATCCATTGCAGGCCTCACCCCTGACCTTTATCCAGCCACCTACTTAGTATCTCCACTGAGATGGATGATAGGCAACTCAAACATGCCAAGAGAAGGCTAGCAAGCTCCCCTTCATTACCCTCCCCAAACTGTTCCTGTTGCCTTTTTTTTCCATCTCAATAATAGGAAAGACGCTGGCTAATAACCTTTGAGACGTCATTGACTACTCTCTTTTTCCTTTCTTTTTTTTTTTTTTTCTTTTTTTTTTTGAGACAGTCACCCTCTGTCGCTCAGGCTGGAGTGCAGTAGTGCTGTCTTGGCTCACTGTAACCTCTGTCTCCCAGGCTCAAGCGATTTTTCTGTCTCAGCCTCCCAAGTAGCTGGGACTACAGGCGTGTGCCACCTTGCCTGGCTAATTTTTATATTTTTAGTAGAGACGGGGTTTCACCATGTTGGCCAGGGTGGTCTCGAACTCCTGGCCTCAAGTCGTCTGCCCATTTCAGCCTCCCATGAAAGTGTTGGAATTACAGGTGTGGGCCACCACACCCAACCCTCTCTTTTTCACACTGCAAATAATGCTTGCCACCCTGGGCTAAGTCACCACCTCTCTTTTGGATTATTGAAATAGTTGGCCACTTGGTCTCCCTGCTTCTGTCCTGGCTCCTGTTTTCAGCATACCAGCTAGAGGGATCTTAAAACACAGGCTGTCAGATTGTACCATTCCTTTATTTAAAAAAAAAAATCCTTCCAGTGAGTCCCCATCTTACTAATGATAGACAAACCCCTTAGAGTGAGCTATAAGGCTTTATAGAATCTGACCCACTGTTACTTTCCCAGTCTCATTTGCTCCCTCCCCTTCCACATGTCAGACGTGCTTTGGACTCAGGGCCTTTGTGCTTGCAATTTGATATCCGTGTAGTTTGCACTCACTTCTTCCAGGTCTTTACTAGGGGTCACCTAGTGAGGCTTTCTTCACTTCCCGCCTCCCTTCATCGCTTCAGTTGTTCTTAGCACTTATATTTTACGTATTTTTCTTGCATATTGTTGTCTTCTCCCTGTAGAATATAAGTGAGGGGATTTGTATCTGTTTTGTTCCCTCATGTATTCCTAGCACCTAGGTCTGGCACACAGTAGGTGCTCAAAAAATATGAACTAGATGAATGTTACTAGCACTACTGTGGGCATGGAGATACAGTGGTGAATGAGACAGGCCTGCCCTCATTTAACTGATGTGCCTATGGAGGGCACCATTAGCAATAAAAGCACAGATAAAAAAATGTGATGTCAGGACTGTTTCCTAAGGGAGGACAGGGATATTTGAATAGTGGGGCTATCTGAGAATATTGCAGGTAGCGGGTAAGCAAGTCATGGGACTCTCTGAGAGTATTGCAAGTAGGGGGTAGAGCAGGTGCGAAGACCCTGAGGTGTGAGCAGTTGGAGATGTGGTGAGCCTGAGGGTCTTAACCTGCTTCCTGATGAACTGAAGTAGAAAATAAAGTTGACGGAAAGATGGATGTACCAAGGAGGGGGACAGGTCAGAGCAAAGATCCAAAGGTGAGAGGGCCCACTCCTCATGAAAAAGTTTATTTAAATAATATGGAGTTAGAGGGAAGATCTTTCACAAGATGTGTTCAGGGAACAGGCCATTTTAATTCAACAGGCATGTATCTGGCATCTACCTATTATGTGCCAGATCTAATGCTGAGGACTCAGAGTTGAGCATCTGTGGACCTTACCCTATAGGAATTTGCCATTAGGGAGGGAGACATACGTGTGGAGAAATAATCACAGCTACTGCACTAGGGAAGAACAGTATAGAAGATTCAGAATCGTGTGGGAGGGGGCTGACATAGGTGGGACTGCCCCAGCTGGCTGCAGCATACATTAGAGTTCCTCATTTGACAAGATAGGGATGGGGATGTGTTGTAGAGTGTGTACTTAGCATGTACCGGAGTATGGAGGGAGGAAACATGAGGCACTTCAAAGAATAGAGAATTGCTAGGGTATAATAGGGGGAAGGCAGTGAGAGATGAGGATAGTAAGGGTGGCAGTGTCTGTTCTATGGAGAGCACCCTTTATAGCCCTGTCAAAACATGAGCATTTTATCCTGTAGGGGATGGAAGGTGTCCCTGATGGACTTAAGGCAGGAAAACATTTCAGAAAGACCTCTCTGACCATGGGGAGGTTGATTGGAGGAACAAGAAGACTTAGTTGGCATCAAGTCAGAGAAGGGGCAAGAGACAAGGGTATGACTTTGCAAAAAGTTTGAGAGGTAGATGTTGAGAATGGCTGAGTGTTGAGGAGGTGAAGGGGGACCCTGGGGGTGAAGGGGGACCCTGGGGTGACTGGAAGGTGGTTTCTGGCTTACTTGACTGTGTGCTAGTGTGCTAATTGTTTTATCAAGAGAGTCTGGGAACCCGGGAGGAGGAAGCATTAGTAGATGGTGGCAGTGGCTAAGGAGAGAGAAATGATGAGTCTGATTTGGGACATGTGTAGTTTGAGACACCTGTGGTCATCCAGGTATAGATATCATCAGGTGGACAGTTGGAAGTACTGGCTTGGGAAGAGAGTTGGGCTGAACATAGAGATATGAGA
The DNA here is from genome assembly GCF_030222135.1 of Aotus nancymaae. NCBI lineage: Eukaryota > Metazoa > Chordata > Mammalia > Primates > Aotidae > Aotus > Aotus nancymaae. The sequence continues at coordinate 11,956,936 of NW_026988443.1, forward strand.
ATCCCCTTTATTTTGATAGAGTCCTCCTAGCTCACTTACTTGCCTTATGTTATTGTCTGTTAATGCTTACATCTCTTCTCCCCTAAATAACATAAAGTTTGAAATATTTTGTAGCTTTATACTTTTTTATAGCTTCAACAATGTCCTCAAACAGCTAGATCTTCTGTACACAGTTGCTAACTACCAGAAGAACCTTCCCCAAACCTTGCCAAAAATTCCTACATTGATCTGTAAGGTACACCAAAGTTATAGTCTTATATTGCTTCCTTTGTTCATTTAGTACCTATTTATTGAGCATTAGGTGCTGCTGTTCAGTGCACTAGGAATGGAGCTGTGGACAGACCAGACAAGGTTTCCAGACTCAAGGAGCCTCTTAGGCGACAGACAATAAATGAACAAACAGATAGACGTGATACCAGGAACTGATAACATGCTACCAAGGAGATAAAACGGAAATATGGTAGCGTGGATGGTGGGGCTGCTTCAGCTGGGGTGTGCTGAGAAGCTTCTTTAAAAAGGAGACCTTTGAGCAGAGATCTGAATGAAGTAAGGGAGTGAACCAGGTAGGTATTTTGAAGGAGAATATTCCTGCAAATGCAGAGGAAACAGTGACTGCGAAAGCCCAAGTCAGCAGTATATTTAGCATATTTGAAGAAGAGCGGAAGGCCGTAGGACCAAAGCACGTATTCCTGGGGAAGAGTGGTAACAGAAGGAATTGCGTCAGGGGACAGTCATGTAGGCCTCACAGCACAGGGTAAAGACTTAGGATCTCAGTCTCTGACTGGTGGGGACTATTGAAGGTTTGAGCCTCTTCAAAGACTCCTTCCCAGTGTAGTGTGGAGAACAGACTGGGGAGTGGAAGGGGCCAAAGTAAGAACAGGGAGACAGGAGGCTACTGTATCACCCAGATGAGACACATGAGAGTGGCTTGCACCAGGGTGACAGTGGGAGAAGAGAAAAAAAAGTAGGTCTGCCTCGTGTATATTTTATGAATAAATTTAGTGTAGAAATGAATTGCTAATGTAGGGTTTAAGAGGAGAAAAGAAGTCAAGGGCAATGCCAAGGTTTTAGGCTAGAACAACTTCTAGCATGAAGATACCGTTTACTGAAATGAGGAAGATGGGGAAAGTCCAAGTCCTTGTTAGATGCTAGAACATGGCCTTCCTCCTTCTAGCCCCTCCCACTCCATGCACCCTACTCTCTGTGACCATCTCTGTCTTTCTGACACTGCTGTTGCCCCTCCTGAAAAACCTGTGTACCACTTACCTGATTTACTTGGTCCCTTTGGACACCAGAGGGCTGCTGTGAAGATGACATTAGATGATACAAATAGAGCCCATAGTGAGGACTAATACACAGCAGAGCTCAGGAGATGATGACAGGCAAATAAATGAATGGAGTAAAAGGAATTTAGACGAGGGAAAATTTCTGTAGGATGTGTATTGAGGAAGACCATTTGGTAGGTAAGACTTGAGTTGGTTGTAATAATGATAGCCAATGAGTAGTTACTATGTGGCAGGTGAGGAAGGTACAGTTATTTTTTTATTTCACAAATGAGGCCCAGAGAGAGTAATTAATTTGCCCAAAGTCATCTAGCTAAAGAGTGAAGGATCTGGCTGGAGCTCAGGGCTGCAGTGGAAGGCTGGGTAGGTGTTTCTTTTTGGGATAAATGGCATACAACAGGACATATACAAGGATGATCAGGAACTGAGTAAATCAGGTGACTGGTACACAGGGTTAATACTGGGAGTCAGAAAGTTAAAGGCAGTGTCTCACCTGGATCCCTGTGAGTGGGAACCAGTGAGTTTTTTTGAGCAGGGGCAACAGCTGTGTCAGAAAGATAGAGGTGGGGCCGGGCTTAGTGGCTTATGCCTGTATTCCTAGCACTTTGGGAGGCTGAGGTGAGCAGATCACTTGAGGTCAGGAGTTCGAGACCAGGCTGGCCAACATGGTGAAACCCCATCTCTACTAAATACAGTAATTAGGTGGGCATTGTGGTACATGCCTATAATTCTAGCTACTCAGGAGGCTGAGGCAGGAGAATCGTTTGAACCCGGGAGGCAGAGGTTGCAGATGTGCCACTGCACTCCAGTGTGGGGGACAACAGTGAAACTCCATCTCAAAAAAAAAAGGCAGAAGTGGCCACAGAGATTAGGGTGCATGGAATGGGAGGGGCTAGAAGGAGGAAAACCATGTTCTAGCATCTAACAAGGACCTGGACTTAAAGGAATGAAGGTCTGGCCTTGTGTGATAGTGAAGGGGATGGAAGCAATAGTTAGAGGATGTTGCAAAAATACAAATATCCCTTGCTATTTACATCTGTTTTGGAGCCAGGCATTGTGGCTCACACCTGTAATCCCAGCACTTTTGGAGGCCGAGGTGGGCAGATCACCTGAGGTCAGGATTTCGAGACCAGCCTAGCCAACATGGTGAAACCCATCTCTACTAAGAATACAAAATTTAGCCAGGCGTGGTGGCGCGTGCCTGTAATCCCAGCAACTTGGGAGACTGAGGCAGGAGAATCGCTTGAACTCGGGAGGTGGAGGTTGCAGTGAGCTGAGATGCTGCCATTGCATTCTAGCCCGGGCAACGGAGCAAGATTCCATCATAAAAATCAATCAATCTGTTTTATTAATGAGGGTTTGCAGAGTAAGAGATATCATGTTATCTGAATCTATAGTATTTGGTTTCCTGAGTTTTAGTTAGAGAGTAGCAATAGTTTGGCTGAGGAATACCTGCCTGCTTGCTCAGGAAAAATTTATCTACATGTGTTTGGTTTCTGAGTCTGAGAGTGGAGGGACACCTGTAGGTAAACAGTCTGAGGGCACACAGAGATGCAAAGGAGAAGGAGGGTGAGTTAGCATCTGAGAGAGAGAAGCCAGGGAGCAGAGGTAGAGGAGGGGTTGGGGGTGGATAACTGCATATGGAGGCGTGATGGGTGTGACAATTGTGTGCTTGAGAGGAGATGCACCAGTGGTGCCTGGAAACTCATGGTTGGAGTTTGAGTGCACGGGGGCAGGTATGGATTTGGCAGTCATTGCCATTGAGGATTCAGGGGCAGTGATGAGACACACACTCTGAAGTAGGGAATTTAGAGCAGTTTTAAAATTAAGAAGTTATTAAAAATTATGTAAGATCACATATACTCATGGAAAAGAATTCACACTGACAAGGGAATTAAACGAAAAGTAGAAAAGTCTCCCAACTCTCAGCTTCTTAATGCTTGGTTGTTTCTTGCTAAGTTAGTGCTTTGTTTCTTGCTATTCCTTCTAAAAAACTGAACCAACCTTAAGGGTACAGCTCAGGGAATTTTTATACGTTTATTCACTCATGTGACCACTGTCCATATTGAGGCATAGAGCATTTCTGGTACCTTGGTCAGCTCGGACCACCATAACAAAATACCAGAATATCTGTTGTTCTGGCTTAAACAACAGAAATTTATTTCCTTACGGTTTTGGAGGCTGGGAGTCTGAGATCAGGGTGCCAGCATAGTTGGGTTCTGGTGAGGGCCCTCTTCCTAGCTGCTCACTGTGTAGTCGTGCGTGGGCTTTCTTTCATGTATATGTGTGGGGAGAGGTAGGTGGAGGAAAGCAAGCTTTCTGGTGTGTCTAAGGACACTTATCCCATCCTGAAGACCCCACCCACTTCACCTCATCCAAGTCTGATTACTTCCCAAAGACCCCATCTCCAAATATCATCACACTGTGGGCTAGAGCATCAACACAGGAATTCTGGGAGAACAGAATTCAGTCCATAGTACCCAAAAAGTTCTGCTGTGCTTTCTTCCAATCGGCACTCCCCTCATACTCCCAAGGATAACCAGTATTCTGGTTTCTAGTGCTATAGATTATTTTTTCCTGTTTTTAAGATCCATATAAATGGAGTCATACAGTGCTTTTTTTTTTTTTTTGTATCTGGCTTCTTCAGCTCACCATTATGTCTGTGAAATTCATCCATGTTGTTCTGTGTAGCTGTAGTTTGATCTTTTCCATTGCTGTGTGGTATACCAAGGATGAATATACTGCCATTAAAAGCTCAAGTGGGATAATTCTGTACATGCAATGGTTTTAAAATTATTATGGGAGGTACCCAGACTTTTATTAGAATCTGTGCATCTTCTGCCTCCCAAGTTGTGACAACCAAAAATGTCTCTGGCTATTGCTGAATGTCCCCTGTGGGGCAAAGTTGAGTAGCATTGGTTTAGAGAGAAGAGCAAGAGCCAAAACCAAAGGGCTTTTGGGGCTGACTTGGTCATCTGCCCTTATTTATGCTAGTTGTAAGATAGGACTAGTATCATTCCTATGATTCTATATACAGATAATATCCGTCACCACTAAAATGGGGCTGTCGCTTCCCAGGAAGCATCAAGTAAGTTTAAAGACCGAATTAAAACATCTCATATATGTAAATTCTTTAAGGTGAGCAGGCCCTTAGAGATCACCTGAGCAACTCCCTCATCCAGAGAGGATCCAGCCCCAGAGTCAGAGGGCTGGTGTGAGATGGAGCCAAGCTGTAACCCACAGCACTTTCTTCCCATCTGGGCCTTCTGCGGGACTGGACAGCCAAGAGTTTATCAGAAAGTTACTTATGTGGATAATTTAGTTTTCTTTGTGAGGCCAGGTTATTAATTCTCTTTGCCCATTGAAAAGGAAATAATACAAGTGATATTTTATGTGTCAGGAAAGCTGATACTATGCATTCCTTATTGCAAACATTGAGTTATTGAGGGCAGTGCTGCTACTAAATCACCCAAGTCTTTCTCTTCTGTCTAGGTTAATTTATTTTAGTTCTTTGTTTTCTCCAGAACTCTACCTTCTGAATAATGATAAGGTCTAACTCTTTTGCCTAGTCTCACAGGGATATAAAGATCTTCCCAACAACATTTTTTTTTTAATGATCTCTCCTCCCTCTTCCAGAGGTATCTGCAACAATGATGTCTGTCAAGATGTAATCTTTTGTTGTTGTTGTTGTCGTTGTCATAATTGATAGCTGACAGATATAGTAAAAAGTGGAATGATATTGTCATCTAGCTAGTGTATTCAGAAGAGAGAACAGAATCGATATTAAACTTCTGATACCTTGAGTGAGGCTTTTCTCATCAATCTTGGATGAGAAAAGAATCAAAGAATCATTCACAAGAATGTCAAACACCATTTTTGCGTTTTACTCCTGTAATAGTCTGATTAATAAGGTTTGAGGGCAGAATTTTGACTTAAAATTAAATGCCAAATTTCTTTTGAATCACACCTTCATTATGAAAGTCTGGATTTATAATAAAAAGCATATTTGGTAGTGGGCAATACAACATACATTTAAACATTTTAATTGTCTTCCAGAAGTTCTTACTTAATGATAGAAAGTTGTGATTAAATAAGTTATAATTTAGGATTAAACATTTACTAAAAGATTTTTTGAAGCAGAGATGTTTATAATTAAATGATAAAATGTTGCCAAATTGGCAACTTTGGAAAAAAGCTAAAATAGCATTTTACAATGATATAAATCAGCAGAGTTGTAAAATACTTTTGTGTATCAACAACTCCTTAAAGTAGGTACGAATTATCATTTTTCATTGATGAGGAAATTGAGATAGGGTAATGGGGGTTTCATCTCAGAGGTAAATCAGTTTATCTTCTGCTAGTAAGTGAACAGTCTGGATTGGAACCAGATGTTTGGGTTCACAGTGTTAGTTTCTATTCACCCATTCTGTCAAAAATATAATTTTTTTCCATTTCCTTTTACTGTTACTAAAATTTTAAATAATCAAAAAAGGAAGAACATTGTCAGTTGTACATTTGGAAGAAGGGATATAAATAGCAGCATCAGTTACTTTCTATGATGTATATAAAATCTTTCCCTTTGACAACATCCAAAGAAAAAATAGCAGTGCTAACAACTGTCTTTGTTAGGTTGCATGATCTTTGAAGTTGAAAGAGACAATATTTGGGTATGTTATTACATACATTTTACTAAATTAGAATTCCTCAGTCAGTATTGTTTGATTACATTGAAATTCTACAGGGAAGATAGTTGGTATCATCTACCCATGCAAGTCAGTGAATAGAGAGCAATTTCTTTAACATGGAAGAAAAGACCGATGGCCTTGTCTTTATTCTTTCATCTTTTTCTCAACCCTTTGTATTTCTTGGATAACTGGGCTGTTTGGATTATGGATGATAAGGAAAAGGGAAAATTCACATGGGTTTAATATGTTGCATTATACTTGCAAAGAGCAGTGGGTTCCCTTTAGCATCCTGTGCATTAGGTCAAAAGGACATTGATGGGAGAGACTTTTTACAAAACAGATTTCTTCCCCAAGTATGCTCTCCAAATGAATAGAAAGAGGAAAGGGGATGGCAACACACTTATTGTGTCACTCATTTTATCTTTTTAACAATGTTTTCACACCGGGGCCTAGTAAGGGTAGCTTACTTATCAAGTTTAGCTTATATACCTTAGGCCCAGGGGTTGGCACACTATGGCCTATGTGCCAAATAAACTGAAGGGTTTTTACATCTTTAAATCCTTGGGGAAAAACAAATCCAGAGAAGAATGTTTTATGACCATGTGGAAATTATATGAAATTCAAATTTTAGTGTTCATGATTAATGTTCTATTAAAGTACAACCACACCTGTTGTTGTTGTTGTTTTTTTCCCACATATTATCTATGCCTGCTTTCAAGCTACAACAACACAGTTGAGTAGTTGCTACAGAGCCTGGCCCACAAAGCCCAAAGTACTCACTACCTATCCTTTTGCGGAAGAAGTTTGCCCACTCTTGCCCTAGGAGACTAGAAACTGGGCAAGGTCTGGCAGATATGTCTAGGATGGATGGCTCTGAGACTCTTTTATATTTTCCTTGGTTTCATTTTCCTTTTCCCTTTGTCAGCTTTGATGCTTTAATTTTCTGGAGTATATCCTGGGAGTAACATAGGCTTAAGTCGAGAGAACTAGTGAGTAACAGCTATTTCTGGGATGACTCAGTGATTCCCCAGCTTGAGAGTCCATAAGCCCTGAGTAAAGGAAGAAAGGTATTCTACTTGTTTCTGACACTTTAAAAAGAAAAGAAACTAATGAACTAATAATACCTGAAAACGGGCATGGGGGCATTTTATTATAATAAGCATGAATACTATAACAGATTAAGATTCAGACCACCTACAAAATCCTGAAGAGCCCACTCTTTGAGAATACTGATTTACAATGGTTTAGAAGTGCTTAGCTGTTTGAATATTTAAGTATCTACTCTTTTCTGGCTCAATTAAATATTTAACATGATTATTATATTCAGAATGTGGAAATGATTATATTTTTCATTATTAAGACTCATGTTAATAGCAAGTGAACTGAAATTATTTGATACATTTTTGCATATATTTAGTTCATTTCATCTTATATACAGTTTGGGAATTTTTCCCCCTCATTTGTGAATGTTGATATGCCCTAAAGGGACAAGCGTTTTAGACACTAAGTGACAGGTGAATGCAGACCAGTATGAGGAAGTAGAAGATTGGCTAGCCCCTGGTTTAGCTCTAGGTAGGAGCTCTCTCTCTCTCAAACTGTGGGTTTTACTTTTTTCATTTAGTTAATTTGCTCAGCATCCTCTAGGTGTAATGAAGAGATCTAGATTATGGGACCTTCCCACTGAGTATTTTTAGCATAGTGGGGTATCCTACTGCAGCTTCTGAAAAACAGTGGGTTATTGTCCTTTGTTTGCTTGGCTGGTGGGTGGGGAGCTTTTATTGAAGTATGATGCACAAATCATGAGTCTAGATTGACTAATTTTCTCAAAAGTGAGCACACTGTCAACCAGCAGATCAAAAAAACTGAAAATTGCCAGCCCCCTTGAAGCCTTCTTCATCTTTCCCCCCACAAGTATAACCAATCCTGCCTTCTAACAGCAGTAATAAGTTTGCCATTCATTTTAAGGTTCTCAGTTGCCCAGGTTGTTGAGGAGTTTCTGTGGAGGCTCAGTAGCACTTCTGCCAAGTCCTACTTACAGGGAGAGTAATTTGTTGCCCAAAGCCCTGATAGTTTGCGATGCTCTCTGAAGTGCCTGCCAGTGTTGCCTTACCAAAGGATTCCCTATCATGCTTAAAGGCTTAGTCACGGCTGTCGTAGAGGAGCCCTAGTGCGGTTATGCTGTCCCTGCTCGCCTTTTCCTGTCCAGGCCCAGTTGTGCTACATTGACTGCTCCGGATCCTGCTTCCATGGGTTCTCAGTGTTGCTTCCTCCTGCCTCTCTCCTCCTTAGTTCCCCAAGCTGGTGTCCAGGCTGCATGGCTAAATTTTTCCAACACAAGGCTTGGACTTCAGTCTTTTTCTCTCATAGATCATTTTAGTTGTCTCTACTGGACAAAGCTTACTGAGGTTATTTTTATGATTAGTTTTTAGTGTCTTGGGTCAAAATAGATTTAGTATTTCAACCTCTATATTTTGTGGCTAAATTGATATTTATTTTGTGGTGGGGATAAAAATTGTCCTAAATTTATGAAATTAGCCATAAATTGAAGCTAAAAGCAATGGGATGATGAATACATCAAAGTATACATTTAGTTGCACAATGATGGTAACAAAAAATATATAGATTTGGAAACTTTAGTAAAACTTTTTTGTATAATTAATTTCTACTGGTTTAATAATAATGCAGGACAGATCCAGTTTTTCCCAGATATGATATTTCATACATATCTGTCTTTTCTTCTGTGCAGACATAGAACAAGCTTGTTTTCTTTTTATTCCTACCCTGAAGTTATGTAGCAAAATTCTTTCTATATATATCTGTTTATTCTTTTGATTTGTAATTCTGTTCACCTGGTTTTGGTCTGGATATTTAGAGGGGGAGCACTAGTCTGGACCAAGTGTGATCTGAATTCATGCCATTTAGACTGTCACTGCCTTATGCTGTGCTGCCTCAGAAATGTTAAGTATCAGTTGGTATTCGGAAGGGAATGTTTTTGTTCAGGTCTCTGCCTGCTAGTGGGTGCCTGTTTGGCAAGGGAGTGCAGGAAGCCTTTGAGAGGGACAGACTCTCCACCAACAGAAGAAAAATCCTTCCTATTCATTCAACAAATGAGTACCTCCTATGTGCCAGGCACTGTTGTAGAAGCTTGGGGTACGTCAGTGAACAAAACACCGTCCTTGTGCAGCTTATATTCTCGCAGATGTGACAGACAGTAAAGGAGACGGGGAGTGTTGGGAGTGGGTTGTACTTTTAAATAAGGTTCTAGATTGGCCTCAAAGGCAGGGTGGCAGGTGAACTGAAACAGATAGGGGGTCAGCCTTGAGTGTTTCTGGGGGAGGAGCATTCCAGTAGAGGAAGCACGGAGTGCAAAAGCTCTAAGGCAGGAATGTGCCTGATCCATTGAGGACCAGCAAAGAGGCTCCAGGGTGGCTGACACCCATGAAAGGAGTGGAGATAGGGTGGGAGATGAGTCTGAGTGATGAGGGGTGGTGGGGCCCCTTTTGTAGGGTTTCACTCTGTACAAGAAGTTTAAGCAGAAGGGATGTGATCTGACTGAGTCTAGAAGGATTACTGTTTGCTGGGTTGCTGTAGACAAAATAGACTGGGAGGCAAGGGCTGAAGCTAGGAGGTTAGGAAGGGAGACTGCTGAGAGAGTCTAGGGAGGCAGCTTGCATGTGGAGAGGTGCCTAGGTAGAGATGGAGAGGACAGGCAGGTTCTGGATATATTTTGAAGGCAGATTTGAAAGGCTTCGTTGGTTGATTGAATGTAGGGTATGAGTTATGTGGCCATCGAGGGTTTTGGTCCAAGCAACTGAATAATGAAGTATCCACACACTGAGAAGGCCAAGGGGCAGGTTTTGTAGATAAAAAGTTAGAGCTAGCTTTGAGATACTACGTTTAGGATGTTCAGAGATTCAACCTTTATTTTACCATTGTCAGAACAATTCTATATCATTAACTTAACATCTTTATTGGACCATGTTAAAGTAAATGACTTAGATTTTGTATTTATTACTTATACTCAGATTTATTGCTCAAAATCTTTGGAGTGGTCTGGTCATTTGAGAAGTTGAGCATTTCCTTTGTCTGACATAGGAATGAAATATTAGACGTATTTCTTTCTTTCTTCCTTTATCTTTGTCTTCTTTTTTAATCATAGAAAAGTTTTGTTTCATTCTGTTCTTTGGGATTTCCAGAGTTTTCCTTCAGAAAGAAAAAAGTATTTTCTTTTCCTTGACTCCATTAGAAAAATTATTTTTAACTTAGAGTAAAAATAATGGGCGGGGTGGGCATGGGGTTCCGGAGAAGGCAATCCTTTTCTTTTCTTTTCCCTTTCTTGTGAATGACCATGGTTTTTCGTAATTAGTGGAATGTCATTGGCCTTAAACTTCCTGAGAAAACACATTTCTCCATCAGGTTTAAGCAGTTGTTTAAAAATTCCCCTCTCTTCATAATTCTTCTGTTTCTTCCTCTCTTCCTGAGGATACCTTCCTAATTCTGCCATCCCCATTTTCTCACAAATAAAGATTGAAAGTTATAGCCTGACTATATTGGGTCAAAAAAATTACAGTAATTGTTTAGAAACTTGAGGTTATGAGTTACTGTGTACGTGAATTTTTGTTGAAGATTAAAGTCGGCTTGGAACTTCATAAAGAATACCAAAGTATCTTTATGTTTACTCCAGCTGAGTTATTTTTTGTTTTAACCTTGTGCCCTTGCCTTTAAATTTAATGTCCTTTAGTACTCATTTTTAAAACTTCTTATTCTCCTGCTGTGAATTTATGGCAGTAACAGTGTCCTTTTGACATTAACCTGTGCTTCATAGCTAAGATACAATTATATATTACATTAATGTTGTAACTACAATTCTAAACCAGTGGCATTTCACATGTGCAAAAGAAGCCATGGGTTTAAACAAAAAAGAAAAGTATCTACAGGGATGGTGGCTCACGCCTGTAATCCCAGCACTTTGGGAGGCTATGGTGGATGGGTCACTTGGGGCCAGGAATTCAATACCAGCCTGGCCAACATGGCGAAACCCTGTCTCTACTAAAAATACAAAAAAGCTGGTAATGTCACCCCAGCTGGGTGTGGTGGCGCACAAACACCTGTAATCCCAGCTACTCGGGAGGCTGAGGCATGAGAAACACTTGAACCTGGGAGGCAGAGGTTGCCGCGAGTCAAGATTGCATCACTGCACTACAGCATGGTGACAGAGCGAGACTCTGTTTCCAAAAAAAAAAAGTATGAAAACAGCTATTGTACATGTAATTTTTTTTAACAAAAAATTTTCTTCTGAACTTTTAGCAATGTAAATCTTCTTTTTTTCTTTTTCTTCTTTTTTTTCAAGACAGGGTCTTGCTCTGTCACCCAGGCTGGAATGCAGTGGCATGATCTTGGCTCATTACAACCTTCTGCCTCCCAGGTTCAAGTGATTCTCCTGCCCCAGCCTCTGTAGTAGCTGGGATTATAGATGCATACCACCACACCCAGCTAATTTTTGTATTTTTAGTAGAGACGGGGTTTTGCCATGTTGGCCAGGCTGGTCTCAACCTCCTGACGTCAGGCGATCTGCCCACCTTGGCCTCCCAAGAGTGCTGGGATTACAGGCATGATCCACTGTGCCCAGCCAATTTTCTTACCATAGTGATACTTTTTAATCTTCTGTTGATTTAATTAGTGGTAGGAGATAAAAACATTCTCTTGGTCAAGAATGTATACAAGAATAGTACAGTATATATTCTGTACTATTCTTATATATAAGATTCATAAATGTACACTATCAAATATCAACACTCTTCATAGGGCTTTTCCAGATCAGTTGTTGGAGAAACAGGTGGTCTTACTAATAATATTCACAGTCTAGAAGCCAGATACCATTTATATAATTATTAGTAGTAACGGCATTTCTAAAAGTAGTAGGTGCAGTAACAAATCTAATGTTCTGAATGTCTCATATAACAAGGAGGCACAGGTCTGTGCTCTCAGTAACCTTGTAAGATAAAGAATGTGTGAATGGAGACCTGGACATGAGTATTAAAAAAAAAAAAGAATTTCTATGCTAGTGAAGGAGCAGGTGTGTTAGAGTAACAGTAGGAGAGAGAGGGAGAGTTAGTGGTGGTTAGTCCGAAGAATGCCTATGTTTTCCTGGTCTTAGTTCAGCCAAATCACAATAGAGAGTATTCTCGGCATGTAGCTCAGCCTCCGTGGACTGGAATTGGTTCTTTTTCTACCCAGGAGCCTCACAGAGTCATTGTGAGGATCATTTGAGATAAGGTCTTATACGTAGCCTGGTGCTTTTGGGACGATAGTGTTTTTCTAAGATGGGTGGAGAATAAGAGGTGCAGGGTGACTATTCTTTAAGCCTCCTAGAGGTTGCCACAATGGTTTCCATTTCCTTATCTGCTTTGAGTCTGTGGAAGGAGCAGGAATTCTAGTCTGTGACTTGATTATCTGTGCATTTGTTCTAATGGCAGAAATCAATCTTGGGCTGTCAATATGCACAGAAATGATCTGTTTTTTTCACAGCCTGACTCATTTTCTCTGTCAGGCCTGTTCTTGGGCTATGTTCAGGAACAAATCCTGCTTGTTGATGAGCTGTGTCCTCATCTGTTTACAAAAAGTTCTGCTGTTTTGTTAAGCTTGTAACAGATTCAGGCAGTGTTTGAAACCTGTCTTTCCCTTGATTTAGATCTTTTCATTTTTTCTCCCATCTAGGATCTGCATCTCCAATGGATACTGAAGGGTTTGGTGAGCTCCTTCAGCAAGCTGAACAGCTTGCTGCTGAGACTGAGGGCATCTCAGAGCTTCCCCATGTGGAACGGAACTTACAGGAGATCCAGCAGGCGGGTGAGCGCCTGCGTTCCCGTACCCTCACACGCACGTCCCAGGAGACGGCAGATGTCAAGGCGTGAGTACTGGTAGGGAGGCAGCATTGGTACTGGGTGGCTTGGGGGCAGGATCTGTTTCTTCTTTCTTGCCTTGAATTCAGATGCAGTCTGAATGACAGCCACTAGCCAGATTGTTGGGAACTCAGAAAGGTTTTGTAAACAGGACAGCAGCCTTGGTTTGTTTCCCTGCCTGTCAGGTTTTCTAGCCTGTCTGCCTGACCAAGCTATGAGCCTGTATCACGGGGAGAGGTGATCACAAGGTGGGAAGGAGTGAAAGAGCTCTGTCATGCTGAAACTGGTCACGGTAGTTCCTGCTTGAGTTCAGTGACCATTGGTCATAAATGTCTCCCGAAAGTATGTTAATAGATATGTGCCCCACAGATAAGTGTTACCATGAAAGCCAGAGAGCACTCAATGATGAGCACAGTTTTTAAGAGGATTTGGGAGAAATTGATGACTAGTTAGTGATTAGAAACCGTCTAAGTGAGGAGTGATTCTATCTGGTCGTTGTCAGTGACCTGGGAGGCTGCTTCTGAAAGGCCTTGGAAATACAGTGCTTCCTAGCTGATTGTAGAACAGGAGAATGGGTGAGCCTCAAGCAGCTGGGGAAAAGTGCTGACTGACTGGGCTGGAAGCCACTGCTGCCACACAGCATCAGTTGGGCTGTTGATTCTACAAACGTGTTTAGGGTCCACACTGTGCCAGGTCTGGACCATCTCTGGACCATCTCTGGGACTACACCATGAATTAGACATGGTTCTTGCTCTCAAGGAGCTTATAATGTGGGGAGTGGGGCAGGAAAAAAACCATGCTGCTTTCCTTAAGAAATGTGATGTACTCATTACTTACTGTGTGTTACAAACTGGCTAGACTTAAGATTTGCTTAATTTTTACAACCATCATTAGGCTACAATCTCCATATTACAACTGAGCAACAAAGGCTCAGGGAAGGCAAGTAACTGTCTCAGATCACACAGCTGGTGAGTGGTAAAGTAAGGATTCAAACCTAGTGAGGTTGACTCCAGAGCGCATACTCCTCTAACCGTGATCGAAGGGCATGGGGGGATGGAGAGGGTGCTGCTTCTTGTGCCTTTGATGGGTATGGAAAGACACTGAGATTCTGTGCAGAAAATATGGGAAATTGTCAGTCATCTCCTCAGTCTTCATTCCTTGAACTTGAGAAAGAACAAAGTGCTGGTGTGAATGTGGGACATTGTGTGCTCTAAGCATTTAATAGATGTCACAGGAGTATTATGTAGTAGTGGCCTACATTCTTGTTCTTGAGAGCTGAATGTTTTGGCTGCTCTGTCAAGTCAGTAAGGATGTTGTGGAAATTCTTCTTTAGGCCTCCCCAAAATGCTGTTTTCTAAAATAGTTAGTTTTGGTTCTATTGGCATTGGTAAAGGCAAGTCAGAGGAACCTGGGCAGGGATTTTTTACCCTGCAGCCTTTCAGCTGAATGCAGCCAACTGCTTCCCTACACTGCTTTCTCACAGCCCAATCAGGCTTTAGACACTTCTGCTAACTTGCCTTCCCTGCAGGCTCCTTACCTGCTGCTCCCGGCTGCCTGCAGTTACCCCCAGTCTTGAGCATGCAGGCTCTGTGCTGTGTGCAAAGATGCTGCTGGAGCGAAAGGCCCATAATGCCAGCTGAGTTGCTATAGTTATAATTTAATTACATCAGCTTTACAGCCTATTAAGAGCAAAAAGGAAAAATGTTTTCTTGGTAACAATTATCGGTCATGTTCCCTTTCTTGTAAATTTCCATTCTTTTTCATCTCTTTCTACCTTAAATTCATTATTTTAGGGAGGAGGAAGTTGGAATGTCAAAAGAATGGTTATAACCAAAGGGCTGATAACTGTATTTTTCCATCTTGTTGATAGGCAGACACATAAAGTGTGGTGTGAATATTTTAGTACATGCAGGATGAGGGCAGAAGAGAGAACTGAGTAGGAAAAATTTTCTTATATGAAATAAGTTTTGAAAGAAAATTCTGTCTTTAAGATTTTAGATTGTAGATTTAAGATTGAAATGTTTTGTGCCGAATTCGTTTATTTGTCCAAATACACTGTTAAATATTTTGTTTTAGAGAGTAGATTCAATAGTTTTTTTAAAAATATGTGTGTTTGATGTCTTAAAATCATTAAATTTTTTCACACGTAAAGAAGAGTATACTTAACATATATGTATGTTACAACAAGGTGTAAATTAGAGCATTTGCAGCCCATGAGCCACATCCAGCCTTAAAGTTTTATTGGAACACAGCCAGGCTTATTTGTGTTGTCTCTTCTGCTTTTGTGCTACAGTTTCAGAGTTGAGTAGTTTTGACAGAGAGATCATGTGCCCTGCAAAGCCTGAAATGTTTACTATCTGCTGTTTACAAAGTTTGCTGACTCTTAGTGTGAATAATAAAATGAATGAATACTCATGTGTACATTGAACAATTAAAACAGAATATTGAGCTGGGTGCCGTGGCTCGTGCCTATAACACCAGCACTTTGAGAGGCTGAAGCAGATGAATCTCTTCAGGAATTCAAGACCACCTGGACAACATGGCAAAAACCTGTCTACAAAAAATTAGCTGGGCATGGTGGCACACACCTGTAGTCCCAGCTACTCAGGAGGCTGAGGCAGGAGGATTGCTTGAGCTCAGGAGGTCGGAGGGCACCCATCATCAATTGCATACCCCTCTTTTCTCATCGAAGACACCGCACTGGATTTTTCCATTCAGACTCTGAGATCAGACAACCTAGAGGTGTATAAAGAAAAAACCTATTTATTCTCCCTAACTTTGTCATCCAAGGTAACCAATGTTATTAATTTGCTTATTTTTTCACATACTTCTCCAAGTTCATGCAAAGCGTATATAAACATTTATTTCCCCAAAGTTATACAGCAAATTATAACTCTTCCTGTGATAATACTATAAGCTGTTGTTCAAGCTCTTACTGTTTGTCAGGCGCTGTGCCACACACTTTATATGCATTATATAATTTCTTTTTAAAATAACCCTGTGAAAGTGTTATCTGTATTTTAAACTTGAGAAAAGTCAAATAGTGAGTGGCCAAGCCAGAATTTCAAATCCAACTTAGTAAGAATTCCTCATATTTGTATGGTGCTTTTCAGTTTCTGAAGGATAGGCACTCTCCTGACTGGTCTTACGGTGCCTGAGAAGTAGGATGGGCATTTTTTTCCCCACATTTAACAGAGGAAGAAACTGAGGCTTGGAAAGGTGATGTATCCAAGATTTTTAGTAAGTGACAGATGAGATCTGAACTCAAGCCTCCTGACATTTTATATGCTCCCCATATATGCTGGGAACAGTCCTTGTCCTTTTACTCTCCTGGGACAGGAAGGAGACTCTAACTTCCATGACTTTCTGCTCATGGGGACTGCCTGGCTTTTGGGAATTGAGGTAGATAGAAGGCAGAGAACCTTCTAAGAATTTTTCCACTCTTACAAACTGAAAGTTTCCAGTACAGCCTTTATTTATAAAGTCATCCCTACCCTTGATTCCCTGCCTCCTTCATCAGTCCTTTCTCTCCCTGAATATGCACTGCATAAACCATATACTGCAAAAGCTGCACACTGAACAGTTTCTGCAGGTGTCACCCACTTAGATGACCTTTCTCTTCTAAGAATTCTAATAGCTAATTTTTAAGTTCTGAGGTTCTCAACCCTGGTATACATTAAAATTGTTTTGGCACTGGATGCATTCTTATGTATCTCTGGTAGAGTACAGCACCATGGGACAAAATTTAGACATAGCTAGCAAAATTGACCTGGAAATCCCACTTCTAGGGTTTTGTCCCAAATATATACTGGCAAAAACACACACACAAAAACTTGTGCACAAGGATATTCGTTACAGCGTTATTTGTAATAGCAAAAGTTGGAAACAACTCAAAGAAATGTCCATCAATAGGGAAGTAGTTGAATAATGTTGTATGTCTATGTAGTAGAGAATTCTTCAGTAGTACGAAGGAATGAGAATATACAGTAACATGGAATGATTCCAGGACATATTATGAAGTAAAAAATGCAGGGTAGAGAAAAGTATTTAGTACTCTGTCATTTGTATAAGAAAGCAGGTGAAAGACATCCTATGTTCATGGATCAGAAGACTTAATAGTAAGATGTTAATACTCCCTAGATTGGCCTATGGATTTAACAGAGTTTCTATCAAAATCCCAGCTGGGACATTTTGCAGAAAGTGACAAGTTGATTCTAAAAATCCATATGGAAAGGCAAGGGACCTAGAATAGCCAAAACAATCTTTAAACGAAGAAAGTTGGAAGAGTCACACTTGGAATTTCAAAACTTATTACAGAGTCACAGTAATTAAGACCATGGTACTGGCATAAGGATAGACATATAGATTGATGGAATAGAATTATTAATCCAGAAATAAACCCATGCCTGTGATCAGCTGATTTTTAACAAGCATGCCTAAACCATTCAATGTGAAAAGAATAGTCTTTTCAACAAATGATGCTGGGGCAGTCATGTCAAAAGGACTCAGAAACCAAGTTGAAGGACTTCTACTGGCTAAAGATGAGATGATTTGATCATCAATTAGGATAATAACTGCATTGGATTGAAACATATCAAATATATTTAAAATGTATGAGTTTATTATACTAAAACAAGACTCATTGATCATCTTTGGAGAATGCTGGAGAAGCAACTCATTATTCAGGGTAATTACATAGTTGATTAAAGGAGTTTCTTGGAATGGAAGTATTTCAGCTAATACTTCAGCTTGGAGTTTCTTGGAATGGAAGTATATCAGCTAATAAAGATGGAATTAGGATACCACTGTTTTGCAACCACTGAGGAGTAAATGGATCTAAGCAATCATCATCAAGACTGCAAATATTTCAGACAGAGATAACCAGACTTTAAATACTTCTTGATGAAGAGTATATAGTAATCTAGCCATGAAAATATTGGCACCTCAATCTTGGAACTTTGAATTTGCAGGAAATCAAACCCTTGGAACTTTGAATTTACAGGAAATACAGAGGACAAAGGAGTATGTTAAATGATATCATGGGGATTCAGTGAGTAAAATGTGTTCTGTAGGAAACCATAGCCTTGCTACTTTGAGTCTAGTCAGTGGATCAACATCAGAGTCAACCACGAGCTTTTTTAATAAGGTTTCCAGGTGATTCAAATGCATTTTTTTTTCTGCTCTGCACTTTTGTCATCACATGTAAGTTTAAAGCTTGAGTAACACGGCTTTACAAGTTAAATAATTCAGAATCTTCAACAAAGAGATTATAAGAAAAAAAAATGAGAGGAGGGGCAACCTGTAGATGAAAAGAGATTTAGAAGGCATATTAATCATGAAGAAGTAGAGACCTTATTTGGATTCTATTTAAACAAACACAAATTTAAAAGTTGTGAAAAAATTAGGCAATATCTTGGCTATGCCTCAAAATAAGCATATTGGTTGATAGAGAAAAATAGGAATGTAGATGAAACAGGGTTGGCTACGACATGCAGATTGTTGGGGCTGAGTGATGGGTATAAGGAGGTTTACTATTTTTGTGTTTTAATTTTTTTCTATAATAGCTTTAAAAGGGTTGGCCACTGTAATAAAAAAGATAACAAGTATTGGCAAGGATGTGGGAAAAATTGGAATCTTTATACATTGCTGGTGGGAATGTAAAATGGTATAGTTGCTTTGGAAAACAGTCTGGCAGTTCCTCAAAAGATTAAGCATAGGGTTATCATATGACCCAGCAATTCCACTCCTAGGTATATACCTAAGAGAAATGGAAATATATACTCTCACAAAAACTTGTGCAGGAATGTTCATGGCAACTTTTAAAACTAATAGCCAAAAAGCAGCAATAATCCAAGTGCCCATCCACTGATGAATGGATACATAAAATGTGGTATGTCCATGCAATGGAATACTATTTGGCAGTAAAAAGGAATGAAGTACTAATACATGTTTCAACATGAATAAACCTTGAAGGCATTTTGCTAAATGAAAGAAGCCAGTTATCAAGATGGTATATTGTGTGATTCTATTTATGAGCAATGTAGGAAATAAGAATAAATAAAATGTTCCTCTTCAAAGCTTTCCTCTTAGTTCATTATGAATAAATAATTTTTTCTTCCAAGGTTAATTTACTTTAAAGCTTTTGCTAATAATCTTAAAGTAGCTGTTAGTCATAATAAAGAAATAAATATATCCTGTGTTCTTAGTTCTTATACTTTAACCTAGATATTGGCCCTGACATGCATGGACAAGCCCAGGCAAGTCTTAGGTCATAGCTTTTTCTGCTTTCTTATTTGGAAACGTTATTGGTTCTCTAAGCATTTCTCAAGTTACTTCCACTTTTCCTTTGTTCTCCTCTGCCTTTACCTCTTTAGAAAAGTTTTTAGTTGTTAGCCAGTCAGGTACAGCCTAGACTGTGAAGTCCAGTTGCAGCCAATGGAATCAGGACACAGCAGTAGGGTGGATGCGTTAGGTATAAATGGCCCTGCCTCCTTTGTTCAGTGTCCTCTTGTGGCAGGATGGCTAAAGGAAGCACCCTTTCTGCATAAAGTAAAGTTGCCTTGCTGAGAAAAATTAAATTTATGTTAAATTAAATTTATATGTTACTACTTTTTTGGCACTGAAAATTTACTTATAATAAGCGGTCCAGAATAGGCACATTTATAGAGACAAAGTAGATTAGTAGTTGCCATGGGATGGGGGAGATTTGGGGAAAATGGAGAATCACCAACTGTTGGTTAGGGGTTGCTTTTGGGGGGTGATAAAAATATTCTAAAATTAATCGTAGTGATGGTTGTGCAATTCTATCAATACATAAAATATCACTGAATTGTAGGCTAGGTATGGTGGCTCATGCCTGTAATCCCAGCACTTTGGAAGGTCAAGGTAGGCAGATCAGTTGAGCCAGGAGTTCAAGCCCAGCTTGGCCAAGGTGGAGAAACCCCATCTCAAGTAAATAGAAAAATTAGCTGAGTGTGGTGGCATGCACCTGTAGTCCCAGCTACTCGAGAGGCTGAGGTACGAGAATTGCTTGAACCTGAGAGGCAGAGAATACAGAGAACTGAGATTGCAGCACTGCACTCCATCCTGGGCAATAGTGAGACTCTTGTCTCAAAAAAAAAACAAAAAAAAACCAAAAAAAAAACAAATTGTTTACTTTAAATGATGAATTATAAAGCTGGGCACACTGGCAAGCATCCATAGTCCCTGCTACCTGGGAGGCTGAGACAGGAAGATCTCTTGAGCTCAGGAGTTTGAGTCCAGTACTAATCACAATTAATCACAATTGTTGGGAGGAAAGTTTTGACTAGGTTACTCCTGAAGCTAGGTGATTCTAATGTGCAACCAAGGTTGAGACCCACTCTTTTGTTTTTAATTTTTTTTTTTTAATTTTAAGTTCCAGGATACATGTGCAGAATGTGCAGGTTTGTTATGTAGGTATACATGTGCCATGGTGGTTTGCTGCACTTATTAACCTGTCGTCTAGGTTTTAAGCCCCACATGCATTAGCTATTTTTCCTAATGCTCTCCCTCGCCTTGTCCCCCTCCCCAACAGGCCCCGGTGTGTGATGTTCCCCTCCTTGTGTCCAGTGTACATGTTTTCTCATTGTTCAATTCCCACTTATGAGTGAGAACATGCAGTAGTTTTCTGTTCTTGTGTCAGTTTGCTGAGAATGATGGCTTCCAGCTTCATCCATGCCCCTGCAAAGGACATGAACTCATTCTTTTTTATGGCTGCATAATATTCCATAGTGTATATGTACTGTATTTTCTTTAAGCAGTCTATCATTGATGGGCTTTTGAGTTGGTTCCAAGTCTTTAATATTGTAAATAGTGCTGCAGTAAACATACATGTACATTTGTTTTTATAGTAGAATGATTTATATTCCTTAGGGTATATACTCAGTAATGAGATTGCTGGGTCAAATGGTATTTCTGTTTCTAGATCCTTGAGGAATTCCCACTGTCTTCCGCAATGGTTGAAATAATTTATACTCCTACTAACAGTGTAAAAGCATTCGTGCTTCTCCACAGCCTTGCCAGCATCTGTTGTTTCCTGACTTTTTAATAATTGCTATTCTGACTGACGTGAGATGATATCTCATTGTGGTTTTGATTTGTGTTTCTATAATGATCAGTAATGTTGAGCTTTTTTTCATATGTTTGTTGGTCACATCAATGTCTTCTTCTGGGAAGGGAGACCCACTCTTTTAGAGAGTTAACTGTTTAGGATTATTAGAGGAGACAGGCAAGATGTCTATCTGATATGGCCACCTGGAGGGAAAGCCCCAAGGATGGCAATATAGTTGATCTGGAGGAGACAAAAATCTATAGGAAGGAACCTCTGGGTAAATGTAATCTGTCGCTGTAGTATTTATTGGATTAGAACTACACATGTGAAATCCTTTCTCTTCTCCAATAAGTCTGTTAGTTTAGGATAAAAAATTTTAGGTGTTATACCTGTAGGTGTTACGGTTACATGTGCTGCCAAATTCTCTGACTACTTCTAAGTTACTCAAAGTGAACACAAATCTTATCAGTGGGAGTTCTCAGTACTAATTTATAATCCAAAAACAGTCTACAAATTAATTGGGCTGTATGTGGTGGTTCACACCTGTATTCCTATCACTTTTCGAGGCTGAGGCAGGAGAATCACTTGGCCAGGAGTTTAAGGTCAGCCTGGGCAACATAGCAAGACCCTGTCTCAAATAAAATAAAATAGAATAAAATAAAATAAATACTAAAATAAAATATTGAGTTCCCCTCAGTTTCTTTTTTCCAGAGAGTGTTCTAGATATTAGTGTGACCTTTTCATTGAAAAACAACCCTTGCATTGTTACGTTGCCCCAGATGCATAGAAATAAAGCTGGCTATATTATTCCCATTTCTCTTCAAAAGCATTTACTGATCAGATAACAGCCTCCTATATTATTAGACTGGGCAGCAGAGAGGGAACCTGCAGACGTACTGGACATGGTGTTTGGCTTTTGAAGGGAAGCCATGGAGAACTGACCTTGGATTCTGGTTTGATTGCCCCTGGACAAATCATTGATCACCTTGAACCCTTAGTTTCCTCAGTTCATGAATGACATTGTACCAGGTTACTTCTGAAACTTCTACAGTGTTGTAGTTTACTATATCTATAGAGGCTGTAAGTGTAGGAAGGTAGTTAAGTGTCATGCTGTACAACCTGGGAGGCTGAGGCAGGAGAATCACATGAACCTGGGAGGTGGAGGTGGAATGAGCTGAGACTGTGGCACTGTACTCCAGTCTAGGTGACAGAGCAAGACTCTGTCTCAAAAAACAAAAAAACAAAAACAAGGAGTTGTGCCATAGAACTAGATGACCTGCCTCTGCCACTTCCTGACTATGTGACTTTGGGAAAGCTGGTTAACCTCTTTGTACCTTAGTTCTCTCATTCGTAATTTGAGGATGAATGATAGCATGTACCTCATGGGTTTCTTTACTATGAAGTGTTTGGAGCAGCCTAGCCTATGGTAGTAATATTGTTTTATTCTAGACAAGGCTCTCACTCAAATTCAGGCATGATTAGAACTTGAATCTGTTACTACAAAGTACAGTGTTGTGGCTTTTAGTCCAGGTCATACATATCTATGAAAAGATATAAAACAACTATGTAAAAGTGTCCGGACAGTATATAGGAAGTTTTGAATTAAAAATACTCTCCAGTATTTGATGAAGCATATTAGATGTCCTAATCCTACTTTTCCCCTTACTTATATCTCCCTATTCTGTATCCTCACATAGGTCAGTTCTCCTTGGGTCTCGGGGACTTGACATATCCCACATCTCCCAGCGACTGGAGAGTCTGAGTGCAGCCACCACCTTTGAGCCTCTCGAGCCTGTGAAGGACACAGACATTCAGGTAAGGGCTGCCAAGTAGAACCTGGAGCATATAACCCAGGCTGAAGAACCTGGCCCTTTATTAACCAGCTGATTAAGGAATTTCAGTTTTCTTTGTTAGTTTTCTTCTTCCTCAGATATTAAGAGAACAGTAGATTCAGCTTTGGAGGTATAGTGGGAAACATTGGGTTATTTTCAGAGCTCTCTGTGTGGCTGAATTTAAGAAAGCAATTCCAACCTGCACTTTTTAGATTATTATAATTAGGAGAACAGCTTTCTCTTCCTTCCTTGGGCTTAATCCAAGGCTCAGAGACATTAGTTGCAAGTTCTTTTGCTTTTCTTTGCTAGATCTCAAATAATTTTACTATTCGTCTTCCACATTTCTTTTTTACATCTTGCTTGTATTGGTTGGCAGAGAGCTGGGGAAAACTTAGAGTACTATTTACTGAAACCTACTCAATGATTTCCAAGAAGTGTTTGGCTGTATTAGTGGCACCAGGAAATGGTCTAATAGAGCACTCCAGTCTCATTTAACCAAATATGCCACCAGCAATTGATAGCTGTTTTAATCTAATCAGAAACTGACATAAAATTGTCAAGAAAAAACCTCACAGTCTGTTGAGTTTTGAGGAATTGGAACATTGCATTTGCATTAGAGTGAAGGGCCAGTGGGACACCATTTTTTTTTTAATCATTGATTTACCTGAAAACAAAAGGATGCCTCCTGCAGAGGCAAATTTTAGAAATGGGCAATATTATTTGGGCTCAATTTGAATTAATACTCTACCCCAGTACCCTTTCTAAGAACCATTTTAATCCATCTAATGGCTACGTTTCTACTGCATTTATTTCAATTCAGAAACCTAAAACTACTTTGAGAGTTGAAGAACTATAGATATTTTTTCCTATTGCTGGTATGTTCCCAAAGTATGGAAATCCAGTTTTTCTAGTTTTATATGCTAAATCGTATTTGCCTGACAACTTATAGATACCTTCTCATTTCCATGTAATTTTAAAATGGCATGTATACTTAACTTTTTAAACTTTTTTTTTAAGTTTTAGTCCCCCTCCCCCTTACAACTGCTTGAGGCTCTCTATTAACAAATACTTATAACAGGGATGAATAATCACCATATATTTTGGGAGCATCCCTAATAATGTGGAACGAAATGGCACTTGCTGAAAGGTTTTTTGTTTGTTTTTAATGTTGAAAATACCAAGAAATGTAAAACTGTTTTTTACATTTTCTTTGATATTCTTGGAGTAGGTATTTGGAATACTTAGCAGCATTTTGTGATGTACTTCATGCATCTCCAGTGATGTGATACTCCATTTTTTTACCTTAAGTTATTGACAGGTTTATAAATGTATTGAGTCATAATGATCACCTCATCTAACCTTCTACTTAATGGAAGAATACCCTCCTTCAACACTGCCATTAGATGGTTTTCTAACAATGTATACTCAGTTACATCAAAGAGAATTTCTTAATTTGGAATGAGTACATCAGAGCTTTGGTCCTGTACCACTGGGAAATCTTTGAACTTTGAGATTAAGGATGCTTCCATTTCAAAAGTTTGCCTCTTGGCCAGGCACAGTAGCTCACACCTGTAATCCCTGCATGCTAAGAGGCTGAGGTGGGAAGATTGCTTGAGCCTGGTTCAGGACCAGCCTGGGCAACATAGTGAGACCCCCTGTATTTGGTCATTCTTACATTGCTATAAAGACGTACCTGAAACTAGGTAATACATAAAGAAAAGAGGTTCAGTTGGCTTACAGTTCTGCAGACTGTACCAGAAGCATAGTACCAGCGTCTGCCTCTGGGGAGGCCTCAGGGAGCTTTTTCTCATGGCAAAAGGCAAAGCGGGAGCTTGCACATCAAATGGTGAAAGCAGGAGTGAGAAAGAGTGGTGGCGAGGGGCAGGTGCCACACACTTACACCAGATCACATAAGAACTCACTCTCATGAGGACAGCACCAACAGGGTGGTATTAAATCATTCATGAGAAATCTGCTCCTGTGATCCAGTCACCTCTCACCGGGCCCCAACTCCAACACTGAGGATTACAGTTCAACATGACATTTGGCAGGGACATATGTTCAAACTACATCACTCTGTCTCTACAAAAATAAAAAATTATCTGGGCATGGTGGCGCATGCCTGTAGTCCCAGCTACAGGTGGAGGCTGAGGCGGGAACATCACTTGAGTCTAGAAGGTTGAGGCTACAGTGAGTCCTTCCTGTTCATGGCACCGTACTCAAGTCTGGGTAACAGAGCATGACGCTGTCTCACAAAAAAATCTCATGTCTTTGTTGTGCTGTTCCAGAGTAGCTTCAGAAATGCAAAATGGTCAGTCCAAGATAACTTTTGATTAATTAGGAATTGATCATCTGTACCTGAAGTGAGTGTTTAAGGGTTACTAGTTTTGAAATAAGTTCTCTGTTGACTTCATTTTCTTGCCAGCAAAGGCGTAAAGGAGAAAATTTAGCTTTGGCTTGATCTGGGGGATCTCTGTTTTATCAATAGGGATTGGAGGTTTTAAGTGATATTGTGTGGCTCAGGTCAACTGAGCCACATATCCTTAAACTTCCTATACACATATCCTTCCCTGACTTCTGGTTTAGTAACCGAGTATAAGATCCAAGCCAGCTTGCATTCTTGGCATAGAGTGATCCTCCTCTTAATTCTCCTTATAATGTGTTGGTTATCCAAGAAGAGTAAACTTGGACATTTTCAGTGATTTGTCTTTACAAAAGCCAGATAGACTATTTGATGGACTTTTTTTTCATTTATTTTAGTTGCTTAATTGAGATATAATTCACATATCATAAATCTGATGGACTTTTGTAATTGAACTTTTATTTTTCAATCAATGCATTTTTTTGAGGTCAGAATACACCCTAATTCCATGTGCTATCAATCAGAGGAGAAATTATTATGTTAATTTATAGGCCACTTAAAGTACCGCTCGTAAGAAGAAAATGCTGATGCATTCTTTGACAGATGCTGTCCAGGACTTTGTACTATCCATTGTTTGCATTACTTAAGCTTAAAGGCATTTTTCCCATGTGTACATTGTCCTTTTCTATTTGGTAAACATTGATTCTATTTCCTTCTGCTTCTAATGGAGCTTGAAATTAATACAGGTTTTTGTCGTTACCATTTTGTTGTTTGTCATAATCAATAATGTTTGTATGCATTGTGAATGCATTTTTAAAAAATTGCATGACCAGCAAAGGTAGTATATTAAAGAAACTCCATTTAAATATATGTATGGATTACACTAGTAGAATTTTTAAATGTTTATTGATTTTATTTTTTGGAAATGGTTATAAAGAAGGCCTACTTTTGTGTAATAGAGGTCAAGAGCAATAACAGGACATGCTGCTAAACAGCTGTACTAGATCTGTTCTAAATGACTTCGTGGTGCTTAGGAGTATGCGTCCTCTTCCAGAGATCCACTTGCTCACAAATATTGAGGGCATATTGCACATCTTTACTGTGATCTGAACAGACCTAATGTATCATGGATGAGTGTATTATATAATAATAAAGTGCAAATTTACATAGTTCAGTTATATTCTGGGCCTTTTCACTAGATTGCATGTATATTTCAAGAAGGTTCTGCAGAAATAGCCTGAGTTGGCCATGAAAATGGGGGCTGCAGTTTCCCAGCATTAGGCTATAATATTTTTAAATGGTGTTAGACTTTCAAAATACCTAAAGGAGTGGAATTGGAATGTTTCTAACACAAAGAAATGAAAAACACTTGAGGTGATGGATATCCTGATTACCGATTTGATCATTACACATTGTATGCTTGTATCAAAGTATCATGTGTACAACATGAATAAATATAACTATGATGTATCCCTAATAATTAAAAATATTTTTAATGGCATTAGACCATTGCAGAGCAACAATAAATAATTGCCAAACTTACTATATTAGATCCCTCGGGATGCTGTAACAAAGCACTGTAAACTTGGTGGCCTAAAACAGAAATTTATTCTGTCACAGTTCTGGAATCCTGAACTTTGAAATCAAGGTGTTGGCAACACCACACTGTCTCCATGGGCTCTAGGGGAATATCCTTCCTCTTCTAGCCTTCTGGTTGACTCCTGACGTTCCTTGGCTTATGGCAGCATAACTTCAGTCTCTTCCTCCGTCTTCACAGTTCCTTTCTTGTGTGTGTCAGGTCTACCTTTCATGTCTTTTAGGACACCAGTCATTGGATTTAGGACCCACGCTAAATACAGGATAATCTCTTCTCAAGATCCTTAATTATATTTGCAAAGGCCCTATTTCGAAGTAAGGTTACATTTACAAGGACCAGGGGTTGGGACTTGGACATATCTTTTTGTGGGACACATACTTGAACCCACTATACTTACAGTGCCAGAAATTTTTAAACTGTTACTGTAAATAATGGAACATCTTCAAATTTAACTCCATTTCACATCCATAGGAAATAGCGGGATATGATATCCATTGCTGGTGGTTCAGTACGGCAAGTCCCAACTAAGTTTCTGATGTCATCTTCATTATTCTCTTTTGAGCCTTTGGGAAATGAGGGTGACTACCCATATCTGATTCCAGAATTTAATAGTAGTTACTCTTTCTAAACGAGTTAACAGTCCGTAATGTGTTTTAGAGATTTATCTAGAGACATTTTTCAACTAGAAACTGTTTGCTTCTTAAAGTATTAAATACATAGTTTTTAATGTAAGTATAGATAGGATTAAATTTTGGCATTTTCCCAGGGTAGGAGGAACTGCTTGTGTGCGTGTGTGTGCGTGTGTGTGTGTGTGTGTGTATAAAAATATCGGTACCAGGTTGCCCAACCCATTCTTTTTTTTTTTTTTTTTTTTTGAGACGGAGTCTTGCTCAGTTGCCCAGGCTGGAGTGCAGTGGCATAATCTTGGCTCACTGCAACCTCTGCCTCCCAGGTTCAAGCAATTCTCCTGCCTCAGCCTCCTGAGTAGCTGGGATTACAGGTGTGTGCCATCACACCTGGCTAATTTTTATATTTGTAGTAGAGATGAGGTTTCTTCATGTTGGTCAGGTTGGTCTCAAACTCCTGATCTCGTGATCTGCCTGCCTCAGCCTCCCAAAGTCCTAGGATTACAAGTGTGAGCCACTGTGCCCAGCCTCTTTTTTCTTTTATAACTTATATCTTTGCTCACTCCCTTCACTTGTCCTGGAACATCCAAGCCCTTATTTCAGTCTAAGACTCTAACGATTTCCTTAGTTATCATCTCTTCCATAGTCTTAATAGATCTGTCTTCCCCACAGCCTCCAAATATAGTATATTGGCTTCGCTGCTTAGGAAAAGACAAAACTTTCTGAATGTTCCCTTACAAAGTAAATAGAAATCTAGATTATGTTGTTGGAATTGACTTAGCAGCCAATTCTAATCTTAGATAAGTGAAAATTCAGCCCCTTCTACCAGAAAAAAAAAAAAAGACTCTGTTCTGAAGGTCTTCATAATCTGCCTAAATCTCCAGATGGAAATCTGTCCTATATGAGTAAAGAGAAAAAGAAGTGATAAATAGGATAAAATAACCATAAGAAAATCAGAGTCAGGGAAACTGATCTATCACATGTAAGACTAAAGGTGTGGTAATAACTGACTCTTAAAAACTTGTTTTGCTTGCCACACTGTATCTGTAACATATTCATTATTTTCTTCCTTTTTCTGTCCTTGGAAATGTAGAATATGCTCAAACCACTTTTAGTTTATCTTTTAAATAGTAAGAAGAAACTAAATGACTTTGGTAAGTATAAAAATGAATCAATGGCCGGGTGCGGTGGCCCATACCTGTTATCCCAGCACTTTGGGAGGCCGAGGTGGGCAGATCACTTGAGGTCAGGAGTTCAGGATCAGCCTGGTCAACATGGTAAACCCGTCTCTACTAAAAATACAAAAATTAGCTGGATGTGTTGGCGCACTCCTGTAATACAGCTACTCAGGAGGTTAAGACAGGAGATCGCTTGAACCTGGGAGGCAGAGGTTGTGGTGAGCCAAGATGATACCATTGCAGTCTATCCTGGCTGACAGAGAGATACTCTGTCTCAAAAAATAAATAAAATTTAAAAATGAATCAATAGTGTTGTAACCTCTTATCACCTAAGTTATTTTTATAGTCTATCTTTTAGTTTTCTATCTTCTGCTCCTTAAATGCAGCTATATATAACACCAAAGAGGAAAAGTAGTTGCTCACTAATTGGGTGTTTGTAGTACTGGCAAGTTGTTGGTTGGAAACAGGTTGCAGAAATCCTGTGGCAGTTTGTTGGAAAGAAGGTCAGACTTGCCTAGAATGATTAGTATGCTAATAGCAGCTCTTCAGGAATTACTGGCAAAATATTATTATCGAAGAAAAAGTGCAGTAAAATTTCCTTAGCTTGAATCAGTTGAGGGAAAGTACAGTCTGAATGGGTAAACAGTATCTTAATTCTAAGACTACTTTTAAAGAAATGCAGTTGTCATTTTCATCTGTTTCTGAAGCTGAAACTGCTAAGCGTGTTTACCGTAGAAAGGTGTTATTACCAGACTTGCTTTAGCAAATCTAAGGAAGCGATGAAATTCATAAGAGTTGCATCTGTTTACATACTGATAATTTGTGTAACAATTCTGAGAAATGGTTAAAGTATCTTCCATCTTATTTCTGTTCTCAATATGCCTGAGTAGGCTCTTTTGCACAAAATGGTGATCTAGCCCAAATTGGATGGTTTTGAACTGATGGGCTGTGGACCCTGAAGGAGTAAGAGTTTGCTCTCTAAATATTTTCACATAATATAAAAATATAAGAGACTATTCCATGGAATCTAATGGCGTGAAGGCTTTTAGTTAAGCATTTGCATTTATTGATCTCCTTTGTTATATTCCTCTTGCCCGTAAGAGAATGAACAAGATGTTCA
The DNA here is from genome assembly GCF_030222135.1 of Aotus nancymaae. Classification (NCBI taxonomy): domain Eukaryota; kingdom Metazoa; phylum Chordata; class Mammalia; order Primates; family Aotidae; genus Aotus; species Aotus nancymaae. Next base: position 11,986,592 of record NW_026988443.1, read on the forward strand.
TGATAACCTTTCTTTAGAGTTTTTAAGGGGATTTAACTGATATTTGAATCTTGCTCTTTCTCAGCTTATGACAGCTGCCCATCCGGTACTTAAAACAACCTATAGTTAATGCTCCTGGGCTCACTAGGAGTGATGAATCTGATTATCACCAGATCCAAAGTCTGTTAGTTGGAGAGAAATCCTTTCTCTTGGAACACTGGGTGCGTTTTAGGCCAAGATTTGGGTGTAGTGACTAAATTGTGTGTAGAAAAGACATTACATCTTACTGTGCCCTGTTCTGGTTCAGGGACAATAAGTGGTGCCAAGCTTTGTCCCCTGTGTGAACACAGCGGTGTCTACATCATACCCACTTAATAAACATATTTGCTGTTCCTTGTCATTAAACACTGACCCAGTATAAATCTTAGAGCTGGTAAAAACCAGTAAACCTGTTAAAAAAAAATAGTGTCTTCACAGAGACAGGCTAATGTGCCATCCTGTTTCGTGTTTATAATTAGGTAGCCTAATGCTGATTACAGTGGTAAGAAATTGAAATGATTTAATTTTTCTGCCCGTCTGTGATAAGGGAAAAGGTAGGCATTGTGGTCTGGTGGCAAAGTATGCAATTACATTAAAATATTCTGTGAATGGAATTAAAAATGGTAACTTTGGAGTAAAAATGGGTCTGGAGAAAATGGGGAAAACTGCTTTTATGTGAGCCATGGATATAAGATTTCAGCCTTTTTATTTATCCATTCACACTTAGGCCTGAATGTATGGCTTTCAGAACACGCAAGTAAATGGATGCTGAATGCATTCTGAACGAGCAGGAAATGACAGGCTTTTTTGTCTTCTCAGAGGTTTCTTATATCCTATAGTGAGCAAGAGAATATCAATTACCAACTTAAAGAAGAAAGAACTTGGAATGGTTCTCTAAGAGTATTTTGGAACAAGCCCTGTGGCTAAAATATTTATCTAACATTTTAATAGAAGACTTTAGGTATTGGCCAGGCTCTGGTGCCTTTGAACTGGCGTTGAGTCGTCCCCTCCCTCCTTCACCAGCTGTCTCTTAACCTGCTGATATCCATTGATGCCCCAGCACTTTGGAGATGAGGAACATAGATTGACATCTTCAGTCTGGCATCTATAAATTGCTTGGTTGCAGGAACCAGAAATGGGCATGTCTTTTTATCTGCTGAACTATTTGATACTCGAGTAGTTGTGATTTAAATGGTGGTTAAAGCCTTGTCACATATTGAATGTATTACTGTAGACAAGTCTGTTGTTCTCAGATGGTCTTTTACCCAGTGTGCCACGTTGATCTGCTTGCCACAGCACTGTGTGATCTCTTATTTCTGTTTTGGAATGTTTGATCCAAAGCTGTGCAGACCTGCAGCCTGATGTGGCAGTTGGCAAAGTGAGGCTTCTCAGTTACAAAACTTTGGGGTCCAGGTTGTTAGCGTCTCACTAAAAATCCATGATCTGTGATAGAATGGAGAGGATTACATAGAAGGGAGACCCTTGGCTTTACTTCTTTTCGTTTGTTTGTTTGGTGGGGACCAGGAAAAGAAGCTGGGAGGTAAGATGGGCAACATCCCCTACTGACAAGACCAAGACTTAGAATTTTCTTTTGCTGCAGCTCTCTAAGAACCAGTGTGAATTGCTTTATTTTAAAGTATCTTTCCACTTTAAAAATGCTCATCTTCCATCTTGCACTTCAGATATGGAGAGGCTGAATGCCTTCCCCAAGCCCAGGTTGCTGGCAGCCATGCTGGGGCTAAGGCCCTTGGTTCTGACAGCTGCTGGTCTGCAGTGATCATAAGATCAGCAGTGGTGCACGCACCACTTTAATTATCCTGGAGGACAGAAGGGCCAGTCCTTGCCTCTCACTGTGGAGTGGCTGTGAGGCTAAGATGCCATCAGCAAAATCCTGCCTGTGCTTTCTAGAAAGCTGCAGCACTTGAAGCACTGCAGCAGAATCTGCTGAGCGGGACTGGGCGTGACACAGCTGCCAAGAAATTATTCAGAAAGAACCCTTGTCTTATAAGACATATTTGCAATGAAGACTAGGCTATTTGTTTAATTTAGAAAACAAAAGGGAGGGTTAGGTAAGCAGAATGTAAGTGGGAGTGTGAATTTACCTGCTGATTTTTTAAAAATTACTGACTAATCTGGTTTATTTCTTGGAATGGCATGAACAAAAGGATATGGGGGAGAGTTTCCTCCACTCCTCTCTTTTCTTTAAAAAAAATTGTCTATTTTAAAATGCTGTTGCTATCTTAGGGACAGGTAGAAACAGCCATGGAAAGTTATATGATATGGTTGATTTGCTCAAGTGTATTTTGGTAAATACACTAGTGTGATATTCCCTGGGAGTTTTCTCTCCTTTCCTAGTAGGTTCTCTCACTTTCACAGTGCACATCAATCTTTCTCAACAGGAGGACCAGTCTCTAAATGAGCAGGGCCTGATGGACCCTTGAAAGTTTATGGGCATTTGCAGGACCATTTAGTTCTGTAATAAGGTCCTAAACTGCCCCAGATGTCTTAGCGTTGAAGGAATATGGTGTTGGGTGTTGTTCATTCAAAAGGTGCTTTTACTGTATCAGTGCTTCGCAAACCAGTTTTTTTTTTTTTTTCCCACTTTGTCTCAGACTGAGAGATACTTTTATAAAATACAACAGAAAGAATTACTGGGAAAGAAAGACATGCAAAATACAAGCCCTGTTTTTTTGATTTGATACATATAAAATTACTCAGTTTGCTATAAAAATCTCTAAATCCTTATTCTCAGTTTTTGTACTAATCTGCTGCAGACTGGGAGCAAACTGTTTGTGGACTGGTGCTCCTTTAACCATATTTTGACAAGTTTAAATAGTTGTGTTTTTCTCTCTTTCCTTCTTCCTTCTCTGTTTCTCACTGTTGCAATGAAACACGGTGCCAGAGACACATTAAATTCTTGTCTTTTGTTTTACCCCAGCTAACACCAAGGAGGCAAAGCCAAGGTTTATTGAACATTTATTATGTTCAGATGCTGTGCTAAGCACTTTCTATGCTTCCTCATTTAATCTTCCCAGCAACTCTCTGAGGTGGATACTTACCGTTAACCCCATGTCATAGATGAGGAAGCTAAGGCTTACAGATACTAGGTATGCCAGACTGGAGCTCCAGTCTGTTGATTTGAGTTTGATACTGTGCTCTTAGCCGCCTAGACTTTGAATTTCATTTGCAGACTAAGATTGTTTTAGTAGTAAAGGAGTGAATTTTTTCAGGATGTATTCAAAGGGGGAAAGTTAGTGAAAGTATAAAATAGAAGTATAATTAATGGTTCATTTAGCACTAAATAAAGGGTAGAAAGTCAACAGTGCCTGAGAAAAGTATACCACCTTTTGAATGGATGTGGTAGGCATAGCTCTTATTTACACAAGCTTAGTAGTAAAATAATGGTGATTGAGGGAGAAGCTGGAGCATACTTTCTCAGCCTTGATGTGAACTCTTGCAGAGTGTTGTGAGGTGGTGGTTGAGGGGCATTCAGTTTTGCAGAAAGGCCAAACCTGCTTCATCCGTTTATCTCCAGGTGCTTTTTTGCCATAGTTTTCTGCTTGCTGAGCTGTCAGTTTAATTTACTGTCTGAAGCTCAGCCTATTATTTTTTAGGTTTGCTGCCCTACAGGTCCACTGTAAAGGATTTCTGTGAAATCCTAGAGCAGCTTTTAGTTTCAAAATGCCAAGGCTTTCTGCTTGTGAAAATAGGTTGTGTTCAGCTTCTTGCTTGATCATCTTTGTTTTGTTTTGCTTCTGAAGCTGAACTTGAGTTAGAAGCATGATGTTATAAGCAATTTAAAGGGCATATCAAATTTTTACTGTAATACTGAACTATTGATTGTTGACTTATTTGTAGGTTTAATGCAAACCCATTTCCTTACTTAGCATCTGACTGGCCATTAAGCCCTGGCAGTGTGCCGGAATGTTGAAATCTTATATTGCATAATATGATTTGTCTGTCTAAGGGTATTATGTGTATTTGGTTTTTAAAGACACAGACAAAGCCCTCAGCTTTGTGTGTATATTCCAGAATACAGGACAGATTTCTCTACAGCAAAATTATTCACTTCTAAAAGTATAAAAGTGAGGATTGACATTCAGCTGAACATTAACACCTGATGTTATGTAAACTGGTACTCTTTGGGCTATCTGGCTTTCATAAACAAATACTAACATAACAGAATCAGGAAGAAAAGTCTAAGCAGGGAAGGGAGAAGAGGTGTCAGTGGGTATGCAAGAGTAAGTGACAGTTAAGTTTGCCTGGTTCCACTCTGCTGGCACAGAGTTGAACTTAGAATCTAGCTGAACGGCTGGTGCAGTGTCCTGTTTATGGAGAGAGCTGGCCAGGGGCTCGGGAGTGGTTGGATAAGTCATCATTGGTCACAAAAAACTTTCACCATCTTCTTTCACACCTAGGCATCTTTTGACTGGAACAGAGGGTGTGTTTTCATCCCTTGAGTTAAGGGAGGGAGTGAGATGACAAAAACATTAAATCTGTGAGAGTGAATGAGAACCATATGGCTTTAAGGGAGAAAAACTGATTCCCCCACCCCCACCAATCACAAAAATAAGATGTGCTTAATTCAGAAAATTTGGAAAATGGCTCCATAGTTAATTTCTTTAGTGCTGTATTTCCCTTTGAAGTTGTTAGAACAGGTACCATTTGGGGAGCGTTGAGCTGTTCAGACCAGATACTTGAAACGATAAAACATCTTCTGTTTGAAATGACAAGGAAAATTGATAATAGAGAAATGAGGAATTGGAACATGAAATGTGTGTTAGGAATAAACTATAAAAGTGGCCCTCATAGCTCAAAACTGGTCAATTTCTATAAATTGACACACAGTCTTTTCCTTTAATCTGTATGGAAAAGCTTCCTAATGTACAAAAAGGGATCAGAGAAGTGCTGATTTCATGAACAACTCTTATATCATTTCATTATCCCCTCAAACCATTTGGAAGGCTGGTTATTGAGAAATTCTGTGACTTTGTCCTAATTTGGAAGATTTAGGGGGAGTTAACAGGCCTGGAACTTTCTATGAACTTTGAAGGACACATCATCATAATCTTTCCATTTGTATAATACTTTTCAGTGGGCTTTGTCTGTCTTGTTCCACACTGCAGTGTATGAGATGGATTGAGTGAGTGCTGGCATCATCTTTATTTAAAAAGGGGAAGAAATTGAGACTAAGATAGATTAGTTACTGTAAAAGGTGGAACTTGAACTCAAATCATTCTTTATACCTTGTCCTATATTCTTACTTTTCTTATGACTTGCTGAGGAAGGCATCGAGTGATGGATTGGTTGGCTAAATGCCATATTATTCTTTTCTGCAAAGACACTAAGCCAGTTCTTTCACCACTGGTCGAAATTCTTAATGTTTTTGTCCCTGTCTTTCCTCGGACCGTTTTTTACCTGTTTGGTATGGAATGACATTTCCATTTATTTCCTCCAGCATGAAAGACTTGCTGGTTAACTAAATTAGGGATGGAAATGCTACTTAGAAGAGTAATTTGACATGATTGGCTTCTGCGGACTATACACTGAGTGGTGATAAGCCTCATTTTTTCCGTCTGAGATAGCTTTGGAACAAAAAGTGATACTGATGTTTGTTGCTACTGCTGACTTAGTTTACTGCTGTTTTCCTTTATGTGGAGCGGTACTGGGTTTATGCTGTCTGAGTAGGTCATTGCTGGCAAGCAAATGAAAAGTAGCAAACTGGAACAAATGCTGTCTTTGGAACTTTAGGTGGACTGGAAGGAATGTCAGGGGTTTTAGAGCAGATTGGAGGAAAGCTTTCTTTGTTTTGTTTTAGTTTTTGCCATTATTTTGCTTTCTGTTTTACTATGGATACTACCTTCCCTGTTCCCTTCTTCTCCACCTCCCTTTCATTTTTTTTATTTTTTGGTCTTTTCTCCTTTCATTTTTGTTTTTCTTCTGTCCTTTGCATTTCTCTCTTTCTCTGCCACCTGTCCCCTTGCCTCAGCCTTTTTAGACTGGCTATCAGCAGAAGCTGCCATTGCTAATGGGAGTGTACCAGATGCCTTAGTGGTTTTGGGGGCAGAAGAAGGGTAGAGAACATGGTTGGGTAAATGTTTTTCTCATTTTTCTGATCAAGTGTTAGCTGTGAAAACATGGCTGTTAGAATGGCTCCCACTGCCTGGCAGTATGCACCCACCAAGGCTATCTTCCCTGTGGAATGAGCACAGTTGGAGTGTGAGATTGGACTGGGCCCGATAGGCCTGATGGCTCTGTGGGTGCCTAGACTTATTGTCCATCAGAGGTGAGCCTCTTCCTTGTTTCTCCACTGCCCTACCTGCTCTGATTACTTGTGTTTTCTGCATTTGCAAATCCCAAAGAAATGGAATTTAGTTTTATTTGTCTAGCCAGTTTGCTTATGTTCTGCTTTTTTAATATGTGCCCTGAAGTGCATTTCCTTACTTTTGGGCGTTGCCTGGAGCCTCTGCTAATTTTCTACCTTTGCTTTTCAGTGTCTGACTCAGCTTGGTATTGTGGGCCTGTAAGAGTTTTCTGTTACTTACTGTGATATTGCGAAATATGTATTTGGTCTTGGACCCTGTTTCCTGGCATACAACTCCTAAAATCCTTAGAAACACCAAGTGATGTATTTTTATGTGCTGATCAGCTGACTGATAGTTGACAGCCCCTAAGTAGCTTCAGAATGGGGATTGGTCACCTCAAAGAACAAGGCAAGATAGGAAGGTTGAGACTTTCAGCCATTCTCCACCCTGCTGGGAGGGGAGAGGAGCTGAAGGTTAAGTTGATCACCAGTGGTCAGTGGTTTAATCAGACATGCCTACAAAAAGAAGCTTCCATAAAAACCCAAAAGGAAGTCTTCTGTGTTGATTGTCATTGTGTTGTGAGGACAGAGGAGACACAGTTTGAATTGGTTTTTTCTCACAAGTACTTAGTAAGCCGAGGTTTGAGGTGAGAGTCACAACTTATTTATTATTAGTGGATTGATTATACATTAAAGCCAAATCTAAGTAGAAGGGAGAACAGGGAAGAAACTGACCAAGGAAAAGAAGACATTTGGTTGTGTTTCTTGTGTTTTGGAAATGAAGTTGTAAATTAATCTATCTCTCAACCTCATATATGCTTTTTACCATTTGTTAACTATTCATTCTACTTTCTTTTTGGAGAGTGGGGCAGCGTTATGGGATGGGGTTTATCTTGGACTAACAAATGCATTCCAGAGCCCTTCAGGCATCTAGGCTTTTCCTTGGGGGCTAGGAAGGGGAAGGAGCTACTGATCTCATCTCTGTCTTTGTATTAACTTTCTAGCTCAGGTTGGGTTTAATTTCCTCCTCCATTCCTCTCCTGCCCTGAACACCTTTGGCAACCAGAAAATCTTGTGGTCATTGATTCTAAAGTGTGGCACTCAGACCAGCAGCATCAGCATACCTAGGAACTTTTAAGAAATGTGATTCTTAGGCACCCCCCAGATCTATTGAATCCAAATCTCTGAGGGTGAGACTCAGAGTCTGTTTTTAACAGGTATTCCAGCTTGAGATCCACTGAATTCAGTGATGACAGAAGTCTAGTGTAGGTAAACCTACTTTTATAGGTGACTGCCAACTTTTAAACTCAGTCCACCTGTGGACTAATACTGAATTTTCACTAAACTGTAAACAATGTAGCCTGCAAAGCATTGTATTTATCTTTTAAGTGTTTGAGTCCATAAAGAATTTATAATCACCTTTGTTTTTATCTTTGCTTCATCAAGAACATAGTGGCCAATATAATATATGTTTAAAGCATATGTATGTAAAAAGTTATGACTTATAATTTGTTAGTTGTAATTGTTTTCATCATAGAGGTATTGAATCTGATATTAAGGCTGTAGCTCAAAATATACTACCTAAAAAGTAGTCAGAGCCCAGAGGAGAATAAAGAAGAGAGGGAGACATGGGAAAGGGAAGTGGGTGGATTAATAATCCCATCTTAGTTAATCATCATTATCCTCTCTGATTGCTATGTGCGGATGTGCTGTTGCTTCTGCAAATGTTAATAATTCATGGATGGACTATGCCAAAAGGAGGCCTTAAATCTGGTCTCTCAGCAGATTAAATACACCGTCTGCCATCAGTAGGAGCCAGGAGAGATGAAAGATGGACTTACTGTTTTTATTCATTAACCTGATTTCTCTGCCTTTCTCCCAGCTCCTCTCATTCTAATTTTGTTCACCTTCTAATTTGCTTCTCTCTGTACGCCCCCCACCCTAACCCTACCCCTGCCATTAACTGTGTGCTAGGGATCTTGGGTCTTACTGTTAATGACATTAGATTTTACTCTTCCTTAGCTGCTAGTAACAACAGATGCCATGAGAGAAAGCAGAGAAGCAGAATAAGTATTTCTTTGGAAATGTCTAAATCAGTCTGCATATTTGAAAAATGTATTAAAATGTGCTGCCTGTGTTTTAGAAATCATTTGAAATGGCTTCTCTTGGCTTTGAAGAGTAATCCCATTGTATAGACGGTTGAAGATACATGAGTATTCTTACTTTATCCTGGTCTGGTGGTATTTTCTCATTTTGCAGATGAAGAAACTGAGGTATGAGGTCAATAATTTGTTTGGTTACCTAGAACCCAGTGGTTCTGACTCTAGCTTCAGTTGCTTTCCACTGGACTTGATCACTGCTTGATTTTAGAAATCATATGTGGGTAGTCTGATCAGTCACCAGATTAAGTTCTTTTTTTTTTTTGAGACAGAGTCTCGCTCTATTTCCCAGGCTGGAGTGCAGTGGTGTGATCTCAGCTCACCGCAACTTCCACCTCCCAGGGTCAAGCAGTCCTCCCACCTCAGCCTCCCAAGTAGCTAGGACAACAGGCATGCACCACACCTGGCTAATTTTTGTATTTTTGCTAGAGACAGAGTTTCACTGTGTCACCCAGGTTGGTCTCAAACTCCTGAGCTCAAGCAATGCACCTGCCTTGGCCTCCTAAAATGCAGGGATTACAGGCGTGAGCCACTGAGCCTGGCCCAGATTAAGTTCTGATAATGTGTAGGTAGCTTCATAGGAACACTTCACCAGATTAAATTCTAAATGATAGTTTGCAAAGAAACACTGCAGTTGGAAAAGTCTGATGACAGTCTAGAGTTATATAGACGTTTCTAGAATTTCTGAATAATAATACTCAGCAGTTTATAGATTAATCAGTCATGTTGAGCCCTTATTCTGTGCATGATGCTGTGTTAAGCACTTTAAATGGATACAATATAGTCCCCATTCTTATTACAGTTTCAGTGTTGTAGGTTTTTCCGAGGGAATCTGGCTACTTAAAATGCTCCAGTATCTTCTTAAGGATGTGAGATGGCAAAATAGTAGAACTGGAAATGTTTTGGTCTCCTCAGTAGTTTGCTGGAGGACTTAGGGTTAAGCACGTTAATAAAACTGGACCATTGTTTTTAAAACCATCTGCAGGACCCTGCTAGAAGACTGTTGGAGAGAACAGTGTGAGGAAAGCTGATTTTAAAATCAACCTATTAAACAAAAAAATCTAGAATTGCAGATCCCTGTGGCCCTATTTTAAGATAAGGAGGGCACAGGTACAGGGATGAAAGCCCAACACAGTATTTTATAGGGCCCCCTAAGTCTCTGGGGCCTAGACAAGGCTGCCCCTCCCTGCCATGGTCGTCTATCCTGACCTGAATTAGGGGTGAAGAAAGGCAGGGGCCCCCCTTTGGGCACCCTTCATGTTGGACCATTATCCCACAGGTCATCACTGTAGTTTCTATTTCAAATTCATTTTACTGTTATTTCTCATAATTTTTACTTTGGTTATAGTTATTTTTTTCCTAAGGTTTACATCTTTGAATATACTTCTATTTCTTGGTGCCTAATTTTTTTTTTATTGCTTTGAGGAATATTATTTTCAATTTTATAGTAGGGATTGATGACAAAATAGAATTTTGTCTTTAAGTTTTTTTTGTAGAAAACTTTCAGACAGCTACATTTTGTTTATGTCAGTGAGTAAAATTCTGACCTGATAATAAAATAAATACAGTTGTTTTTACCTTGTTTAAATAGTTGAGGGTTGGATAATTTTTGTAATCCTTTTCTTTCTGTTAAGGAGTCTTATTTTGTATTTTTCTTATCAGTATCTGGCCATATCACTGTTTTCCAGATAGTAGCACAAATAATAAATATGTGCAAAAAATACATAAAAATTAAGGTTTTAGTGTCTTTTCTCTAACATAATAGTAAAATTATGGTGGACTCTGCTTTTAATAAGCAATTCCAAATCTGAATATCTGGATTTGTAAAAGAAATCTTGGGACAATGTTCAGCTTTAGTATTCCCTCAAATAGCAGCTTCCCTGCTGAATTTAAAATAGAATTTGTTTAAAAGAATTCTATTTACAATCAACCTGGCAAGAATTACATCTGTTGTGAAAAGTACATTGGTAACAAGAATTAACAAGCTAGAAGCCGTTCTTGTGCAACCACTACCAGCCCCCATGTAATGACTTAAAATTCCATGAAATCTGGGGCTCTAGCAGGCACCTATGCAGTTTTTCTCAGTACGTGTCCCATAATGCTGTGCCAAGAGCACTCTCTGAAAGGAAACAAGAAATCCAGGTCTTGGGCCCAAAGCCAGGACCTGGGCCAGAACCTGACTTTGGGTCTCTCTGTGCCTGAAACTTTGTGGCTGTGAATCCGACGAACAGATACTTTATTATTTCTTTTTTTTTTTTTTTAATTTTCTTTTACTGTAGTAGAATTTCTTCACATTCTACCAATTCTTGCTGAAAGTATCATTTGTTCCCTCTGTCTGAATACTAAGGCTTAATAGATGCTGAGAGAGAGAAGAGACAGAGACAGAGAGACAGACTGTTAGGAAAGGAGAGAGAGAGAGAAAATGTGTGTGAGTGACAGTGACAGAGACAGAGACAGAGACAGACTGATAGGAAAAGAGCTTTTCACATTTTGATTTTCAGAAATCTGGGAGGCTGCTTATTAACTGCAGTGAACTTTGCCCTGGAGGAATATTGAGGAGCATACTTCCTCTTCCCATTTTAGCCTCCTCCCATTAGTAATTGCTTTTACTGGGGAACTACTTCTTGAAAACACATTTAAAATAGAAATCTTACCTCTGAAATTTCTTTCACCTAGGTGCGTTTTGTATCTGGCCCACCTATAAACCCTGCTCTCACCCTTTTGGTTTATAGTCATATCAAAGGCAGAACCCCTACTCTGGGGCAGCAGGAACTTACTAGCCCAGAAAGCTTACTTTTCCCAGTTGTTTCTTGACCCCTGGCAGATTAGTTTGTATATCAGTGAGAGAGAATGAACTATAATTTGTTTTATTGCTAAATAAGGCTGGGCAGAAATCTCTTTTTTTATTGACTGCCTAAATCTGGTGTTCCTCACTTAAAATAATATTCAGGATGAAATGTCTGTGATAAATTAACAGATTTTTCATTCTCAGCTTATTAGTAAGGACAGATGAGCTGTGAATGCCATACCACTGACTTTGGGTTAGGCTGTCTCATTTTCCCCAAACCTCCTTGGCTCTAGTTGCATATAACAAGGAAGCCAGTTTTGGGAATTGAATACTGTCGGTAATAATGCTTAGTCACAAAGAAGAGTTTAGTGCCTTGGCACATTGGCCAAGAACCATCTCAGCATCTTATTGCCTAAGGTTGGAATTATCTCAGGGATCTGAAAAGATTTGAAAGAACAAACAAAAGTAATATTCAGTTCTCCTTTTAAGTATAACTGCCTCTAGCTACCTGGGCAGGACTTGGTAGACACTAATAAAAATTAAGAAGTGGGTCAGGCACGGTGGCTCAAGCCTGTAATCCCAGCACTTTGGGAGGCCAAGGCGGGTGGATCACCTGAGGTCGGGAGTTTGAGACCAGCCTGATCAACATGGAGAAACCCTGTCTACTAAAAATACAAAAAAAAGTAGCTGGGCATTGTGTTGTATGACTGTAATTCCAGCTACTCGGGAGGCTGAGGCAGGAGAATCGCTTGAACCTGCGAGTTGGTGGTTGCGGTGAGCTTAGATTCCACTGTTGCACTCTAGCCTGGGCAACAAGAGCGAAATTCCCTCAAAAAAAAAAAAAAAGAAAATTAAGTGGTTTTGTTGAGTGCCCATTTAAGGACAGCACTGTGGAGATAATTCAAATAAATAGAAATTCTGGATACTGCCCTCTGGAAGCTTGTCTTCTGCATGGAGAGCCAGTGCTAACATTCCTGCAAGATCAAACTGTCCAAGCTGTGTAAAGTGACAGCCAGACAGAGAGATAGGATTCTAAATGCTGTGGGAGTTGAGAGGAGTGGAAGCGAGTAATAATTAGTGAATTCTGGGCTAGTTGGGAAAGACTCCCTGGAACAGATGGGCCTTGAAAAATGAAGTGGGTTTAGCTTGCAGGAAGTGAATGAAGCATAATAACCTGACCAAAGTCAGGGAGGTAAGAAACAGACGTTATGTGCTGAGAAGTAAAATCTGTCAGGAAGGGGCAGTCAAACGTATAAAGAATGACTGCCAGGCAGTGGAGTGTAGGTGGTAGGTGTTGAAAGTTTTGGAGCAGGTAAATGTTGAGAAGAAAGGAATGAGGGCATGGCATTGCTTATGGAAGTTGGTTTAGCCAGTGGAAGGATAGCTGCTAGAAGACATTCAGAGGCAGTTGGAGTCATCCAGCTGTGAGGTGGTAACAGCCAGACCAATGTGGTAGCTGAGAAAACAGGAAAAAGATGTGTGAGGGATTTTTGGAATTAAAACATCTGTCACACATGGTGCCTGACGGGATTAAGAAGGATGTTCAGAAATTATATGAGGTTTGGGGCAAGGAGAAAGATGGGTGCTTTTTGTTGAAGCTAAGGAATTGGGAAGATTAACTAGATTGAGAGTTGAGATTTCATTTCCGTTTCTGATGTTCTGGTAAGCTATCACTGTGGAAATGCTCCTGAAGCATTTGGAGACAGGGTAAGAAAATTGCTCAGAAGACAGCTCCATACAGAATTTTTGAGAGCCACAGGCCTAGAGAGAAGCGTTGTGGCAGTAAAATTGAATGTGTAATAGGAGAAACATTTAGCAGGAAGCAAAGGACCAAGGTCTCAGTGAGGAGAAGCCAGGAGGAGGTTGGTGGTGGTGGGCTGGAAAGGGAGCAGGGACCTAGCTATCTCAGCTATGTCTCAGAAAGCTGGGAGTTTGGCGATAGGGGGAGTCATCACCCAGTCTCCCCTGGCTTCCTTCTTTACTCTTAAAACCACTTACCCACCAGTAATACTACTTGATCTTCCCAGCAACCTGGTGAACCTGGCAGAAGACAGAACAGAGCCCACCAGGTATCTGTAAAAGTTTGCTTCCAAGTCCTGTATATGGTCACTGTACTGTAGAGCTCTACAATTGTTCACTTGAATGTTATTTTACCTGGCAGTTATTATAGTTCTACTTGAACTACAAAAGTTCAGTGGCTCCCTTTTCTAGACTGTAATCTCTACATTTGTGTAAGTGAGCCCACTTTCATCCTTTATATTAATAAATGCTGGACCCGTTAGTTTCCTACCCTTGTCTTTTTGCTTTAGTTTTTAATGTCTAGGGTTATATAAAGCCAAAATACAAAATAAACAATGAACTACCAAATAGACATTTAGGAATAAATAGATCACTTTATGTTCAGTCAGTGACAAGTAGAGAAGCACCTTCTTTGTACGGTGGCTTCTTGGTAGCATTTCTTTTTTAGGACCTCCTTACCTATTCAGGCATCTGGGGTCTGAAGGCAGGATAGTTAACACTTCTGCTCTGAGGTTCTTTGCAGCCAGCATATCTTGCACCTCCAAGCCAACCACTCATCTAGTTTCCTTGGGATACTTGTAGATGGAGGAAAAAGGGGCTGAGCTGATTTAGGATTTATTTTAGCAGAAAGAGATACCCTCTTAATTTACTTGTTGGCAGCATTAAAGAGGAAAAATGTCTTAACAGTGACTCGGTGAGGTTTTTTGCAGTAAATAAAGAGGGTTTTCTTACTCCCCTGCAGTGAACCTTAGATGTATCCCTTGGGAACAGATTTTACATCCATGGAATAGTTTGACTTTAACCACACTTGGGTTTTTGGGTTCTTTTCATCCCCAGGCAGAGACTTCTATTGCTGTATATCCACCATGCTTCAATACAGTATTTATTTGATCAGAAACAAAAGAGTTTGCTTCTTGCACTGGTTCAGAGCGGTCCCCCAGGATTGTCTTTTGTTCAGGAATTGGAGCATAAGCTGAACCTGGTTAATTTCAAAGCAGTCCCCAACACACAGGTTTCTCCCTCCCTCCTTGTGCAGTTTCTGAGCTGTTAGTGGTACCTTGTATTGGGTCTGGAACAAAAAAAGCTTGATTGTTGAGTTTTAGCTACAACTACTGTGACATCTGCTGTGGCACCGAATAGCACTGTTGGTGCAGTTAATTTTAAGTCAGGGTAAGAAAACTAGAAAGCTCTTCAGCTTTACAGTGCTTGTTAACACATGCACCTCCAAATTGTGCATTTGGTGTTACCACAATGAATAAAACAAAGGAAATCATGAGTTGATTTTTATGCTAGTAACATAAGTTCTTTCATTGTTATTCACTGTTCAGACACCAGTGTGTTCTTATGTTCATTCTTTTTAGTTTAGTTGGGGATTTTTTTGTTTGTTTTTGTAAGGCAGAAATGTCTGAAACATCTCTCTTTGGGTATTCATTTAGTTGGCAAAAGTTCTGATGTAAGAAATAAGTTAATTATATTTGTTATTTTAAAGGAACAATGTAAGTTGGATTTGCTTCTTAAAATACAAAAATGATAATGGTAGGTGAGTAAGAACCATCAGTAGCCAAATTCTGTATGCTAAATAACCAAGTTAATATTTATGTAAAGATACATCATGAAATTGGCAAATATTATGTGTCTTTCAGGTTCCGCAGTATAGGTGTTGGTTTTGCAACCAACAGATTGCAATCTTAGGGTTTGTGGTTTTTGTTTTTAAGGAGAGAATGGTTCTCTCTGTTTTTCTTTTGCAGCCTGCACCATGATGATGGCCCATCACCTAACCAGCCTGACTTTAATCATCTGGTGCTTTGGTCTTAGTGTGGTTTTATCTTTGCTTTTTTACAAGCTTTCCTGTAATTGTACAGTTGTTTGCTGCACTGAATTTTCTTTTTTGACAGTGAAAAACGTTAATATTTTAATGTAGTCTAATTTTCAGGTTACATGTTAAAAAATGGGGGAAAAAATCCGTTCCTGAGGAGCACTTTTAAAAATCATTGCTGTAAAATGGGAATATTTATTACTTACACATCATATATTTTCCCCTAAATGTTGTACAAAGAAGTGACAGTTGAGCTGAGCATATGTTAATAAAAGGTCTGCATTTTCCTGTGTCAGTGACAGTTTCATTGGCTGTATATTCCTGAAATGCAAATAACCTCTGTTCTTTTCAAAGCTATAATTAATCTGAATAGTTATTTAAGCAGTATCAAAATCTTTTAACTACTAAGAGGCCAAACATTTAAGATGGCGAATTTACTGTTCTGCTTGAAGGACAGTACAATTGACAAGGGCACAGTGATCCGAGATGCTTCTGTATGTTGCATCTACACTTACTGTAGACTAAAATGGCAGAATCTGTCTGCTGCTGTATAAAATCTTTTAACTACCATTTATTTTAGCATCATGGCATGTGCAAATTCCTGCTGCTCAGTTAAGGGACCAGCTTCACAACTGGTGTTACAATCTGTGGCCACAGCACTGCATCACAATGCAGCAAATGCATTTTCCACATTAACCAAGCATGACAGCTGAAGCGATTATTAACCATGCAAGATGTCGGAAGTCATCAAAAATTCACATCAGAGTAATTGCAGTGGTTTGGGTTGGGGGGAAAAAGTATCATAGCATTCCTTGCCTACATGTTGTCTCTCCCCCTCTTAAATCTTAACTTGGTACAGTCCGTTAACAATAAAATACCCTTCTGTAACCTATAAACTGTTACTCCCATCAGTTTGTGCTTTCAAACTGATGGCTGACTTCTCTGAATTTGTGTAGAGCACAACGAATGCTCTGGGGGCTGCAGTGTACCCTTTTTAAAGGGACCCTGCAATCTCATTGTTTAATTTGACTCTTGAGTGCTTCAGTCACATCAGCACTTGCAGAGGGGTTCTTTTTCTTTTTCTTCTTTCTCTCTTGTTTTCTTCTCTCTCTCTGTCCTTCTCCCCACCCCCATCCCTCAATTCAGGCAGTTTGGGGTGGGAAAAACTTGAGCACTGGTTCCGACAGAGCTCATCTCAAATAAGAAGGTATGGAAGAGCTGCAGTGACCGACAGCATCGACCGTTCTGTAACTCTTTAAATTTAAGGGCTGCAGGTAGGATTGCCTGTGTTTTGTGAAGAAATTAAGACAAATGCACCCTGGTTAAATAGAGTGACAGCGTGTTGTTGCAGTGCCTCTGAAAGACAAGGTCTTGGTTTGTTTGAAAATTTGAGATAAATTTGGAAGCAGTTAACTCATTTGATAGAAAAAGTACTTGATTCTTTGGAGAATTGTTCAGATTTGTGTCTTGCCATTCTAATATTTTTCTTTTAGAAATCTATTGGGTGGGGCAGCATTTGCTTAAAGATTTAAATAGTTGGTTATTTGGGATTTTTGTGAACTTCTTCTTTAAGTAGCAAGTAGTATGGTCTTTCTTTAGGATTTTTAAAGGGGATACATGTGAAGTGCAGAATTCTTGTATGAGGTGGAATATGAAAATAGAATTTATTTCCTTTGCTAAAACCAGACCCTTCTTTGGGATTGTAGGTGATATATATGTGTGTGTGTGTGTGTGTGTGTGTGTGTGTGTGTGTGTGTGTGTGTGTAGAGAGAGAGAGAGAGAAAATGTGTGTATGTATGTGTGTGTGTGTGTGTGTGTGTGTGTGTGTAGGATTCTTTAGGAATTCAGTGCTTTATATTTGGTGATTAGGGAAAAAGTACTATTAGAGATTTTTTGAACTATCTCATGGGAAATGTTTTAGCATAAGGCTTGAAATGAGAATTAAATAGTAACACCAAAGATGAGGATTCCTAAGTATTTACTAAATATTGGCAATATAAATTGAGATGGTTCTTTTTTATTTCTTAAATTCAGCCTCAAAAGATATGACAGGAGTCCTTTAAGTATATTTCAAATTTTGTACATAGAGAATATAATTTGCGTAAGTGAAATAAAACTTCCTAAGTAATGTAAGCATTATCTGGAGGGTGATAAAATTATAAATGTTGCCTATAATACTTTTAATATCTTGATTAATATCAAAGATAAAATACATTTAATTTGGCATTAAAAAGCAGCTTGTTTGTTGTCTTCCCTTAAAAACAAGAACAACAAAATATGATGATGCATATGGCTTTTTATCCTAAGGATTGTGTTTGTATTGTGGGACCTGTGGGGTCTGGACCTCTTTCTGAAGCATGTACTTGGAAATTGTTCACCCTAGTTGAGGGGTTTATTTCCCTTTGGAGGTGTGGGACTTTCTTTACTCTTAACAATAGGAAGACTTGAGGAGCTGTCAGTTGGGGAATAGAGGAGAGCTGCTCAGCAGAGGGAGAGGAACTGTGAGAATTCAGTTCCTCTTGGCATTGGAGTTCTGGATTTACCCATGACTAGGATTCCTTTGAAACTCTGACCCAGTGCAGCATTGCAAAGAATCGATTTCTGAGATGAGACAATGAGATGTGGTTTGCATTTTGTAAAGATGGAGGAAACCTCTAACACTGACCCTGTATGGGAGATGACTCAATTATCCATGCCTTGGTACAGTTGCAAATTATTTTCCTTTGTCTGAAGTGGGTGGATGCCAGCGCCTTCATCAGAGCTCCTTAATTTAATGTATGGAAAATGTCTCAGCCACCATTTTTAACAATTAGCTGTATCATGGTCGGGGTAAGCTGGATTCTGAAGGCAGCTGCAAGGCCATTTCATTTACATTAGATTCTATGGCACAGGAGCTTTGTTACTGTAAAACTAAGAAAATGAATTTGCACATTGTATAGAAGAGTTCTTTAGGAAGGTGGAGAATATTTCCAGAAAGAAAATGGAATTCTTTTGTCTACAGTAAGTATTTCTTGTACTTATATAGCGGGGGAAAGGGTGAAAATTTGCATTTGGTTGGATGTGCAAAATAGACTTTTAAATTGAATGCTGCAAATATGAAAAGTGTAACACAGGTTCTTGGATGTGGTTTTTTTTTTACGTATTTCTCAAAAACCAGGTGTTATATGTATACTTGAAATACAGGTTTTATGAGTAATTTTAACACGATTTTAATATTCATCAGTAATTTAAGTTAATGAGAAGTATGAATTTATCACTAGTCATGAATGGAAATGACACTTGAGAGAAAAAAGAAATCTGAATATGGTAAATTTAAAAGAGTTCAGGTTTCTTTTCACTGTCTTTTAAAAGCATTGTGTTTTCCATTCCTGAAAAGAATTGCTGGATTTTAGTGTCTTATTTTTGCTCTGTTTTTTATGAGAATGCTCCCAGGTTAATGACCTATAATTGCTGATTAAAATACACAAGGAAAAAATGTTCTGACAAAACAAGATTTTTGTTTTCAAAGATCAATAGATTGAGGCTTTCACTCTCACTCATGGGGATAATTTTTAGTGCCTTCTACTTAATAGTTGTGACTTCAAAGCTGCTTATGTAAAACTCTTGTTTGTAATTGTAAGCTTATAAATTTTGATTCTTAAAATTAATTGGATTTGACCCGGCTTATTTCTTTGTTCCTTCATACTGTTACTAAGAGGAAACAAGTGGATTTTAACTTTGATTTGTGTTTCTTTTAAAGGCTGAAAAATTTTTATCTTTTAAACCCTGAAGAATTTATAGTGAGTATATTTTATAGTATACTTTACCATGAAGAATTTGCTCAGCATGCTTTATTAGCTGTTTCAGGAGTTGAATCTCAGATACCCACAGAACTGGATATCTGAGAATCCTTTTAACTTGATACCAAATTTATAAAGCCAGCTGTTCTTCTAGCTCTTGATGCACTAGCTCCTGTTCATTCTAGTTTCTCAATGCTGTCTTCTCTAATTAATAGATGTTGGAAACTAGAGAGAAAATGATTTTCTTCACATCAACCTTTTCATTGACATAAAATGGTTCAGTTGTAAGCCCTGGTTAGAATCCTACAAAATCCATATATCTGTGACACAAATATTAACTTACAGAATAAGCCTAGATCTCAGCATAATTTTTTAATTCTGAGGACAGCATTTAACATGTTTATATATATGGTAGAATGCAAAGGGATTCTTTTCCCTTGGTTCTTATGAGACTTGCACCTTGAAATGCAAGAGTTTTAGGTCAGCAAATTAGAACTCCATTTTAACTGCAGATTTGCTTGCATAAAATGTTTAGTTGGATGACATTTGGGGTTCACAAAGCCTCCCTTTGAAATTTTTACAGTAAAACTTGGTAGAAGATCCTGGTGTTTTTTTCTTTTGCTGGGTTTATAATAAAGCTAAGTATTAAGTACTCTGGGAGAAGTACCGAAGACCCAGTTTCTTCCTATTTTCTTTGCCTTCACCATGGTCTACTCAAGTTTGGCTGCTCGGGAGAGGCTCTCCTTTCTGGTACTTGTAGGGGATTCCTGAATCTCTTCAATCTGAAATCTCTTCAATCTGAAAACTCTTCAGTTTTCTCATGAAATTTTAGCCTGGCTAATAGTGAAGAGTCAGGGATTGGTTCTTTTTGCAACAAAAAATTTATTCATATCAAACCTTTGACTGTTCTGGCAGTACCATAATGTGGATAAGCAAGCATGTCAGCCAGCTCGCTAGGAAACATTCCGTGGCACTAAGATGGCAGAGAGGAAGGAGTAAAATGGCGTCACCAGGAACGCTGTGATAAGTGGTGGACCGCACAATTATTTTCTTTCAATTAAGTTTGAAGACACCTTTAGGAGCACTGCCTTGCCTATTTACAGCTACTTTTTATTGTTAGAAGATTAAAATATTGAGATTTTCCTGAAGTAAAGATTTAATTAGCACTTATATGTAGATGGCTTCAAATGTTGCTTTTAATAAATTGATGGCAAATATGGTTAAAATAAAATTTAAAGTATTTTGTATTAGTACTTCTGAAGTGCCTTAAATTTACTCCTTCCAATATAGGGTGAATTTTTAGAAAACAAAGGACAGTGTGCTTCTTTATAGTGAGGTGAAGCTAGCATTTCTATGAAACTATGTTATTTGTCTCTGGTTTTCATTCTAGCTCTTTGTGGGTTTTGGTTATTTTATATATAAAATATATATGTTGGCCACCTTCAAAAACAAAGCTTCTTTTCTTTCTTTTGTGGTTCAGGGTATGGATTATTTTGCAAGTGAACAATAGTCATACTGGTAATGACAGTGCTGATTTCTCACCTGTTCCCACCTCTCATGGAGTTGGAGTTCTGGTGCTGGCTTTAGAGTTTAGTGCAATCAGCTCATGTTATAGTTAAGTAAAGGAAGGCTTAACTGCAGTTAAAGAACTTTTTCAAGGTCATAAATCTGGAAAGCAGTCAATTTTGCCCTAAATCTGGACCACCTGACTCCTAATCTGTGCTGTACTGTGCCTCTGTCTACATCTGACTCCATTTCTTTCTCTTTGCCAGCTTGCTGGTGACTGATTGATCGAATGGATTGAGCTTTCAGCAAAGTCTGTCTTGTCTTTGCCTTAGCAACCTAAGTCACAGTGATGTTCCTTTTCAGCTGTGCCAGAAATTACCTACTGAGCTGTGTTAGGAATCTTCCTGGGCCTGTGTTGAAGATGATAAGCACTTATGAACAAATACTTAAAAATAAAATCTGTCTTGCAAGTTGAGCTTTTTGGTCCATTGTGTTGGCTCCACATGAAGGGTGAAGTCTCCTGGGATAGGCAGAGTTGTTACATTCATGTGCTGTGAGCTAGGATGGAGCCAGGCATTCTGACGTCCTTTCAGCGGATCATGACCTCTTTAATTCTAGGTGTAAGAGGTCCCACAGGGCAAAGTCTCCTCTTTGTTTCCCAGTAAGGATGAGCTACGTGAAAGATTTTAGCTCCCTGTCAGTTTCAGGCAATTTGTATTTGAATAGTGGTTTTACCATCTCTCTTTCTGTTGCCTGTATTTGCCACTCCAGCTAAGCAGTGTTTCGTGTTTTTCTTACCTGTGGTGACAGTGGTGAGTGGTGCATTCTGCTGTATTCCTCAGCTCTGACAGGGTAAAGTCACAGTGTTTCCAAACTTAATTAAGGTTTTAGAGAGTATGAAATCACCAATACTGTTAGCAGAGAAATGCCTTGACAAATTCCATTTAAGAGAATGTGAAATTACAAACAAACATTTGTTTGTTTTAATAGTCTCCAAACAAATCCATTTTTGAAGAGTTTTTGAATAAGAAGAAACTGCAGCAATACCAGAGCTCCCTTTTCTGTGGCAGATCTGTGATGATTGGTGTTCCCATCCCATCAGCATAAGCATTGCTGCATAGCAGGAGGAGCTGCGATTTTCGACTGCAGTGTAAATGACTGACACCGTGTACCAGCAGGGAAATGTTAGACTTGGTTCCCAAACATTGTCCTGACTAACAGCACTCCTGGTGCTTGCTAAGTAGAACTCGAGGCTTAATCCTGAGCGCTGTAGAAACCAGCCTGGCAAAACTGCTCGGCTCCCACCCGACTGACTCCGACACAACCTCTGCTATCCTTTTCTGCTCATGGCCCCCATATCTTGCTTTTGTTTCTTTATTTTTTAAAGGGAAACAAAGACACTAGATCTGACAAAGCTGGGGATCTGTGTGTGTGTTTTTAATAGTACAGGATTGCTTTAGTGGGTTCTTGTTGGGTGGGTTTTGGGAGCTGTGGGAAGGAATGCTGGTCATGATAAAGGCCATTATTGATGCATTCCCATTTTATACTGCAGTGCAGTTTTAGCATCCCGAGTCCTTTGGATGTGGATTAATCCATTTCCAAGATGGAAATCAGTTCCCTAAAGACATACTGAAACATTTTTTATCATCCCTGAATGTATCCTCCTTATCTTATCTTGCCCATCACCTTAGAGTGACTATGAGATTAATATTTTTTAGATCTATTTATACCTTGGGTTAGGAGAGGGCTCTGCTGCTCTTTGAAGCCAAACATACTGTGACACACTGGTAATATTCCATTGCAAAGCTAGATTGAACCATCTTCTCTTCCGAATCCTCTCTTTTCTTGTGTCTCCAAAGTTTAGCCCTAGCAGGTATGCTGGGCTTTTTGGAATGGTTGGGGGAAGGGGATAAAATGCTCAGAGTTATCCCTGCTTTCTCTTCTGGGGTTACCTCAGCAGTCTGAGAGCAGTTGGCTGGCAGCTCTCCCTCCCCCGCTGTACTTCTGTTGCTCCTGCTTCCCCCCTCCCACAAGTCTGAGGCCCTTCCACTACAGCCTGGCACTTCCTGCTGCATCATGGCCCTTCCCACAAGTCCGAGGCCCTTCCATCACAGCCTAGCACTTCCTGCTGCATCTTGGCCCTTCTCACTAGGACACAGGCTCTGGCCTGGTTTTCTAGGGGTGGTAAGGTAATCAGTACAGAGTAAGTCAGTTCCTCTCCCCATCCCTCTTGTGACCTGCAAAGAAAAGTTGCTTCTACAACCGTAAAGGGTAACATAGCGCTTTGTTGGATTTGGGAGAAGAGGGAGGTTCTGTTGAGAAGCATTTTTTCCCCCATTAGTTCCTGGGCGGCCATCATTTATCATTTTATTCATTCATATTATGCCCTTAACTTGCTTCCACTTCATATGGAGTCTCAGAGCCCTTCAGTAACTGAACTGGAAGGACTGCTTTCCTTCCTGGCATGACCCAAGAGAGAAGTAGCAAATAACAGAAATGCCTCAGGGCCCCTAAAAGGGGAAGACCTGGCTTTGTAGCAGTAGAACAGAGATTTAAATGGCCATCATAGGAATTACCTTAACCTTGCCCTTCTTTCCCAAGTGCAGCAATAGATGTGCTAAGCAGTCCCAGCTTGATACTGTGGGGTAGATATCGGAAGAGCTATCTAGTAGTTATGTGCCTTCGTTGTTTTGACAAGGGAGATGTGTCATTATTTCTGGTCTCCTCACTACCCCATCACAGGAATGGCATGTTCCTAATGTTGCAGATGACTTTCCGTATAGCTTTCCCCTCTGGGCCATGGTGAGTCTCACCTCTTATTTCTTTTTTGCTGGATGCTGAAATCTTTGAAGTTGGGTTTTTGTTGCATGATGATTTTTTTTTCCTTTTATTGGGAGGTGGAGGGGTAGTAGGTAGGATCTGCAAAAGGCATTTGGGTAGACTTACATTAGTGGCTCTAAGGCCTGTGACTTTCCCATAAGGCAAGGGTGCAGATGGAATTATATCACAGTTGTAATGGCATGCCCTTGAAGGCACCAAGCATGCCAGCACACTTGGGTTAAAGTGTTGTCTGTAAAGCCCTTTGCTGGTCCAGAAGGAGGCACTGCCCAGTGCCGTGTCTTGTCAAGTTTTGAACATTCTTCAGTATGCACATTCAATTCTCTTTAACCTGTGAGAATTTATAGACCATTTTGAAAACCAATTTAAATCATGGGGGCAAGTAATTTGTTTTGCCTTAATGGATCCAAATCCATCACATAATTGTGTGATTCTTTTTTTAGCCCAATAGCAGAAACCATGTCCAAAATGAGACCCAGCAGTCTGACAGTGACAGATGGCCTGGTGCCCTCACAGTGCCATGTTATATCGCCAAGGTCTGCCACTTGTGGCTCCAGAGCTGCCTGCAGCAGCGATGGATCTGCTGAGCTGGCAAATGGTGGAACTCCACAGCCACTCTTACAGCGTCTGCTGCCACCTGCTGAATGAGAGTGGCTAGGCTTTTGCGTAAATGCACAGCAAGAAATCATGTAACAGCATTAAAAACATATTACAGTTGGCGAATGTCAGCTCTGCCCACTTAGCACTGCTTTCTGCAGGGTTATTTTTGAAGTTATATATGCAATCTGTGAACAAACAATTTAAAGTATTAAAATTTTTATAGCAAACAAGCAGTGGGGCCAGGCGTGAGGGTTCAGGCCTGTAATCCCTGCACTTTGGGAGGCCGAAGAGGGCAGATCACTTGAGGTCAGGAGTTTGAGACCAGCCTAGCCAACATGACGAAACCCCATCTCTACTAAAAATGCAAAAATTAGCTGTGCCTGGTGGCACATGCCTGTAATCCCAGCTATTCAGGAGGCTGAAAATTACTTGAACCTGGGAGGCAGAGGTTGCAGTCAGAGATTGCACCACTTCATCCAGCCTGGGCAACAAAAGCAAAACTCTTGTCTCAAACCACCCTTCCCCCGAAAAATAAAAAAAACAAGCAGTGGGACTTTAAATATCTGAGTTGGCGAATGAAGCCTGGACTTGCTATTCAGTCTATATTCCTTGCAGAAGGAAATTCAGTCTCTCATGGGCCTTGTAAGCTGACATTTTATGTATTCTTACTTTATGCAGTAATAGTGGTCTAATAAAATAACCAAACATGCTATAAAACCTTAAGGAAGTTCCCCCAAATCTTGCAACTGCTCAGATTTAAAAATTTCTCTGTTTATTTTCTGGGCTTTATCAGTAATGAATGTCTCTTTGTACTTGAAAAAATCCTTGAGGCGCACTCTGTGTAGGCACCACAAAAAGGAGCCAATAATGAAAAGCATGTCCACACCATCTGATAAGCCCAGAGGCTCTCCAAGTACTGAAAGGATTTCTGTCGTGCTCATCTAAAGACAGTGTCTTACTTCATCTTTCCTCATTTTCTCCATAAGTAATTTTTTACCTTTGTAAAAATTTTATCCAAGAGAAGTTTTTAGAAGAGGTCATTTGCTCAGAAATTGGCAAGAAGGTTTGGGAGAGGTTCAGGGAGTAGGTGTTTTACTTAGAATGAGCTGAAGCAAAGTAATGGTACAACTTACACTCTTGTCTTCATAGAATTTGGATACTTCATTGCACTAACTAAAGTACTAGCTTTAGTACTAACTGAATACTTAATGGTGCTTATTGGAATTCTTGTATTATCTTGGAGCAGATCCTTTATTGATTATTTTTAACTGCCTTATTATATTTTCTTTCCTTCTTCATTGCTTTCTAGCTGTTGATTGTGTCTTGGCAGTGGTTTTTCAACACAGTGACCATTCGTAATGCCACTACTCATTTTGTGTTAATGTTATTTTGATTTGGAATGCTGGCTACAGATTTCCTGTTAATTTGTATATATTGTACATATTAAAATGAGAGATGATACACCATTTTTGTAGTGCCTGCCATCTAATTTTGTGTCATATCAGATACCTTCTGGTAAATGTCCAACCTGCTGTGGATGCTTCACTTTTACATTTTGATATGGTGGATTGCTCGTTGGTCTGTTTAATGGAAAGGGACATGAGATAGCCTCTTGTGTTTTGAAGGCTATGAAAACATGACTATTGCTTTGTAGGCCCAAATTAGACTCTTACTTGTTTATTTTTTTTATTTATTTTATTTTTTTTTTTTTTTGAGACGGAGTTTCGCTCGTTACCCAGGCTGGAGTGCAATGGCGCGATCTCGGCTCACCGCAACCTCCGCCTCCTGGGTTCAGGCAATTCTCCTGCCTCAGCCTCCTGAGTAGCTGGGATTACAGGCATGAGCCACCATGCCCAGCTAATTTTTTGTGTTAGTAGAGACGGGGTTTCACCATGTTGACCAGGATGGTCTCGATCTCTTGACCTCATGATCCACCCGCCTTGGCCTCCCAAAGTGCTGGGATTACAGGCTTGAGCCACCGCGCCCGGCCTTCTTACTTGTTTATTTTAACAGGAAATTTGTGTGTTCATCATTCAGACTTTATGTAACTATTCAACACTAATCACTTATCTGCTGTAGGTGGGAAGGACAGAACTGTGAAAGAATCTATGTAAGCACTTTTTTGCCATCTTACTTTCCTGGCTAAGGTAGATACTGAATTTTTTTTTTTCACAGAGGCGCTTTTCTCGTAGTTTTCACTTTTGAGAACAAATGAGCCAAGAGAATTTGGCCATTTGACAAAAACAAACATCATTTTGCCCGCTCTCTTTTTCTGCAGTAGGAATTAGCTGCCGTATGTATTCTGAAACCCGGAGTCTGCATGATGAATACAAATAAGGCAGTTTCATGCCTTTCTTGACCTGAGCCATTTAAGAGCCACTTTGACTGCCAGGTCCTTGAGAGGTGACTGCATGTTCCTTAGGAGACTCAACTTAACTTTGTTGTTAGGTTCTGAGTTGTTTTGGCCAGTATACATTACAAGGCAGCCAAGCACTTTCTCTGTCTAAGATGAAACACATGACTGGAGATGCTGCTTGGGCAGATGTATGGTGTTTATTGTTCCACAACAATAATAGTAATACTATTTTAAAACACTATGGTGTTGACCTCTTAAGCAGTGAGTTCAAGCTTTTAGATTGTGACTCTTATACACATACAATTAAATATATAGAATTGAAACAAAAGTTTCACAAAACAGTACCCATGGCACATATCTCTGTTGCATTTATTTTATTAAAAAATGCTGATTGGGCCAGATGTGGTAGCAAGAACCTATAATCCCAGCTACTCTGGAGGCTGAGGTGGGAGGATCACTTGAGCACAGGGGTTTGAGGCTGCAGTGAGCTGTGATTGTGCCACTTCACTCCAGCCTGGGCAACAGGGTGAGACCCCATCTCTTAAAAAAAACAAAAAAACAAACAAAAAACCTGGTTGATTTCATGACCCAGTTGTGGGTTCTGACCCAAATTTTGAAAACCACTATTCTAAAGGAATGCCAAAAACTTGACATTTGTTGTTTCATTTCTTTCCTATGTAATGTATGGCGGCGGGGGGGAATAAATGTGCAAGCATAAAATATCAGTTTATCTTACCTTGATTTGCTTTGATGAGAGATAGCATGGAGAGTGGAAAAGGGAAAACAAGCGATTACAAAATCTGGATTTTAAGTCTGAACTTTGCTACTTACGAACTGGAACTGGGTCATCTGGACATGGAACCCCACAGTGCTTTTAAATTGGAAGAAGCTCAAGAAATAATTTTGTACAGCTTGCTCAACTTTTAAAACTCTATTAAGGATCTACGTCAAAGTATGATCCAGTTAAGTAGTATTGAGAGACTGTAGCTTTGGGTTAAAAATGAGGGCTGGAACCAGATGCGTATACACACTTATGTCTGGCACAAAGTAATCATCATTTAAGTGTTAGCTATTATTAGTATGCCATAAGTATTCTCTGAGCCTCAGCTTCATTGTTTGTAAAGGGGAAACTGATGATGAAAACAAATTTAAGGAAATTTTGCTGTCCTCCTGGGTTCCATTGTTTTAGAGAGAAAAATAAATGTTTCTTTATTTTTGCTGTTTAGAGGTTTACTCTTCCCTAAGTATCACAGAAATAGTTGGTCTTGAGAGTCGAAACTATATTTAAGTTTTGCCTCTGCCTCCTCCTGGTCGAGAATCCTTGCTCAAGTTAGTTAAATGTGGAAATCTCAGCTTCTCACCTGTAAAATGGGGCAGGGGAGGGGGGTAGGAGAGAGTAGGGTGATCATGTCTGTTCTTTCATGTTGTTAAAGGATTAGCAGTAATGTCTTTGACTTGCCTAGAGCAGTGTCTGGCCCTTAATTGCTTCCTGAATTGTGGCAATTATGTGTTACAGAAAGCTGGAAACCAAAACACATTTGAGGAGCCAGTTAGGCAAGGGTCTGTTTCAGCACCCTGGCAGTGAGGAACAGTATACAGATGGGGAAGTCGGGAGGAGTTATTTTACCTAGCTGACCTGCAGATATTTTAGGGGGTGTTCTTTGTTAAGTGGACCCACAGCAGAAGGATCAGATGGAGGACTGTGAGCAATTATAAGTACTTGTTGATGGGTTGAAGGGATACCAGTGATGGGGAGCTCTCAGGGTCATCGTTAGATGCTGGCATGTGAACTGTTGGGCCTTTTCTGTGCCCAGGGGGTGTCTCGGTGGCAGTGAGCCAATTCATCCTTCACATTCCAGCTCCCTCCGCCAGATAACTCATTTTCCCATAAGCTATACAAGTACATCTCCTGGGTGAGGCTCGAGAGGCGTCTCACAGAAGAAGGAGTTTGGAGGGAAAGGAAACACAGGGGTAGGAAAAGGAAGTCAAGAGATCTGTAGGGGACCTGGACTGAGGCAGGTATGGTTCTACCCACCTTTTTAGTTCTTTAATTCCAATGGGCTGTTACTTTTCCTTGAGGTGTGGGTCTTTTGAAAGAAACTACCACTAGATGGCACACAGATCCCAGCACTATTCTGCTGTATAAATTATTATTTAAAAAATTATTTTGAAAAGACAGGCCACTAGTGTGTGTTTTTTTTAAAATAAAATAAAATATGATATATAACCTATTTAGCATTTCATTTTAGAAAGGAAAAAATGATGAAAAATTAAAATTCAAAATCTATTTTGTGGGCTCAGTCTGCTTAGAGAGAGTCCAATTTTTGAAGTATGTAATGGTTAATGGGCTTTGTTCATATGTGGATGAGGTTTGACTCTCACACACACAGGCTTCATTTAATTTATTGAGAGTTGTAAAATGTAGCTTTATAGTAAATATTTTAAAGACCAGAGTAATTATCATTTTGCTTTTCAAGAAATGTGTCTGGTCATTGCTTTGCATTTGTAGGATGTGTGTGTGTGTGTGTCTGTGTGTGTGTGTGTGTGTGTGTGAGAGAGAGAGAGAGAGAGAGAGAGAGAGAGAGAGAGAGGTGAACATAGGTGTCATCAAAAGAATGGAATGGGCTGGTCATTGACTGGGAAAAACAGAGGAAGCCCAGAGAAGGAATGTGACAGAATATTCGACTTAACCCAGGCCCCGCTCCTCTCCCCAACCAAAAAGAAAATTTTAGACCAGGCTTTGTGAGGCAGTGGTAATCCCCCCTCCCCCGCTACCTCCAAACATAGCTTTTTTAGACAATCAGCAGCAAGCAGCATAGCAGCAGCCAGAAAAAGGTGCCACAGAGTACAGTCTGTGCCTACTTATTGTTTGGGAGCATCAGTCAATGATAATAGTTTCATAGCTTTGTTTATAAACTGTGACACTAAATTCTTTAGCTTTAGCCACATTGGAGACCACTAATGAAAATGCATTCATACTAAAGTTTTGTTGACTTGACATAATCATTTGCTGTGAAAGGTACAAACAAGGCCCATTAAAATCTGCCATTTTTTTGTGTCTGGTTCCCCTGTGATGGCCAAAAGCAGGCAGGTGGTAACAAGCCGCCCCCTTCCGAGGGGACTATGTGGGTTCCTAGCTTTATGTGCTCTGGTTTATTGATGTCATTACATTATTAGACAAATGACCGATGCCATTCTCCATCCCACCTCCCACCCCAATTATCAGTGTACATATTTGGAGAGTCTTCATGTTGTGTCCTGAGAGACTGTGCTGGAGGAGTACTTTTTTTTTTAATTTTTATTTTTTGGGATGGATTCTCACTCTGTGGCCCAGGCTGGAGTGCAGTGGCACAATCTCAGCTCAGTGAAACCTCTGCCTCCTACATTCCAGCGATTCTCCTGCCTCAGCCTTCTGAGTAGCTGGGATTACAGGTGCCTGCCGCCACACCCGGCTAATTTTTGCATTTTTAGTAGAAATGGCTTTACCATGTTGGCTAGGCTGGTCTCGAACTCCTGACCTCAAGTGATCCGCCTGCCTTGGCCTCCCAATGTGCTGGGATTACAGGCGTCAGCCACTGTATCTGGCCATGGAGTCTTTATGAAGGAACTACTTCCTGCTAGTCATTGTCCCTTGTCCATCCCAGTGCATTGCCCAGGTTGGGGTGTGATAGCAGGTTTTGGGTAGTCATGGGCCAATACATAAGGAATCTGGGAAATCTGTAATAGTAATGTTTTATTTAAATGTATATCGCCAATAGTGTCCTGCCTCCCAACACCCGCCCCCCCCCCCAACCTTTTTAAAAAGACTGAACAGAATACAGTAGTGTGCCATATAATGATGTTTTGGTCAAGGACAGACCGAAATACACAGTGGTGGTCCCATAAGATTACAATACCATATTTTTATTGTATCTTTTTCTATGTTGAGATACACAGATACTTACCATTGTGTTACAGTTGCCTGTAGTACTTAGTACAGGAACATGCTGTATAGGTTGGTAGCCTGGAAGCCACAAGTTAGACCATATATAACTTGGTGTGGTACGCTATACCGTCTAGGTTTGTGTAAGTATATTCTATGATGTTCACACAACGATGAAATCACTTAGTACATGCCTTTCTCAGAACGTGTCCCTGTTATTTAGTGACACATGACTGTATACTAAAACATTGCAGTTGTTAAATTATAAAATGATCAAAAACTAATTAATCATGACAGTAAGTTTCCAATGCAAGAAAACAATTGTGTTTTAATTTTGCTTGTTATTTTAAAAGCTTTTGTCAAATTCTACTTTGTATTACATTTTCCCAAAGTTTCTTTAAAAAGCAAAAACACAGCCGGGGCGGTGGCTCACGCCTGTAATCCCCGCACTTTGGGAAGCCAAGGCAGGTGGATCACAAGGTTAATAGATTGGGACCATCCTGGCCAACATGGTGAAACCCCGTCTCTACTAAAAATACAAAAATTAGCTGGGCATGATGGCGCACGCCTGTAGTCCAGCTGCTTGGGAGGCTGAGGCAGGAGAATCGCTTGAACCCGGGAGACGGAGGTTGCAGTGAGCCAAGACTACGGCACTGCACTCCAGCCTGGTGACAGAGCGAGACTCCATCTCAAGAAAAAAAAAAAATCAAAAACACAGAGCTGGTTGCGGTGGCTCATACCTGTAATCCCAGCACTTTGGCAGGCCAACATCATGGCCAACATGATGAAACGCTATCTCTACTAAAAATACAAAAACTAGCTGGGTGTGGTGGCACACACTTGTAATCCCAGCTATTTGGGAGACTGAGGCAGGAGGATGGCTTGAACCCAGGAGGCAGAGTTGGCAGTGAGCCGAGATTGTGCTACTGCACTCCAGCCTGGGTGACAGAGTGAGACTTTGTCTCAATGATAAAAAAAAATGTCATTTTAGGCTGGGTGCAGTGGCTCACGCCTATAGTCCCAGCACTTTGGGAAGCCGAGGTGGGCAGATCACCTGAGGTCGGGAGTTCAAGACCAGCCTGACAAACATAGAGAAACCCTGTCTCTACTAAAAAATACAAAATTAGCTGGACATAGTGGTGCAGGCCTGTAATCTCAGCCACTGGGGAGGCTGAGGCAGGAGAATCGCTTGAACCCAGGAGGCAGAGGTTGCAGAAAGCCAAGATCGCCCCATTGTACTCCAGCCTGGGCAACAAGAGTGAAACTCTGTCTCAAAAAAAAAAAAAAAAAAAAAGTCGTTTTAGACACGTATTAAATGCACCAGTAGTGTGCTTGACATGCTTGTACCTTGCATTGGCGTATAGGTGGATTAGATGTGTAAGGTAACTTGAGTTCTTCATATTACAACTAAGACTTTGATTTCTACATATCAGTTGATGGGTCATCTTCCTTGTTCCTACCCAGCACCCCACCCCCACAAGCTGTGGAAAAGAAACTGCCCCCTTGCAAGGTGTTGACATGGAAGTGCACTCTGTGTATCTGTCTGTCTGTCTGCAACTGTGGCTGTCAGAACAGTGTCTTAGCCCTTTTCCTATCGGATCTCAGCTGAAACAAATAAGTACAATGAACAGCAGAAAAGAGGCCATCCTGGGCATCTCTTTCATTAATGGAAGTCACCAACAGATCTAAATCTAATCGATTCCAATAGTAGACCTACATGTATTAAGCCTTGGTTCAATAACTTGATTACATTATCTTTTTTTTTTTTTTTTTTTTAAACAAACGAGTAACCTGAGGTTTAGGAGTTTGGGCTACCTGGCTAAAAAGTACTGCTACTAGTAAATGGAGGCACTAGGATTTGAAACTGCCAAATTTCAAAGCCTATCCTTTTGCCATTGTGTTACTGTGTAGTTGCATTTTGCAAGCATTTAACCTGTTTATACTAAACTAGACTTGTAGGTTGCCTTTTCACCCCACCTATATTAAACGACAAGCGGACATCATCAGACCTGAAACAGGAAGTGCACATGGCTAAACCCTGGAAGAAATGTGTAAAGAAAGGATTTTTAGGATTTCCTGGACATTGACAAACGAAAAGCACACAGACAAGTAGGCAGTGATGACATCCTCAATGTTAGGAAGAAATTAATTGAAACCAACAGATAAATGTAGACTAAAGAACAGTTAGAGGAATTGTGACTGGTTCCATCACCAAGGCTGTATCTACAATATGAGCCATTTAGGAATTTTGAAGGACAGTCTTGACTGTCTACTTTTTACATGTTTACGGGATATAGAACCCCACACTGTTGTTTCATGGAGACTTTACTTTCTAACAATCATCATATACTCCCAGAATGGAAGAAACTAAGAAACCTCTGTAAAAACCATCTATTTTGGTGTTTTCAAGTTGGGAGAGTTTTGTGAGGTGGAGGTGGGTAACGTAGCAGATACCATTGTGGTTATTTTTTGTCCTGTAGTATACTTTTGATTTTTGGAAAGTTGATTTTAAGTTGTGCTAATTTTCCCCCATTTATAGGGCTTCCTAAAGAATGAGAAGGACAATGCCCTGCTGTCTGCCATTGAAGAGTCCCGGAAGAGGGTAAGAAAATTAACCAGAATATAGAGGTATACTGATGAGGACAAGAGGGCTGGGCTTTGGTGGTTCACACCTGTAATCATAGTACTTTGGGAGGCTGATGCAGGAGGATCACTTGAGCCCAGGAATTCAAGATCAGCCTAGGCAACATAGTGAGACACCATCTCTACAAAAAATTGGCTAAGCATGGTGGCACATGCCTGTGGTCCCAGATACTCGGCTGGCTGTGGGAGAATCCCTTGAGCCTGGGAGGTGGAGGCTGCAGTGAGCTGGAGTCACGTCACTACATTCCATTCTGGGGAACACAATTAGGAGCGAGTTCCTGTCTCAAAAACAAAAACAAAAACAAAAAGCAGATGAGGGCAGCAGTGTATACTAGGGGAGTTAGGGAAGTATAGGATTTAGAAGATGGAATCTGGGTCCCATGCTGAGTTCTCTCCTACAGAGAGAGAGTTCTACAGGAACTATTTTTTGAGAATACCATGCATATAACTCCATATGTATTTAGTGACTGAAATGCATCTGAGACACTGGACTGGAGAATTAATTATTACATTAATCTTAAAATGGAAAGACCAAAAAACTCTTTGTTTCATTGTTATTGTATAAATGGTATTTTGGTTTCTCCTGAATGAGCAGTTCAGAAAAGCAGCTGTGATCACTGACAGTTTTCCTTAGCTTCTTTTCCTTTTATTACACAATATGACTGGACCACCTTTTATATTAACAATTTCTCCAAGCTCCTTAAAAAACAACAAAAAACACATAAAACTCGCTCCATGCTTGAAAAGACAGTAAATAAGTCCGCCAGAGAGCCATTATATGTGCAACAATATTCTGCAACAAACATTCCTGCAAGATACTCCAAGATTGTTTACTAACATGTGAGTTATCTCTATTTATTTCTGACAAGGATCCAAAGATCAAAATCTTTCCATAACATCCCATTATAGTGAAAGATTTTGGGGCCACTGGGGCATTTTTAGTGAGAGAGAAGAAAGGTTAGTTGTCCTTGGTTCTAGAAGTCCAGCTTTCCCCAGGAAAGAGGCTTGCAGGGTACATTCCATTAACTAGCAATGGTCCTCTCTGCAAAGGGAGTAGGGTTGAAGTGAGACCTCTGTTTTGCTGTTTACTTATTTAATTCTTTTATCAAGTGAAATTTATTTGTGTACTTCCAAAATAATAAAGTGAAAAAATGCACCTTCTCAGTGTGCTTTATTAAAATATTCTGTGAAGGTGAACATGTCTCAGTAGTACTGAGGTGAAATAGGACAGCAAGGAGACTTGCAAGCTCCAATTAATAAGGAAATGTTCCGAAGTCATTATTTAAATAACTGATACGTTTAATTATCAAAATAAAATTCCCAGCCATGTGCAGTGGCTCACACCTGTAATCCCAGCAATTTGGGAGGCTTAGGCAGGTGGATCACTTGAGGTCAGGAGTTCGAGACCAGCCTGGCCAATGTAGCGAAACCCTGTCTTTAAAAATACAAAAATTAGCCGGGTATGGTGGTGCATGCCTACAGTCTCAGCTCCTCAGGAGGCTGAGGCAGGATAATCGCTTGGACCTGGAAGGTGGAGGTTGCAGTGAGTTGAGATCGTGCCACTGCACTTCAACCTAGGTGACAGAGTAAGACTCTGTCTCCAAAAAATAAATAAAATTCCCAAAATTTCATTAATTATATTGTTGGCAATAGTACTTAGTCATAGATACAGAGAAATTCACTTGATTCAGATCTGGAAATATTTTTAAAGGACTTTTTTTGGTTCACATGTTAAGTGAGTTACTCACCAACATTGATTCTCCTGCTGTAAAGAACCAGTGAAATTAAATTAGGATTGTTGAATGCTACCAAGCTTTATTAATCCATTTGCCCCGCAGAATGTGTTTCTGGAATTGGCAGTCTCTGAACATTGTGCCATACTGAGACTAAATGTGTAGCCAGCCAAAACATTTAGGTGACATACCACAGTGCAAAATGTGTGCATATGTGTTTGTGAGGGAGGCATTCCAGTGTTGGGAGCCAGCCTAGGGGGAGACCTTTGACCTGTCTGTACACCAGGAAACTGCCACTGAGCAAGAATCATTTTCACACAAAAAGTGAGCAACTTTCTGGTATATTGGTGACAATTTCATGTTTGAATAACTTGCCAGTGTCCTGCTGAAATGCCACGAAAACAAGCTATAAAACCACAACTGTGTCCTGTCTTTCCCCATTTGGTACATCCCAGCAAAAACAGAACAACATTATCAGAACATATGCAGTGTTTCTAAAAGCCAGCAACAGTGCAGTAATAAATGAGTGTGAAGTCAAAGCATATTGCCCTCTTCCCTTCATGAAAACGGGGTTCAAATGCTCCCCACCTGCTTAATTCAGCTGCCCAATTCTCTCCATGCCTTTTTTTCTTAACTGTGTTCAAAGAGAAATATTTTCCACACCATAACAATAACTTGAAAGATTCACATTTAATTTATAATAGTTTCTCCACTGTTTTGTTACTTCCTGTGGTTTGTTTTGCTTTCCTTTTCATTTTTATATCTCTCCACATCCTTCCAGTTTATCCTTTTTCTTTTCCCCTGGGTTTCTTTTCTTTTTGTCCTTGCCTCCACCTCACCTTAGACTCTCACTGCCCTCCTCTTAGTTTTTAGGTGAACAGTTCTGTTGATTCTCTCTCATTAGTTCCTCTAGTTAGCCTTCTTCCTTGCACTTAATTCAATGGTTCAGATGCGGACGTAAACGGAATAGGTTGGAATGGGACAGATGGGTGGCTGATCATCCCTGATTAGCCCACAGATTGAATGTTCCATTACTGCTAATGTAATTAAGATAAGCTGGGGGTGATGCAATCAAGGGAAGAGAATTTTTTTATTGGGCCATTTATTTATTTTTTGAGACAGGATCTTGCTCTGTCACTCGAGCTGGAGTGCAGTGGTGCAGTCTTGGCTCACTGCAACCTCCATCTCCAGGGTTCAAGTGATTCTCCTGCCTCAGTCTCCCTAGTAGCTGGGATTACAGGCACCCACCACTATGCCCGGCTAATGTTTGTATTTTTAGTAGAGACAGGGTTTCACCATGTTGGCTAGGCTGGTCTCGAACTCCTGACGTCAAGCAATTTGCCCTCCTGAGCCATTTATTTTTATTTGAAGCTCCTTATCACAGTAATGGTAAATAGAACCACGGCACTGTTCTTTCAGGTTGTGAGACTGTTTCTAAGTGAGTAGCCTAGCATACTTTCAGATATATTCTAGGATTTGCACCCAGAAAGCTGATAGTTTAAAAAGTACTAAGCAGGAGTTCTTGGCACACAGGCAAGCAGCCTAATTAACAGAGTGGTTAATTCCCACTGTCATCATTCTGACCCTTACGTGATGCTGGAAGTCTCTCTCCACTGTTCTCTTCGGCAGTTTCCATGGGTGGTGTATTGTCTGTTTTCTTTCATTGCCTTTACTACTCTGCCACTCTTGAGCCAGAGGTCTTGTCTTTAAGAAGAAAGAGTTGCTCCACTTTGTGATGTGCTCCCTTCGTATTGTAGCTCGGTAGGCTGTCTAATGTATCAGCCTTCCCCAGCCTCCTTATTTCTACCCTACCTGATCCTTATGCCACCTGGCCCTTCATTTTACCTTGCTGGGAGAATGTAGAGGCTGAGGAAGCAGTTGGTTTGACCACTACATAGGAAAGTTTTGGACAAAATTGTGGCTCCCACTTGTGCATTCTTTCTGGACAACTTCTAAGAAAATTATCTCTTCCCTTCCACCCCACCTTTATGTTCCATCATACTTCTCTTGATTTAAAATGCATAACTTTGATGCTTAAGTTTACTGATGTGAGCAAGAAACAAAGGTTTTCCTCTGGGTATTTTTCAACGCAGGCTAACTGACTGGAGTGGTCCGTTCTGCCTGACTCTCAGTGAAAAGAAAAAAAAAATAGTTGGAAGACTGTTTTTAAAATTTATGATTGTCATTTCTCCTGTGTCTGCAGAATATTTATTAGAAAAGAGTCCACCAATGCACCAGCCTTCTTCCTAATCACGTCTGTGTGTGTATATATATGTCTGATGTCCTTTCTTCACATTTTAATAAATATTGGTCTAAAACCAAATATCCCATTTATAGGAAGACTATATGTATGTCATATTTCTAACAGTTCCCCAAAGCTCATGCATATCAATATTAACAGTATAAATTATCTGTGTTGCTAGTAATAAAGCAGGCATTGCTAATACTCATTCCCTTAGTGCTGCCTAATTAGATGCCAATCTGATTGTAAATGAAATGGCTTTTTGAAAAGGCTTAAGTTGATGGGAAACCTGGTCTGCTAATTGAAGTATAATAGGCTGAGAATGGTCATATTTCAGTATTTCTCTGTGTTGTTTTAATCCAGATTTTTTTTGTGTGTATCATCTTCCTTCTTCCCTCTCCCACCCCCTCACCTCAGACTCCTTTCTCTTTCTCTTTTACTTTTGAATGCCTTTATTTTGACAGCTACCTGCAGCTTCCAGTAGACAGAGACTTTTCAGTAACTTTGAATAGACTGGTAGACAGTTTAATCCCAGAAGGCTGTTTTTCTTTTACTGGATTGCTTCCTCCTATGAAAATATTAGTGTTTCTTTAAAAAATAAAATCACTGGGGCTGAGCGCACATGCCTGTAATCCCAACACTTTGGGAGTCCAAGGTAGTCGGATCACTTGAGGTCAGGAGTTCAAGACCAGCCTGGCCAAAATGGTGAAACCCTGTCTCTATTAAAAGTCTTAATACAAAAGTTAGCCAGGTGTGGTGGCACATGCATGTAATCCCACCTACTTGCAAGGCTGAGGTGGGAAGATGGCATGAACCCAGAAGGTGGAGTTTGCAGTGAGCTGAGATCGTGCCACTGCATTCCAGCCTGGGCAACAGAAAAATACAGGAATAATAATAAAACACTGTGAGAAGCTTTTTCTTTTTCTTATCTTAGCTGTTTATGAAATCAATAGTATCTTAAGATATAATAATCTACCATTTTATATGCTACAAAGAAAAAACACTGCTATGACATATGATCTAATTTCGGAGCTTTTATAAGGATGTTTATATTAATAAGCACATGGAAAGATGCTCAACATCACTAGTCATTAGGGAAACATAAAACCACTATGAGATACCATTTTATACCCATTAGGATGGTTACAAGCAAAAAACATAGGCCATTTTCAAGTATATAGTTCAGTGGTATTAAGTACATTCACATTGTTGTGCAACCATCACCACCATCTCTTAGCAGCTGTGGCAACTACCACTCTACTTTCTGTTTCTCTGAATTTGACTACTCTAGGTACCCCACATAAATGGAATCATACAGTATTTGTCTTTTTGTGAGTGAAATAAGTCAGAGACAATCAGCATAATGTCATTAAGAGTTGTAGCAAGTGTCAGAATCTCCTTTCTTTTTAAAGCTGAAAAAGATTCCATTATATGTATATACCACATTTTGTTTATCCATTCATTCACTGATGGACACCTGGGTTGCTTCCACTTCTTGGCTTTTGTGAATAATGCTATAAACATGGGTGTACAAATATCCGTGTTTTCAATTCTTCTGGGTATATACTCAGAAGTGGAACTGTATGGTAATTTTACTTTTAATTTTCTGAGGAACGTCCATACTATTTCCACAGAG
Source organism: Aotus nancymaae (assembly GCF_030222135.1). NCBI lineage: Eukaryota > Metazoa > Chordata > Mammalia > Primates > Aotidae > Aotus > Aotus nancymaae. Next base: position 12,024,951 of record NW_026988443.1, read on the forward strand.
GCTATACCATTTCACGTTCCTACCTGCAGTGCACAAGGGTTTCATTTTCTGTATATCCTCACCAATACTTAATACATTGTTTTCTGGCCACACGTGGTGGCTCACCCCTGTAATCCCAGCACTTTGGGAGACTGAGGCAGGCAGATCACTTGAGGTCAGGAGTTCGAGACCAGCCTGGCCAACACGGTGAAACCCCATCTCTCCTAAAAATCCAAAAAATTGCCAGGCGTGGTGGTGGGCACCTGTAATCCTAGCTACTTGGGAGGCTGAGGCAGGAGAATCGGTTGAACCTGGGAGGCAGAAGTTGCAGTGAGCCAAGACCGCACCATTGCACTCCAGCCTGGGCAACAAGAGCAAAACTCCATCTCAAAAAAAAAAAAAAAAGGTTTACACGTATTTTACCAAGGTTTTATTAAAATGTCTTAAAATCAGTGAAATAGGATATGTTGCAAACAGTTGTCGGTAAGTTTTGTTTTTTTGTTTGTTTGGTTTTATTTTATTATTTATTTATTTTTATTTTTTGAAGACAAGGTCTTGCTCTGTCGCCCAGGCTGGAGTGCAATGTTGCAATCACAGCTCACTGCAGCCTCGACTTCCTGGGCTCAAGTGACCCTCCCACCCCAGCCTCCCAAGTAGCCGGGACCCAGGTGCACACCACCATGCCCAGCTAATTTTTTGTAGAGATGGGGTTTTACCATGTTGCCTAGGCTGGTCCTGAACACATGGCTCAAGCAGTCAGCCTGCCTTGGCTTCCCAAAATGCTGGGATTACAGTTGTGAACCACCACACCCAGCCAGTAAATTATTCAAAGATAATTTTTAAAGTAGGTTGCTTTTTCTCTACCTATGGAGAAGTGGTATGTGTGGAGAGCTTTATGTTTCTGTTGGGCTCTAAAAGAAACCATGTTTGCCAGGCGTGGTGGCTCACGCCTCTAATCTAAGCACTTTGGGAGGCCGAGGTGGGTGGATTGTGAGGTCAGGAGTTTGAGACAAGCCTGGCCAATATGGTGAAACCCCGTCTGTACTAAAAATACAAAAATGAGCCGGACGTGGTCGCAGGTGCCTGTAGTCCCAGCTACTCGAGAGGCTGAGGCAGAAGAATCACTTGAACCTGGGAGGCGGAGGTTGCAGTGAGCCGACATCATGTCACTGCACTCCAGCCTGGGTGACAGGGTGAGACGCCATCTACAAATAGAACAAAAAAGAAACCGTATTTTTTGTTGTTGTTTTCCTGAGCGTCACTGTTCTCTGTTTCTTTCTGACAGACCTTTGGCATGGCTGAGGAGTACCATCGAGAGTCAATGTTGGTTGAATGGGAGCAAGTGAAACAGCGAATTCTGCACACATTGCTGGCGTCAGGAGAAGACGCCCTTGACTTTACTCAAGAAAGCGAGGTAGCTTGAATCCAAAAGATAAACTATTCTTAATAAAAACATGAAGTCAAAGAATGCTTGTCTACTTGACTAGTATTTTTGGCACAGTTGATCACTGTCCTCCCCTTGAAACACTTTCTTTACTTAGCTTCCAGGATGCCATATTTGCCTGGACTTTCTCCAACATGTCTGCCTGCTTCTGCTCAGTCTCTTTTGCTGAGCTTTCTTCAAATTCCCTGACCTCTGTAGGTTTGAACGTCCCAGGGCTCAGTCCTTGACCTCTTTAGTTTCTCTCTCATTGTCCTGTGATTTCATCTGCGCTTGGGGCTTTAGATACCTACCATCTGTATGTCAGAGAGTTTCAGATTTATGCCTACAGCCTTGAACCTTAGACTCGTTTATCTAGTTGCCTTCTTGGCTCTGCTTGTATGTCTTATTGCCATCTCAGGCTAAATATGTCCAGAATTGAGTCATGATAGCAACTCCCTCCCTACCCCGCTTTTCTTCTCACAAGAGTTCCCTGTCTTTATAAATGGCAATTCCAGTTTTTCACTTGCTCAGATCAGAAACCTCAGATTCACTTTTGTCTTCTCTCCATCTTTCCCATCTCACACCCAGTCTCTTTCACATATTGACAAATGCAGTTAACCCTACCTTAAAATATACCCAGAATCCAACTTCTCACTACCTCCACTTTTAACACTCTGGTGCAAATCACTATCATCTCTTGCTTGGATTATTGAACTGGCCTCCTAACTGGTTGTTTTTATTGCCATGTAACAGATTACTCCAAACCTTGTTTGTTGAAAACAAGTGTGCAGCTTATTACTTGATATTTCTGGCTCAGGGTCTCTAGGCACAATCAGGGTATTGGGTGAGGCTGCACTTACCTCAAGGCTAGATGCAAGGAGCATCTACTCACAAGGTCATTCATATGATTGTTGGCAAACTTTAGGTCCTCTCTGGCTCTTGGCTGCAGACGTCAGTTTCTTTTCAAATGAGTCTCCATATTGTGCTACTCACAGCACGATAGCTTACTTCCCTAGAGCAAGAGGAAGGGGTCCAAGGGAGAGCTAAAGAGCCCCCAAGACAGAAACCACCATTCTTCCATGCCTTAAAAGTACTATCCCATCACCTCTCTTGGTTAGAAGTAGGTCACTAAATCCAGTCTATACTCCTACAAGGGCTGGACTACCAGGAGGTGGGAGTTACTGGGGCCATCTTAGAGGCTGCTGACCACTCTTGTTCTTACTGCTTTTGCTGTTGTACCCTGCTACAGTTTCTTCTCAACACAGCAGCCAGAACACTACTATTAAAGGACAAGTTAGATTGTATTACTTCTCTGCTCATCACCCTTCAGTGCCACTCATCTCACATGGAATGAAAACCAAAGTCTTCACTTTGACCTGTGGGTCCCTACATGACCTGGTCTTGTTGCCTCTCCAAGCTCATCTTGTGCTGCTTTCCCCATTGCTCTTGCTGCACCAGCCGAACAGGCTTCTTACAGGTTCCTTGAGCAAACCTGACAGGCCTGCTTCTGCCTCTGGTCCTCTGTGCTTCCTGTTGCCTCTGCCAGGAATGCTCTTCCCCCAAAGGACTGCATGGCAGTCTCTCTCACTTCCTTCATATATTTACCCAGTGCCATCTCAGTGAAACCCTCCAAGGCCCTGAAATCCAAAACAACCCCTTCTTATTCAACACTTCCCAAATCCCCTTTTCTTGCTGTATTTTTTCTTTGTGGCACATCTTCCTATGTGTCATAGTATGTTTTATGTCTTTATATTCTGTATTGTCTGTTTCTCCCAGTAGAATGTAAAGCTTTTTGAAGATAAAGATGTTTGTTTGTTTATTCCTTGATCTCCAGTGCCTGGAAGAGTCTCTGGAACATTGTAGATGCTCAGGAAATATTTGTTGAGTGAATCATTTGACCATAGCTAACTTCATGCTAACTGATGTATTAGGGATATATTGAAACTGTGTGGTTTTAGAATGGGTATGTTAAGTAACCCTTTTCTTAATTGCCAGTGTTAATTGACTGGCAGTAGTGCTAAGTTGAGATTTTTTTTCCTTCTTTTTAAAGGTTAATTTAAGAATATAGGCATTGTGGTTGGATGATTCAAATATTAAAGCACCCTGTCCCTAAATGCCCTATTCTCTTCTCCCTTTGTCTTCCCCATAGGTAATCACTATTCGTACTTTCTTGTGTAAATCTGCAAAGTGTCTTTATACAAGTATACAAGACTGTATATTATCCCTATTCCTTCTTATACAAACGTTAGCTTGCTGCATGCTCTGTTCTACATTTTTTTCTTTTTTCCCTTAATGTATCCCAGAGATCTTTCCTGAGAGGGATTTTGAGGCTACATCCATGAGCAGCAAAAAAAGAGTGTCTCCCTTGATCTGTGATTTTTGCCCTTGTGCTAGAGGGAGCCATGGCTTGCCACACATTTACCACCTGGTGTTGAGAGAGGACAGCCGCCCTGGGCTTTTTTCTAGCTTTTTCACACATTTGAGAGAAGACAGCCCTGGGCTTTTTTCTAGCTTTTCCAAATCAGCAGTGACGAGTTCTGAGACTTTGTCCAAGTTAATTAACCCTGCAGACTTTCAGGGTCTTTACTGATTGAAATGAGATTATTGGGGAAGATTAGTGATAATGTAAAGCGCCTGACCCATAATAGCCATTCCCTATTGTCTTTTAAAAAGTAGTTTCATGTAATTTAAGATGAAGATTTAAAATTATGTTACAAAAATTACAGTGCTAGATGCTTTTAGATAATATCATCAGTGCTTCCTGATAAATCTTTTTCCCCAGAAGTTGTTTCATGAATAGCTAAGATTCTCTTTGCACATTGAGATAAGAAAACTGAGGCTCAGTGAGACATATAATATGCTGGTGAGGCTGGGCGCAGTGGCCAACGCCTGTAATCCCAGCACTTTAGAAGGTCAGGGTGGACGGGTCACTAGGTCAGGAGTTGGAGACCAGCCTGGCCAACCTGGTGAAACCCCGCCTCTACTAAAAATACAAAAAATTAGCTGGGCGTGGTGGCGCATGCCTGTAATTCCAGCTACTCAGGAGGCTGAGGGAGGAGAATCGCTTTAACCCGGAAGGAGGAAGTTGCAGTGAGCCGAGACCGCGCCATTGCACTCCAGCCTGGGCGAAAGAGCAAGACTCCATATCAAAAAATATATATATATGCTGATGAGACTCAGGATGGTTGGTTTCTGGACTCCTACTCTATTGAAGTCTTGGTCAAGGATAGGTAGGTTGGCAAAGGGTAACTGCACATCCTGCCTCTATTCCTAGTTTGTTGCTGATTTAAACTCCGGGGTTTTTGGTTTTGCTTTGTTTGTCTGTTTGTTAAACTAGCCCCCAAATAAATCAATGCCAAAGTTATTGTCTTGGGAAATTGCTCATTAAGGACCCTGTCCCATATTTCTTAAAAATTTCAGTCTGAAATCAGAGTCTTTGGGAACGACAAACAAATGTATAATATCCTTGGTCAGCCTAATATTTCTTTCTCAATTCTTTGTGAATCTGGGCAAATAACTAGAACAGCTCATGGTTTTATAAACTTCATTTTTAAAAATGGTGTTAATGGGTTGTATTCTGTATTGGGATTTGGAAGTAATTATAAATTGATAATGAGATGTTCTTTTTTGATTGCTCTTCTCTTAAAAATAGAAGAGTCTGTTTAGTAGACTCTTCTTACTTGACCTCGAGTCCCCTTGGAAGAGAGTTATCTATGCTTTTGCTATTCTCTGTTGTGACACCTGGCAGAGTGGACAGTTTGTAAATGTTGGCAAGTGATGCAAACAGGTCTTTCTTCAGATTATCCAAGGAATTGCCCTTTTCTAGAATCTTACAGATTTTGTTGTTTGTTGTTTGAACTTTTTTCCTGATATATAACATATATATGGAAAAGTGCACAAATCGTAATTATACAACTCAGGCTGAGTGCAATGGCTTATGCCTATAATTCCAGCATTTTGGGAGGCCGAGGCTGGAGGATCACGTGAGTCCAGGAGTTTGAGACCAGTGTGGGCAACAAAATGGGACCCCATTTCTACAAAAGAATTTTTTTAATTAGCTGGGCGTGGTCACACGCTCCTGTAGTCTGAGCTACTCAGGATGTTCAGGTGGGAAGATCGATTGAGCCCAGAAGGTTGAGAGTGCAGTGAGCTGTGATCGTACCACTGTACTCCAGCCTGTACACCCAGCCCTGTGTACAGTGAGGCCCTGACAAAAAAAAAAAAAATTTTTAAACGTGTACAACTCTATGAATTATCACAAATGGAACACACCCAGCTGAGGAAGCAGAACATTACCAGCACCCTAGCAGTCCTCTTTGTGATCCTTTCTGGTCACCACCCACTACCAACAAGAGAAACCACTGTCTTGACTTCCAGTATCATAAATTAATTTTGCCTGTTTTTGAACTTTATATAAATGGAGTCATACAATATCTACTCTTGTTTCTGGCTGCTTTTATGTAACCTTTATATATATAATTGCATGTACTTTTAAGCCATTCATTCTCATGGCTGAACAGTATAACTGCAATTTGTTTATCCATTCTAGTACTGATGAACATTTGAGTAGTTTTCAGTTCTTTTATAAGTAGTTCTATTGTAAGTATTTTTGTGTGTTTTGGTGAGCACATCTCTGTTAGGTACACCTGAGAAGGGAATTGCTGAGCCAAAGGGTATGCATGTGTTCAGCAGCCAAATGTTTTCCAAAATGGTTTGGCGTCCCCTCCTACCAGCAGTATGTGAGAATTCCATTTGTTCCATATCCTTGCCACACTTGATGTTATCTCTGTTTTTAAATTTAATCATTCCAGTGTGTATGTGGAACCTTGTGTATTTATAGGCCTTTTCCATATAATTTCCTTCAAAATGATGGAAAGGTGATATCTTCACATGGACAGACATTTTCTCTACCCTCTTTATAAAAGACTACACAATATAAAAGGCATAAGACAGGTTTTGGTGTTTAGTAGGCTTTGGGTCCCCAAGCCTGGGCTTCCTCATTATGAAATGCCCCCCCCCCTTTTTTTTTAAAGGAAAAAAAAAAAAAGTTTCATTCTGTCACCCAGGCCACCTGAGTAGCTGGGATTACATGTACATGCCACCATGCCTGGTTAATTTTTGTATTTTTAGTAGAGATAGGGTTTTACCATGTTGGCCAGGCTGGTCTCGAACTCCTGACCTCAAGTGATCTGCTCTCTTCAGCCTCCCAGAGTGCTGGGATTACAGGGGTGAGCCACTGTGTCTGGCCATGAAATTCCTTTCTTGAAAAACTGTTGTTGTAAAGAATGCAGAATATGTAAAGTGCCTGGCCCAGTGCTTAGCACAGCGTACACACTCAGGACATCCTAGCATTCTCTGTGATTGTTAGTTTGGTAAGATACACATTTTTACTTTAATCATTCTAATATGGATCAATCCCTTTTTAAGTGTTTTCCTTGATTTATAAAGTATTGCTGGGAATGAAAAAAATCTTTGCATATAAATAGAGGACATAATTAAAGGAGTGTGACGATATCTAAAACATTCTTTTCCAGACACATTATTGTCAGGAATAAGGTCCTTGGAATACAATCATTAGTTGAGAAGGAAGCTTCACATCATTTTGAGCTGACTGACCTTAACACTTGAAGGAAAATGTCCAGTATTTGTATGAGACATTGTATGACTCCATTTACATAAAGTTCAAAAACAGGCAAAATTAATTTATGATACTAGAAGTATCATATATATATATAAATATCCAAGTATAAAGAGAGGCACAAAGTTATTTTTTTTAGAGCAGAAAATACACTAGGATATGGTGATTTCTGAAACATGTTTTTCCCCATTCCTTCCAATAACAGGAGTTTCCCCCAGTTCCTTCAGAGGAGACATTGGTAATATCTGTTCTTGGCAAGTTTTTATAAAGGAAATGATGCTTCAGTAGCATACAGTCAATTTGGGAAATTAATTTCCTTAGGATATCATTGGAAGAAAAGAGTATACTTTTTAGAGGAAAGTAGGAATTGAAAGATTGTTACTAACTCTTTAAGTTGTGGTATGAATAAAACTGTTGTGCTTTGAAGCAAAAATGAGACCCCTGGCTACGAATCCTGAAGTCCCAGTTTTTGCATCTACTCAGTGTGGGGAAGAACTTCCCTGTTGAGGCTTGCATGACAGCATGAGGGATTTGAGCAGTTTGGGAAGTCTATGATGTGTATTAGCCAACTTTTAAAACCACATTTAAAGGTGAGTTAAACCTGAGTGTAGTCTAGTGGCTGCTTTGTGGTATTAGACATAATCAGTGGGTAATCCCTTAATGTATTGTCTGGGAAATGATTCAGCAAGAAATAGGCTCACTAGAGAAGCTGAACTGTGGCTTAATAAGTATAAATAATGATGGTAACATTCCACACTATGATATATGAACAGTATATGTTGAACATAGTCTCTAATTTTGATAACTGTCTTAATATATATTCCATCACGTTCCAGTCATGCATCTTTTTTGCATCACATCTCTCAAATCAGGATCTGTCTTAAATTCAGTAGTATGTCATTAACAGCATTTTAAAATTTCTTAGTGATACATAAAATAACATTGTTTTACAATAGATGGAATATTAAATGAAATACAGTAGAATATGGACTAACAATTTGAAAACTGCAAACCATAGGATTCTGAGCTGTATTTTGTGGCTCCCTGGCAGTTTCCTTGGGGATGGACCCAGTTCACCTGTTAGGGGTTTGAGTAGGAGTTCAGATATAGAAAGTGCTCTGCTGCTCTTCCAAAAAGATTTTTTAAAAACCCTATCTCAACAGGCCTTTCATTTTACTGTCATGATGTATCACACATGAACTTTCTGCTCTTGTGCACTCTTCTGACAGTAGAGGAACATAGACCTACTCTGCTGCTTTCCCCCATCCCGTACCCAAACACAACTGTCAGCGGTACACACTCTTCCAGTTTCTCCCAGGTGGTTACATGCACATTTGATATTTGATTTATTATCAATCACAAATAGTATCATTTTATATATCAGGTCCTATAATTTCACATGTTTTTAAACATATTTTACAACTTCTTCTAGATTAGTATACATAGGTGTGTGTCGTTTTTTGGTAGTTCTAATAGTGTTCCATCCTGTGAATGCCACAAGTGTTCTTCTCATTTTATCCATGGTCACACAATCATTAGCTGGGTTAATAAGATCACACAGTTATTAGCTGGGTTGCATTTAGGACCCCAGTCCTCTCTGGGCCCTGGTTGGTGTTTTGTCCTAGTAGTACTGGACTTTTGCATACAGATAAAGCTAACTATTGTAAATTAATCACTGTGGTTCCATTTTGCTTACATAAAGCCAAAACATTTCACTTAGAAATCATTCTTCCTTCTGCAGTATCATCATATTTTCTTACTAGCCTGTACTTATTTTACTAGGAGTGCTAGTTGCATTACTTTTTTTTCTTTTTTTCACCCACCTTTGAGATGGGGTCTCTGTCATCCAGCTTGGAGTGTGGTGGCGCAGTCTCAGCTCACTGCAACCTCTGCCTCCCAGACTCAAATGATCCTCTCACCTCAGCCACCCAAGTATTATAGCTGGGACTACAGGTGCACTTCTCCCTGCCCAGCTAGTCTTTGGTTTTGGTTTTGGTTTTGGTTTTGGTTTTTGTATAGACGGGGTTTCGCCATGTCAACCAGGCTGGTCTTGAACTCCTGGACTCAAGCAGTCTGCCCACCTTGGCCTCCCAAAGTGCTGAGATTATAGGCATGCGCCACCATGCCCGGCCTGCATTTTTTTTTTCTAACTAGAATGTGCTTTCCTTGGGAAAAGAGTTTTATGCATCTCTGGATATACTTTGTACAATAGTAGGTGTTTAATAAAAGTTTGCCGTTCCCTCCTGCCACTTTCTATCCCCGTCCTGTCCTGGAATGGCTGTCTTGGGAACACCATCTACTCTGACAAGACCTTTCTCACTTTGTGCTCCCAGAGCCTACTGTTATTCCACATATCTATCTCCAGACTCCTGGGTGAGCCACTTGTTTTCTTCTAAAAGAAGAAACCCTGTCGTCTTCCCTGCTCTTTCGGTCTCTGGCACCTTGCTCCTGTCATCTTGTCCTTTTGTCCTTGCTATGGCTCTGCCCCAGTGCAAAGAACCCCAGAGATCGGTGGCTTTCCCAGCCCTCAGGCAGTCCTTGGCTGTGGAATTCCAGCTAAACATTTGCTGGTTCCTGTGTTCAGGAATGTGGATATACACATCCTCTTGTGGATAATTGACTTTATGTGTGGCGAAATAGTGGCTTGGTCAAGGGCAACTGAAGGATGGGTACCTTTGAAAACAAGAGCATTAGGGAAAATTAATTTAAATGGAAATTTGAAGGCAGAAACCCAACTACTTTTTAAATGGATAATTTTTAAAATTAGGTTTTTAGCACTGGAAAATATTTCTCAAGGCTGTTCGTGTATATTTAGCTGCAACAACTGTGTCCTTGCAAAAATGCTTTGGTACAGTTCTTTTCATTTTCTTGTTTGTTCTCCTTGACTAGGTTACTGGAATTAACAGGTTTAGTGCTATGTCCTGTAAAAAGACTGTGGAATCTTCAGCTTTTTAGTAACTTGGTTCTAGAAAGGTGGCTGTCTTAGAAAACAGTCCTTAGTACAGTGTTAATGGGAAGACTCTGAATGAGTCTGGAAGTATAAAATACCCTGACTGGGGGGCTTCCATCAAACAAGGAATATGTGTTCATTGTAGAAAAATGAAATGAGACTTTCAGCCTGCACAAAGTAAAATACTTTAGGTCATATTTCTGAGGTGTCCGTATCTGTTGTTGTTCAGCGTAGGATTTGTTCTTGTGTTCATTGTGGTGGTTTATTTTTGTTTATAAAGTGAGAACAGCTAGCGTTTATTACCATGTATTGGGCACTGTGTTGAAGTCTTCCACGTATTCCTCACAGCAGTGTGGTGAGTTAGGTATTAATACTATTTTTCTCCCTATTTAATCTTCATCCCAATCCTGTGTGGTGGATATCATTACCACCCCCACTTTACAGCTAAAGAAACTGAGGCTTAAAGGAAGCAATATGCTCAAGGTCACATTGTTATAAGTAGTGGATCCAGGATTTCCAACTATTATTCTGTAATGACTGTTCTTAAAGTTGCCCTAGGCTGCCCTGGCAGGCAGGATAGAGCAATGGCAAGGAGTACAGAGTGTGGTACCAGACTGTGGATTCAAGCCACAGCTCCACTGCTTCCTACTGAAGTGTACTTGGGCAAATTGCTTCACCTCTCTTGTGTACCTTTGTGTCTTCATCTGTAAGATGGATAAATAAATAAAAGTACCTATATAAGATTGTGGAGTTTATAATATGGAAATTCAAACAGTGCTTGGCACATAGTTAAGTGCTCATTAATAGCTGTTGTTATTATTGTAACCCAGTGGTTTTTTAATAAATCTGTGTTACAGGTAGGAACGCTTTCAGCTGTGAGTAGTGGAAAACTTGAGCTTTCATAGCTTGGATAGAGGTGTATATTTCTCACCTACTGAGATGTGTGCAGGTGTAGAGAGTGTTGATGTTAATTCAGTTGTTCTGCAGTGTCGTCAGGAACCCAACACCTTTCTGTCCTGGTACACTACCATCTGTAGCACATTCACCTACTTTAGGTTCACAAGATGGCTTCAGTAGCTCTAGACATTACATTTACATTCAAGGCGGAAAGAAGGGGAGAGAGTTGAAAAGCCATGTCAGGCTCTCCACCTCAATCCTCCAATCAGTAAAAGCAGAAGCTGTCCCCAAATGTACTAGCAGGCTTGTATTTTCATTTCATTGGCTAAAACTAGGACGTGCCATTCCTTGCTGTAGTAGAGCTGGAAGAGGGTATATTCAGTGGTATATATATTCAAAGGGTATAGGGATCAGCACATGAGGACCTGTTGTTAAATTTTCAAGGAATTTGCAGTCTAGTTGATATCACCTATGCTTGAAATCTGCTATGTTGGGAGAATTTAAACCACAGAAACCAGCAAGTGGTACCCATCGTCCCTTTTCCCAAGAACTAGCTGTTAAAAAACACTTAACAGCACACTATTGGGAATATTTATTAGGTTGGCGCAAAAGTGATTGCGCCAACCTAATAACTCTAAATGCCAGCTTGAAGTGTGGCAGAGAGTAAAGGTGTGAGACGTAGGAATTGAAAAGGGTCATTGGGCCAGCCAGCAGCATCTACCAAGATCAGTGAACATTTTAAGCTCTTTTAATACCAGTGATAGCTGGAGATCAGAGCTGAGGGGACCTCTTAAGATCATCTACTATAGCCCCTTCATTTGACTAATGGGAATCTCAGGAAGTACTTTGCTGCAGACCCCAAAGCCAGAGAGTGAAGTGGCCCTCTTGGAGACTAGGTGTCCTTGACAATCCAGTGTTCATTCTCCAGCACTGAGGGCTTCAAGCTGCCTTTCTGATACCTGCCCTCCCCTCTCTCCCCTGCTCCTGGTGCATGCCCACTCTGCTCTTCCTTTTACCAGCTTCACAGTGCTGGGAAGCTTGACTGTTATCTTCCATTGGTTCACAGAAGGCCTAGTTTAAACTGATTTATTTTAGATTTTAGTGTATAGAACATTGGGCTTTTTTAAAATGAGATAAGCTTAAAGAATTTGATCTCTGCTGTGCTACAGTATAAACTAATGAGTGGAAACTTAAGAATTTACCTAATTTTGAAGGCATAATTTACCTAATACAGAAGGCATAAGCTTAGCTAAAGATGAATATTCTTTCTTTAAAAAGACTGAAACTTTTTTCATATGCAGTCATGCACTGCGTATATGATGGTGGCTGGCCTCATAAAATTATACCAATTTTTATATGCCTTTTCTATATTTGGTTATGTTTAAATATATACATATGGCCAGGTACAGTGGTTCACGGCTATAATCCCAGCACTTTGGGAGGCCAAGGCCGGCGGATCATCTGAAGTCGGGAGTTCAAGACCAGCCTGACCAACATGGAGAAACCGCATCTCTACTAAAAATACAAAATTAGCCAGGCATGGTGGCACATGCCTGTAATCCCAGCTACTCAGGAGGCTGAGGCAGGAGAATCACTTGAACTTGGGAGGTGGAGGTTGTGGTGAGCCAAGATTTCACCATTACACTCCAGCCTGGGCAAGAAGAGCAAACATCCATCTCAAATACACACACACACACACACACACACACACACACACTCACTCACTCTCTCTCTCTCTCACTCTTAACATTGTGTTACAGTTGCCTGTAGTATCCATTATAGTAATATGTTGTATAGGTAGGTAGCTTAGGAGCAACAGGCTATGCATACAATGTAGGTGTGGAGTAGGCTAAACCACCTAGTGTATGTAAGTATACTCTGAACTCCACTCAGTGACAAAATCTCCTAATGATTCATTTCTCAGAACCTATCCCCATTGTTAAGCAATACATGACTATTTTTATCTCACTCTCTTCTTCAGATTGTAAGTTCTTTGGGGACAGGCTTTGCAGTCTGACTTGTTTTCGTTCTTATGGAGATGGATATATGCGCAGCTGTGCATGTGGCAGGCACATAGCAAATATTTACTGAATGAATGACTCTCCAACTTACACTGGTCTCACATCTTCAGATAACAGAAAAGTAATCAGCAGCTGTTATCTTAGTGTGGACTCTAGTATGGAAATATCTGAATTAGGTGTTTGACTCTATAAACTATGTTCCCTGAACTGCCTAATATGATTGATGAAAAAGAGGCCCACTGATAAAAACAATGGCCTCACTGGTACGAAGACATGGGAAGGGAAGATGAGGTGGAGAGGGGCTTTGAGATTGAAACAGAACGTTGGAAAGATGTACATTTCCAGAAACAGTCATTGAGATATCGGTAGGGTTTATCCAGCCCCTCACTCTTTTTTAGTTAATCCAATCCCATGCCTGCTCTCTTCTCATGTGTTCACAGTAAAAGTTGAATGTTATTGAAATCCCTAAAATCATCATTTTGAGGAAGTCTTAACTAGGAAACAGACTTCACAGCTCTGTTAAAGACAAGAATATGTTTATGTGATTTTTATTTCTTCACATAACTGAATACTGTCCCTGACTGATTCTGAATGTGTATTTATCCACAGCCAAGCTACATCAGTGATGTGGGACCCCCTGGTCGAAGCTCTCTGGATAGCATCGAGATGGCCTATGCCCGGCAGGTGGGTGTGCTCACAAGGGAGATTCAGCCAGGAAAATCCTTTGTGAACTTCTAGGGGAGTAAAAGGGAACAAAAACTTGTAAAAGTCAAACCCTGAAAGCAAGTTTTGTTTTTTCATTTAGAGGACTAGTTAATATTTTGCCATAGGCTGCTGGAGAATTCTGTCAAATAGGGTAATAGAATGACTCACATTTGATTTGAGGAAATTGAAATCTGTCCTTTACACTGATCATGGCATCTCAGTTTGCATTTTTGGCAGTAGTCCCATGTACAGTAAACCTTCAGGGAACTGCACTGCTTAGCAGATAGAGTTCAATATTAACCGAATTACCTGATAGGCTGATGGTATTAGCAAATCCTTTTTTCACTCCTTGTTGAGAGAAATTTTCTAAATGTTTTTCTGCCTTGATAAGCATACTGTATTCACTACTTAATACCACTGTTGTCCTAGAAAAACTCATGATATTTTAGAGGTCATCTTCTGGTTGTAGATGATGACCATCCAATAGTATGAGTATGGATTGAGATGCTTTGTGATAAGCACAGGAATTCTGTTGAACTGAAACCGCTCTGAGGACCATACATACCTGGAATTGACTTTTTAAATAAAACAGTGCCAGCCAACTTAGGCATTCGAGGAAGGAGGCAGTGCCCATTTTTCACTCTGTCCATGAACCCTGCACCAGGACCATTCAGTCCTTTTGAAAGAATTTAGTCCTTTGCCTTGGTTCTTAGGAAGCAGCAGCCAGAGCCCTTCCATTGTCCTGTCATTCCCTGGGTTCTTGCTCGCTAGGACAGAGAGGCACAGAGCTCCCTGTGGTTCTTCTCCTCTCGACCCCGCTGCTCCCACTCCTCAGGTGTTTGGGAGGTGGCAGTTAGCTTTAGTATGTTAACCACAACGCCAGCACAGCTGGAGAGCTGGCCAGTGTGGATGGCTCAGCCACTCTGAGGAAGGAAAAGTTGGTTGAAGCTTCTGCTGGCCATTGCCTGCTTCAGGAGGTTTTAAAAAGAAAAGAAAGTAGATATCGTGCCATTTACTTTGCTTTTTGTCTTCAGATTTATATCTATAATGAGAAGATTGTAAATGGACACCTGCAGCCTAACCTGGTGGACCTTTGTGCTTCTGTTGCAGAGTTGGATGATAAGGTAGCACCTGGAGCTAAATCAAGTAGAAACTGGGGTCCAGTGTTCCCATGGGGTTAGCAGCTTGCTGACTTGGCTGAAATGTGCTGCAGAGACACTCCATTCTGTGGAATGAAATGTTAACTGTTCTTCAGAGTTTTATTTTAAATAACTTTGAGTGGTTTTCTTGATGGTGGATTTTTAAAAATGCATCTTCAAAAGGCCCTGCCAGTGTCAATTGATAGTCACAAGAGTTCCCTTCAAGCTGTATTTGGTTTGAAGTCGTCAGGCTTTTACTCCCCACTCAGCAGTTTCCCTCCTTACACAATCTAATGAGCTCCTTAATGAGAGCTGAATTGTCAAGGTGATGGCTTTTCATACCTATGAGCCCTTGAACTTGACTAGGTGAGGCCTTTGTGTGCATTCTCTTTATATACCACTGGTTCTGTTCCTCTGACACACACACACACACACACATATACATACTCTCTCACACACACACACACACACACACATACTCACTCACTGCCTTTACTTATTCTCCCTCACCCCTTATTCCTGGCCAGTTTTCTCCCTAGGGGGCAAAAAATTAAAAAAAAAAAAGTGTATGAATGACTAGGTGGGTTTGGCAGGTGGCTAGGAGGAAGGAAGAAAGGAGGGAAGGCTATTATGGAAACAAGCACCCATACACAGATTTTTTGTCTTTTCAAAAATTGCTCAACCCGGTGTGGTGGCTCCCACCTATAACCCTAGCAACTTTCGAGACCAAGGTGGGTGGACTGCTTGCACCCAGCAGTTCAAGATCAGCTTGGGCAACATGGTGAGACCTCTTCTTTACAAAATCTAGAAAAATTAACCGGGTGTGGTGGCATGCACCTGTAGTCCCAACTACTTGAGAGGCTGAGGTGGGAGGATTACCTGAGTCTAGGGAGGTCAAAGCTGCAGTGAGCCATGATCATGCTACTGTACTCCAGCCTGGGTGACAGAGTGAGGCCCTGTGTCAGAAAAAAAAAGCATCCAACTTTTTTCTTTCTTTCTTTCTGTCTTTCTTTCTGTCTGTCTGTCTGTCTGTCTGTCTGTCTGTCTTTCTTTCTTTCTTTCTTTCTTTCTTTCCTTTTTTTCTCTTTCATTCATTCTTTTCTTTCTTTTTTTTCTTTTCTTTCTTCTTTCTTTTCTTTTTTTTTTTGAGACAGAGTTTTGCTCTTGTTGCCCAGGCTGGAGTGCAATGGCAAGATCTCGGCTCACTGCAACCTCCGCCTCCTGGGTTCAAGCGATTCTCCTGCCTCAGCCTCCTGAGTAGATGGGACTACAGGCGCCTGCCACCACACCCAGCTAATTTTTTGTATTTTTAGTAAAGACAGGGTTTCACCATGTTGGCCAGGCTGATCTCAAACTTAATTTTTTTTAATAATAAAATATAAGACAATGTAAACAGAGAAGAAAGTAAGATTTCACCAATCATTCCACCACCTAGGAAGAGTCACATTTATCTGGACATTCTAAAATTTTAATTTTTGAGAGAGACCATGAAAACAGGCTTTTCTATTTTGCTTTGGAACAAGTATAAACCTGCTTTTTCTCCAATTGGTGCTATTCTCCAAGGACTCATACATTTAAAGTATTGCCAAGGGTTCAGGGAACATGTTGTTTTTAAGGAGCAATTTACAGGCAGGAGGATTCTGGGGAGAGGGAGTCCCAGCTGTGTGGTGGTAACACAGAGGAAAGAACACCCACTTCTTTCCTGGGAGGCGTCTTTTGAAGGGAGTGAGTGGGAAGGAAAATGGGAGGCTGTGACACTCACCAAGTAAGGTAAGATCGGTGGCCCCTGGAGCGTCTTTGGGAGGACAAAACCTGTGTTATTAAGTTAAACTCTTATTTTAAGCCTTAAGAAACTCAGATAACCTTGTAAGGACTGAAATGCAGCTCTTTGACTTTAAGCTTCTAGAACTTTGGATGACTATAAATGGATTCACTGTCTCTTAAGGGATAACCCGCTGAGATTCAGTGTTCTTGCGACTTCTGTGTGGTTTTAATTATGTATGTGGTTATGTCAGACCTGGAATAGTAATTGATCTGAAAACCAACTGAGGGCAGGGGTGGGGGTGCGCATTGGTGGATGGAACTCTGAAGTCTGGCCAGCAGAGGCACATCTTCTGCGCTGAGCTTAAGCCTAGCCGTCGCAGACAGATGACACTAACCTCATCCCCTACCTCATTTTGCCTACCTTGGAGGTCAGAGTACCACAAAGAACCAGATAATTTCTCCAGCCCTGCAACGTTGTCACGTGCAGTTTTGTTTACGTGCAGAACATTTCTGACATGTGGACCATGGTGAAACAAATGACAGACGTGTTGTTGACACCGGCAACTGACCCCCTGAAGAATCGCAGCAGCGTGGAAGTGCGCGTGGAGTTTGTCAGGCAGGCCTTGGCGTACCTTGAGCAGAGGTAAGGCAGCAATAGCACAGTGGGGCTGGCTTTCAAATCCCTTGCAGTCAACTGTTTCTCAAATCTTAAGTCATCCTCAGGCTAAGTGTGCTGTAGCTGGTATAATTTAAGATTTATTATGTTAAATTGAAGAAGGCTCAGAGTTGTAATCCTGTTTTAGAAATCCCGTTTCACTTTTCTACCAGGACTATTGCTGCAGTGGTATAAAAATCACACATTAAAAAATCATGGTAGGTGAGCACTGTTTGAATTCTTTTTCTTTCTCCATACTGTCTGTTATTAAGTGAGACCACAGTGCCTTAGGTCATAATCTTTTTTCTAATGTGGTTCAGCCATTACTCCTTAGGCTCTTTTCTTTTCTCTCCGCATTTTAATTTTACTCCGAGCCATGTTACCACCTTCAAACCCTAGGAAGACTCCTTTCCCCTTATTTTCATTCTGACTCTACTTGGTTAATCCCCACAACTCAGGGTCATTCCCAGCTGATAATGCCTGTGATTTATGCCTAAGTTTCTTTGCCACCTCTTCACTAATGAAAGTTGGTCGCTGAGGGGTTTGTGGCAGTGCCTTTGTGCCTAAAGTATTGTTCCCTTCATTAGTAGGATTTGTGTCATTATCCCACCATGTGGACACCTTCCAACTCTGAATTGGCCAGCATCGTTGTCATGAGTGTGCAATAGAACCTCTTTATTTTAGAGACAGGGTGCTGGGCTCCTCCCTGCTGGCCTGAGAAGAGAAAGCCCCGTTGAATACACTTGCTAAATTGCAGGCTTTTGCCACTGAGCCTCTGAACCTGCCAGCAGCCTTGTAGTGAGATCACCTTTTGTAAATAAAATAATACTTCATTAGGAAGTCAGAAGATTTCCTTGTATGTTACTGAGGTAATTCAAACTTGGTACAGCAGAGACTAGGTTTTTATACTAAATACTATGTTAATTAGACAAGAGCTACTGAAGTGAACACCATCAGACAGATTACACTCACTAGTCTCCATTCCCTGGTTAAGAAAAATCCGGAACTCGAAATGGTTTTTTATTCTCCATTATAGGCATAGGCATAAAGGGTATAAAATAATTCAAGCTTTGGCTGAATTTTTATGATTAAATTTTGGGTTTATCTATCTTCAGCCATAAAGAACCTACATACGTAGTAGCATTTATTTGTTACCAGTCAACAAAATAAGTCAGAATTTCTTATACTATATAAAAACTTCCAGAGTTTTTTTTTTTTTTTTTCTTGTGAGACAGGGTCTGGCTCTGTCATCCATGCTGGAGTGCAGTGGCATAATCTGGGTCCACTGCAACTTCTGCCTCCCAGGTTCAAGCAATCCTTCCAACTCAGCCTCCTCAGGTGTGTACTACCACACCCAGCTTTTTTTTTTTTTTTGAGAAGGAGTTTTGCTCTTGTTGCAGGCTGGAGTGCAATGGTGCAATCTTAGCTCACTGCAACCTCTGCCTCCTGCATTCAAACGATTCTGCTGCCTCAGCTTCCCCTAGTAGCATGGTAGCCCACCACCATGCCCACCTAATTTTTATATTTGTAGTAGAGACATGTTTCACCATGTTGTCCAGGCTGGTCTGAAATTTCTGGCCTCAGGTGATCCACTGGCCTTGGCCTCCCAAAGTGCTGGTATTACAGGCATGAGCCACTGTGCCTGGCCTAGGATTTTTTTTTAAGTGAGTGTAAGTGTATGATTGCTCATGACTGCTTTTTTCTTGATCAACCCTTAACATCGGTGCTTGACTTCACCAATGCTACTAGGTTGCTTTCCTTGGTTTTATATCCCTGGTAAGCCATTCCATGTCTTTTCATCTTTTCATTTAGTTTTTTAAATTATCTTGTTCCATTAATTTCTTTAACAGTGCTTCTTGGAGCTATTTGGGAATTTCTTGTTCATAATCATAAAGTTTATTTTTCACTCTAGTGGTATCATTCTCTGATGCCATCTTTTGTAAGCATTCATTGTCACCTTTGATAAAGTGGATATTTTAGAATAATTATACTCAGTTTTAAAATTTTTTTCGCTGCTGCTGATTCACTGACAGTATGCATATAATAGTTCAAGTGATGTAATGCACCAGATGGCAAAGTAGACCCGTCCCAAAATTTTTTCAATTATAAGGCTGAAATGTTGTGAAAATATAGAATTAGTCTGTCTCTTCCTTGCCACAGTCCAAGATTTGAGGCAGAATATATATTTCTTAGCCTTCAAGGAGTTTAGACTTCTTCAACTTAGGCCCTTGTCAGCACATAGACTGTTTTAATGCAAGTTGGAAGAGGCCACAGTAGGCACTTGTCCTGGCTGCTACAGGGCTCTTCAATCTGTTATCCAACCTCTTCTTATAAATACTTCCAGGCCTGGCGCAATGGCTTACGCCTGTAATCCCAGCACTTTAGGAAGCCAGGTGGGTGGATCATCTGAGATCAGAAGTTCAAGACCAGCCTGGCCAATGTGGTGAAACCCTGTTTCTACTGAAAATACAAAAATTAGCTGGGTGTGGTGATACACACCTGTGGTCCCAGCTACTTGGGAGGCTGAGGCAGGAGAATCACTTGAACCTGGGAGGCAGAGGTTGCAGTGAACCGAGATCATGCCACTGCACTCCAGCCTGGGCAACAAAGTGAGACTCTGTCTCAAAAAAAAAAAAAAAAACTTCCATTGATGGGGAACTCATTAACATTTATTAAATTTTGTTTATTTTTCTTTTATTTAATTTAATTAATTTTTTTTAATAGAGATGGGGTCTCGCTATGTTGCCCAGGCTGGAGTGCAGTGGCTATTCACAGGTGCGATCCCACTACTGATCAGCATGGGAGTTTTGACCTGCTCCGTTTCTGACCTGGGCCTGTTCACCACTCCTTAGGCAACCTGGTGGTCCCCCGCTCCCAGGAGATCACCATATTGATGCCGAACTTAGTGCGAATACCCAATCGGCATAGCATAGGAGTTTGGGCTCAAGCAATCCTCCCACCTCAGCCTCCAGAGTAGCTGGGACTACAGGCATGCGCCACCGTGCCCAGCTGTTTATTTTTCATTATAAAAATGATACATGCTTATTAAAATAAGACTTGAAAAAAGAGGAGAGGACCCCCATACCATCTAGAGGCTCCTATTACCTTATTATATTTCTTTTTTCCCCCTGTTCTTAAAGTATGAGTATTTTTTTTCATAACTGCATAATATTTCATTGAGTTGACCAGGTGTTGTTGCTCACGCCTGTAATCCCAGCACTTTAGGAGGCCAAGGTGGGCCAATCACGAGGTCAACAGATCGAGACCATCCTGGCCAACATGGTGAAACCCCATCTCTACTAAAAATACAAAAATTAGCTGGGCGTGGTGGCAGGCACCTGTAGTCCCAGCTACTCGGGAACCTGAGGCAGAAGAATGGCTTGAACCTGGGAGGTGGAGGTTGCGGTGAGCAGAGATCGTGCCACTGCACTCCAGCCTGGCAACAGAGGAAGACTCTGTCTCAAAAAAAAAAATTTCATTGAGTCTGTTTCCTGTTATTAAGATTTAGGTTGTTTGTTTCACTCTCTCTGTTGTTATACTTAACCTGGTGTTGAGCACCTGACTTTTTGAGGTAGTCTTGTTTTGGATAAGAACATACTATATTTAGAAAGTTATTATATTAACCACATATTTGGGTATCTGTAAAATGGACTATTTAATCTTGGTACGAAAACACTTAAAACCATTACAGAGGATTTTAAGAAGCATACTAGCAAATAAATGAAGAGGGAATGGTAGAAAACCATCATTTTGCAACCACCAGTGTAATAACTGGTTCAGCAGGGACCATCAATGGAAACTAAAACCGTTGAGTAAAAGATTGTTGGTGAATAGAATACATACATGACTTGCATGTATTGCCTCACAGACTACGTATTAAGTACAAAGAGAATAATACATTGTAATGGAGAAATCTGGTGGACACCTTTCAACCAAGTGAATCAAATCTAGTGTTACCAATAATGATGCAAACCTACTGCCTACTTCATTTTGCGATTCAGTGGGAAGTGCCAGCATTAGCTATGTAGGACTATTGGCAAAAAAATTGAAGCTGAATCGAATCGTGAAGAGATATATTCAGCTTACAAGACATTCTACAGGACAGCTGGCCGGGACTCTATAGATAAAAGGTCAGTGTCCAGCTGGGCATGGTGGTGTGCATCTCTACTCCCAGCTACTCAGGAGATTGAGGCGGGAAGATTGCTTGAGCCCAGGAGATTGAGGTGGAAAGATTGCTTGAGCCCAGGAGTTCGAGACTGTAGAGTACTTTAAAGGCATTTGTGGGCCGGGCATGGTGGCTCATGCCTGTAATCCCAGCACTTTGGGAGGCCAAGGCAGAGGATTACTTGAGGTCAGGAGTTCGAGACCAGCCTGGCCAAAATGGTGAAATCCCATCTCTGCTTAAAGTACGAAAATTAGCTGAGTGTGGTGGCCTGCGTCTGTAATTCCAACTACTTGGGTTCGCTGAGGCAGGAGAAATGCTTGAACCCAGGAGGCAGAGGTTGCAGTGAGTCGAGATCACACCACTGCACTTCAGCCTGGGTGACATGAGCGAGATTCCATCTCAAAAAAATAAGGGCACTTGTTAACAGACACTGCATTCCAGCCCGTGTGACACAGCATGACCCTGTCTCTTTAAAAAAAAAAAAAAAAAAAAAAAAATTATTGTCACGAAAGACAAAAGTAGTGGTAGAATTAGTGGAATTATCCTAGATTAAGGGAAAGTAGCATGACAATTATATTTTCTTATTGAGATTCTGGATTTAAAATGAAAACTGTAAAGGACATTATTAAGAAATAAATGTAGATTATGCTTTTGATAATAAATTAATGTTAAATTTCTTGGTATCATAATGATATTGAGGTTAGGCAGGAGAAGGTCCTACTTCTTCAGAGCCACATGGTAAGTATTTACAGATAAAGTAGCCCCTGATTTTTATAACATATTTTTAAGTGGTTTGGGGGGAGAAGAAAAGCACAAGTATGTATGTTATGTGTGTGTGGAGAGAGAAAGCACACAAAGAAATGTTAAAAATTGGTGAATCTAGGTAAAAGGTTATGTGCATTCATTGAACTACTCTTTTAACTTTTTGTAGGTTTGAAATTTTTCAAAGTAAAACATTTTAAAAGAACCCACTAGAGCATTAGGCTGTGAGCTGGAGCAATTATTATTCTGTATATCCACCCTTAATGTATTTGAAGTCTACAGTTGTGTTACTCCAGGGATTCTTTTGAGTTTCTGCAGTAATGAGAAATCTGTGATCCACTGCCCACTGAGTAAATAACGTAGTTTGCTTCATTAAGCATGTATTATTTCCTCTTCTGCACTGGGTTTGAAGTCTAGGCCCTGCCCTTCCAGCTATAGTCTAATGTTGTGGATGTGGGCATAGAGGTGTGTAATCAATGTTTTCAGTCTTCCCTGTTTTTTTCTTTAAATTTTTTTCAGTTATAAGAATTACACCCTTGTGACTGTCTTTGGAAATTTGCATCAGGCCCAACTGGGCGGGGTGCCTGGGACTTACCAGTTGGTTCGAAGTTTCCTGAACATTAAACTTCCAGCTCCCTTGCCTGGACTACAGGTACTGACAACTTTCTCTGTGTAATCAATTACACCCCCAGAGCAGTTGCCCTCAGATGGGCATTTTCAGTTAAAATGAGGATATGTGTGGAGACTGTGGTATGGAGATGAGACCAGAGAGAGATGAGGACAGAAAGTGAAGACCTCTTAGGAGGCTGATAATACAGAAGTCCCAGTGATGGTGGTAGTTGCTCAGCCCAGGTGGAGGAGAGTGCATGGGGAAATGTGACTGGGTTCTGGATGTTTTGAAAGTTGAGCCAGTAGGACTTGCTGAAGAACATGGATTTGAGTGTGAGAGGTAGTCAGGGATGACTTCTGAGATTTTCGGCTAAAACAGCTGGAAGAAGGGAGTTGAATGTGGTTTTTAGGATGTCGTCTCTCTTCTCAGCTCATGGTCCAGTTGGGGAGATTATCACACAGTATGCAGAGCCCTAAACTGGAGCCGTGTGCAAAGGGTGGCAGAATACAGAGATTAGCTTCATAAAGGGGTGAGATTCACACTTGCTCTTAAAGAATAGGAGTTTAACTTCAGGTTTTGGAAAAGATTATTCCAGGAGGAGGTAATACATGCACAAATGCATGGAGGCAGGAGAGAGTATCTGTAGGATTGGGTGCACTGTAGAGCTTGGCAGTCTTGGGGCCCACTAATGAAGGCCTTGAGTGCCAGGCCCAGCACTTTGGACTTAAACAACTCAAAGGGTTTACGTGGGCAAGTTCAAATCTGGATTTTACAAAGAATCCTGCTGAGGGGAGGGTGGAAGTGCCAGGAAAGGAGGCCTGAGGTCTACTTCTAGAGGAGCTGAAGAAAAGCAAAGAAAGAAGCGTAAGCATAGCCCACTGTGCAGAACAAATGACAAAACCAGACTTGGGATAAATTAAGCTATAGTATTCGGAGAGTGGGAGCGGACCTGTCTCTCAAATCCCCAGTGCCCAGTAGTACCTGACACCAAGATACTGAGTAAAATGTTTATGACGTTTTATAAACTTGAGTACTGTAAGGGTAGTCTCTTACTGGTCAATGACATCTTTAGCCCTTGCTTTGTGGGGGTTGTAGGAGTCCATGTGTGTACATTATCACAAAAGAACATCACCTAGTTTGCTGTGGGCCACTGGGATTCCATGGAAAAACTACAGGGTGGCTTTGGATCAGGTGGGGTACATAGCACTTTGGAGGAAAAGCTCTGGAGCCATACTGCCACTTAACAGCTTACTTGGACAAATGACTTAACCCCTCCATGCCTCAGTTTCCTTGTTTGTAAATCAGGGAAGAAGAGGCTTTTAATGGTTCTCACCACAGGGAGCTGTTCTGAGGATTAAGTGACTTAGTATAAGAAGAGGGGCTTAGCTCAGTTTTAGCACATATGAAAGCACTCAGCTTTTCCTTGTTGATTTTGAGCACTTACTCTTCCTCTTTTAGGATGGAGAGGTGGAAGGCCATCCTGTGTGGGCACTGATTTACTACTGCATGCGCTGTGGAGACCTGCTTGCTGCTTCACAGGTAGTTAATCGAGCCCAGCACCAGCTGGGAGAGTTTAAAACCTGGTTCCAGGAGTACATGAACAGCAAGGACAGAAGGTATGGTGAATGAGGTGGCACGCCCAGTGGCAGCCATGCAGAATTGAAGGGGTGACCTTCACTGTCATTATTCTCTTCCCTGCATGGGCCCAAAACAGGTTTCTGCCTGGGGGAAAAAGGAGGTTTTGAAAGCAAATAGAACTCTCTTGGGAATAAGGAGTGAAACCCATAAAAGAATGCCCCATTCTGACACTGTCTAGGCATGCATGCGTGTGTGTTTGGGAATGTTTCTGTTCCTGTAAGGAAGGGGCTGTTTCAGGAGCATGATTTGACTTGTTCTAAGTCTAAGGCATATCAAGGATGCTTTATAAAACAGGACATTTTAAAAATTACACTTTTCTTGTTAACAGTGCTTTTTCTGGTCAACCCAATATGGAAATATGTTGTCATGTACTTCTTAGCTTAAAGGCTAGAATTAGAAGTTAGTAAAATTGAAATGTAATCACTGAATTAATTTGTTAAGTCTTTAAGTTCTCTTACGTTAAGAAACTGCTAAGCATTCATTTCTCTTGGATTTTGCTAATGTTATTGGACTTAAGTTCATACTCAAACTGAGGTTATATATATGTACATGTATGTAGAAGAAATGATGGTTACTCTAGTTGTACTTGTAAAAAACTAGGATACTTTCCTTGGCAGCATTAATAATGTCATGTCAAGAGACTGCCTCGAACCACAAGCTCCTGTCTTGCTCAAGTTAGAATTTAAAGTAGGGTTAATGTCTTAAGGTTCACCCAGAAGGAGATTTGAGTGCAAGCTGTTTATTTAGAAGGTGATCTCACATGAATAAGGGAGTGTGGAGGCCAGAGAGGGGCTAAGACAGTTAAGGGAAAGATTCGCTCCTGTTCATTACTGCTTGAGTGCTGCTGGGGTGTGGAATGGAGTTCTGATTCCCTGTTTCTGACCTGCCCCTGAAGCCTCAGCAGACAGAAAACTGGCAGGCCAATAGGTGTAGGTGCTGGTAGTTCCAAGTCAAGTACAGCAGTGGTACCGAGGGGAGGGGATGGGGCAGAAACAGTGTCTCTTACCCCTGATGAAGGAATTCTTCCCTGTTCTCTTATGTGTTTGGGACCTGGGACGCTTTCAGATGCCCTTGAGGATCTTTATTGAGTGTGTATCTATCTATCTGTTCCCTTATGTCTGTAGATTGTCCCCAGCTACAGAAAACAAGCTCCGGCTGCATTACCGCAGGGCTCTCAGGAACAATACAGATCCCTACAAGCGGGCTGTGTACTGTATCATTGGCAGATGTGATGTCACTGACAACCAGAGTGAAGTGGCGGACAAAACTGAGGACTACCTGTGGCTGAAGGCAGGCACTATTTCCCCTGCCCACGCAGGGCTTTACCCCTTTTCTATGCTCATGTCCCCACAAAAATTTTTACCTGCTTAATGTATGATGCCAGTAAGGTGATCAAGACCAGCAGGTTCCTCGTCTCCTGGCCCCATTTTTTGTTGTGTAATTCCCAGCTCATCACCACAGCCTTAAACACAGCTTCCAGCTGACAGCATTGAGCCTGGCTGCTGCACAGCTACAGCTCTGTGCATGTGGCTCAGGGTGTAGTTTGTACCAATGCATATGTTTCTCTTGGGGATTTAGTTGAACCAAGTGTGTTTTGACGACGATGGCACCAGCTCCCCACAAGACAGGCTCACTCTCTCACAGTTCCAGAAACAGTTGTTGGAAGACTATGGTAAGATCCTGGACATAACCACCTTTCCCTTCTCTTGTCCACTTAAGATGAGTACTTCAGTTTTTCTCTGGGAAAATTTTTCATCCCTGAACTTTTGTCTTTCATTCAAAACTCCTGTAGATCTTCAAAGCAAAACACAGCAAAATTACCATTTCAAATTTAAATAAAGGGCATGTGGCCTTAAGAAATGCATAAAACTTATATGGTCATACACAATAATCTGTTTGCTCTAATTCTTTGATCTGTTCTAGTAGACGTATGCTCAGGGAGAGACAAAGAAGACTTAGCTGTTGCTTCCTAGTATATCTTACAAGTCACTAGATCTGAGCACAGAGTAGAAAGAAATTGCCTTCCTTCTTTTTGCCCCCCTTATTTAAAAACTGGGAAGAAAAGAAGATTCCAAATAGTGGTTAGCAGTTGTTGCATTCAAACTTCTGTGAATAGGAGTAAACTGAAGCTCCTTTGAAATCTTCATTTATCTCCTTAAGTGACTTAACAGGGTAAAGGAGATGAATACTCCCTTTGTGGTCCATTTTAAGGTCCTTAACTCTGTGTCTCTCCCACCTAATGCAAGCAGTTGGAGTTTTACAGCACAGTCACACTTTCTAGTCATGAGGCCTAGAGAAGGTGGAGAGGCCAGATCACATTTCACATGGCAGTTGACTGTCTTCAGGACCCCCTTGATCAATTCAGGCTCATGCTGGTGCTTTCTTCTGCCCAGCAAGTCCTGTAGGCCCACAGGGCTGCTGTCTGGGGATGTAGGTGCTGGTAGTTTTAGCACATATGGGCCACCGGTGAGCACCTTCCTTCTGAGTTGGTTTTATCTCCTCTCCTCTCTCCCCAGGCGAGTCGCACTTTACAGTGAACCAACAGCCCTTCCTCTACTTCCAAGTCCTGTTCCTGACAGCACAGTTTGAAGCTGCAATTGCTTTTCTTTTCCGCATGGAGCGGCTGCGCTGCCATGCTGTCCATGTGGCACTTGTGCTGTTTGAGCTGAAGTTGCTTTTAAAGTCCTCCGGACAGAGTGCTCAGCTCCGTGAGTATTTGAGATTGAGTTGGCAGTAATGTAACCACAACACATCCCTGGTGCCACAAAACCACAACCAATAAGGATTTGAGCAAAGGGTAGCAGTCATTTTAGAGCATTGTAGACAGCTGAGCATTTCAGATGATTAGTGTTAGGGTTCTTGCTTTCCCCCTGCATTAGTATTCCCTTGGAAGTTAACTATATAAAGTGCTGTTCAAAGTGCTAGCTTTGTGGCCAGTCTGATTGCCTGGAAAATAGTGCAGAAGAACAGTCCCTAGAGTCATGAGTCTGATTCCCATTAGGGCCCTTGCTTTAATGACATTGGAAACCCCAGCCAGCCACGTGCCTGCCTGCCTGGGATGAGAGAGTCAGGGGAGACAGAGGAAGTAAATGTGGATGAATGGCTGTGGGTTCCTTATTGGTGCAGCAGAATCATCCCAGAGCACATGCTGTAATGGTCAGTTGGATTATCTTTTCATTCAAAGACCAACATATTAGTAATTTACTGCAAAGAGCTGTTTTCTCCACTCTGGGCCTGGAGAGGAGGGTGGGGTGGTAAAAGGAACTGGCCAAAGGTTATATTGGCAAACATTGACTGGGCTGTAGGAGTAGACGCTGCTGGGTCTGTGGATTCAGCTTCCATAGTTTCTGGGTTGCATGGGTCAGTGGGGCAGTGTGGTGTGACCCATTCTGACCCCCACAATGCAGTCAGCCACGAGCCTGGTGACCCTCCTTGCATGCGGCGGCTGAACTTTGTGCGGCTCCTCATGCTCTACACCCGGAAGTTTGAGTCCACGGACCCAAGGGAGGCCCTTCAGTACTTCTATTTCCTCAGGTAACATTTGCCTTTGAACATTTACTTCAGCTAGTTTCGATTTCTGCCATTCTGAGAATGACTGTTAACAGACCTCATGTCCAGACTAGAAACTGAGTTGTTTTTTTCCCTTACAGGGATGAAAAAGATAGTCAAGGAGAAAACATGTTTCTGCGCTGTGTGAGTGAGCTTGTGATTGAAAGCCGAGAGGTGAGTGGGTTTCCTTTTCTCTCCTCCCCATGGTTTTCAGTGTGCATGTTCCCATGCTAATTCCGTACTGCATGTTTTCTTCAATATGGCTGTGGTGGATAAGGCTTAGAGGGTTTTTGGAATTTTCTTTGGTTTCTAACAATGAAAATATTTATTTCAGTCACACTGATTTTTAGTTGCGTAAGACTTATCCCATTCATCCCATTTTAGTCCCCTCTTTTCTCTCTGAAGACTTATGGATTATGTTTATATCTTTGTCCAATAATTTGAGTAAAGTTTTTTTCCTTCCACAGTTCGATATGATTCTTGGGAAACTAGAGAATGATGGAAGTAGAAAGGTGGGTTAAATGAATCCTTAGAGAAATGTTTTTAGCCATTGGAGATTAATAAATATCAAAAGAATACACTTAGATTTTAAGATTTAAGGTATGAAAAATGCAAATCTGAACAGAGTTGCTTAATTTAAAAAGTTGAATGAAAATTATGAGCCCAGATTATTACCTTGGTTGTACACACACTTATATCTCCTTAAAATACGTAAATTTGTGATTAGATAGCTTTTTTATGTTCAGAATATTCATTTGTTCATGCCTGTCGTTTTTTGAGCTGAGAATGCTATTATACGTTTCTGCCATTCTTGGCTCAGAAAACATGCAAGAAAAACAAATTGATTACTGCACTCATTCTCCCAAGATGCAAAAGTTACAAATGGACCTGACCTCCTTCAAAATGTAGTTTCCAAGGGTTTTGAACTCCACAGTGACTTTTGCCCATTGATTGTCATGGCAGGAGGGTCAAAGTTCCTGTTGTCAGAGACCAGTCATGACCCTGAATCTCTTTGGAAAGTCACTTGCCCCTCAGGGACTGACTTTTCTCATTTGTAAAAATGAGTAGTTTTGACCCAGCAATCTGTAGATGAGCTCACACTGCTCATACCACCTACCTCAGAAGAAAGGCAAGTGACAGTGCTGATGACAGTGGCCAGGCTTATTGGGTGATGATAATCACCAGGCACTGTGCTGAGAACTTTGCATAGTTTCTTTAACAGACTGCACTGGGGCCAGGAGGATCCCAGTGTGTATGAGTTGACAGAGCTGGAAACATAGATAAGACCTTATTCCCTGCTGCTTCCAGAGTGGCAGGGCAAGTCATCTCAACCTGGTCCAGCTCCGAGAATCCAGTGCCAGTGGAGAAGCAGAATGGCCAGGCAGAGATGTTATGCAGTTGCCTTCATTCTCCCAGGGTGCCTAAGGCCTCTCTCATGCTCTCCTGACCATTTAGTTGCGTTGAGTGGTGATGGTGATTTTTTAAAGAAATGTCCTGTTACCACTTGCCATGTGTTTTTTCAGCACTGAGTTCCTTTTGCCATCTGTCTTAGAACACAAATCCAAAATCCTTCAGATATTTTCTCTATACCTCCTGATTTTTCTCCCTAGTCCCTACTCATCAGCAAATTTAAAATCATTGATTTCACTGACTCTCTGGGTCATTTTGGAAAATTAGAAAGCCCAGATGTCTTATTGCTGACTCCTCTGTGCTTCCAGTAAGTCTGCCCTTTCACATGTAGTTTCCTTGATCTCTTTTATAGTTTTAATAGAACTTTCTATCTTCAAGAAAGCCAGAGTCTAGCTGATGAAATACATGCATTGCCCAGGGCAAGCATTTTTAGTTGAAGTATTTTTTGGATCCTCATTGCTTCTCTGTGTTTAAAATAATAGCTCTGTGCACCCGTCTCTCTCTTCCTCCCCCTCCATAATTTGTCTTGTCAGCCTGGAGTCATAGATAAATTTACTAGTGACACAAAGCCTATTATCAACAAAGTTGCTTCCGTGGCAGAAAATAAGGGACTATTTGAAGAGGCAGCAAAGCTGTATGACCTTGCCAAGGTAAAGTGTGCCCTCTACTTTCTGTACTTCACAGATCTGCCGGCCTTTCAGCATTAAATGCACAGCCGCTTCGACAGTGTTGTTGTGGTAGCACTCTCCCTGCAGAGGCATTTTCTCTAGTGCTTAGACAGTTAATGGTCCAGTCAGGACAAAATTCCCATTTTACAGAATTATTTCTTCTCATAAGGTATTTCTGGCCAAACAAGAATAGCATATTGAAAGGATGTCCTGCAGGCATTGAACTCTTGCCTCACTTGGCAGCAGAATTAGCATCCGTCACATTTTGATGGTGAAGCCACTGTTGAAAATGGCATTATGCTGACCCTGTGGCAGCCACAGACACACTGGGGAGCAGTGGTGTTAGAAAATAAGACATCCGTGTGCAGGAAGGAGTGAAAGAAAGTAAGACCACAGCTGGGCATTTTGAGAGGACTAGAATACATGTTTCTACCTAATACATATGATAACTGCTAAGGATTCTGTAACCTAAACAAGATTACATTCTCTCCTTATCAACTGAGAAAAGTAGGCAAAAAGACGGCTATAGGCCAGCTGCGGCGGCTCACACCTGTAATCTCAGCACTTTGGGAGGCCAAGGCGGCTGCATCACTTGAGGCCAAGAGTTTGAGACCAACACTTCCATCTATCATCCCAGAAAGTTCTCTTTGGTGGGCAGTGGGCATTATATAGTTGTTCCTTTTATGGATTACTTTATCGATTGCTTCCTTAATTTTCAAAACTTGAGCAGAATGCCGACAAGGTACTGGAGCTGATGAACAAACTGCTGAGCCCTGTCGTCCCCCAGATCAGTGCCCCACAGTCCAACAAGGAGAGGCTGAAGAACATGGCGCTCTCCATTGCCGAACGGTAAGCCAGGAACTGGCTCCATGGGACCCTGAGTGTGCTACTGTCAGTGCCAGGCCATCCATGCCCACCCAAATGTATGTTCAGCTTTACTAGGTGACAGCAGACAGCTTTCCAAAGTGGTTCTACTAACTCACCATGCCACCAGCACTGTGTAAATTCCTTCATCCCTACATCAGAATTAGCACTTGGTACTACCAGACAACATTTTTACCAAAGAAATGGGTATGAAAGGGCATCTCAAGGCCGGGCGTGGTGGCTCACGCCTGTAATCCAAGCACTTTGGAGGCCAAGGTGGGTGGATCACTTGAGGTCGGGAGTTCAAGACCAGCCTGACCAACATGGTGAAACCCCGTCTTTAAAAAAAAAGAAAGGGCATCTCAGTATTTTAATCATGCACGTGAAGTTTAATTCTAAGCATTATGCTCACCTGTATATTGTTGTATACTTTCATCAGCCCTCTCAAAGGCATTCAGGAGCAAAGCTAGTGATGGTTAGATGGGGGAGATTCTTAGAGGTGTGGCCAGTATTTCAGACTACCTGGATCACCAATGAGTACCTGAATTATCAGACTTTTAACTAGTTTAAGTCCCAGGCTGAGGCTAACAACATTGCTTTTTGCACTCGCTGTAGATATTCCTAGTACAATGACCCAGAGAAAACTGGGTTTGGGATGCTTTCCTGGGGTGACACAGAAGAACATTCTTTGGTCAATGAGATTTCTCCACCTAGCAAACAATCCCCAGTGATGGCCACTGGGCTTTTTGCCCGTCAGGACCTCCCGCCTTTCATGAAGACTGGTTGCTGAGATGATGGTCAAGGCTGGAGAACCATGCTCCATGTAGAGTACTTTTAGGTGGATTCACACCAAATCCACTATCAGTGCTTGGCTGTTTCAAAATAAACACCATTTTACACTCTTAATTAACTTTACCCAGAGAGCTCAAGAAATTTTCATGCTTTTTATTTTTTGTTTGTTTGTTGAGACAGTGTCTCCCTCTATCACCCAGGCTGGAGTGGAATGCAGTAATGCAATCATAGCTCACTATAACCTCAAACTCCTGGGCTTAAGCAATCCTCCCACCTCAGCCTCCTGTAGCTAGGACTACAAGTGTGTGCCACCACACCTGGCTAAATTTTAATTTTTTGTGGAGATGGGGTCTCACTGTTTGTCCAGGCTGGTCTCGTCTCTGACTCCTGGCATCAAGCAATCCTTCCGCCCCAGCCTTGTAACTGAGATTATAGGCATGAACCACCACACCCATTGTCTTTTTAAATGCTAGTCCACAGTCACGGATTACACAGAAGTTCCTGATAACACCCTCACTCCCCCCACCCTATTTTTGTCTTTCAGGTATAGGGCTCAAGGAATAAGCGCAAATAAATTTGTGGACTCTACGTTCTATCTTCTTTTGGACTTGATCACCTTTTTTGACGAGTATCATAGTGGCCATATTGATAGAGCTTTTGATGTAAGTTTCAGGAAAGGCGTTTGAAGTGCAAGTTAATGTATGCTCTTGAAAATCCAAAACACTTCATGGAATTTACTTAAAACAAAGGAGCTATCACCAGTATGTTTGTTAAATGAAGGACAAGTACAGTCCTGGGACTTTAAAGGAGTTTTCTGTGTTGCTTTTTTTTTTCCTATTCTTTTCCCCTTTAATCGAAAACAGAGAAGTTTCTCAAAGTAATTTGAAATCTCTGAATTTTAAAAATTGTGTCAGAAAATGAGGATAAGAATTAAGTTAGCTAGTTAGAATCAAAGCCTTTGTGTGTGCAAGGGGGAATGGCATTTCCTATGAAGAAGCCCTTTGGAGTATGTGAAGTGCTGACTTTCCATGTAGAGAGATGAAGTGACTGTGATGGTTGTGTCATATAGGGCTGGTGGTTGTTTTAAACAGATAATTGAACGCTTGAAGCTGGTGCCTCTGAATCAGGAAAGTGTGGAAGAGAGAGTGGCTGCCTTCAGAAATTTCAGCGATGAAGTAAGTTCTTTCTTCTTGAGTTATGGAACTCCTTTTTCCCCACTTCCACCGAAAGCTTTTTCTTTTCCTGTAGCTGACAGCTTTAAAAGTTCTAGTTACAGTAACTATCCAGACTGAGTTTTTCAGAGTGATTCCTTTTCAAATACCTTGGCCTGGCTTTTCTGTGAGTGTATACATCCCCAACAGATTATTGTCTGAATTCCTGATTCAGAAAATACAGTCACTTCAGTGATTGACATGTTCTTGGGAGAAACCAGTTTCTGGTTGATCCTGTGAGGTCTGGTTTAATTCTTCTATTATACACTTGTACTAGAGGGTATTTTAGTGCTTAACTCTGATCATCTTTAAATAGTTCCGTCAGGTGAATGAAACATATCATGATTCACTGCTACCCCTGCCCACCCTGATCTGTTTGTCTAAAGAAGCAAATACAGTGACCATGGACTAAACTATCACTGCATAAGCCCCAGAGCCACTGTCTGTCTTTCGAGTTTCTAGCACATTGCCAGTGTCTAGCCCAGGGTGCTCAGCTGGGCTGCACACTGAAATCTTTAGGAGAGTTTTTTAAAACCCTCATGCCTAGACCCCAGAGATTCTGCTTTCCCTGATATGGGCTGCAGACCAGACTTCCCTCAGTCATTCCACTGTGTGGCCCAGGTAAACTCTTCTCTAGGACTACACTTGACTCAGCTCTCGACATTATGGACTCTAGAACCAGCTGCCTGGTTCTGGGATGTCACTAGTAGTCTTTCAGTTTAAAATTGTTCCTCATTGAGCAGATGCCTATTATAAAATGTCTCTGGCCTGGTGTGGTGGTTCACGCCTGTAATCTCAGCCATCTTGGGAGGCCAAGGCGGACGGATCACCTGAGGTCAGGAGTTCAAGACCAGCCTGGCCAACATGGTAAAACCCCATCTCTACTAAAAAGTACAAAAATTAGCCAGGCATGGTGGTGCAAACCTGTAGTCCCAGCTACTTGGGAGGCTGAGGCGTAAGAATCGCTTGAATCTGGGAGGCGGAGGCTGCAGTGAACTGAGATTGCACCATTTCACTCCAGCCTGGGCAATGGAGGGAGAATTTGTCTCAAAAAAAAAAAAAAGTTTCTGTTTTAGAGAAGGAAGTAAACCCAGTTCTACACATGAAGAGAGG
Organism: Aotus nancymaae; assembly: GCF_030222135.1. NCBI lineage: Eukaryota > Metazoa > Chordata > Mammalia > Primates > Aotidae > Aotus > Aotus nancymaae. Next base: position 12,058,904 of record NW_026988443.1, read on the forward strand.
TGTTGACTAATGTGGTACACACAGTTCAGAAGGTCTTGCACCTTGCTGACCTTCCCTTTTTACACCTGCTTCTACCCTCAGCCACTTGCTCCTTTGTTATTTCTAGGCTTTCCTTGGATGCATCCTTCATTGCATCAGGGATTAAAGTAGTGCACCAGGGCCTGCCTTGTAGATGCTCCCAAGGACTCTGGTAGGGCCATGCAGATCCAATGGAAACAGCCCAGTGGGTTTGAAAGAGTGGGGAATGGTAGGAACTGTGGAGAACTAGTGTGTGCACCTGTACCTCTTGACATTCAAGTTCAGATTATTTAATGGCAGCCACTCTGCTGGCCAGTCCAAGCCTAATGCTGACCAGATATCAGCGTGCTTTTGGCTTGCTGCCCCTGACTAAGGGAGAAATGGTGTAAAGAAACAGGAACAGTGACCACCTGACCTGAGCAGCCTTGCTTGGGGTTTTTCTCACACTTGATGTTTCAGTGTTATCAGCTCCTTTTGGGTGACTGTGTGGCTCTCCACCTGGCAATGGTGAGGAGTGATGCGACCAGGCCTGCCCGGAGCAGCCCACCCTCCACCTGTGGTTGGCCCCAAAGGCTTGGTTCTTTTTCTTTACTCTGTGTTTCTCTCTGTGTAGATCAGGCACAACCTCTCAGAAGTGCTTCTTGCCACCATGAACATCTTGTTCACACAGTTTAAGAGGCTCAAGGGGACAAGTCCATCCTCGTCATCCAGGCCCCAGCGAGTCATTGAGGACCGTGACTCTGTAAGATTCCAGCGTTCGTGAGAAACATTGCTGATCACCACCTTTCTGGTTTGGAATCCTTTGCACTCTAATGAGGCCACATGACCCAAAACTGCTCTTTCTCCTTAGTACCTGGCAGCCGGATAAGTCTCATGTCAGGAGACTCCCGGAGGAAATCAAACATTAGAGGGATTGCTGCTCTTCTCAAGCTTAAAAAAAAATAAAAAGATGTGCTAGGTCTACAGATCTTACCTTTTAACAGATCAAAAAGAATGCTAATTTCTAGTTGACTGCATAAGAACTTCCTGCATATTTTAAAAGAGAAGTTTATTTTGTTAGTCCGAGCTCATTAGTGAATACTTTTATTAAAACCATACTTTATTTTTGATCAGCACATTAATGTGAACCCTTGTTTCTCCTGTCACTGTGCTCACAGTGACCATAGAAAGGTAACTAGGACAGCATTTTGTCCTCTCTCACAGCTGAGAAAACTGAGATGTGGAGTAGGGAAGCAGCTGCCCCCAGGTGGTAGGCAGGCGAAGGGGCCATGTCTGGAGGCTGGGGCTCTCTGACACCTGTGCACTTTCTGCTGCCTGTGGTACCTCCAGCAGTTCATGGGTCAAGTGGAATCCAGGTAGCTGGAACCCTGGGGCTCACAGCATATGTTGTCTGATCACAAAAAAGAGCAAAGGTATTTTTTGATCCAATTAAACCATAAGGGGACAGTCCAATGGTGTTTGCTTTTTTTTTTCGCTCCTTTTTTGAGGCAGGGTCTGGCTCTGTCACCCAGGCTGGAATGCAGTGACATGATCTCAGCTCACTGCAACCTCCACCTCCTGGGCTCAAACCATCCTCCTACCTCAGCCTCTCAAGTAGCTAGGACTACAGGTGTACACCACCATACCCAGCTGATTTTTGTACTTTTCATAGACATGGAGTTTCGCCACATAGCCCAGACTGGTCTCGAACTCCTGAGCTCGAGAGATCCCCCACAACTTCGGCCTCCCAAAGTGCTAGGATTACAGGCGTGAGCCACTGTGCCTGGCCTCATAATGGTGTTTTTAAAAATTACCTTTCCTTTAACCTTTGCACTTAATTTTTGATGAGACTCTCAGGAGCTCAGTGTCTAACATCAAACCTGGTTTTGGCAGCCAAGAAGACTTGAAAATCTGTCTTCTGCCTCCAAGGATGTCTGTGAGCTCTTTCCACTGTGACCTCACAGGCATTGTTGTTGACAAAACTTGTGCTTAGTGAAAGATGGCAGAAACTTCCACCTTTAGGAATGTGGGTAACAGTGCTCAGGAGTGGTCCACTGAAGTTGTCAGCCCTTCCAGGTGTACACCACAGCATTTGCCGCTCTTCCCCCTGCCCCTGGACAGATAGGAGCCTAGGTGCCCACCACCTGGCAGGACTCCTTTTTAATGATAGAAACCCAGTGCAGTGATGTTTGTGAATGTGAGTATTGAGGTGGTGGACACTTCTTGGTGCTCTGTGTGCCACTTACAGTTCAGGGAAGGGTTTGCCCACAGAGAAGAGCTGGTGCCCTGGCAGGCCATGTCCACATCTGAAGATCATTCACCTTCCTTTTGCCCACCACTCTCTGTTTTCTTTCTTTTTCTGAAAGGTAGGGGTGGATAGGATTAAGTAGAAGGTTATATATAAAAGCTGTGTGCCCAAGAAATCTGTAAGCCCACAGATGTCCTTGGTTTCATGGTTTAAAGTGAGATGCTGCCCAGTAAGAGGGTGAATCACTAGAGCTCATTTAACAAGAGCTCATGCACTTTTATTTACTTCTAAAGAAAATACAATGGGTATTCTCATTACAAAGTCATATTTCTTTTTATTTGGACATTAATAAGGACATATATTCGCTAGTTTGTTTCACACATCGGGTAAAAAGCATTCGCTTTTCAGTTTTCTTCTGGAATGGTTCTTAAGTAAGCCTAGTAAATGATTCTTGAGTTTTTCTTTAAAGTCTTGTTACTAGTCCAGAAAGGTGTCTATAGATTCTCCCTTTCTAGTCCAGATATAGTTTAAATTTGTAGGGTCACCTTTTCCCCTTCTGGAACAATCCAGGAATTCCATAAATACTGTTGCCTGGGGAAGGAAAGGCCAAGCATGTATGTTGGGAAGGGAGGAATGAAAGGAAGGAAGAAGAAAGACACATGGGAGGAAGAGAGCCAGATTGGGACTGCACAGTCACAGCCCTTGCCTTCAGTGTTACAGGGGCTTCATGGAGCTCTGGAGACTCAGATCCCTGTAGAAGCAGATAAACAGAAACCAGCCAGAGAGAGAGAGGCTCAGAAAATTGGAGCAGGCAGTTCTGAAGCTCAGGGCTGTGTCAAAAGCAAGCCAAATGTGTTGGGGTGAGGCGGCTTGCCTGCAGACCCATCTGCCTTTTGCCGAGTAGATGGGTTTGGATGCCTGTGGAACAGGGGCCTCTGGGAACGAGCTTTGCTAACTTTGTGTCATGCTGAAGGAATATGACAGAGGAGGGTACGACTGTCATCCACCCACCAGGGATCTGTCCCTGACACCCCAGGGTAGAGAATGGAAGAACATGAAACAGTGCCCTGACTTGAAAGTTAATGATTTCCTTCCCTTTCTTCCCTTCTCTCTCAGCAACTCCGAAGTCAAGCCCGAACCCTGATTACCTTTGCTGGAATGATACCCTACCGAACATCTGGGGACACCAATGCAAGGCTGGTGCAGATGGAGGTCCTCATGAATTAAGTGCCATGCTTTGCGGGCTTCTGGGTCTGCACACTGTCAGTACATCAGGCACATGGGCCCACTAGGGTGGGGTTTCTGGTTTTGTTTCTGTTGTGTTTTGGTTTGGTTTCTGTATTATGTATTTTTGTCAACACCAATAAATTTCTTTGATTTGTATTTCTTTTCAACATTCTTTTATTTTCTTTTTTCCTTTGAAATTTTGTTTACATTTTTATTTGTGTAATAGGGGGAAATGCTGTCACTAGCTCTTGGGCCAGGGAATGAGAGGCTATGTAGATATTTATTATTTGGTTAAATTGACCTTAAATAATTAAAAATTTACCCAAAATGAGCCAGGAAACAAAGCCTTTGAGAGTTACTTTTATTTAGGTATAATATTTCATATAGGAGAGTCACGATTCTTTTTCACATTTTTGTTTGAATGTGAAAGTCAACCTCAGCCTTAGAAGATGTAAAATTTCTGTGTGAAATATCAAGCACTCCATGTCCTCCTTTTCTCGGGTGTGACTTTAAGTCCATATGGTTCAAGACCATCCCCCAAATCATCAGCTCTGATTGCAGGATTCATCAGTTTGCTTTCCTGTAGCAATCCCACTGGAGATAAAAAGCATAGACCTAGAAGAAGCCTTAAGAAGGAAGGTTGCAGGTACCCCAGCTTGCATTTGAAGGGGTAAACCTCGCCACTTAACCCCTCTGTAGCTGCTCTGCTGTGAGTCTGACTGCTCAGGCTTGTACATGCCCCTCTTTCCTCCTCTGGTGGTCAGTTCCTGTGCTCAGACAATCCCCACCCCCCTTCCCTACTCATGAAGGTAATTGAGCAGGCAAGCTCATGGGTCATGTGCTAAGTCTGTAGTGTACAGAATTCAGACCACCACATGGCATCGGCACCATGGCTGTTTGCTCCCTGAGCAGTAGTTGTCACCCATGATTTGCTCTGTTTCTCCCACCATCAGTCCCAAAGCCTTGGACTAAACCAGAGAGGAAATTAGGTCATGTTTGTTCCTGAATGGGCCAACTGGAGCCTTGAAACACTGGGCAGCGGTCTGCTCTGCTGGTTTGATGGATGGCTCCTGAGGTGGATTCTTTGTACCAGTAGAATGTTAAGATCCCCAAAGGTGCCTTTGCTTCTAGGAAGAAGTTTCTGTCTTGTCACAGGGTGTGGTCACCCTCACCATCCTCCAGTTGTTAAAATAATTGTTACCTTGTCTTTTGGGAAGAAATTATCTATAGATAATGGGACCAACTGCTGCCCATCGTAGGATTCCATGTTTGAGGAAGGATACAGCCTGAGGGTCAGTGGGGCTGTGTTCTGCCTTCTTCCTCTAGACCCCTCTTGTCACCCTGGAGGACTGCCTTCAATTGAGCTTTACTAGAAAGTCTCGAAAGATGAGCCCTGCAGGGGACTTGATTTAGCAAGTTGTGCCCTGTTTATATGTGCTGATTTAAGCTAATCAAATGATTTAATAGTGCTTTTTTAAAAAGAGTACTCCAGGCCAGGCATGGTGGCTAACACCTGTAATCCTAGCACTTTGGGAGGCTGAGGCAGGCAGTTCACTAGAGATCAGGGGTTTGAGACCAGCCTAGCCAACATGAGGAAACGCCATCCCTACTGAAAAATACAAAAATTAGCTGGGTGTGATGGCAGGTGCCTGTAATCCCAGCTACTCGGGAGGCTGAAGCAGGAGAATCACTTGGACCCAGGAGGCAGAGACTGCAGTGAGACGAGATTATGCCACTGCACTCCAGCCTGGTCAACAGAGTAAGACTCTGTCTCAAAAATAAAAATAAGAGTACTCTGGATTTTACTTAAAGTGCGACTTAGTGCTTTGTTTTTCTAACATTAGATTTTACTTGCAGATAGAAATATAACAATGCCACAAATGAGAAAGCTCTAGTTGTTTACATGTTTGCTCCTGACTTAACCTCTTCTTCACTATCCCATGTGAATCATGAATTTCCCTTTCCTTGCATCATGCAGTCCTGGTTGTCCCAGATAGAACTGCACGCCAGCCCTGCATCCAGGGGAGGAGGTACTTTGACCTATAAATGAGTCTTACAATGAGACTGGAGAGAAAAGCATCCCAACCTTGATCTGCTCTGCTAGGGGAGCTGTAAGCTGGGAAAAAAGTGGTCACTGGTTAGCAGTTGAGGACTTGCTGAGAGAGACATTTGTAGGAGAAATAAGGTAACTAGGTTCTCAGAAGGGCCAGGCCTCGGATGGAGCAAATCCCAGTTCTTGTCCAACATGTTGATTCTGTGATTGACCACAGGCTGTTGGGACTCTGCAGAGATGAGAAACAGGCTGAATTTGCAAGGCCACAACATCAGGTTGCCATGTACCCATCCTTATAGCTTATGCTCAGAAGTCATGACCCTGTGACAGGTTATTAGCTTAAAAACTCATCTTCAGCTCACTTTTTCAGAGAACTAAAGCTTTCCTTAGATATTGGGACAGGATTTCACTATTTACCCAAAGGAATTAAGAGAAAGTGTCACTAGGCATCTCTTGTCTTCCAGATGTGAGATTTCCATCTTTCTAATGAAATCAAGGGTACCTGGAGACTGTCAGGGTTGGTTCCTGTCTCAGAATGGCTCATCATAAACTCACTCAAAGGAAAGTACTGACTTGATCTGGATCCTTTTCAGAGGCCTGGAGATTTAACTTCACAGATTCTGTTACTTTGGCTTAAAAAAAAAAAAACTCTTGTCTCCCCAGCTTCAGAGGGAAAACTAAGCGAAACTGGTGAGCTCTGCCACAGCAGACGCCTTGCCTTTATCACTCATGAGCCGGGTGGGCTCATCAAAGAGCAGGAAGCGCCCATTTACACTGGGGCTGGGATGGAGACCCAGCTCCTGCCCTCCACGAACTTACAGTCTAGTCTCTTAAGGACAATTTGGCAGCCACTGTTACTCTTTTGGTGCATCATTCAAATCCTAGGGTAGGCAACTGTAAAGCAAAGAACTCTAGACTTTTCTGCAGTGTCCAGCATTTGCTGACTGAAAAAAATCCTGAGGATGATTATTCTCTCTTTGGATTTTTACCCTTGCCTGCTCCTGGTCAGAACCCTTAATACTAAATTTAGCAATTATATGCAGCTCTGCCAACATCCTACTGCTTTTGACTGGATCTCTACAATCCTTTTTCTCTATTAGGCATCAGAACCTTTGTCTAGTTCATTAGGTAGTTCATATCGCTTGCCAGATTTCCAACAGGCCACTCAGGAAGTGACTTGAGCATACTGAATGCTGAGTCCGAGAATGAAGCCCTGGGCTGGCGGGTTGCCCCAGGCCTGCCAAAGTCTTGGCAGTCCCCACACTGACTACGAACTCTCCCTTAATCTCAGTTAGCCGGGAGAGGAATTGAGCCCTGTGTCAGCAAATTGGGAGAAGGCATTACTTATAAAAGTCTTGATGGAAATGTGCATTTTATTTCAGAATTGGGCTTTTGCTCCTGCATCTCAAGAATATCAGGAAGAACTCAGCATCTCATTCAACAGGAGTTGTCTGGAACTGTACAAGAAACTATCCCCCATTCTTAATCCTATGCTGAATACAGAAGTCATCCCATCTCCCGTCATCTTCTGACAGTTCCACAATATTTTGGTATCCCTCACAGGGCAGGGACTGGAAGGAAGTCAATCTATCTTTCTGCCACTTGTTTCCAACTGAAAAGGAAAAAGCTTAAAATTACTAGCTAAAGTGTTCTGAAAAGAGATTTCAAGTGGTCTGTGCTGCTTTTTGCCTTGTTATGCACATAACTTGTGATTGGCCAGATAGGCCACATGTGTTTATCAGCCAAGGTTCAGTTTCAGCAGATCATTTCAAAACCTCTTTGTGTGCTGGGCTGTGCTAGGTAGCTGGAATATCCAAAGTAAATCAAGCACTGATTTGTTCCAAAACTGGGCTCACTTTTTCTCCTCTTTGGACCAGGATCACCTAAGTGAAGTACTCATGGTTCTAAGTTGCTAACCCAGGGAATGAGGATAATTTCCTGTCCTAATCTTGGTTTTTGAAATATGCTTATCCTGTGTGCCCTCCCTGGGGTATCTGGCCCACAGTGGATGGCTCAGCAGATGTTTGAATGAGCAGATGCTTTGCTTTGGCCTCCTGTGCCAAGCTCCTCCCCACATCCTCTGGATCAGCTCCGTGTGCCTAGATTCAGACTCTGTGACTCAGCTTGGGGGCCCCTAATAGGCATTCAGTCTGAAAGAAGGTGGAGGAGAATAATGTCTCCTAGGATCAGATGAGTCTCAGGGCTGTTCCCTCAAAGACAGAAACTTGCACAGCACAGGGAAACATTGAGAAGGGGGTGGAAATTTGATTTACTGTGAATAACGAAGGCTGGATCTTTAAAAAGAAAAAGGGAGGGGTGCTGGCAGAAACCCAGCACTGCGCTGGCACACTCTGTGTGCCCAGCTGCCTTTGCCCTTGAGCTTCTATTTCTTGGGGATGGGGAGGGCAAAAAAGTTTGCCCCAGACACCGGCTTCTGTTTGAGCAGGAAGTAGGGAGCCAGTGATCCCAGAGGGGACCTCAGCATCAGAACATATACTTTGGTGGCCTCAGCAGACCTGGCCTAGAGAGGCCTTCAGGTGGCACCGAGGGCTTTATGGCCTGCAGGTAAGGCCCTTCATGTGGGTCAGACTTAGCAAATAAAATGTAGGACACTCAGGTAAGTTTCAGTTTCCGATAAACAGTGAAGAAGCTCCCAGTGTAAGTATGTCTCAGTTCTGTGTGGCTGCCCTATCTGGGCTTGCCTCTGCTGGCACTTGCTGCCCTGCCACTGGCTGCCAGGAGCTCTCCAGAGGAATTGGATTACCCTGATTTTGTGCATTGTTTGTGCTTGTGTGGGCATCAGAAATGACCATGAGATATGAAGTCACTTGAGAGAGGGCAGTAACGAGTTCAGTTTTGAAGAGCTAAGCAGGCAGCTGAGCGGGATAATGTGGGCCCCAGCTGACCTCAGTGGCTGTCATCTACTGGGTATTTTTCCACCAGGAATTTCAAATACTGTGTATTTTAGAAAGAAAGGAAAGAGGCAAAGTACAGTACAGCCTTTTCTCACTTGATCAGGAATTTGTGTTAGAAACTCAGTGGGGCAGAATTCTTTGCATTTTTCAGTTGGCTGATTATTTTCCTTTTTTTCGTTTTTGCTTTTTTTTGAGTCACTCTGTGTGGTGCTTGTGGGAGTAGGGAGAGGGTGGGAGACCGTTAGTGGATGTGTTCTGCATGTTCCTTTCTGTACAGTAACTTCTGCATTTACTCTGTTTAGGATGGTTCCTTCACCACCACCCCTGTCTGTAGCCAGTAAATTTCTGGAATGTTCTCCCAAAGTGCCATGTGCCCCCTTTGTTCAGTCCTTCAGTGGAGCAGAAACCTCTCTCAGGCCTTTCCTGGGAATATCCTTAGCTGAGGCACAGCCTGGGGGCTCCTCAGAAGGCAACAGAAGTGCCTCTACCTGGCCTCGGGGGTTAATGAGCCAGGCCCTTTCTCCACTCCCTGCAAAGAAGGCTCCTAAGGCCTATCCGGTCCCTGGGTCTGCGAAGTCCCCAGAGGTCTCTGTAAGTACAGGACTCCCATCCCAGCTCCAAAGTTGTGCTTTCTCCCCCTGATCTTCAGAATCCCTGGGGGGCCGGGAGAAGGTCAGATTCTGGCTGCAGGTGTGGTGGGTCAGTAAGTCAGAAGCATTCTGATGATAAACCCAGCATGGGGCATGCATTCTGGGGCTGGGAACAGCTAATATATGTAACCCCTTATTTTAGACCTTCAGTGGAAAGCATTTTAAATGGGGGTGAGAGCCACTTATTGGGCTTGGGGAAGGGGAGCTGGAATTTGGGGGCCATGCTTTGGTGGGGTGGCAGAAGAGGCTTGGGCCTGAGCTTGGGACAGATGTCTCCTGCTCTCTTGGACAGCAGCTGTGCTTTTGACCAGGGTGGGTGTTTTCAGGATCTGGGGCATGGGATTCTGCTGGAGGACATGCAGCTGGCTAAGGAGGTAGGGTGTTTATATCTCTCCACCTGGGGACCTGCCCTAATAAGGAGCCCTGAAGTCACATGGGTCACCTGCCCAGTGGCCCATGTGCTATCCCTAAAGGGGCTCCACAAAAGAGTTTCAGCCCCTGTCCTTTGCCTGGGGCCCTCAGCTTGTGCCAGTATCTGGGGGGCCATTTCCTGATAAGTCACCTGAGCCTCTGGGCCTCATTCCAGTGCCCCTCAGACCCCATCAGCTGGTTTAATGGCCTCCTGTGGGACTTTGCAGCACCTCCTGGAACTGGGGCTGGCAGCCTGTGGCTGTGGAGGGGAAACTGTCAGGGGGTGGGAGTGGGTGGAGAGAGGGCCTCTGTGGCCCTGTTTATTGGGGTTTCTTAAGAGCTGAAGGCTTTTCAGTGGATCCTTTCTGGGTCTTCAGTTAAAACCATTAGAATGCCATCCAGATGGCAAAGGAAGAAGACAAAGTTAAGGCCATTGGTCACTCCAACATAAGAGGCACCTCAGCTGTTCCTGGAAATGGCCAGGTTTGCATAGGAGCCCTGACAAACAAACAGCCACAGAGAAATATGAGGACTGATGGTGGGAAGTGAGGCCTCAGAAGCTGGGGAAGCTGCCTGCTGGCAGTGCTGTTGCAGGGAGAGATATTTTCATTGGGGAGGTTGGCTGGAAATTCTTATTCCTCAGTTTTCCCTAACATCTCCTTCCAATAGTGCCAGTCCAGAGGCATCACCCCCACCACACCACTGACCCTACCATACTCGGTGTGGGTTTCTGATTAGCTTGGCAGCTGGCTTGAAGTTTTAGGAAAATTTAAACCAAACCAAAAAGAGCACTTTGTTTCTTTAAAAGCAGACATTTAGGATTTGGCCCTCTGGTGGCTGGCAGCTGTCAGTAGCATCAGAAAGCAGGAGAACGTCAGACTCCTTTGAAAACTAAATTCTGAAAGTAAGGGCTCCACAACAGCGGGAGGTGGAGGATGGGAAGAGGGAAAGGTGAGGAACATGGGATGACCGTGCCCTGGCCGGAAGGAGCAAGTCCTGGCCAGGCAGCTACCCTGAAAGGCTTCAGAGCTTTGGAGCTGTAAGTCCTTCCATTGCTCTGAACCAGTTTGCTCTTAGAGGAAGCAGGCATGCCAGTTTCTATTCCAACAGGCCACTGGGAAGAGCAAGTTAAAACCACCTGTCTGGGGCTGGGCGCAGTGGCTCACGCCTATAATCCCAGCACTTTGGGAGGCCGAGGCGGGTGGATCACGAGGTCAAGAGATCGAGACCATCCTGGTCAACATGGTGAAACCCCATCTCTACTAAAAATACAAAAACTAGTTGGGCATAGTGGCGCGTGCCTGTAGTCCCAGCTACTCAGGAGGCTAAGGCAGGAGAATTGCTTGAACCCAGGAGGCGGAGGTTGCGGTGAGTCGAAATTGCGCCATTGCACTCCAGCCTGGGTAACAAGAGCGAAACTCCGTCTCAAAAAAAGGAAAAAAAAACAAAAAAACAAAAAAAAACCCCACCTGTCTATTGCCTGTCGCACAGTGGGCGCTCCATAAATAAGCGTTAATTGTGGCCACCCAGCTCCCAGCCTTGTGTAATTGGTCTCCAAGGCTATAGGTGTGTCCTCTACCACTGGGCTTCTGCCCTTCACAACAGGGTCTGCACATGAGAGCAAGTCAAATCAATTACTCCCACCTCAGGGATGCCTTTTTTTTTTTTTTTTTTTTTGCAAGAACCAAAATTAGGTCAAAATTGATGAGCCAAAAATTTGCTAATGGGGACAGGCATTGACATGTCAAGTTCAACTTGTGGTTCTTATTTATTTAGGAACTGTTAAGTGGAGAATGCAGTTCAATAGATGTTTAAGGTTCTACCCTGTGCCAGGCACTGTTCTAGGCACAGGATCACAATAGTAAACTGAATCAAGGAGCTTCCTTCTTACTGGACTGAGTGATAATAAGGGGCTTCTTCCCATAAGGGTCTCTCCTCCCAGGCTAACTCAAGAGCTTCGCTTATCCGTTCAGCACCCACCATGGCCCTTGAGGCAGGGTCCTATTCTGTCACCCAGATTGGAGTACAGTGGCGTGATCTCTGCTCACTGCAACCTCCACCTTGAAGGCTCAAGCATCCTCCCACCTCAGCCCTCTGAGTAGCTGGTACTACAAGCACACACCACCACACCCAACTAATTTTTATGTATTTTTTGTAGAGACAGGTTTTTGCTATGTTGCCCAGGCTGATCTTGAACTCCTGGATTCAAGTGATCTGCCAGCCTTGGCATCCCAGAGGACTGGGATTACAGGTGTGAGCCACCGTGCCCGGCCTACTGTGGGGTGATTTCTGACACTAAGGTGCAATCCCTGCTTTCTGAGTTTCACTGTGTTTTTGGGGAAAAGAGAGAAGCAGGTTATGTACACGTACACACAGACACACCATAATCAGATAGGAAGACTTAAAAAATGCCACAAGGAGCCAGGCATGGTGGCTCACACCTGTAATCCCAACATTTTGGTGGCCAGGGCAGGAGGATCATTTGAGCCCAGGAGTTTGAGACCAGCTTGGGCAACATGGTGAAACCTGGTCTCTATTAAAAAATATATATATACAAAATTTAGCCAGGTGTGGTGGCATGAGCCCATAGTCCCAGCTACTTGGAAGGCTAAAGCAGGAGGATCGCCTGAACCTGGGAGGTGGAGGTCAAGGCTGCAGTGAGCTGAGATTGAACCACTGCACTTCAGTAGCCCTGGTGACACAGCAAGACCCTGTCTCAAAAAAAAAAAAAAAAAAAAAGCCACAAAGGGCCATATAAAGGGGAAAGATTTCCAGTGGCCGGGGATGCAGAAGCTGTCTGCAAGTGACCGGAATTCAGACCTACAGAGATGGGGGAGCACTGCATGGATGTGTCCATCCTGCTAGCCCAGGATGCAGGGAGCCCCAGGTCCTCTCGGCCTGGCCGCAGCTGGCCTGCTTCACGTGCCCCAGCGGTGTCGTGCAGCTGTTAATCTCTCCCATGACCCTGAAGCAGGAGAAACAGCAGGACTCAGGTGAGTTGAGGGGCCTGCCAGAGGTCCCAGGCCTCATGTTCATCCCTCCCCTGGCCAAGCAGAAGCCTGACTCTAGGGCATCTACCTTGTTCAAGAGGTAAGTTTGTGGTGGGTATGGGGGGGACCTAGGGTGTATGTGGCCCATGAGACAGAGAGAGGAGTCAAGGGTGGTCTGACTTGGAGGCACACACTTGTCTGTGCAAACCAATGATTATAAGGTTGCCTGTTGTCCTTGGGCAGTGAATCCAGCACAAAAGGGCTAGTAGCCAGTTTATGTGTTCCTGTCTCTAACCAGGAGAGAAAAAACTCTTTAAAAGTCTTTTACAACATGCAAGATAACTTAAAAAAAAAAAAAAACTTTAGATCAGCAACCCTTTTATCAAGAAGAGCCAGATTCTGTACTGCACACAATTTAGTTACCATGCTCTTTCCTTGAGCTTACAGCGCCAGCTCTGCCGTTCACAGCCCTGGCTTCATCTTACAATCACCCAAAGAGTTCTCACAGCTACTGATTTCCAAGCCCCTGTCCCCTGAGCGTCCCACTTAACTGGCCTGGGAAGGGGCCAAAGCACTGATTCTTGTTTTTTAAAAGCTCCCCAGGTGATTTTCATGTGCTGCTAGGGTCAGGAACCATTGCTGTGACTGAAGCAGGGAGTGACGAAGTAGGCCCGTGGACCTTTCTAACTATGGAAATCCCCCAAACCCCTTCTCCAACACAGATTTTCATACAATGTCTGAGATGTACTAAATAGGAAGATGCAAATTGTATCTGGTTAGGGAAAAACATGCACCATGCCAAGTCCCATTGGGTCAACTTACCCACTCTGTACCCACCAAGGTCAATGCCAGCCTGGCTGTCCAACATGGTTTTCGATGATGGGAACTTAACAGTAAAAATGGCATCAGAGGCTGGGCGTGGTGGCTCACACCTATAATCTCAGCACTTTGGGAGGCCTAGGCGGGTGGATCACTTGAGGCCAGGAGTTTGCAACCAGCCTGGGAGGTGGAGGTTGCAGTGAGCTGAGATCCTGCCGCTGCACTCCAACCTGGGCAACAGAGTGAGATCCCCTCTCAAACAAACAAACAAAAAAAGGCATCAGATAAAGAACGTCATTGTGTGTGAAGGGCTCGGGGAGCACATTTTTTAGGAGATCACAAGTGAATGAGCACTTGACACCTCTGGTTGGAGCCCAGGGCCCTGATCAAAAATGCTCTTTCCCAGTGACCGGCTGCCCCGGCCTTTCTGCATTCACCACTGGCAGGCAGATTCCCTGAATGGGTTTGTCCCAAGCCTCTTCAGTGCACTGTGCTTCACTAACTGCAAGCTCCTTCCAGGTAAGGAGCCGACTTCTGTTCCCTAGGCCACCCCTCAAACTTCCTACTGTGGGGCTCCATACCCTGCAGCACCTGCACGGAGCCAGAGCACAAAGGTCCACCGTGGCCCCAGCCTGGAGTGCAGACTCCCCTTGGAGGCAAGCCCCAGTGTGCTGGGTGACCATTGGCAGAAGATCCTTTAGAACTCTGCTTTGGGGTGGTAAGGAGGTCAGCCGCTTATTTTAGGTGTCTGGTGAAGGGTCGGCCAGATTATGTGGGAGAGCTTCTGGACATTGAGATTCCAGGACTCTGAACGTTCTCTGCTTTTACATGTATGCAATGCCTGTCAAGGCCTGAGTGCTGATGACTCTGAAAGCTAACTCTGGGTTTCTGCTTTTGGACCTGAGCTCCTCCTCTTCCCACTCCTCCTTCTGCCTCAACTTTTAAAAACAAACAAACAAAACCATGTAGCAGCTGCCCATACCAAAAAGCACTGCCTTAAACAAGTACAGGATGAGTGGGTTTTCTCCTACCTTTCTTATAGCTAAAGAAGAGCTAGGACCAAAAAAAAAAAAAAAAAATAGTTTATATTTGCAGAGTATTATTAATGTCCTCCAAAATGCTGCTTTCACAAATCCCCTCTTAATATCATCAGAAAACCCACGGCTGGGTAGAATTATCTCCACTTGACAAACAGTGACTCAGAAGCACCAGGTCAGAAAGTAGTCTGTACAGATCTCAGCCAGGCCTCTCGGCTCACATCCTTCCTCACTTCCTGGACTGGGCCTGGCTTGAGGGCATGGGGGAGCTTAGCTTTCAAAAGAAACTGAGATTCTAGCCCTCCTAGTTCTGGTCGCGGGAGCAAGTCATAGGCCCCTAGACTCCAAAAATATCCGTTAAAGAGGGTTCAGATTAGAAGTCTACCTGTGGAATTCAAATGGGACAGAATGATCATGTTGCTCCTATTGCTTTCAAGAAAAAAAAAAGATCTCCAATGAAATTTGAAAATGAAAGGCTGACCAGGCACTGTGGCTCACACCTGTAATCCCAGCACTTGAGAAGGCCAAGGCAGGTGGATCACTTAAGCCCAGGAGTTCGAAACCAGCCTGGGCAACGAGACCTTGTCTCTATAATTTTTTTAAAATTTTAATTAGCTAGGTGAAGGCTGGGCGTGGTGGCTCATGCCTATAATCCCAGCACTTTGGGAGGCCAAGGTGGGCAGATTACCTGAGGTCAGGAGTTTGAGACAGCCTGGCTAATATGGTGAAAATCCATTTCTACTAAAAATACAAAAGATTAGCCAGGTGTGGTGGCACATGTCTGTAATCCCAGCTCCTCAGGAGGCTGAGGCAGGAGAATGGCTTGAGCCCGGGAGGCGGAGGTTGCAGTGAGCCGAGATCATGCCATTGTACTCCAGCTTGGACAAAAGCGAAACCCCTCAAAAAATAAAATTTAAAAACCCTCTCAAAAAATTAAAAAATTAAAAATTAACTGGGTGTAGTGTAGTTGCAGCCTGTAGTCCCAGCTACTCCGAGGCTGAGATGGAAGGATCGCTTGAGCCTGGAAGGTGAGGCTGTAGTGAGCTGTAATCATGCCACTGCACTCCAGCCTGGGTGACAGAGTGAGACTGTCTCAAAAAAAAGGCAGGCCAAGCATAGTGAAGACAGTGGGTTTGAGTCCTTGGTTTCTTGGGAGAGCACATTGGCAGAGACATTAGGGTGAAGGAACACATCTTGTGTCTGTTATTACAGGGCTGAATTTTTATTAGAATTACTGCTCCAGTTCGTGTTGATGCAGCAGGGCTGAGCTCCAGCTAAACCTGCTGGACACATAAAGGGTTGAAGGGGATTTTTTTTTTAATGAGAAGAGGAAGAGGGTAAGAAATTAAATCTCACTCTTTTATCAGATAGTGACTACTGATCATGGTTGCTTTTTCTGCCTTGGTTGCCAAGAAGCTCCAAGCTAAAACTGGACTTTTTCCTTCTTAAATAATTGCTGATCTTTCTGCTTTCTGTGTCATCTACTTCACTCTACCCTGGTGCAAGCCAGAGAAAAATCATCCTCTCTCTCAACCCGTGTAACATTTTATCCAGGGATTTATGTCTTCGTGCCTTAGCTTGTGGCTATTTGTTGGCCTTACCTCCTGTGATGAACTGTATGTTCCTGAGGACGATAACCATCCATTATCCTTCTGTGTGTCCTTCAACATAGCCAGATTGTGTTTAATGCATTATTAATATCTACAAGTGTGGAATGAATGTTGGTTAAATAAATAAGGATTTTTTTTTTTTTTTTTTTTTTTTTTTTTTTTTTTGAGACAGAGTCTTGCTCTTGTTGCCCAGGGTAGAGTGCAATGGCACAATCTGGGCTCACTGCATCCTCCGCCTCCCAGGTTCAAGCGATTCTCCCACCCCAGTCTCCCCAGTAGCTGGGCTTACAGGTGCCTGCCACCACGCCTGGCTAATTTTTATATTTTTAGTAGAGACAGGGTTTCGCCATGTTGGCCAGGCTGGTCTTGAACTCCTGACCTTGTGATCCTCCCACCACGGCCTCCCAAAGTGCTGGGATTACAGGTGTGAGCCACCACGCCCAGCCAGGTTTTTTTGTTTGTTTGTTTTTGTTTTTAAGTCCATGAAGAAAAAGGAACCAGGAGTCTTTCCTTTCTTTTTTTGAGACAGGATCTCACTCTATTATCCAGGCTGGAGCCAGGTAAACATGGTTCACTGCAGCCTCAACCTCCTGGGCTCAAGTGATCTTCCCACTTCAGCCTCCTGACTAGCTGGAACCATGAGCGTGCACCACCATGCCTGGCTAATTTTTAAACTTTTTTGTAGAGACAGGATCTCTCTATGTTGCCCAGGTGGGTCTTGAGCTCCTGGGCTCAAGCAGTCCTCCTGCCTCAGCCTCCAAAAGTGCTGGGATTACAGGCAGGAGCCACCTCACCTGGCTGGGAGTCCTTCCTTTAACAATGAAAACGTCTTAACTCATCATGCATGTTTCCTTTTTTGCCTTAGCTGTCGATAGCTTCAGTACTTTAATGTTCAACTGCTGTAAACTGATCAGGTAGAGGGCCAGGACTGCAATACACATACCTGTGTGTTCCTCAAGGCTCAGTTTCTATTTTATTTTATTTTTTTGAGATGAAGTCTCACTCTGTTGCCCAAGCTGGAGTGGAATGGCACAATCGTGGCTCAATGCAACCTCCGCTCCCCGGGTTCAAGTGATTCTCCTGCCTCAGCCTCCCAAGCAGCTGGGATTACAGGAGCCTACCACCACGCCTAGCTAATTTTTGTATTTTTGGTAGGGACGGGGTTTCACCATCTTGGCCAGGCTGGTCTTGAACTCCTGACCTCGTGATCCACCCACTTCAGCCTCCCAAAGTGCTGGGATTATAGGTGTGAGGCACTGTGCCTGGCCTCAAGGCTCAATTTCTTGGTACTGGTTGCTGGAGAGCTTGCAGTCCAGCCTCTGGCTTCCCAGGCCTTCTCAGTGCCCAGTACCGCCACTGTTGCTCTGCACCCCCTGCACTGTACAGGTTTTTATGTCTATTCCCCTCTTCCCCATGAATATCAAGTCTGTGAGCCCCTTGTGGGCAGGGACCCAGATTCCTCCATTTGTACCCCTGGTCCTGGTGCTGTAGTGGTCTGGGGCAGCCATTGGTTGGGGAAGATGTTGTATGGGTTCATCACTGTCTCAAAACCGGAGGAGCCACACCCCAGAGGAGGAAGCCGGCGGAGTTCTGGTATCGTTGCTGCAGCTGGTGTTGTGAATCAGGCCGACGAGCAGCGCATCCTCTTACCCGGCTATTTCACGACACCAGGGTTGCATCATACCCATCCTCTCCAGGCGAGCCTCGTGGGACCGGGCTGGACGCGAGGACCTGGGGATGGGGTGGGGGTGGGAGTGTGTGTGTGAAAGCTTGTCCTCTGTAGCCTGCAGGATCTCAGCCCAGAATGCTCCTCAGAATCACCTGGCAGCTTTCAACAAACACTGATACCTGCCCCTCACCTGCTCTCTCACAGGTCCATAGAATCTCCAGGGTGGGGCCCTGGAATCAGCATTTGTTAGAGGTTCCAGTGTGATGCCGAAGCTGTGAGTAGTCAACGGAGGGCCCTGGAACTCACAGCCAGGGTCATTGCCTGTTCCAGCCTGACAGTTGCCAGAGCCTTCACTGGCCCTCCCTGGCCCCATTTCTTTTAACACAACTGCTGCCCTGGGCCAGCTTTTCAGAAACAGATGGGGGCCTGAGACCCCAGGACAAAAGCCAGGCTTCTTACCCTAGCCTTCACGGCCTTCCCATCAGGGTTCTCTACTTGGAAACAATACAATCATTTCCCCCATGGAGCTCCCAGGTCCCTCCTTCCTTTGAACCCTGCCCCACACAAATCCACATGCTGGTTCTGTTGGCTCTGCCTTCAGAATCTATCTCAGCTCCCAACCCTTCCCACCATCCTGCCATCCCACAGCTACTCCCCCAGCCTGGCTATGACACCACTGTCGTGTACCTGTGGTGGCCCCTGACTAGTTTTTCGTTTTTTGAGACGGAGTCTTACTCTGTCACCCAGGCTAAATTGCAATGGTGAGATCTCGGCTCACTGCAACCTCTGCCTCCTGGGTTCAAGCGATTCTCCCACCTCAGCCTCCCAAGTATCTGGGACTACAGGCACCCAACATCATGCCCAGCTAATTTTTGTCTTTTTATAGAGACAGGATTTCACTATGTTGGTCAGGCTGGTCTTGAACTCCTGATCTCAGGTGATCCACCTGCCTCAGCCTCCCAAAGTGCTGGGATTACAGGGGTGAGCCACAGCGCCCGGCCCTTGACTAGTCTCACCTAGCCTTTCTCCCTCACACCATTCTCTCGACAACAGCCAAAATGAACTCGGAAAAATAAACCTGACCATCGTAGAATATATTAGGACACCTCTAGCCCTGGCCTGTAACACTGGATGTTCCCTTTCACAGGTCTCGAATGCCATCTCCTTGGTCCCTCTGCTCCAGCCACACAGGCCTCCTTGCTAGTCTGGAAGCCCTCGTCACCATCGTGCCGCAGGGCCTTTGCACATGCTTTGCGCTCTGTCTGGAACCCCTGTGCTCGTACCTGCTCATGTGCCGGTGGCTCCTTCTCATGGTTGGAGCTTGGCTGGAATTCTCAAAGAGGCCTAATGTACCCTTCCTAAGAAAAAAGTTTGTTTTCTTAACAGCATTGATCACTAAATGTATTCTAACAATTGCTTGTTTATCGATTGTCTCTCCCATTAGAATGTGAGCTCTGGGAGGGCAGGGTCTATGTCTTGTTCCTCATGGTGCCTCTCTTGCCTAGCACAGGGCGTGGTATGCAGTAGGCACTCAATAAATGCAGTGGAATGAAGAAACAATTGGACCCCTTTTAGCCTCATCTCCCACCATTTCTTCCCTTTTTTCCCCACCCCACAGCATTACGTGGGCCCCAGTTCCACTGCCTCTCCCCCTGCACTGACCACACTCCTCCTGAGCTCCTTTCCCTCCTCTCCCCTTCCTTAGCTCCCCTGCATCCTCACCCACACACCTGCCCTCCCCTCTCCCTTATCTCTGGACAGCCTTCCTCCTCTGCTGGCCAGCTGCATGATCTCCTTGCTGGTCTGTCTGCCAGGCTAGGCTGTTGAGGTCCAGTGCTTGGTACACAGGAGGAGCACAGTAAATGCTGTGCCTCTGTAGCCACAAAACAGGAGGCCCCGAGATTCCGAGGTTGCATCAGGGCCTCCTGTCCTCACATTTCAGGCCCTGCATCTGGGGTTTTCACTTCTCAGGAGTTTCCTGATGGCTGAAAGGTTCAGTTTCTTTGCTGCTCCTGTTCTTCTATCTGAAAGCCAGGAGATCCGAGGGGCCCACAGCACTCAGCCAGGGGCGAGGAATGCCTGGCACTGGTAGAGGTGTCGTTTCTATTTTGCTGCTGCAGAGCTGAGGCTCTCCCAGGTCGGTTTCTTGCTCAAAGTCACACAGACACGGCCAGAACTGAGACTCTGTATGGCCAAATCAAGGGCTTTGCTCCAGGCATAGAACCTCAGATCTATGGGCCTGGCCCGTGCGTTCTCCTGGAAGCCAGAGTCCTGAAAGGTAGGGACTATGTGTGACCCAGCACTGTGTCCCTACCAATCATCAAAAAGATTGCCTCTGTAAACACTTCTGAAATTGATTAAATTCCATCCAAATGCAAGCATCCCCTTCCTGGGATCTGTGCTTTGGGACAAGGTGTCTGACAGTCTGTCAGCATGTCCTATCGATAAGCACTTCGATGGGACCTGCTAAAACCCTATCTTACCCATAGAGAGGCAGAGGGGCAGGAAAGGTTTCTTGAAGCAGCAAATGTCCCCCTCCAGAGCAGAAAGGGAGTTTGGAGCTGACTGGGCCAGGGTTTTCTGGAGGGAGGAGCAAGTGACTTGCCCAAGGTCACCCTTGGCAAGCACAGTCAGGGCCCCTCACTCTGCCCAGGACCACAACGCTGTTAGAAACCAGCCCCGGCCCCTTTAGGCTCCTTCCTCTGTGAGATCTTAATCAGGAATTTTCCATAGCTGCCCCGGGACAGGGTGTGAAGGAATGATGTGAGCAGATAAAGAGCAGCTATGATTTTGGCCAGTCAAACGGCAGTTTAAGAGGGAAAGGAGCGATAAGATCTTCCCCGAGGGCCCCATGGGAGGAAATGAACAGAGAGAGGTCTCCTCCACAAATCCTCTCCCCCAACAGAGCCAGGGTAGGGCCCTCAAGCCTTCAGCCACACTGGCAGATGCCGCTCTGAGGAAGGGCTGCGAATCCCCGGGAAGGGGGTAGGGAGGCCTGGGGGTCATTAAGAGGTGCCCTGAGAAGATTTAAAAATTAACACATATGGTAAATGTATAAGCTTTGCAAAAAAAAAAAAGTGCACAGTGATCGTAAGCTTTGGGGTTTGTCATTGAGGTCCTGTTATCCTCAACTCACCTCTAGGTGCAAGACTAGAGGCCACATGCTGAGCTGGGAGAGCCTGGGAAGTGGCCACTTGCATGGGCCCCGTTTGGGGTCATTCTGTCACTGTCAGCCAAGGATTTCCATGGAGCCGCCCTTTGCCCTCTTTGGTTCTTCGTCTCCTTCGTAATTCAACAAGCAGTTGTTGAATACCCATTTTTTCTTTCTTTTTTTTTGAGACGGAGTCTTGCTGTGTTGCCCAGGCTGGAGTATAGTGTTGTGATCTTCGCCCACCACAACCTCCGCCTCCCAGGTTCAAGAGTTTCTCCTGCCTCAGCCTCCCAAGTAGCTGGGACTACAGGCACTTGCCACCATGCCCGGCTAATTATTTTTTATTTTTTTATTTTTAGTAGAGATGGGATTTCACTGTGTTAGCCAGGATGGTCTCAATCTCCTGACCGCATGATCCACCCGCCTCGGCCTCCCAAAGTGCTAGGATTACAGTCATGAGCCACTGTGTACTGTTTTGTTGCTTGGGAATATCACTGAACAAAACAGGGCCAGATCCCTGCCCTTGTGGGTCTAGCAAGGTGAATGAAATTTCTGTCTCCTCCCCAGAAAAATGCACTGAGGTATGAAAGCTTATTCATGATTTTGTGGGACTCCTGGACCCTCATCTTAGAGGTAGACTCCCCAACAGTGTTTGCTGCCCTACCACAGGCTGAGCATTTCACCTACACCTTCTGCCTAGCCCTACAGCTGGGTGGCTACACCACCTGTTCCCAGCACCTCTGGACGAGGAGTAAGAGGGTCAGCAAGGGGGACGGAGTGAACCGGCCAGGCCTTCCTGTGAGTTCTCAGTCACCCAGTGCTGACTTGCTATTGGGGGTCATGGAGCCCTAAGGACGTTGAGTACCTTGGAGCCAGTCCTCTGAGGGACGTGTGTGAACTCTGTGAGCCCAGGCCTGAGAGGCAGGGCTAGGGAGGGAGAGGAAGTATGTCCCCCCATGTCCCTCCCAAGGATGACCAAAGCCAGAGCATAAGCCAAGCTCAGATGTCCAGAGCTGGCAATGGCCTTTCTATTCCCTGCCTCCAGGAAGAGCAACTTATTATCTAAGAATCAGGTCAGGGATCCCCTCCTCCAGGAAGCCTTCCCTGGCTGTCCCTCCCCTAACCCTCCTCCAGGGACATCTCTCCCATCGCTACCCTCACTACACAGCTAGGCTGATCTGTTTCCACATCAATTTCCCAAAGAACTCAGCCCCATCATGAGCACAGGCACAGAGCCCACCATGTGTGTCCGTGGCTTCTATCGCCACCCACGGCGTGGTGGGTGGTCAGTAAAGGTTTGCTGGGTGAATGGCTGCAAGACGGAAAACGCTGCAGAGGTGACAAAGAGATCAGTGATTTTCTTGTGAGCCACTAGTTCACCCACTCCTGAGTAGCAGACTCCAAGATAGAGGAATGCTGCAGGGCATTCAACAGGGAGCCTCTTGGGGTTGGTACTTGTGGGTAGAAGGGAAGGAGGCAGGGCTGGGCAGAGGGATAAGTGAGTTTCGGTGTATACCCAAAGCCTCAGCTGGGGCAGGGTGCCAGGTCTTTATACCCGGATCCGTCAGTCACTGAATGCTGGCCTCTCGGAGGAAAGGTGACCATAGGTGAGGCCAGATCGTAGGGGCTGACACCGAGAGCCCTCACAATAGCTGGGAAAATCCCCCCTCAGTTTCTCCATTTCTGGCAACATATTAAGTGTGCACTCACTCACTCATCTCTTGAGACCCTGACTCACCTTTTTCATTCCCTGACAGCTCAAATTTCTTTTGTTTGTTTGTTTGTGTGTTCGTTCGTTTGTTTTTTAAGACGGGGTTTCACCATGTTGGTCAGGCTGGTTTTGAACTCCTGACCTCAGGTGATCCGCCCGCCTTGGCCTCCAAAGTGCTTGGATTACAGGCGTGAGCCACCACGCCCGGCTCTTTTTTTTTTTTTTTTTGAGACTGAGTTTCGCTCTTGTTGCCCAGGCTGGAGTGTAATGGCGTGATTTCGGCTCACGGCAACCTCTGTTTCCCAGGTTCAAGCGATTCTCCTGCCTCAGCCTCCTGAGTAGCTGAGATTAGAGGCATGCACCACCACGCCCGGCTGATTTTGTATTTTTAGTAGACATGGGATTTCTCCATGTTGGTCAGGCTGTTCTAACTCCCAACCTCAGGTGATCCACCTGCCTCGGCCTCCCAAAGTGCTGGGATTACAGGCATGAGCCACCGCGCCCAGCCAACAGCTCAAATTTCAACCACTGCCTCCCTGCAATGGCTTTGGCACTGCTGGTAACGAGAGTGCTTCTCCCCTGCCACCGTGCATTCAAGGTGTGGCCTCAGAGTGCTGGCAAAATCAGGTCTGACCTGGCCCAGCACTGGGAGGGGGCAGCTCCTGTGGAGCTGGGACGCCTTGTCTGGGATGGCTTCCTAACTGACCCGCTGAGTTCTGGTTTGGAGTTACTTGTAGATATACTGAGATGTCTCTGGAGGAACACACAGATATTGGAAGACAGGTTGGAGCTAGAGAGACTAACGTGTGTGTGTACACACATCTTTTAAAATGTTATACCAGCCGGGCGCAGTGGCTCACGCCTGCAATCCCAACACTTTGGGAGGTGGGAGTCCAAGGTTGGAGACTCACTTGAGTCCAGGAGTTTGAGACCAGCCTGGGTAACCAGGGTCGGGTGGCTGGGGTGACTTGAGACCCCATCTATACAAAAAGTAAAAACAAATTAGCCAAGCATGATGGTGTGTGCCTGTGGTCCCAGCTACTTGGGAGGCTGAGGTGGGAGGATCCTTGAGCTCTGATGGTTGAGGCTGCAGTGAGCTCTGATTTTGCCACTGCCCTCCAGCCTTGGTGACAGAGCAAGACCCTGTCTCAAAAAAAGAAATTATATAATTCACTTATTCAAAACTACTAAATAATTTTTTTTTTGAGACAGAGTTTCACTCTATCACCCAGGCTGGAGTGTAGTGGTGCAATCTGGGTTCACTGCAACCTCCACCTCCCGGGTTCAAGTGATTCTCCTGCCTCAGCCTCCAAAGTAGCTGGGGTTGCAGGCATCCGGTACCATACCCAGCTAATTTTTGTTTTTTTAGTAGAGACAGGGTTTCGCCATGTTGTCCAGCCTGGTCTTGAACTCTTGACCTCAGGTGATCCACCCTTCTAGGCCTCCCAATACTAAATAAAATTTTTAAAATCAAATAGTAATATGAGTGATTTTTGAACTCTCACAAAGTAGGGCTCACAGTAGGTTCTCAGGTCACGAGGCTATCTCTAGGATGCCTTAGAGGACCCTTCGGGGTCCTCTCTGGCAACTGTTTCTTCTTGGGTCCTGGCTGGAGATCTCTGCCTCCCCCAGACTCAGAAGAGCCACTCCAGGACTCAGGGCGTG
Organism: Aotus nancymaae; assembly: GCF_030222135.1. Taxonomy (NCBI): domain Eukaryota; kingdom Metazoa; phylum Chordata; class Mammalia; order Primates; family Aotidae; genus Aotus; species Aotus nancymaae. Next base: position 12,083,057 of record NW_026988443.1, read on the forward strand.
GCTGGCTTTGGGCCCAGCCCACCTCTCCAGATCCAAGGCGGGTCTCCTATCTCGGCGATCAAATGGTGCTCTGCCTCTGGCCCTGTCTGGGGACCCTGCTCACCAGCCATGGGCGGTTTAGGCCAACCTCCCCGCCTCCTCCCCAGTGCAGACACAGCCTATAAAACCACCCTGTGTGTCCTTGCCAACCCTAGCCCCTCCCTGGACACCCAGGCCACAATGGCAGAGCTGCCCGCCACGGAGACGCCTGGGGACCCCACTCTGTGCAGCGGGCGCTTCACCATCAGCACGCTGCTGAGCAGTGATGAGCCCTCACCACCAGCTGCCTACGACAGCAGCCACCCCAGCCACCTGACCCACAGCAGCACCTTCTGCATGCGCACCTTTGGCTACAACACCATCGACGTGGTGCCCGCGTACGAGCATTATGCCAACAGTACCCAGCCTGGTGAGCCCCGAAAGGTCCGGCCCACGCTGGCTGACCTGCACTCCTTCCTCAAGGTAAGTGCTGTCTCACCAGCCACTTTCCTGCTGTGTGATCTCAACCCAGTTATCTAACCTCTTTGAGCCTCGGTCTGTTGTCTGCACCGTGGGGATGGAGGAGCGTCTTCCTCCTGGGTGGAGAGGCCCCAGTGAAACAGTGGAGCTGCAGCGCTCTGGGCACGTGTTGCAATGTGTATTAGCCGAACACTAGCAACCCAGAGGTAGAGTGGGAGGCCCAGAGAGGTAATGAGCTTCCAGTGAGTAGAAGCATGCAAGCAGGTTGCACACCCCTGAAAGAGACAGGGAAAGAAGGGCCTGGGAAGGTCCACCTCAGAGAGTAGGCTAGCCGGGTTTGCTGCCTGGGAGGCTGGACTGTGAAGAGTGGAGGACTGAAAGCTGGATTGTCATGACCCCTGCCTGGCCTCACTTTTCCTATATGACAACTGGGCAGAATTGTTCTTTCTTTCTTTCTTTATTTTTTTGAGATGGAGTCTGGCTCTGTTGTCCAGGCTGGAGTACAGTGGTGCGATCTCGGCTCACTGCAACCTCCACCTCCTGGGTTCAAGTGATTCTCCTGCCTCAGCCTCCTGAGTAGCTGTGACTAAAGGCGCACATCACCACACCTAGCTATTTTTTGTATTTTTAGTAGAGATAGGGTTTCACCATGTAGGCCAGGCTGGTCTCGAACTCCAGACTTCAAGTGATCTGCCCACCTTGGCCTCCTGAAGTGCTGGGATTACAGACGTGAGCCACTGCACCTGGCCCAGAATTGTTCTTGATACTGGGGCTAAGACTTACTATAAATTCACAGGACTCTTCCCTACCTTAGAGCAAACCAAAACATGGCCCTTTGCTCCATACTGAGATGAAGTGCCAGGAAGAAAGCCCCAGAGGAGGGCATCAGTCACTCGGGGCACAAACCAGGAGACCTCCTGGAGCCGCAGAGGTAGAGCCTGGTTTCAAGACCCAGCCCTCCAGGGACCAACTGTGTGGCCTTGGACAAGCTTTAACTTCTCCAGGGTGATAATCCTGTCCCCCAACATAAAGCTGAGTAACTGCCTAATTAGTTCCAAGGCCACTGCTCTCCCAGGGGGAGGCGCTGTTATGAACACGAGCACCCAAGGCTCTCAGTCTCCCGTGGCATCTCATCCCGGCTCACTGCAGCCTCCACCTCCGGGCTTCGAGAGGGGATCCTCCTATGTCAGCCTCCCGAGTCGCTGGGACTACAGGTGCACACCACCATGCCTGGCTAATTTTTGTATTTCTTTTTTTTTTGAGACAGAGTTTCGCCCTTGTTACCCAGGCTAGAGTGCAATGGCGCGATCTCGGCTCACCGCAACCTCCGCCTCCTGGGTTCAAGCAATTCTCCTGCCTCATCCTCCCGAGTAGCTGGGAGTACAGGCACGCGCCACCATGCCCAGCTAATTTTTGTATTTTTAGTAGAGATGGGGTTTCACCATGTTGACCAGGATGGTCTCGATCTCTTGACCTCGTGATCCACCCACCTCAGCCTCCCAAAGTGCTGGGATTATAGGCGTGGGCCAATGTGCCCAGCCTAATTTTTGTATTTCTTAGTAGAGACAGGGTTTCACTTTGTTGCCTAGTCTGGTCTTGAAATCTTGAGCTCAAACGGTCCACCCACGTTGGTCTCCCAAAGTGCTGGGACTACAGGTGTGAGCCACCATGCTTGGCCTGGGGAGCATTTTAAAAGCCCCTCAAGCAGCTCTACACCCAGTGAGCTGAGGGGTCAGGGGGTGCCCAGTATGGGGTGCAGTGGTGCAGATCGGTGAGCTGGATACAGAGATGCCATCCCTAGCAATGCTACCTGCCTGACTCGTGGTCTCTGGGCTGCCGGCAGGAAGGCAGACACCTGCATGCCCTGGCCTTTGACAGCCGGCCCAGCCACGAGATGACTGATGGGCTGGTGGAAGACGAGGCAGGCACCAGCAGCGAGAAGAGCCCTGAAGAGCCCGTGCGCTTCGGCTGGGTCAAGGGGGTGATGGTGAGTGGGGTGTGGGTAGGTGCTTGATGTCCAGAAATGGGAGGGGAGGCAGAGCTCCATCCAGGCTCAGCTCAGACTCTCAAGCCCTGGCGGGGCTTCAGTTTCCCCATCTGTACAGTGAATTCGATGAGTTAATAAGTCAATAGATAATAGATCAATGCCTGCCAGGGAGTTATTAGAAGAAACTGTGTTTCCCTAAAAAGCCACCAGGGGGCTGCACTAAACACCCAAATCCGTGAACGTGTTTTTCCCCTCCATGAAGGGAAGAAAAAGGTTTGCTGCAGTGTGGAGCAGTATTAAGTCTCCAGACAGTAAAGAATCAAGTACACTTGGCTTTGGAGACATTATGGGACTTTACAGAGGGGACCTCGTGGGATGTCGAAGGCTTTAGCCCTGCTCTGGGAGGCAGGAGGCTGGGGTTCTGATCTTAACTGCCAACTGGCTGTGCCTCCATTCCTCCATCTGAACCTTGAGCCCCTCCTGATCCCCGGAGGCTCATATTCAGAGCCAGGATCTCTCTCCCGGGCTGTGTTGTCAGAGCTCAGAATGGCCCTGCAACTTGGTGGGGCCATCGACCACCCCAGCCCCTCCCAGTTGGAAGCTTCAGCCTCCATTTTGGCTTCTGGCTTTGCTTTAAATTTGGAAGCTGAAGTCATAGCCACCTGAGCTCTGATATCTGCTCGTACATAGGGCACTGGCTCAGCTGGCATTTGCTGAGCTCCCTGTAAATGCCAGGCTCTGGGTCAACTGCCGGCCACTCGGGCCATGGTGGGGGCTGGCAGACACAAGATCCCGGGCTTGGGATGGATAGAGTGATGGGGGACAGTGCTCGTAGCCCAGTGTCAGGCCTCAGCGGGAGGGCAGGAAAGTAGGTGAGAGGGACAGGTGGGTCTCCGGGTGCCTCTCACCCTCCTGCCCCATAGAACCAGACTCAGAACCTATTGAAGTGGGTGAAGAAGGGACCCAGGTGTCCCCAGGGCCTAGGTACTCGAAACCCTGCCATAGCCAGGGACAAACACCTGTGCATTTAGCCTTGGGGTGTACACTCAGGTGGCCTCTGACCCCCCTCTCCTTGCAGATCCGTTGCATGCTCAACATTTGGGGTGTGATCCTCTACCTGCGGCTGCCCTGGATTACGGCCCAGGCAGGCATCGGTGAGTGCCCCTCTGGGGTAGAGGAGGGAGGGCATGCCTGAACCCTGTTCTTCTCAGGCCCTGAGGGTGCAGGATTAAACCTGAGCTGCACAGACCAAGGGCCAGGCCTACTCCTCCCTGGTGCAGCCTCGGTCCCCTGCAGTGACAGAGGCATGCTGTCAAGGTGGCATGGCAGAGGCACGCTGGACGTGGTGTCAGCAGGTATAAGGGCTGTTTGCCCTCGGCAAGCCACTTAACCTCTCGAAGCCCATTTCTATCCCAAAGCATCCAGGTTAGAAAGCTGCACTCTGGCCAGGCACAGTGGCTCATGCCTATAATCCCAGCTCTTTGGGAGTCCAAGGCAAGTGGATCATGAGGTCAGGAGTTCAAGACCAGCCTGGCCAAGATGGTGAAACCCTGTATCTACTAAAAATACAAAAAATTGGCAGGGACATGTAATCTCAGCTATTTGGGAGGCTGAGGCAGGAGAATCACTTGAACCCACGAGGCAGAGGTTGCAGTGAGCCAAGATCATGCCACTGCACTCCAGCCTGGGTGACAGAGAGACTCCCGTCTCAAAAATAAAAATAAAAATAAATAAAGCTGCACTCTGGACAAAACAGGGCTCAGATGCTAGCTCTGTACCCTGCTGTGTGACTTTGGGCAAGTTTCTTAACCTCTCTGAGCCCTGGATTCCTCATTAGGAAAATGGGGGTGATAACAGAACCTACCTCACAGAGCCGTTGTGGGATTCATATGATGCAGGTAAAAACACAGCACAGATTTGGCTTCCAGAGGTGATCATGGGGTGGAACCGCTACTTTATTTTTTTAATAAAAAAAAAAGGTAGCTCCTATAATCCCAGCACTTTGGGAGGCTGAGGCGGGTGGATCACGAGGTCAAGAGATCGAGACCATCCCGGTCAACAAGGTGAAACCCCGTCTCTACTAAAAATACAAAAATTAGCTGGGCGTGGTGGTGCACGCCTGTAGTCCCAGCTACTCGGGAGGCTGAGGCAGGAGAATTGCTTGAACCCAGGAGGCAGAGGTTGCGGTGAGCTGAGATCGCACCATTGCACTCCAGCCTGGGTAACAAGAGCGAAACTCTGTCTCAAAAAAAAAAATAAATAAATAAGGTAGCCATACCTAACAATCCAATAAATGCTAATTCAAGGGCTCCCTGGCTATTCGGAGTATGCCAGGAGGTAGATAGACACCCATTTTTCAGATGAGAAAACTGAGGCTCAGAGAAGGGAAGTGAACTTAGGTCACATGGTGAATGAGTAGGCAAATGGCTCCTCCCCTGGGAAATGCCCTGACTAAGCTTTGGGTGCCCCCCGCAGTCCTGACCTGGACCATCATCCTGTTGTCGGTCACGGTGACCTCCATCACAGGCCTCTCCATCTCGGCCATCTCCACCAACGGCAAGGTCAAGTCAGGTGGGCCATCCCCTTTATCACCAAGGCCCTCCTCTCGTGGGCTCCTCATCCTGGGAACAGGACTGCAGACTGCCCCAACCCAATGGGACACCCCAGCCGCTCCTGTGGTTCCAGGAGAAGGCTCTAGACAGGCTGTCTACACCACGAGATGGCCTCAGCTGTCTCCTACCCCGTGGGTCCCGTGGCTACTCTCTCCTGGTCTCTGCCTTCCCGAGTCTACCCCAGCCAACCAACTCCTCTGGTTTCATGCTTCCCAACTCTGCCCTGATAGGTGGCACCTACTTCCTCATCTCTCGGAGTCTGGGCCCAGAGCTCGGGGGCTCCATTGGCCTCATTTTCGCTTTCGCCAATGCCGTGGGTGTGGCCATGCACACCGTGGGCTTTGCAGAGACCGTGCGGGACCTGCTTCAGGTGAGGCCAGGGGCTGGACCCTGGGTAGAGGGATCCGGCAGCGCACTGCACTCTCCTCCACCCCATCTGGGCTGGGCCCGCCTGCTCCCTGCCTGACTTCACCCATCAGCAACCACAGCCTGATCGCTGCAACCACAGCCTGATCGCTGTGGGTGAGAGTGACAGTCTCATCAAATAGAGACCATTCCTTTCCCACAAGTCCCCTTTGGGGGTGTGTGTTGCCTTTAGGGCCACATTGTCCAGGCTCGTGCAGCAGCTGCTTTGGGGACTCGATGGCAGGGGTGGTGCTTGAGTTAGCTTCGTCCTAGCAGAGCGCACCCCACAGGAGGTGCCTCGTAGGTGGGCGGAGTCTGGGGGATGGGGAGTTCAGAGCGTGGCTTGCAGCCTGGCCCATTTTCCCTCCCCAGGAGTATGGGACACCCATCGTGGACCCCACTAATGACATCCGCATCATCGGCGTGGTCTCCGTCACTGTGCTGCTGGCCATCTCCCTGGCTGGCATGGAGTGGGAGTCCAAGGTGAGGAGGACATGGAGGAGGGGGACATGGAGGTGGTCACGTGGAGACTCAGGGGTCTCCAGGCCTGGGCCCTCCCTGGTCCTCTGCCTTTTCTTTTCTTTTTTATTTTTTTTGAGACAGAATCTTGCTCTGCACCCAGCCTGGAGTGCAGTGGTGTGATCTTGGCTCACTGCAACCTCTGCCTCCCAGGTTCAAGTGATTCTCGCGCCTCAGCCTCCTGAGTAGCTGGGACTACAGGCACACGCCACCATACCTGGCTAATTTTGGTATTTTTTGTACAGACAGGGTTTCACCATGTTGGCCAGGCAGGTCTCAAACTCCTGACATCAGGTGATCTGCCCGCCTCAGCCTCCCAAATCTCTCTTTTTTTTTGAGACAGAGTCTCCCTCTTGTTACCCAGGCTGGAGTACAGTGGTGCAATCTCGGCTCACCGCAACCTCCACCTCCCAGATTCAAGCGATTCTCCTGCCTCAGCCTCCTGAGTAGTTGGGATCACAGGCATGTGCCACCGTGCCTGGCTAATTTTGTATTTTTAGTAGAGACAGGGTTTGACCGTGTTGCCTAGGCTGGTCTTGAACTCCTGACCTCAGGTGATCCACCTACCTTGGCCTCCCAAAGTGCTGGGATTATAGGCATGAGCCACCACCCCCAGCCCAAAGCTCTTCTTACTTTAAATTCGTCTTCCTTATTTATCAGCCAAGACAAGTGGCTTTGGTGGTCTTGTTCTCTGCTATATTCTCAGCTTCTTGAACAGAGCCTGCTGCATAACGTGTGTTGAATGAATGAGTGAGTGAATAATGCGGTGACAGGTCTGGGCAAATCATTTTCTGGTGGGGCTTCCCAAAGAGGTAGAAACAGACTATTTGACCTCTGGGGTCCTTCGCCCCCCAGGCCCAGGTGCTGTTCTTCCTTGTCATCATGGTCTCCTTTGCCAACTACTTGGTGGGGACACTGATCCCCCCATCTGAGGACAAGGCCTCCAAAGGCTTCTTCAGCTACCGGGGTATGTGCAGATCGGGGCCCTGACCATGGCTCTGGGGACAGGGACTGTCTGCCCAGGAATCTGGCCCATGGTGTGGACACTGGGAGGATGGGATTCCCCAATCCCATGATCAGGGGCTGCCTGCCCAGCGGGTCCCACCGAGTGGGGTCAAGCCCTCCACGTGAGCCTTACTCAGAGGCCTTGCTTTTGCAGGGGACATTTTTGTCCAGAACTTGGTGCCTGACTGGCGGGGCCCGGATGGCACCTTCTTTGGAATGTTCTCCATCTTCTTCCCCTCGGCCACAGGCATCCTCGCAGGGGCCAACATATCCGGTGACCTCAAGGTAAGAATACCCATCCATCCCATGTCTCAGCACCGCAGGGGGCGGTGAAGAGAATCCCGATCCCTGCTCTACTGGCATCTGTCTCTGGGCACTGAGACCCAGGAGGCAGGGCTTCTAAAATCCAGTCCAGTCCTACTCAGCTCAGTTCAACCCAGTCCAACCAATTCTATTCCATTCTGAAGTTGTTTATGAAGACCAGCTGCATTCTAGGTTTTGAGGGGCACCGCAAAATGGCTAGACTCCTCACTAGTTTCCGGAACTCTCAGCCTTAGGGGAAGACTGGCCCAGCTGTGACCTTAAGAACTCAGCCTTGCTCACGCACATCTTCGCTGGGCTGACATCCTCCCAGGGCTCTCCATCGCCTTGCTGCAGGCAGGCTTCTCAGCTCGGCATTCAAGGCTCCAGCCCGTCTGTCTAGCCTCACCCCTGACCAGTGCCACCCTTATGAGCCTGCTCCAGCCCTGAGACTGCTGCTTTGCCCACATTACCCTGTCCCTCCTCCACGCCTTCGCCTGTGCTGCGCTCTCTACCTGCAATTCCCTATGCTGGCTCTTTTACCCTCAAAGTTCTGTTCTGCTTCTCTTTGTTTCTTTCTGTCTTTCTTTGTTTTTTTCTTTGTTTTGTTTCTTTCTTTCTTTCTCTCCTTTCTTTCTTTCTTCTTCTTCTTTTTTTTTTTTTGAAACAGAGTTTACCTCTTTTTGCCCAGACTGGAACAATAGCATAATCTTGGTTCACTGCAACCTCTGCTTCCCGGGTTCAAGCGATTCTCCTGCCTCAGCCTCCCAAGTAGCTGGGATTACAGGGGTATGCCACCACGGCCTGGCTAATTTTTATATGTTTTAGTAGAGATGGGGTTTCACTATGTCGGCCAGGCTGGTCTCCAACTCCTGACCTAAAGTGATCCATCTGCCTTGGCTTTCCAGGAGTGCTGGAATTACAGGCATGAGCCACGGTGCCAGGCCCTTTTTTTTTTTTTTTTTGAGATGACGCCTCACTCTGTCTCCCAGGCTGGAGAGCAGTGCAGTGGCGCGATCTCAACTCACTGCAACCTCCGCCTCCCAGGTTCAAGTGATTCTCATGCTTCAGCCTCCAGAGTAGCTAGAACTACAGGCACCTGCCACTATGCCTGGCTAACGTTTGTATTTTTAATAGTGACGGGGGTTTCACCATGTTGGCCGGGCTGGTCTCGAACTCCTGACCTCAGGTGATCTGCCCTCCCAAAGTTCTGGGATTACAGGCATGAGCCACTGCACCTGGCCTGTTTCAAATACCTCCTTCAACTATCATCTCTACCAGCCCTTCCTTCAGCGTCATGGGTTCCCCAGCAAAGTGATGTCTGGTCAAACATATCTGTTGCCCAGCATCTGGAGAACTGAGGCTTGCCTCCATCTCTCTATTCCCTCCCAGCTCGGAGCCTGGCACACACTAGGTGTTCCGTACATGTTTGTTGACTGAATCGTGGTGAAATGCAGTGTTTGAGCAGTAGCACGAGGTGCTGCATCATGGGGGAGAAGGAGAGACTAAGGTTGGCAGGGGCTCCGGCAGAATTTCTGGGTGCAGGAGGCTCCAGAGCTGGGTTTTGAAAGATGGGAAGCCGGTGGAGGCTTTGCTCAAAGGAGGTGGCAGGCAAGCGAGGGTGGTGAGTGGGGAGCTAGCCCCATCCTGAACACCACAGCTAACCCCCACCCTCAACCTCCAGTCGCTCCTTGACGCATTTTCTTAAGCGAAGTAAGAACTGTGCATTGGGCCAGGCACAGTGGCTCATCCCTATAATCCCAGTACTTTGAGAGACTGGGACAGGTGGATCACTTGAGGTCAGGAGTTCGAGACCAGCCTGGCCAATACGGTGAAACTATGTTTTAGTCTCCACTAAAAACACAAAAATTATCTGGGCATGGTGGCACACACCCGTAATCCCAGCTACTCGGGAAGCTGAGGCAGGAGAATTGCTTGAACCTGGGAGGTGGAGGTTGCAGTTAGCCAGAATTGTGCCACTGCACTCCAGCCTGGGCAACAAGAGTGAAACTCCATCTCAAAAAAAAAAAAAAAAGAAAAAGTAAAGAAAAGAACTGTGCATGGAGGCGATTGTGAAGCCAGGCTGGCTTTAACCAGCCTGGAAATTGCAGAATAGCTGTTGGTCGGCTCCTCTCCTTTGTCTGGGGAGTGGCTGGCAGAGGCCTGGTCTGCTTGCCCTGAGGTCCCGCAGAGGCTGGGCCTGTGCTCAGACAGCCTGGATTCCAAGGAGCCTCATTAGATAGTTGCCTGTGGGAATTTATCTCCATGCCTCATCCAGCTTCTTAGGTTATCAACCAGCTGACGTCAGCTGTCCGGAAACTGGGTGGGGCCGGCACCCGCATTCTGTCCTAAATGGTCCCAAGCCTTAAGGGTCCCTTGGCTGTTGGATGGCCTCACCCATCCTGTGGGAGCAGCAGCAGCAGCAGAGCCACCGTGTATGGGGCCTTCACTGTGACACTTTGGGCAAGATCCTTTAAAACTCCCTGAGTCTCAGCTTCCCCAGCTCTAAAATGGGACTAGTACAGCCCCCACAGTGCAGGGCGGTGGAGAGGATTCCATGTGCTAATTCATGTAAAGTAAAGTGCTTAGAACAGTGCCTGGCTCGCAGGAGGAGCTGAGAGCTTCTTGTCATCATCGTCATTTTTACCATGATATAGACAAGCAAGCCAAGGTCATAGAGGTTCGGGAGCCTGCCCAGGACTACACAGGTGGTAGAGGAGCCCGAGTGCCAGTTTCTTTTCTTTTCTTTTCTTTTCTTTTTTTTTTTGAGATAGAGTTTCACTCTTGTTGCCCAGGCTGGAGTGCAATGGTGCAATCTCAGCTCACTGCGCCATTCAAGTGATTCTCCTGCCTCAGCCTCCCAAGTAGCTGGGATTACAGAGATGCGCCACCACACCCAGCTAATTTTGTGTTTTTAGTAGAGACAGGGTTTCTCCATGTTGGTCAGGCTGGTCTCAAACTCCTGACCTCAGGTGATCTGCCTGCCTCGGCCTCCCAAAGTGTTGGGATTACAGGTGTGAGCCACCGTGCCCCGCCTGAGTGCCAGTTTCTAAAACAGAGAGACCTCAACTGAATCACAGTTTCATCATTCAACAAATATTTTTTGTGTAGCCTCAGGCCACGTCCCTGTTCACAATACTGCCCCAACCCCAACAGCTCACATTTATGGGCAGTTGTCACATGCCAAGTTATTTGCTGATTTCACAGATGGGGAAACTGAGGCTCTGGGATGTTAAGGGGCTTCTCCCAGTGCACACAGCAGGGAAGAGTCTAACTTGGTTAAATTCCCAGGCAGCAATCTCAAAGGCAGGCACATCCAGGTCCACATCTCAGCCCACCTCTACCCAGCTCACCTCTTCCCTGCCCACCTCTTCCCTGCGCATCCAGGGGCTGAGATCTCAGATTTAGATGCAGGAAGCAGGGTGGGGGTTGATGGCTGACATATTTGTGTTTTTACCACCAGTTGGGTGCCTTAAAAACAGACCTATATTCTCTCCCAGTTCAGGAGGCTAAAAGTCTGGAACCCAGGTGTTGGCAGGACCAAGCTCCCTCTGAAAGCCCAGGGGAGAACCCTTCCTTGCCTCTTCCTAATTTCTGGTGGCTGCTGACAGTGGCTTTCTTTGGCTGGCAACTGCATCACTCCAATCTCTGTCTCTGTCTCATGTGGCCTTCCTTCTTCTGTGGGTCCTTTCCTCCTAAGGACACCAGTCATTGCATGCGGGGCCCACCCTCATCCAGTATGACATCATCTTCACTAATTGCACCTGCAAAGATTCTATTTCCAAATAAGGCCATATTCTGAGATTGCAGGTGGACGTGAATTTTGGGGGACACTATTCAATCCACTAGAGGCAGGGTGGGAGGCTGGTATGTTCTGTTGGCTTTGGGACTGGGGACCCCACGTACATGGCCCAGTTAAGTCAAGCAGGTATACCAGGCAGGGCTGGCAGGTCCACGGCTGCAGAGGCCTTGCAGAGCCCTGGGGTGGAGACTCCACCCAAGGCCCTGGGAGGCTGAGGCAGAGAGAAGAAATTCAACAGCTCCACACCTGGGCCACAGAGGGGACTTGGCCAAGGCTTGGGGATCCCAGCAGACCTGGGCTCCAGAGACTCCAGCTCCGCACCTCTCCTCCCATTTTTCTCAGGCCTGCCACATCCTCCCTCCCACCTCCTCCAGGCAGCCTCCCCTGCCTCCCTAGTTTGACTTGCTGCTAATCTGTGGTTCCATCTGCTAACTGGATGGTGTGCAGAACAGCCCAGGGAAGGCTGGGGAGGTTTAGAAATTGACATCCCGTGGCAGGCCTGGCCTTTGCCTCCGGGTTGGGTCTGTGCCTGGAGGGTGAGTAGGTCTTAAACTTGCTGTAAAAATCCCAGCCTGTGTTGCTGCACCCAGGACCAGTCCTCGGAGCCTGAGGCTATGGACCTTGATGTGGTCAGGACCAGAGCTTGGTCTTCCTCATGGCTCTCTGCCCTCAGTTTCCCCACCAGCTGAGCCGGGCTGCCCAGCCCACTTCTCAGGAAATTACATTTGAGAAAGTGCCTAGAAGAGTGCAACACGTGGTGTGTTCTGAAGGCTTGTTATCACTGTTAAGAAAATACGAGCAGGCCGGGCTCCGTGGCTCAAGCCTGTAATCCCAGCACTTTGGGAGGCTGAGGTGGGTGGATCACTTGAGGTCAGGAGTTCGAGACCAGCCTGGCCATAACGGCAAAACCTCGTCGCTACTAAAAGTACAAAAATTAGGGCACCTATAGTGGTGGTGCACAACTATGGTCCCAGGTACTTGGGAGGCTGAGGCAGGAGAATCACTTGAACACAGGAAATGGAGGTTGCAATGAACAGAGATTGTGCCACAGCACTCCAGCCTGGGTGACAGAGCAAGACTCTGTCTAAAAAAAAAGAAAGAAAGAAAGAAAGAAAGAAAGAAAGAAAGAAAGAAAGAAAAAGAAACAAGAAAATACGAGCAGAGATTTCTTTCCCAGAATGGAAGGAGAAAGTTTGGGGCATATCCTATTTATTGTTGAGGAGCCAGACAAATCAATTGGTGCATAATGATTGACCATGCCGTGAGGGCTGGCGGGGAGGGGAGTCCTGGTCTAGGATCTCAATGTGGATTAATTTATTTCACCAACATCCCTGACAGATGAGGGGCCGGGGCGTGAGAGCACAGCAGCCTGCCCCACTGGCCGCCTGGAACTGATTCCGGGCCGGCCGACTCCAGAGCCCACCACCTTGCCCTCGCCCTCCCCATCCTCAAAGCAAGCCCTGGCCCAGTGCCCTCATGGCCTAGGCGTGGAGCTGTTGAATTTCTTCTCTCTGCTTCCATCTCCCAGGGCCTTGGATGGAGTCTCCACCCCGTGATCTTGGTTGATTTCCTCTGTGTCCTCAGTCATGAGGCTTCTTCCTCTGTGCTGGAACGGGGGCTCTGAGAGGCCAAGGCCAGAGGTTGCTGCCCCCAGCCTCAGCCTTAGACAAGGGGCATGGGCCTGGAAGGAGGCCCAGGGGTGGTCTGATGCCCGCCCTCCGTCCCTGTCTCCCTCTCTCCCTCCCTCCTACAGGACCCTGCCATAGCCATCCCCAAGGGGACCCTCATGGCCATTTTCTGGACCACCATTTCTTACCTGGCCATCTCAGCCACGATTGGTAAGTGGCTGGCCCAGCCAGTCAGGAAGGGGAGGGACCTGGTCTCCACCCTGCTATGTCCAAACCCCAAACCACCGGAGGGGATCAGAGGGTGGGGTTTGACTCTCTAACAGGGAGAGCTGGGCTGGGAGGGTGTGGTGACCTCAGGATGTGGAACCTTGAACCTGTCTCTGGGGTATCTTGGAAATGATCAGAGCATCTTCATGGCGGTGGGTGTGGCAGGGTCAGACCAGGCTCCTTGGATTCCTTGAGGGTCCAAATTCATGAGTATGAAGATCCTACAGGACAAATCCTGCTCCAACCCTAGGAGTGATGATGATGACCGCAACTGACTCCTCACGTGCCCAGCCCTTTTCATGCCGATCCCATCACTGTCATTTTCCCTGTTTCACCAAGGAGAAAACAGGAGCTCAGAGAGGTTAAATGACCTGCCTGGGGTCACACAGCCACTGAATGGTGGAGCCGGGCTTTGAGCCCAGGCTTGGGCTGTTAACACCTGCCTTGAACTGAGATCCTCACAGGTGCACTTGCTCTCAGAGGTCCCCTTTGAGGCAAGCTGTTCACAAATGGCCAAGGGACTTGGTCCAGCTTATCTCGGGAGGACATTGTGATCTTGGTCGCTTAAGCTCTCTGGGCTCCTGTAAAATGGCAATGACAACAAACGTAATAGTGATGCCTGCTCATAGGTTGTTGTAAAGTACTCAGCACACCGCCATTGTCATCATCCCTGCATGATGAAGGGAGGGCTGCCCCGTCATCTGCAGCGTCTCACTCTCTGCAGAGGTGGGGCTGGAAGAGGACCGAGTAAGGAGGGAAGCGAGACCTCCCCATGCTCTCCTTCCCCCTCTCAGGCTCCTGCGTGGTGCGTGATGCCTCTGGGGTCCTGAATGACACGGTGACCCCTGGCTGGGGTGCCTGCGAGGGACTGGCCTGCGGCTATGGCTGGAACTTCACCGAATGCGCCCAGCAGCAAAGCTGCCGCTATGGCCTTATCAACTATTACCAGGTACCGCCAGGAGGGCTGACCCAGCAGACACAGTGGGGGCTGGGTGGAGGCTGCAGGGACCCTTGCAGGCCTGGAAATTTCTGAGGGGACTAGTTTGGGGAGCTGAGCCCTAGACTTAGGGGATAGGGGTTCAGAGCCCAGGTCTGTCCAGTCCCGGCCTGTAAGTGGACCCTGGGATCTCCAGCGGTGGGTTGTGGACTCAGATGGAGGCTCAGGGCCCAGCCCCTGCCTGCAGTAAGGAATGAGGTGCCACAGTTGGGGGCTTCTGGCTCAGCCCCCCACCATGGAGTCCCTGATCCCCAAATCCCTGCAGACGATGAGCATGGTGTCAGGCTTCGCACCCCTGATCACGGCCGGCATCTTTGGGGCCACCCTCTCCTCTGCCCTGGCCTGCCTTGTCTCTGCTGCCAAAGTCTTCCAGGTGAGGCCACAGAAAGGGATCAAGATGATGGGGGTGGGAAGACTGGGCTAGAGGCACAATAGGCTGGGACCCTGGGTGACTGCTCTAAAGACCTGGGGGTGTCATTAGACCGGGATCTCTAGCCAGAAGGGAAAAGGAGCTATCAGCAAACTTGAAGGAAGCAGACCCCTCCCGGCGGTGTGACTTGAATAACACCTGCAGTCCCCACCCCAGACTCCCACCTGTGCCACCTGCATCCTGTCCGCAACTCCACCATTCAAGCTGTTCCCAGAGCCATCCACCCGCCTGGTCGTGCCCTTTTACTGTCTTCATGGTAGAGTGGGGAGAGCGGAGGAGGGGTGATCATCCCCGTTTAACAGAAACAGACACCAGGATCCAGGTTGGGGAGGGCACCGAGCTGGTCTGGAGCTCAGGTGGCCCCAGGGGAGGGGAAGCGGCAGGTCCCAGGCTGGGGGTGAGCGCGGCGTCTGGTGCTGCAGTGCCTTTGCGAGGACCAGCTGTACCCGCTGATCGGCTTCTTCGGGAAAGGCTACGGCAAGAACAAGGAGCCCGTGCGCGGCTACCTGCTGGCCTACGCCATCGCCGTGGCCTTCATCATCATCGGTAAGGCACTGCCAGGGCTCACGGGGCCTGGCCTCCTGTTCCCCTGGGTGGCCCTCAGGGTCGTGGGGGCCGGGCTCTTCTCCCACCTCCTTATCTCCCCGCCCCAGTGCCCCGCTAGGCGTGATAGTGGGCACTCAGAGGCTGTCTTGAGGGGTGAGGGCCCACCTGGGAGGAGACATCGGGGGGCCATGTGATCCTTCCCCTTCCCACCTCCAGGCAGGGTGGCTCCCAAACCAGGTCAGGCAGCAGAGCCTTCTGCTTTGTTAGAAGGGAACCTACCTGTTCTCCCGGTCTGCTAGCATCCCCCCCGGGTCTAAATGAACCCCCAGAATGCCTTCAGAGCATGGGACAAGCTGACTGGTCCCTCCTTGGGATGGGATACAAATGGCTGGTCAGTATCCTCATAGGTATATAAACTAGACAAACCCAGTTCCTCAGACCTCGGCCTTCTAGACTCCTTGGGTTTCAAGGTGGAAGATGCCTTGTTTCAAGGAGAAAATGGCCCAGTTAATTGGTTCATTAGATCAACTTCCTATCCAGGCTTTGCCACGGGCCAGCTGTGTGACCTTAGACAAGTTACTTCACCTCTCTGAGCCTCACCTTTTTCATCTACAGAATGGGAGCGATAGTGCATAACAGGTGGATCTCAGAAGGGCAGGAAGAGACCACGTGTGCAGGAACACCTACATGCATTCACGTACGCACACACTCTCACATGTGCACACACCCAACGCTTCCTCATTAACTTAGCCATGGCGGCAGAACTCGCTAGGAGAGAGGTGGCCACGCCAAGCATGGGCAGTGGCCAGGCTGCGACATGATGGCCCCCGGCTCCCTCTCCCTGTGCAGGAGTGGGGTGGGGGTAGACTGCTGGCCAGCCTCCCTGGGCTCATGACACCCTCCTGCCACCAGTGATTCCATGCTATTCAGGCCGGCATCACAGTCCATGAGATTTGCCTAGTCACTATTACCCAAGGGAAGCTTTCCAGACACCAGGCACTACTGGGTCCTGAACCACATGGAGAGGTGGCAGGGATGGAAAAGTCTGTTCAGACTTGGTGTTCCCTGGCCCCGTGTCTGCTTCCTGCTCTCCGGGGCCCAGAGACACATTTCCCTGCAATGCAGCCTGATTTAGTTTCGATGTCCTTCCATCTGGGTGGGTCTGACTTGATCTCAGATGCTTCGGGCAGGGTTCTTAGGTGATTACATGAAATCGTAGACAGAGGACCTGGCACATTAGTGCGTATAATGTTTTGGGATCCCTAGAAGCAGGCCCTGAGACAAGGATTCATATGTAAAAGTTTATCTGGGGTGCTAGGGGCAGTGGCAGGGGAGGGGAACGGGGAGACGGGAGAGGAAGCAGTTCTTGGGTGGGTTACCACTGGGGTGGAGCTGTGTTATGGCCTTTGGTGTCCTGAGTCACATTGCAAAATGTATTTCTGGCCGGGTGCAGTGGCTCACGCCTGTAATCCTAGCACTTTGGGAGGCTGAGGGGGCGGATCACTTGAGTTCAGGAGTTTGAGACCAGCCTAGCCAACACGGTGAAACCTCGTCTCTACTAAAAATACAAAAAGAATTAGCTGGGCATGGTGGCACATGCCTGTGGTCCCAGCTACTCAGGAGGCTGAGGCAGAAGAATCGCTTGAACCCAGGAGGTGGAGGTTGCAGTGAGCTGAGATTGCGCCCCTGTACTCCAGCCTGGTAACAGAGCAAGACTCCATCTCAAAAAAAAAACCCCAAAAAACAAAAACAAAAATTAGCTGGGCATGGTGGTGCATGCCTGTAATCCAAGCTACTAGAGAGGCTGAGGCAGGAGAATTGTTTGAGCCCGGGAGGCAGAGGTTGCAGTGAGCTGAGATTGCGCCATTGCACTCCAGCCTGGGCAATGAAGCAAGACTCCATCTCAAAAAAAAAAAAAAAGTATTTCTTACTGTAATTGTGGTCAAAACAGTGTGACAGCCACTACTCTTGATCATCCCATAGCCTGATGGGGTCTACTCTCACACTGCCCCCACCAGTGTCTTAAAAGCTGGGCGCTTACAGTTTACACCATCCCTTTGAGCTTCACAAAAGGACAGACCCATTTCACAGATGAGAAGGTTGAGACTGACTGAGCCTTAGTGACCTGTCTGGGGTCCCCCACTCTGGGAAGGAGGGTGCCAAGCCACTCCTTGGCGGAGTTGCCCAACAGGCTGTCCTCTCTCTCCCTGGGTCCCTGAAGCTGAGCTCAACACCATAGCCCCCATCATTTCCAACTTCTTCCTCTGCTCCTATGCCCTCATCAACTTCAGCTGCTTCCATGCCTCCATCACCAACTCGCCTGGTAAGCAAACCCTTCACCTCACTTGAGGAGGAGGCACCCAGGGGCTGGGGGGCACTGGAGCATGGGGTGGGAGTGGGAGGCATGGGTGGAGGTCAGCAGCCCAACATCGCCTCTCAAATTAAAACCAATGAAAGGGAACATTCATATAGTAATAGTGGCTCTCGGCCGGGAGCGGTGGCTCACACCTGTAATCCTAGCACTTTGGGAGGCCGAGGTGGGTGATCACTTGAGGTCAGAAGTTTGTGACCAGCCTGGCCAACATGGTGCAACCCTGTCTCTACAAAAACACAGAAATTAGCCTGGCGTGATGGCGGACTCCTGTAATCCCAGCTATTTGGGAGGCTGAGGCAGGAGAATCACTTGAACCTGGGAACAGGAGGTTACAGTGAGCCAAGATCATGCCATTGCACTCCAGCCTGGGTGACAGAGCAAGACTTCATCTCAAATAATAATAATGGTGGCTCTCCTTTCTCAAGCACTGACAGTGTGCACTTTACATGAATTCATACGTTGTTTACCATCTGTAGGGGTTTTCCAGCCTTTTCCTTCCCCAGTTTTACAGGAATCAGGAGTCTGATTCCTTAGAGAAAGAGAATTGCCCAAAGTCACAGCTAGGGCTGTCATGTACAGTGCTGCAGGTTGCACACTGCACAACTCTAGGAGGCACGATTCATATAATATATTTCACACATTTGCATATGTGTGATGGAAAACTTCTGGCAGATGGCAATAAAGAGTCTTGAGGAAGACTTTTTCTAACTAGCTCCAAATTGCCATTGCCTTTTACCAGGCCACTTTTCACATAGACCCCAGTGTGCACGATGGCCCTGGAGTTGAGCCATGAGGCAGCTGTTACTCGTGGCAGCCCTAGCCTGGCCTGCTGGCAAGGAGCCAGGCAGAATCATGCCCTTCCCTCTCCATCTCACCCCCTTGGCACCATAGGAGCTGGTGCTGTTGCTGGCGTGGGGTGTCCTGTGGCTGTATTTGGCCAGAGCTGGACACCCACTCCTTGGCACAGCCTGTGGACATGGTGAAATGCCAGCCAAGATGGGTGTGTGGTTTGCCCCAGAGCCTGCAGACCCAGCCCCGGGAGGAAGGGTGGGTGGTGCTCATGGCTGGTGGTTACATGTTGGGACCCCGTCTCTGGGCACTGCTGGCATTACTGCCAGGCCCTGCCCAGCAGCTCTGGCCTAGAAAGAGGCTCCAGAGTGCCAGGACTGCCCACTGACTGGTGCCCTCGGCCCAGGGTGGAGACCCTCATTCCAATACTACAACAAGTGGGCGGCACTGTTCGGGGCTGTCATCTCCGTGGTCATCATGTTCCTCCTCACCTGGTGGGCGGCCCTCATCGCCATCGGCGTGGTGCTCTTCCTCCTGCTCTATGTGATCTACAAGAAGCCAGGTGTGCATCCCAGCTGCGGGGCCGCGGCCCTCCTCCCCCAGGGTAGCCATGCAGGCGGCCTGCTCTCCGCCCCCACTAGAGGGCTCTGAGTCGGGCTCTGTGCTATCTAGGGCCCCTCTCTGGCCCTCGCCCTCGTCCCTCCCCATGTGGCAAGGAGCCCCAAGGGATGTCCCCACTCAGGGCCCATGCCTCAACTTCTAAGCCACCCCTGGGCACTCAGGACCTTGGAATCCCCTGCCCGAAGGACCCTGAGTGAGCTTCCAGAGCCTGCTCCTGCCTCTTCCTAGAGCTGTCCCCCAAGAGGGGCTGGCAGGCTGCTGTGCACACCTAGGCCTCAGGGGTGGCCGAGGGCTGCTATGTGGATGCAGGCAGACAAAGCTTGGACTCTGGGCAGGGGCTCTACTTGGCTGCAGGCAGGGACCCTGGGGTGGCAGCGACCTGAGGGCGGGAAACAGACTCTGAGAAAGCCTGGGATTCTAAGTCTCAACCTGGGCGTCTAGGCCATTGCAAAGATTTGGCAAAGCAGGAGGATATTGTGTGGAGCTTGATGTATAACTTTTTTGCGGGGGGTTGGGGGGCAGATTCTCACTCTGTTGCCCAGGCTGGACTGCAGTGGCACAATCTCCGCTCACAGCAACCCCCACCTCCCAGGTTCAAGCGGTACTCCTGCCTCAGCCTCCCGAGTAGCTGAGATTATAGGTGCCCGCCACCACACCTGGGTAACTTTTGAATTTTTAGTAGAGATGGGGTTTCACCATGTTGGCCAAGCTGGTCTCGAACTCCTGACCTCGGTGATCCACTCACCTTGGCCTCCCAAAGTGCCAGGATTACAGGCATGAGTCACTGCGCCCGGCCTTGATGTGTCACTTTTCAGCGAGCAGCCATGTAGTCCGCAGGCCTCCACCCTGCAGGCTGCCCACCCCAGGAGACCCTGCTCCCACGGGCGCCGGGTGCCTAGAGAGGGCCGACATTGCCTCTGTCCCTCCACGTGTTTGGTTTCTTCTGGTGATCCCTAACACTGCTCTTACCCCACTGCTCCCTTGCTCCCCCAGAGGTAAACTGGGGCTCCTCGGTACAGGCCGGCTCCTACAACCTGGCCCTGAGCTACTCAGTGGGCCTCAACGAGGTAGAAGACCACATTAAGAACTATCGGTGAGCTGAGCTGCCGGGCCCCACCTAAGCCCCGGGGGCTGGTGATGGCCCCACCCTGGGAGTTTCCAAGCCTAGACCTGTCACCTGCCCTGGACAGACCCAGGGTGTGTGCGGCCCCCACTCAGAGAGGGAACAGAGGTGGAGGAGCCACCCAGTCGCCACAAGACAGGGGTGGACATATCATGATGGGGACCAAGCCAGTCAAAGGACCTCTCCGTGCCTCGGTTTCCACAGTGGAAGCATCTCTGTCGTGGAGGCAGCTGGTGCTGCAGTTCCCATCACAGATCCTGGGGGTGGATGGTGTGAACCTCTCCTGAGTACCCTTCAAAGCTGATTCCCCTCTTTGTCGAGGAGAATTATGCACCTGCCATCCCCTTCCCACCAGATTCTAGTACTTATTGGCAATATCTGTTTATGTCATGCTTACTATGAGCCAGGCACTTGCAAAGTACCTTACACAGCCTTACGACAACCGGCTGAGGTCCAGGAAATTACTAACCCAGTCACGGACAAGGACACTGAGGCACAGAGAGGTTAAGTAACTGGCCCCAGGTCACACAGCTGGTGAATAGCTGATTAAGTCTGGCTCCAGTTGACTCAGGTCGTGGCCCTTGACCACTGCCCTCTGCTGCCTCTTGACGCAGAGGCTGAGTCACCTGCCTGGGTAACTGGTGAGTTTGTAAGTGACAGGCTTCCTCACTCCCGGGCTTTGTTCTCCCCATCTCTGTGCTTGGCTAGGCCGGGCAGGGGAGAAGCACTGGGGGGAGCATTTGGTGGCCTGAGCAGGAAGGACCAGAGAGACTAGTGTGGAGGCCACCAAAAGAGCAGGAAGGGCCCTAAAAGTCACCCTGGATTTATAGGTGGGAAGTCGAGGCCCCGATCATGTAGGGTCACGTTGGTGGCCACATTGCCGTTCAGGGAGCCTGGGTGGCGCCTTTTGCACCCGGCCCCCTGTGGGCTCTCTCCTGATGGCTCCTGTCTTTTTCCCTTCTCTCCTCAGCCCCCAGTGCCTGGTGCTCACAGGGCCCCCAAACTTCCGCCCAGCGCTGGTGGACTTTGTGGGCACCTTCACCCAGAATCTCAGCCTGATGATCTGTGGCCACGTGCTCGTCGTGAGTGACCCCTGGAGGGGCGCAGGGCAGTACTCCTCGGGGAGCCACCGGGCTGTGATGGCCACCCACGGGGTGGGGGCCGAGGGGATACAGAGCAAGGGGCGCCCAGCCAGGCCCTCCTGCGGACCTGTTCTCCTCCCTTCCTGGCCTCTCTTGCTGGCTTCTCCTCCAGCTGCTCTGCCTCTATCATGCTCCCTACCTCTCCCTTCCTCCCTCTTTCTCTGCACTCCTTGTCCTTCCCTTAAATGATCAAAGAGGCACCATGGGTGCTGCCGAGCCCCCGGGGCAGGAGAGGGGCTGAATCTCAGGCCGGAGGGTGAAGGCAACTGGCAATGTCCCCTGCCCCTCCCACCCACAGGGACCCCCCAAGCAGAGGATGCCTGAGCTCCGGCTCATCGCCAGCGGGCACACCAAATGGCTGAACAAGAGGAAGATCAAGGCCTTCTACTCTGACGTCATTGCCGAGGACCTCCGAAGCGGTGTCCAGATCCTCATGCAGGTGCCGTGGGCTGGGGGCCCCCCTACAGGACTTATGGCTTGGTGACACAACCTGGAAGGCAGAAAGTCCTGCGCACCCCTTTGCTTAAGCCCCTTTTACTGCAGAAAAAGCCCCAACTGTTTTTTCTTTTTTTTTTTTTGAGACTCGTTTTGCTCTTGTTGCCCAGGCTGGAGTGCAATGGTGTGATCTCAGCTCACTGCAATCTTCGCCTCTGGGGTTCAAGTGATTCTCCTGCCTCAGCCTTCTGTGTAGCTGGGATTACAGGCACACGCCACCGCACCTGCCTAATTTTTTTGTATTTTTAGTAGAGACGAGGTTTCACCATGTTTACCAGGCTGGTCTCAAACTCCTGAACTCTGGTGATCCACCCACCTCGGCCTCCCAAAGTTCTGGGATTACAGGCGTGAGCCACCGCGCCCGGCCGGAGCCCCAACTTTCTTATGTCTCCAGATGTGCTGATTCTGGGGACTTTCTTGGATTGCCCAGGACCTGGGAAACTGACGTGGAAGCCTGTGAGGGCTGGTGTCACCTTAGCCAGTTCTAACTTTTGGGGGCTCTGGGAGGGATGTAGGGTGTTGGTGATGGAGTGAGAACCAGACTCAAGGATTCCTGAATTTGGATATTTCCTTCCATCAGTCATCTTTTTCCTAATAAAGTTCTGTTTTCTGCAAAACAAATTTTTTTAAAGATAGATACATACACAGAGAAGGAGAGAGAGAGAGAGAGACAGGGTCTCGCTCTGTTCCCCACTGCTAGAGTGCAGTGGTGTGATCTCCACTCACTGCAACCTCTGCCTCCCTGGCTCAAGCAATCCTCCCACCTCAGCCTCCCAAGTATCTGGGACCTCAGGTGTACGACACTATACCTAGCTAATTTTTTTTTTTTTTTTTTTGTAGAGATAGGGTTTCGCCACTTTGCCCAGGCTGGTCTCAAAGTCCTAAGCTTAAGCAATCCGCTTGCCTCAGCCTTCCAAAGTGCTGGGATTACAGGTGTGAGCCACTGAGCCCAGCCTAAGATATAATTTATATACAGTAAAGTGAAAAAACATTACCTATATAGCGTGATAAATATTTACAGAAGTAGGCACCCCCCAGTGGTAGACATCACCCAAATTGAGATCTCAAAATTTCCACCGGACAATTCATTTTACTGCTGTTTTATCATGCATTAAATGAGATGCATGGATAAGATACGTTTTTAATCCCAAGCCAACATATGAGAATCCTTTTCAATAGTTTTAAATATTTCTAAAGTTTTTAAGAAGCAATTCAGCTTCCTTTTGGAGTTATGTCAATATTTTGAAAGTAGATAGAGGTGAAGGTGTTATGAATGTACTAAATGCCACTGAATTGTACACTTTAAAAGGGTTGATTTTTTGTGAATTTTGCCTCAAAATGTTTTTTAAAAATTTAACTTAAAAACCAGAGAAGCCGAGAGTGGGCTCATCCCTGTAATCCCAGCACTTTGGGAGGCCAAGGCAGAAGGATCCCTTGAGGTCAGGAGTTCGAGACCAGCCCGGCCAAAATGGTGAAACCCCATCTCTACTAAAAATACAAAAATATAGCCAGGTGTGGTGGCGCAGGCCTGTAGTCCCAGTTACTGGGGAGGCTGAGGCACTAGATTGCTTGAGCCCAGGAGGCGGAGGTTGCAGTGAGCCAAGATCGTGCCATGGCACTCCAGCCTGGGGGACATGACTGGACTCTGTCTCAAAAAAAAAAAAAGGGAAAAAAAAAAGAGAGAAACATAAATGATGTGTGGATTAGATGACCCAGTAATACGCCCAGCGTGGCATCCAAATTCAAGTCTCTTATGGGAAATTAATTTGTTAGAGAAGTAGGAGCTGGGATCATCTGTAACCACGGGACACTATAGTCCTTGGCCAAGGATTGAGAAGCCACGGCGGGCAACTTTGTCTGCAGCTTCACCTTTCTTCTGGGTGCGTCCAGGCAGACAGGACCCCAAATAGGGGGATGCATCTCCTGAGTCCCCAAAGCTTGGATGGGAGGGTGGCTGGGGCTGAGACAGAGCCCCACCGTAGTCATAGAGCACAGCCCTTTCTGGACCTAAGGCCTGATCACTAACTGCCCCTCTGACGGGTCCCCCATCTCACCCCTATCCCCTGGTAGGCCGCAGGTCTCGGGAGAATGAAGCCCAATATTCTGGTGGTCGGGTTCAAGAAGAACTGGCAGTCTGCTCACCCAGCCACAGTGGAAGACTACATTGGCATCCTCCAGTGAGTTGGGGGAGGGGAATGGGCTTGGGATCTGTTAATTTGGGCCATTGGGCCTTGAGAAGTAGAGAGGAAGTAGTGGGTGCTTGAAACGTTGAGTCCTTCTGGGCAAAGGGGTTGGCATCTGTAGTCCCAGCCACTTGGGAGGCTGAGGCAGGAAGCTCACTTGAGCCCAGGAGTTGGAGGCTGCAGTGAGTGATGATCGCACTGCTGCGCTCCAGCCTAGGTGAAAGAGCAAGACCCTGTCTTTGAGAGAGAAGTTCAGTCCATTTGTTCAAAGCTGAAGAAGAAACAGGCTGAGGCTGAAAATGCCCGTCTCTGACCTATGAGTCAGGGACACCAGAGCCAGCAGGGATCAGGCAGGTAGCACTAAAAGTGAAGTGGGCCAGGCGTGGGGTGACAGGGAGCAGTGGAGACTGTGGTAACCCCAGGGAGAGTGGCTGCTACTTGGCTCTAGCACAGGCAGAATGGGCTCTAGTGCCCAGGCAGAAATGTGAGCCCAATATTGCCAGATCTTTTAATTTTTCAGAGTAACTGCAAATGTTTTTAGGTGAAAACCTAATGCTTCCCTGTGGGCTTCAGAAGGTACACAGGTAGCCAGCTCGAGCTCTGAGGCTGGCCGGGCATGGTGGCTCACACCTGTAATCCCAGCACTTTGGGAGGCCAAGGCGGGTGGATCACAAAGTCAGGAGTTCGAGACCAGCCTGACCAACATAGTGAAACCCCATCTCTACTAAAAATACAAAAAATTAGCCAGGTGTGGTGGCACACACCTGTAATCTCAGCTACTCGGGAAGCTGAGGCAGGAGAATCTCTTGAACCTGAGAGACGGAGGTTGCAGTGAGCTGAGATCGTGTCACTGCACTCCAGCCCGGGCGACACTGAACAGGGAAGTGAAACCAAGCCCTGAGGACCAAACTCCCTGGGATGTCCAGGCTGACTCCAAACTCTTCTTCAGCTCGTGCTGTGTGAGGTCCAGAGAATGCCTGCCCGATGTGTGGCTTTTCTGTGTTGATGTCGTCGTATGCGGTATCAGTGAACAAAATGAGGCTGAGGGGCGGGCCCTAGGGACCCGCTTCCAGGTATGCTGTTAAGCAGCTGTAGGACTCGGAGCAATCCTCTGGGCTGCTGCTAACAGAATTACAGCAGCAGTTGGTAGAATACCTGGTCTCCAGCCTCCCTCCAACATTCCGACATTTCAAAACTTCAAAAAGCAGGGCCTGGGGCCAGGCGCGGTGGCTCACGCCTGTAATCCCAGCACTTTGGGAGGCCGAGGCGGGTGGATCACAAGATCAAGAGATCGAGACCATCCTGGTCAACATGGTGAAACCCCGTCTCTGCTAAAAATACAACAAATTAGCTGGGCACGGTGGCGCGTGCCTGTAATCCCAGCTACTGAGGAGGCTGAGGCAGGAGAATTGCCTGAACCCAGGAGGCGGAGGTTGCAGTGGGCCGAGATCGCGCCATTGCACTCCAGCCTGGGGTAACAAGAGCGAAACTCTGTCTCAAAAAAACAAAACAAAACAAAAAAAAGCAGAGCCTGAAAGGTCCTTGTCCCAGAGATATGTGATCTAAGGAGCCCAGGGAGAGCACTATGCAGCCCATTGGCCCAAACCCCAGTGGTGAGTGGGCTCTTGGGCACTGTGTCAATCAGGCAGTTCATACACCTTTGGAACAAGAGTCTTCAGACATCTTTATTTTATTTATTTATTTATTTATTTATTGAAATAGAGTCTTGCTCTGTCACCCAGGCTGGAGTGTGGTGGTGCAATCTTAGCTCACTACAGCCTCCACCTCCTGGGTTGAAGCAGTTCTCCTGCCTTAGCCTCCAGAGTAGCTGGATTACAGGTATACTCCACCATGCCCAGCTCATTTTTGTGTTTTTAGTAGAAATGAGGTTTTGCCATGTTGGCCAGGCTGGTTTCAAACTCCTGACCTCAGGTGATCCACCTGCCTTAGCCTCCCAAAGTGCTGGGATTACAGGCAATGAGCCACCATGCCCAGCTTTTGCAATTTATTTTATTTTATTTTAATTTTTGAGACAGAGTCTCATTCTGTCGCCCTGGCTGAAGTGCAATGGCGTGATCTCAGCTCACACCACAACCTCCGCCTCCTAGGTTCAAGTAATTCTCCTGCCTCAGCCTCCTGAGTAGCAGGCACTACAGGCGTGCTCCACCATGCCCAGCTAATTTTTGTACTTTTTCATAGAAATGGGGTTTCACCATGTTGGCCCGGCTGGTTTCGAACTCCTGACCTCAGGTGATCCTTTCGCCTTGATCTCCCAAAGTGCTGGGATTACAGGGGTGAGCCACTGCCCCTGGCCTCCAGACATCTCTGTAGACAGCCTAGTGTATGAGTGAAGCTCTTCTCACGAGCATGCCTGTCCTCTGGCCTCCAGTCTCAGCCATATGATTCTAATCCCAGCTACTCATTCTCCTAGCTGTGTGATCATGGGCAGGTTCCTCTCCAAAACTTAGTTTTTGCATCTGTAGAATGGGGGTAATAATGACCATCCCCACCTCCATGTGCAGACTCGTGGGGGATTATCCAAATGTATCAGGAGGACAGGGCTGACTTAGTTTCCCCGAGAACCGGATCTGTAGGTCCACAGTGTCACAGTCTGTAGAGCTGGAAGAGTCCCAGGGTGTTCTCCAATTCTGCCTGTACATTATACAGATGGGGAAACTGAGGCCCAGAGAACAGAAAGGGTGTGGTAGAAGGCAGAGCCAACTCTAGACATCCGGTCTCCTGGGTACCAGGTCATCTCCTGGGTGGGAGCTGGGGGAGAAGCTGGACCTCACCCCCTCTCTTTCCAGCGATGCCTTTGATTTCAACTATGGCGTGTGTGTCATGAGGATGCGGGAGGGGCTCAACGTGTCCAGGATGATGCAGGCGCACAGTGAGTACATGCCCCGCCCACTCAGCACCCCTGTCAAAAACTGGAACAGCCCAAGATGGGGATGAACTTGGCCTATTTGAGGGGCAGGAGAGGGCCAAGTGCAGCTGGAGTGTGAGGAGCCGGGCAGGAGGCAGGTCAGAGGGAGGCCAGGGCCAGGTGCAGTGGGGTCCTGGAGGCTAGGCGGGGCATCAGCACTTTCTTCCTAGCATTAAGGGAGCCCTGTCCAGGAGGAACCCACCTTGTCCTCAGACGAGGAGAGCCTGTGAACCATGCTGCCCCTTCTTTTGCAGTTAACCCCGTGTTTGACCCAGCGGAGGACGGGAAGGAAGCCAGTGCCAGAGGTGCCAGGCCGTCAGTCTCTGGCGTGTGTCAGTGTTCCCCTCACAGCTCAAGGCACTCTCGCCCTGTGGGGCAGCTAGGGGCGGGCCGCTGGGGAACTTGGTGGGGGACGGGTGGTTTTTTATCATAACAGTGGTGCCTGAGTAACGGGGGTTGGGAACTGGAGGGGCTTGGCTGTGTCAAAGATTGCCAGCAGCCAGGCGCAGTGGCTCGTGTCTGTAATCCCAGCACTGTGGGAGTCTGAGGCAGGAGTTCCAGGCTGCAGTGAGCTATGACCGCACCACGACATTGCCAGCCTGGGTGACAGAGTGAGACCCTGTCTCAAAAAAATAAAAAAAAAAGATTGGGCCGGGCACGGTGGCTCAAGCCTGTAATCCCAGCACTTTGGGAGGCCGAGGTGGGTGGATCACGAGGTCAAGAGATCGAGACCATCCTGGTCAACATGGTGAAACCCCGTCTCTACTAATACAAAAAATTAGCTGGGCATGGTGGCGCGTGCCTGTAATCCCAGCTACTCAGGAGGCTGAGGCAGGAAAATTGCCTGAACCCGGGAGGCGGAGGTTGCGGTGAGCTGAGATCGCGCCATTGCACTCCAGCCTGGGTAACAAGAGCGAAACTCCGTCTCAAAAAAAAAAAAAAAAAAAAGATTGCCAGGAGGTGGAGAATTCAGGGTCAGGGCATCATGGAGGTCCACCCAGCAGGCTCTGGGGCCCTTGTCCCCCTCCTGCCAAGGCCCCTCTAGCCATGCAGGGTGGGGCGGGATTTTCCTTCGTCCTCTCCCACGGTCACCCTGGGAGGCAGGGGGCCTGCAGTGCAGGTGGGAGGGCTCCTGTGGGCATCTGTGAGGGCACAGGAGGGTGTTTAAGAAAAGGGAGAGTGTACTTCCCTACCTACCCAGAGGGCTCTGTCCCCACCCCCAGTACTTACCAGAATCCCGGGAGAGAGAAGCTGAGAGCGGGGCAGGGGCACATCACAGCACTGAGTGTCCTGGGCCGTGGATCCTGGTCCACCTGCCAGAGAATCCGAGTTCAGCCTCAGAAGGGGTGTTGGTGGGGCCCTGGGCCAGGCCTGCCCAGATGTGCTGCAGCTGGCTCTGCTCTGACCTGCCCCTACCTCCTGCAGTAGACCCTAAGGCCCTGGTGCGGGAGGAGCAGGCCAGCACCATCTTCCAGTCGGAGCAGGGCAAGAAGACCATCGACATCTACTGGCTCTTTGACGACGGAGGTCAGTTCCCCGCTCGGATCAGCCCCATTGCCTGGGGCGGGGGTCTTCCTTCCCTCTCCTTCCTGGCCTGCTCTCAAAAGGGACGGGGCCTCCTGGGCCCATCAGTGAGCTCAGGGGAGCCTGGAGGGACCCCTCTGTCTGGCCTCTAGTTTTTCGGTTATAAAATGGGAAACTGAGGGAAAAGCTGAAGTCGCCATGAGCTGGAACCTTCTGACTGGATGGTCCTCAGGGGCACAGGCAAGTGATATAAACAGGGAGACAGGCTGGTGCCCAGGAAAGCTGTAGGAATATTTTTCACTTCACAAGGAAGTATACTCTCTCCCACTAAAAAAAAAAGAAAATGACTTTCAGCTTTATTGCTCCTTCCTTTGATAGAGTCAGAGATAGAAAGAAATGTCTTTGCTCCATGGAATGAGTTCTACTAATAACTGCTATAGGCTGAGCACTTACTATCTGCCTGACACAGAATTCCCTACCTAATGCAGTCCCAGGAAGAAGCTGTCATGATTAATCCCATTCTATACATAAGGAAACTGAGGCACAGAGGATTATGAGGTGATACATGACAGCTGGTTCTCAGTCTTGTGTGGAGAGACGACAGGGAGGGACGAGGGCTCCCCACGCTGGTCAAGTATTCAGTCTTCAAGAACTGCCAATGACCGAGTTTTATGTGAAACTCCTCAATTATTAAATGCCAGCTTTTTTTTTTTTTTTTAATTCTTTTTGAGATGGAGTCTCGCTTTGTCTCCCAGGCTGGAGTACAATGGCGCGACCTCGGCTCACGGCAACCTCCGCCTCCTGGGTTCAAGCAATTCACCTGCCTCAGCCTCCCAAGTAGCTGGGACTACAGGCATACACCATAAAGCCCAGCTAATTTTTTGTATTTTTAGTAGAGATGGGGTTTCACCATGTTGGCCAGGCTAGTCTCAAACTCCTGACCTCAGGTGATCTGCCTGCCTTGGCCTCCCAAAGTGCTGGGATTACAGGCATTAGCCATGGCACCTGGCTGCTAGCTTGTTTATTTAAATACGCTGCACAAGCCAAATAAACCCTACCCCACAGAGTACCATGTGCAACTTGCGTTTAGTCAGCCATGTTCATTATACAGATGGGTCAACTGAGGCCTGGCGAAGAGAGGAAGAGGTTTGCTAATGGCAGAGTGGGGCAGGAACCCACATAGGGCTCTTTCCTGAGTGTACTCTCATCGTGACTCTCGGGGATTCTCCTTGCCAGGCCTCACCCTCCTCATTCCCTATCTCCTCGGTCGCAAGAAGAGATGGAGCAAATGCAAGATCCGCGTGTTCGTGGGCGGCCAGATTAACAGGATGGACCAGGAGAGAAAGGCGTAAGTACAGAGGGCCGGCCCGGGGGCTGCGGGGACCACTGCCGGCTTAGCTCCACCCGAGGCTGCCCTCTACCCCTGATCCTCTACCACCACTCCTAAGTGGGTTCTGAGATTGTCTCAAAGCCCAGGGCCAGTTCTCCAGGCCACTGCAGTGGGCAGGAACAGGGGCAGGCTTCTCTCCCTTCCAGAAGCTGTTCTGGTTTCCTGCCTCCTTCAATAAAATGCGGACGCCTTAGGCTTTGGGACGACAGGGAGGGGAGTTAGGTTGTAAAGTCATAAATCTCTGGGTTTGGACAATGAGAAATATAAAAATAAGAAAGAAAAGGGATCTATCTTAGATTTAAAGTAAAAAAAAAAGACAAGATTGAAAACAAAAAAAGATAAAAAAGAACAACAAAAAATAAATCTCCTCCAGGAGGAGCCTGTATGAAATGAAGGACAGGCTGGGCACAGTGGCTCATGCTTGTCATCCCAGCACTTTGGGAGGCCGAGGCGGGTGGATCCAGGAGTCCAGGAGTTCGAGACCAGCCTGGGTGACATGGCAAAACTCTGTTTGCATATTTTAAGTTTTTTTTTTTTTTTGAGATGGGGTCTCCCTCTGTCGCCCAGACTGGACTACAGTGGCGCAATCTCAGCTCACTACAATCTCCGCCCCCTGGGTTCAAGCAATTCTCCTACCTCAGCCTCCCTAGTGGCTGGGATTAGAGGCACATGCTACCATGCCCAGATACATTTTTTTGTATTTTTAGTAGAGACGGAGTTTCGCCATGTTGGCTAGGCTGATCTCGAACCCCTAATCTCAAGTGATCCCCCCACCTCAGCCTCCCAAAGTGCTGGGATGACAGGCGTGAGCCTCCATGCCCAACCAATATTTTAAATTTTTATATAAATATTTTACATATATTAAAAAATTTAAATATATATAATGTTTTGAAAAAAGGAAATGAAGGATGGAGAACATGCCTCCTCCTGAGAAATGAAGTAGGGGCTGGAATCCTTTAGCACAGAGGTCCCCAACCTTTTTGGCACCAGGGACAGGTTTCGTGGAAGGCGGTTTTTCTACAGGCTGGGGAAAGAGTAATGGTTTTGGGATGATTCAAGCTTATTACAGTATTGTGCACTTTATTTCTACTATGATTACATGGTAATATATAATGAAATGGTTATACAACTCACCATAATGCAGAGTCAGTGGGAGCCCCGAGCTTGTTTTCCTGCCACTGGATGGTCCCATCCGGGGGTGATGGGAGACAGTGACAGATCATTAGGCATTAGATTCTCATAATGAGTGCGTACAGCCTAGATCCTACAAGAGAGTTCATGGTCCTCTGAGTCTAATGCCACTGATGAGCTGACAGTAGTCAGAGCTCAGGTGGTAATGCAAGCAGTGGGGAGCAGCTGTAAATACAGATGAAGCTTTGTTCACTGCCATGCGCCCAGTTCCTAACAGGCCATGGCTGGTACCTGTCAGCAGCCCGGGGATCAGGGGTCCTTGCTTTAAGGCAATGTTCCTGACGCATGGGATGCACGCTCTGGAGAGACAAGAGGTGACTTCAGTGGCTAGGAGATGAGGCAGCAAATACCACTGAGTCTTTTGATAAAAAGTGGCTTTTAATTATCCTCCAATTCTGGGGCTGATTTTGCAGAAGGTCCTGGCTTAGCCCTGGCCTGTCCTTCTGTTTGGTAACCTGTGCTTGGCTCCCTGAGCAAGAGGAGCAGGCTGGATGCATGGGCTTGGCAGGCAGTGGCATCTGGCCAGAACAGTGACCCTGGTTCAGCTACATGGGTTTTATTGGTTACCTCTTCCTGGCAAGAGGTGCTGGTTTTCTGTTTAATATTGTGACATTGGCTGGGTGTAGTGGCTCTGCCTATAAATCCTGGCACTTTGGCAGCAGGCCAATGCAGGAGATGGCTTGAGGCCAGGAGTTTGAGACCAGACTGGGCAACATAGTGACAGCCTGTCTCTACCAAAAAATAAAAAAAATAAAAAATAAATAGGGCTGGGCGCGGTGGCTCACACCTGTAATCCCAGCACTTTGGGAGGCCGAGGCGGGTGGATCACGAGGTCAAGAGATCGAGACCATTCTGGTCAACATGGTGAAACCCCGTCTCTACTAAAAATACAAAAAATTAGCTGGGCATGGTGGCGCGTGCCTGTAATCCCAGCTACTCAGGAGGCTGAGGCAGGAGAATTGCCTGAACCCAGGAGGTGGAGGTTGCAGTGAGCCGAGATTGTGCCGTTGCACTCCAGTCTGGGTAACAAGAGCGAAACTCTGTCTCAAAAAATAAAAATAAATAAAAAAATAAAAAATAAATAAGTAAAAAATTAACTGTGAATGGTGGCATGTGCTTATAGTCTTAGCTTACTTAGGCTGAGGCAGGAGGATCACTTGACCCATATCAAGGCTGCAGTGAGCTATGATTGCACCACTGCACTCTAGCCATAGTGATAGAACAGACCTTGTCTCTGTTTTTTAATAGTAATACAAATAAATAAAATCACGACATAAAATCTGCCTTTGAAATGTATCTAAGTTTGGGCCAGGCGTGGTGGCTCATGCCTGTAATCTCAGCACTTTGGGAGGCGGAGGTGGGTGGATCACCTGAGGTCAGGCGTTCAAAACCAGCCTGACCAATATGGTGAAACCCCGTCTCTACTAAAAATGCAAAAATTAGCTGGGTGTGGTAGTGTGTGCTTGCAGTCCCAGCTACTCGGGAGGCTGAGACAGGAGAATTACTTGAACCTGGGAGGCAGAGGTTGCAGTGAGCCGAGATTGTGCCACTGCACTCCAGCCTGGGCGACAGAGCAAAACTCCGTCTCAAAAAAAAAAAAAAAAAAAAGAAGAAATGTATCTAAGTCAGAATGTGAGTCGATTTAAACAGAAAAGGAAGTAAATAGTAAGGCAGGTGGCACACAGGTGTGGAGCTGGCAGGTGTCAGCAGGTGGAATTGGGCAGCTGCTGCTTTGAGCAAGGTCAGGTGAGGTGGGAGGCGGCAGGCTGGAGGTCTGCTGAAGGGTACCAACAGATGGGGCAATTTGCCCAAAGTCATGCAATTAATTAGCCGAAGAGAAGAACCCCTGCTTGGTCTCTAATGCCCTTTGCAACCATCCTGGCTGTGATGCCCCAGGGTCAGGGTAGAAGGTGATAACCTGGCCTCCACCACCCAGTCCTATGCCAGGATGGCCTCCCATGCCCCATTCTCTAGCCATCCACAGTGTGGGTTAAGAGAAACCCACAAATCCCATCTCTTTGTCGTCACCCCCACTGAGAATTTCTTCCCTGAAAACCCCTTTTCAGCAATGCTAAGGAAAGTGTTGCTTGGGAAAAGCAGCATCTGACTTCTCTGTGATCTCCAAAAAGTAAATAAGCCACGACACTGCTGTGCTGTCTCTGCTTCCTGTCCGGGCTCTGAATGGAAGCTGAGTTTAGTACATTTGGTTTAGCTCAAGGCTACGGCAGCCTGGGCTAACGGCATGTCCTCGGTGGGAAGGTTATGAAAATCCTTCCTCTGCCTCCCTCTGTCCCTTGATGGGCCACATCCTTTGCTCTCTACATAACCCTGGAGCAGGTCTATCCTTACCTAGGCACTGGCCAGGTCTGCCAGCCCCCGCTGCCACCGCACACCATTTGAATCTGCCCACGGCTCTGCTTTCAAAATTTCACTCCCCAAGGTCAGGGGCCAGCAGCGGCTTGACTGCTCAGCCCCAGCCTCGTCCTCCAGGCTTGTCTCTCATTTCTTCCTCTCTCCTAGCACACTCATGCATCCCAGCCAGCTCCTCACTGCCCTGCTCCACCCCCTGCACCCCGACACCTTCCCTCATTTTAACTGTTCCCTACCAACCAGTCCCGTGATCCCTAACCAGGCTGGCACATCAGAATCACCTGAGGCATTACCCAAACCAGGTCCTTCCCAGGGGTTCTGACTCAATGGTGGGCAAGGGGGTGGGGGAAGGCCCAGGCAGCTGTATTGTTTTTTGTTTGTTTGTTTGTTTTGAGATGGAATCTTGCTCTGTCGCCCAGCGGGAGTGCAATCACACGATCTCAGCTCACTGTAACCTCCACCTCCTGAGTTCAGGCAATTCTAACTCAGCCTCCCAAGTAGCTGGAATGATAGGTGTGTGCCACCACGCCTGGCTAATTTTTGTATTTCTAGTAGAGACAGGGTTTCGTCATGTTGGCCAGGCTGGTCTTGAACTCCTGACCTCAGGCAATCTGCTCACCTCGGCCTCCCAAAGTGCTGGGATTATAGGCCTGAGCCACCACACCCAGCAGGTATATTGTTTTGAAGGCTCCTTGGGTGATTTCAGTGTAGACATTCCCCTGCCCCACCTGCTTTGGCCTGTAATACCCTTCGTTCACCATCCAGCCAGACTGCCACCTCTGTGAAGTCTTCCCTGACTGCTGCAAACCACAGGTCAACCCTCTCCATTGACCTTCCCTGTTAGATGCAAAGTCAGTACTGTCTGGCTTGCTACTCCTGGTTCTGTACCAAGTTTCTTGTGTGTTATCTTTGCTTCCTCGGCCACTCCAGCATTTCCTTTATTCAACTTTCCAATCCTTAGAACTTTCCTACCCAAAGTGTTGTCTGTGGACCAGCAGCACCGCATCTCGTGGGAGTGTGTTAGACATGCAGAATCCCAGGCCCCACTCCAGACCAGCCGAATCAGAATCAGCATGGTAACAAGATCCTCAGCAGATACATAGACGTGAAAATTTAGGGTGCGCTAGTACAGAGATGGCCACCAGATACTTGGGAAAGTCTTGTCAATTACTTTTCTGTTTCACTTCTCATCATCTAACCCATTTTATGAGTATTCGTCTCCTGTCTGCCCCTACTCCCATGTTCTATGAGGGCAGGCTTTCTGTTTTCCTCACTGCTACGTAGTCAGTAGGTGCTCAGTAAAAATTAGTTAAATGAATAAATATATTTTAAAACTCTCAGGCTGGGCCTTGTGGCTCCCATCTATAATCCCAGAACTTCGGGAGGCTGAGGCAGGAGGATCACCTGAGACCAACATGACAAAACCCTGTCTCTACTAACAATACAAAAATTAGCCAAGCATGGTGGCACACACCTGTAATCCCAGCTACTTGGGAGGCTGGGGCACAAGAGCTGAGATTGCACCACTGCATTCCAGCCTGGGAGACAGAACAAGACTCTGTCTCAAAATAATAATAATAATAATAATAATAATAATAATAATAAACCTCTCCATGTTTCCTCCAGGATCATTTCTCTGCTGAGCAAGTTCCGACTGGGATTCCATGAAGTCCACATCCTCCCTGACATCAACCAGAACCCTCGGGCTGAGCAGTAAGTTCTGTGTTGGGGCTTCCAGGCAGAAGGGCCAGCTGTGTGCCTGCAGATCCCTCTGCCGGCTGCCCCCTTTCTCCTTGGTAAGCTAAGGGCAAAGGACTCTCCCCTGAGCCCTTCCTAGATGTATCAGAGGGCACAAACTCTGCAGTGGTTGTGGCCAGGACATGTCCCCTCCCTGGGGCTGAGGGTGTCACTGGGCAAGGCGGCTGCAGCCCCTGATGTTTGTGTTAACATGTCAGTGCTGGGAGTGGGGAAAAGGTGAGTGACCTGGGCAACAGCTTCCTTCCTCCTTCCATCAGAAGGCAAGAGAGCAGATTTTTTTTTTTTTTTTTGAGACGGAGTTTCACTCTTGTTACCCAGGCTGGAGTGCAATGGCGTGATCTCGGCTCACCGCAACCTCCTCCGCCTCCTGGGTTCAGGCAATTCTCCTGCCTCAGCCTCCTGAGTAGCTGGGATTACAGGCACGCGCCACCATGCCCAGCTAATTTTTTGTATTTTTAGTAGAGATGGGGTTTCACCATGTTGACCAGGATGGTCTTGATCTCTTGACCTCGTGATCCACCTGCCTCTGCCTCCCAAAGGGCTGGGATTACAGGCGTGAGCCACCAAAGAGCGCAGATTTTTAAGCAAACACTTCTGTGAATTTGTAGCAATGACCAATGGTATGTTCAGCAGGGATCGCTTGCTTTCAAATGGTGTGATTTCGTCTTTTTAAAATAAGACATTTACAAACGGGATTTGCATTCTGTCAATCAGTGTGCATGAGGTTTTCCAGGACACTCTCCTCACTAATTATGTTTCCTCCTGACCTCCTAGCCCTAACTTTTCTCTGACATTTCCCAGCCATAAGGATGTCCCCCACCTGGACAGGAAAGGAAATCAAGATAAGCAGAAAGGAGCCATGTCATAGTGATGGATGCATTGGCACCAACCATTTGTTAGGAGCTGTGCTTGGTGCTGCAGAGGCAGAGATGAGAAATCCGCAGCCCAGTCCTCCAAGCATAGCGGCAGGCTGGTGGAAGCCAAGGCAGTCGCAATGCTGCAGAGACAGACCAGGATGCCAAGGAGAGTACGGCTGTCTCTGTTGGTGGAAAAGCAAAGCCTTAAGAAAGGCCTTGATGATTAAAAAGAGACGGGGGAGATCTTCCAGGCAGAAGGGACAGCAGGAGCAACATACAGACCTCATCTAGCATCTGATTTTTATTTATTTATTTATTTATTTTTGAGACAGAGTCTTGGTCTGCCACCCAGACTGGAGTGCTCTGGTATGATCTCTGCTCACTGCAACATCCACCTCCCAGGTTCAAGTGATTCTCCTGCCTCAGCCTCCCAAGTAGGTGGGATTACAGGCGCCCACCACCACACCAGAAAACACACAAATTTATTTCTTAGGCATTTGGGGTTGTCCTTACTGCTGTGTCTGACCCCCATTGGCCGGAGTCAGACCTCACAATCTAAACTAAAACCTGATTGGCTAATAACTTAAAACTTTTCCAAATAGGTAGAAGCAATGGAGAGCTGGGACATGCCTGTGAGCACATCCAGCACAGATATCTTGGTTAAAGTATAAGGACATAGAATGTACTACGTGCCTGTAAGCATGGCATGTTAAACAGCTACATAGCATAGGGCTTAAAGTTATTAGCACACTTACAATTTACTCTTTAACAAGAAAGGAAACTTTAAAACGAAACTTTTCTACTCCCCACATCATCTCAGCCAGCCTCACCCACTCTCTCGTCCCCAGCACCAAGAGGTTTGAGGACATGATTGCACCCTTCCGCCTGAATGATGGCTTCAAGGACGAGGCCACTGTCAACGAGATGCGGCGGGACTGCCCCTGGAAGATCTCAGATGAGGAGATTACGAAGAACAGAGTCAAGGTGCAGGAGAGGGGCGGCCTTGCCGGGGTGGGTGGGGGTGGGAAACACGATACATCATTGGGTCAGGGACAGGCGTCCTGCATGTCCTGAGCTCCCCAGCCC
Source organism: Aotus nancymaae (assembly GCF_030222135.1). Classification (NCBI taxonomy): domain Eukaryota; kingdom Metazoa; phylum Chordata; class Mammalia; order Primates; family Aotidae; genus Aotus; species Aotus nancymaae. Next base: position 12,119,882 of record NW_026988443.1, read on the forward strand.
CTCCCCTCGATCCTCCAGCCTGCCTTCCACTCCGGCCCCTGAGCTATCTTCACGCCACAGTCACTCAGGCTGATGGGTTACCCCACTGTGGAACTCAGTGCTATCCTTTATGTGGGAGCCTGATGCTCCTGCCCATCTTGAGTGAGGCCCGGCAGTGGGCATGGACTGCCCTGAGTCCTCCTCCCTCTCCTCCCCCTTCCTCTACACTGGGTAGAAGAGATTCCTGAGACTTATGGTGATGGCCAAAGTATAGTTTGTCCTGTTAGGCTGGGCGTGGTGGCTCACCCCTGTAATCCCAGGACTCTGGGAGGCTGAGGCAGATGGATCAGTTGAGGTCAGGAGTTCAAGACCAGCCTGACCAACAGGGTAAAACCCTGTCTCTACTAAAAATACAAAAAAAAAAAAAAATTAGCCTGGCATGGTGGTGAGCACCTGTAATCCCAGCTCCTTAGGAGGCTGAGGCAGGAGAATTGGTTGAACCTAGGACGGGGAGGTTGCAGTGAGCCGAGATCACACCAGAGCACTCTAGCCTGGGTGACAGAGCAAGACTCCATCTCAAAAAAAATAAAATTTGTTCTGTGTCCTGTGGGACACAGCGGCCTGACCTTCCTCGCTTAGCCTCTAGACCCTGCCCCTGACACAGCTCAGAGCCATGGTGCCCCTTCCCGACAGTACTTCAGGACTCTAAGGGCTAAGATAGAGAGTGTGCCTGTAGCTGTGGTCGTGTCAAGGTGGGGTGAGCTCTGGAAGGGCAGGGAGTGTCAGTCATTCTTCACCACGAGTGATTTTGTCCCCTGGGAGACATTTGGCAACCTCTGGGGACATTTTTATTTGTCACTACTGGGGGGTGGGGGTTGCTACTGTCAGGCAGTGAGGAGAGGCCTGGGATTGGTGCCAAACATCCTGCGATGTGCAGGACACTTCCCATGACAAGGACTCATATACCCCAGATAACTACAGTGCAAGGTCCAGAATCCCTTACCCAGGTTAACTCCCTTCCCCTCGGTCTCCTGGTCTCCAGGATAGGGTGTCCGTCCAAGATCAGTTCCTGAGTGTCAATCATTTCTGAACGATTTGAGATAGGCCTTGGATTGGAAGGAGTCTCCCACCCCCAACCCAGTCCCACACAAGCTTTGGGGACTTCCCTAATCTGTCAGCCCTGAGACCTTGCCCAAAAGGGCTTATGCAGCCATCTGGGTCTTTGGAAAATGATGAATAAAACCTTGTGTCCAAAGGAGACCCTCCAATATTCTGTTACAGAAGAAGTGGGGTGACCTGTCCATGCTCCGAGTTCACCTGTCTTTTCTAGAGTATTTTTCGCATACCAGGCCCTCTGCTGGGTGCTTTTGCATAGGTTGTCTCATTTGAAACTCTCCAAATTCACCTGGAGAAGGTATCATCATACCCATTTTACAGATGAAGATAGTGAAGGTCAGGGAGGCAACATGACTTGCTCAAGTTCTCTCTGCTATGAAATATGAGAGCTGAGGTCTGAACCTAGTAAGGTGTTCTCTCTTCCTTCTACTCCAGTGGTTATGGTCATAAAGTCAGACAAGGAAAAACCATGGAAGGCTTCTTGGAGGAGGTGAGCTTGGTGCTCCATTACTCCAAGGGTCCCCTTCTACCTGGAGGCAGGAGAGTCAATAAGAATTTAGGGGAGTAATTTATGAATCCAGTTGAAAATGTTAATGAGGCCGTGGATGTGGTGAGGGGTCAAGTGCTCTCGAGGATATGGGAAGTGACCACTTGGCTTTCTTCTGCCCAGTCCCTTCGGCAGGTGAGGCTGAATGAGATTCTGCTGGATTACTCCCGAGATGCTGCTCTCATCGTCATGTAAGTAGTTCCTGGCTGGTGGAGGACCAGCCTGTGTGAGGTCAGGTGTCTCAGCTCTGGGAAGGGGCTCAGTGGGGGCACCACAGAGGACTGGAGCCTTTCCTTGGGAAGCAGAAGAGCCAAAACTCCCATAAACATAGCCCTGGTGATTCTCAGCACGTGGCTGGGCCTGAGTCTGCCCCATACCTGAACTCCAGCTGGCAGAAGCTGAGGGCCTCATGTGTCCCAGACACCATTGACCGCCCCTTGTCATTGCTTTATCCTGGTGGCTGCCTTTTCCTACCAAATTCCACTTGGCAAAAAGGGAACCCAGCTGTTTCCAGAAGGACGTCGATTCCTGGTTGTTTAGGAATCACTCGGCCCTCTTTGGTTATCAGCCATTCCCAACTAATGTTGGTTCCAAGCCTGAGCAACAGTAATGGAGGCCTGCCTCGGCCCTGGCTGTTCCTACAGGACCCATGTCCAGTTCTGAGCCACCCCTGGGGGTGTGTCAGCCAGGGCTGAGCAAGCAGAAGGTGGGATGGAAGGTGACAGTTATGCAGTGAGGGTCTCAGGGTGGCTCTGCTCTCTCTGAAGCCTGTAAGAAGAACATGTTCTTGGCTGATCATGATCAGCCAAGCCTTCAGCTCAGGGGACAAGGGGTCTTTGCCAAGGCAAGTAACTGGCCTCTTGTACATTTCCTGGGGCCAACAGCCTGGGAATCAGACAGAAGGGATCCCTCAGCTCTGGTGATGGGTGATGGAACTCACTCCCAGACCTATCACCATCTGACCTGGACTGCAGATGCCAGGTTCTGCAGGACAGCCACAACGTCCATGGGACCTGCTTGTTCATAACATGAAGCCAGGACCAACTGCACAATTTGCAAGGCCTAGAACAAAACAAAAATGTGCGGCTCCTTGCTCAGAAAATATTAAGAAGGTCAAGGTCTTCTCTTTCAAAGTAATCTCCCTTACATTCTCACATAGTCTGTATGGAATTTGTTTTAATAAAAATCTCATGGTGGTGGAAAGGAGGAGAGGGCAGGGGTTCAACAGAACTGATCATAGGTCTATCACTGATGTAGAAAGATGATCTGGGTATGAAACTTCAGAGTATCATTTTTCAACATTCACATGTTTGAATGTTTCCATAAATCTGCAAAATGCGCCCTGCCTTGGAGAGCAACCACAAATGCCTCATCAAACTTGCAAGAAGCTCTGGCAAGAAGGTCCCCAAACCTAGCACCGCACACTGTTCTAGAAAGATGAGCTCAGATAGGAGGGCTCCTTCAGCTCTGGTGATACAGCCCGTTCCCAGACTTGTCACATCTGACATGGACTGCGGATGCCAGGATCTAAGGATGTTGGATTCATGAGAAGAGACCTCAGAACAAGTCGTCCATTGAGGGTGATAAAAGCAACTCAAACTTATTTTTCCACTACCTCTGTTGCTTGAGTGCTGTATAAGTTGCATACATCCCTTACTGCTGTGTCTGCAGTACTCTCTTTCAGGAGAGCACCAGCAATGTTTCTTTTAGGTAGTGTAAGTGCCTCTTTGAGAAAATCAAAATGGCAAATGGGTTCAAACTGAAAATGGCCAATGGCTGATCGGGCGCAGTGGCTCACGTCTGTAATCTCAGCACTTTGGGAGTCTGAGGCAGGTGGATCATGAGGTCAGGAGTTCAAGACCAGCCTGACCAACATGGTGAAACCCTGTCTCTACTAAAAGTACAAAAATTAGCCAGGTGTGGTGGCAGTCACCTGTAATCCCAGCTACTCAGGAGGCTGAGGCAGGAGAATCGCTTGAACCCAGGAGGCAGAGGTTGCAGAGCCAAGATCGTGCCACTGCACTGCAGCCTAGGCGACAGAGTGAGACTCCGTCTCAAAAAAAAAACAAAAAAAAAAAACAAGGTCAATGGCTTCTAGCAGATAAGTAGCTAAAGCCTGAGGATATGCATCCTCCTAGGTCTCACCAAAGGCTAGAAGCTAAGGAAACAGTTTGGAGACCTGACCTGGAGGTTTCTGCACCTCCAGTTCATTTTAAGATGCCCATGAGGGTTTTTCCTCTCTGGCTGCCTGAAGATTGACCGCCATCATGAATGACTCAGTAACTATCCAGACCAGGAAGGTCGTGACCAACTGACTACTTCAGAGGAAAGAAATGGCCATCGATGTCCTTCACCCTGGGAAGGCAATGCACCTAAGATAGAAATTTAGGACAAACCAGCCAAAATGTACAAGCCCACACTGGAGATCACCTTTGCATTTGGATTTAGAACTAATTTTGGTGGCGGCAAGACAACCAGTTTGGCATGATTTGATTCCTTGGATCAGGCAAAGAAAAATGAATCCAAACATAGACTTGCAAGACGTGGCCCGTATGAGAAGAAAAAGACCTCAAGAAAGCAACGAAAGGAACACAAGAACAGAATGAAGGAAGTTAGGGGACCGTAAAGGCCACTGTTGCTGCTGGAGTAAAGGGGCGGCGATGATGTTATCTGCGGCCATGTGGATATTTTACAAGAAGATTAATAAACTAAAAACTCTCATGTGAAAAAAAGATGCCCAGGAGGCTTCAGAAGGCACCAATACCAGTTACTCTTCTTTGACAGGGTAGAGGTTAAATGTTTGCTTCTACCAGTTAGTGGAATTTGGTCACCAGGAGAGTGGTTCAGGCGATTAGAAACATAACCATGGGTCGGGAGCCATGGCTGGCACCTGTAACCCCAGCAGTTTGGGAGGCCGAGGTGGGTGGATCACTTGAGGTCAGGAGTTTGAGACTGGCCTGGCCAACACGGTGAAACTGTGTCTCTACTAAAAATACAAAAAAATTAGCCAGGCGTGGTGGTGCACACTTGTAATCTCAGCTACTTGGGAGGCTGAGACAGGAGAATTGCTTGAACCAGGGAGGCAGAGGTTGCAGTGAGCTGAGATCATGCCACTGCACTCCAGCCTGGGTGACAGAGCTAGAAACATGCTTGGATAATATTAAACCAGTAATTCCATACACTCAAGCAGTGTTCAGGAATCATGTCTTAGAACATTTGGGCTGCTATAGCAAAGTACCATAGACTGGGCTTGTCAGCAACAGAAATTTATTTCTCACAGTCCTAGAGGCTGGGAAGTCCCTAGATCAAAGCATGGTAAATTCAGAGTTGGGGGCAGGCTCCTTTCCTGACTCACAGATGGGCCTTCTTGCTGTGTTCTCACTTGGCAGAAGGAGCCTCTTTTATAAGAGCACCAATCCCATTCATAGGTCATAGGGCTCCACCCTCATGACCTCATCATCTCCTAAAGGCCCCACCTCCTAAAACCGCCACCCTAGGGATATGGATTTCAACGTGTGAATTTCCGGGGACATGAATATTCAGACGGTAGCAAATGGTTCTGACTTGCAAAGTTTCTGTTCTTCCCAATCACTTCCTATGTGCCAGTAGAAGGTAGAATATGTAGAAATCTTCATGATTCCTAATACCCTATGCAGTGTGCAACCCCTTCTCAGCAGATGAGTCTAACAACAGACCAGAAACAGACCATTGTCAGTCTGCCCCTGGGACTCAGCATTCCTCACACCCCAATGCCCCCAGTGCTGGTGTATGCTTTTTTACAAAAGAAGAATAAGAAGAAGAAAGAAGAAGGAGGAGGAGAAGGAGGAGGAGGAGGAGGAGGAAGAGGAGGAGGAAGATTGTATTTATTTCTCAGATAGTGATATAACTTTATCGTTTTTTGAGACAAAGTCTCACTCTGTTGCCCAGGCCGGAGTGCAGTGGTGCAGTCTCTGCGCACTGCAACCTCTACCTCCTAGGTTCAAGTGATCCTCCTGCCTCAGCTTCCCAAGTAGTGCCACCTTGCCTGGCTAATTTTTTCTATTTTTAGTAGAGTTGGGGTTTCACCATGTTGGCCAGGCTGGTCTCGAACTGCTGACTTCAGGTGATCCACCCGCCTCGGCCTCCCAAAGTGCTAGGATTATTGGTGTGAGCCACTGTGCCTGGCCACACATAGTGAGTGATATAATTTATAGTGTAGTCAACTGGGTTGAACTGTCACTTGCAACACTTTCTCGTTTGACTTAAGGCATTAGAGAAAAAAAAAAGAATGTCAAGATGGTGGCAGCAGAGCATTAGACAAAGCAAAAGACCCTACCAAGCAGAAGGCCCCTGGTTCCTGGGGCTTTAGGGACATGATGTTTTTGTACAACGAAAGTGCTCAGTGTTTCCTTGGAGAACAGTGTTAAGGAAAGGGGCTGGGTTTATCTCCAAAACTCTCGCCAACACCTAGCAGAGAATGTTCCTAGGGCAAGGTTGGTCCAGGGTGAGGGCTGGGTCCGAGTGAGAGACAGTGGAAATGGCTTCGTCCTGGGACACCTCCCCAGACTCTTCCTTGGGTATGGTGCCTGCTGGGTGTGCATGGCTGTGCCAGACCACGGCTTAACGAGTGCTGCCTCTGTTCAGAGAAGCGTGTGTGCATTTTCTCTATGCTATTAGCCCACTGTGTGGCCTTGGGTAAGACCCCATGTCTCTCTAGCCTCAGTTTCCCTAATTATAAAGAGTTAAACAGAAGTATTTCCAAGATTCTCTTTCATGCTAACATGCTGTGATTTTGTTTATTTGTCATTAAAATGAGTCAGTCTCAGCAGGGCTTAGTGGCTCATGCCAGTAATCTCAACACTTTGGGAGGCTGAGGCCAAAGGATTGCTTGAGCACAGGAGTTGGAGACCAGCCTGAGCAACATAGTGAGACCCTATCTATATATTTAAAAAAATCAGTCTCTTAAGCCATAAGATGAAGAATTTCATCTGGGGAGGTGACCACCTATTGGAATCTCTCCCTTCCCAACCCCCATCCCCATCACTATACCCCAGCTTCATAGGGAAAATCAATCCCCCACCCACCAGCCTTTGTGGGATTCACCAATACAAGTAATTATAAATCCAGTGACCTCAGGAGAAGACCCCTACCCAGGGCGTTCCACCCCATGCCAGTAGCTACAGCTGTTGTCCAAAGAGGCCCCAGCTATTGGGCCGGATCCACCAGGAGGACAGAGCAGCTGCATCTGTCCAGCACTAATCTCCAACCTGGAGCCATGCCTAGTGTTTCTACAAGCTCAGCCAGAGGGTCAGCTTCATCAGAACCACCAGGGGACTATAGAAACACAAGGTCCTCAATGCCTTCCAGACCAGGCTCTGGGGTGGAGCCCAGAAATTCCGAGGAAAGGAAAAAAAATCTCCCAAGCCTCTGTGAAATGATTAAATCACATTGTCTAGCATTTGGGGGAATGTGCTTGGAGCATTTTCTAGGGCCGGTGGAGGCAGCACTTGGTTGATTGCTGGTCACTCATCAGCGGGTTATCAGTGGCCCCAGGTTTGAGTGCAGCTACCCCAGCACAGCTGATAAACCAGCCTCATAAATAGCCCAGCAACCTTTGCCTAGCCTAGCAACATATTCCTCTGGGGTCCAGACACCTCTTTTTTTTCTACAAACACTTCCACCTCAAAGCCAAACAGCAATAATCAAAATAGTAATATTCAACTTGCATTTTATAGCTTGAGCCTCTAGGATACGCAAAGTATCAGGCCTTATGAATTTTCAAGACCCTAATTTTAAGACAGTGTCTCCCTCCGTCACCCAGGCTGGGGTGCAGTGGCGTGATCTCAGCTCACTGCAACCTCTTTGTTTTTTTGTTTTCTCTTTGTAACCTGTGACTCAGACCTCTTGGTCCTATAATTTTCTTTGTTTATTGAGGCGGGGTCTTACTCTGTCACCCAGGCTGGAGAGCAGTGGTGCAATCTCAGCTCACTGCAATGCCACCTCCCGGGACTCAAGCAATCCTCCTACCTCAGCCTCCTGAGTAGCTGGGACTACATGCATGTGCCACCAGGCCTGCCTAGTTTTGTGTATTTTTTATGGAGACAGTGTTTCATTGTATTGGCCCAGGCTGGTCCCAACTCCTGAGTTCAAGCAATCCACCTACCTTGGCCTCCCAAAGTGCTGGGATTACAGGCATGAGCCACCGTGCCTGGCTCACAACTCTGTGAGCCCCCACCTTAGAGATGAGGAAACAGCTTCAGAGAAGTGAAGCAACTTGGCCAGGATCTTGCAGACAAGAAGTAGGAACTGCTTCTGGAGCCCATGACGGTGGTTCTGATGCAGGGCTGTCGTTTCACATCTAGGTTAGATCTAAGGCTGCCTTTCTTTGTGGCTAAGAGATGCAATTCTGAAAAAAAATGTTCTTTTGTTCTGGAACAGCTTTATTTCTGAAGATTAGTAGCTCAAGGCGTGTACATCCTGTGAGCAGGAATAGAGCTTGTCATTGATTGGTGTGGGGGCAGGGGTGATTTTAAAGAGAGCTGTCTCTTGGACAGGTGGACAAGCTCTGCTGCGGGAGGGAAATCCATGCTGAAGCTTAAAAGTCCACCGCAGGGGCGATGGGTGTTCCCCGTCCCTATGATGCAGGCACCAATCTCCTGTGGCCTTTGAAGTTTCTGAATTCAGTCCCTGAAATCACATTCTGTTTCCTGGATGGTATTGTCTGCCTCTCGTGTAACTGCTCAGTCCGGAGAGTTTGGTTTCAGTACTCCTATGTCCCTTTCCCCTGGAAAGTCACTAAATATTTGAACTCAGATGACTGTAGCTTAATGAAATGCCCTTGGTCCCACCCACCTTCCCTAAGTTTTGAGACCTTATTTTTTGTTTGTTTTGAGACAAAGTCTCACTCTGTTGCCCAGGCTGGAGTGCAGTGACGAAATCGGCTCACTGCAGCCTCAACCTCCCCAGCTCAAGCGATCCTCCCACCTCAGCCTCCTGAGTAGCCAGGACCACAGGCATGTGCCATCACACCCAGATAATTTTTGTATTTTTTGTAGAGACAGGGTCTCACCATGTTGCCCAGTCTGGTCTTGAACTCCTGGGCTCAAGTGATCTGCCCACCTTGGCCTCCCAAAGTGCTGGGGTTATAGGTGTGAGCCACTGTGCCTGGCCTGGGACCTTGCTTTTTAAAGGAGGGTAGGGCTTGTCCCAACTGAAGCTTTGTGGATGGAACTTCAAGTATGACAAAGCTGTTTAGGCTCCCAGTTACCCTTCTTAGAGGAGGGCGGAGTTGCTGTGAGCAGAGGCCGCTGCGGAGGGAAGATGCCAAGACCTTGGTTCGAGTTCCAGCTCTGCTGCCGCTGGCTTGGCCGTCTCGCGCTGGTCAGTATTAAGTGATGATGACAGCTGCTGACCTTACAGAGCGCTCACTATGTGCCAGGCATTATGCTGTGCCTGCGTGTGCTTTGCCGGCTTTAGCATCACAAACATCCTGTGAGGGAGGTTTAGGGAAGAGAAATTCTGCAAAGGTCACATGGCTGAGGAAGTGGCAAATCCATGACTCAGACGCCAGAGCCTGGCTCTGACCCCAGTGCTCCAGCATCCTCCTCCTGCCCCGGTTCCCTCAATTGTGAAGGAGCGCGGTGCTGCGGGCCCTGCGCATTCCCCAGGGGGATGTACTTGGGGGAAACACATACAAGTGAGTCCCACGTAAGGTGCTGGTGCCCCAACTTCACTTGGGACCAGCTGGACCTGTAAGACGCTGCCCCTGCTGGAGCCCAGAGCTGGGCAGCTGCAGCCATCCCAGTGCATTTTTGGAATTCTCCAGATAGTAGAAAAGTCACTTCCTCAAATAGTTGGAAGACAGGGCTGAACAGCATTCCCAGGGCATCTCGTTATTCGCGCAGCATTGCACAGTTAAGACAAGGGGCCTCCCCACAGGCAGCGGTGGAGTCCTGCTCCCAGGGCCTCTTGCACAGGATGGGAGGCAGGACGAGCATGCTGAGCTGGATAATGAATGAACAGAAACATAGCACATTGCTGTGGCCACAGGCGGGCACAGGGCTGGAGAGGCAAGCCTGGCATGAAGAGGGTGGCCTGATGGGGAGGGGTCGCCCACTTAACAAATATAGACTGAGCCCGACTGTATCAGACTGTGTTCTAGGCACTGGGTAAGAGGGGTGAACAAGACAGACCCGGCCTGCTTGTGAGTGAACATTCTAATGTGGGGAGACAAACACATAAATCATGTGAAGATGTGTTGGGACTGTGAAGAGCTCTGAAGGCAGTAAAGTGGGTGACATGAGGAAGAGGCATGGGCAGCCTGCCCGGGAGGAGTGGCCAGGAAAGGAGGCGGGTGCACTCACCTGACTCAAAGGAAGTCACCAGGTACAGGGCTGGGCTGTTCCCTTCCTGGTGGAAAGAGTGTCAAGTGCAAAGTTTGGAGGCAGGAGTGAGCATGGCATTTTTTTGGGAATGGAAAGAAAGCTACAGGGCATCGGGGGTGAGCAAGGCGAGGGTGAGTTCGTGGGCTTGGCAAGGACCGCATCCCATGGGGCCTGTGGGCCACAGCTTTGTTTGGAACACTTCATGGAGGAAGGTCCATTCTGGGTCATGTTTGTGCGGAAAGCAGGGAGGTCATTCCTAGGGTGGGTGGAAGGAGCTCTGAGGGACAGTAAACAGACTCGCTGTTCTGAAAACAAGCCGGGAGCCGGGTGTGTGGAGAGGCCCCATGGTAATCGCTCTTGTGCCACTTTTTCCTGCCTTGCAGCACTCTGCCCATAGGGAGGAAGGGGAAGTGCCCAAGCTCGCTGTACATGGCCTGGCTGGACACCCTGTCCCAGGACCTCAGACCTCCAGTCATCCTGATCCGAGGAAACCAGGAAAACGTGCTCACCTTTTACTGCCAGTAACTCCAGGCTTGGCCATCCCTGTCCGCTACCGGGGGTGCGTGGGATGAGTTGGAACTTGACTGGCTGCATTCCACGGGGATGAGACTCATGTTCTGTTGCACTTTAAGTGGCAGCATCTGATGATCTTACCAAAAAAGATGGGAGATTTCCAAATCTGGCTGGACTCTGCTTCCACCGGACACATTCTCTGGGTTTTGTTTTTATGGGCTGGAGAAACAGCAGATGGAGCTGCAAGGAAAACTCTGTAAAGGATCCTATTCCTTTTAAAGGGTTTCTTTTGATCTTGATGACCATTAATTAAGAGTTCAGTCTTTGATTTGTATGCAAACAGGAGTCCCAATGCTGGGTGTGAATCTTGACAGTTTCTGCAGAACTTCCTGGGTGAAAGTTCCTAAACCATGCCTCCTTCCTCCAATGGGAGAATGGGAGCCTCACCTGTAGGACCTACAGGTGCTCTAAGGAGGAATGCAAGGCTCTCTCTGAGCCTCCACAGCAAGGCAAATTTCTTTTCTTTTCTTTTGTCTTTTCTTTCTTTTTTTTTTTTTGAGACTGAGTTTTTTTCTCTTGTTGCCCAGGCTGGAATGCAATGGCACAATCTTGGCTCACTGCAACCTCTGTCTCCCAGGTTCAAGTGTTTCTCCTGCCTCAGCCTCCCTGAGTAGCTGGGATTACAGGTGTCCACCACCATTCCCAGCTAATTTTTGTATTTTTAGTAGAGATGAGGTTTCACCATATTGGCCAGGCTGGTCTCAAACTCCTAACCTCAGATGATCCACCCGCCTTGGCCTCCCAAAGTGCAAGCCACCACACCCAGCCTAAGCAAATTTCTTGAACTACTTCTCACTCCCATAACTTTCAATAACGGGTCTTTGATGTCTTCACTGGTTCTTTAGACTAGGGACTTTGCAAACTTTTTTGGTTGCAACCCACAGTAAGAAATATATTTCACACCGAGACTTGCAACACATACACATGGAAACAACAGAGACAAAAATGTCACAAAACAATACCTGCCCTTCCCATGGGGGATGCCCTGCAGTGCGTTCTGTTCTATTCAGTTTTCACTGTTGGTTGCAATCCACTAAAATGACTTTGGGATCCACTCCTGGGTGGGGACATTTGAAAACCACGGCCACCCTTCTGTCGTGCCCTGCATTTGTTCACACACAGGGAGTCCAGCTGAGCGGAGGAAAGGCTCACCCAGCCACAGCTGGGTGTCATTGCTATTTTCCCAGCTCATCTCACGGGGAAGAAAAGCAAATTGACACAACACGTGAAGAGGGATACTGATGACAGGAGAGTCAAAAAAGAGTTTTAAAGAAGGAGAAAGGTTGAAGAAGTCTAGTGGCAAGGGGTAAGATTTCAGGCACGGTTAACCACGGAGGACAGGGATATCAGGAATGGGGACATGGAGAGGGGTGTAGACATGGCGAGGTTGGTAAGGATCAGAAAGGCAGGAGCAGGTCCAAGCCCAGCCCCAGGTTGGGTGAAGGAGAGGGGAGGAGGAGCCACCTGCAAGAGATGGAAAGAGCAGGTGGCAGAGGGCACTGGCAGGGAGGGGCTGTTAAGAGTGGGGTTGGAGGTGGGACAGAAGCTGGGACAAGGGAGACGGAGAAAGGACCTACACCTGGCTCGGGGAAGACATTCAGGCCACTACACGTTGAACATCCCCAGGGTTTGATCCCCCAAAGCTAGGGTGCAAGAGCACTGCCATCAAATGCCAGTGGGTGAGGCCAAGTGAGAGGGTACTTGCAGCTCTAAACATAATCAAGCAGCGTAAAGGTGAGTCGTTTGGTGGTACGACTGCCTGTGCTTGCTTCCTGTATGGCGCTGGGGTGGCTGAAGGAACAGACAGCTTTAGGTTTCGTCACCCTCCTCCATGAGCCACATTCACTGCATGTGCCTACACTTTAGACTTCAGAAGGAGACTAAGGACTTCTAGAATTTCGAAGGATAGCTGAAGTCTCCTTTTTGGAGTTAGATCCCAAAGGACGTTAGCATTTCTCAGTTCACCCCGCTGCAAAGTCCAGAAGGCTTGGACTTCCCACTGTCCTTTGACTGTCGCAGGGCTTGCTGTGAGGGACTGGGAACTGGCTGAGCTCACTGGGAACAGCTCTCCTGCTCCCAAGGGACCTGGAGCATGGTCCTGCCTCCAAACCATTGAGCCGGACCCTGGGATAATCCCCAACTCCAGATCAGGGGAAGCCTCCATCAGGGAATACTGGCCTTTCTAGAGCCACATGGAAAACAATTTTCTGATTCTTCAAACCTCAAGGAGCCCTTGGTCCAAAAAAACAAAAGAGAGAATATTTTGGCTTTGGGTGTCTTAAAAAAAAATAAAAACAAAAATTTCACAATGTTAGAAATAGTATATTTTTAACAATAATAATAGCTTTGTAATAACAAAAAAGCTTTACCAGTGAGGCCATACACAATGGAATGAATAAAAACTACGGTCACTCAATCAACAGAATGTATTTGTTTTGGAACACACTGTTTTTCAACTCTGCTGAGTGTTTTGATAAAAATTAACTATCGTTTTTCCAACCCTGGACTGAACTTTTCTCGGAGCCTCTACTGGTTCTGCGGGTCGTAGAGCCAGGTTTCAACATAAATATTTATAGGAGTCATTTATTTTCCCTTTGATTCTCTTCCACGTATTTGCAGACTCATGGGGAACCATTTTTGTCAGCCTTTATCAGAGTCTCCCAGCATTTCCCATCTTGCCTCACACAGAGCGGTAACAGGTTGAGTGGAAGGAGCCATGGCAAGGCCACCAGGAGACTGGGATTTGAGTTTCAGAGTCTCCCCAAAACTGGCTCTGTGACCTCAGATATACCCCTTCACCTCTCTGGGAGGCCTCCAGTCTATCAAATGAAAAAATTGGATCAGAACAGGTGTCACCAGCCAGCTGACCCAACAGTGACTGGTTTGGCCCAGGAGTAGGTGACAACAACTGTGACTACATCAGGAGGTGGGGGTTAAGGGGAAGGGGTACACATTCCTTGCTCACCCCAACCCACTACCCTTCCCAGCCCACCACTTCCTACTGCCCTGTGGTGTGACCCTCTGGATCCAGCGATTTTGAATTTCTCTAGGTCACTATTTGGCCTGTTAGGGTTACAGATATAGTGTCATGCTGCATCTCTCTCTCTGCCTTTGGATGACAGAGTACTTCCCATTGAGGAGTTTGTGCGGTAGGAAGTACTATCCATGAAGCCTTCCCTTCCTCTGTGCCAGCAGAGGAGGGAACCATCAGGGCCCAGGGCCAGCCTCAGCTCCAGCGGCAGCCCCAGCAGGGGCTCCTCCTGTCTCTTCCCTGGGATCCACTGCCCGGTTAGTCCAGTTAGCCCAGTTTTCCCCTCAGCATTTCAGCCTCCAGATTTAGCATCCTCCCTCAGCGCCTGCGCAGACTTGCTATGGCTTTGAAGTAAGTACAGTACCACCTATTTTTCACCCAGCGGGCTCTCTGGGCTCTGCTTACCCAGGCAGAAAGCTGTGGGCCTCCTTAACACATGGAGAGTCCCAGCGTGGACCGAATTCCCTGCTAGACCCCTGCCTGGACTGTCTAGAGTGGTGAGAGGGAGGAGGGTTCACAGGGATGAGACCAGCTGGAATGCTCTAGAAGAACCACCTGACTGGGAGGCCTCCAGGCACATGCAAAGCAGCCAGGTTTGGTTCATAGCTGTGTAGGGAGCTCAGGATGTCAGGGAAAAGACGCTGCCAACTCCAAGACTGTTCACAGAAGTGGGGCCCAGGAAAGCCCAGCTACCGGCTTCACTGGTAATTCCCCACTTGAAGTGAGGTTTCATCCCATGACTGAAAGCAAAAATACAAAAAAAAAAAAACACCCACTTCCTAAAAGGGAGCCATCGCACATACAGTTTCTATAAATACTCCGAGAAGAACCACCTGGCTGGGAGGCCAGAGAGCAGAATGTCTGATACATGAAAGACAGTGGCAAGAAAGGACAAGTGTTTTTATTCAAACTCATAAAAGTTACGAATAACACAGTCTACGTTTGCAAAAGAGGGAGCAAACACATAAGGTCGAGGGGATTAGGAAAGTCTTTATAGGAAACATGGTGTACAAAATCGGTTCCAGAGATTGGTGGGATTCAGTAGAAAGGCAGAAATGAGAGCTGGGGTGGGAAGAAGGCTTTCCAGGCAGCGGCAGTAAAAGAAAGAATGAGGACTGCCCTGGGCATGTTTGGAGAACAAGAAACAAGCCAGTTTTCCTGGAGTGTGAGGGAAGTGTGCATAGGAAAATAACACTGGGCCAGGCGCGGTGTCTTATGCCTGTAATCCCAACACTTTGGGAGGCTGAGGCGGGGGGGGGGGTCACCTGAGCCTACGAGTTTGAGACCAGCCAGAGAAACATGGTGAAACTCTATCTCTACAAAAAAAAAAAAAAAAAAAAAATTAGCTGGCTGTGGTGGTATACACCTGTGGCTCCAGCTACTCCAGAGGCTGAGGTGGGAGGATCGCTTGAGCTGGGAGGTCGAGGCTGCAGTGCTGTGATTGTGCCACTGCACTCCAGCCTGGGTGACAGAGCAAGACTCTATCTAAAAAAAAAAAAAAAAAAAAAAGGAAGAAGGAGGAAGAGGAGGAGAAGTAGCAGTCATGTAATATGAAGGGCGGAGTAACAGGCTTAATCCTGAAGGGAAAGAGAAAGCAAATTGATTTGGGTCTGGTACTTTAAGTGTGAGAATGCCCAGGTGGTCAGAACTGCGGTCCTGGAGGCTGGGAAGAGCTCAGGGTGCTCCCGTTAGCCTGCAGCTCTTTAAGAGCAGTGACCGTAAATAGATTTGGGAGTCATGCTCATGGTCAGGGACATGGAAATCATGGCTTGGGTGAGATCAAGAGAGAAAGAACAAAAAAAGAACAGGGCTAGACCTTGGGAAGGGCTATATTTAGGAGGCAGAATGAAGAAGGGTCAGTGGTGAGGCAGCCTTGAAAAGAGCATTGGAGGGACAGGAGGAAAACTCAGATTACCGAGGAGGCACCAGAGAAGGGGGTCAAAGAGGCTCAGAGTCCACCACATAGTAGTTGTTTGCAAAGGGGCTGGAGTCGCTGAAGGTGCTGTTGAATTTGGGGTTGTGGCATCACTGGGAGCTTGCAGCAAATAATTTGATAAAGTGGCAGGTCAGGGGCCAGGGATTGAGGAATGAATTTGTGGACAGGAAGGGAAAACAGCAGCCCTGCTTAGAGATGTCATACTTAAAGAAGCCAGCAATGGAGAGATGGAGGAAAATAGAGTGGAAACCCAGGGGAATAGCAAACTCAAGGAAAGGTGCTTTGACTGTTGTTATCATAGGGCCTGTATTAGGGTAATGCTAGGCTATGCTGCTGTAACAAATTGCCCTCTGTGTTAGAGGCATACATGACAAAGATCTGTTTCTCTTTTACAAATATTCCTACAACAGTCAGGTAGCTCTTCAGGGTTCCTCTTTTCCACATCAGGACTCAACGATCAAAATTACTCCTGTCTGGGGAGGCCACCACCTTGGCCAGCTCATTGAAGAAGGGAAGAGATAGCTGGACATTCACGTTCTGGCTTTTAAATGCTTCCACCCGGATGGGACGTTGTTTATTTCCACTTAAAGCCCATTAGCCAAAGCCAAATAGTCACATGGCTCCACCTAACTGCAAGGGTGCTGGGAAATTGGGGGAAGATATGAATATTCATTGAGCAATAAAAGTCTCTGATACAGGGAGAGGTCGAGTAATAGAGACTTGAGTGTATTGATGGGTCAGAGGGGAGAGATTGATGATGTAAGGAAGAGAATAACTGCAGAAAAGGTAGCCATGATGAATCAACAAAACGTGGGGACATTTTTGGCATGCAACAAGAAAGGTGTAGCTGAAGCTGGTAGCCCTAGGGTGCAAAACTCTCAGGACCCCTGCCCTTGTGATCTGACCTGGCAGGGCCCCGAGCACCAGGTCAGAAAGCAAACAAGGAAATTGCAGGTGACATGTTCCCCAGCAATGGGGCTGGCCAAGCAAAGAGGGAAGGACAAGGCACGAGGGAGGGATTCAAGAAGGATGACCGTGAGCTCCCAGGTGGATGGGGAAACGAAAGTGAGCTGCAAGACTTGAGAAGAAGTGAAATGCTGGTAGCATGAAGACAAAAAGAACGTGCAGGCCGGGTGCGGTGGCTCAGCCCAGGTGCGGTGGCTCAGCCCGGGCGCAGTGGCTCACACCTATAATCCCAGCACTTTGGGAGGCCGAGGCAGGTAGATCACTTAAGGCCAAGAGTTTGAGACCAACCTGGCCAACATGGTGAAATCCCATCTCTATGAAAAAAAAATTAGCCGGGCATGGTGGTGGCCGCCTGTAGTCCCAGCTACTAAGGATGCTGAGTGGGGAGAATCGCTTGAATCCGGGAGGCAGAGGTTGCAGTGAGCTGAGATCACGCCACTGCACTCCAGCCTGGGCGACAGAGCAAGACTCCATCTTAAAAACAACAACAACAACAAAAACATGCAGTGGTCTGGGCATGGTGACTTGCGCCTGTAATCCCTGCACTTTGGGAGGCCAAGGCAAGGTGGATCACTTGAGGTCAGGAGTTCAAGACCAGCCTGGCCAACATGGTGAAATCCCATCTCTACTAAAAATACCTAAATTAACCAGGTGTGGTGGCAAGTGCCTGTAAATCTAGCTACTTGGAAGGCTGAGAGAGGTGAATCTCTTGAACCCAGGAGGCAGAGTCTACAGTGAGCCAAGATTGTGCCACCGCACTCCAGCCTGGGTGACAGAGTGAGACTCCATCTCAAAAAAAGTAAAATACCCAGGCGATGGGATGATCTGTGCAGCAAACCACCACAGCACACATTTACCTACGTAACAAACCTGCACAACATGCACATGTACCCCGGAACTTAAAAGTTGAAGAAAGAAAAAAAAGAAAGAAAGAAAAGGCTGCTAAGATATGCAGCAAATTGGATGCAGGTGTGCTCTTCTGAGGACACCGGAGGGAAGAGCTTGCGTGATACTCAAGGTCCTTTCCTGGAAAAAAGACAGGGTTGGTTAATGTCAGGGGTACAAGGGCAAGGTACGTATTGGGGAGGGGGCTGGAGCCTGTTCACAAAGAACTACACCCAGGGGTTAATTCCTAAGATCTTGGTGATGGATATGGGCCTAGGGCAGGAAAGACCAGCTGGACCACATCAGAGATAAGAGGTGGAGGATTCAGTGCAGTTGTTTGCAATGGGCTGATAAACACAGGAGGCTAAGTCCAGGACTTAATTCGAGGGCTGAGCAAGCAGAAATAAATTCATGGAGGAGATCAAAAAGTCCTTCCATTTGAACAAGAATGTTGCCCTAAGTTATTTCTGGTGTCTTACCCATCTTTGCTGAAGTGCTGGGTCTAGTCTGAAGTCAGTTTGGGGAAGGTGGGAGTTTTGCTGGGGGAAGAAAGAAGCTAACACGGGATCAAAATCCTACTTAGGGTACAGAATGTTCTGTGTACTAGAAAAGGTACATGAGACGGGGCGTGGAGGCTCACGCCTGTAATTCCAGCACTTTGCGAGGCCAAGGCCGGTGGATCAGCTGAGGTCAGGAGTTTGAGACCAGCCTAGCCAATATGGTGAAACCCCGTCTCTAGTAAAAATACAAAAATTAGCTGGGCATGGTGGCGGGCGCCTGTAATCTCAGCTACTTGGGGGGCTGAAGCAGAAGAATCGCTTGAATCCGGGAGGTGGAGGTTGCAGTAAGCCATTGTGCCATTGTACTCCAGTTTGGGCAACAAGAGCGAAGCTCTGTGTCAGAAAATAAAAGAAAAAGGAAAGGAAAAGGGAAAGGAAAGGGAAAAGGAAAGGGGAAAGGAAGAGAAGAGAAGAGAAAAGAAAAAAAGAAAAGAAAAGAGGAGGGAAGGGGAGGGGAGAGAAAGAAAAGAAAGGAAAAAAAAGTACCTGACATTTAAGGTACATTTTTTTTTCTTTTCTGTTTAAAGTAAAACACTGAATAGCAATCAGAATATTTAGAAGCAAGCTGTGATGGGGGAAAAAGAATGCAGGCTTCAGGGGTTACCTGGGGCCTCTGAGCTCAGCCATGACCCTTGCCCTAGATGCTGGCCTGGAGGGCGGCCTCCACCTGACTTGTTTGTCCTCGGTCCAAACCTGGTCAGCCAGGAAGAGCCATAAACCCGGCACGCTCTAGAGCAAAAGCAAGTCTTTACTGTGGGAGAGATGACCAAATCAGGTAGATTCCTCCCACCTACCAGTCCTCTTCAGGATCTAAGTCCTTCGTTGGGGTGAAGGTTGCTTATGTGTGGTGGAGGTGATTTTATTTGCCTTCCTCCCACTCTTGGAAGAAAGGCAGGGGAGTGGCACTCAGAACAGGGAAGCCCAAGCGGGGTTTTTTCTTTCTTTCTTTCCTTTTTTTATTAAAAAAAAAAAAAAAAAAAAAAGACAGGGTCTCACTGTGTTGCCCAGGCTGGTCTTGAACTTCTGGCCTTACATGATCCTCCCACTTCAGCCTCCCAAAGTGCTGGGATTACAAGCATGACCCACTGTGCCAGGCCAAGATTTTAAAAAAATTGTGGTAAAAGACACAAAATTCGCCATTTTAACTATTTTATTTTTTTGAGACAAAGTCTTACTCTGTCGTCCAGGCTGGAATGCAGTGGCGCGATCTCAGCCCACTGCCACCTCCACCTCCCAGGTTCAAGCGATTCTTGTGCCGCAGCCTCCCCAGTAGCTGGGATTACGGGCACATGCCACCATGCCCAGATAATTTTTGTATTTTTTTTCCTGTAGAGACAGGGTTTCATCATGTTGGCCAGGCTGTCTCAAACTCCTGACCTCAGGTGATCCACCTGCCTCGGCCTCCCATAGTGCTGGGATTTCAGGTGTGAGCCACTGTGCCCAGCTTTATTTCAAAGTGTAATTCAGTGGTATTTAGTACATTCACAATGTTGTGCAACCATCGCCATCGCCCCAAAAGGAAATCCTGGACCCATTAAGCAGTAAATCCCCACTAACCCCTGGAAACCATTCATCTGCATTCTGTCTGTATGGATTTGCCTGATCTAGATATTTCATATAAGTAGATACAATATGTGGCCTTATGTGGCCCTTTGTGTCTGGTTTTTTTCACTTAGCATCATGTTTTCAAGGCTCATCCACGTTGTAGCATGCATCAGCCCTTCATTCCTGTTTATGTCTAAGTAATATTGCATTGTGTGGATATACTGTATTTTGCTTATCCATTCAGCTGATGGACCTTTGGGTGGGTTCCACCTTTTGTGCTATTATAAATAATGCTGGTATGAATATTCATGGACAAATTTTTGTGAAGAGTGTTTTCAGTTCTTTTGGATAAATAGATATCTAGGAGAGGAATTGCTGGGTCATCTGGTAATTCTATGTTGATTTATCCAGCAACTCTGGGTATAAGGGCTGAGTTTAACTATCAGACCCATTGTTCTGCTGCCATAGCTTGGCCCCGTTATCAGTCTTGACTGGTCATACGCCTTGGTGTCTCCGGTTCAAGAGACACTTTGAGGTTCTCAAAAACGCTCAGTTTTCACTTTCTTCCATTTAAAAACTGTATATAACAAACATCTTTAAGAATCAGGTAGCGGCCAGGTGTGGTGGCTTACACCTGTAATCCCAGCACTTTGGAAGGCTGAGGCAGGCAGATCGCTTGAGGTCAGCCTGGCCAACATGGTGAAACCCTGTCTCTACTAAAAATACAAAAATTAACTGGGCATGGTGGCAGGCGCCTGTAATCCCAGCTACTTAGGAGGCTGAGACAGCTTGAACCTGGGAGGTGGAGGCTGCAATGAGCCGAGATCGCACCACTGCACCCCAGCGTGGGCAACAGAGCAAGACTCCATCTCAAAAAATTAAAAAATAAAAAGAATCAGTTAGCACAGGGGAATAACATGGAAGTGGGTGCCCCAAGTCCTCAAAAGTTGACAGCCACAGTCTGACATTCCTCCTTCCTTCAAACTAAAACACTTCCCGATCACAGGCCGCAATGTTAAGGGAGGATTTGCCTTGGGGGCTACTTCTTGTATGGAAGGAAAGCTGCTTCTGGCTTAGCAAGGGCAGGAGAGTTTCCGTGGGAAGGGTTTCATGAGTATGGAACAGGATGTCCATTTCCTGGGCTAAAGAAGGTGGCTCATGTGGGTGCATGAGCACCACATGACTTCAGAAATGACCATAGGACTTCAGAAATGACCATAAAAAGCACAGATTCTGGTTGGAGTTTAAATTACTTCAAACACACACGCACACACACACACACACGCACACACACACAACAAGAGTTCAAAACACAAAGTACAGAAGTTCAGCAGGGCCTAACACACCAGACTACTTCAAATAAAACATGAGTACTGGCAATGATCTTTTGCTGACTCGGGTTTTGTAAAGGCCTCTTCTCTACCTTCATGGCCTGATTGCAAAATAAGATAGGCATTGGCTCTTCATTTCTGTCCCCATCTCAGAATGCAAACATGAATTCGATCATGACAGAGAGACAGCAACACAGCAGCACTGCCACAATCAAGTTACAAAGTTTCCATGTTCCTTTCAGTTCCACATTTCCAGAAATCCCATTTAACACTGTGGATTTCCCTTCAGATTACTAATTTTTTTTGTTTGTTTGTTTGAGATGGAGTTTCGCTCTTGTTGCCCAGGCTGGGGTGCATTGGTGCAGTCTCCGCTCACCACAACCTCCGCCTTCTGGGTTCAAGCAAATCTCCTGCCTCAGCCTCCCGAGTAACTGGGATTACAGGCACTTGCCACCACACCCAGCTAATTTTATATTTTTAGTAGAGATGGGATTTCTCCATATTGGTCAGGCTGGTCTCAAACTCCTGACCTCAGGTGATCCACCCACCTCAGCCTTCCAAAGTGCTGGGATTGTGAGATGTGAACCACCACGCCCAGCCAGATTACTAACTTCATTCCCTCACATGCTTTCTCTCCTACTTTTTCTTTCTTTCTTTCTTTTTTTAAGAGATGGAGTCTTTCTCTGTTGCCCAGTCTGGAGTGCAGTGGTGTGATCTCGGCTCACTGCAACCTTCACCTCCTAGAGTTCAAGCAATTCTCCTGTCTCAGCCTCCCAAGTAGCTGGGATTACAGGCATCCACCAGCACGCCTGGCTAATTTTTGTATTTTTAGTAGACACAGAGTTTCGACATGTTGGCCAGGCTTGTCTCTAACTCTTGACCTCAGGTGATCCGCCCGCCTTGGCTTCCCAAAGTGCTGGGATTACATGCATGAGCCACCGTGCCTGGCCACTTCTTCTATTTTTTTTTTCAAATAAATTTTTACAAGAAAATAGAGATGGAGTTTTTCCATGTTGCCCAGGTTGGTCTTGAACTCCTGGACTCAAACAATCCACCCACCTTGGCCTCTCAAATTGCTAGGATTACAGGTGTGAGCCACTGTGCCTGGCCCATTTTTGAAAACAGAATCACCGAATATCTTTTTTCTATTTTTCTGTTTTCAGACTGAGTCTCGCTCTGTCTCCCAGATTGGAATGCAGTGGTGCGATCTCAGCTCGCTGCAACCACTGCCTTCCAGGTTCAAGCAATTCTTCTGCCTCAGCCACCGAGTAGCTGGGATTAAAGGCGCCCGCTACCATGCCTGGCTAATTTTTTTCCATTTTTAGTAGAGACGAGATTTCACTATGTTGGCCAGGCTGGTCTCGAACTCCTGGCCTGAAGTGATCTACTTGCCTCGGCCCCTATAAAGTGCTGAGATTATAGGAATGAGCCACTGCTCCTGTCCCCAAATTTATTTAAAAGGAGCCATCTGATTGGGAGATAACAGAGAATCACAGAACTTGGATTGCCTTTTCCCTTGGGTTAGAAAATGCAAAACCACACTCCTGAACTTTTTTCTTACTGGAAAGGGATGAACTATCTTAATGTCTTAGGGGTCTTTGAGGCTTGTCCCTGCAGGCTAGGGGGAACCACACTACTGGCATACTTGATTTCTCAATGCAGCTGTCACCTCCTGTTTCACTGCCTCCTGTAAGACCTGTGTTTGCTTTACCTGGGCTTGCTCCACTGGTTAGCTTCTCCCCAGTTGCAAGACTACCAGATCATAATCAGTCATTATCTCCCATCCTGATATGTGAAATTTGTTGACTGAATTTAACATTTTCCTAAATGTGCTATATGCAGAATCACCAAATTTCTTTTTTCTTTGAGACTGAGTCACGCTCTGTCTCTCAAACTGGAGTGTAGTGGCGCAATCTCAGCTCACTGTAACCACTGCCTTTCAGGTTCACGCAATTCTCCTGCCTCAGCCTCCCAAGTAGCTGGGATTCCAGGTGCCCGCCACCATGCCCAACTAATTTTTTTATATTTTTAGTACAGACGAAGTTTCACTATGTTGGTCAGGCTGGTCTCGAACTCCTGGCCTGAGGTGATCTGCTTGCCTTAAGACAGAATTTGTGGGACCCAGTGCAAAATGAAATGTAGGGCTTCTGTTTAAAATTTATTAATAATTTAAAGATGATAACAACAGAGCATTAAACCAAGCAGGGGGCGCCATCCACTATGTGGGTCGCACACCCATGAAGCCAGTTTGATGAAAAAAGGGTTAGGCTGGAAGCAGCAGCTCACACCTGTCATCCCAGCACTTTGGGAGGCTGAGGCAGGTAGATCACTTGAAGTCAGGAGTTCAAGACCAGCCTGGCCAACATGGTGAAACCCTGTTTCTACTAAAAATTCCAAAACTAGCCAGGCGTGATGGCCCATGCCTGTAGTCCCAGCTACTTGGGAGGCTGAAGCAGGAGAATTGCCTGAACCCTGGAGGTGGAGGTTGCATTGAGCCGAGATTGTGCCATTGCATTCCAGCCTGGGCAACAAGAGCAAGACTCCATCTAAAAAAAAACCCCAAAAAACAAAAAAAAGTCTGAGCCTTCTCAGCAGACCAAAACCAATCATAGAAAACTGTGTGTGGGGACAATTTATTTCCAAAGCCCTCAACCTCTCATCTTAATATGAAGACAGCTGAGAAAGAAACCACCCTGTATGCTGTGTTATATCAAGGTTGACTATTGCAGGCTGAATTGAGTCCTCCAAAGAGATGCTGAAGTGCTAACCCTCAGTACCTGTGAATGTGGCAGTACTTGGAAATAGGGCCTTTGCAGATGATCAAGTTAAGATGAGGTTACTAGTGTGGGTCCTAATCCACCATGACTGGTACTCTTCTGAAAAGAGGAAATGTGGACACGCAGTCAGCCATGCCCACAGGGAAAATGATGTGAAGAGACCCACACAAGGAGAACCCATGAGAAGATGAAGGCAGGTTGGGGTGATGTTTCTATATGCCAAGGAACATCAAAGAGTGCCAGCAAACCACCAGGAGAGGAGAGGGGACTGTAAGATTCTCCCCCAAGGCCTCAGAAGGAACCAACCCCATTGACACCTTGATCTCAGACTTCCAGCTTCCAGAACCAAGACAATAAACTTCTGTTTCTTAAGCCAGCAGTCCCCAACCTTTTTGGCACCAGGAACCAGTTTTGTGGAAGACCAGGGTTGGGGTGGGGGGATGGTTTTAGGATGACTCGGGCTTTACATTTATTGTGCACTTTATTTCTATTATTGTTACATGGTAATATATAATGAAATAATTATACAATTCATCATAATGCAGAATCAGTGGGAGCCCTGAGCTTGTTTTCCCACAACTAGATGGTCCCATTGGGGGATGATGGGAGACAGTAACACCCAGAGTATGTGGCCTATGCTGAGTCTACTCATTTTGGTTGCTGTCACTGCAGAAAACCCTGCTTCACAGAGACAGGATGTTTCAATAGGCCAGGCGTGGTGGCTCACACCTGTAATCCCAGCACTTCCGGAGACCAAGGCAGGTGGATCACTTGAGGCAAGGAGTTCAAGACCAGCCTGACCAACACAGCAAAACCCCATCTATCTGTACTAAAAATACAAAAAAATATATAGCCAAATGTGGTGGTGCATGCCTGTAATCCCAGCTACTCGGGAGACAGAGGCATGAGGCACGAGAATCCCTTGAACCAGAGAGGCAGACGTTGCAGTAAGCCGAGATTGTGCCATTGCACTCTGGCCTGGACAACAGAATGAGACCCTGTCTCAATTTAAAAAAAAAAAAAAAAAAAGGATGTTGGAAATGTAAGCAGGCTTTTCAGTGCCTTTGTGACCATCTCATGTGGAGATTTGAAGTTGTCTCAAACATACTTTGAAGGCCACCAGATGCAGCTGTACAACTGAAGTACATCCACTCACTTGCCACTATAAAGTCTGCCACCAGATGCAGCTTGTCACTTGCCACTCACTGATAGGGTTTTGAGGCGAGTCTGCAAGCAATGGATTTATGATGGTCTCTGTGCAGTGAAACCTCTCTGCTAATGTTAATTGTATCTGCAGCCACTCCCAGCACTAGCATCACCACCTCAGCTCCACTCCCATCATGTCAGTAAATTCTTGTACGGAGCACAATCTAGTTTCCTCGCATGCACAGTTCACAATAGGGACCATCTCCTGTGAAAATCTAATGCCCCTGATCTAACAGGAGGCAGAGTTCAGGTGGTAATGTAGCGATAGGGAGCAGCTGTAAATACAGATGAAGCTTCGCTGGTGGCTCACCTCCTGCGGTGCCACCTGGTTCTTAACAGGCCAGGGACTCTTAGGGGTCCGTAGCCTGGTGGGGGTTTGGGGACTCTGTCTTAACCCATCCAGTTTGTGGCACTTTGTTATGGCAGCTGCAGCAGATGAACAGGCCCACCAACCAGACCAGGCTCCTTCTGTTACCTTCCTGCCCTTGACAAGCTCCTGACAACACCTGAAAAAACAGATGTCTCAACGGGGTTGGAACAAGGAGGGGGCCGGGGCGATGTCAGTTTTGTTTTTCAAGACTTTTTTTTCCTACAGAGGAGGAGGGAATGCCTACAATAGAGAAGCCTTTGTGGTCCCACTTCAGGAATCAGCGAACCCTGCCCTCCTCGTCTCAGCCCCAATTTAAAGGGTGCACGTGTGTCTTACAAAGTGATGCCCTTTTGGGAGGATTACCACTGTGAGCAGGGCTGTGGCTGACTTGTCAATCATCATAAATGTGATGTCCCAAACGTGCAAGTCTGAAGCCCGCGGAAACTGGCAACAGCTGTCTGGATGCCTCCATCCTCCCAGCCCAAGGAAGATCGGGCCTCGCTCCTTCGTTGTCCTACTTAAGAGCACGTGACGTTCTCCTGGGTAGAGTTGCACACGAGGTCGCCCAGCTGCTTTTTGAGGGTCGGGTGGAGACGCTTCCCCTGTAGGACGGGCTTCCCCCGTAGATTTCCATGTGGGGCCAACTGAGGCAGGAAAAGGGGAAGTGGGCACTGGCACCTGGGGTGAGAAAGGGCGGGGGTGCGCTTTGTAAGGAAACAATTTGCAGAGACAGCTAAACTGGGGTCTGCTGGGATACACCACTCCCCACCCCCTGCCTCGGGCGTCCTCAGTCACCCGAGCTGGGGGCGCCGCAAATCTCAGGCCAAGCCCCCGCGCAATCCGCGCGGACCGCAGCGCACCCAAACATGGCCGCCAAACCCAGGTTCCCAGGGCGCAGCCGAGCCTCAGGCTGACGCATCGGCGGCGGGTTGCATCAGCCCGTGCCCACGTGCTTGGTCCGCCCTCTGCCTCATGGATCCGGACGCCGATTGGGCCACGTTAGGACAGTGTCTCCGCCTCAGCCAATGGGCAGCAGCCACAGAGGGTTCTGTCCGCAGAGCCGGGCGCGGAGAGCCTATAAAAGGCTCCCGAGACGGGGTCGCGCGCCCCAGAGACGCTAACAGTCGTTGCGGAGTTTGCAGGCGGCTGCGACGCCGCCAGCCTGGCACCTTGGAGCGCAGCTGAGCCCCGACACAGCTGCCGCCATGGAGCCCGAGCCCGATCCCGAGCCCGTCACGCTCCTGGTGAAGAGCCCCAACCAGCGCCACCGCGACTTGGAGCTGAACGGCGACCGCAGCTGGAGCGTGGGCCACCTCAAGGCCCACCTGAGCCGCGTCTACCCCGAGCGTCCGGTGAGAGCCGCCCTGACTTCCCGCCCAGAGGCTGTGGCCCCCAGCCCTCCGCTAGGGACGCCACGTCCGCCTGCCTTGCCCTGTGGCCTCCTCTTCCGCCGGCCTCCCCCCATGGCTGCGTTCGCCCGGTCGGTCACGTGCCCCAGGGCTGTGGTCTCCCCTTCCCTGCCCCGCCGCCGCGGGCGCCCCTCTCTTGCCTAGGGACGGTCACTGATCAGTAGCTTGACCTTGGGCGAGTCGTTTCACCCTCCAAGCCTGCTTCCCCCCAGCGGTCAGGCAACTCGGTGCTCCTAACTGGGCTTGCACCCAATGGCTAGGAGTAAGAAAACATCCGTGCTGCAAAATAAGGGTTGTGAACGCAGCCTCCCCACGGGGAGAGAAGCGGGCAGGTGCCACCCGGGGCCGTGGCTTGAGAAACCTGGGGAGCGCCCAGACACTGTGGACGGAAGGCCCCACACCCAGAAGCAGGACGTGGCTGTTCTCTTCTCTGTCCACCTTCCGCCGGGCCCCTCCCTGTCGCACTGGACCGCGCAGACGTTGCCGAGTCCCGGGGAGGAGCCCCGTGCACTTTCTGGCCAAGAGCGACTGAGAAGGGAAGCAGGCAGGAGTCGCCTTCAGTCTGGTTTTAGGACGGCAGCCTCTCCATTATTAGCGAGACTTCGTTGCTTTGTTTTGGTTGACACATCTGTCAACATCACCCTTAGCACTGCCTGCCCTGACCGCCACGTGATGAGGCTGTAAGCTGGCCCTTCCTGTATTTACTTTCTGCTCCGATATTATGTAAGTGTCAGCAGTGTTCTTCACTGCCCACGAGCATAATTCTCCATCACACAGTAGAGGGCATCCAGGCAGGAAAAGATCGTGTAACCGTGAGTTCCAACTTTTGGTTGGAACTCACCTGTGTCTGTTTTTGTTCCATATGGTCAAGAAGGTAGAAATGAGTTTTCCTTGAGTTGTTATTTTGAAATTTGCATATTGATTTAGTACGCGTGTATTCCATGCCCTGTGGAATTCACCCTGGTACACTTTTCGGTTTCACCAGAGCTGCGTCCAGAAACTGGGTGGCTGTGTTGCCATGAGAATGTCTGTTGGGTACACAAATTGGTGAAGCAGGTGTTGCCTATGGTTGCATCATATGGTAAAAGGCAGGGTTTCGGGGAAGGGTTTTTCTTAAGGGCTTGCTTTCGTGAGGGACGCCACTCCCATTTCTTCAGTCTGAAGACCTAAGTCTGTAAACAAATACCTCTCAGGTATACAAATTTTTGTCTAAAAATTATGGCTGAAACATATTTATTATTTGTTTTCTGTGGTAGAAAATGGTATATTGTGAGAAGCCCTACTTTGTAATAGTTGTGCTTAATTTTTTCTCAAATCGGCCATCTACATGAAGACTCGATGTCAAGTTAGGCCTTTTAAAGGGGGGAGATAATTCAAAACCACTGGCAGCTGTGGTTTTCAAGCCTTTTGTAGTGGTTGAACTCTGTAATAAACGCAGGACCATACATATGTTATAGATACTGTTTTACAAATTCACGTATAAGCATTTACCTTTAAAGTTCTCACCAGTCAGTGAGAAAAACGGTGAACACGGCATTCAGTATATTTTGGTTTAGTTACAGTGTCAAGAAGTCCTGATGTATATGGATAAGTAGATGGACTTTTGGCTTTGTTTGTTTTAAACAGCTTGCTTTAATTATCTCAGGCTAGTTGGCAGGAACACCTTTATTCCAGATTTTGCATAATCAATTATCCTGGCAAGAGTAGATGTACGCGTTGCTGATCTCCAATGGACAGACAGATTATATGTTAATATTTTAGGCCATTATTTTTAAGTACAGTTTAGAAGGAGTTTCAAAGAGATTTTTAAAATGAGATTTGTATAAAAGAGTGTGCAGTCCCTATGGCGTTAAAATCGCTGATATGGAGGAGAAGAGGGTTTGGAATTGTGACACTGTGGCAGCAGATGGTCTTGGACAAGTCAATTTTTCAGACTTCCCTCCCTTAAAATAGGGATACTGAATCTCACAGGGTTGTTGTATATAATGTCACCCACACACCATTTCCTCTATAACTGCATTTGTATGCCAAGAAATCCTCTATGAAGGCTTAAGTTTAGAATAGCTTCATATTATTTTGGGGCACTGCTAGGTGGTTTTGGTGAAAGCTGGCCTTGGGAGTACTCTGAGTTTTCTCTGAAACCAAACTCAGTTGCTGTAGGAGCCCTGTTTGCTGTTCGTTGTTATGAAAATCAGTTTACCAGGGAGTTAAGAAGTATGTTGCCTTACATAGGTTTGGACTGGAGATAATTTACCTTTTTTTTTTTTTTTGAGATAGGGTCTCACTCTGTCACCCAGGCTGGAGTACAGTGGCATGATCTGGGCTCACTGCAGAATCTGCCTCCTGGGTTCAAACAATTCCCCTGCCTCAGCCTCCCGAGTAGGTTGGATTACAGGTGCAAGCCACCATGCCCAGCTAATTTTTGCATTTTTAGTAGAGGCAGGGTTTCATCATGTTGGCCAGGCTGGTCTCGAATTCCTGACCTAAGGTGATCTTCCCACCTTGGCCTCCCAAAGTGCTTGGATTACAGGCATGAGCCTCCATGCCCAGCCGATAATTTGCCATTCTGTATTTATTTGCATGTTAGAGACCAGTTAAAGTTAGGTACTTTCTAAATAGAAGTTTTGTATATGGAGCCTTTGAAAAAGTGTTTTCCCGTGATGATGGGGGGAAACATACATATTCAAATTATTTGTATAAAACAGT
This sequence comes from Aotus nancymaae, assembly GCF_030222135.1. Classification (NCBI taxonomy): domain Eukaryota; kingdom Metazoa; phylum Chordata; class Mammalia; order Primates; family Aotidae; genus Aotus; species Aotus nancymaae. The sequence continues at coordinate 12,149,182 of NW_026988443.1, forward strand.
TTATTCTGTGTTTGGGAACTTCTGGGAGTGAAATGCTGACCTTTGTTACTCTTTCTTTCCATGATCAGCATCCAGAGGACCAGAGATTAATTTATTCTGGGAAGCTGTTGTTGGATCACCAGTGTCTCAGGGACTTGCTTCCAAAGGTACATCACTTAAACATTAATTTCTGAATGTTTTTAAGCACTCACCAGGTTAGGTTCATGTCCTTAAGTACCTTCTTTTTACTTTTAGCAGGAAAAACGGCACGTTTTGCATCTGGTATGCAATGTGAAGAGTCCTTCAAAAATGCCAGAAATCAGTGCCAAGGTGTGTCTGCTTCTTCATGATGATAACAATTTGCATCATTCAGACTTTTAAGGGATTAATAAAAGAAGTTGGATAAAACTGTTATTGAGGGACTGTATGGCGTTATTACCAAGTAATATTTTTATTCTTTCCTAAGAATTAGAAACTGTATTATCAACACAAGTGATGGGTTAATGTAGCAAATTGTTCCATTAGTGCTGTAGTAGAAAAGTGGACTTACATATTGCACTATCTTCTGGGATGGGATTTGATCTATGGTTACTTCGTATCTAGATCACTGAACTAACACTAATTGGGTTTTTTATTGAATTTAGCACATAGCGAGGTTTCTTTAAAGGAACTATTATTTTTTTTTTTTCTTTGAGACGAAATCTTGCTCTGTCACCCAGCCTGGAGTGCAATAGCATGATCTCTGCTCACCACAACCTCTGCTGCCTGGGTTCAAGCAATTCTCCAGCCTCAGCCTCCAGAATAGCTGGGATTATAGGCACGTGCTACCATGCCTGGCTGATTTTTTGTATTTGTAGTAGAGATGGGGTTTCACCATGTTGGCCAGGGTGGTCTCAAACTCCTGACCTCGTGATCTGCCCACCTTGGCCTCCCGAAGTGCTGGGATTACAGGTGTGAGCCACCACGTCTGGCTGGAGCCATTTATTTTTATAAAGAGTATAAAAGTGAATATATTTCCTTTGGAAATTTTCATTGTAATTAGTTGGATAGGAAAAGGTCAGAGTCTTTATCAAGTGATCGATAAAGAATTTTTCTTTTAAGTTGGTCTCACTGTGTTGCCCAGGCTTTTCTAAACCTCCTGAGGGCAAGCGATCCTCCCACCTCAGCCTCCTGAGTAGCTGGGACTACAGGCATGTGCCACTGGACCTGGCTCTAAAGACTCATATATGACAGACAAAAGTATTTATTTTTCATTTTATAATGTTTATTCACATATATGGTATTAGTATTCTAATGGAGTGATGCATTCTAAATTTGTATTATATTTCCTAAAATATCTGAACAGAGCATAGGAAATTCCCTATTTTGTCATTATCAGATCTAACAAAAATCTTAAAGGCACTTTATCGTTTCATTTCCATGCACTGTAATTTTTTAAAGATGATCAAAAACAGTATCATACCAAGACTGACTTGTATTGGAATACTATTTTAGAAAGTTGTGGGCTGGGTTATATTTATAAATCTTGTTGGTCAAATTTCTGCGATGAGCAAACTTAACAGCATTATCAGAAAGCTTTCTCACCAATGATAACTTCATTGGAAGATTTTAATGAAAGTGTAGCATAGTTACTCTAGGGAAAAATATGAATATTTTAGTATCTATGTATTGAAAATTGTGTTGACTAAATGTCAGAATATTTTTTACATAACATTACTTCTATTTAATATTGTCGTATTCAGAGGTGGAGGTAGGAGACATAAGCCATTGACAGCAAAATAATTTTTTTCGCTTGATTTCAGACAGTTGCATCAGCTTCTTTGTTCTGTGTTCATGTTACACTTATCTAGGTGGCTGAATCCACAGAGCAGCCCGCTGGTTTTAATCAGGGACAGTATCCTGGGGATTCCTCAAGTGACGATTTAAGGCAAAGGGAAGTTTTTCGGAACCTTTCTTCCCCTGGATGGGAAAACACCTCAAGGTGAGCGTTATAATAACTCGGAGTATACAAAATGAGTGTGCCTCATTTGCATCAATTTAAGGTGTGTTTACACGTATATAATCAGAACTTTTAAATGTATAGAATTTTGCTTTATAAATAGCTTCACTTTCAAGAGCCCATATATTTAACTTAATACACAGACTTTTAGCATACACAAATTTTGAAAGTTGGCAATGCATGTATTCAAAAAAGAAAATGTAGGCGTTTTATCCTTCCATTGTGCTGACCACTTGGTTGCTGTCATGATAGGAAATTAGTGCTGCTGCAGGAAAAAACAGCTGTTGTAAGCATTGTGCAGCTGCTTTGCTGAGTGGCTTTGTGCTTTATTGTAACAATGGGTGACAACAAGGGAGAGACTGTTTAAGAAGTGTTCCTCCAAAGACTTGGGGGCACTAGGAAAATTGGCCATCTCTTTATAACTACTAAATTAGAGCAAAAGTCAGAACTAAATGCTCTGCTATTTGGATTTTTATAGCTCTTGGAATACCTTGTTTGATGAAAGTACTTTTGGGGAAAAAATTCGTTAACCACAGGTTGAAATTCTGTAACTCTCCAATTATCTGTCCCCCTTTTCCTAGTAGTTTTTATACGCAATATTTTCTAAAGCCAGGTGTTTTAGGAATTGGTTTATTTTTTTTCCCCTTAATGGAACTTTCAAATATACAAATATACACAACAGTGGGGACTGTGTAATTAATACCCACACCATCCACCCAGGCCTAAGAAATAAGAGTTTTACCATCTCTCATCTATTACCCTTTCCCTTTTTTTTTTTTTTTAAAGTATTTAAAGGTAATTCCCAGACATCATTTCATCCCTATATACTTCAATATATAACTGTAAAAACCTTTTCATTATCTTGTGTATCTAGAATGCCATTATCAAATCTAACAAAAATCTTAAAAGCACTTTATCATTTCATTTCTATGCATTGTAGTTTTCTTAAATGATCAAAAACAGTGTCATACCAGGGATTACTTGTATTGGAATACTATTTTAGAAATACTCTGTATGGAATTTAGTTAAAAGATTGTCAGCATGTAAGTTGGATAATTATTGGATAGAAAATTATTGATTAGAAAAACTTAAAACTACGTCCCTTACTCTGATTCAACTATTCTTGAGAATTGAAGGCCATATTTCACTTGCTAAATTTCACCATATTTAAACTTGATTTCATTTAACAAATATTTATTGAACAGCCAGTACATATAACTTTGCTTAAGGATACAAGTTGACCTGCAGGAATGGCCACATAACCAATTCCTGGCCTTCCAGCAATTCTATTATGACTTCAATTTTGCGATGTGCTACCAAAGAAGTTCACTGTGTAAGAAGCACGAAGCCAAAGATGACTCGCATACACCTGCCTGACAAAGTTGAGGGCTGTGTGGCATGATTAAAGAGGCATGCATTTGACATCAGACCAGTTCTGAAATCCACCCCTGCTACTTATTAGCTCAGTGACCTTGTGCAAAGCCCCTGTCTTCCCTGAGCTGTATTTGGGCTCCCCTTGTAAAAATCTCCTTCATGAGATTGCTGTGGATCTAGCAGCCTGTACAGGATCCCAGGTGGTCAGTATGCATGCACAAGTGATGACATGCACACATCACTATAGATTCAGATCTAGGGAACAAGTGGCTATTAGGAAGATGGGAGAGATTTCCTTCAGGAAAGACTGGGAGAAATGTGGCTTTTGAGCTGTTCTCTAAAAGATAAACAGTAAGTTGAGACCTGCAGTGAGACTCAGCAAGTCAAAAATGGTTGGGATCTACTTAACCCGAAAAGGTGGTTTATATATCTGTGCACTAAGCAAGCTGCTGGCAAGGGCTGCTGTTTTCCTGTGGGATCAAACTGTGGTAGGAGGGCTGTGTCATTTGGTAGCTTCTGTGCTGGTGGTACATGGGTGCCTCATACAGTCATTACCATGTAACTGCCATAAATCCCATTGTTCTGTCTCTGATTTGAATTAATGATTTTAATATAAACTTAGTTTTCATTTGTTTATACTCAACCCACTCAAAATGAATGTTTCTAAAAATCTATGTATAGGCCTGAAGCTGCCCAGCAGGCATTCCAAGGTCTGGGTCCTGGTTTCTCCGGTTACACACCCTATGGTTGGCTTCAGCTTTCCTGGTTCCAGCAGATGTATGCACGACAGTACTACATGCAATAGTGAGTCTTTCCTGGCATGCTGGGTATGGCCAGGGCTCCTGGGAATTGAGGGAAATTTTATCCAAGTTATCTGTAAAGTTCAGAATGGAGGGATGAGTGTATTTTCATCAGTCTGCAGAGCCCTGCTCTGTTTGGTCTGTGGGTGGGGTAGAGTGTAAATGACAACTGCTACCTGATTTGTGTATTGATGCAAGGATGCTTTTGTCTGATACAGTTTAGTGACTTTATTTAGAACATGTTACTTTGTTTTCAATTTGTGAGGATTTTAATTTGCTACTGTGCCATAATCTTACAGTGGCCTTGATGTTTAATTCCAGGTGAAATTCGCCATGTGGCTTCTCTTAGAAAAGGCATTTATAGATAGAATTAGTAAGGAAGTTCTTCACTAAATTAAATAAAAATGCATATCTGCCTACTTAAAATTCTTAACAGTAAAAGACTACTGTGTAAATGAGGTTATGAGAGCCACAGACTTCACGGTGCTTTGCTCTTTGCTCAACAGTATCTGCCTCTTATCATTTTTATTTTAGTTTAGTGGCCACTGCTGCATCAGGGGCTTTTGTTCCACCACCAAGTGCACAAGAGATACCTGTGGTCTCTGCACCTGCTCCAACCCCGATTCACAACCAGTTTCCAGCTGAAAACCAGCCAGCCAATCAGAATGCTGCTCCTCAAGTGGTTGTTAATCCTGGAGCCAATCAAAATTTGCAGATGAATGCGCAAGGTGGCCCTATTGTGGAAGAAGATGATGAGATAAATCGAGATTGGTTAGATTGGACCTATTCGGCAGCTACATTTTCTGTTTTTCTCAGTATCCTCTACTTCTACTCCTCCCTGAGCAGATTCCTCATGGTCATGGGGGCCACTGTCGTTATGTACCTGTAAGTAGATGGTTTCTGTGATACAAATTACACTATACAGTGTTCACACTAAATGCAGATTTTGCTTTATTTATTTATTTTTTTTTAGACTTGAATCTCACTCTGTTGCCCAGGCTGGAGTACAGTGGTGCCTCCATGACCGGCTAATTTTTGTATTTCTAGTAGAGATGGGCTTTAGCCACATTGGCCAGGCTGGTCTCAAACTCCTGACCTCAAATGATCTGCCCATCTTGGCCTCCCAAAGTGCTGGTATTACAGGCATGAGCCACTGCACCTGTCCAGATTTTGCTCTCTTTTGAGCAGTCTCAGTTATTATAAGAGGAGATATGTTTAAATAGTATGTCATCCTGTGGCCAGGTGCAGTGGCTCACACCTGTAATCCCAGCACTTTGGGAGGCTGAAGCAGGAGGATCACATGAGGCCAGGAGTTTGAGATCATCGGCTAACATGGTGAAACTCCATCTCTACTAAAAATACAAAAATTAGCCGGGTGTGGTGGTGTGTGCCCATAATCCCAGCTACTTGGGTGGGTGAGGCAGGAGAATTGCTTGAACCCAGGAGGTGAGGTTGCAGTGAGCCGAGATCGCACCACTGCACTCCAGCCTGGCTAACAGAGCAAGACTCTGTCTTAGAATAAATACATAATAAATAGTATGTCATTCTGGCACTTCCAGTACAAAGAATTCATGGCTTGGTTGTATTGTCCCCAGAACATATCAATCCTATATTAATGTAAGAATATTCTCGCCCGTACTCCTAAGTTCTCGCGCGACTTCCACTTCCACCCTTTTGGCTCTCTAAGCAGCACCATGGCGGTTGGCAAGAACAAGCGCCTTAGGAAAGGTGGCAGAAAGGGAGCCAAGAAGAAAGTGGTTGATCCATTTTCTAAGAAAGATTGGTATGATGTGAAAGCACCTGCTATGTTCAATATAAGAAATACTGGAAAGATGCTAGTCACCAGGACCCAAGAAACCAAAATTGCATCTGATGGCCTCAAGGGTTGAGTGTTCGAAGTTAGTCTTGCTGATTTGCAGAATAATGAAGTTGCATTTAGGAAATTCAAGCTGATTACTGAAGATGTTCAGGGCAAAAACTGCCTAACTTCCATGACATGGATCTTACCCGTGACAAAATGTGTTCCATGGTCAAAAAATGGCAGACAATGATTGAAGCTTATGTTGATGTCAAGACTACCGATGGTTACTTGCTTCATGTGTTCTGTGTTGGTTTTACTAAAAAACGCAACAATCAGATATGGAAGACCTCTTATGCTCAGCACCAACAGGTCCACCAAATCCGGAAGATGATGGAAATCATGACCCGAGAGGTGCAGACAAATGACTTGAAAGAAGTGGTCAATAAATTGATTCCAGACAGCATTGGAAAAGACATAGAAAAGGCTTGCCAATCTATTTATCCTCTCCATGATGTCTTCGTTAGAAAAGTAAAAATGCTGAAGAAGCCCAAGTTTGAATTGGGAAAACTCATGGAGCTTCATGGTGAAGGCAGTAGTTCTGGAAAAGCCACTGGGGATGAGACGGGTGCTAAAGTTGAACAAGCTGATGATATGAACCACCAGTCCAAGAATCTGTTTAAAGTTCAGACTTATAGTAGTGGCAAATAAAAAGTCTTATTTGTGGAAAAAAAAAATTCTCTTGTTCTCTAGATAAGTTACCTTACCTTCTAGGCTCATGAACCACAATTATGCAGCCATACTGAGGCATGGAACAGAAATTTGTATTTGTTTTGAATAAGAACATATTTGCCTTTATCAGGCCACAGCCGTCTTCCAGGGTAAAGATCAGACACTGACTGTTGGCATAGCCCTGAAAGGCCAGGGAGCCTTTACAGACCTGACATTTGGCTTTAGCTCTGGCCCGGAGCGGTGATTCTCAACCGGGGATGGTTTTGCACCCTCTCCCCAGGGAACATTTGGCAACGTGTAGATATTTTTGGTTGTCATATCTAGGGAAGCGGTCCTGCTGTCATCTAGTAGGTAGAAGCAAGAGTGCTGCTATTTTCTACAATGCACAGGACAACTCCCACAGTAAATATTTGGCTCAATATGTCACTAGCACCAAAGCCGAGAAAGTCTGGCCTAGAGTGATGGGTCTTTGTGGTTGAAACTAAAAGAAGAAATTTCCCTTTATAGTAAAAAATGAATTTTTAGTTTTTAAAAATAAAAAAGAAATAATTAGAATATAATGAACACTCAAATACCCACAATTATTGTTCGTATTATATTTAAGGCTTGGGATTTAATTGGTTTCTTCAAATAAAACATTAATATTTTCTGTAGTCTCTAGAATCACATATTTAAATGGCAAATGTAGGTTGTCATTATGTTGTATATAGTTACAGGTGTATCTCCGTTCAGGTTTTCAAGAGTAAGGTTTAGTTCATATAAATAAGCATTTATTGAGCACATACTATGTGCCAAGTGCTCTCTATATTGCTGGGTATACAATGATGAATAAAACACAGTCCCTGCCTTCAAGGACCTAACAGGCTGGTGAGAATGTCTGGGAGACAGTGTGATCAATTGCCTCTGTAGATGGGTCTTGCAGTGAGCTTAGAATCAGGGTGCTGCTGTGATTAGAGTTGGGGAGCCTTGGATTCTTAAGTCTCACTGTGACATCAGCTAAGATGGACTTTTATATGCTTCCTTTGAAGGCATCACGTCGGGTGGTTTCCGTTTAGACCACGGCTGGTTCAGAACTTCCCGAATGATGGTCCTCCTCCTGACGATATAAATCAGGACCCCAACAATAACTTACAGGTATGGAGCCTCCCCTAAAGCCCAGGCGAGCTTGACGTGATATGCCAGGCTCTCAAATTCTTAACCTTGAGATTTCCAGCTCATGGTTTACCATTTTATTGGGCTAAATATTTCATGATTTGTTCACATTTCTTCTTAGAGCAGCAGCTATTTTTAAAACATCAAATGTATCATCACATTCTATCACATGTTTTTGACATGTGGCAATTTGCATTTTGGCTTAACGTTTTTTTAAACCCACTATTTTGAGCGTTCAGTGGTCTGTAACTTCGTGTTATACCATAGGAACCGGTATGAAGTGATTAACTACTATTTTAATAATAGTTGAAGGCCAGGCGCAGTGGCTCACACCTGTAATCCCATCACTTTGGGAGGCTGAGGCAGGTGGATCACCTGAGGTCAAGAGTTCGAGACCAGCCTGGCCAATATGGTGAAACCCTGTCTCTACTAAAAATACAAAAATTAGCTGGGTGTGCCTGTAGTCCCAGCTACTAGGGAGACTGAGGTGGGAGGATGGCAGAGGTTGCAGTGAGCCAAGATCACACCACTGCACTCCAGCCTGGGTGACACACAATAAGACTCTGTCTCAAAAATAATAATAGTTGCAGATCTAATTGTTTTCATTTGCTTCGATATTTGCTGCCAGGAGTATTCAAAACTATGAAAATATCAACAAACTTGTGCTGTGGAAGACTGAGAAAGAGCCCTATCCAGCCTAGGGCATCATTCCCTGGGGTCCTGGCTACCTGGCTGCCTGGCTGCCTGGCTGCCCGCACCTATGGGGCAGAGGCCAGGGATTTACACTGGCCTTCCCTAACATCATTTGGTGTTCATCACGGCCCTGATTGTTTTCTCATTGTGTTTCATTACCTGTAGGAAGGCACTGATCCTGAGACTGAAGACCCCAACCACCTCCCTCCAGACAGGGACATACTAGGTGGCGAGCAGACCAGCCCCTCATTTATGAGCACAGCATGGCTTGTCTTCAAGACTTTCTTTGCCTCTCTTCTTCCAGAAGGCCCCCCAGCCATCGCAAACTGATGGTGTTTGTGCTGTAGCTGCTGGAGGCTTTGACAGGAATGGACTGGATCATCTGACTCCAGCTAGATTTCCTCTCCTGGATATGGCAGTGATGAGTTCTTAAAAAAAAACACGGATGATGATATGCTTTTGTGATCAAGCAAAAGCAGAAACGTGAAGCCGCGATACAAATTGATGAACAAAAAATGCCGGAGGCTTCTTATGTCTTTATTCTGAAGAGCTTTAATATATACTGTACGTAGTTTAATAGGCACTGTAAGTAGAAGCCTTAGGTGTCGCATGTTTATGCTTGAGGAACTTTTCCAGATGTGTGTGTCTGCATGTGTGTTTGTACATAGAAGTCATAGATGCAGAAATGGTTCTGCTGGTACGATTTGATTCCTGTTGGAATGTTTAAATTACACTAAGTGTACTACTTTATATAATCAATGAAATTGCTAGACATGTTTTAGCAGGACTTTTCTAGGAAAGACTTATGTATAATTGCTTTTTAAAATGCAGTGCTTTAAACTGAGGGGAACTTTGTGGAGGTGAAAACCTTTGCTGGGTTTTCTGTTCAATAAAGTTTTACTATGAATGACCCTAGCAGAGACTCCTGTCGTCCTAGCAGTTTACTCTGCATTCGTTATATCTAGATAGTCAGCAGTTGAGTTGCCAGTGTTTAGCCTGAATGCTGCTTTTTAAAAAGAGGAGTTTTTGTGCCAGTAAGAATGATCAGGTAAGGCCATGAGAGTTTTTGTTTTTCTTTTTCTTTTTTTCCGAAATGGGGTCTTGCTTTGTTCCTCTACCAGAGTGCAGTGGCTACTCACAAGTGGCGTGGTAGCGGCTACAGCCCCAAACTCCTGGCTTAAGTCACCTCCTGCCTCAGCCTCCGGGGCAGATGGGACTAGAGGCATGTGCCATCACACCCAGCTTGAAAGTTTTAATTTACTAACAATGTGTTTTCCCCCATTTCCTGATTTAAACAGTGCTGGCTTATGTAGGAACCCATCAAAGTTAAATTCCCCAAATTGAAAGTCAGTGGTATTAAGTACTTTCCACCTTGGCAAATCTGCAATAGTTTCACCTGCTCAAAGGTTATGCTTGTCTAAGCTGAGCTTATGTTTGTGATTTTAATCCTTTAAACATTAGTGTGGTGACTAATTTTTTTTTTTTTTTGAGATAGAGTCGCACTCTGTCACCCAGGCTGGAGTGCAGTGGCACAATCTCAGCTCCCTGCAACCTCTGCCTCCTGGGTTCACGCGATTCTCCTGCCTCAGCCTCTCAAGTAACAGGGATTACAGGCACCCACCACAATGCCTGGCTAAGTTTTTGTATTTTTAGTAGAGACAGGGTTTCACCATGTTGGCCAGGCTGTTCTTGAACTCCTGACCTCAGGTAATCTGCCTGCTTCAGCCTCCCAAAGTGCTGGCATTACAGGCGTGAGCCACTGCGCCCAGCCAGTGACTAATCTTTAAAGCAAAGTTTTATATATTTTCATATAAGTAATGTTATAGATAGGTGTTCTCGACAAAGTAAATCAGCCTTTTGTATCATGGTTGTGGTCATTTAAATTCTTATCGGAAACATTGTTTACATAAATTAAACATTTGTTTACATAAAATAAACATTCACTAAACGACTCAGCAAGACGCTAGATAGGTACAAAGATATGTGTGGTTATGCTTTCAAAGCCACTGAGATCCTTTTGTAAGGAGTTAAATAGCAAAAAGTTTCAAATAACTGTGTGCCTCTAGAACAGAACTATCAGAGGGCAGTAACTGTTCACAAATGGTGAAGAGATAATTTGCTTCAAGGAAGAAATGACTTGTAACTAAAGTAGGTATAGAAATGATGGGGGGCAGGTGGAAATGAGGTATGACATTACCTCTCTAGCTTAAGGAAAGAAGGATGGCAGCAGGAATAAAAGCTCGGCCTCAAGACGTGCTCTTCCTGCCAAACAGCTGGATTCTGCACATGCTTGGGAATCAGGTCCTGCTGGTTTAGGAAAACCATCATTTAGAATTCCCAAAGTCTTGGGTGGAAAAGCCCACTGCTTTTCAGAGGCAAGGCCATTACCTTTTGGCAAGGGGCCCAAGGCCCCAGGCAGCTGTGGTACCATCTGTTTCTAAAGGAGTGGGGGTTTCACCCCCTGAAATGTCAGTTTGTAGATTAAACTCTGGGTTCCTCAGGCCCAAAATAAACAGTGCCAGGAAGGTGCCCCTGAACAGAGCTAACCAGGGTTCAGATTGGTGCCCCATCCCCACTGGGACAAACGGGACTCTCAGTTAAAAGCGTAAGACGGCTGACAAGGTATGACCTGGCAGAAATTCAGTACTTCCACCACAGCTACTCAGTGTGGCATGATCATGGGCCACACACCACTCTAAATACGTAGGAAAGTATTGGTTTGGGCCTTTATTGTTAAGTAGCAAGTAAATAACAGAAAAACAAAACCCCAGATTTCAGCTCTGACTATAACAGCTTTCTTCGTCTGCGTTTTTAAGGGGCAATTTCTTGAATCCTAGTTCTGTAGAAGAAACACTCTCCCCGCACCCGCCCCCCGCAAATGAGCTTCATGATCAAGTGCATTTTGGAACCCTCAGGCTGATCCAAGTTGATAGATTTCTTCACTGCAGGGCTTTTGGGGCCTTTAATATGCCTGAAGCCGGGACTTTCCCTTCCTGAGAACGGCCTAGGACTGATCCATGTGCCTCATTTTGGGAAATTCAGTAATGAGTTACTAAATCAGCACCTCCTTTGGCATTCTACATAGCAAACATACTTTGTTAGATGTGACATTTTACACAATAAACAATGGAGATAAACTTTCAAAAATTTATTTTTGGCTGGGCGCGGTGGCTCATGGCTGTAATATCAGCACTTTTGGAGGCTGAGGCAGGCAGATCACTTGAGGTCAGGAATTTGAAACCCGCTTGGCTGATGTGGCAAAACCCCATCTCTATTAAAAATACAAAAATTAGCCAGGTATGGTGGCAGGTGCCTGTAATCCCAGATACTCAGGAGGCCAAAGTAGGAGAATCGCTTGAACCCAGGAGTGGGAGTTTGCAGTGAGCTAAGATCACATCACCACACTCCCTCCTGGATTACAGAGTGAGACTCTATCTCAAAAAAAATTATAAAAGTAAATGATTTCTTTTTTATTTTTACCAGTGTTCTACATGTTCAAAGAAACTTCTCTGGTAACCAACTATAGAAATTATCCATGAAAGTATAGTCTTATAAATACTCTTTACATAGCCAGGAGGGAGATGAGAAGCCGTACCTGTCTACAGTCTGACAAAGGGGGAGGCTCCAGGTCCCCTGGAGAATCCCTGGTTTTATGTAATAATTACTTGGTCCTTTTCAAAGTACTTGGATATATGTGGGATAGTCTCTCTGTTTTACCAGCTACCCCTGCAATCTAGGTGTTCTCCCATTTTGTAGAGGCTTGCAGAGATGAGAGACTTGTCCAGGGTCTCAAACCCCTAATAGGCAGACCTGAGATTAGAAATACTGCCTCTCAGGCAGTGGACCTCTTCTGCAATTTTTTTAGCCCTCCTCATGTGCCAAATATGGCAGAATGGGGCATAGGTTGGGCGTGGCCCCTGCCCTCTTGGGTCTTATAGTTGACTGTGGGTGCCAAGTACCGCAGTGATGGCAGACAGGCGTGATGAGTACGAGGATGAGGAATTAACACTTGTAGCCCCGTCCCAGTACTCCTGTGCAGGAATGGAAGCGTGCCACCCACACAGGCTGCAGGGTGAGCAGCAGTAACAGGCAGAGAGAGGAAGAGAGCTTGGCCTCTGCAAAGGCAGAGGGAATGTGGTATGGAAGGAACTGAAGAGAATTCCACATGAGTATGAAGAGGTAGGGAGATTGAGACTGGAGAAAAGTGGGAGCCAGGGGTGCTGATCATACAGAGCATTGAAAGCACAGCACTCTCAGCCTCGGGTTCCTCCGCGATTGGAGGCTGAGCATGAGTTCAGAGAAGCTTGTGGAAGTCGCCCAGTCAGGCCCAGAAATCCTGCAGTACATCCCTTCCATTACCCCTGTCATAACTGGGAGAAGATACCACCCACATGATGCGGGGGCAGTGTAGCATGAGCCAGCACCCACACTGTCCCCTGCATCTGCCCCCCTTGGCTATATTTTAGACACCCACTCTCCCTAGAACATTGTAGTCAAACTAAGGAGTGTTATGTTGGCTGGTTGCTCCCAACTACACTGGACAAAGTGAAGAAAAGAAAGGATGAGCTCAGGGTTTCAAGTCCCAGCTCAAGCTCTGCGTAAAAGCTGCTGTGACTTAGAAGAGACCCTTCTCTCCTGTAGCTGCAGGGTGGAGATTTCTGAGCTGAAGCGATCTGCCTGCCTCGACCTCCCAAAGTGCTGGGATGACAGGCGTGAGCCACTGCGCCTGGCCAGGGCTGAGATTCATGAAAAGGAAACCCAAAGTCTCATCTTGCATGTGGCTGAATTGTGACGCAAACCCAATTCCCATATTCCAGCCTTGGAGGGTGTCTTCAGTGAAAGGGAGGGCATTGACTGGAAAAGAATAAGATCCTGAAAATTGGAATGGGAACATAAGGGAAAATTCCAATAAAGCTGGGGACATTGAATCCTTAAATTCTGTTGTGTTCCCTGCCAGTAGAAACTACTACCCATCTACCCATCTCTGGGTCCAGCTGTGTAGACACAGATTTGCAGCAAATGTGCAGGTGTTATTTCCCTACCCTCGTACTCGTCACTTTCTTTCTATTTTTTGAGACAGAGTCTCGCTCTGTCACCCAGGCTGGAGTGCAGTGGTGCGATCTTGCTCACTGCAACCTCTGCCTCCTGGGTCCAAGCAATTCTCCCTCAGCCTCCGGAGTAGCTGGGATTACAGGCACGCACCACCACGCCCAACTAATTTTTGGATTTTTAGTAGAGACGGGGTTTCACCATGTTGGCCAGGATGGTCTCTATCTCTTGACCTTGCGATCCGCCCACCTCAGCCTCCCAAAGTGCTGGGATTACAAGTGAAGCCACCGCAGCTAGGCCTTTTTTCTTTTTTTGAGTCGGAGGCTTGTGCTATGGCCCAGGCTGGAATGCAGTGGCGCAATCTCGCTCACTGCAACTTCCACCTCCCAGGTTCAAGCAATTCTCCTGCCTCAGCCTCTCAAGTAGCTGGGACTACAGGCACACACCACTACACCCAGCTAATATTTTTAAAATATTTTTAGTAGAGACAGGGTTTCACCACATTGGCCAGGCTGGTCTCAAACTCCTGACCTCAAGTGATTCACCCACCTTGGCCTCCCAAAGTGTTGGGATTATAGGCGTGAGCCACTGTGCCTGATCTCATCACACTTTTTAACCCTTTGAGAAACTATATGGCCTTCCCTGAGGTAGCTGCCTGGCAGGGCACTTCTGATTCTTCCAGATCCCATGCCCATCCCTCTTTTCTGGACCTATAACTAGACTCAAGTCCCAGCAGGCCCCAGAGAGAAAGGTTCACACTGTGACTCATGAAGAGGTGTGCTACACACCAAAAGAACTGCATGATTTTTCCAATTGATACAGACAAATCCAAGAGATATGTATGGGAGTGGATACTAAGTGTGTGAGATCACAGAAGGACCAGTGTTGGATCTGGCTGAATTTATTGATATGAGCCCACTAAGCAGAGATTCTCAACTCAGTGCATTAGCATTGTTAGAAAGGCTCTAACTGGTCGATCGGTTGGTCGGTTGGTTGGTTGAAACATGGACCAAAATGTAGGAAGCCTACACTGTTCCTTATTTTGTTGTTAATATATTTGTATATTCATATACAAACTTGTCTGCTATGATATCTAATACATATTATAGATATAAAACAAATCTTTAGCCCAGGCGCGGTGGCTCATGCTTGCAATCCCAGCACTTTGGGAGGCTGAGGTGGGTGATCACAAGGTCAGGAGTTCAAGACCAGCCTGGCCAACATGGTGAAACCCAGTCTCTACTAAAAATACATCAATTAGCTGGGTGTGGTGGCAGGCATCTGAAATCCCAGCTACTTGGGAGGGCGAGGCAGGAGAATTGCTCGAACCTGGGAGGCGAAGGTTGCAGGGAGCTGAAATCATGTCACTGCACTCCAGCCTGGGCGACAGAGCAAGACTCCATCTCAAAAAAAAAAAAATCTTTTTGTTTTCTTCCTTCTCTCATTCCCTTATCACCTAACATAAGATGTATCATCACAGTATTGAAGTGACAAGATGTCAAGCAGAAGAGTGAACATCACATAAGGACGTTGCATCCTCTCTGGGGAAAGGATTGGCATGTTTTCTGTTGTGTGCAGGATGGTTGGGTCATATTAGGTGGAAGTATGGCTTTGTTATTTCTTTATCTGGAGATTAAGTGTGGTTTAAGGAGATGCATATGGGTGCCAGGTTGACATAGAATACTGTGATGATTAGTTTTATGTGTGAACTTGGCTATTCCCAGTTACGTAATCAAACACAAATCTAGGCCAGGCCCGGTGGCTCACGCCTGTAATCCCAGCACTTTGGGAGGCTGAGGTGGGTGGATCACCTGAGGTCAGGAGTTCGAGACCAGCCTGGCCAACATGGTGAAAATTAGCCTGGCATAGTGGTGAAAAATTAGCCTGGCATAGTGGTGTGTGCCTGTAGTCCCTGCTACTTGGGAGGCTGATGCAAGAGAATCGCTTGAACCTGGGAGGTGGATGCTGCAGTGAGCCAAGCTCACGCCACTGCACTCCAGCCTGGGTGACAGAGTGAGACTTTATTTAAAAAAAAAAACAAAACCCCATGAATCTAGGTGTTGCTGTGAAGGTATTTTGCAGATGTGATTAACCTGCGTGGACCTTATCTAATTATCTGAAAGACCTTAATTATAAAACTCAGGTTTCCCTAAGGACAGAGCAATTAAGCCTATTGCCTGCAGCCTCAGCTTCCGCCTGAGTTTCCAGCCTACCACCCTACCCCATAGCTTCAGATGCACCCAGCCAGCCCCACAATCACATAGGCCAATTTCTAGAAGCTAGTTAAGGAATGAGCTATTGGATCTGTTTCTCTGGCGGAACCCTGACTGACACAGGATCTGACTCTGGAGGTTGTGAGGTCCAGTTCCTTATCCCTGGGTAGTGTATTGGCCAGTGGGGGTGGGAGTTGCTTCTAGCCAGGCTGTGTCATTTGTGCAATATTGTCGACACTCACCCATTAGCTCCTGGGGCCCCACTTGCTACAGATGATCCTCGTCCTCATGGGCTCTACACCCCGGTGGGTCAACAGAGACTACGAAGAAACAAGTGGACATAAAATGACAAGTGATAGGATAAAAAGTGTGGAAAGGAGAAGGGATAACATGGCAGGGGACATTTTAGAGTGTGGTGCTTCCGACACCAGGAGGGTGAGTGGTTAAACAGTGGTCAGGGAGGGCCTCCGAGGAGGTGACACCTGAATGATGAGCTGGAACAAACCAAGCAAAGATTGGAGGAAGAGCCTCCCACGCGGACAGAAATGCAAGGACAAAGGCCCTGGGGCAGGAATGAGTGTGTGTGTCCTGCGCGGTGGCAGGTGTCGGAAGCGGATCCCAGAAGAGCTGTGGAGCTCAGGCCCAGAAGTGGAGCCAGAGCATGTAGGGCTGGAGACCTGCAGGAAGAAATGCGATGTGGTTGAGATGGGATGGGAGCCACCGTGGCGCCGTGGGGTGGAGGCAGCAGTCTGGTGCTGTGTACTTCAAGGAGGTGGAGTTTTATGAAGGAAGAGCGAGGAGGCGTGCAGGAGGAAGAACAGCCCCGCTGAGCCCTGCAGGGAAGGCAGCAGACCCCAGGTCAGAGCATGAAGGTGGAGGGAACGTTCCAAGAAGCGGGCGGGGGAATAAGCACTGGATGACTGATGACAGAGGGCAGGGTGGAGGGTACGGGGCCAGGGAGGGCTGCACAGAGCCCTGGGAGGGTGAGCCGTGGCCCTGGCTGGCTGGGAGGTGCCTCCTCGAGGTGCTGCTGGAGGATACACTGCAGGGAAGGCCGGTGGTGGATACACTGGGGGATACACTGCAGGGAAAGGCAGCGGATGTGGGGCAGGAGAGCTGGCGTGAGCTCCAGTCATGGGGCCTGGGGGAAGCCACATTGAATTCCCACTTCCTCATCATAACATAGACCCTGTGACATATAAAACCTGCTCTGCCCACCACACAGGAGTCACAAGGCTGGAGTGAAATAACGGAGTGCTTTCCCAGAGTGGCACACGGGATCCAGGGATGGGTGTGTAAAACCATTTTAGCTGGAAGAACACTTTTTTTTTTTTTTTTTTTTTTTAAACAGAGTCTCCCTCTGTCGCCCAGGCTGTAGCGCAGTGGCAAGATCTTGGCTCACTGCAACCTCTGCCTCCCAGGTTCAAGTCATTCCCCTGCCTCAGACTCCTGAGTAGCTGAGACTACAGGCACCCACCACAACATCTACCTAATTTTTGTATTTTTAGTTGAGACGGGATTTTACCATACTGGCCAGGCTGTTCTCAAACTCCTGATGTCAAGTGATCCACCCTCCTCGGCCTCCCAAAGTAGCTGGGATTACAGGCGTGAGCCACTGCACCCAGCCAAAAACACTTGATTAGAATAGCATGCTATTTTTCAATGTATTAGATAAATGTATTTTTCCATTTAAAGTGGGGATATAAAGTTCCCCTTTAAAATCCATGTAAGTAAAATAGCCAGTCTGTTTAAAAGGTTAAGTAAATAACAGTCTAGGGTAGATGCAGGAAAGACAGAAGTCACGACCGTGGTTCCTGAAGGATTAAGGCTGTAGGAAACAGTGAATGCTGAAAGCTTTGTGAATGTATAGTCCTCTAAAACATCTTTTAAAAAATGAGGTGAGTACCAACATGTTCCAGTGTGTGTATTTAGGGTAGGTGCTGTGGGCATACAGGCATACCTGTCTGTATCTCACAGGCAGGTGTAGCTGGGTGCTTGTGTGTACATAGTGTGTATCTGTGCACATGTGCATATCTGTAGCCACATGCATCTCCGTGCACACGTGCTCATAAGGCTCTCTGCGACCAGGTACAGTGGCTCACGCCTGTAATCCCAACACTTTGGGAGGCCAAGGCAGCATGGATCATGAGGTCAGAAGTTCGAGACCAGCCTGGCTAAGATAGTGAAACCCTGTCTCTACTAAAAATACAAAAAATTACCCTGGCATGGTGGCAGGCACCTGTAATCCCAGCTACTCAGGAGGCTGAGGCAGGAGAATGGCTTGAACCCGGGAGATGGAGGTTGCAGTGACCCAAGATCACACCATTGCACTCCAGCCTGGGCAATAGAGCAAGACTCCATCTAACAACAAAAAAAGGCTCTCTGTATGTGTGTGTGCGTTGGTCTGTCTGGACTGGTGTGTGGTAAGAGTGTATTAGATGTGTGCACATCTTGAGTCACTGCTGTTAACAGTGACATAGCATATGTGTAGAAATACCTCCTTCTCCCCAGCCCTCAGCATTACCCAGTGGGGCTGAGCTGTGCAGGAAGCTGGGGGCTGGCAGGTCACTAGCCGCCAGAGGGCAGAGGATGGCTGGTCAGGGGCTGCATCTCTTCTGGTCGGCTGTGGCTTCTCTCAGGCAGCCTCGGGATCTGCTCAGCTCTGCGCTGGGTCAGGCAAGTCTGCCTTGAGCCTGACACTGGAGGCCCTCTGGCATCCTTCTCTGCCCCTTCCCCACCTCCCCTGACCTCCCCCAGGCCTCTGCTAGACTAGACAGTAACCCCTGGCTGAGGCTTTCTGGGAGATCTGAAGCTCCGAAAGCAGGCCTGTTGCTGGAGAATGGGTTGGGACCTGTGGCCAACCGTGGGTGATCTCATGGGGTCCTGGGAGAGCGGATACTCCTGGCCCAAGTGGCCTGGGTTCTGAGGTGCTGGCGCCTGGGCCTCTAGTGACAGGCCTGACCTAGATACTTCTGGCTCTTCTGTGGCCTGGGCTCTGTGGCTCTGTCTTTGGGTCCTCTTTGGGGTGCCGCCTGGCTGTCTGTCTCCTCTGCTGTCAGCTCAAAGCCTGTTCAGAATAATACTAAGGCCTAGGCTCCTCCGTGGCTGTGGGGAGTGGGCTCTCTGAGGTTCTAAGGTGGCCACAGGAGGGGCAGCTGGACCCTGGAGCCCTTCTGCTCAGATGTCCTCATATCCTGGGCCACCACCTGCCTCCTGCCAGCAGAAATGGGGAGGAGCACCCAAGACCAGCCTTATGGTGGCAGTGGTGACAGTGGTGATTAGCTGCAATCCTCGGTCCTCTTCACATCCCTTCTCTCCACAAGCACTTAGTGAAGTGCTGCTGTGTGCCGGGCACTGTCCCGGGAACTCACCTTTGGGTGATGGGTGGCTCCCTCCTCTGCCAGCCTGGGAGGACCGAGTCCTCACCAGAGTGGACCGTGTGAGGGGCAGCAGTTTCCCCCACCCAGAGAGGAGGCTGCTAAGCCACAATGAGAAAGCTGCTGGCTGTGGGTCGGGTGCTGTGGGGAGCACGGGCCACGCCGTCATGTGTCTGATTCTACAGCTGCACTGAGAGATGAGAACGACTCACGCCGCTGTAGGGTTGAAGATACTGAGGTTCTCTCACCCAAGGCATGCAGCCAGTGGGTGGCCCAAGCTGGCATCATGCATGAAGCTTGGTCTCATTCAGTACCTCACTTTTTTTTTTTGAGATGGAGTCTCGCACTGTCACCCAGGCTGGAGTGCAGTGGCGTCTCAGTTCACTGCAACCTCCGCCTCCCGGGTTCAAGTGATTCTCCTGCCTTAGCCTCCCTAGTAGCTGGAACTATAGGTGAGCTGTCACCCGGCTCTGCCATGGGACTGGCTCAGCAACAGGACCACAACACGCCTTGTTGGACACAGAAGCAAATGAGAAAATTAGTAACACTGATCCAGTGTTTACTTAAGGTTCTGATACTTTGTCCATTGTAGACCTTTGGCATTAATTTTGATTTTTTATTATAGTAAAATATATATAACATAAAATTGACCATTTTAGCCATTCTAAGTGTACAGTTTTGTAATGTTTACTATGTTAGCATTATTATACAACCCATTTCCAGAACTCTTTTCACCTTGAAAAACTGAAACTCTATTTCCATTAAATATAAACTCACTCCCCGTTCTCTCTTCCTCTAGCATCTGGTGACTTCCATTCTATTAGTATTATTATTATTAGAGACAGTGTCGCTCTGTCGCCCTTGCTGGAGTGCAGTAATGCAACCACAGCTCACTGTGGCCTCAAACTCCTGGGCTCAAGGGATCCTCCCACCTCAGCCTCTGGAGTAGCTGAGACTATAGGCATGAACCACCACACTCTGCTAATTTACTTATTTTTTGGAAACAGAGGGTCTTGCTGCATGGCCCAAGCCAGCCTTAAATTCCTAGGCTCAAGCGATCCTCCCACCTCAGCCTCCCAAAGCATTGAGATTACAGGTCTGAGCCACTGCACTCTGCCCATTCGACTTTCTGGCTCTTAAATATGACTGCTCTGGACACCTCATATAAGTGGAATCATACAGTATTTGTCTTTTTGTAACTGGTTCATCTTACTTAGCATAATGTTCTCAAGGTTCATCCTCACTGTAGTGTGTGTCGGAATTCCCTTCCTTTTAAAGGATGAATAATATTCCGTCATGTGGATATATTACATGTTGTTTATCCACTCATCATTGATGGGGCGTGGGTTGCTTCCACCTTTTGGCTACTGTGAATAATGCTGCTACAAACATGGGTATGCAAATATTCATTTGAGTCCATAATTTTGATTTTTCTTTTTGAGAAAGAGTCTCGCTCTGTTGTCCAGGTAGGAGTGTAGTGGCACGATCTCAGCCCACTGCAACCTCCGCGTCCCGGGTTCAAGTGATTCTCATGCCTCAGCCTCCCAGGTAGCTGGAATTACAGGTGTGGGCCATCACGCCTGGCTAACTTTTGTATTTTAGTAGAGACAGGGTTTTGCCATGTTGGAGACTGGTCTTGAATTCCTGGCCTCAAATGATCCACCCACCTCGGCCTCCCAAAGAGCTGCGATTATAGTGAGTCACCATACCCAGCCCATAACTTTGATTTTTAAATGGTGACTACTGAGTTTTTCTGGCATCCCTTAAATTTTGTGAGGCACTTGCCTTATCCCAGTCTGGGCCCCAGCTTGGGTTGTCACAGCAAGGTGGAAATATACTGAGAAACTCGTGTTTTATTTACATGGGGCCCAAAAAAGGGGGAACCCCACTTTGATGGGGGTATGACAAAGGGACGCAGGAGCCAACTGAAAGAGCCCTCAGTGGCCAAAGATGGAACAACTTGAACAACAAAATAAATAAAGTAGCATCAGATTATAACCCAAAGTATAAAATAAGTGTCTATGAGTCTATTCTGACATAGATGATTGAATACATTCATATTAATCAATGGGAGAGCACTTTGAGAGGTCAAGGCAGGCGGATCGCTTGAGCCCAGGAGTTTGAGACCAGCTTAGGCAATGTGATGAAACCCTGTGTTTACCAAAAATACAAAAATTAGCTGGGCATGGTGGAGCATGCCTGTAGTCCCAGCTATGTGGGAGGCTGGGGTGGGAGGATTGCTTGAGCCTGGGAGATGGAGGCTGCAGTGAACTGTGATCTTGCCACTGCACTCCAGCCTGGGCAACAGAGTGAGACCCTGTCTCAAAATAAATAAGTCAATATATTAAAAAAAAGTAAATGGGAAAGAAGAGACAGATCTTCCATGCAGAAGAATCCCAAATGAATTCTGTAGATTCTCTACCCTACAGGAGGGCACACATAACTAACTCCAGGCTGCCTTAGTGAGTTCCTTTCAGAGAGTACAGTACGGGAAGCAGGAGTGGGAGAGCTAACTTCACGGTGGAGAAATCTGGCGAATACGACCACAGACAGGTGATGGAGATCACATCAGCTGTCATGAATTATGTTGATAGTGGGCATCCTGGATATGATGGGATAAAATGGGACTTTACCTCCGAGACTGTTTTCCCAATAGCCCGTAAGCCCCGTGTAAGAAAAACCAGGCCAGGTGTGGTGGCTCACGCCTGTAATTCCAGCACTTTGGGAGGCTGAGGCGGGAGGATCTCTTGAACTCAGGAGTTTGAGACCAGCCTGGGTAACATAGTGAGACCTCCATCTCCACAAAAAAATTTTAAAAATTAGCCAGGTGTGGTGGCGCATGTCTGTAGCGCCAGCTACTCAGAAGATTGAGACAGGAGGATCGCTTGAGCTGGGAGGTTGAGGCTGCAGTGAGCCAAGATCATGCCACTGCACTGCAGCCTGAGCAGCAGAGCGACGCCCTGTCTCAATCATAATAGTAATAGAAACTGAGAATGTGTTGTATATGGGAACCTTGCTCAGTTTCTCTGAAAATCTAAAATGCTTCTAAAAAGTAAAATCTGCTTCAAAATTCACCTGGGGCTTGCATTCTCCTCCACGACAGGGTTTCACAGGTTATGATTACAGAGGTGGGAGGGGTTGAAGGTTATCCTGCCCCCTCCCTGCCCCAGGGAGCCCGTTCCCCAGGAGCCATGTCTCCCCTGTGAGAGAGAGAGAGAGCTTCCATGCCCCGAAGTCCCTTGTCCTCTGACTCCAGTATTCTCAGATGCTGGGACCAGCACCAAGCCCAACTTCCTGAGCTCAAATCCTGGCTTTCTGTCCCCGTGTGACCTGGAGCTTGTAGCTTAACTTCTCTCTGCCTCAGTTTGACCTATAAAGCAGGGGCAATCAAGGCATCCCAGGGGGTGGCCATGAAGAGGGAATGAGATAGCAGACAACCCAGATGCCCACTGATGGGTGAAGGGGCCAATACAACAGGGTAAAGGCATTTCAGGGAATGGAGTACGGGCACAGCCTGCAATACAGACAAACCTCAAAGATGCTCCTCTAAGGGACGTAGGCTGGGTGCGGGGGCTTATGCCTGTAATCCCAGCACTCTGAGAAGCCAAGGTGGGTGGATCACTTGAGGTCAGGAGTTTGAGACCAGCCTGGCCAACATGGTAAAACCCTGTCTCTACTAAAAATACAAAAGTTAGCTGGACATGCTGGTAGGTGCCTGTAATCCCAGCTACTTGGGAGGCTGAGGCAGGAGAGTCACTGGAACCCAGGAGGCGGAGATTGCGGTGAGCCGAGATCGCGCCATTGCGCTCCAGCCTGGGTATCAAGAGCGAAACTCCGTCTCAAAAAAAAAAAAATAATAATAATAATGCAACAAAGCATTGCCTCAAAAATATAGCTGATATTAGTATAATTCTTACTAAGTTTTAAGGGTCTAAGATGCAGGATTCTAAATTTAAAGGGATACACTCTTTTTGTTTTTTGGTTTAGTTTTATTTGTTTTTTAAAATTCGTTATCTCAAGGGTCTCCCAGCCTTGGGAGGGCCCCAGCACCCAGGCTGCACTAGAGGATGGGGCCCACCTTCCCCTCCTCCCCAGGCCCAGCCACTGACCTCCAGTACCCTGGCCAGGGGCACCCTCGGTTATTGCCCTCCGTGGCCCCAGGAAGGGAACAGAAACAACAGCCAGGAAGACAATAGCCGCCAGGAAGTCCTCATGTTTCTGGAAAAATAGAGCCCATTAATGAAGTTCCTCCAGCCCGAGCAGAGGAAGGGGTGCTGGGGAGGCCTGGGCCAAGGGGCTCACCTCCAGCCCCTACCCTGGCAGGGCCGATGGTACATGCTCACTCAGTGAGGGCGCTCCAGAGGCCTGTGGATATGAACCCAAGGATTGGGGCCCAGGGGCAATCAGCTTATGTCTCTGAGCCTTGGGAAACGGTGAGGGTCAGCCCGGCTCCATCTGTGCTTCTGGGCAGCTTTGGGCTTAGAGCAGGTGCAAACTCAGGACTGGGGCAGAACCCCCGAGAGGCAGCTAAGCAAGCCCACCCCAATTCATGTTTCCTTGACCCTGCCTGGGGCACAGCATCCTGCCCACATCCCTGCAGCCCTGGCTCCTTCCCAGGGGCTCTGAGGAGGCAGCAGTTGGCCATCTGGTCACAGTTGCTGCAGGGGAGTGCTTGGCCCCAGCTGTACGTAAAGTACTGTACGTTGTGATTTTTTGGAAGATAACACATTCACATGACTCAGACTTCAAAAGTCATAGATGTCCCTTGCCCCTTTCCCCAGATACCCAGTTCCTCCCAGAGGCAGCCAACGATCTCAGAGGCTGTGTACCCACCCAGAGTTATTTTATGCATATCAAAGAAAGGCTACATAGAGGACTCTTTCTGGGGTACCCAGATGCAGCGTCAAATACCATAGATTACTACAGGGAGGACATTATCCTTTCGAGCTTTCAAATCAGAGCAAGGGAAAGGTGAGTGCTAGAGTCTCTCTAACACCCATGAAACCCTCTCCCTTTTTATACTGAGTTTTGCTTTACATGCAGCAGCAGGCTTCAAGCTTGGGGTCATTGTCGGGCAACCGTATCTGGCAAGAGTTCAATGTCTTTTTTTCATGGTCATTGTATTTTGGCCTCTTTCTATTTATGGCAACTGAGAGAGAAAGTTTATTCTTAGATACATTTATTTAAGTATAAAACAAATTAATTCATGGAAACATATTAAGCAATTATCCAGAAAACGTAAGGGATGGCAAAAGTGGTGCGAATGGTGGAGGGGAGACAAGCAGAGGTTGGGATGCTCTTGTTGAACGTCTGGCTCTGAACTCAAGAGGAGGCCGGAGAGGCTGGGCAGGAAGGAGGTGAATCTCTGGGACCAGGAAGACCCTGCTGCCCGGAAAAGCCTCATGTTCCGTGGGGGTGGGTGGATGTACATATACAGGCTCCAGGCTGAACGGCTCGGGCCACTCACACACGGATGCCCAATAACCATGCTGGCTGCCACCGTCTTGACCCTGGCCCTGCTGGGCAATGCCCACACCTGCTCCAAAGGCGCCTCGTGTGAGGCGGGCATCGTGTGCCGCATCACCAAGCCTGCCCTCTTGGTGTGTAAGTACCAGTGCCCTCCTCTCTGTCCATGCATCTGTCTGCCCTGGCAGGGCTCTTTTCATGGACACCCACTATGCCAGCAGCCTCCCTGGCCTGGAGCCAGCTCTGAAGCTGGCTGCCACAGTAGCCCAGAGAAAGGAGTGTCCTGGGAGGAAGATGGGCTGAGTGGAGCTGTCCTCACCCTCTCCTGACCTCACTCCAAGGTCAAGTTCTTTGGTGAGAAGGTCCTAGTTGGGCTGCAAATAGCCAGGTGTAGGGATTTGTTCTTGTCTGAGACCCAGAGTCATTGGGGTTCAAGTTAAGGTTCAGATCTGAGCCAGGTTAGGGGGTTGAGTCAGGGGATGAAGATGAGGAGTTTGGTGTATATTTGGTGTTGGGGGTCACTCTGTGGCCAGAGTCAGGGGTTGCCAGGAGCTCAGGTGACGGAGGCTGTATCACTGACTGCTGTGTGACTTTGGCCAGCTCCCCTGCCCTCTCTGGGCCTCAGCCTCTTGCTCAATACAATAAAGGTATAGGGATGCTAAATGATAGAATTCTAAAATAGAACATCGCCAGGTTCAAGAGCCAGGATTATAGACCCCCAGGACTACAGGGAGTGTCACAGCATCGTCTGGGTGAGCTAGGGTGAGTGTGTGGCTGGGCTGAGGGCTGCCATTTGACTAGGATCATGGGGTTCCCATGCGTCAGGACCCAGAGGCTAGGGTATGATCAGGATCTCTGGCTGGGGTCAGGATCAAACCTCTCTGTGTCCCCTAAGAATTGCCATCGACCTTACACTGAGAGGGAGGCCCAGTCTACCCCTCAGCTTTAAGGCCTACTGGGTAGCCTAGTCCCAGAGAGGCTGAGTCATGGCCAAGACTGGTTGTGGGTAGGAGTGGGGGTCTTGGCATGGGCCTGCAGCCCCTCACCACTGCCCTCCCCTCTAGTGAACCAGGAGACTGCCAAGGTGATCCAGACTGCCTTCCAGCGAGTCAACTACCCAAACATCACGGGCGAGAAGGCCATGATGCTCCTTGGCCGAGTCAAGTATGGGTTGTACAAGTGAGTCGGGCCTTGGGTGTCACCAGGCTGGGGGTAGGGAGGCGGGAAGAACCGGCTGGGGCTTGCCCCCAGCCCACAGGGAGGAAGGGCTAGGGGAGGGAGGGACTCAGGTCTCTCCCCTGGACTTGGAACCGGAGCCTGACCACCTCCCCTACCCCCACCCTCCATCCCCTGGTGCCCTGGGGGGACTTAGTGAGTGTATCAAACTCTCCAATAGCCCCTCTAAGAGTCAGGCTTCGAAGGGTCCTTTCCCATTGCCCTGGGAAGATGAAGGTCTTATTGGGGGTGAATGGAGGATAGGGTAGAGAGATCTCAGCAAAATGAGTATCTTTTTAAAAAAAAAGTTTATAAATGTTGTTTTCTTACAATACAGACAGGGGCCTTGCTCTGTTGGCCAGGTTGGTCTTGAACCTTGGCCTCAAGCAATCCCCCCGCCTCAGCCTAAAATGAGTATCTTGACATTATTTGGGATGATGGTAACAGCAGAGGGCCGGTTGTGGGCTAGGTGCTTTTCCAAACAAGATCTCATTTTATCTTCACCTTTATCATTTACTTTTTCTTTTTCTTTCTTTCTTCTTTCTTTTTTTAAATTTTTTGAGACAGCATCTCCCTCTGTCATTTAGGCTGGAGTACAGTGGCACGATCTCAGCTCATTGCAACCTCTGTCTCTGGGTTCAAGCAATTCTTGTGCCTCAGCCTCCAGAGTATCTGGAATTACAGGCGCACACCATCACACCCAGCTAATCTTTGAACTTTCAGTAGAGATGGGGGTTTCACCATGTTGGCTAGGCTGGTCTCAAACTCCTGATCTCAAGTGATCTGCCCGCTTCCATCTCTTGAAATGCTGAGATTACAGGCGTGAGTCACCTTGTCCAGCCCTTTATCTATCTTAATCTTTATTTATTTAATTAATTTATTTATTTATTGAGACGGAGTCTTTCTCTGTCAACCAGGCTGGAATGCAGTGGTGCCATCTCAGCTCACTGCAACCTCCGCCTCCCAGGTTCAAGCCATTCTCCTGCCTCAGCCTCCCTAGTAGCTAGGATTACAGGTGCCCGCCACCAAGCCCAGCTAAATTTTAGTAGAGATGGGTTTCGTCATGTTGGCCAGGCTGGTCTTGAGCTCCTGACCTTAAGTGATCTGCCCACTTCACCCTCCCAAAATGCGGGATTACAGGCGTGAGCTACTGCACCCGGCCTATCTTAACCTTTATCATATATTTTATCCTTATCTGTAAAAGAGGATAATGCCATCTTCCAGATGGCCCTGCTTAGCAAATAAGGAAACAGGAGCTGATAGAGGTTTCCCAGCCTGGCGGAGCTCACGTGCAAACTCAGCTGTTTCGGGAACTTGGCCACCTTCCTGGAACCTCAGGCTGCCCTGGAGCCTGGGTCTCTGTCTGTGTGTCAGTCTGAGACCCCAAGCGTGAGGCAGACATTGTTCAGGGACTTTATCTTTGTCTTAAAGCGAATCTCCTCCTCCTCCTCCTCCTCCCCAGCCTTGCTAAACAGGCTCCCCAGGAGTGGTCTCTCCTGCCCAAGCACATTGGGCCTGGAATCTTGGTAATTGTTTCTGAGCCACCAGGGGGCGCCGGCGGTGCTGGGCTGCGGCTTCGCCTTTTGCAGGAAAACTCCTGCCGCTAGGGGGTGCTGTGGAGGGGTCCCAGCCACACCCTCTGTGCGACCTTGGGCTTCAGATTACGCTTCTGTAAAAGAGGATAATGGGCAAGGTGCAGTTGCTCTCACCTGTGATCCCAGCACTTTGGGAGGCCGAGGCAGGAGGATTTCTTGAGCCAGGGTTCAAGATCAGCCTGTCTCTATAAAAAATTTAAAAATTAGCTGGGCACGGTAGTGTTTGCCTGCAGTCCCAGCTACTCAGGAGGCCAAGGTAGGAGGATCATTTGAGCCTGGGAGGTCAAGGCTGCAGTGAGCTATGGTTGCGCCACTGCACTCCAGCCTGGTAACAGAGCAAGACTCTGTTGCTAAAAAACAAAAGAGGATAATGTTATCCTAGACCTATGCTGCAAGAGGTCAGACATGGCAAAAGCATCTTGAGAAGTTAAAGAGATATCATCCTTAATAAATCAGCAATAATTCAGTTAGACCAGACTGCCATAGACTAGATGTCATAGTCATTCATACTTAACTGTTATCCCAGGCAAGGCCTGTTGGAAGCTTCTTACTATGACTCCCAGCAGGGTCCCAGTGAGCACTGCTGGCTGGGCTAATGAAACTCCCGAAATACCGGACAACGTGGGAGACTGGCTTTGGGGAGTCTATCGCTTTGCCATTGACAGGAATGACTTCTGGAGGAACTTGATCCTCAATTTGGGACTCTTTCTGTGGGAGTTTGGCTGGCCAGGAATCTGAGTGACATCGACCCTAACCCTAACCCTCACCAGGAGTGTAGCCAAGTAGACAAATGGAATCCTATGCTGAACCCTAACCTTCCAAAAACAGCCTGCAATCTGTGACCACCACGAGATGTGCCCTGATGGCAGCTGAAGTTCGATTCAGATGGGCACTTTCCTTTTCCCTTTCCTGCCTAGTTTCCTTTTGTTCCTTGAGTCCACACAGAATTCCATTCTCTGGTCAGCAGACAGGCTTACGCTAAAGTACTGCCTCTGTTCTGTAAAGTTTTGTACGTAGTTCCTAAACTTCTGCAGGGGGTGATCTTTGCTCTTGTCCTGAGAAATAACTATGCTGTTTTAACAAGCATTTGAAATAAATATTGCACACACACACACACAAACACACTATATATATACACGTATATATATATACGTGTGTATATATATACGTGTGTGTATATATATACGTGTGTATATATATATAACTGTTATCCCAAAACACATATGGGTGGGGTAGAAATAAAATATGATTGGCCATAAATACAATTGGCCATGATAAACGTTAGATGAAGCTAGATCATGGTAAAATGAGAATTCTTCACACTATTCTCTCTAATGGGAATAGAATAGAATATAACAGAACAGACGGGGAAAGCCAGATATACACAGATTCTCCTTGTTGGGCAGTGTGTCATAGTGGCTTATAACATAGGATCTGGAGTGGGATGGACCCAGGATCAAATCTCCTTCTACCGAGGTTTTCTGAAGCCACATAAACTGTCTGAGCCATTTCTGTCTCAGTTCAGTGGGTACAGCAGTAGTGACCACCTCCTGGGTAGCTGTGAGGATTAAACCAGGACATGTGTTTAAACTCTCAGCACAGTACCTGCCACACAGTGTGTGGTACGTGATGGCTGCTTCTATTGTGTCATATTCCATGTGCTGAAGCCGGGCCCCGGGGGAGAGTTCAGCAAGAGTAGAGGGCATGAGAGTGAATGTGGCCCGCTGGCCTCCCGGCCTCCAGTTTCTCCTCTCTGATCCTTGCTTCCCAGGGATCCTCGCTGCGCCCCACCTCTGACCAAGCCCCTGGCCGCACAGCTCCTCTGCTGTGCCTACACCAAGACCCCAGGCCCAACATTTCTGCAGTTGTTCAGCTCCACCTCTGCCCCCAGACCTAGCTCAGGCCTCCTCCCAGTGAGGAGCCTCCTACTATCTTCCAAACTCCCACCCTCCACCTGATGACGCCTCCTCCAGGAAACCCTCTGTATCCATTTCCTATTTTCTGCTGTAAAAAAAAAAAAAAATCACTCCAAGTTTAGTGGCTTAAAATGACACAAGTTTATCATTTTACAGTTAAAAAGGCTAAAAGTCCACCATGGCTCTCCCTGAGCTAAGATCAGGATGTCAGTAGAAGCAGATTCCTCTGGGGGCTCTAGGGGAGAATGAATTCCCTTGCCTTCTCCAGCTTCTAGAGGCCTCCCCCATGCCTTGGCCTCCCTCCATCTCCTTTTGTTTCAGGCGTTGAGGGGAGCTCCCTGCTCTGACTTTCTCATTTATGGTATTCCCCTCCGCTTTCCAGCAGCTGTGATTGTCCCAAATCCTGTCCTCTGGCTCTTTAGGCCAGAAAAATTATGATCTACCAGAGTTCAAGGCCTTGAAAGCGCCTTTTCCCACTGTCCTTTCTCACAGTGCATGCTGGAGCCCACCCTTGTGCTAGAATCTGTGAAAATGGGGAAACGCACCGGGTGCTGTTCTCCACGCACATCTGTCCTGCAGCCTGACTGCTTTTTCTTTGTTTTTCAAGATGAAGTTTTGCTCTTGTTGCCCAGGCTGGAGTACAATGGCATGATCTCAGCTCACTGCAATCTCTACCTCCCAGGTTCAAGCAATTCTCCTGCCTCAGCCTCCCGAGCAGCTGGACCACGCCCGGCTAATTTTTTTTCTTTTTTTTTTTTTTTGCATTTTTATTAGAGATGGGATTTCACTATGCTGGCCAGGGTGCTGGGATTACAGGCATGAGCCACCACGCCGGGCCCAGTCTGACTGTTTTCACTTACTCTCTACTGTCTAATTTTGTGCAGAGGTCAAGAATTTAGTCGTCGAAGGAGGTTCATGTGTTAGGAGTTTATGCAGCTATTGCCAGAAGAGATGCCACTCAAAAATTTGGTATGCGTCCGAGGGTGGCGGCTCATGCCTGTAATCCCAGGACTTTGGGAGGCTGAGTTGGGCAGATCACCTGAGGTCAGGAGTTCAAGACCAGCCTGGCCAATATGGTGAAACCCCGTCTCTACTAAAAATGCAAAATTAGCCAGACATGGTGGTGCTTGCCTGTAATCCCAGCTACTCAGGAGGCTGAGGCAGGAGAATCACGTGAACCCAGGAGGCGGAGATTGCAGTGAGCTGAGATTGCCCACTGCACTCCAGCCTGGGTGACAACAGCAAAACTCAGTCTCAAAAAAAAAAAGAAAGAAAGAAAGAAAGAAAGAAAAGAAAAGAAAAGAAAAGCTGGCATGGTAGCTCAATCCTGTAATCCCACCACTTTGGGAGGCTGAGGTGGGAGAATCACCTGAGGTCAGGAGTTCAAGATCAGGCTGGCAACATGGTGAAACCCTGATTTTACTAAAAATACAAAAATTAGCCAGGTGTGGTGGCAGGCGCCTGTAGTCCCAGCTACTGGGGAGGCTAAGGCAGGAGAATCGCTTGATCCCAGGAGGCAGAGGTTGCAGTGAGCCAAGATCACACCACTGCACTCCAGCCTGAGCAACAGGGCCAGACCCCATCTCAAAAACAAAAACAAAAACAAATGTAGCAGGAGGTTTAAATTTCTGTAGAACTGAAAGAAGATTGGAGACTGTAGTATGATCTAATTCCAGATTAGAGCATTTAGAAGAATGTGGAGTCTGGTCAACATAGTGAGACCCCTCTCTACACAAAAAAATACAAAAATTAACCAGGTGTGTAGTTGGTGCATGCCTGTGGTACCAGCTATTTCGGAGGCTGAGGCAGGAGGATTGTTGGAGTTTGAGGCTGCAGTGAGCTGTGATTACACAACTGCACCAGCCTGGGCAACAGAGAGGCACCATGGGGAAAAAAAAAAAAAAGAATAAAGGAAAGAAAAGGGTCGGGTGTGGAGGCTCACGCCTGTAATCCCAACACTTTGGGAGGCTAAGGCGGGTGGATCACAAGGTCAAGAAATCGAGACCATCCTGGCCAACATGGTGAAACCCCATCTCTACTAAAAAACACAAAGGTTAGCTGGGCGTGGTGGTGCATGCCTGTAGTCCCAGCTACATGGGAGGCTGAGGCAGGAGAATTGCTTGAACCCGGGAGGCGGAAGTTGCAGTGAGCCGAGATCGCGCCATTGCACTCCAGCCTGGCAACAAAGCGAGACTATGTCTCAAAAAAAAAGAAAAGAAAGAACTAAAAAAAAAGAAGGAAGAATCTGGAACAACCTAGTTGTTTCCTATACTATAGTCTTTGTCAATCTGTTTTTAAATTTTTTTATTTTTAATTTTTATGGGTACATAGTAGGTGTATATATTTATGGGGTACATGAGATGTTTTGATATAGACATGCAATGTTTTGTCAAGAGTCTCCACTGTGGCCTAGGCTGGAGTGCAATGGCGCAGTCTCAGCTCACTGCAACCTCTGCCTCCCGGGTTCAAGCAATTCTTCTGTCTCAGCCTCCCTAGTAGCTGGGCCTACAGGCACCCACCATCATTCCCGGTTAATTTTTTTGTATTTTTGTGGAGACAAGATCTCATCATGTTGGCCAGGCTGGTCATGAACTCCTGATCTCAGGTGATCCGCCCACCTCGGCCTCCCAAAGTTCTAGGATTACAGGCGACAGCCACCTCGCCAGCCTGCCAATCTATTTTTGATCTAACTTCACTTCTGATGGTGTATCCATACTCTTCAGAATCAATTTTCACTCTTCTTCACATACCATTTACATTTCTAAGAATGTGTCCATTTCATTTCATCTAATTTATCTCATTTGTTGACATACAATTGTTCATAGTATTCTCTCATAATTCCTTTTATTTCTGTAAGATTGGTAATAATGACCTGACTTTTATTTCTGTTTTTGGTAATTTGAGTTTTTCTTGCCAGTCTAGCTAAAGGTTTGTTGATTTTGTTGATCTTTTGGAAACACCAACTATAGTTTTCACCAATTGTTGTTTTTCTATTCTTTATTTCATTCGTAGCCACTAATATCCTGATTACTTCCTTCCTTCTGCTAGTTTTGGGCTTAGTTTGCCCTTATTTTTCAAGTTTCTTAAAGTGGAAAGTTGGATATTGAATTGAGATCTTTCTCTTTTAGAAAGATAGGCATTTCTAGATCTAAATGTCCCCATGAGCACGGTTCCCTCCATCTTCAGCCCAGCAGGGTTGACTCTCTCTGGGCATTCATTCTTCCCTGGTCACCTCTCCCCCGCCTCTCCTTTTCTGCCTCCTCTTCCACTTTTTAACACCCTATGATTACACTGGGACCACCGAGATAATCCAGGATCATCTCCCCACCTACCCCAAGGTCCTTAACTTAACCATACTTGCATATGGGTAACACGAGTAGAGTGGGTACCCATCATTTGAACATTGGGTAACATATTTGCAGGTTCTGTGGATTAGGAGGCAGACATTCTGGGGGCTATGATTCTATCTTCCACCCTCGCCTAGGCAAAATTGGAGGCTCACTCCTTGGGCTCCCTGGATGACCCCTGATGCCCTTCCTCACTCCTGTTCCTTCCCAGCATCCAGATCAGCCACTTGTCCATTGCCAGCAGCCAGGTGGAGCTGGTGGAAGCCAAGTCCATTGATGTCTCCATTCAGAATGTGTCTGTGATCTTCAATGGGACCCTGAAGTACGGCTACACCGGTGCCTGGGGGTAAGCATTCCCATCAACTGATGCACCACGCCCTGGCCCGCTCTGGGCTGGAGGACAGAATGAGGGTCCTGGGTCCTTGGCTCTTTGCAGGTTGGGCATTGATCAGTCCATTGATTTTGAGATTGACTCCGCCATTGACCTCCAGATCAACACACAACTGAGTATGTGTCCAGCATCCTCTGGGGAAGTGGCAGCCGGACGCTAGGGCTTGGCCTCAGCAGAGTGGGGAGGTTGTGCAGGCAGAGGGTTCTGGGGCCACCAAAGGAGTCCTGGCCTGGGAAGTTTGCAGAGTTGGGGAGCCCAGAGCTGGCCAAGCTGGCTGACCTGGGCAGCATGTGGGTACTACCCAATAGTGGAGGCTGCCCTGAGGTCGTGTTGGGTTTCCCTGCAGCCTGTGACTCTGGTAGAGTGCGGACCAATGCCCCCGACTGCCACCTGTCTTTCCATAAGCTCCTCCTGCATCTCCAAGGCGAGCGAGAGTAAGTACACCGCCCTGTGGCCCCCATTCCTGCTCGTGCCCATCCTGTTAGCGTGCCCACGACCTCTCCAGGCTCAACCCCACACAGGGCATGCTTGTGGGTGGCCAAACCTGGGGGGAGAATACCTTCAGTGGGTCACCTCCTACCCCTTCCCATCAAGACACCCTCAAAGGCTGGAAAACAATAGCCACCTAACGGCTGTTAAGAACTCGCTGTGTGCCAAGCACTATCCCAAGCCCTTTGCATGAATTAGTTGATTTTGTCCTTAAAACCAGCCCCAGGATATAGATTTTGTTATCATCCCCTTTTTACATGTGGGAAAACTGAGTCACGGAGAGGTTAGGAAGGAAAAGCTCATATCTGCGGAGTGCATTCTGCAACCCAAACACCACACTAACTCACAGCTAAAACTCTAGTCAAGCGAAGTAACTTGCTGAGGACACACAACTCGCCACTGAGGGGCGAGAGCAGGATTTGAACCCAGCATTCTCTGACCCCAGAAGCTGAGGTCCTAGATACTTACTCTACTGTTTCCCAGGGTGGCGCTTTTTGTCTGGCCAACACCCTCTGTGAAGGAGCCGTGGGTGACCCCCTTGCACAGAGGAAGATACCGAGGTTGAGAGAGACCCTGATCTGCTGAATTTGAATGCAAAATAAATAAATAAATAATAAAAATAGATTTAAAAAAATATAAAAGAGAGAGACCCTGGTCATGTAACCAATGCCAAACCTGGAAGGCAGAAGGGAACCGGTGGGTGGGGTCTGGAGAGGAGCCCTCTATTCAGGCCATTTTCTGCCTCTGGTGCAGACGGACACGTGTGTGAATTTGGACTCTAGGCACGTTCTCGTGTGCGTGACAGGTGTGAGCATACAGGAGCTGGGCCCTCCTGAGGGATTCCGGGAGGGTGCCATGGTTAATCCTTGGGTCTGAGGTTCAATGTTCTCAGCTGCAAACTCAGGGGGATAATTCCTACCTCCTGAGCTACATGAATCAGGACCAGCAGAGCCCTGAACAGTGCCTGGTACACAGTAGGTGCTCCATGGATGCACAGGACTGGTCAGGGGCTCACTGTGGTGTTTGCTGCCCTCAGGCCTGGATGGATCAAGCAGCTATTCACAAACTTCATCTCCTACACCCTGAAGCTGATCCTGAAGGGACAGGTGAGTGAGGCTGGCTGACTCCTTGTGGTCCAGGGCCATGCCCGGGAGGCTGGACCCCTTTCCTCCCTGCCCTTCCCTGAGAAGGAGCCACTCCCATCTTCCCAACGTGGTAGTCCCCTGTGCTAGTTCCCAGCATTGCCACCAGCATGCAGCTGGAAGGGGCACTGCCCTGCCCCTCCTCTGGCATCCCTTCCTGCCTGGAAAGCACCTGCTCTGTCTGCCCCAGGTCTGCAAAGAGATCAACGTCATCTCCAACGTCATGGCCGATTTTGTCCAGACAAGGGCTGGTGAGTGGGTTTCTGTCTTCATGGCTCAGAAGACAGCAGTGGGAGCCAAAAATCCACCTGCTGCACTGCATGGCCTTGGGACCATCACTCCTCCTGTCTAGTTCCCACGGCCTCTGTCTGGCTCTGACACTTGATGATTCATTCTGGGCAGGCTTTGGCAAGTCTCTGCCCCTTAGGGCTGCAGCCTCACAAGCTGTGCGACGTTGAGCAAATCACTTAATCTCTCTGAATCTCAATTTCTTCATTGATAAAATGGGGGTGATAATAGCATCTACCCCACAAGGTGGCTGTAAAATTGAGTAGGGAAAAAAATGTATGTAAAATGAGTAAGATGCTGCCTTGTACCTCGTACCTGGCTCATCCTGAACCCTTATTATTATGACTGCTGTTATCACCACCCAATACCCTGCGCCATGGATAGTCACCAACATTTCAAATAGCAGAAGACATCGATGAAGGGTAACGATGAAGAAAGCTGTGTGGGGATCGGGAACTCCCTGCACTTCTGGGTCCCTTCCCTCCCTTCCCATCAGGCCTCAGGTTAAGGGGGACCTCCCACAAGGCTGTGCAGTGTAGAAGAAACTACTCAGGACTCAGTTTCATCATCCATCCAGTGGGGACGTCCCTGGTCATTGAGAGGAACCTCAGACAAGAGAAGAAGGTGGCGAGGAGTGGGAAGCACTGCTCTGTGCCAATCATAATAATAGTAATAAGGCCGGGCGCGGTGGCTCACGCCTGTAACCCCAGCACTTTGGGAGGCCAAGGCAGGTGGATCACCTGAGGTCAGGAGTTTGAGACCAGCCTGGCCAACATGGTAAAACCCTGTCTCTACTAAAAATACAAAATTAGCCAGGTGTGGTGGCGCATGCCTGTAATCCCAGCTACTTGGGAGGCTGAGGCAGGAGAATTGCTTGAACCTGGGAGGTGGAAGTTGCAGTGAGCCGAGATCATGCCATTGCACTCCAGCCTGGGCAACAAGAGTGAAACTCCATCTCAAAAAAAAAAAAAAGTAATAGCCATTGGTTGCTGAATGATGCCCTCAATGCTGCCCTGCACACAGTAGATGCCCATGGATGCCCAGGACTACTGCATACCAAACACTTATGTTAGCTATGGAATCCTCACAACCACCCACGAGGAACGTACTGCTACCCCCCATTCCACTGAGGAGGAAATAGAAATCTCTGGAGATGACAGGACCCCATCCCCAACTAGGAAGTGGAAGCAGAATTTGAACCTTGGCCCTCCAAAAACTCCAAAAGCCCCCCGCCCCCCTCACCCTCACTCCCCCTGCTCCCAGCTACTGTGCTGTGTGTAAGGCCTCCCGCTGTGCTCCTCACCTGTGGACAGGGAGGTGGCTGGGCTGAGGAGACCACCTGCTCCTTATACCCTGGCACACAGTAGGTGCTCAGTAAACAGAGGCAGCAAGAGAACAGTGGAACCCCAGGTGAGGGGGTCCTCTGGGCCACTGTGGGGTGTTAGGAGGGGAGGTTCCAGGCAGCCCCAGGCCCGTGGCAGGCATCCTAGGCTCCGGCCAAGGCACGAAGGGCTGAGCACAGTTCTGTCTTCCTGAGTGGCCAATCTGTCCCTCCCCTTCCCTCTACTCTCATGGCTGCATACACCTGGAACGTCCATCTCTTTGGGATCCCCATGCCAGTAACTGTGCCATCAATAGGAGTGCGGGTGGGCAACACTAACAGGAAGGAAGAGCGAGGGAGGAGTCTCTGGACTGGCCCAGGCAGCCACAGAATTCAGAGGGCGCTGGGAGGTGGGAAGGGCTGTTTCACGGGGATGTGGTTTGAGGGAGGAGGTAGGTAGGGTAACCTACACTCCCATCTGTGCTCCGCGTCTCTCACGGTGGTTCTGCACCAGGGATTGGAAACTACAGCCAGTGAGCCAAATGCGTTTGGCCGCCTGCTTTCAAAAATAAAATCATACTGGAATGGAGCTGTGCCCACTGGCATGCGTATGGGCGATGGCTGCTTTTGCATTACAGCAGCAGAGCAGACTAGTTGCAACAGAGACCACGTACCCTGCAAAGCCTAAAATATTTACTATCTGGTTCTTTATAGAAAAAATCTGCTGCCCCCTGTTCTAGACTATAGAACTCAGGACAGACGGGTGATTAAGTCCAGGGGACTCCAAGATTCTCCTGGAAGTAGATTAGGAAAAAATATAATTAGATCGCTCACATGGCCGGGCGCTCGTGTGTGTTTACACAGCCTGCTCATTGGAGATGAGGACTCGGATGCTGGGTGAGGTCAGGGCCCTGCCCTGTTCCCCTGCAGTACAGAGCAGAGCTGGGTTTCAGCCTGTCTTGGACAAGTCCCGTGCTCTGAACAAGCCTCTAGAACGGCTTTACCTACTCAGACAGACTTGGGAGAAGAGAATGAAAAAGTGCAGCACCCCTCCCCACACACCCAGGCCCCACTTTACAGAGGGGAACACTGAGGCTGAGGCTTGGGCAGCTGTGTGGGGACAAGAGAACTGTGACTCAGGGCAGTTCCCCCCCATCCTGAGGCCACACCTTGATCTTTTCCTCCTGCAGCCAGCATCCTTTCAGATGGAGACATCGGGGTGGACATTTCCTTGACAGGTGATCCCGTCATCACAGCCTCCTACCTGGAGTCCCATCACAAGGTAGGAGGGTGCGAGGGTGGGGGCAGGGCCCAGCTTCCCCAGGGGAGTAGGTCCTTCCCTGTGCTCTGCAGCCCCATCCCCCAGCTTCAACCCAGCAGCCAAGGGTCCAGGGCCACTCCTCCCCATTCCTGATGTGGCCGGGAGGGCAGGCCACAGCGACGTGCCTCCGAGCCCCCTCTGTAGGCACCAGGGCTCCCCCCTGCAAGGATCCCGGCAAAGCACCAGCTCCTTCTGGAGGGCTTGGCTTTTGTCATCCTCTACAGCCGTGGACTGTGCACCACCCCCCGGGGGGTACTGATGAAAGCTTTGGACCCTCTATTACTTAGGATATACATTCTACTGCTGTAACAAAGAAATCCAAAATCATAGCTGCTTAAACACGATAAACATTTGTTTCCCTCGTGTCACGGCCTGAGCATCTGCAGCCTGGGGGGATCTGGAGGCTCCAGGGCGTCAGGCACGCAGGCCCCTTCCGCCGGGTTCTCAGCCAGCCTCAGGTGTGGCCTCATCGCAGGGTCCCGGCTGGCTGGCATGACCACCACACTCCCCCTGCTCACATCCCATTGGCCTGAACTTGATCACAGGATCCCACCCTAGCTGCAAGGGGAACGGAGGAATTTATTCCAGCTAGATATTGAGACTAGCTAAAAATCAAGTGGTACAGAGAGATAGGAGAAGATTTTAGGGCAAACCAGCCATCTTTGTAACAGAACTTCTACCCAGAAAGTTGAACAGAAGGATCATTTTGGAGTTTGTTCATGACCTGTGGGCTGATGACTTAGAGGCTCAGGGGACTGGACAGCAGCTTGTTTTCCCAGTTTTGGCCTCCAGGAGCTCGTCGATGGACTGCCCTCTGCAGGGGCAGGGCCAGTGGTCAGCCAGGGGTAGGGGTGGCAGCTGGAGGTCCATGGTCACCAACTGTCCTGACCAATGTTGTTACTTGAAAGCGGGAATGTCCCCTGTGAAGGTGGGAACCATGTCTGTCTGGTTCACTTCCCACGGTGGTTGAGACAGTCAGCACTCAGGAAATATTTGGTGAATGAGTGAAAGCCCCACTGGGGGAAACTGGGTGCAGCTCTTTCCTCAGTTTCTGCACTCTGGGCTGAATGCTTTCCAAGGCTCCTCCCAATCTCCCTGAAGCTGGACCTGAGCCCAGCAGGGTGACATGGGGTCCAGCCAGCATCCCGGCTTCCTCCAGGGTCATTTCATCTACAAGAATGTCTCGGAGGACCTCCCCCTCCCCACCTTCTCGCCCACACTGCTGGGGGATTCCCGCATGCTGTACTTCTGGTTCTCTGAGCAAGTCTTCCACTCCCTGGCCAAGGTAGCTTTCCAGAGTGGCCGCCTCACGCTCAGCCTGATGGGAGAGGAGTTCAAGGTGAGTGGGTGAGGCTGGGCTGCTAGGGAATCCAGATGGCATGTGGTATGTGTGTGTGTGCACATGCATGCAGAGGAGGGAGGAAACTCGGAAACTTGGTGGTGGGCAAAAGAGCTAGGGACCATCTAAGCTGGAGCAATAACAGTAAAGTCTAGACCGAGTGCAGTGGTTCACGCCTGTAATTCCAGCCCTTTGGGAGGCTGACACAGGAGGGACCCTGGAGGCCAGGAGTTCGAGACCAGCCTGGGCAACATAGGAGACCCCTGTCTCTACAAAAATAAAAATAAGTTTAAAAATTAGCTGGGCATGGCAGTGCATACCTGTAGTCCCAGCTACTCAGGAGGCGGAGGTGGAAGGATCACCTGAGCCCGGGAGGTTGAGGCTGCAGTGAGCTATGATGGCACCACTGCACACCAGAATGGGTGACAGAGTAGGACTCCATCTCAAAAAAAATAGTAAAGTCCAGCATTTTTTGGGGTCGACTATGTGTTCCTAGATAGATGGATAGATAGAGCAATCAATAGATGGATTTAGGTAGAGATATAGCTTGGCATGTAGTAACTGTGCTAAATATAAGATGATATTGGCCGGGCGCAGTGGCTCATGCCTGTAATCCCAGCAGTTTGGGAGGCTGAGGCAGGCGGATCACCTGAGGTCGGGAGTTCGAGACCAGCCTGGCCAACATGGAGAAACCCTGTCTCTACTAAAAATACAAAATTAGCCGGGCATGGTGACGCATGCCTGTAATCCCAGCTACTCAGGAGGCTGAGGCTTGAGCCCGGGAGGCAGAGGTTGCAGTGAACTGAGATCACACCACTGCACTCCAGCCTGGGCAACAAGAGTGAAACTTTGTCTCAAAAAAGAAAAAAAGATGATATTCATCTTAGATTTATTGCACAGTTATATTTGCTGCACTCACCCTGTGAGATGAGTACTATTGTTACCTCGGTTTTGCAAACAAAAAACAGCAAAGCTCAGAGAAGGTAGGTGACTTACTGAAGATCACACAGCTTGTAAGAGGTGCCCCGAAGCTGGGACTCTTCACCTATACTATACCAGAAGTGCTTAGGTAGTTTCCAGGCCATGCCTGTCATTGAACTCATGAGGAAACTGAGGCCGCCAGAGGGGAAGAGACTTGCGCAAGGTCACGCAGCCTGTGTGAGGCAGAGCGGGGAGCAGAAGCCAGGCCTCCAGCTGGACTGGGGTTCCCTGCCCCACACCCTGCCCGGAGCATCTCACATGTTGTCTGGAAGGCTGGGAGTTGGGTCTGAGGAGGGCTCCAGTCCTTGAAACTGCACTCGGTCCCTGCAAATTTTCCCTCTGAGGAGTGGCCTTT
The DNA here is from genome assembly GCF_030222135.1 of Aotus nancymaae. Classification (NCBI taxonomy): domain Eukaryota; kingdom Metazoa; phylum Chordata; class Mammalia; order Primates; family Aotidae; genus Aotus; species Aotus nancymaae. The sequence continues at coordinate 12,189,514 of NW_026988443.1, forward strand.
ACACCCCGCAACCCCCAACTTTCCCATCTCTTTGCAGGCAGTGCTGGAGACCTGGGGCTTCAACACCAACCAGGAAATCTTCCAGGAGGTAACTGCCCCCACCCCTGTGTGGGGTTTATCTCACATACCCCAATCTTGCTCTGGCTTCAAGAGCTCCCACATAGCCAATAACAACAGGAATGGCAACAATTATCGCAGCAAACACAGCTCCTTCTAGGGTGTCCGGCCTGGAGCGAAGCGCTTGGTGTGTGTGACTTCCTCCAGTGCTCACACCTACGCTATGAGTGGGGCACTCAAACCATCCCTTTTTCACACATGGGAACAGTGAATGTCAAGGCTGGGTTTGAGCCCAGCTCTGTTGCCCCCCAAAGATAATGCTCCATTCCCTGCTCTATTACCCATAGGGCCTCGTGGGGGGCTGGAACCCCAGGATCAACTCCAGGTTCAGAGGGCCCCAGCAATAAGTGACTATTGATTACTCCTGATCCCAAAGCCAACTTCAGGCAAGCTCCTTGGGGGTCACGGCCTCTTCTTGCTATGCCCAGTGGCAATGATGTTCAAAATCCCACTCCTCATTGCAGGGTTCCACTAAGAACCCATGATCTCCTTCCTCAAATGGACCTTGTGCTTTCTGAGTAAGCCTCCCTCAGCTTTCTGGTCACCTCACTCCCCCACCCACTGCAATGGCTTCTTCAGTCCTTCCTGCCATCCTCAAATCTCCAGCCGCTCCTCCTGTCTACCTTCCACTTCCCTCTCCACACATAGCCTCTTCCCAGAGAGCTGAGCAGAGCCACCCACAGAACTTCTCCCCTATGTGTCTGCTCCCAATCCCACTCACTCACCCACACCTGCGCCTTCCTGCAACCCTTCTCCTGTTCTAACAGAGGACAGTCCCTCTTCCCTTATGAACTCAGACCACCCAGCCTCTTTCCCGGCTTTGCGATGTCTCTCTCTGCATGTATGCAACTCACAATATTGAGCAGCCCCTGGCTGGGTCTTCTCCCTCAGCGCCTTGACTGAGCCCTGTTCCTGTGATGTCCTATTTCCAGTCTTTCTATTTCTCTGTCTCCACCTCCTCCTCAGGCCAGGCTACCATTATCTCTAGTGGGGACCGACCTGCAGCTTCCAGTGGGTCTCCCTGTGTCCTGATACCCTCCTACAATCTGTTTCCCATAGCAGCCAGAACAATCTTTTCAAGAAACCAAACTGCTCATTCACCTGCCTGCTTAAAGCTGGTGTAGGATACAGGCTAAATGCTCAGCCCTGGCCTCCAGGGTCCTGCGCTTTCTCATCCCGTCTGCCTTTCAATCTAGTTGTTTTGAACCCAGTGTAATTGTTCAGTTTAAGAGTTGATGATGTCTTTCATCAGCTCTGGAAATTTCTTTTCTTTTTTATTTTGAGACAGAGTCTCACTCCGTGGCCCAGGCTGGAGTGCAGTGGTGCGATCTCGGCTCACTGCAATCTCCGCCTTCTGGGTTCAAGCCATTCTCCTGCCTCAGTGTTGAAATTACAGGTGTGGGTCACAGTGCCTGGCCCATCAGCTCTGGAAATTCCTTCGTCACCCTCTCTTCCATGATTGCTCCATCACTATTTTCTCCATTCCTACCTCCTTGAATTTCCACAAGACACACATCTCATTCATTTTCCATCTCTTTTCATGTTTTCCATCTCTTTCATCGCGATGCTAAGTTCTAGATAGTTTCTTCAAGTATCTCTTTAAGTTCATGAACTCTTTTTACAGCTGTGTCTTATCTGTTTACTCATCCACTGATATTTTCATTTTATTTTATTTATTTTTGAGACAGAGTCTCACTCTTGTTTCCCAGGCTGGAGTGCAGTGGTACAATCTCAGCTTACTGCAACCTCCACCTCCCGGATTTAAGCGATTCTCATGCCTCAGCCTCCTGAATAGCTGGGATTACAGGTGCGTGCCACTGTTCCTGGCTCATTTTTTTGTATTTTTAGTAGAGACAGGATTTCACCATGTTGGCCAGGCTGGTCTTGAACTCCTGACCTCAACTGATGCACCCGCCTCAGCCTCCCAAAGTGCTGGGACTACAGGTGTGAGCCACTGCACCCAGCCGCCTCTTTCTTTCTTTCGAGCTGAGCTATGCATTGAATTAAACCATTTGTTGTGCATCCAGTGGTTTGATGGTTTTCTGGGGTGTGTAGTCTCCTTGAGCCCAGTCCCACAGGTTGTAATTGGAGGTCCTCAGGCCACACGCCCCGGCCCTGCTGGCTGCCTGCCCATTCCTTATGTTGGCCACGCTCCTTCCACAGGGCTGTCATCTACACTGTCCCCTCTGCCAGAATGGTCTGCCCTCCCCCATCCCATCTGCTCCTCCTCCGCTCAGAAAAGCCCTCTCCCACCTCCCTGATGACTAGGTCAGATTGCCTCGTGCCATAGCCTGGTGTGTCTCTCCTTTAAATACTCCTCAGCCGCAGTTGTACGTTCCATTCTGGGATGTCCTGGTTAAATCTGAGCTCCTGCCGATATGGCCCGCAGCTCCTGGGCTCTCCCCTCTATCCGTACCCCTAACCCAGGGCTGAAGCACAGTCAGTGCTCACCAATATTATTAAATGAAAGCTACAGCCGCTTCCCTCGGAGGGTCACCGTGCAGCGCGTCCTGTCCGAAGCTCTTTCCACAGGTTATCTCATTTCCTCCTCAGGACAACCCTATGAGGTAGGAACTATGATTATCCCCATTTTACAGATGAGGAAAGTGAGGCCCAGAAGGTTAAGTAAAGGCAGTCTCAGCACATCCTGAGAGAGGAGTTCTAGCTTCAGTAGCACACAGATGAGAAATGGAGGCCCAGAGACTACGAGAGTCCTAATTTGCATGGCCTGGGGCCCGGGCACTACCCCGGGCTGCTTCCTTTTCCCCAGACCTGGAGTCCCGAGCTAGCTTTGTCCTTCCCATCTCTGCGGGCAGGGACGATGGGCCCCTGTCCTGGACATGGGAACCCTGTCTTCCACAGCTTGTCGGCAGCCTCCCCAGCCAGGCCCAAGTCACCGTCCACTGCCTCAAGGTGCCCAAGATCTCCTGCCAAAACAAGGGCGTCGTGGTCAGTTCTTCAGTGATGGTGGAATTCCTCTTTCCACGCCCAGACCAGCAGCATTTTGTAGCTTACACGTTTGAAGAGGTGAGGCGGGTGCAGGGGGAGGGGAACCTGTCTCACAGCTGGACCATAGGGGCGGGGGGCGGCGGAGCACTCTGAAATCCCCAGATCCTTCTCACCGTCTCTGCTGGCATTGGTTGTCTCTTACACATGGCTCCTTATAATCAAAATTACACCATGCATGTAATGAGGGGTACACACATGATTTCCACAGTTTAGGTGATATTTTCTCTTATTTTTATTTTTTTAGAGACAGGGTCTCACTCTGTCACCCAGGCTGGAGTGCAGTCTCACAATCATAGCTCACTGGCAGTCTCAAATCCTGGGCTCAAGTGATCCTCCCACATCAGCCTCTTGAGTAGCTGGGACCACAGGCACACACAACCACACCCAGCTAATAAAAAAAAAAATTCCTTAGAGACAGGGTCTTGCTATATTGTCCAGGCTGTTCTCAAACTCCTGGCCTCAAACTCCTGCTTCAGCCTCCTGAGTTGCTGGGGTTACAGGCGTGAGTCAGCATGCCAGGCATGTTTTCTTTCATTCTTATTTTTATTTATTATTTATTTATTTTTTTGAGACAGAGTCTTGCTCTGTTGCCCAGGCTGGAGTGCAGTGGCACAATCTCGGCTCACTGCAACCTCTGCCTCCCAGGTTCCAGGGATTCTTGGGCCTCAGCCTCCCAAGTACCTGGGATTACAGGCATGCACTACCATGCCTGGCTAAATTTTTGTATTTTTAGTAGAGACAGGGTTTCACTATGTGAGCCAGGCTGGTCTCAAACTCCTAGCTTCAAATGATCTGCCCACCTCAGCCTCCCAAAGTTCTAGGATTACAGGCATAAGCCTCCACACCAGCCAATATTTTCCTTTTAAGCTCAGTGGTAGACAATGGTGTTTGTTACCCAGCTCCACAGCCCTCCATCCATTAGGGCCACATGGGTTTCCAAATTCCGAACTTTTGTGAATTTGTGAAAGTAGTGTAGTGTAGTGTATGGACACTGGATATATTGCGGAACACCCAGTAGGGTCTGGCTGGCACCCCACGATCAAACACACTGCTATTTCTCCTCATATGAAGCAAGATAAATACCGTAGATCGCTTCCTAGACAACGGCCAGGTTTTTGCCAACAAACTTAAACTTAAGAAAAAACTTGCAGTTTTCAGATCCTGTTTAATTTTATAATTGCAAATAAGGAATTAAAGAGCAGTATTATCTTTAATGCTACTTAGAATATCTTTTTTTTTTTCTTTTGAGACAGAGTCTCGCTCTGTTACCCAAGCTGTAATGCAATGGTGTGATCTCGGCTCCACCTCCCAGGTTCAAGCGATTCTTGTGCCTCAGCCTACCAAGTAGCTAGATGGGACTACAGGCACATGCCATCACGCCCAGCTAATTTTTAGTAGAGACGGGGTTTCACCATGTTGGCCAGGCCAGTCTCGAACTCTTGACCTCCAGTGATCTACCCGCCTCAGCCTCCCAAAGTGCTGGGATTACAGGTGTGAGCCACTGTGCCTGGCCAGTATTTCTTAATACGTTAAGAACCAAAGACAAGAGCAATGAAAGCACATTGTGTAAAATATAGAAAAATAGAAGAAACCCACTGTCACCATGACCCCCTTGTCCAGAGGCCTTCAATGTGGTTACTGGGTGCATTTCCTTCTGGTGCTTTGTTCTTTTTAAATAAACTTTTTATCTTGGAGTAACTTTAGATTTGAATAAAAGTTGCAAAGTACAGAGAGTCCCCGTATCCCCCCAGCCGCTTCCCGCTTTGTTAACATCTTATGTAACCATGCCACACTGTCATAGCAGAGAGATTAATATTGGTGCACGACTATTTACCAAACTCTAAACTTTATTTGAATCTCCCCAGTTTTTCCACTGATGTCTTTTTCTTTTCCAAGACCTGATCCAGGATAGAACATAATATTCAGCTGTTCTTTGTTTGTTTGTTCCCGCCCAGGCTGTGGTGCTGTGGTGCAATCACTGCTCACAGTAGCCTTGATCTCCCTAGCTAAGGTGATCCTCCCACCGCAGCTTCCCAACTAGAGATGGGCACCACCACGTAGAGATAGGGTGTTGCCATGTTGTCCAGGCTGGTCTCGAATCTCTGGGCTCAAGTGATCTGCCCACCTTGGCCCCCCAAAGTGTTGGGATTACAGGCATGAGCCACTGTGCCCAGTTTATTTAGCCTTTCAAATATCTCTTTAATTTTTGTATTATTTTCCTTTTTGTTTTCTGTTTTATTCCTTTAGGCTTTCTCATGCGGATGTTTATTTACTTATTTTTTTGTTAAGAATCTGAAACGTTGAGCATTTGTTAAAGAAAAAATTATTCAATGACGCTGTTAAAGCATGGTGAAAAAGACTGTCTGGGACCCTCGTGACAGTATAGGAACCACTGCAGTAGGGTCTTACAGTAGTGGGAGAACTTGCCTCAACTTCAAACATGGGCAAGGGAGAATTTATAGCCAAGGAGCAGGATGAGGTCAGAGATGGAAAATTACCAAGAGAAAACATCAGAGCTAAAGGGGATTCTGCCTAAAACCAACCTGACAGGATTCTAGCTGAAGACAGGGTCATCAGACAACATCTTGGGGGAGGTGGAGGTGGAGGAATCTGATCAGATTTCAAGGGTGATCACATATGGAGAATAGGGGGTTCTTTTGCTAAAACTGGATTTTTTTTTTTATTATTATTATTTTTTTTTGAGACGGAGTTTCACTCTTGTTACCCAGGCTGGAGTGCAATGGCGCGATCTCGGCTCACCGCAACCTCCGCCTCCTGGGTTCAGGCAATTCTCCTGCCTCAGCCTCCTGAGTAGCTGGTATTACAGGCACGTGCCACCATGCCCAGCTAATTTTTTGTATTTTTAGTAGAGACGGGGTTTCACCATGTTGACCAGGATGGTCTCGATCTCTTGACCTCGTGATCCACCCGCCTCGGCCTCCCAAAGTGCTGGGATTACAGGCGCGAGCCACCGCGCCTGGCCCTAAAACTGGATTTTATAAGACGCGCACAGATGGTCCTGGGAAGAGGTTCAGGGACCCGACTAAAGTTAGAATCTTTACTACTGTGACAAACACCTGTTAGCCCCCCATTCCCCCGCACTGGTCCTCCCTCCCTGGAATGTCCTGTTTCATTCCAAAGCACTGCATTCCCTCTCCCCCGACTTTCCTAGGAGTCTGCCCTTGTTCCTGCCTCCTGAAGACCTCCCCTGTTGCTTTTGAGTTTGGCTGTGTACAGAAAGGATTTTTAGAAATCTATGTTAACCAGGGCGTGTGTGTGTTGGAGCTGAAGGGAGTGCTCCCAGAAGGGAAGCATTGGATCTCAAGGGCAGGGAGAGAGCCATGGGAAGGTGCCCTGGCCCAGGGAAAAACACCAATAGGGCCTGGGGAGGGGAATCACAGTGTGGTCAGGGACAAGGGTTGTTTGAGGTGAAGGCTGGAAGGTACATTGAGACCATCTCATGGAGGCTTAAAGTCCAGAAGGAGGAAGTAAAAGCCACAGAGGCTTTGGGATTAGGGGAGGGAGGAGATGACAAGCTTGGTGCTGGAGCAGGACTGTGGGATTGGGGAGGCATCGACTGAGCCCTGGCTAAAGTGACAGAAAGCAGGAACAGCCTTCAAGCCTCAGCTGCGCCCACTCCTTCGTTGCAGAGAGGGAAGAACCAACAGGACACTTGTTCAAGGCCACACATCACATTCAGACCAGAGCCAATAGTTCTGCACCCCCAGCACATTCATTCATTCATTCATTTTCAACAGTAACTGTTGAGGTCTTACTGTGGGCCAGGACCATATGGTTTCTGATCTCATGAAGCTTACGGTCTAATGGGAAGAAAGAAAAAATAACTAGACAAACAAAAGGCTATATAACCACTAATTGTGCCCAGTGCTATCAAATAAAAATGGGTGGTCAGCAGAGGTGCTTATACAACTTATGACTCAAAATCCAGCGTCTATTTGAAAGTGATCTAGTGTCATGGGCCTCAAACTTTGACAGGCATCGGAATCACTTGGAGTGGGGTTACTGCACAGACTTCTGGAGCCACCCCCCAGGTTTCTGGTTTGATGGGTCTGGGGTGGGGCCTGAGAATCTGCCTTTACCACACATTCCCTTCTGTGTGGTGCTAATGCTGCTGGTTAAGGGACCACACTTCCTCCACCACCTCACTTTGATGATGATTTTACTTGGGAGGTGGAGGGAGTGCTACGCAGGAAAGCCCAGGTCCATGCTTGTTTCTGACCAAACAGGAAGAAACCACTGGGGATGTGGATAAGTCAGAAACCAGGAGAGAAAGTGGCATGGGCCAGGCGCGGTGGCTCAGGCCTGTAATCCCAACACTTTGGGAGGCTAAGGCGGGTGGATCACTTGAGGTCAGGAGTTCGAGACCTTTTTTAGGTTTCTCAAAAAACTAAAAATAGGGCTGGAGGGCTGGATGCGGTGGCTCACGCCTGCAATCCCAACACTTTGGGAGGCCGAGGTGAGTGGATCACGAGGTCAAGAGATTGAGACCATCCTGGCCAACGTGGTGAAACTCCGTTTCTACTAAAAATACAAAAATTAGCCAGGCATGGTAGCACAGGCCTGTAATCCCAACTACTTGGGAGGCTGAGGCAGGAGAATCACCTGAACCTGGGAGGCGGAGGTTGCAGTGAGCTGAGATTATGCCACTGCACTCCAGCCTGGGCAGCAGAGTGAGACTCCATCTCAAAAAAAAAAAAAAAAGAAAAGAAAAAGAAAGTGCCCATGTGACTTCTCAGGTCCTAACTCCGAAGCCACAGGTGCTGGGGAACTCTCCTCAGAAGAGCCATAGCTAAGCCTGGTTCCCATGGTCCCTCAATGGAAAGAATCAGGCGCCCTGGGCTAGGAGGGTTGCTCTCTGCTTTAGGGAAAGCCCCGGCTCACAGCAAATTTGGTTTCTCTCCCCAGGATATCACAACTACCGTCCAGGCCTCCTATTCCAAGAAAAAGCTCTTCTTAAGCCTCTTGGATTTCCAGTATGTGCTGCACAGAAGAGGGGGCGGTCGACTCTGCAAACCTCTCCCTGGCCCCTTGCAGTCAGGCGCAGGACGGGTATTGGTGGGGAAACAGGGCTCCTTCCCTCTGGGGCATATGGCCTGACTGCAGGGAGATAAGACCCTCACCTAGAGGGAGTCTTCGTCCGGAAGAAGGCAGGGGCACGAGGAAGAATGGAGGGAGGGCCCAGCAGGAGGAGAGCACTGCCCAAGCCAAGGCCTGGCAGCTGGAACAGCAAATCTCAAGAGAGTCCCTGAAAAGGCCTGAGCAACGAGACAGAAGCACTGGCTATCATTCCTAGCGTTTCTTTTCCGGTGGATGTTACAGGAGGGGGCCTGACAGAGGGTCAAATTCTCGTCTCTTTTTTATTTCAGGATTACACCAAAGACTGTTTCCAATTTGACTGAGGTAGGTGGCCTTGGATAGACCAGGAGAAATAAGTCCTGTAGGACTGCCTGCCTTAAAGAAAGCAGGCAGAGGGCCCTAAAGGAAATCAGGCAACCGGATTAAAATAGTCTGGACCAAGTGGTCCATTCTGTGTCTCTTGTGACCCTTCTTCTCCCTGCTATGTCCATCGGGAGAGCCCTTGTGTTGCAAAAATGAGAGCGTGTTGGTATGGACCGGGCTTTGGGCAGAAGAGTACTGGCCAAGCAGCCCCTCCCTGGATCTCAGTTTTCCCTCTGTGGAATGGGCCAGCAATCCTGGCTCTCCCCAGGGCGAAGGAGGGACCACTCAGGAGAGGCACCGTCTGGGGCAAAAGGAGGGAGTGGGTTGGACGTATTTTTTCACAGATGGGCATGAATGCTTTACCCAGGCTGTGTGGCATCTGCCCTGTGGGTCACTTCTGCACTCCAGGGAGTGCTCACCATAGGCCTCTGATTGGCAGAGCAGCTCCGAGTCCGTCCAGACCTTCCTCCAGTCAATGATCGACACTGTGGGCATCCCTGAGGTCGTATCTCGTAAGTGTGGGCTGGAGGGGAAATGGGGGTGCCAAGCCTGACCAAGCTTCCCATTCACCTTGTGGGCCCTTCCCAGGCAGAGCTCCAGGTGCCCCTGTTCCCAGTCATTGACACTTAGCAGTCTGGGCCCCCTTCCCTCTCCCTGCTGGTGGCATTGCATGCCAATGACTCAACCAGATGCACAGAGCCGTGTTTCTGGTTTACCTGCAGAATATTATCTCTTGCCACCCCACGGGTTGGCTCAATGCACTTTCAGGACACAGGTTTCCTAATAGCAACCTGATATAGCAGAAAGAGCCCTGGGCTGGGAGGCTGAGACCTAGTTCTAACCCAGCCCTGAACCTCAGTTTCCCTTTCTCTAAAACGAGAGTGTTGAACTTGATGGTCCCCAATTTTCCTTTTGATCTTGAAATGGTAGAATATTTGTCCCTGTGAGGTGACTCAAGTGGTAGACTCTCAGACATCATGGCACACATGTGCTGGGGGTGTGGACACGTGGACGAGGCTCTGCTGAGAGCTTTCTGCCACCTTCCCCACAGAGTATGTTGAGCTGACTGTGCCTTCCTTTAGAATATCTGCTTGTCCACGTGGCTTAGGTAGGAAGAAGGGCGTGGAAATGGAATTATCCTGGCGGGGTGTCTTGGCATCTCTTGGCCTCATTTTCCCCATCTGAACCATGGAGCTAAAACTACAGGGGAGCGGATTAAGCCATTCCTACAACTACTTGCAAGGAGGCCACTCTGTGTGGTTGCAAAGAACGCTCTGAGAAGCTGTGTGGGGAAGGTTCCTTCCTAGCAGGGTAGATTCAGCTAACTGCAGGTCATGTGGCCATTGTGGGTGGGTTGGGAGCTCAAGTTTGGGACAGAGTGGAATTTCTTTGGGCAGCAGAGTGGCAAGCGCTACCAGCAGGCAAACTCTGCTCTTCCCTGTCCTCAGGAGCACCGGCCCACTCTTCTAAATCAAAGTGAAAAAAAATGTTTACAGAATGTAAGTCCAAAGAGGTCTCGGCATCTGCCACTGCCCAGGGTGGCAGAGCCTCAGGCCTGCCCTGCTCCCTAAGAAGGGCTGACTGGGGGGCTCTGTTCCCTGTCCCAGGGCTCGAGGCAGTGTTTACAGCCCTCATGAACAGCAAAGGCCTGAGCCTCTTCGACATCATCAACCCTGAGATTACCCCTCAGGATGTGAGTACGAAGCCCCCCTCAGCAGCCCGTCTCCTGGGGAGGGAGTCCCAGATAGGACTTCTGGGGTGACTGGGGCCTACTGGGGAGACAGGCAGAGGGACCCCCATCAGCTTGGCTCCCTCCTGGCAGCCTGGGAGTCAGCCCAGCCTGGCCCTCTCTCCTCCGGCCTCTCCCTCAAGGGCTTCCTGCTGCTGCAGATGGATTTCGGCTTCCCTGAGCACCTGCTGGTGGATTTCCTCCAGAGCTTGAGCTAGAAGTTCCAAGGAGGTGGGGGTGAGGCTTGAACCAGAAGGCAAGCACCAGGCTCACAGCTGGAGCCCTGGTGTCTCCTCCATCATGGTGGGTCAGGGTAGGAGCATGGAGATAGAGATTGGCTCCCACCCCCTCCCTGTCCTAAAGGCCCACTGGTATTAAAATGCTGTATCCAACAGCTGGAGAGTCCTTCTGTGGCTGGGGGATAGAGGGAGGGGGAAGAGATGTGTCTCACCAGCGCCGTCCACCTCCTTTCAGCCCTTCCAAGGCAGCTGCCCCCAAACCCTCCAAGCTCCACAGTGTCTGGACGAAGAAATTCAAACTCTCTACTTGGGACTCAGGGTCCTCCCTGATCAGGTCCCTGGATACCTTCCAAATTTATCCGCTTTAGCCCAGCACTCTTCTCATCTAACCAGCTTCCTGCATGAGCTGTCACATACTCTCTGCCCCATGGGGTTTCAGTGCTGGACAGGAAGTGAGGGGGAACCGGGGCTTCAGATCTGAGGATAGTGGGAGGGGAAGGGGCCCTCAGAGGTCTGGTTTCTGGTAGAAAGAGAGGAAGATAGAGCCTCTAAAAAGGCAAACACTTTATTCCAGAAGAGAAACCTCTCATGAGCCTATTTCCAGTTTTTCTTCTTCTTCTTCTTCTTTGACAGAGTCTCACTCTGTGACCCAGGCTGGAGTGCAGTGGCACAATCCTGGCTCACTGCAACCTCCACCTCCCGGGTTCAAGCAGTTCTCCTGCCTCCACCCCTCAATGAGCTGGGACTACAGGGCACCTGCCACTACACCCGGCTAATTTTTGTATGTTTAGTAGAGATGGGGTTCACCATGTTGGCCGGTCTGGTCTCAAACTCCTGACCTCCAGTGATCCACCCACCTCAGCCTCCCAAAGTGCTGGGATTACAGGTGTGAGCCATCGCGCCTAGCCTCCACCTCACCTTCTTATGCTTAAATTGTGTCTTCTTCTTCCTACCCTCAGGCTACAACACAAAAAGTTTCTTCCAACCATCCCAGTCTTGGAAGGTACCAGGCTCTATTTTTTCCAGGTGTGTAAAGAAAATGCCTCAGATTGGCCAAGTGAGATGGGAGGAAGCGCAGCAAGACGCCAGCTCATGCAAGGTCCCTGGGGTAGAAAGAATCATGATGGATTCAAGAACAGTCAAAAGGGCTGGTGTGGCAATGAAAGCAAAGAACTAGGGGTGAGAGATGAGGCCCAACCGACAGGCAGGGTCACATCACAAGGTGGCAAAAGGGCCCGGCCTTTATTTCAGCAGCCAAGAGAGACGGCCAGGAGACTGGGGCTGCAGGGAGCTCGGAAGTAAGACACCCCTTCAAGTCTGGGAAGATGTGAGGGGAGGGCCCTGTATTCTGAGTCAGGTTTCCTCCAAGTCCTTCCCTGCCCCTCCAAGGACTTCCTGAGGCCTGCTTTCCCCCCAACCCCTGGCCCCACCCTGGGGCATAATGCAAGAGTCTGATTTACTAAGTGGGAGCACTAAAGGAAGGGGCGGGCAGCTCTCAAAGGGCCTTGGCAGAAGGAGTCAAGGTGGTCTCGCCAGTCCCCAAGTCCAATGTGGAAATTCTAGGTCATGGGATATTGGCCTTCGAGGTGGTGACACCAGTTAGAAGCCACATCCCACCCAAGAATGCTCCCTCGAAGTGGGTGGGAAGGCCCAAGCCCCGCCCCCACACCCGTTGATGCTACAATAACAGATTCCGGATAACTTGGCATCCCTAGGCAGCTCTTTCTTGAATGGAAACTTTTATTAGCACGAGGGGCAGACAGAGAAGTCGTTTTGAGTCTTACCCCTTGTAAACCCCAGCCTAGCTGGGACTCCAGAGACCCCAGAGCTCTGCTCCAGAAAGGAAGGTAGGGGCATCCCCCCAGCTTCCCTCACCGTCCTTGGAGAGGTCTCCCCAAGACTGAGCTGGGAGGTACTTCCATGTCACTGTCCCATCCAAGGAGTGCAATTAGCATGAGTTATGGAGTCCAGAGGGCGAGAGGCTTACAAAAATGGGACTGACCTCCAAGCCCCTCTCCCAAATTCCAGCCTCTCCATGCAAGCCTAGATCTGACCTAGTCCTACTTAAGTCCTCCTGGCCTCGATGCAGGATTGACGGGGGGGCGGCGGTCCTGGCTCCAACCCAGTCAAGGTCAGTTCCAAAAACAAGGCCACACCTGCTGCTTCCTCCAGGGAAAAACAAGTGCTCCCCAAGGCCAGCGCCAGGCAGAAGCACATCCTGCCACCCGGGCTGCTGACCTTGGGCAGGATGGGGCCCAGGTGTTTGGCAAACAGGAAGGGTGAAGGGAAGTCCTGGCTTTCAGACCTGGGTCTAATCCCAGCTCCCTCTCACCCCAGTTACTGATTCTGCCATCCATGCCTCCATATCCTCTTTTGTTCAATGGTATGATAATACCTTCCATGTAGGATCCTGGCAAGGGCTGTGTTAGCCCAGAGGAGGAGCCCATGGTGGTCAAGAGCGGAGGCTGCAGAGATGGCCTGCCTGGGTCCACAGCTCAGCTCCTCCGCCTCTGTGTGAGCTCAGGCATGTTATTTAGCCCCTCTGTGCCTCCCTTTTCTCACCTGTAAAAAGAAAGATAACAGTTGCTGTAAAGATTAAAGGAGAGGCTGAGCACAGTGGCTCATGCCTGTAATCCGAGCACTTTGGGAGGTTGAGGCAGGGGGATCTCAGAAGTTCAAGACCAGCCTGGCCAACATGGTGAGACCCTGTCTCTACTAAAAATACAAAAAAATTAGCTAAACGTGGTGGTGCACACCTGTAGTCCCAGCTACTCTGGAGGCTGAGGCGGGAGAATTGCTTGAACCTGGGAAGTAGAGGTTGCAGTGAGCTGATACTGTGCCACTACACTCCAGCCTGGGTGACAGAGTGAGACTTTGTCTCAAAAATAAACAAACAAACAAAAAGATTAAAGGAGAGAGCGGACGGGCACGGTGGCTCATGCCTGTAATCCTAGCACTTTGGGAGTCTGAGGCGGGTGGATTGCCTGAGCTCAGAAGTCTGAGACCAGCCTGGTAACATGGTAAAACCCCGTCTCTACTAAAAGAAAAATAATTAAAAAAAATTAGCCAGGCATGTGGCATGCACCTATAGCCTGAGCTACTTGGGAGGTTGAGGCAGGAGAATTGCTTGAACCCGAGAGGCAGAGGTTGCAGTGAGCTGAGATCGCACCACTGCACTCCAGCCTGGGCGACAGAGTGAGACTCTGTCTCAAAAAAACAAAAAGAGCACAGTGCCTGGCACAGTGTCTGGTACATCCTAAGAGCTCCACAAATGCCAGATATTGGTTATACTTAATGGGGGTGAGGTACACGGGTGGCCAGGTCATGTGGGCTCGCTCCATCCTCCAGTTAACTCCCTCCCCACCCATCTTCCTGCGTTCTCTCTGGTGTCAACCGTTCCTCTCACATCTCCAGTTTCCCACCCAAAAGTCCAAATACTCACATTCCTTCTCATCTCCAACCCATAAAATCTGATTCACTTCTTCACACTCAAGTGTAAATGACTGACAGCCATTTGATTGACACTGGAGGGGCTGGCACATTTTTAGCCAAAGGTATGATGTGCTAATAGCGGACTCTCGGGTCACAAGCCAGTCTGAGGACAGAGAAAGTTTGGGGAGGTCGCTCTTCCAGAATCCTTCGGCAATAAACTTTCCGGCAGGCCTGGTACCCCCAGAGTGAAAAGGGCTCCAGGTTCAAGACCCAGCTCTCCCCCTGATTGCTGTGTGACCTTCAGCAACTGACTTGATCTATCTGGACCTCAGCTTCTTCATCTGCCTAATGGGATAATAATCTTTTTCCTGCCCTCCTCACCAGGGTGTTCAGAATGAAATGCATCTAAAAATGATCTGCATTTGTGTCTTGGATTGTGGTTATTTGTCCATGTGTCTGTCTGTCCTCCCCTGCCTGCACAGGGAGCAGGCCAGTGTCTTTCCCGGGACTTCGTGTAGGACCAATCATTTCATCGGTGCTCAGTGAACATGAGCTGAGTCCTGATACTGGAACATAATCAATCCCTCCCAAGCATACAGCTCACACCCACATTCTCACCCATTCCCACCACACCCACCAGTGGCCTAGGGAGGCTGGGAACACCCCGCTCGACAGATGAGGAAGCTGAGGCCAGGGGAGGTCAAGGCATTTGTCTGAGGTTACACAACCAGGAGTGGTGAAGCTGGGAGTCACACAGAAGCAATCACTGCAAAGTCTGTGCCCTTCTCACTCTGCTGTTGTGCAATTTGTAGGTATCTGAGTTGGTCCTAGGAGGAAGGCAGTTTAAGTCTCATGAGGATGTGGGGCCTGTAGAAGGGGACAAAAATATAAGGGCAGCTTATGGGCTTCAGGTACAGATTGCATCAGCCTTAACGTTAAGTCATCAAATGATCACAACCACTGTACATGGAGTTAGTATTAACACCATCCCCATCTTGGCAAAACTGGGGTGCCAGCCTGGACCCAGATGGGGATGTGGGGGCAGGATGGGTGGGGGCCTGGCGCATCCACTCCCAGTAGAGCCCGAATCCTGGTGCCTCCCTCAGCCCTTGCACACAAACCCAGGGGCAATCTCAGGAGACACTAGGGCTCTTGCCCCTTTTGTGGATGGGAAACTGAGGTAGGCAGTGAAGGTCGGCTAACCTGCCCAGCTTGGGTAGGCGGGGACCCCGGGCTGACTCCCCCACACCCCTTCCCCAAGTGGAGACTGGGTTGGAGGGGATGGGGGATGCTGTGAAGGCGGGAACTTAGAACCCGGGAATCCCACCAGGTGCGGGGACTCACACCTGTAATCCCAGCACTTTGGAAGGCGGAGACAAGAGGATCACGAGGTCAGGAGTTTGAGACCACCTGGCCAACATGGCGAAACCCTGCGTCTACTAAAAATACAAAATTAGCCGGGAGTGGTGGCAGGTGTGAGTAATCCCAGCTACTTGGGAGGCTGAACAGGAGAATCGCTTGAAACCGGAAGGCAGAAATTCAGTGAGCCGAGATCGCATCACTACACTCCAGCCTGAGCAAAAGAGTGAAACTCCATCTCAAAAAAAACCAAAACAAAACAGAGTCCCCACTCCTGGCCCGGAAGCGCACTCCAGGATGAACGGAGGAGTCAAGGCATTGGGTCTATCTAACACGGTAAGGTGGAGGGTAGGACTTGAACCCAGGATGTCTGATGCTAATGCTTGTCTCCTGACCACTACCTCGCAGCATCCTCACGCCCACACCACCCCAGGCCTGGGAGGCAGGGAAGCGCCAGTGGTCTGGGAGTGAAAGCTGCTTTCCTGTGGGATGTCACTGAGAGGTGGGTGGAAGGCCTTCCTAGCAGGCACTGCTGCCCACAGGATGAATACGTCCATCGAGGGGAGCTCCCTGTCTCAGGCTGTGGGCAAAAACCTGGAGAAGCTGAAGCTGGACTTTGAGGACGGTCCTGACCCCATCCTGGGAGAGTCACCTCCCCTTCCTTCTGCCCCCACCAGTCCCTCCTCTCCTTCCCTGCTCTCCCGCCTCCCTCCTTCCGTAGCCCTCTTCTGCCTGTGATTCCTCCTGTGACTGGGACAAGTTCTTTCATCTGTGTACTCCCTGAGCCTCAGTTGCTCACTTGAAAAACAGGGTGATACCTGCATGAGTATTTTAGGGTTACTTAATGAGATAAACTGGTAGACTGCCCTTCCCGGGTCAGCCCGCCAAGGGCTCTACTAATGGGAAGGAACGATGCTGTCATTCCCTTCTCCTGGTTCATCCTGGAGCGCTCTCTGCTCTGCCCCTGGTTCTAAGTCCCCTCCTCCTGCACCGCATCCCCCTCCCATCCAACCCAGTCTCCACTGAGACACTGAGACAGGGTCTCAGCCCAGGGTCCCCACCCACCCGCGCTCCGCACGTGAGCCCACTTTCACTCGTCTGCTTCAATTTCCTGTCCACGAAAGGGGCGAGTGCCCCTAAGTCTCCTGAGACTGTCCTTGGGTCCCATGCGGGACTTCGGGGAGGTCCCAGGGTGTGGGCGCAGCGGGGAGGGTGTGTGTTAGGCTAGGCCCCCGCCCTCCCGCGCCACAGGCCCATCTGATTCGGGCTGGCACTTCGAATCCACGTGATTTCTCAGCAACCACAGCTGGTTCCAAGCACAGGCCGAGCGACTCTAGGTGGCTTCTACTTTCAGTTTCGCACAGACCGCGAAGGAGCGGGGAGCGCTGAGGGTGAGTGCCCCACACGCTGTGGGACTGCGGCACCCGACCTGAGCGGAAGGGGTGGTTGGGGTTTCGAATTCTGCACGGAGAGGGGTGGAGGGGATGCCAGAGGCCCTGGAGTGGGAAGCGCCGGTGGCCGGGTGGGTGGCCGGTGGATGGCCGGGTGAGCGGACGGGTCGCCAGTGGCCGGGGAGCGCGCCCAGCCTTCGGCCCAGGGAGTTTGGAGGAAGAGTTGCTGGTCCTCAGAGGATGGCAGATGGGGGTCGCCTGGATGGGAGGACGCGGTCAGCGGCTATGCTCCCCTCCCCGCGCAGCTCCTGTCACCTGCCGGAGCCACCCTTCTCTCTCTGTGTGTTTTTCTTTGCAACTTTTCATTGATTTTAAAAGAATTACAGAAGTCACACTGTTCATTATACACAATTCAGACTTTTTAGCCAAAACAACTTTTTATTTGGAAAATTCCAAACATATCCTAAAGTAGAAGGAACAGAATTAGGTCGAGCCTTGTGCACCTGTGGGTTTTCATCTAATGAAGCCCCACATAAGCACGCTCAGCTTGGACAGTCACCACCCCAATCTCCACCACTGGTTATTTTGAAACAAATGGCAGACAGCATAGCATCTCCATTGAGGTATTTCAGAATGTACTAAAGGGTAACTGTTGAGACCAGCTCGGCCGTGGAGACTCCAACCCAACGGCAATGAGACATCTTTTAAAAACAAAACGACAATATCATCAGCATACTACAAACATTTAAATAGTTATTCCTTAATGTCAAATCTCCAGATCATTTCTAAGGAACATTTAACCTCATAAGTAATAGGTGAATACGTGGGTGTCGTTTCGTTACTTTTTGTATTCCCATGTAGTTTTCAGTTTCTTTTCTCACCCAGAGAGCCACGACCTGGAGTTGGCTGGGGTGGTCATTCGGGGAGGATCGGGAGAGGCTCCTACCTTCAGTGGCATTTGCATCCATTTTATAAGTTGAGGTTCTTATATTTCCTTTTTTAAAAGGTTGAAGTTTCTACAGACATAAAAAGCAGTTTGAAAACTTGCAGTTTCCAACCTCTAAAACCCAGGGGTGGTAGGAGGCAGGGAGGACCGGGGGCCAGCTCCTGGAGCCTCATGGTGCCTCCAAATCACTTTCCTTTTCTCTAAGAGAGAAATAAACCTTGAAAAGCAATGGGCTTTTCAGATGTATCTAGATGTGTCTGAAGCTTTTCAGATGTATCTAAACTCCCTTCGAGCGTGCTTTCTGCAAACCTTACTGACCCATAGCCCAGAATGGCCATCTATGATGCCCACCTGCTTTGTCTCCAGAAGCACAGTGCCAGGTGGACCTGCACCTGGTGTGAACGGCAGACAGACTGGGCTCTCAGCACCTGGTATTTGCTGGATGACCATGAACTAACCATTCAATTTCTCAAAACCTTGGCTTTTCATCTGTAAAATGAACATATGCAGATTTATCCTACAAAGTGTGTTTCGTGGATTGAATGAGATAACGCCTGCCTGCCCAGTGCCTTGATCAACCTTAAAGTGCTGTGCAAGTGTGAGGGACAGTGGACCCTTTAAGAATACAGACAAACAGAGGGGAAAGTTCTTGGAAGAGTTTCACAATATGCTGAGGTTTGTGCTTTATTCCTGAATCAGATAAGAGCTGTCCTGGTGTCTGCACGGCTGGGTCAGCCTCCTCAGACCCCAAAACCCATACCCTCTTCCCCTCTGAAGAAACTTCAGCAAAACTTCTTTTGCTGATGTTGTTGTTCTTTATTCTTTTTTATTATTATTATTATTATTATTATTATTATTATTATTTTGAGACAGAGTCTCAATCTGTTGCCCAGGCTGGAGTGAAGTAGTGTGATCTCAGCTCACTGCAAACTCCACCTCCTGGGTTCAAGCGATTCTCCTGCCTCAGCCTCCCAAGTAGCTGGAATTACAGGTGTGTGTCTCCTTCCAAAGATAGGCTAAGTGGGTTTTTACAAACATGGATATATACATATATATACACATACACAGACACACACACGTGTATTCTTCCCTTCTCACAAATGGCAGTATACTATATGTAGCATTCTCTATCTTGGTTTTTTTTTTTTTAACTTAGTGCAATTTGGAAATCTTTCTACATCAAAATTTTAAAATCTGCCCTTTCTTCCCTTTCTTTTTAACAGCTGCATAGTATTTCACCACATGGCTGCTCTGTAATTGATCTAACAGTTGTAGAACATTAAGGTTATTTCCTGTTTTTTGCTATTGCAACATGCTGTAATGAATATCCTTGGTCAAGCATCATTTTTCACACATGGGAATGAATCTTTAAGAAAACCAGGAGTGGATTTGGAGGTTGAGGGGAATATGCAGTTTGAACTTGGATAAATATGGCAAATTACCACCCCCACCTCCCGCTCCACGCCTTAAGTGTTGTACTAATTTTTGCTGCCACCAGCTGGAGTGGGGAGGGGTCAAATTTCCATATTTGCAAATCTGGGAGAAGAACAATGGTGTCTTTTTTATGTCTCTCTCTCTCTCTCTCTTTTTTTATTTTTTTAAATTTTTTGAGATGGAGTCTCACTTTGTTGCGCAGGCTGGAATGCAATGGCGTGATCTCGGCTCACTGCAACCTCCGCCTCCTGAGTTCAAGTGATTCTCCTGCCTCAGCCTCTGGAGTAGCTGGGATTATAGGCATGCGCTACCACACCCGGCTAATTTTGTATTTTTAGTAAAGATGGGGTTTCTCCAGGTTGGTCAGGCTGGTCTCAAACTCCCGACCTCGGGGGATGCAATTCGCCCGCCTTGGCCTCACAAAGTGCTAGGATTACAGGTGTGAACTATCGTGCCCAGCCTATGTCTCTTATTATGAATGAGTTTGAACATCTTTTCAAATATTTGAGTCACCTATAGCTCCTTTTCCATAAACTGCCAGTTCATAGCCTTTGTCCACTTTTTCATTGGCTTTTGGTCTTTTTCCTGTTGAGTTGTAAAAGCACTTTTCATATTAAGGGACTTTGCCTTTTGTCTTTAATATGGTTATACTGTCATTTAAAATGGTGGCATAGTTGCCCATAGAAAGTCTGAAGCGTATTTGTCATTGTTGGACATTTATATTGGGTTTCATTTTCTCGTATTATACATGGAATACGTTTTCTGTCTTTTTGTAAAAAGAAAAAAAAAAGCCAAGATATGACATTTTAATTCTTCCAGTAGCTCTCACCAGAATGGCAAAAGAAAGGAATATGTTTGGGAAAATACCTCCATAGGATTTGGGGTGTCTGGAACCTGTGTGCAAAATGACCAACAGGGACCAGCACGTGGATGGTGGGAACAGAGTGCTTTGCAGGGCGTCTGTGTGGGGGGTGGAGGTGCTGTATTTGCTCCTGAAAGAAAAGGGGGCAGAGACAGCAGAGAAGACAGGAAGGAGAGAAAGCAGAGGGAGGCTAGCCACATAGGGAGATGACTCCCAGAAACTTCTTGGGGTAGGATGGCAGAAGGGCATTTTCGGTAAGTCCAGGAATGTCCTCTGCTCCATGTGGGGTGGGTACCAGCACCACAGACGCCGGCTCTGGCTCCACACCTGCCATTGTGAATGCATTCAGCTTCTCTGCGGAGCTTCCACACCATGCCAGCCCCCCTGCGCTAGGCACTGGGCTGCAGCTGGGAACACAACCAAGCCCCTGCTTTGCGGAGCTAGTAGAAACAGACGAACAAGTACACAAAGATATGCATGCCATCCGAGGTCAGGCGGGAATGACTGCAGGGGAGAAGGCAAGGCAGCCAAGGGTGGAGCATGCTGGGTGGAGAGGCAGGCGTGGCCTTCTCATAGGGGCATTGGGACGTTTGAGAGAGAACCCGAGGGGAGCATGGCAGGGAACCATGGATCATGATGTCTGGAGGAAGAGGGAACCAGTCAGAGGGGATGGCAAGAAACAAAAAAGTGGGGAGAAGAAAGAGAAGAGGAGGAGAGGAGGGAGAAGAGACGAAAATGCTATTTAACGTCTGCTTTTGTGCTTCCACATGCTTATTGTGAATGATGTTTTTGTGCATAATTTAACAATGGGCTGGGCTGGGCATGGTGGCTCACACCTGTAATCCCAGCACTTTGGGAGGCTGAGACAAGCGGATCATGCGGGGTCAGGAGTTCGAGACCACCTTGGCCAACATGGTGAAACCGTATCTCTACCAAAAATTCAAAAATATCCAGGTGTGCTGGCATACTCCTCCCCTGTAATCTCAGCTACTCTGGAGGTCGAGGCAGGAGAATCACTTGAACCTGGGAGGTGGAGGTTGTAGTTAATCAAGATTGTGCCACTGCTCTCCAGCCTAGGTGGCAGAACAAGACTGTCTCAAAACAACAACAACAACAAAGGGCTGGAATTACAGCAGGAGCCCCCAGCTAGAGGAGCACCTGCCCACCTCCTCCTCAGGAATCGCAGAGCTCCCAGGGGAGGCCATAGCCTTCTATAGGTCGTGGCATTGCAGGTGGGTTGGTGTCCCAGCCAGCCATCTCTGTCTCAAGAAAGGGAGGGCTGCTCCCGCTGACAACCAGGCATAAGCAATGTCCTGGTAAGCATTCTCTTAGCTAGAGTTTTGATCACATTCTGGATCCTCAGAGTGGACTCCTAAATAGGTATATGAACTTTCATTTTTAAAATGTTTACAACCATGTTGTCAAATTTCTCTTCTAAAAGATTGTGCCAATGTAGAGAGCCTGCTGACCCCTGGAAGCTTCCCGATCCCTTAGCACCTAACCCCTGCGGGTGGGATGGATCCTGTGCCATCCCAGATCCCCAGGAGCTCCTTGTCCTGCAGGGTCCCTTCTGTCCCTCCTGGTGAAACGGAAGGAACATCCATGCCTTGGGAAACTGGTGCTTTGAGGCATTCAGATCTTACCATGGCGTCACGTTTGAAGAGAGAAATAGCTTGCTGTTTTGTGTGTCTCTCAATAATCTTATTTACCGCGTTCTCGAAGGTGTCCTGTGTGTTTCTGGGCTGCAGAATCCTTTTATTGAAATGGGTAGGTCAGTGTTTGCCCAGAGAAAGACCTATCCAGTAGGAGTTTACAAGAGGATCTTACAGGTGCATGGAGAGGGCATCCGATTCCATTGACTCATAAAGTGACAAAGTTGTTCTCTTTTCAGTTCTCTTTCATTCTTCAGACTAGTCAAGGAGAAAATCTCAGTCAGGTGCTCATGAGTCTGCAAACCTCTCACGCTGGTGATCTTTTCAGCAAGGGGAGGCCAGGCCTCGGGTCAGAGCCCCAGCCTACAGCAACGCCCAGCTACAGTTCAACAGCATCATGGTGGTTTTGGTCTTCCTTGGCTCTTTTTGAGACGGGGTCTCACCCCAGGCTGGAGTGCACTGGTTGCACAGCCCCATGCATAGCTTCCTGCAGCCTCTATTTCCCAGGCTCAATCGATCCTCCTGCCTCAGCCTCCCAAGCAGATGGGACTACAGGTGTGTACCACCACCCCTGGCATATTGTTTTTTGTCTTTTGTTTTTGTTTTTGTTGTTAGTTTTTTTTGTTTTTGGTAGAGACAGGCTCTCACTATGTTGCCCAGGCTGATCTCAAACTCCTGAGCTCAAGAAACCTTCCTGCCTCAGCCTCCCAAAGTGCTGGGCTTACACGTGTGAGCCACCATGCCCACCCTTGGGTTTCTTTTTGATGTTACCTTCAGTTCATGGCAACTTCAATAAATAAAGTTAAAAGTGAAATGGCTTCTAGAAAAACTTGAAGAAAATGGTGTTCTGGCTTTCAGATAAGGCAAAAAAGAATCTTCAAACATGAGTAAGTAAGTTTTGGAAATTGTACAATTACCTCTAGAGGGTGAGATTGTGGGGGAAATTCGTAATGCGTATTTTCACAGTGTTTACCAAATGAGTACAGGTTATATCTGTAAACCGGAAATAATAATAAAGATATATTAAAATGATAATTTAGTTTTGAAAGAAGACCATTTGTTGAAGAAGTATTATATTTTGGTTAGAAAATGACCTCTGGAATCAGCATGGATTTTATTTATTTATTTATTTATTTAGAGACAGAGTCTCACTCTGTTGCCCACACTGGAGTACAGTGGTGTGATCACAGCTCACTGCAGCCTCAGCTTCCTGGGCTCAGGTGATCCTTCCACCTCAGCCCCTCAAATAGCTGGGACTATGGGCATCACACCATTATGCCAGGCTAATTTTTTTGCATTTTTTGTAAAGATGGGTTTTCACCACATTGCCCTAGCTGGTCTCAAACTCCCAGGCTCAAGAGATCCGCCTGTCTCGGCCTCCCACAGTGTTGGGATTACAGGTGTGAGCCTCTGCACCCAACCAGCATAGATTTGAAATCCACCTTTTTTGCTTGCTATCTCGGAGGCTGTTTCTTCATCTATGAAATGCAGGAAATGTGCCTGGAAAGGTTGCTTGGGATTTGAGATTTTTTTTTTTTATTTGAGATGGAGTCTCGCTCTGTCACCCAGGCTGGAGTGCAGTGGTGCGATCTCTGCTTACTGCAACCTCCGCCTCCCGGGTTCAAGCGATTCTCCTGCCTCAGCCTCCCGAGTAGCTGGGATTATAGGCACGCGCCACCATGCCCGGCTTATTTTTATATTTTTAGGAGAAATGGGGTTCACAACATCGGTCAGGCTGGTCAGTTGTGATCCATCTGCCTCGGCCTCCCAAAGTGCTGGGATTACAGGCTTAAGCCACTGTGCCTCGTTTCTGAGATTCTAATGGGGAGATGTAGGCGGAATGCTGCAGCCTGATGCCCAGCCCATGCCAGGAACTCAGTACATAAGAGCCAGTAAGCATTGGCTGCAGATTGGACATGTCCCTTCCTTGTGCTGTAGCATTAATGTGTCCAACCCTAACAGTGATTCTGTCAAGTAGATGTAAAATCATCACCCTCATATGCAGACAAGGAAAACAGTGGCACAGAGAGCTTAAGAAAACTGTTCAAGTTTGCACAGCACTAAAATATTGAAATCAGAATTTAAACCCAGCCCTCCTGACCCCAGAGGCTCTTTTTCCAAAAATTATTTTATTTTTTGAGATGGAGTCTTTCTCAGTCACCCAGGCTGGAGTGCAGTCGCATGATCATGGCTTACTGCAGCCTCAACCTCCCAGGCTCAAGTGATCCTCCCACCTCTGCCTCTCAACCCCCGGTTGCTTGGGACTACAGGTACACAACACCATGCCCAGCAAATTTTGGTACTATTTGTAGAGATGGGGTTTTGCCATGTTGCCCAGGCTGGTCTCAAACTCCTGGGCTCAAGCCATCCTTCTGCCTCGGCCTCCCAAGGTGCTGGGATCCCAGGCGTAAGCCACTATGCCCAGCATTAGAGACTCTTTTAACAGTTCCACAATTCCCTGTGAGATGGGCTGCATAGAAGGTATTACCCCTGCTTGACATATACACAAACCATGGCCCTAAGTGAGCAGGGACTTGTCTGGATGCCACCCTCTAAGTCAGTTGGGGCAGTGAGACCCAAAACCAAGGCTCCAACCCCCTGGCCCCGCCAACCTTTCTTCTGCCCCTGTTTTATGCGTTTGGCAATGTCGGTCAGGATGGGAGGGAGCGGTTCAGATGATCCAGTCTGGAGGCAAAATTCTTCCAAATTCAAAGGGCCCAGCCTTCTGGTCATTGATTTTTTTTTTTTTTTTACCTTTTAAAAAAGTATTCATTTTAAACCATACAAGTAAGACATGACTCAGTCCTCCTTGCAGAAAGTTAAACTATACATAAGGCTGAAATCTATTCTACTCACAGCTTCTAGCCCCATGCCTGTCCGCTCTCCTGCAGTAACCCCTGTTTGACATTTTCCAGAACTTTATCTAAACCTCCACATAATAAAAATAATTCCTCTATAGGCCTTACTAACTTCCAAGCACTGCTTTAAGGGCTTTACATATTTAAGCCCCACAACAACCCTATGAGGTAGATGCTGCTTTTATCCCCATTTTACAGATGAGAACACTGAGGTCCAGAGAGGCTACGTAACTTGCCTGGCATCACACAGCCTGAAAATTGTGGAAAGGTCAGTCCCAAATCTAGGCAGCCTGGCTCCAAAATTCATGCCTTAGCCTTTAAGTTATAAAACATGCTATGATCAACCTGTAGGAAGAAACAGTGTTGCTATTTTATTGATGTGTATTTTGAGACAAGGGATACCATTTCGTACATATCATCATACAATGTATCTTCTTTATTCCATGATACATCTTGAGGATACAGCTGTGTCAACAAATAATGAGTCCCTTTCATGCAGGTAATCCCACAGTATGGTTACACCAAACTCTATTATGGCCGTCTAGGGTGTTTAAAGACCACTCCTGGAATTTCCTCATCCAAGACTCTCTGTGTCTTAGTTCACTCGGGCTGCTGTAACAAAGCGCCAGAGACTGGCTGGCTTCTAAACAACAGAAATTTATTTCTCACAGTTCTGGAGGCTAAAGTCTGAGATCAGGGCGCCGGCAGGGTCGGGTTCTGGCGAGAGTCCTCTTCTGGGTTGCCAATGGCTGACTTCCCATTGTATCCTTGCATGGTGCAGAGAGGGCTAGAGCATTCTCTGGGGTCTCTTTTATAAGGGCATCAATCCAATTCACCCTCATGACCTAACTACCTCTGCCAGACCCACCTCCTAATACCCTCCCATTAGGGGTTAGAATTTCAACATGTGAATTTTGTGGGGAGCACAAATATTCAGTCCATCACCTTGTGTAGTCTGGGCCTCATGGCTGTCCATTTTGCTTTCTGCTGAGAAGTTTAGTGGTGAGGTCAAAGGTGGATGTGCAGTAAGATTTAGAAGTCACTGCCGATTTATCCTGCGAGATGGCAAACCACTTCCCAGGCTGCAGCTCTGAGCCCTGGATCCAGGCCTTCTCTCCTTAATGTCTCGAGCTTTCTTTGGCCCCTGCCTTACTTTCCAAACCAGAGCAAGATTCCTCTGGAACATTCCTGCCAAGCCCCATGGCATGGTTGGAGCTGAGGAGGGGATTTCCAAATCTTGCTTTTCTTTTCACTTTGCCCTGGGCATGCCAAACCCTGGCAGAGCCACAGAGGGTGGCAAGAAACAGCTGTGAGTCTGAGGCAGGTGCTCTGCCCGGGAAAGGGATAGAGCTGAGTGTTGGTTATGGGAAGACATCCTCAAGGTCTAAATATGGTCATCTTGGTGGACTTCCTGTCCCCCAGGCCTTTGGGGCTCTCAGAGGACAAGAATCACTAGGCTCTGGTTTGCTGGAGGAGCAGAGTGCCAGGTGGGAGGGAGCAAGGAGCCCGTCTCTCCCTGCTGGGAGTGGAGAGCTGGGCGTCATGGCCTCAAACAGTTGTTCCCCGACATTGGCACATGGGGAGCTTCCAAAAGTGCCGATGCCTGCGTTCCACCTCCTGGGATGGTGCTGTGATGGGTCTGGAGCATGGCCCACTAGGATTTTTAAAAGACATTCTTCCCAGGTAATGCTGATGTACAGACAACCACTGGCCTGAAAGCCCCAGGGAGAGGCCTCTGGGCCCAGTACATGCAGGTGGGAGCCTTCTCCTAGAAGCCTTACCAGCCACCAACCCCATCCCGTGGGTGCTAGACCACAGGAAGGCTGAATAGAAGAGGCAAGGCCACTAGCTGGCCACCTGCTGTTCCAGCCAGGCCTGGGCTAGCAAGTAGGGCACCCCAGTCCTGGAGGAGTGCCGGGTTTGACCAGCAGACCTTGACCTAGTGACGGATGAACAAATGCACTTAGATACAAATATTTAGTGAAAGGGTGGGATGGGGGTTTGGGCAGCTTACAGACCTTGAGGAGGGTGCTGTAGAGAGTTAGCAGCCATGGCCCTGAGTAGCTGGCACTTCAGGCATTTATTTAGTATAGGTTTAATGACAGAGGCTTTGCATTAACATACTTGTGGATAATGATTAAAGGCCAGGTTTTGAGGCCTAAAGAAAACACTATTTGTGAGTAATAACATTGTAGACCTTTGAATAGAGAACAGTTACATGCATGTGGCTGTTTAAAGGTTGGTATTAGGACTACATGAGTAAACAAGCTTTTTAGATAAACTTTGTTTTTTTTAAAAATATAGACAGGGTTTCACCGTGTTGGCCAGACTGGTCTCAAACTCCTGACCTCAAGTGATCTGCCTGTCTCAGCTTCCCAAAGTTCAAGGATTACAGTCGTGAGCCACAGCACCCAGCCTAGATAAACTTTTTAACTTTTTTTTTTTTTTGTATTTACTTTTGCTTAATTGCCTTTGGGTAAGAACTGCCACTTTTGGCTTATTTTATTTTATTTTGAGGTTTTGCAAAAACCTCCTGGCCTTTCAAGAAGATTTGTGTTTACTTTATAATTTTTTTTTTTTACTACCTTGACTGAACCCCTACAGAGGAGAGTGCATCTGGAAAACGGGGGCTCCTTGATGGAAAGTTCAAGCCTTTAGCTTAGGCACATGGCTAGGGTAAAGGAGGCAGTTTAAAGACTAGTGATGTGGGCTGGGACTCAGATTTCTGGGTCTCCAATGATCAGAAGAAGGTGGCCTTGTTGGTTTGGGGACAGGGACCACCCAGACTCAGGCCTGAGGCTGTGAGTGTAGGCGTGGATTTGAGGGCAGGCTCAGGAACACCCCCAGGGCTGCCAGGCAGGGAGGCACTTCTTCACCTCCTGCCTTTTCAACTCTAGCTGGTGACCTAGGCAGGTCCCTTCCCCACAGTGAGCCTCAGTTTCCTCATGTGTAAAGCATGGTGACTGTGCATTTTAAGTCCTTTAGGGCCCTATCTTTGTGAGGGGCAACAGAGACAATGGTTTTCAAAGGAAACAGTCAGCCCTGCATCATCACTGGCCCACGGAAATGGATGTGCCCTTTAAGGCCATCTCTTGTCTGCTCTGCTGGCACTTGTGGGTGGAGGAGGAAATGCTACTAACCTTTCCTGAAGGCACCTCCCAAGGGACCCATGAAAGGAGGGTGACACCTCCCAGAAAGACACCGGTAGGCCAGCCCAGCCCTGTTCTTAGTTTTGTTTGCTCTGCTGTGAATGCTGACAAGGCCTTTCCTTCCCAGGGCCTCAGTTTCCCCATCTTTACAACAGGCCGAGCATAAATCCCACTGCCAGGGCTCTTTCCACTCTGCCACTCTGTGCATCCAGGCTCAGGTGTCCTCTGAAGCCCTGACGTCATCAGCCATTCCCGAGGAAATGCAGAAGCGCTGGGTTCTCTGTGTCCCCCTGGCAGGGCTTGGCCTAGGATTCAGGGAGGACTCGAGGGCCTCTGTGGCCTCAGGTCCCCCACAAGGTCCCCAGGCCCTGACCAGTCCACCTGGACCTAAGGAACCAACAGCAGCAGCACTTTCTGTTTCCTTGAGATATTTCTGTCCTGTTTCTTTGAGGTATTTCTGTCCAAATATCTGTAGTCACAACTACAAGGTGCCCGGCTATCACCCTACAAGCTGCATCCTTTCTGATCCGCACAGACAAGAAAACTGAGGTCCTGTTTCTCCTGCACCCCAAGGCTGAATGGGGCCTCCTCCTTAATCTAAGCCTTGAGAGGCGGGAACAGGATGGAAGGCAAAGGAACGGCAGCCAGAAGTCTGTGGCTCCGCTCCTGTCCTCTCCACATCCCTCGCTTCCTTCCTCACACCAGGCGCCAGGGGCTGGAGAGACAGCGGAAGCGACAGCAATGACAACCTCCCTGGTGGTAATAATAGCTTGGGTGGGTTGAACCTTTAAATTTTTTAATTTTCGTGGGTACATAGTAAGTGTATATATTTATGGGTTACAGGAGATGTTTTGATACAGGCATGCAACGTGTAATCACATCAGGGTAAATGGGGTTTCCATCATCTCAAGCGTTTATCTTTTGTGTTGCAAACAATTCAATTATACTTTTTGTTATTTTTAAATGTATAGTTACATTATTACTGACTATAGTTACTCTCTTGTGCTATCAAATACTAAGTTTTATTCATTCCATTTTTTGCACCCACTAACCATCCCACCTCCCATCCCCCTGGCCCCTACTACCCTTCCCAGCCTCCAGTAACCAGCCTTCTACTCTCTATCTCCATGACTTAATTTGATTTTTAGATCCCACAAATAAGTGAGAATATGTGACGTGTGTCTTTCTGTATCTGGCTTATTTCACTTAACATAATGACCTCCAGTGCTATCCATGTCATTGCAAATGATGGGATCTCATTCTTTTTGGTGGCTGAATAGTACTCCATTTGTATGTGTGCCACGTTTATTTTCTTTCTTTCTTTCTTTCTTCTTTCTTTCTTTCCTTTCCTTTCCTTTTCTCTCTTTCTTTCCTTCCTTCCTTTCTTTCTCTCTTTTTCTTTTCTCTTCCTTCCTTCCCTCCCTCCCTCAGTTCTTTCTTTCTTTCTTTCTCTTTCTTTCTTTCTTTCTCTCTCTCTCTCTCTCTTTCTTTCATAGAGTCTTGCTCTGTCGCCCAGGCTGGAGTGCAGTGCCATGATCTCGGCTCACTGCCACCTCTGCCTCCCAGGTTCAAGTGATTCTCCTGCCTCAGCCTCCCAAGTAGCGGGACTACAGGCATATACCACCATGCCCTGTTCATTTTTTACTTTTAATAGAGGAAGGGTTTCGCCATGTTAGCCAGGCTGGTGTTGAACGCCTGACCTCAGGTGATCTGCCTGCCTCAGCCTCCCACAGTGCTGGAATTACCCAGCTGCCACATTTTCTTTGTTTATTCATCAGTTGATGGACACTTAGGTTGATTCCAAATCCTGGCTATTGTAAACAGTGCTGCCATAAACATAGGAGTGCAGATCTGTCTTTGATACACGGATTCCTTTCTTTGGGGTATATACATAGCAGTGGGATCGCTGGATCATGTGGTAGCTCTGGTTTTAGTTTTGTTGTTGTTGTTGTTTGTTTTTTTAGACAGAGTCTCACTCTGTTGCCAGGCTGGAGTGCAGTGACACGACCTTGGCTCACTGCAACCTCTGCCTCCTGGGTTCAGGCAATTCTCCTGCCTCAGCCTCCTGAGTAGCTGGGATTACAGGCACGTGCCATCACACCGAGCTAATTTTTATATTTTTAGTAGAGACAGGGTTTCACCATGTTGTCCAGGATGGTCTCGATCTCTTGACCTCGTGATCCACCCACGTCGGCCTCCCAAAGTGCTAGGACTACAGGCATGAGCCACCACGCTGAGCCCTATTTTTAGTTTTTTGAGAAACCTCCGAACTCTTCTGTAGTGGCTGTACTAATTTACATTCCCACTAACTGTGTACACGGGCTCCCTTTCCTCCACACGGATTGAAGTTTTTTGTTGTTTGTTTCTTTGTTTGTTTGGAAATGAAGTCTCACTCTGTCACCCAGGCTGAAGTGCAGTGGCACAATCTCAGCTCACTGCAGCCTCTGCCTCTTGGGTTCAAACTATTCTCCCCACTCAGCCTCCCATGTAGCCGGGATTACAAGCACCTGACACGAAGCCTGGATAATTTTTTGTATTTTTAGTAGAGACAGGGTTTTGTCATGTTGGCCAGGCTGGTCTCGAACTCCTGACCTCAGGTGATCCACCCGCCTCGGCCTCCCAAAGTGCTGGGATTGCAGGTGTGAGCCACTGCACCCAGCCTGGATTGAATTTGTGTCAGGTGCCAGGTTCCATGTTAGGGATTCCACAGGTCTCATCCCACAACCACCTTGCCAGTTGGGCATTATGATGACCGCCCCCCCATAGCAGACACTGTCAGAGCTCCCCCACCCCATCCCTGCCCAGATGCCCCCATTCACTGTGGGTGACATCCACATTTTTCTCTTGGGGTCGCCCTTGCCTGATGGGCATTGCCTTGCTCAGAGGTGACTGGGCAGTCATGCCTCCCTCCCCTGCCCACTGGGCGTGCGCTGACATGAGGTGTGACCACTCAGACCTTTATCCCGAGGGCAGGACAAACCTCAGCTATTATCATGCTCCAGTTCTCCCGTGCAGCAGGCTGAAGCGAGGCTTCTGAAACCATATTGTTGCTTAGCTGCCTCTGCTACCCTATCTTTCTTCCACCACCCCCTCAATAAACAACTTCTACAGGAACTCCCATCTTGGACTCTCCTTCTAGAGACCTGCCCTAGAACATCCTCTTTTTACAGATGAGAACACTGAGGTACCGTTTTCATCATGTTGGCCAGATTAGTCTCGAACTCCTGACCTCAGGTGATTTGCCTGCCTCAGCCTTCCAAAGTGCTGGGAGAGGCTAAGTAACCTACCAGGGTCACACAGCTAGAAACAAGTAGGGACTCAAATCCAGGGCCCTGGTGCGGAGGCAGCGCCCTCACCCAGATTCAGGCACTGAGGGAAGTTTGCTGAGGGAAGCTGACGGGCCTGGAGAATGGCAAGACAAGATGGCAGAGGAAGGAGAGAGGGTGAGGAACAGAGCCCGGTGCTGAGGTCTGGTCTGGAAGGAGAAATTTGCGAGGTGGGAGAAAGAGGAAGTGGGTGTGAGGTAGGGACACAGGATGTGCAAGGCAAGGAGTTGTGAAAGCGAATGCCAGGCGGTGGTGAGCAGCGTCTCATGGGCAGGTCGGCAGGTGCAGGAGGGGCTGGGGACTGGACAGTGAAGGGGCATTTGTATATTTATCCTTTGTTTTTGTTTTTGTTTTTTGTTGTTTACATTCAGACCGGCTCTCACAATGTTGCTCAGTCTGGTCTCAGCAACCGATGTCTGCCCACTCCTAGCCTCAAACAATCCTCCTGCCTCAGCCTCCTAAAGTGTTGGGATTACAGGCGTGAGCCAGTGTTTATTCATCCTGAGCCTTCCCTGAACACCTGATGTGTGGCCGCTTTGTGGTGGTCACAGTACCATGGTGTGACTTTATCCTGGAGGTAGTGGGAAGCTGATAGCAGGTTCAGACAGGCATGAGGTCAGACCAGAGCTGAGTGTTAAAGATAACTCCAGCCAGAGGCGTGCGTGCGTGTGCATATGTGGGTACATATATGTGTATGCAAGTGCATGTGTGAATGTGTGTAGACTAGAGATGAGACGGCTTTCTGGTCAAAGGGAACAGCCAAGGCAAAGGCCTGGGGGCTGCAGGAAGAGAATGGAGTTTGATCTCTCTACTCCCTCCTGGAAGCTCTGTGTCCCTAACTTTTTCAGGGTAGCAAGAAGGATTCCCAAAGAACACAGCAGCGAGGGCAGTTGGAGGGAGGCATCTGCTGGGACACTGAAACCAGGGTACAGTAAACCTCCCTCACAGCTCCTCAGACTCAGAGCCCCCCAACAAAGCTTCCGGGTGCACCCCAGCCCTTCTCCCGTTCGCTGTCTGAACCTGGAGTGGCAAGAGCCCAGGACCGTGACTCCACATGTCTGGATTCCCCTTACTGATTGTGTGACCCTGGCCACTTCTGCCCGTCTTTTTCTCAGTCCTGTGTCCTATTACTCTGCCTCAGGGATGCATTGGAAATTCTTAGAGGTAACATTTGAACTGAAGTCCAGAGGTGCCAAAATGCAAATTGTGAGGGCTTGAGAGTTTGTCAAGTTTCATTTTCTCTGTTCTGTTTGCAGTAGCTCTTCTTTCTTGTTTTCTATAGAACAGTAAAAAACTTTATGCATCTGAATACTTTGAAACTCATAATTCACATGCAATCCAAAAACTGCTAGCCATGCATGGAGAAATTTTTTTTTTGCAACTTTATATAACAATAAAAAGAAAAGAAACTAATTAATATAAACTGTATTTTGTATATATGCATAAGGTATCTGGAAAAAAAACACACAAGAAATTGATAATACTGGGTACTTGGTTTTTTTGTTTTTTGTTTTTAGAGAAAAAAAGGAAGAAAGAGAGAAGGAAAAAAAGAATGAAGAAGAGAAAGAAAAAGGAAGAGAAAGAGGGAGAGAGAATGGGAATATTGCTTTATTGCCCAGGCTAGAATGCAGTCCAGAAATGGGTATTGAAAACCTCTTTTATGCCAATAATTGTGCTCAACAATGGAGACAGGAAGGAACAAGGGAATAAAATAACAAACAAGCAGCCAACCGATATTTCATTTAAACCTATGAAATGCTATGCAATTATTGAGGAGTGATTTACTTCCAATTATGTAGTCACTTTTGGAATAGGTGTGATATGGTACTGATAAGAATGTGTGTTTTGTGTATTTGAAGTGGAGAGTTCTATAAATGTTTATTAAGTTTACTTGTTCCGGGTCTGAGTTCAAGTCCTGGATATCCTTGTTAATTGTCTGTCTCGTTGATCTGTCTAATATTGACAATGTGATGTTACAGTCTCCCACTATTATTGTGTGGGAGGCTAAGTCTGTTTATAAGTCATTAAGAACTTGTCTTATGTATCTGGGTGCTCCTGTATTGGGTGCGTATATATTTAGGATCGTTAGCTCTTCTTGTTGCATTGATCCTTTTACCATTATGTAATGTCCTTCTTTGCCTCTTTTGATCTTTGTTGCTTTAAAGTCTATTTTATCAGAGGTGAGAATTGCAACTCCTGCTATTTATTTATTTATTTATTTATGCTGTCTGTTTGGTTGGTAAATCTTCCTCCATTCCTTTGTTTTGTGTCTTTGTGTATCGTTGCATGTGAGATGGGTCTGGATGCAGCATACTGATGGGTTTTGGATTTTTATCCAGTTTGAATAATAATATATATGAGTTTAATACTGCCATTTGATGCCAGCTGGCTGTTTTGCCCATTAGTTCATGTAAATTCTTCATTATGTTGATGCTCTTTACTTTTTGATATATTTTTGGAAAGGCTGATACTGATTGTTCCTTTATATGTGTAGTGCTTCCTTCAGAAGCTCTTGTAAAGCAGGCCTGGTGGTGGTGAAATCTCTAAGTACTTGCTTGTTTGCAAAAGATTTTATTTTTCCTTTGTTTGTAAAGCTTAGTTGGGCTGGATATGAAATTCTGGGTTGAAAGTTCTTTTCTTTAAGGATGTTGAATATTGGCCCCCACTCTTTTCTGGCTTGTAGGGTTTCTGCTGAGAGATCTGCTGTAAGTCTGATAGACTTCCCTTTGTGGGTAACCTGACCTTTCTCTCTGGCTGCCCTTAGTATTTTCTCCTTCATTTCAACCCTAATAAATCTGATGATTATATGCCTCGGAGTTGGTCTTCTTGAGGAATATCTTTGTGGTGTTCTCTGTATTACCTGGAGTTGAATATTGTCCTGCCTTACTAGGTTGGGAAAGTTTTCCTGAATAATATCCTGAAGAGTATTTTCCAACTTGGATTCATTCTCTTCATCACATTCAGGTACACCTATCAAATGTAGATTAGGTCTTTTCACATAGTCCCATATTTCTTGGAGACTTTGCTCATTCCTTTTTATCCTTTTTTCTCTAATTGTGTCTTCTCGTTTTATTTCATTAAGTTGGTCTTCGACCTCTGATATCCTTTCTTCTATTTGATCAGTTCGACTGTTAAAACTTGTGTATACTTCGCAAAGTTCTCGTATTGTGTTTTTCAGCTCCATTAATTCACTTATATTCCTTTCTAAATTGTCTATTCTCGTTAGCATTTGGTCAAACCTTTTTTTCACAGTTCTTAATTTCTTTGCATTGGGTTAGAACAAGTTCTTTTAATTCACAGAAGTTTCTTATCATCCACCTTTTGAAGCCTACTTCTGTTAATGGAATGTACTCGTTCTCCATCAGGCCTTGTTCCGTTGCTGATGAGGAACTGTGATCCCCTGTAGGGTGAGAGGCATTCTGATTTTGAGTATTCTCTGCCTTTTTAGGCTGCTTTCTTCCCTTCATTATAAATTTATCCATCTGTTGTCTTTGTAATTACTGACTTTCTAATTATGTCTCTGAGTGGATGTCCAACTTGATTCCCAGCTCCAAAATCTGAGCAATCCACTGCACCGGCCAAAACAGTGGTATTAAGATTGATAGTACTTTTCTGCCCGGGAATCTCTGGTCTGGCTCCCTTCTTGAGTCCGTCCTTCAATCAGCTGAATAGGTGACTCTGACTTCCTGGAGCTCCAAACATCGGCCAAAAGGGGACCCAGTCCCACTTACTCTGCACCAAGAACCGCCGCGCTGAGGCGCCAGCAAAACTGCCGCGCCGGCCACAAGAGTCACACTGGCGACCTGTGGGGCTCCTCCACTGGGAATCTCCTGGTCCGTGAGCAACAAAAATTCGTCTGAAAGTCTGGCGTCCTCTCGTTCTCTGTGCTTTCACTGGGAGCTACAATCCTGAGCTGCTAGTGATCAGCCATCTTGGATCTCTCTCCTATATATATAACTACAAAATGAGGCAATTTTTGTTAATTTTTCTGCCTTGATTACTCTTTACGTGAATAGTAGGTAAATCTTTATATAAAATCACAATTATATTGAATAGTAATTCATTCAACTCAAAATCTTCTTAGGAATTAGAAAATTTAAGTCCTTTTACCAAAGGGTTTGACTTTTAACTTCATTAAATGTTGCAAACAGTATCAAATCCTTGGTAAGGCCACATTTAATCATTGGCACTCCAGGATTTTGAGCTATAATTGTAGTGATCACTAATATGCAATTTCTAAGCTGGCAGTCATAATGACTAAAACCTCTCATAAATAGATTTTTAAATACTTCCTTCAAAGCCAGTTAGCTAATTCTAAGTTACTAAGCTGTTGAACGATTTCTTCTTTGGAAGATTTTTCTGATAAGTTCCAAAGTATTTCTGATGAACTAAGTAAAAGCTGTCCAGAGAAATCTGGGTCACTGAGGTGAGCACAGACGCCATTGGCTGCTTGTGTGGCCAATAGCATTGTAGTACAATTAACTTCAGAAGTCGAGAGATGCTGCAGAATTTTAAGTACCTAAAGTTTCCCAACAAGTTGATTTTCAAGCAAGGTCATTGACTGGACCATTGTTTTGCCAATCCTCCTACTTCAGCCATTTGAATCTTGTATGATGAACTCGCTTGCTGGTAACCTGGAATATGCTTCTTTGGCGGTTCTGCATGATAAAAGTCAACAATATACTTACAATTTTGTATCCTCAATTAAGAACTTGGTATTTTCATTAAGTCACCCAGAGCTCAATTTAATTAGCAGTATCTTGAGCATAAGTTATTTCATCCGATACGTTCTTTTTCAAAAATGGCAAGCCACACTATTTTGTGATATCATAGGCAGATTCTATAAAACTTGGCTGGTTTTTGCTTATACGGCACACGGATTCAGAATTTTAAATATCTGTATTAAATCTCTTAAGGGAAGTTCATTCCGATAACACTGTACCAGTTTCTTGACAGATTTCAGTTGTTTTTCTTCTAAGCCATCTTTATCAGTCTCTTTAAAAAGTTGGATGACACAGTTAAGGTCCATAGGCTTGAAAACACCAGTTCTGCATGGCAAGGGAGGCCTCAGGAAACAGAATCATGATGGAAGGCAGAGGGGAAGTAAAGGCCTTCTTCATGGTGGCAGGAAAGAGATAGCGTATTGCCATGTATTTTAACACCACTTATTTCCCTGCCTTTTTTCCTCTCAATATCATGGATTAAATAGTGTGTTTTAAATGAGTGTGAGGCTCATTTGGACTCTATTCCATCCCTTTAGCCAGTTCTTTCCATTTTTAATCCAAGTATCTTGAAGATTGAATGATGACCACCTTGTTATATATTTTATTATGTTTGGAAGCTTTTTTGCTATTGCCTGATCCTCCCAACAAATAGCCTTTTGACAGAATTGACTTTGTTTCTTTAATTTTAACTTAAAATTAGACTTACAATTAACTTCAACTGTTTTTATGAAATATTTAAGGCATACAAATACTGCGTCTTTTCTCTAAATGACTGCTAATACAATTTTACCAAGTTCTATTAAAGTATCCTGTTGTACATAAAGTGGCATTGTTTTCCAACACGTGTTAACTTAGAGTGGGTTTTATTTTCTTTCACTTTCTGTGGTCAAAGGCAAATTTGTCTTAGTCAGTGTGAGCTGTTAAAATACTGTAGACTGGGTGGCTTAAACAACAGAGACTTATTTCTCACCGATCTGAAGGCTGGGAAGTCCCTGATCTGGGAGCCAGCAGACCTGGTGTCTGGAGAGGACCTTCTCATGGTGTCCTCACAGGGCAGAAAGCAAAGAGAAAGAGCAAGCGCTCTCCAGTCTCTTCTTTTCTCCTTTTTTTTAAAGACAGAATCTTGCTCTGTGCCCCAGGCTGGAGTGCAGTGGCACGATCTTGGCTCACTGCAACCTCTGCCTCTGAGGTTCAAGTGATTCTCCTGCCTCAGCCTCCAGAGTAGCTGGGACTACAGGTGCTCACCACCACACCCAGCTAATTTTTTATTTTTATTAGAGACGGGGTTTCATCATGTTGCCCAGGCTGGTTTTGAACTCCTGACCTCAAGTGATCCTGCCACCTTTACCTCCCAAAGTGTTGGGATTACAGACATGAGCCACTGTGCCCGGCCTCCAGCCTCTTCTTATGAGGCAGTAATCCCATCATGTGGGCTCTACTTTCATGACCTAATCACTTCCCAAAGGCCCCACCTCCAAATGCCATCACCCTGGGTATTTAGGCTTCACCAGGTGAATTGGTGGGGGAGATGGGACACAAACATTCAGTCCATGGCAGGTTTTTAATCTCAATTTACTAATGCCTCTTTTATTTCTCCTGTTAGAATGTGATAATGCTGTTTTTTAAACTATCCTTTAGCTGACTGGGGTGACACACGCCTGCAGTCCCAGCTACTCAGAAGGCTAAGGCAGAAGGATCACTTGAACTAGGAGTTTGAATCCAGCCTGGGCAATATAGAAAGACCCTGAAAAAAAAAAAGAAGAAAGAAAGAAAGAGAAAGAGAAAGAAAAAAAAGAAAGAGAAAGGGAAAGGGAAGGAAAGGAACGGAAGGGAATGGAATGGAACGGAAAGGAAAGGAAAAGAAAAGAAAGAAAAGAAAAGAGGCCAGGGATGGTGGCTCATGCCTGTAATCCCAGCACTTTGGCAGGCTGAGGTGGGTGGATCACCTGAGGTCAGGAGTTCGAGACCAGCCTGACCAATATGGAGAAACCCCATCTCTACTAAAAATACAAAATTAGCCAGGCATGGTGGTGCATGCCTGTAATCTCAGCTACTGCGGAGGCTGAGACAGAAGAATTGCTTGAACCGGGACGTGGAGGTTGCAGTGAGCCGAGATCACCCCATTGCACTCCAGCCTGGGCAACAAGAGCAAAACTCCATTTAAAAAAAAAAAAAAAAAGAGAAAGAGAGAGAGAGAGGGAGGGAAGGAGGGAGGGAAAAGAAAAGAAGCGCTTAGGGAGGCCAAGGCAGGCAGATCACTTGAGGTCAGGAGTTCGAGACCAGCCTGGCCAACATGGTGAAACCCTGTCTCTACTGAAAATGCAAAAATTAGCTAGGCATGGTGATGCATGCCTGTACTGGGAGGCTACTCGGGAGGCTGAGGCATGAGAATCGCTTGAACCCAGGAGGTGGAGGTTGCAGTGAGCTGAGATCATGCCATTGCATTCCAGCCTGGGCAACAGAGCAAGACTCCATCTCAAGAAAAAAGAAAGAGAGAGAGAGACAGAAACAGAGACAGAGACAGAGAGAAAAATACAGACGTATCTTCTTAGGCCCCCAGGACCTCTTCAAAAGGTCTGTCTTTTCTTTTCTTATTTCTACCATACTAGATACTACCTCTGTTATGTCAGAATGTGCCCTATTTGCATGGATTTGTCTAAAGTCATGGGACTCCGAGTTACATTTCTCGTATTTCACAGAGACACAATCAGAGCACATGCTGGTCCTTCGCCTCTCTTCCTTTCTTCCGTGTGCTCCATAGCTACCTGTTCTCTTCCTTGTTTGTAGGAAGATCTCTGTTGTGTGGTGTGGAAGTTTGTGCCAGCGTGTCTATTTATTATGCTCTCTGTGAGCAGCTAGAATGCCTCTGGGTCTTCCTCTCAATTGTTTAAAAACTATTTAAGGAAGTGGGAAGAAGCTTGCAAACCCTAACCTTTTTGGGGGTTTTATGTTGAGGGGAAAAGTTGGCATCTGCAGTGAGGATTATTTTATTTTCATCGGAATAAATGAGCAGTAATAACTTGGCTGACTTGCAGGGCTCATTGTGATGCCAAAGGACACCGTAAGGTGAATATCTGAATTGGAGGAGGAAGAGGAGCATCCTCTGAACCAGGTGTGGCAGGAGGTGACATCAGGGAGGGTTAGGCTGCGCAAACTCAGGGACACAAGGAGCTGCTGCAGTCAGGGAAGAACGAGGTCTGAATGAAGCTGGGGGGACTGTGTCTGCGTCCGGTGTTCCCAGAGGTGTCTCCAGCAGGCAGGGACGAGGGGTGGTGCCCGGTTTACACCATTCTGCTTGGAGTCTGGAGCAGTGGGGAAAACTCCCTGTCTTCTCTCCCTTTAGGGGACTGTTCTATGGAAACAACCTGCCAATCCAGCTCAAGGCACAGGACATAGCCCAGATACCCATGAGACCCTCTCCGTGGGGACCCTAATGCACCTACCATGAACAAGGAGACCGAGTAGGTGATTTTTCTCTCCCCTTACCTCCTCTTTTCCCCTCCTACCTACTTCTTCACTCTTCTCCTACTGTCAAAACTAGCCCCTACCCAAATCCACCTTACTGGGCTGCTCCCAACACAACAAACCTGCCCTTGACCATCATCGGCATGAGAATGTGATGATCAGACACAGAAAATCAGGAAGAGTTTTGAGACAGTGTCTAATCTACCCATTTTATAGATGGCATGACTGAGGCTTATATAGGAAACTTGCTCAAGGTCACACTCTGAGTGTATCAGCTGGGATAGGCCAGGTTACACTGCCGTACACGTACCCTCCAAAGTCCCAGTGACTCATGCAACAAAATTTGATTTCCTGCTCTTGCTTCTTCTCCGATGTGAATTGACTGGGATCGCTCTTCCACATCATCCCCTCTCTCAGACTCAGGCTAACGGGGTAGCCGTGGTTTGCAATATTTCTAGCCCCTGTAGTAGAAGAAAAGGAAAAATACTGAGAATCACACCTCGGTTCTTAAAACATCTACACAGGCATGACATGAGTCATTTTTTGCATATTTAATTGACCAAAGCAAGTTTCATGGCTATGCCCAATTTCAAGGAGGCAGAGAAGTGTAATCCCACCAAAGGCCTAGAAAGAGGAGGAAGAGTATCTGTGAACAGCCCTAATGCCTACTACAGGGAATTAGTAACA
Source organism: Aotus nancymaae (assembly GCF_030222135.1). NCBI lineage: Eukaryota > Metazoa > Chordata > Mammalia > Primates > Aotidae > Aotus > Aotus nancymaae. The sequence continues at coordinate 12,229,353 of NW_026988443.1, forward strand.
GAGCTGGGCCATGGATCTTTCAACTATCGTCCTCTCTTTCCAAGATTATTCCCCATGGGAATCTCAATGACTGATAATGACGCCATGTGCTTTTTCTCCCGAGGATGGTTAACCTTACAGGGATTTGTGTCTTATCCTAAGGGGATAGAACACTAACGATGGAAACAAAGGTACTATGTTAGACTGGCTGGAGGAGAAATTTGAGGATGAGAAACATTCCAGAAATCACACCATCCAGGTACCATTTACTTCCATCTGGCACCAAGCTTCCCTGGACGATTTCTTGATGGGCAGCATGGATGCCGGACACCATAGCCTGGAAAAGAAGCTATGCCCTAGGCTATGGCCATATCCTTTTGCCAAGATCACACAAAATCCAGGGACTTAGCCTTGTGTGGTAACATCCAGGCCTCCAAGGCTTTGGAAATTTACTGGCCTGGGAAGTAGGAAATCTCAGTTCTGATCCTGGCTCTGTCATGGACTTGCTGTGTGACCATGGACACACCCTTTGCCCGTCCTTGGCCATGGTCCTTCCATCTGTTCAATAGAGATGGTGACCCCTGCCTGAGGGTCATAGATGTGAGCATGTTTCATAAAGTCTAAGACTCTGCCTAAGTAAGGACCTACTGCTCTTAGCCCAGTTGAGGAGAGATGACCAGCGGGGCTGACGGCACATCCCAGTCGACCTCTGCTGCATGCCCAGGTAGCAGCTGGGCTCTAAACCCCAGGACGCACAGTACCAGCCTCATCCTCTGGGAATAGGGGAGGCTGGCTTCTGGGTGGACCTCCTACTCTTTTCAGAGTTAGAGGTGGACTCTCTGGAGTTGTGAGGATAAAACAAGTCATATAAAGCACTTAGAACAGTGCCTAATACACAGTGAGTGCTTTCCAGGTGTGTACTTCTCTGAGGAAGTAAATAGTACCGGAAAGCACATCTGGAAATGGGATAGCGTATTCCACCGGATGATGGACCGCCTTTAGCTGACCAATTGCCAACGGTTGCACATTTAGGTTGTTTCCAATTTTTAATGATTATAAATAACCTTGCAGTGAACATCTTTGGGATTGAATCTTGTATGTATGTTCACGATTGTTTCCTAAGATTGGAGTACTAGAAATGGAATTACTGAATCAAAGGAACTGCACATTATTTAGGCTTTTGCTGTGTAAATGCCCCTTGCCCTCTATCAGTACTTCTACTTCTGTTTAAGAGCTCAAGTTCGTCTGAGTGCGGTGGCTCACACCTGTAATCCCAGCACTTTGGGAGGCCAAGGCGGGCAGATCACCCTGAGGTCAGGAGTTTGAGCCCAGCCTGGCCAACATGGCGAAACCGAAATTACAAAACTTAGGCAGGCATGGTGGCATGTGCCTGTAATCCCAGCTACTTGGGAGCTGAGGCAGGAGAATCGTTTGAACCCAGGAGGTGGAGGCTGCAATGAGCCAAGATTGTACCACTGCACTCCAGCAAGACAGAGCAAGACTCTGTCTCAAAAAAAAAAAAAAAAAAAAAAGGAATTCCAGTTCAAAAGGGGAGAATTTGCTTAGCAAGGGAGGTGATGATCTGTATTAACTAGGATTAGAGTTCACTGTGATAGCAGAAAGCACTGAACAACAGTGGTTTAACCAGAATGGAAGAGTATTTCTCTGCCATGAAATAGAAGTCCAAAGTCAGTGAGTACAGGGCAAATTGGCAGCTTTGCCCTCTACCTTCCTCAGTGTGGCTTCTACCTCATGATTCAATATGGCTGTCCAAGATCCAGCCATCCCATCAATATTCCAGCCAACAGGAAAGAGCAAAGAAGAATAGATAACACTTCCACTTACATTCCATTGGCCAAATTATATGGCTACATATAACTGCAAGGGAGACTGGGAGACAATCATCTATTCTAGATGACCAGAGAATGTACAGTAGTTCTAGTACTGAGGAAGAAGGGAAGAACAGATTTGGGGAGACAACTAGTTGCCTCTGCCATGAGGTTAGCTCATACTCTAATGGTTCCTGAAAACAAAAATGAGTAAAGCATCCTCAGGAGACTGTCCACAGGGCATAATCTAGACCATTCCAGAGAGCCAGGATGCAGGTACAAACAGGGAGGCGGTTCAGAAGAAATAGACTGATCTCTGGAACTGATCCCTGGGCAGAGACATCAAGACTCCATGGAGAGCCCACTTCCCTGCCTGTTTTCTGCTGTTCAGATGTAGGGAGTGGTTCTTGACTATTTGGCTTCCCCAGAAGCTCCCCTATCCCCCAACTTACCTTCAGCAGATCACCCTCCTCCTAGTTCACCTGTCCCCAACTCACCTGCCCTCAGGTCACCTGTCCCTCCAACTCACCTGTTCTCCATCTCATCTTCCTCCCAGCTCTCCCGTCCCCCAAATCACCAGCTCCTGATTCACTTGTCCTCCAGCTTACCTGTTCCCCAGCTCATCTTCCCCCCAGTTCCCCTGTCCCCCAGCTCACCTGCCTGCACTCAGTTCACCTGTCCCCCAGCTCATCTTTCTCCTAGCTCTCCTGTCCCCTAGCTCACCTGTGCCCCAGCTCTCCTATCCCCCAACTTCCCTGACCCCCAGCTCACCTCCCTCTTAGTTCCTCTGTCCCCCGCTCATCTGTCCCCAGTTTACCTGTCCCCCTTAGCTCACCTAACTGCCCTGTCCCTGCAGAGCTGGCTCCTCATGGACCCCATTGGCCTCCAGCTGGGCACCAAGAACCTGTGGAGCTCGCTGGTGAGGCTGCTCAGCAAAGACACAGAATGGCTGAACTCCAAGATGAAGTTCTTCCTCCCCAACACAGACCTGGATTCCAGGAATGAGGCCTCAGATCCTGAACAGAGAATCATCCTGCAACTCAGAAAACTGTATGTCGAAGGTCTGGCCACCTGGCAGTCTTTCATCCACTGTGTGTGCATGGAGCTGGTGGTGCCTCTGGACCTGGAGGTGCTGCTGCTGAGTACTTGGGGCTGTGAGGACGGTAAGGGCAGGTGTGAGAGATGCAAAGCAGCTGGGCCAGTGCCCATGCCATGGGGAGCTGTGGGTGGGGGTGCCAGGGACCCACCTGAGTCACAGAGAGGGTGCAGCCAAGCCAGGATCTCAATTCTGCATTTCTGGGAGCTTCCCAAAAAAATTCCCTAATGCCCCCAAATCTGCTGGGGCCTGGAGGACCCCTCCTTCCTCCTGGCTTCACTCGAATTGCTCAGGGAGATAGAATGCAAGAACAGAAAGGACTCAGGGACCGCTTCCAGCCACAAAATCCCACATAGCCCAGAATGCCCAAGAGATTGCTTTTCCTTTCCTTTTTTGGTTGGTTGTTTTTTATTGTTGTTCTTGTTGGATTTTTGTTTGTGTTTGTGTTTGTTTGTTTTTGAGACAAGCTCTGTTGCCTAGGCTGGAGTGCAGCAGTACAATCATAGCTCACTACAGCATCTAACTCCTGGACTCAGGCAATCCTCCCACTTCAGCCTCCCAAGTAGCTGGGACTACAATGGAACTATGAGTGCATACCACCCACATTAGGCTAATTTTTAATTTTTTTTTTTTTTTTTAAGATAGGGTTTCACCATATTGGTCAGGCTGGTCTCGAACTCCTGACCTCAGGTAATCCACCCACCTCAGTCTCCCAAAGTGCTGGGATTACAGGCGTGAGCCACCGCGCCCGGCTAATTTTTAATTTTTATCTAGAGACAGGACATCACTATGCTGCCCAGGCTGGTCTTGAACTCCTGGCCTTAAGTGATCCTCCTCTCTTGGCCTCCCAAGTGCCGAGATCACAGATGTGAGTCACTGCACCCGGCTAGAGGTTTGTTTGTTAGTTTCAGAAGCAGTCACAGGGAGTGCTTTCTGCCCTCAACTGATAGGTAGTCAGGTTAACTCTGTTCAGTTCCATGGGCACTTCTTGGGCCCCTTCTGTTTGCACAGCACTGAGGGGAAACACAAGGCATTGAGGGGCAACAGCATCCTTGGAGAGAAAATGGGAACTCACTTAAGAACTCTACGTCAAGGCAACTTCCAGGCAGAGTGTGGGAAATGCGGGGGGCGGGGTGGGGGGGGGGGACACGTGCACACATATTCAGATACACACAGTGCATATACATGTGGGCATATGCATAAACCCATATACACATGCATGCAAGTGTGCACACATGCATAGCACATGCACACCTGTGCACACACATGCATATACACACATTTCTGCCCACCACTGCCTTCAAAGCTCACCACCACCTTTTCTCCACAACAGATAACTGAGTGTTCATTTTATTTCTCCTTTGCTGGGTACCCACCCTGTGGGATGAGCCTGAGTCAAGTACAAGGCCAGAGCTGGTCCCCAGCATCCCATGACAGCCCCATAGCACATTATACTCTCCCCTCTCTTGCAGGGCTCACCAGCCAGCTGGGAGCTGAAGAGAAAAGCCGACGTGAATCTCAGCTCCATCATGGTGAGGACTGGAGTTGCAGGGGCAGGAAGGGTGTGGTGAGCACTGTTAAGTCCCCACCTCCAAGCTGGAGGAGGCTGGTGGTGGCTGGTCACAGCCATTTCTCATAGGCCATGCTCCTCATTGTCCTTGACCCATTTGCAAGTGTGTCAAGCCCCTAACTGTGTCTCCCAGCCCCATCTCCTCCTGCTGTGACTTTCAAGGCTTTAGCTTATCCCATTACCAATTCTCAAGGGTCTAACCTGAGCCCCTCAGGAAGCCTGTTCTCACTCTCCTGCCCCAACCCTCATGGATTCATCTCTCAGACCCAAAGTGTCAGGCTTCACAGGGAAACTCTAACCACCCCCTCCCCATTTGTACACCTTGGACTTGACACTCACCCACAGCTGCTGTCTTCACTCACGGAGCCTTTGACTGATTTTCTGAAGGAGCTCAGAAGGTCCAGTGATTACCGACCACCTACTGATTCATGGGTCACACTTTAGTCTCAGCACCTGGATTTCTATAGAGGCACTGACTTTAATTATCACTGCATGGCACTAATGCTAATGGAAAACCCACCCTGCCATCCCAGCTCCCCAGTGAATCAAAACTACCCAAGTCCCTGGTTCAACAGGCCCACCTTACTGAGCTGGAATCATTGTCTCATGGCTATGACCAGATCTGATTGATATTTGGCCAGTGAGTCCCTTTTTAGTGTAGAATTTATTAAGATATTGAAGTACTCTTGAACTGGGCCCAGCTCCCTGCTCCAGGCTATTCTGACTGGTCACTAGTGCTTAGCTGTAGGAAAACCCTCCTTGATTTCTTAAACTTATTCCCTGAGTCCGCTTTCCTTTCTCCCTCCCCTCCTTTGTCAGTCCCCTTCCTTCTTGTTTTCCTTCTTCCTTTTTCAAACTCTTCCAGAAAGGTATTAGAGTGATTCTTGAAAATCCATGCAATGAGACAAGACTCAGCCATTTCTCATAGGCCATGCTCCTCACCTGTCCCTGATCCATTTGCAAGACTCCCTATTAAGGGAAGTGAGGAAGTGTGGGTGATAAGAAATTGGGATGATAAGGCACTAATACAGGAGGGAGGTTGCAGGCCTGGCCAAACTCACTGGAAACTTGACTTTTATGACCAGTGGTGGCTTCTATAGAGCTTGATCCTTCCCTGATGGACAGACAGGCACTTAGTACTTGGGGCTGAGTGATTCTGGGGGCTGCTGGCTGTCAGCCCTGCTCCCTGCATCCTGGATTGTGAGATTGCCAGGCCCAGAACATTCACCTTCCAATGGGGAGCCTAGAAGTCCCCTCTGCAAATAGAAGCTGCGTCAACATGACACAGCCTCTGCCTGCTGCCTGCATTTCCAGTACCTGCATGTGGGTGTACTTGACTGTCTGTGGACTGGAGCTCCCCAAAGTTCTGGGTAGCCCCTCAGCTCAGATCCCCAGACCCTGCTCCTCCACCACTTCCTTTGCTCTTTCAGGCCTCAAGCGCCCCCATCAGAGCTGTGGGTCCTCACCCTGCCGGAAGCAGTGCAGGAAGCAGCAGCTAGGTGGGTACCAGTGTGGGGAGGAAGCTGAACAGAGAGATGGGGTTGCCTGGGGGCCAGGACTTGGACCCTGTACCCTGTCCCCAGCCAACAGCCTCCAGAGGCCCAGTGACTCTCATCTCACAAGCTTCCAGGAGAGAAGGACTGGAGGTCCTGCACAGGCAGAGGCCGGGTCGGCAGTGAAGGGTCTCCCCCATTTGGCTGCATGGGGCTTCCCTAGAGACGGCTCTGCTGAAGGAGCTGGAAGCACCATACAGGTCTCAGCTTCACCATCCGGGCTCTTCCAGGGACACCCTATGTCCTCAGTGTTGAAGGATACCCTGGGAGACCAGTTTGGGCATGAGTGGGGATGGGGAGGGGTGGGGAGGCCTGGGAGAAGCACCCAAGGCAGAGGCCCTGCGGGCCCATGGGGAGACATGGAGCTGCTTGGGGCAGGCCAGGCCAGTGAGAGAAGAGAGGAGACTTCTCTCATTCTTCACCAGTTCTCAGAATGGTCCTCCTTCTCCACCAGTTGTCCTGCTAACTGGAGCCCTCTCTGCCCCCCACTGCCACCAACCATGGCTATAACCAGGGGGTTCACATCCACTCAGAATAGGCCACTACCTTGGCCTCCCCCCCTAAACGGGCTGTTCCCACAAAAGTAGCCCCAGCCCTTTCCCTGGGTCACCTGAGACCTCTCAATGACCCAGGAATTAAAAGGTTAGTGTCTGGCCAGGCACAGTGGCTCACACCTGTAATCCCAGCACTTTGGGAGGCCGAGGTGGGCGGATCACCTGCGGTCAGGAGTTTGAGACCAGCCTGACCAACATGGAGAAACCCCATCTCTAATAAAAATACAAAATTAGTTGGGCATGTTGGCATATTCCTGTAATCCCAGCTACTTGTGAGGCTGAGGCAAGAGAATCGCTTGAACCCAGGAGGCGGAGGTTGCGGTGAGCCGAGATCATACCATTGCACTCCAGCCTGGGTAACAAGAGCAAAACTCTGTCTCAGAAAATAAATAAATAAATACATACATACATACATACATACATGGTTAATATCTGGCACCGTAGGGGCCCAGCTCCCACAGTTCTGATTGGTAGTGCCTAGGCCCACAGGTTGTTAGAACTCACCCTTGGGCATTGTGGAACTGAAATATTGGGAAGGAGCACTGGGGACCCAGATATCACAGGAAGAGGTTGTTTCAATAAGATGTTGCAAAGGGGCCAGGCATGGTGGCTCACACCTGTAATCCCAGCACTTTAGCAGGCTGAGGCAGGTGGATCACTTGAGCCCAGGAGTTCGCTACCAGCCTGGCCAACATGACCAAACCTTGTCTGCACTAAAAATACAAAAATTAGCCTGGGTGTGGCGGTATGCACTTGCAGTCCCAGCTGCTCAGGAGGCTGGGGCAGAAGGCTCACTTGAGACCAGGAGTTTGAGGCTGCAGTGAGCTAGGATCGTGCCATTGCACTCCAGCCTGGGCAACGGTATGAGACTCTGTCTCTGGGGAAAAAAAGAAAAAAAAATATGTTGCAAAGGAGGTGCCCTATTTCCCTCTCCACATCTTACTGAACTCTTACACCATGTGTACTATTGCAGAATGGATAGAACCATGACCCACACTTCCCCATTCCCACCTGCCTGTTTAAATAGCTACCGAAGAGCCTGTGCTTCTTTAGAACTGATTCCTTCTGGAAGTCTGGGTGGCACAGAACTCCCTATGGTGCTCTTGATACCCTCACCCTCACCCCCCAGACATACACAGCTGGGGCTAGAGGCTACCAACAGCCCAATACTGGGCCAAGAGGACATGAGCAGAGGGCCAAGGGGTCCTGTCCTCATGCCATGTCCCTGCCCCTTGCAGAGTTGGCCAAGAAGTACCTGCAGCTCCTGCGGACCTCTGCCCTGCAGCGCTATGGGAGCCGAATCCCTGGGTCAGGGCAGCCCCACGCCTTCCGCCAGGCCTATGTCCCTCCAATCCTGCGCCGGGCCACAGCGACCTTAGACACTCAGGGGGGAGTCATTATGGGGAACCCCAGGGTGGAAGATGGCACTGACGTGAGCATCTCAGACCTCTTCAACACCAGGACTAACAAGGGCCCGAAGGTGACCATACTCTTGGGGAAGGCTGGCATGGGCAAGACCACGCTGGCCCACCGCCTCTGCCAGAAGTGGGCAGAGGGCCATCTGGACTGTTTCCAGGCCCTGTTCCTTTTTGAATTCCGCCAGCTCAATCTGATCACAAGGTTCCTGACGCTGCCCCAGCTCCTTTTTGATCTGTGCCTGAGCCCTGAGTCAGACCCCGATGCTGTCTTCCAGTACCTGAAGGAGAATGCTGACCAAGTCCTGCTGATTTTTGATGGGCTAGATGAGGCCCTTCAGCCCTGCTCCAGCATGGATCCTGAGGATCCTGATGGTCCAGGCCCTGTTCTCACCCTCTTCTCCGGTCTCTGCCATGGGACCCTCCTGCCTGGCTGCTGGGTGTTGGCCACCTCCCGTCCAGGGAAGCTGCCTGCCTGCCTGCCCACAGAGGCAGCTGTGGTCCACATGTTGGGCTTTGATGGACCTCGGGTGGAGGAATATGTAAATTGCTTCTTCAGCACCCAGCCATCGCGGGAGGGGGCCCTGGGGGAGTTACAGACAAATGGACGTCTTCGGAGCCTATGTGCGGTGCCTGCACTGTGCCAAGTTGCCTGCCTCTGCCTCCACCATCTGCTCCCTGACCATGCCCCAGGCCAGTCTGCAGCCCTCCTGTCCACCATGACTCAACTCTATATGCAGATGGTGATGGCCCTCAGCCCCCGTGGGCACTTGCCCACCACGTCCCTGTTGGGCCTGGGGGAGGTGGCCCTGAGGAACCTGGAGACAGGGAAGGTTACCTTCTATGCAAGAGACATCCCTCCACCCCTGATGGCCTTTGGGGCCACCCACAGTCTGCTGACCTCCTTCTGGATCTGCACAGACCCTGGGCACCAGCAGACAGGCTATGCTTTCACCCACTTCAGCCTGCAGGAGTTTTTAGCTGCCCTGCACCTGATGGCCAGCCCCAAGGTGGACGAAGACTTACTCACCCAGCATGTTACCCTCAATTCCCGCTGGGTACTGCGGACTGGACCGAAAGCTAAACCGGACCTCTCAGACCACCTCCCTACCTTCCTGGCAGGCCTGGCATCCTGCACCTGCCGTCCCTTCCTTAGCCACCTGGCACAGCGTGGTGAGGACTGGGTGGGCACCAAGCAGGCTGTTGTCATGCAGGCATTGAAGAAGTTGGCCACCCGCAAGCTCACAGGGCCAAAGGTGGTAGAGCTGTTACACTGTGTGGATGAGACACAGGAGCCTGAGCTGGCCAGTCTCACTGCACAAAGCCTGCCCTGTCAACTGCCCTTCCATAATTTCCCACTGACCTACACTGACCTGGCTGTCCTGACCAACATCCTAGAGCATAGGGAGGCCCCCATCCACCTGGATTTTGAGGGCTGTACCCTGGAGCCCCACTGCCCTGAGGCTCTGGTAGGCTGTGGGCAGATAGAGAATCTCAGGTGAGTAAGAGCAGAGGAGAACCGGGGAGGGGATTGGGCTTTTGGGAGAGCAAAGGTCAACCGGTCTAGCAGACCTCTGCCAAGGGTACTGGATAAGAACCTTGGATACTAGAACAGAATGGCCTGCAATGCAAGAGAGGAAGCTCCATGCCTTGACAGGACCTCTGGAGCCCAAATGGATCCTCCTCTTGTCTGTGGTTTCTGGACCCTCAGTCTCTCTCTGTCAATCATGGGCTGAAGCCTCAGATCCAGGCTGTGTTGACAGAGGCTATTGGACTTTGGGCATGTGTATGCAGCACACACATGCACACTGTCTAGGCCAAAGTTTCTTCATTCCTAAAATGAATCTGTGACAATAGCTGACTCACATGGTCATTGAGAGAATGAGATGGGATAATGTATGAAAAACACTCTGTAGCACTGTGCCTGGCACAGAGCAAAGGCTCAGTGTGCATATTAGCTAGAGAAAAGGCTAGGCTGCAGTAACAGAGGAACCTCCTCCCCAAATATAGTAGCTTAAATAATGTAGAATTTTATTTCTCTCTCATGGAAGAGTTGGAGGTAAGTGGTCCAGGTCAGTGGAATGGCTCAGCTCCACACAGGTGTGCAGGGATCCAGGTCCCTCCCATTTTGCTCCATCATCCCCTTGGGCATCCTGTCTGCACAGTCAAAGCTGGGTCATGGGCATATTTGTGCTCTGTCTTGGGAACAGGGAAAGAGCATGGAGGAACATGCCAATTCATTAATGTTCAGTCCTGGAACTAGGACACATCCCTTCCACTCACATTCCATTGGTGAGAACATAGTCACCTGGCCACACTGAGCTGCAAGGGAGGCTGAGAAATGTGATCTCTGGCTGGGAAACCATGTTTCTCGTGATAGCTCAATTGCTGTAGATGAAGTGGAGAATGGGTTTTGGTGGACCATTAGAAGTATCTGCCATAATATGTATTTGTTACTGCTACTGTATTAATCCTCATCTGTCCAAGGGGGTGGCGATGACTTCTCAGCCCTGCCCAGCAGTGATCCTCTGAACTTTGCTTCTTCTCATACAGCTTTAAGAGCAGGAAATGTGGGGATGCCTTTGCAGAAGCCCTCTCCAGGAGCTTGCCGACAATGGGGAGGCTGAAGATGCTGGGGTGAGGCAGGCCTTGGAGCTGAGAAGGGTATTCAGCTGGGGATGCCTGGGACTCTCCTCCCTCTCCTTAATCCTAAACAAGGCAGATTCCTGGCCTCATCCTTTCCCCCTCCCCATTCCTCCCCACCATCTTTGCTTACTCTGTAGGTTAGTGGGAAGTAAGATCACTGCCCGAGGCATCAGCCACCTGGTGAAAGCTTTGCCCCTCTGTCCACAGCTGGAAGAAGTTAGGTGAGTGATCTTCAGGAGGGCTCACTGGCTGGGGAGATGAGTCACTGCCCAGGTCCCAGAGCCCCACTGGGGCCTGCCTGGGGCCTGCATGTTCTATCAGAGTCTGACCAGTAGTTTTTCAATGAGATTCAAAGAGGGAAGGCATCAGTCCAAGTACTCAGTAGGGCTGAGTCCAAACACAAGGTTCCCAGAGTTCCTAGAGCAAGGCTTCCATCATCTAATATTCTGGATCATCTTGGAGGAGCATGAGTGTTAAGGCTCCCTCCCTCTTTCCGTAATCCCAGGAGAAAGGATGGCAGTGTGTAGGCAGGGGTCAGGCACTGTGGGTACACATAACTACATGAAGCGCACACACACCTTCACATTTGTGCACACATGTCTATACTTGCACAGTTGCACAGAAGTGCACAGGCCTATGCAAGAACATGCCCACTCACAGGTGTGCACTTGCATGCAGCACACACATGCACACTTAGATGCATGTACACATTCAGATGCCAGCACACTCTAACTAATTAAGCTCATATGCACAAATATACTCCTGCCCTGTGTCTGGGACTGAGTGCCATGGGGAGGAATGGGACCAGAGACCCTCCTCACTGGCAGGACACTGCTAGTTTATATGGCACTTTTATAACATTTAGAGAAAGTACCCCTTCATCCATACAGATGCAGCCTGGCACTAAGGTTCAGGACTTGCTGAGTGAAGATAACAAGTTGGACCACAGTCCCTCTTGTCCCCTTAGCTAGGTATCTGTGAACAGTGATCAGGCAAAGGTTCGGAAGTATTAAACTTGTTGACACTTTTCTTTCCTGGCTATTGAGGGGGACTTTAATTTTGTCTCCCATCACCCACGAATGTTCTTAATAGCCCTTACTCCCCTCAGCTCATCTGTTCCCCAGCTAGGAACCCAGGCAGGGCTGGCTTGTGGGCACGTGGGGAAAGTGAGGTCAGAGAGGAATGTGCTTTGCTTTGGGCTCTGGGTGAGTCAGGGTCATAGCTGAGGCTGGAAGTGATGTCTCCAGCATCCCAGTCTAGACTTTGCTAATCACCTGGGGGCCTCAGGCACATCCCAGACGTAAGCGCTGGGAGCAGGGTGCTGGGTCTCATCCTTGTACCTCATGAAGAGGCTGTCAGTCTGACTTCTAGATTACTTGAGCCAGCAGGCAAAAACTTTCCCATGGGGACTGAATAAACACCGAAGTGAGACCAGCAGAGGGTCTTTCTTCCTAGCTGTGCCTGCTGGAATCCAGAAAGCAGGCCACCAGCTCTTTCTTGGTCTTATGTCTCCCACATGAGGGTGGCCATTCTGTCACCTGCCAGCTGGGGCTTGCAAGTGCCCCAACCCCAGGGCATTGGGACTGGGCCTTGGTCTCCTTGCAGTTTTCAGGACAACCAGCTCGATGATCAGGTGGTGCTGAACATCGTGGAGGTTCTCCCTTACCTGCCACGGCTCCGGAAGCTTGAGTAAGTGGTCTTTCCACTGCTCCTGTAGCCCAGTCCTCTCTATGCCTGAGTCACCCCACTCCCTTGCAAGGCAAGGAAGGTCGGGGCCCACGGAATAGGGGATTCCACTCCTGACACCTTTGCCACAATCATGCAGCCTGAGCGGCAACAGCATCTGTGTGACAACCCTACTCTGCTTGACAAAGGTGGCAGTCACGTGTCCTACAATCAGCATGCTGCAGGCCAGGTGAGCTGAAGGAAGGGGATCTTGGCCTTCAGGGCCTTGAGAAAAGGGGAGGGGAAAGTGGGATGGGAAATGGAGGAGGCCCCTCGTCTGCAAGATCAATCTTTGTGTGCCCTACTGTTTTACTCACAATTCTACCTTCACAACTCTACCTTCAGAACCTCGTTCAGGCTTGGCACCTGGTACTTGAGATACATTGCATTAATGGATGAATGAAAAGATGGATGGATGGATAGATGGATGGATGATTGGATTGATGGATTGATGGATAAATAGGTGGCTGAAAACATGGGGTGGATGAAAAGATGGATGGATGGATGGATAGCTGAAAAGATGGATAGGTGGATGAAAAGATGGATGGGTGGATGAAAAGATGGATGGATGGATGGCTGAAAAGATGGATAGACGGATGGCTGAAAAGATGGGTAGATGAAAAGATGGATGGATGGATGGATGGTTGGGTGGGTGGGTGGATGAAGGAATAAGTCAACAAGTCTAGGAAACAGGCATAGACGAAGGAATAATTAGCCATGTGTCGCTCTCCATGGTGCTGAACCAATATTGCCAGGTGGGATCATGGGGTGGGTTAGGTGTCATGTTTCTCAATTATAAAAATTTCTATTTAAAAAAAAATTCGAGGGCGGGCTCGGTGGCTCACGCCTGTAATCCCAGCACTTTGGGAGGCCGAGGCGGGTGGATCATGAGGTCAAGAGATCGAGACCATCCTGGTCAACATGGTGAAACCCCATCTCTACTAAAAATACAAAAAATTAGCTGGGCATGGTGGCGCGTGCCTGTAGTCCCAACTACTCAGGAGGCTGAGGCAGGAGAATTGCCTGAACCCAGGAGGCGGAGGTTGCGGTGAGCCGAGATTGTGCCATTGCACTCCAGCCTGGGTAACAAGAGCGAAACTCCGTCTCAAAAAAAAAAAAAAAAAAAAAAATTTGGCCAGGCATGGTGGCTCACACCTATAATTCCAGCACTTTGGGAGACCAAAGCGGGCAGATCACGAGGTCAAGAGATCAAGGCCATCCTGGCTAACGTGGTTAAACCCTGTCTCTACTAAAAATACAAAAATTAACTGGGCATGGTGGTGCACACCTATAGTCCCAGCTACTCGGGCAGTTGAGGCAGGAGAATTGCTTGAACCCGGGAGGCAGAAGTTGCACTAAGCCAAGATTGCGCCACTGCACTCCAGCCTGGCAACAGAGCGAGACTCCATCTAAAAAAAAAAAAATCAGCTGGGCTCAGTGACTCATGCCTGTAATTCAAACACTTTGGAAGGCCAAGACAAGAGGATTACTTGAGCTTAGGCATTTGAGACCAACCTGGGCAACATACTCTCTACAAAAAATGAACAAAATTAGTGGGACGTGGTGGTGCATTCCTGTATTTCCAGCTACTTGGGAGGCTGAAGTGGGAGGATTGCTTGAGCCCTGGAGGTTGAGGCTGTAGTGAGGTATGAACACACCACTGCACTACAGCCTGAGTAACAGAGTGAGATCTCTACCTCAAATTTAAAAAGAAAGGGAAAAAAAACCTCGCAGTATTCTTAATTTTTATTATATTTTTTGTGAAAATTGTTTCTCTGACTTTTTAAAACACTCTTTCAGGATTCATCAAGCAAAGACATAATCAGGATTTTATATGCCTGATTTGAAGCACTTTTGCCAGTTCTGTTATGTTTCTCTGTCAATTGTAAAATCAGCTTTATCTGGATGTTTGGACATTTGGGGCAGAAAAGGGTGTGCCTGTGGGGGGTGATGTGCTGGTTTCCAGTCCCGGGTTCATGGCTTGGTATCTGACCCTGCAGGAAGGCAGACCTCATCTTCTTTCTTTCCCCACCCACGGAGGCAACTGCAGAACTGCAAAGGTAAGAAGCCAAGAGGCGGTGGGTCTGGGCCTATCCTTAGAAGCAACTTGGGTTCAGGCAGTTGAGGGGAAAGGTGACCAAGAGACTAGGAAGAGCTGGAATATGGGGATTCTTCCTGCTACTGCTGCACTGAGGAATGAATTAATGCTTAGGTCGGCAAAGGATTTTTAACTTCCTCTGGCATGTCCAGACCACATCTGGCCCCTGTGGAAGGAAGCATCCCCAGAAGTCTCAGAGGAAGGCAGACCCTTGGGGAGGACACTGTTAGACTGGCATTACTAGATGGTGAAAACTCTGGGAAAACCCTTACAACTGAAAAAAGGAAGAGAGAGCAATTATGGTACCTATGTCTTAGGGTTGTTCTGAGAATTAAATGAGTGACTACACTTAAGGAGTTTAGAGCCCTGCTGGTATGTAGTAGGCACTCAAATGCTGGCCATTCCAGCTGTGCATGGATTCCAGCTTGGCCATCTTGGATGGGCCAAGAAAAGGAAGCTGCCCTTCCCTGAAAGATTATCCCAGCTGTCCTCCCTGACACTTGCTCTCCCTGGCCAAGACTCGAAGACAGATGGATGTATGACCCTGAGCAATCTCTTTCCCTTCTCTGGGTCTCAATTTCCTTGCCTGTATAATGACCTGGAAAGATAGGACCAACGTTGCTGGATGTAGTGGCTCACGTCTGTTATCCTAGTACTTTGGGACGCCAAGGCAGGAGGATCTCTTGTGTCCAAGACTTCAAGACCAGCCTGGGCAACATAGCAAGACGCCATCTTTAAAAAAAAAATTAGCTAGGCATGATGATGCATGCCTGTCGTCCCAGCTACTCAGGATGCTGAGGTTAGGAGGATCACTTGAGCCTGGGAGGTTGAGGCTGCAGTGAGCCATGATCACACCACTGTACCCATCTGGGCGACAGAGCGAGACTCTGTCTCAAAAATGACCCACTAGGACCAATGTCACTTTCCCCTCTAACTGCTTAAAGCTGTGATGCTCAATAGGATAGCCACTAGCCCCATACGACTAGTTAAATTTAAGTAAATTAAAATTTAGTAAATTGTAATTTTCAGTTTATTGGTCACATTAGCTGTACTTCAGCTGCTCAATGGCCATAGGTGGCTACTGGCTCCCATAGCGAATGGCACAGATGCCAGAACATTTCCATCACTGCAGAAAGTTCTATTAGGCAGGCCGGGCCTTGTGGCTTATGTCTGTAACCCCAGCACTTTGAGAGACTGAGTGGGCAGGATCGCTTGAAGCTAGGAGTTCAAGAACAGCCTGGGCAGCAAAGTGAGACCCCCATCTCTATAAAAAAAAAAAAAACAGCTGGGCATTGTGGTTCAGTCCTATAGTACCAATTACTCAGGAGGCTAAGGTGGGAGGATTACTTGAACTCAGGAGCTTGAGCCTGCAGTTAACTAGAATAGACCCACTGCACTCCAGCCTGGGTGACTGAGTGGGACCCTGTCTCTAAAAGAAAAAAAAAAAAAATGATTAGCACTAGGCTAAAAAGTCTGTGAAGCCTGGCTCATAATGTCTTAGCTTCTCTGCATCCCCTAATACTCCCCTGGCCCAGTGGGAGAGAGTCTGTGGTTTACCATAGCCTGGACTCACTGAATACAGCTCATGCTCCTTGCCTTGTGAACCACAGACAGCACATCCACAAGTGGAGACCACAACATCATTGACAATAGCAGCTTCTGTTTACTAGGCTTCGATTTTACACCTATGCTGGGGACTTGGACATACATTGTCTCATTCAATCCTTCAGGAACCTATGTGTTAGATGTTGTCCTCTCATTTAGAAAAGAGAAAAGGGAGCTGACTACAGTGACTTGCCCAAGGCCACCTAGCTACACATGGCAGAGCCAAAACGTGAAGAAAGGTTCCATTTGACCTCAAACCTTTTGCCCCTCCTGCTCCACTGAATCATACCTTGAGCGCCTGCAAGCAATCTTCTTTGTTACGGACTCACTGTGGGTTGTGCTTCAGGGTCTTCAGCCTCTAGAAGCCAAGGAAAGAAGCTTGATCTGCCAGGCCCTGGATGCCTGAGGCCAGGCCAATGTTTGATTTGTTCTTGCCAGAGATCCAGACCTGCAGGAAAGTGATGGCCAGAGGAAAGAGGCTCAGGGCAGAAGCCTGAAGCTCAGGTACCTTGGAGGGATCTATTGCCTTAGGAGAGAGATATGATGTGGGGAAAAGTCTCAGGGGAGGGAGAGCAGGGGCAGGAAGGATAAAGGGAAAAGCAGATAAGGGACAGGGAAAGGATTAGCCAGGTGTGGTGCCCATCCTGGATAGCCCATCCTAGCATGAATAAGGAGCATCTGTCATAATAACAATAGCTACAACTTAATGGACTATATGCTGGGCATTGTGCTAGAAGTTTTATGTCCATTATCTCACTGTAATTCCTTTAGAATCCCTGTGAAGTACACATTATTATTCCCCTTTGAGAGAGGAGGAAACGGAGTCTCAGGTTAAGTTCCTTGCTCAAGATCAGCCAGGTACTAAGAGGTGTGGCCAGGATTATACCCAGGTCTGTGGGCCTCCTGATTCCCCCAGCCCTGGAAGCTGGAGGGGGTATGGGTTAGCCATCTGCCCTGAGCCTTTCTGTCCCTCACTCCTACCCAAGGCTGCAGAAGTGTCAGCTCCAGGTCCACGATGCAGAGACCCTCATAGCCCTGCTCCGGGAAGGCCCCCACCTGGAGGAAGTGGAGTGAGTATCACAGGAAGCCCTGGGTAGGAGCCAGGAAAGGAGGTTGGAGAGGGTGGGCAGGGCCTCGCCTTTGGGTGGGTGGTGGTGGGGAGGGGCATGCTGCCTCAAGAATTTGGGGGAATCAAATCATCGTAACAGCTGCTATTATTCAGCACTTGTCCTGGGTCGGGTGCTGTGCTAGGGGCTGTACATGCCCTCTCTCATTCACTCCTCACATCTCTGTGATGTAAGCACTGTTACTGTCCACATTTTATGGAGGAGGAAGTTAAGCTACAGAAAGGTAAACTTGCTCGAGGCCACACAGGTAGGAAGAGTCTAGGCTAGGGGTCAAGCCCAGACAGTCCAGCTCCCAGCCCCATCCTCATAACCACTGCTACTCTCTTGTTGAGATCTGCCCAGTAGAAACCCCACCACACTTGGCTCTGCCTTCCAAACCACAGCTCCTCAGGGTCCCCCCACACACCCTCCATCCCTCTCCCAGAGTAGAGTGGGATAATCCTCTCTTCTTGGAATGGAGAAATTCCCATGATGTCCAGCTCGTGGCCGGAGCTGATGAGAGTAGGGCTTAGGGATGGATAGAGGCTCTGTCATGTCACTAGGAGGGGTGCCCCCTAGGAAACCTCCAAGTGGACATGAAGGCAGAGGATGGAGTGCCATGATGTGTTCTGGGGCGAGTGGCCCCACCTCAGGGTATGATGGATGGGGTGAGGGTTGCTGTGCTGATCACCTCTTGATCCTGGACCTCGTCCCATTGGGAGAATCAGGACGGAATTAGAAGGTGGTTTCTAACAAGCTCACACACTTCTACCTGCCTCACCAGCACTGAGCATGCCCCTCCCCCACTGCCGTCACCTGCAGAAGCAGCCCCATCACCCACCTGCTTACACAGCCACCTCCCAGCCCTCTTGCCCTTCTCTCACATTTAGTCCCTCCACATGGACTAACAGGTAGCACTCAAAAATATCCTCTTTTCCTCCACCTTTCTAGTCCAACTCACCCTCATCTCTTACCTGGATGACCCCCTCACCTCGCTCTCCTGGCTGGCTTCCCTGCTTTCACCCTGGCCACTTCCACCTGGCAGAGAGTAGATTACATTTCACTGATGCCTGCCCGCTTCACTCCTTCCCGCAGCTCGGGATAAAGCCCACATTCTAAACTCCCAGGTGGTCCAGAACCCAGCCCCTAGCATCCCAAGCCCCATCGGACCCTATCCTTCTACACAATCTCTAATCCAGACACACTGGCTCTCTTTCAGATCCTCGTATGTGTTGTACCACAGGGCCTTTGAATGTACTGCTTCTACCACCAGGAACACCCTTCCTCCATCTCTCTCTCCCACCTTTTACCTATTGAACTCCTTCTAGTTCTTCTAGCAAGTAGCTCAAGCATCAAAGAAGCCATCCTTGACTCCCAGACTAGGTCAGATGCCCCCATAATCATGGTTATCACAAAAAACAATTATGTAGCTTTCAGCATAAAGGAAGAGTTGAGGGTAGGGCCTTGAAGACAGGCTGCCTGGGTTCAAACCCAGGTTCATCCTCGAGCAAGTGCCTTAACCACTCTGCGCTCAGTTTACTCATCAGCAAGGTGAGGATAATCAGAGTGCCTACGTCATAGGTACCATGAGGATGAAACAGGCCTATAGTCACAGACGCACCTAGGATGTTGCCAGGTATGTGGTATGCGATCTGTCGATTTTAGTTATTATCCAGGTTCATTCCTGAGAGTGATGCTTTGACTAAAGTCAGCGAAGGATGCGTAAGTGCTGGGGATAGAGGGAGGACTCCAGCCCCACAATACAGGGCATCGGGCTCCTCTGTCTCAGCCTCTCAGGGAACCAGCTGGAAGACGAAGGCTGTCGGCTGATGGCAGAGGCTGTATCCGAGCTGCACATCACCAGGAAGCTGGAGTGAGTTGTCCACCCCACCGCTGGGTACCAGGGAAGGCCTTGGAGAGCAGCAGGTGGTCCCTGTGCTCACAGTCAGCAGTAAGGGTGCTGGCCCACTGCCATCCCTGCTTCCGCTCAACTTCAGCAAAGTCGAGATGGTTCGACCATGCCTTGCCTTCACCTCTGGCATGAGCCACTGTCTTAGTCCCATTATTTAGCACCCTTACATATATAAAACGTGTTCATTATACATCAGTGTCTTGCATTCTAATTCGTCTTTGTAGCAGCCCTGGAGCAGGGTGGGGTGGAGTGTCGCACTGGGGAGGCAACAGATGGATGCATGTTGGGGTGCTGGGGTAGGGAGTGGTGTGTTCCGGCGGGGGCACAGTGTTGGGGTGAGGGGTGGTGAGATGGAAAGGAAGGCTATTGGGCTGCTGGATGTGCTGTGGCGTTGCATGGGGTGGGGGTGGTGTTTGGGTGGGGATGTCTTGGGGGTCTTAGGATCTAGAGTGGGTTGGGTGGGGTTGGGGAGCGTTGAGGTTGGGTAGCAGTGGTGTGGGGCCTGGGCTTTGGATTTCAATCCTGGCTCTGTCACTCATTAGCTTTGTGACCCTGGGAAAGTAATTGAATGTCTCTGAGCCTTAGTTTCCCCCTCTGTAAAATGGGATTACATGAAACCATATATATATAAAGCCTTTTGTACAGGGTCTGTTACAGTCAGGACTCAGAAAATGGTGGCTATTTTATGGATCAGGAAACTGAGTGTTAGAGAGGTGAAATACTGAGTTCTCGCTGTCAAGCTGGACGACTTTATTCTCTGAGTAGGGTGGGAGATGTCATGCATTTCTTGGTTCCCCACATGCACCAGAATCCTTTGAGATCCCCTGGCAAGGGACCCAGGACATCCAGGAGTGACAGCCAGCAAGCTGCTGAGCCATGAGGAGGGGCTGGAGCTGGCTGGGGATGGGGACCTCAGCCACATGCCAATGGCTGCCTTCCGCTCTCCACAGCCTCAGCGACAACGGGCTCTCTGCGGCCGGGGTGCATTGTGTGCTGAGGGGCGTGCGTGCATGCAGGACCCTGGCAGAGCTGCATATCAGGTAGGAGCTCCCCCAGACCATGGTACCCACCCCCACTATCATGCTCTCTCTAAAGCCCTTGGAATTCTTTCTGGACCCAGGCCTTGGGACCGGCAGAAGACGATGCTGCTGTCCCACCCAGACCCATTACAGCCGGTGCCCTTCTTCCCAGCTGCTGCAGGTATGGGCTGCTCACAGCTTATACCTCCTCTGGAGAACTGCCCTTGGCTGATGATAGCCAGAGATGCCTGGAAGGGTACAACCCTTACTTCCCTCCCCTGGAGTGGCCAGTGACAGAGGCAGAGGATACAACTCTCCAACCCCCTTGCCTCCAGTGGGACAGAGCTCTCTGGAGGACCAGGACCTGCTCCATTTGGCTACTCTCAGTCCCTTCCTATTTCTCCTGAGAGCAGACAGTCAATCCATGATGTGCACAAGTGACCAAGTGACATGCGACCCCCACCCCCCCTCACAGACCTAGACTCTGCCACTTGGGAACCCAGTCCTATTTCTGTAAATCTCGCTGTTAAGTATGGGGAGCTGAGGACAGATGCTGATTAATGTGAACACAGTTCCCACTTGGAGGAAAGCCTCATTCTCAACCGAATAGGGTGGTCCCTGCTTTAAACACCCCTCAAGGGAGGAGAGGGAAACCAATTCACCCACGAGGTAGATTAAGAGACCTTGGTTCACTGTATATGATGATTCAATAAAGGGTCCCTAGTGCATTCCAAGTGATGCCCTGTTCACTGCCGGGAATATATACTAAATAAATCCTCATGACTGTGCAAGCACATTTAGCCGTAAGGATGGTCACCTCAGTATTGGTTATAACAGGAAAAAGCTGCAAATAACTGAAATGTTTAACCATAAGATATTAGTTAGACTAAGTTACTTCCAGAGAGAACTCAATGGAACCTTTGATAAAACGATAATATAGATGCAGCTTTAGTATAGAGGTGTGATGGGAGTTTATAAAGTAAACATAAAGAAATTCTTTTTAGAGACAGGCTCTTGCTCTGTTATCAAGGCTGGAGTGCAGTGACACGATCATAGCTCACTGTAACCTCCAAATCCTCGGCTCAGCAATCCACCTCTCTCAGTCTGCCAAAGTCCTGGGAGACATGAGTTGTGTCTTACAGTCATGAGTCACTGTCCCTGGCAATTTTTTTAAGTTTTTATAGAGACAAAGTCTTGTTATGTTGTCCAGGCTGTTCTCAAACTCCTGAGCTCAAGTGATCCTCCTGTCCTGGCTGCCCAAAGCGTTAGGATTATAGGTCTGAGCCACCATAACGGGCCAAACATAAAAATTTTAACTCATCATCTTAAAAGATGATAATGGCCAGGCACTGTGGCTCACGCCTGTAATCTCAGCACTTTGGGAGGCTGAGGTGGGCAGAACACCTGAGGTCAGGAGTTCAAGACCAGCCTGACCAATATGGAGAAACTCCGTCTCTACTAAATATACAAAATTAGCCAGGCGTGGTGCCACATGCCTGTAATCCCAGCTACTTGAGAGGCTCAGGCAGGAGAATCACGGAAACTCGGGAGGCAGAAGTTGCCATAAGCCAAGATCACACCATTGTACTCCAGCCTGGGCAACAAGAGTGAAACTCCATTTCAAAAAAAAAAAAAGATTATAATAAAGCTTTTCAAGATACTCGGTGGCAGAAAGAATGATATAATAATCTGGTCCAGGCACGGTGGTTCACGTCTATAATCCCAGCACTTTGGGAGGCTGAGGTGGGTGGATCACCTGAAGTCAGGAGTTCAAGACTAGCCTGGCCAACAAGGTGAAGCCCTGTCTCTACTAAAAATACAAAAACTAGTCAGGTGTGGTGGCGCATGCCTGTAATACCAGCTACTTGGGAGGCTGAGGTAGGAGAATCGCTGAAACCCGGGAGGCAGAGGTTGCAGTGAGCCGAGATCACACCACTGCACTCTAGCCTGGGAGACAGAGAAAGACTCTCTCTCAGATTAAAAAAAAAAAAAAGAGCATGGTATAATCTGTTCCCATCAATAATAATCAAGTTTTAACAATTACTTGTCACCCTTGCTTCTAGCCCTTAAACAAACTAATGTTCCATTTTTGTAAGAGAAAAACCATCACACTAGAAAATGGAAGGTTTGAAGGACCCCCTCCAAAGGTTACCAGGGGTAATCCACAAATACTTTGAGAACAGAGAGAGCACCCACCATCAGAAGGGGGTAGGGCTCAGCCTTGGGCTAAAAGAGAGAGCACAGAATTTGCTTTCTTTCAAGACTTGCCAGGAAATGGGGGTTGCTTAGGCAATAGATACATTTATGAAATATCTGTGGTAGAAAAACTTTAGGCCTCGGAAAGCTCACAGGAAGTCAGAGGCGAGTCAGAGGAAGTGGCTGCAGCTGGAGGCAGGAGAATGGCACTTGAGAGGTCCCCACAGGCCAGGGGTAAAAAATGACAAGCCTGGCACAGTGGCTCATGCCTGTCATCCCAGCACTTTGGGAAAACAAGGTGGGAGGATCACTTGAGCCCAGAAGTTCAAGATCAGAGTAGGCAACATAGACTCTGTCTCTACAAAAAATATATATATTTTTAATTAGCTGGGCATGATGGTGCAAGCCTGTAGTCCCAGCTGCTCAGAGGCTGAAATGGGAGCATTGCTTGAGCCCAGGAGGTGGAGGCTTTCCAGTGAGCCATGACTGTGCCACTGTGCTCCAGCTTGGGCAACAGAGTGAGACCCTGTCTCAAAAAGAAATAGTGACACAGTGCAGCAGGGGAGCCCATAACCTCTTGCGTCCTCACCTCTCTTTTCTCTTCACAGCCTGCTGCACAAAACTGTAGTCTTCATGTTTGCCCAGGACCCAGAGCAACAGGAGGGGCCCCAGAACAGGTAGGGTCCCCAATATCACCCCAACTCCATGCTCGCTCAGGGACATTCCCCTCTCTACCCTCCACAGCTGGGCAGTGCCAGTCAAATACCAGGGTGACTTGGATAAATTTGTGGAAGAGCGGGAAGTGAGCAGGCTTGGCAAAGGATGCATCCCCAAAGGAAGCAGGTCCAAAGCCAGACCACCTCTGCCTCCTATGGTGCCTGAAGGGAGCCCCAAGGTGTAGGATATAGACAACATGCCCGGGAGTGGGGTAGCCGGAGGGCGAAGCCAGAAGACTGGTGCCCTCCAGTCTAAACCCAGAGGATTGCCTGGCCTGTAGCTCTGGGCTTGGGGGGGCCATAACTTCTGGATCTCTTTTGCACAAGGACCCATGAGGGTCCTGGATTGCCCCAGCCCAGCACATGGGCTCACCTCTTTGCTCCTGGAGCCCACCCACAAACTCTTCCGTAGATTCTGAACTATTGAAGGCTCCATTAGAGCTGGGGCTGACATCTCTGAAGCACAGATGAGCAGGAGGATGAGACTGATGATAATAGCAGCCAGGGTTAATCGAACACTTGCCATGTATGCAGCAAGCACCAAACTAAGGCAGTTCACATACAGTCTCCCAGTGAGAGGCTATGATTTGTCCAGGGTCACACAACCTGGAAGTGGAGATGCCAAATTGGCACCAAGGTCTGATTGACTCTAGGTGGGACATAGGGCTCGATGGTGGAAGGCCAGGCTGAGGATGGACTCTGGACATGGCGGGCACAGGCTTTGCTCAGCCTGGCCTCGGCGATGTCCTTCCAGGGCTGAATTTCTTGACAGCCTCATGCTCCAGATGCCCTCTGAGCTGCCTCTGAGCTCCCGAAGGATGAGGTACAGTGATGGCCTCCAGCCCCGTGTGTGAGTCCAGTCCCCTCCCTTCCCCTGCTCAGAGCCTGCTCCCGAACCTGTGCCCAGGCCCCGCGTGCTCCCTGGAGGACACCTGATCCTCTGTGTCCAGGAGTCATGGCCTGGCTTTCCCACCTCCTAACTCTCCTGCTCAGCCCACCCTGGACAGGGCTCACAATGCAGCCCCCTCAAGTGCCTTCCCAAGCCCAGGGGACCCCATTCCCCTTAGCTCCCTGACCCCCAGCAGCTGAGAGGTTGTGGGGACTCTGAAAAGAGACGATGGGGAGCACTGGGCTCCTTCTCTCACGATCCCGGGGCCTGGGGGCTCCCATCAGCACTCTTCTCGCCTTCTCTCCTGGTCTGTGTCTGTCCCAGTCTCCCTCTGTCCCTTTGCCTCTGTCTCTCATTTCTTACCTCTCTCATCTTGTATTTCTGTTTTTCTGCCAACCTGTCTTATCTGTCCTCCTCTGATGCGCTCTCTCTCTCTCTCTCTCTTTCTCTCTGGATCTTGCTTTCCTTCCGTCTGTGTCTCTGCTCACTCTCTGCCTATGTGTGACATCCTATGGGTGTGGTATGTGTTGGTCCCTCTTTGTCTGTCTGTCTGGGTGCCAGTTGCATCCCAGTCCCTCCTCTCAGCCTCTGTGTCTGAGGGGTGGGAAAGCAGTTCCTTCCCACCTCTGTTCAGCGGGGCAGGCGCTGCAGGCTGTGGTTTTGCCCCTGGGCAGGCTGACACATTGTGGTCTCCAAGCAAAGCACCTGGAGCAGCTCTGCAAGGCTCTGGGAGGAAGCTGCCACCTTGATCACCTCCACCTCGAGTGAGTGGTTTGTACGTTGGCATGTGGGTGGGTGGGGCCAATTAGAGTGAGTTAGTGTTTGGTGTTTGGGTTTGGTTTTTTTTTTTTAAGATGGAGTCTCACTCTTGTCACCCAGGCTGGAGTGCAGTGGCTCGATCTCCGCTCACTGCAACCTCCGCCTCTCGGGTTCAAGCAATTCTCCTGCCTCAACCTCCCAAGTAGCTGGGATTACAGGCACCCACCACCACGCTCAGCTAATTTTTGTATTTTTAGTAGAGACAGGGTTTTGCCATGTTGGCCAGGCTGGTCTCAGACTTCTGACCTCAGGTGATCCACCCACCTTGGCCTCCTGAAGTGCTGGGATTACAGGTGTGAGCCACCGTGCCAGGCCTGGGTTTGGTTTTTAAGATTTAGATCAACTGTTCTTTCTCTACTGAAGTCAAAAACCCCTTGGAGAATCTGGTGAAAGTTGTGACTGTTTCTCCCAAAATATAGATCCCCCATGTCTGACACACTTGGAGGCTCACCCCTGGTCCCCTGGAGGTCCATGAACCTCAGAATAAGAACCTTGGGGAGATCCCAGCTGCCCACAAAAGATCTGCTGAGATCTGACCTGGCAGGCTGGGGCTGCATCCAGTTTCAGGAAGTTGAGTAACTGGAAAGCAGGGACCATGCTGCCAGCAACCGAGTCCCCACTACTGATGCTTTCTCCTCCCTTCTTCCCACCCCTAGCTTGTCAGGCAATGCTCTAGGGGATGAAGGTGCAGCCCGGCTGGCTCAGCTGCTCCCAGGGCTGGGAGCTCTGCAGTCCTTGAAGTGAGTAGCCTGCTAGGTAGAGCCTCTGAGGCTGGGGCTAGGGGAGCGTTCTCTGTCCCATCCCCCTCCTTCCTGTGGTTATTGTAAAGATTAAATCAGAAAATGCATGAAAATCGCCCCCAACACAATGGAAGTGCTTGCTGAAGGCTATTAGGTGATTCTTACTCAGAGAGTCTGTGACTCAATAATCCCACTTCTGATTCAAGGTTTCACTTCTAGAATCGGTCTCTGCTGCTCTGCACAGGCTCTCCAAGGGCCCCGACCACCCTGGGGAGGGCAGGTGTGGGTGCGAAGTATGACTAATTAATGGCTGACGGCCGTTATCCTGGCCCTGGGGTGCCAGGAGGGGCTGCAGCTGTTAGCTGGGGTATGGGCAGGGTAGGCAGGGAGGGTTTGTACAGCGAGGATGCTCAAGGAGGGTGCCCAGGGCTGCCAAGGAGCCCTGAGTACCTAGCAGAGAGGGTGTGGGAAGAATCTCTAAAGTTTGCCTGCAACTTTTTTTTTTTTTTTTTGAGATGGAGTTTTGCTCTGTCACCCAGGCTGGAGTGCAGTGGCGCGATCTCGGCTTGCTGCAACCTCTGCCTCCCAGGTTCAAGCGATTCTCCTGCCTCAGCCTCCCAAGTAGCTGGGACTACAGGCAAATGCCACCACATCCAGCTAATGTTTGTATTTTTAGTAGAGACGGGGTTGCACCATGTTGGCCAGGATGATCTTGATCTCTTGACCTCGTGATCTGCCTGCCTCAGCCTCCCAAAGTATTGGGATTACAGGCATGAGCCACAGTGCCAGGCCCAGACCAGAGTTCTTGATCCCTAAATGCCACTGGTGCTTTTGGCTCACAAAGCGCTCCCTCCTTCCAAGCTCTCCTGGGTCAAAGCCAGAGGAGCCCCAGGGAGAGGTCACAGGTCTTATATTCCAGGCTGGCTCTATGACACACACTCTGCTGTGTGACTTTGGGCAAGTTACATCCCCTCTCTGAGTCCCTAGTTCCCAGTCAGCAAACACATAAACTGCAGGCGTGGCCTCTGCTGGTGGCTACAATCTCTGAATGAGTGCTGTGGCCTATGCCCCACCGTCCACACCCTCTTTTGGTGCAATGCTGGCAAGGAAGGGCATTGCCTTTATTCCTGTTCAGGGCCTGCACCTGGGAGGGAAGGAAGGCCTCACCATTGCAGGCAAATTATGGGAAGACTGGAGGGTTTTCATGCCCTCATATGACCTTCTTCTTAGTGTGGACTCATGGGTGACCTGGTGCCTGTGAGGGTCTGCGCTCGCCCTACCAGTGTCCTCCTGGGAAGGAAGTGCAGCACTAAATAGTAAATAGAAAACAAGGACAAGTTGATAGGGAGACCCTGAAAGAAAGGAGATGCTTTGTCCCTGCTTTCTGAACAAGAGATCCCACATTTTCATTTTGTACTGGGTGCTGCCCCTCCCTTATCAGGTGGGCAAACGGAGGCCCAACTCCAGCCAGAAAGCACTCCTCAGATCCCTCACAGACCGAGGGAGCCACTGGGTTCCCATCTCAGCTCTGTCACCAACATGTCTCATAACCTTGGAGACTTTGCTTCTCTCTGGGCCTCTGTTTCGCCATGTGCACCCTGAGGACTTGCAAGGGGCGCTCTCTGACCATCTAGGGTTCAGTGGGTTCTGTCATCTGGAACCAGGGATCCCTCCCCTGCCCTGTGCCCTGACCACAAAGAGGATGTGTTGGGTCCTCAGTGGCCTCCATTGTGCCACTCCTGTGATCTCCAGCCTCAGTGAGAACGGTTTGTCCCTGGATGCTGTGTTGGGTTTCGCTCGGTACTTCTCCACTCTGCAGTGGGTCTTCCACTTGGACATCAGGTGAGCGTGCCTCTCCGCCCCCAGTCCAGCCCCGTCCCCCATCCCACAGGCCATCCACTCCCACGTTGGCCCCTCATCTATCAAGTTCACAACGACCTATCATCTCAGCAACTTGGGCAGTACCAGATCCAGAGAGCATGTGATGGGCGTCCACTGAGTGAAGGGATGATGGAATGAGTGAACAAGTATGGCCTCAAGGATGCTCAAATTTCTCCAAATTCACCATTAGAGAGTTCATTGACTCTGCCTCACTCATTCTTTGGATTGTCCTCAGAGACTTTTAAGAAAACTGGGGGCCAGGCGTGGTGGCTCACGCCTATAATCCCAGCATTTTGGGAGGCCGAGGTGGGCGGATCACTTGAGATCAGGAGTTCGAGCCCAGTCTGGCCAACATGGTGAACCCTGTTCCTAGTAAAAATATAAAACATTTAGCCAGGCATGGTGGTGGGCCCCTGTAGTCCCAGCTACTCAGGAGGCAGGAGAATCGCTTGAACCCAGGAGACAGAGATTGCAGTGAGTTGAGATCGTGCCACTACACATTAGCCTGGATGACAGAGCAAGACTCCATCTCAAAAAACAAGGAAACTGGGAACTTCCTAGTGGCCACTGGGGACTCAGGGATCTGTCTTAATTTGGGGAGCTGATGAGAATATAGAAAGGGAGGCACTAGCTAGCCAAGAAACCTCAGGCACTCAGGGCACAACATCCATGGTTTTGGGGGAAGTCTGCCTCCCTTCCCCTTCCCTGAGGACCTCCAAGAATGGGAAGTGCCATAGCAGATGGGCCAGGCTCAGTTACATACCTGCTGTGCAGCTCAGAGCAGGTCCTGGAGCCTCTCCAAGCCTCAGTTTCCTCATCTGTAAAATGGAGATAAGAATAATTACTGGCCTGGCACAATGGCTCACACTGGTAATTACAGCATTTGGGAGGCCAAGGCAGGAGGATCACTCGAGCCTAGGAGTTCAAGACCAGCCTGGACAATGTAGTGAGACCCCCCCATCTCTACAGAAACTTTAAAAATTAGCCAAGCATGATGGTATGCACCTACTTGGGAGGCTGAGGTGGGACGATTGCTTAGGCCCAGGAGAGCGAGGTTCTAGTGACTTGCGATCACACCATTGCACTTCAGCCTGGGTGAGAGAAGGAGGCTCTATCTCAGAAAAAAAAAATCCCAGCACAATGGCTCACATCTATAATTCCAGCACTTCGGGAGGCTAAGGCAGGAGGATCATTTGAGCCCCAGGGTTTGAGACCAGCCTGGTCAACATGGCAAAATTCCATCTCTACAAAAAAACACAAAATTAGCCAGTCACGGTGGGGTGTGCCTGTAGTCCCATCTACTTAGGAGGCTGAGGCAGTAGGATCAATTGAGCCCAGGTAGGCTGAGGCTGCAGTGAACCATGACTGTGCCACTGCACTCCAACCTGGGAGACAGAGTGAGACCCTGTCTTAAAAACAACCACAAAGCAGAATTTCTTAACTCATCGTTTTATTGTGAGAATCAAATGAGAAATGTCAGTAGTGTGTTTTGCACGTGACTTGATGCATGTAATTGTTGCATAATCTATTCCTCGTTTGCTGAGAAAGCAGCCCACCCCAGACCCTCCTTGCCCTGGCCAGTCTGGGTTCTTGCCACTGCCAAGGAAGTTGGTCTTTGCCCGTTTTCAAACTGCTGCCTCCTCTCTGCTTCCAGCTTTGAGAGGCAGTGCATCCTCCTGAGAGGGGACAAGACAGTCAGGTGAGAAGGGAATGCTCAGGGTGGGGGGATCCCCTCCCACTCTCGTCCCCACCACCCCCAGACCCATGCTGATCACTCAGCCCTCGGTTAAACCACCCTGGTCCAACACACTAGGTGTAATCACCACTGCAGTAACCACCGCCCCCATGTAAATTGTCAGTAATCAACTGCCCTGTTGTCCCCTTGGAAGGAGGCAATGCAGATGGGAGGGAGGGAGGGAAGGATATGGTTGGGGGAGGTACCAGAGCAGACAGGTGCCCGCAGATTGCTGCTGTATGAGAGGAGACAGGAGAACGTTTGTGCTCTGCCTTTCGGGGAATTTTGTAGCCTCACCCCTTCATACATGTCACTGCCCTTTCACGTTCTGAAGGCAGGGCCTGTTGTTCTCAGAAAAAAAGAGTTCCAAATCTTCGAGGTAAACACCCAATACTAGTTTAGCTCTTCATGATGTTCCTGGCTGCCCTCTAGTGGGACCGGGCCTCTTGGCCCCACTTAGGAGCTGTGGCAGAGGACAGGGCGGGCCTCAGTACAGCTGGCTGAGCAGAGAGAATCCACAGCTAGTTTGTCAAGGAAAGGCACTGCCATACAGGTGGGCTGTCAGAAGTCAGAGGTGGCTCAAGCCTGGGTGGTCTTGCTTCCAGGATAGAATCTCTCTGGGGAACCCCTTGGGTTCTTGAAGCTCAAATAACTGATGTACAGGGAGACAGAAGTCATGTGATGCCAAGCAGTGGTCAGAAAGGCTCTGTCCTGGACCCTCCTGCCTGCCCACCTGGACAGGGACAAGCTGCTGGCTTTTCTAACTCGAGCTTCCCTTCCCTGAGCCTCAGTTTCCCCACCTGAACAATGAGGGACTGACCTAGGATCTAGTGACTTCATAGTCTCTAAGATGCCTTCCAGCCCTGACTTTCCAAGTCTGGGAGTCCAATGTGGGTGATCTGAATTTTCCTTTCTAAATGATCCCCCTCCTAGGGCTCATATGGGCTGGGCTGGGAATCTTGAGGGTGTGACCTGAACTTTCTAAATGATCCCTGTCCTAGGGGTATATGGACCACTGGATCTTTGCCAGATCTTTCAGCTGCAGCTGAGTTCTCGGGGTTCCGTCGACACTGCATCCCCAGGAGTCTCTGGTACTGTCCCAACACTTCTTGTTTGGGGGTAACCACAATGGGGTGAGGCATCAGAGGGGGCAGAGCCAGGAGGGGGCTAGGGCTGGGGATTGGGATAGAGGGAAGAGAGGGAGTTTAAGAGAAGAAGAAAAGAAAGAAAGGGGTGTGAGGGGTGCTGGGGGGGCTCTGGCCCCTGAGGGGCACCTCAGCTGGCCCATGCCCTTCATTCCCCTTGGAGAGAAGATTCCACATTTCTCTGAAGCCAACAGGGCAGCCCAGCCACTCCCTGCCTGGGGTTTCCATCTGCTCTGGGGAGCACACACTTTCCAGAAAGAAAGGGGTTGCCCTCTCTCCTCACAAATGCACTCCCCATCTGCAAGCTCTGCCATGAGGGGCTGTGAGACCCTGACTGGGCCCCACCTCTCTCCAGGCCTCCAGGAAAGTGGAGGCAAGTGAGGCCCTGGGGAGGATATTTCCCTCCCTGGGGAGGCAATGGGGAGCCCCGGAGGGTAACGGGGAAAGGCCTGGTCAGATTTGCAGTGTTAAAATGTGAGACACTTGTGGGGTGGAGAGGGATTGCAGGGAGGCAAGAATGGAAGCCTAGAGGGTGTTCAATGGTCAAGGTGAGTGAGGATGGTGGCCTGGGCTCTGGAGGGGGTGGTGGGGAGGAGTTGGAGAGTTGCTGACAAGGGCAGCTGGGCACTCAGGGTCCTGCACTGCTGCTGTCAGGGCAGGAGGAATGGGGGCTGCAGGGGAGACCTGGAAGGGTAGCGAGTGCCCTGCAGGGGAATGGGCCTGCAGCCTCCCACTTAGAGTGAGGGATGCTGGGAGAAGGAGAGTTCCCCCGGAGCTAGCCAGGGACCCTGGGCCTTCTCTGATTCCCTGCCTTGCCCATTGCCCCTTTGCAGCCTCAGTGAGTGTCCTCTGGAGCCCCTGACCCTCACCCGCCTCTGTGCCACTCTGGAGGAATGCCCAGGACCACTGGAACTCCAGTAAGTAACAAGGACATAGCCCCAGAGGGCACCATGTGGACATCTGCCCAGTGACCTGGGAGGGGGCTTCCTGGTTAGAGGCCAGGTGAGTCTTTCTTGGTCTCTTCCCACCAGCCCCCTCCAGCCCTGCCCCAAAAGAGTCCCCTGGCCTTTGGCAGAAACTTGGCTATCTCTCAGCAGCCCCCAGCCTTAGGCAGCGCATGTCTCCTACTGAGTCTCCCACTGGGAGATGCTGTGCTGGGCTGGGGAAGATTTTACCTGCACCATCCACTCAGCTCAGGGCACCTGGGAGCCCTGTCCGCCTCTTACCCCACCCCTGGGGCCTCACCCGGGCACCCACTGGGACCTGCCTCCATGGCTGAAGCTTAGCACTTCTGAAATCCCTTCCTCAAGGCACCCCCTCTACCCATGGGGTTACCACCTTACTCACCCCAGAACACCCTGGTCTGTGACCAGACACTGGGCCTGGAATCAGGACTCTTGGCTCAAAAGAGCTTCAACTCCCCAGGCCTCAGTTTCCTCATCTGCACAGAGGATGGTCAGCCTTTCCTTTTATTGTCATTGTGGCGATCCTAGTACGGTAATTACCTTATAATAAAGAAATCCGAGACAAAATCTGTCTCACCTAAACAACCTCTTCTCTCATCAGATCAATGTTGTCATGTGTCCACAGGACCGTCTACTCCTTGCCTATTTGCATATTCAGTTTCTACCTGTTTGCAATCATAAACCAGGTGTATTCTACAGTTTCATGCCCTGTGTTTTCACAGCATCTGTGTTTGCCATTTTGCTTCAGTCTTTTTTCTTGCTTTCCAGCCCCCATCTCAAATGCCCTCCCAGCTCTTCCAACCAGATAATCTGGTTTGACCCCCCTGGGTGTGGCCTTCCCACGTCCTCCTCCAAGTTCAAACACATAACCACAAAACCTTTATCACACCTACATTATTATTATTTTTTTTTTTGAGACGGAGTTTCACTCTTCTTGCCCAGGCTGGAATGCAATGGCGAGATCTTGGCTCTCTGCCACCTCTGCCTCCTGGGTTCAAGTGATTCTCCTGCCTCAGCCTCCTGAGTGGCTGGCATTACAAGTGCCCGCCATAATGCCTGGCCCAGAACTCCTGACCTCAAGTGATCCTCCCGCCTCAGCCTCCCAAAGTGCTGGGATTACAGGGATGAGCCACTGAGCCTGGCCCAGACCTACACTATTAATGATAACTCCTTAAAGTCATCCAATGTCAGTGGTCCCTGATTGCCTCTTATCTGTTTTTACAGAGTGTATACTGATGTCTTTTTTTTTTGAGACAGAGTCTCGCTTTGTCGCCCAGGCTGGAATGCAGTGTTGGCTCACTATAACCTCCACCTCCTGGGTTCAAGTGATTCTCCTGACTCAGCCTCCCCAGCAGCTGGGACTACAGGCGTGCACCACCATGCCCAGCTAATTTTTTGTATTTTTAGTAGAGACGGGGTTTCACTATATTGGCCAGGCTGGTCTCAAACTCCTGACCTCATGATCCACCAGCCTCGGCCTCGGCCTCCCAAAGTGCTATGGCATTACAGGCGTGAGCCACCGTGTTTGGCCGATGCCTTTTAATACTAAATTGCCATAGTATGGGACATGCTGTGAGTTACTCCATCACCCCCTTCTAGAATCTAGATCGGGATGTCCAATCTTTTAGCTTCCCTGGGCCACATCGGAAGCTTGGGCCACACATAAAATACACTAACACTAGCGATAGCCAATGTGCTAAAAAAAAAATCACCAAAAAAGTCTCATAGTGTTTTAAGAAAGTTTATGAATTTTTGTTGGGTCATATTCAAAGCCATCCTGGGCAGCATGCGCAGGCCGTGTGGGTTGGACAAGCTTGGTCTAGATTGAGATCCAAACTGCTTCTAGGTGTTTTGTTTTGTGTAGCACTGCAGCCAATGCTACAAACAGCACGCTTACATGATTGGACTGTTAAGTACCTATTGTATACCAAGCACTGGGCCAGATCCTGGGAACACAAGGAGACTAGGATGCAGGCACTGCCGGCCAGGGCAGGCCATCTGCAGGGGAAGCTTCTTATGAAAAGCCCACTGGCAGTGCTGGGTGGTCTGAGCACAGGTGGGGGTTTTAGGGCCCCCTCCCTCACCTGTGGTTGGAGAGAATGCAATTGTGAATATGAAAGCACTTTGCCAACTGGAGAGTACTGTGACCATTTGCAGGATTATTGTTATAAATATACATCAAGGTACTCAATGCTGAAGTCCAGTGGTTAGCCAACTGTGTCCTGCGGTTCCACCGAGGAGGCCAGGGAAGATGATAGTGGGGCTCCATCCCCCCTCCCTGAATTCAAGCACTGTGGGTCTACTTTGCCTGTGTACATATGGGCGTGCCATGTAGGATGTGGTCAAGGGTGAAAATTCCATTTCTTTAGGGAAAAAAAGGAGGGGTAAGCACCTCCTCTGCCAACCAGAGCCTATGGTGTATTTGGGGACTGGTGGGACGCTATGCAGGATGTGTTTCTGGAAAGACCACCCCTCAATAAAGACCCTGGTCTTGACTGTGCCTCAGGGGCCCACACCCAGTCCCTGGGGCAGAAAGGGGAGAGTTGGGCCTGCGGCCTGGGCCCTGGCAGAGGTTCCACCATGAGGCTTCCAGCCCCAGGACCACAGACAGTTCCTCCCGCCCCACCCGACCCACCAGCTCACTGAGCCAATTATGTGGAGTTCCTGCACTCCATTCCTCCCTCCAACCAGCCAGGGAAGAAAGCTGCCCAGATGCACCAGGCTCTTGGAGGCCCCCAAGAGGGGAGAGGGCAGCCTGCAGAGGACAAAGGAACAGAAAGAGAGGAAGGGGAAGGTGGTGAAGGCAGGAGAACATAGTAGAGGTCTGCGAGATCGGGAAGTGGCTCCAGGCCCCTGAGGAAGGGGCTGCATGTAAACCCCAGGGCGCTCAAAGTCTTGAGTTGTCCTGGTCTTCCATTTAGAGCAGAGACAGCAAGTGTGTCCTACATGCACCGGGTTCTGACTAATTATCTGAACAACGATGAGCTGGTTGGTTTGGTGTTGATGGGAAACTAGAGACCCGAGCCAGTCCCTGTCTCCTTTGCTGACTTGTTGTATGCTGAATTTCCACCATCATATTCGCTTCTCTGGATTAAGACTTGCTCTGTCACCCAGGCTGGAGTACAGTGGTGTGATCTTGGCTCACTGCAACCTCTGCCTCCCAGATTCAAGTGATTCCCAAGTCTCAGCCTCCTGAAGCAAGGACTACATGTGCACACCACCATGCCTGGCTAATTTTTTTTTTTTTTTTGAGACGGAGTTTCACTCTTGTTACTCAGGCTGGAGTGCAATGGCGCGATCTTGGCTCACTGCAACCTCTGCCTCCAGGGTTCAAGCTATTCTCCTGCCTCAGCCTCCCAAGTAGCTGGGACTACAGGCACCCGACAACATGCCCGGCTAATTTTTTTGTATTTTTAGTAGAGACGGGTTTCACTGTGTTAGCCAGGATGGTCTCGATCTCCTGACCTCATGATCTGCCCACCTCGGCCTCCCAAAGTTCTGGGATTACAGGTGTGAGCCACTGAACCTGGCTGCATTCTTTTCTTAACAAACATGTTTCGCAAAACACTAACCTTCATGGCCCTCAAAAATTAATTCTGCTAGTCTTTTTAGTTTGGGGAAAAGTCTACTGTAGTTCCTTGGAAATTCGTAATGCACAGCAGCATATCAAAGGCTCAGAGAAGTCATGCAGCAAACAGAATCATTTAATTTGGCTTAACCCCGTATTTTCCAAACTTACAAGACCTTCCTCCTCTTCCAGCCCCACGGATAGCCCACGGACCCCATGCTGGGAGGGAATATTTCAGGTGACCCTGGTTAGGTCCCATCTCCAGAAGACTCTGGCTGTGAGGCCGTGTTCCCTGCTTTCCTGGAAGGTCTCCCCCACCTCATTCACATGCTTTGTTTCACAGATTGTCCTGTGAGGTCCTGAGTGACCAGAGCCTGGAGACTCTGCTGCACTGCCTGCCCCGACTCCCCCAGCTGAGCCTGCTGCAGTAAGACGAGTTGCCTGTTTCCCGGTTCCGTGTGCCTGTGTCCCTAAGGCGCCTTCATTGCAAAGCTGTACCTGCCTTCTAACCCCTCAACTGCCCCCCTTTCCCCCTTCCAGCGCCCTCTACCCACCCCATTCTTTCCTTAGGTTATTTTATCATTTTACCTGGCACAATGGGGACTCAAATCTGCTTCCAGTTCCGCCCTAATACTTTGTCCAACTAAGGGGCCATCGTTTGCCTCCTCTGCATCTCAGTTTCCTCAGCTGACAAATCAGATTAATATCCCCCACCCAGTCCCCCAGGGTTGGGACTTGAATAAGTATTCTAAAATCACCTTGAAAAAATGGAAGGTCTGTGACAAGTGAGCTGTCCTGTCTCCCCACCCACAGGAAGATCACCCACCCGTAGAAAGAGGCTGTACAGATGTAGGTCCCGTATATGTCACACACTACTTTTTTTTTGAGACAGAGTCTCACTCTATCACCAGGCTGGAATGCAGTGGCACAATCTCGGCTCACTGCAACTTCCACCTCCTGGGTTCAAGTGATTCTCCTGCCTCAGCCTCCCAAGTAGCTAGGACTACAGGTGCTCGCCACCATGCCCAGCTAATTTTTGTATTTTTAGTAGAGATGAAGTTTCACCATGTTGACCAGGATGGTCTGGATCTCTTGACCTCGTGATCCGCCCGCCTCGGTCTCCCAGAGTGCTGGGATGACAGGTGTGAGCCACCGCGCCCGGCCGTCACACACTACCTTTTAAAGATCACCATCGAACCCTGCAAAAGGGGAATTTAAGCAGCATCCCTCAAAGAATTAAAACTATTTTCTAATTTCATCTCAGACTGGTTAGAATTTTAAGAGGATTTAGGCCGGGTGAGGTAGCTCACACCTGCAATCCCAGCACTTTGGGAGGCTGAGGTGGGCAGATGACGTGAGGTCAGGAGTTTGAGACCAGCCTGGCCAATGTGGTAAAACCCCATCTCTACTAAAATATAAAAATTAGCCAGGCATGATGGTATGTGCCTGTAATCCCAGCTACTCAGTAGGCTGAGGCAGTAGAATCATTTGAACCTGGGAGGCAGAGGTTGCAGTGAACTGAGATCATGCCATTCACTCCAGCCTGGGTGATAAGAGCGAAACTCCATCTCAAAAAAGAAAATAATTTTAGAAGGATTTACTTTAAACATTCTTCTAGCAGGGCAGGGAAAGCAGCTGAGGTGAAAACATACAACAGGAAAGTAAGTTAGAATGCTAATAACAGCAACATTGGCGCAAAGGCTGGGGCTCTCTGGGATGCCTAAGATGGGTCATGTCACCTCCAGGATCTCACTTATGCTTGGGTTTTATTGGGGAGGGAGGGGGGAGATGTGACAACATTCCAGAGGGGCAAGTACAGCCCAGCTCACGGCACCCATGGCACCCTGTAATAGTCCCCCCCTGCCCAGAGAGAATGAGTCAGAAAGGACTCCTTTGGACATAAAAGGTGGCTGGTGGCTGGGCACGGTGGCTCACACCTGTAATCCCAGCACTTTGGTAGCCTGAGGCGGGCAGATCACCTGACATCAGGAGTTCGAGACCAGCTTGACCAATACGGTGAAACCCTGTCTCTACTTAAAATACAAAAATTAGCCAGCCATGGTAGTGGACGCCCGTAATCCCAGCTACTTGGGAGGCTGAGACAGGAGAACTGTTTGATCCCCAAAGGCAGAGTTTGCAGTGAGCTGAGATCATGCCACTGCACTTCAGCCTGGGCATCAGAGCAAGACTCTGTCTCCAAAAAAAAAAAAAAAAGAAATGCAGGTTAAAATTGAACAGGTTAGAAACCTCAGACCAGAGAGGAACTTCCCTTTGCCTAAATCACACGGCTTCACCCTGACTCCTCGTCTGTCTTTGGAGTGGGGTGGCCAGCCTGACCCCTTGCCAGGGTTTAAACTTCGTATTATTCAACCTGTAGTGCTTATGCACCTACTGTGAGCCAGGCACTGTGAGGTGGGGGTGCTGCTACTGGCATCGAATGAATAGAGATCTGGGATACTTCTAAACATCCTACAGGGCACAGGGCAGCCCCCAACAAGGAGTTATCGGACCCCACATCTCAATAGCGCTAAGGTTTAAAAACTCTGTCCAAGGGCCTGAAGCTTCCCACTCTCTGTGAGCAAGGACTCGTCTGTGAAATCTGTGCTTGCAGATAAAAACAATAGTAATAGTAACAGCAAACATGGATCCCATGCCTGGCAGTGCACCCGCATATACCTCGAGATTTCCAGATAAGGAAACATGCTCAGAGAGGTGAAGTGACTTGTCCAAAGTCACACAGCCAGTAAGCAGAACAGGGACTCAAATCTAAATCTGCCTGACCCTCAGCCCTATTTGTGTCTCTTGAGCCCCTGCCTGCTTCCCTGTTGCCTTGCTGAGCTCCCAGCCCTCCCAACCCTCCCTTTCCTTACCCTCCAACCCAGCCAGGTTCCTTGTCCACTCATCTTGCTGGGATCTATCCCCTTTCCTTTTCAGGCTGAGCCAGACGGGACTGTCCCCAAGAAGCCCCTTTCTGCTGGCCGACATCTTCAGCCTGTGCCCGCGGGTTAAAAAGGTGGATCTCAGGTGGGCATTCCCCTGGGACAGGCAGGACTAGTCCTGAAGGGTTGCGCCTGGAGCCTGGTGGGTATGAGGGGATAGGATGAAGACAGTAGGACCCAACTAGAGGCTGCGCTTCTGGAGGAGGGGTGCTGGCTCCGCGGGGGCATCCTGAGGCTGCGGCTGCAGCTGGTTGACCCAGGTGCTGTCTGCTCCAGGTCTCTGCACCACGCAACCCTACACTTCAGATCTAACGAGGAGCAGGAAGGCGTGTGCTGTGGGTAAGCCCCCTTGGACCGTGCCCAGGCAGCTAGCTGATGTTGGGGACCAGTAGATCTGCCTCCTGGGTGGTCAGAGCAGCATGCAGACTGCCTACCACAAAACATTCCCCTGGAGCAATACCGCAGGGGGGCTTGTTTCACCCAGCACGAAGAAACACAGGTCCAGGGGGATCTACTGTAAGGGACGGAGCAGGGGACTCTGGACACTTCCAGAGGGTCCAAGCTTGAGTGGAGACCCACCTGGAGCTCAGAGGCTGTGCCTGGGACTAGCCAGGGTAGAGGTGGTCTGAGTGGCCAAACGCCCCATTCCCTGCTTGTCCCTCTACCTCCGCCCAGCAGGTTCACGGGCTGCAGCCTCAGCCAGGAGCACGTGGAGTCACTGTGCTGGTTGCTGAGCAAGTGTGAGGACCTCAGCCAGGTGGAGTAAGTTGAGGGAGGAGGGGAAGAAGGAAGGAGAGGAGCATGGATGCATGCCTGAGGGGCACTGGAGGGGGTGTCAGTGTCCATGTGTGCCCGCCTACACCTCTCAGGACCAGCTGTCAGGGATGCCTGGGACTTCGGGTCACATACCCTGAATCCATTTTCTCCCTCTCGCCCCACTCCTGCCATGGTGGAGCTAGTTCCATGGTGTGCCCCCCTGACTTGGGCAGCCCTCAGCCTCAAGTGTGTGCAAGCTCTGCGGGCAGATGGGGGCTAAAATGAAGGATTCATTGTTGGCCCAGCAGGTGGTTAAAAGTACCAAATGGTTCCACCTGAGGAGGGGCACAGAGCCAGCCAGGATGGGGTCTTGCAGTCTCTTGTATTGAGATGTGGTGTCCACGTGGCCTGTCTTGGGTACTCTAGTAGTCAGCCCCTGCATGGGTGGAATAATAATAGCTAACACCTATTGAGCACTTCCTCCACTGTTCTAAATGCTTGACTTGTTCTTTTTATCTTTCCGGTATCCCTGGATACTAGTATTGTTCCCATTTTACAGATGAGGGAACTGAGACACAGAGTGTGTCTCAGTGCAACAGCGAACTTGCCCAAGATCACACAGCTAGTAAAATGCAGAGTCCCTGATCACAAGCATTAGGAATCCAGCGTAGAACCAGTGGGAAATAGAGAGAGCTGTCCACCAAAAATGCCATACAATTTACATTTCTGTTGTGATGTGGCCGAGAAGAAAAATGTGACTGATGAAATAATGGATTTTTTTTAAGACCTGGGGTCTCATTCGGTTACCCAGGCTGGAGTACAGTGGTGTGATCATAGCTCACTGCAGCCTCCAACTCCCGGACTCAATCGATCCTCCCACCTCAGCCTCTGGAGTAGCTGGGACTTCAGGCACACACCAACACGCCTTGCTAATAGTTCAGTTTTTGTAAGAAGTCTCGCCATGTTGCCCAGGTCGGTCTCAAACTTCTGAGCTCGTGATCCTTCTGCCTCAGCCTCCCAAGTGGCTGAGATTATAGACCTGAGCCACTGCCCTTGGGATGTATTTTAAAGAGATATGAATAAGAAATATGTCTTTGAGTGTTCTGTTTTTCATTATAGAGGGAGATTTTTCCTGTTTTAAAGACTATTTTATTAAGTGACTTCATAAGACAAACCAATTTTTAAATGACGTTTCTCAGGAAAAGATGAAATTAACAAACATCAAAAATGTCAGGCCGGGTACGGTGGCTCACACCTGTAATCCCAGCACTTTGGAAGACTGAGGCGGGAGGATCACCTGAGGTTGGGAGTTCAAGACCAGCCTGACCAACATGGAGAAACCTCATCTCTACTAAAAATACAAAATTAGCCGGGTGTGGTGGTGCATGCCTATAATCCCAGCTATTTGGGAGGCTGAGGCAGAGATTTGCTTGAACCCGGGAGGTGGAGCTTGCGGTGAGCTGAGATTGCACCATTGCACTCCAGACTGGGTGACAGAGAGAAACTCCATCTAAAAAAAAAAAAAAGTCAAAGACATAGGAGAAAAATCAGATGTTCCAGGACACAGTAGTTATATTATTTCTAAACCGTAGCTAAAAGTAGCTAGGCATGGTGGCCCACTCCTATAATCCCAGCACTTTGGGAGGCCGAGGCAGGTGGATCACCTGAGGTTAGGAGTTCGAGACCAGTCTGATCAACATGGTGAAATTCCATCTCTACTAAAAATACAAAATTAGCCAGGCATGGTGCCACATGCCTGTAATCCCAGCTACTTGAGAGGCTGAGGCAGGAGAATTGCTCGAACCCGGGAGGTGGAGGTTGCAGTTAGCTGAGATTGTGCCATTGCACTCCAGCCTGCACAACAAGAGCAAGACTCCGTCTCAACATAAATAAATAAATGAAAGTAAATAAATAAATAAAACAACAGAATACTGCAAGGAAGGAATTAAGACACTAATCAGGTGAGGTTTCCAAAATTGATATTGCATTCCCAGATTAAAACAAGGACTCTATGGGGTCAATGCATCCTCCAAACATTCTTTTTTTCCTGAATTTCTTCTCATTCAAAAACTGTGGATCCCAAATCATGCAGGCCAAGGGCGTGGTGAAGGTGAATTGGTTTTTCTTTAACCCTGAAAGCCTGCTGGAGGCACATGAGCTAGGAGTGGTCACCCAATATGGAAGGGGATGATGAGGACAGGTTTACTGTGGTGCTGGGGAGGGGATGGTAGTGGGGAAAGTAGGAGTTGGTGGTCATTCTAGTGGTGATAGAAGCAATGGTGGTGGTGGTGGCAGGCTTGGTGGTGTAGAGTTGTGGTTATAATGAAAGAGTGGTGGTGATGGCGGTGATACTGGTGGTGGTGATGGTAGTGATACTGGTGATGGTGGTGATACTGGTGGTGGTGGTGATGGTGGTGGCTCTGGTGACCCTGGCATGGGATTCAGTATCAGTGACAGTGGATGCAAGCTCCTGGTGACTGAGGAGCATCTCAGGCTGAGGAGGCACCTCTGATCACCGCCACTGCTCCTTACCCCCTACAGCCTCTCAGTAAACCTGCTGGGTGATGGTGGGATCAAATCCGTTCTGGAATGTCTGCCGCAGGTGCCTATCTCCGGTTCACTTGAGTAAGTGGAAAGCAGCCTGAAGGACAGACAGCAAGGAGGAAGGTTTCCCTGGGCCAAGACCATGAGGGGGCTCCTTCTGAGGGCATTTCCCCAGAGCCCCAGAGGACAAGGACTACGGAGGGCAAGGGGCGATTCTTCCCTTGCCTTCACTCCCCTGGCCTTGGGTCCCTTCCTCTGTCCCTCACACCCACCATGGGCAGAGCCTCCACCAAACACCCAAGAAAGGCTATGACTCATGGTGGGATGGAGCTGCCCCTTAGCGCATTCATACAGCCAAGCTGACCCCGGGGCAGGGAAGCAACATTCCATCCCCAACCAGCTGATATGAGATTGCAGCTGCCTGTCTCCTGGTCCATCCTGTCCCTGAAGTTCCTCTGACCCAATCTATGGGACATAAATTTGGAGATGTCCCTGCAGCTGGCGAGGGGCCTTAGGAAGTCATCCACACACTTGCTTCATCTCCCCAGTGACCTGGGGCACGGACAGCCAGAGCCAGGACACCACTTGTTGCTAAGCAACTGAACTTTGTGCTCAGGATTCCTTGACCTAGGTGGGGCTAGAGCTGCCAGCCTGGCCTTGTCAGCGCCCTGCCCCAGACCACAGGGCGAGCGAAGCGCTCACAGATTCAGGGTCTGGTGCCAGTTCTGCCTGTGTGGGGATGGTGTCCTTCTGGGCCTCAGTGTGTCCATCTGGAGAATGGATGCTTAGACACGGAGGCCTCTGTTCCTGGAAATGACAGCTGGAGAAGAGACGGAGGGGGCTGGGCAGGGTTCCATGGAGGCCCCGCCTCCACCCCCATCCTCAGCCCTATTTCTTTTCTAGTCTGAGTCACAACAACGCCTCTCAGGAAAGTGCCCTGTGCCTGGTAGAGACCCTGTCCTCCTGCCCACGTGTCCGGGAGGCCTCGGTGAAGTAAGGGGATGTTGGTGTCCCTGGCTGATGATGGGAGAAGCAAGGCACCCACACTTTGTGGCCCTCTATCTGGGTGACTTGGGGCAACCTCTGCCTCTCTCTGAATCTCAGGTTTCCTGAGCACGGGATCCTAATTTCCATCCCTTGATGCCCGGGTACCATGGGGACCACAGAGGCCATGGGGTGGGAAGGCCAGGTATCACCATGCTCACAGAATGAGTTTGGGGATCTCCTCTGGTTCTGAGGCCTCTACCCTCCCTTGTCCGTGTGGGTGCAGCCCCACTTCCCTCTCTGTGTCCCATGGGTGCCCTGGGTGCCTAGGAGGCTGGCACGTCTGGGCACTGCACTTCCCCAGGCCCTTCTCTCTGCAGCCTGGGCTCTGAGCAGAGCTTCCAGATTCACTTCTCCAAAGAGGACCAGGCTGGGAAGACGCTCAGGTAATCCCTGCGGGGGGATGGGACAGGGGAGGGAGAGGGGAGAAGAGGCTGATCCGATACTGGTGATGGTAGTGATACCATCACCAGTATCACTACCATCACCACCACCAGTATCACCGCCATCACCACCACTCTTTCATTATAACCACAACTCTACACCACCAAACCGGCTGATCCTGAAGAGGCAGCCTCCATGGTCCCCTCTTCCCTGGGCCCTCTCCTCCTTTAGACAGCAGCTTCAAGCTCCCTGCCTGGGTCTGTTTCCCAGATCTGCCCCCGATGCCTCGGCACCTCCAGATCAGCCAGGGCCTTGGCATTGGACTTGTGCCTCTTAGCCACGTCCTGACTACAGGCCTTGATGCTTCTGAGTGTCATGGTTAGGATTTTGAAGCCACCTGAAAATAAATCCCTGCTCTGCCACTTACCAGCTGTGTGGCCCTGGACAAGTGAAATAGGGATAATAGCACAACCTACCCCTTAGGGTTATTGTGAGGATTAAATGAGTTAAATATCAAGTGCTGAGAGAAGGTCTGGCTGATAGGAGTGCTGTCAGCTGTTATTATTGTTACTATTATCATTACCCCTGGTAGCCCTGAACTCTCTGAGCCTCACCGCCACTGCCTTGGGCCACTTCCTCTACATGTCTTACTTCAGCTGTGAACAGGGCCTTCAAACTGGTCCCCTGCCTCTTGTCAGGCATCCTCCCCTCCACTCACCCCACTACCCCCAGAGGGATCTTCACAACACACGTCTGACTGTGCCCCTCTCTACTCTATGTCCTTCAGTGGCTCCCCATTGCCCCCCAGGTGAAGTTCAAAATCCCTAGCGTCTTCTCCCTCACAGTCTGATCCAACTGCCACCTTCCCCCACGTCCTTTCCCACCCCCGACACCACACACACCCCCTACACACCAACCCCACATACCACATATACACCGTGCACACCCCACACATACCACACACAACACACATGCCACACAGCACACACAGCATATACCATACACACACCACACACACACCCTACACACCAACCCCACATACCACATATACACTGTGCACACATGCCACACAGCACACACAACGTATACCACACACACACCACATACACACCACACACACACCCTACATACCAACCCCCCTGTGCCATGTGTATATGTGCACCCAGAGACTGGCACAGTGCCTGGCCTAAAGTGAGACTCCTGATACTTTTTTACAGGGGGTGCGGGAGATTTTTATCCAAAGAGACAGGAAGCTCCCAGGGTAGGAGCTGCATCTTTGGACTCTCAGAGCCTGATCCAGGCCTTTGCCCTTGGGCGTTGGGGGCTCCCCCAATAGGCCCTCAGGGAGGTTGGGATGAAGCTGGGTGGCAGTGCCTACAGGCCTCACCCAGGCTCTGCCCTGGCTTTCTGCCCTCAGGCTGAGTGAGTGCAGCTTCTGTCCAGAGCACGTGTCCAGGCTGGCTGCCGGCCTGAGCCAGTCCTTGCAGCTAACGGAGCTCATGTGAGTGACCCACCCAGCCCATGGGGACAGCAGAGGGGTGGGGACACCCTGCCAGAGCCACCCAGTGACTGACCTCTGTCCCCAGGCTGACCCAGTGCTGCCTGGGCCAGGAGCAGCTGGTCACCCTCCTGAGCTTGGTGCAGCGACCAGCAGGGCTGTTCAGCCTCAGGTACCTCCTTCCCCCCTGCCTCTGGGAGGGGCTATGGTATGAATGGGAGCAGAGGTGGGCACTGGAGTAAGAGTCCCCCGGGATCATGGCCCTGGCCATTTCCTGTACCCACAACCCTGTCACCTGGACCCTGAGCAAACCCTGTCCATCTATGCCAGAGACTCCACAAGGCACACAGAGAAACTGACCCTCCCAAGGCTGGAGGCCTGTGCTTTGGGATTTAAGAAAAAAAAAAAAAGGAAGTTCCAGAGGATCCCGAACTGAAGACAAAAATAACCTGAA
Organism: Aotus nancymaae; assembly: GCF_030222135.1. Taxonomy (NCBI): domain Eukaryota; kingdom Metazoa; phylum Chordata; class Mammalia; order Primates; family Aotidae; genus Aotus; species Aotus nancymaae. Next base: position 12,273,733 of record NW_026988443.1, read on the forward strand.
ACAAAGTTCATGTCTGTCTGTTCACCATGATCATTTTAAAACACTCAGAAAAAGAAGATACCAAAGTAGAGAGAATAATTTTTTAAACCTATTCCCAGTATCTACGTTTGACAGTTGTTCATAATTTTTCATATTTACTTCATGTTTTTATTTTTATTTCAGCTAAAATGGTTTTAAGTAAGTGATAGACCTTATAATACATCACTCCTAAATATTTTACCATGAATTTCCAAAAAATAAGGACATTTTCAGCCTGGATCAGTGGCTCACACCTATAATCCCAGAACTTTGGGAGGCTGAGGTGCATATATCACCTGAGGTCAGGAGTTTGAGACCAGCCTGGACAACATGGTGAAACCCCATTTCTACCAAAACTACAAAAATTAGTTGAGTGTGGTGGCACGTGCCTGTAATCCCAGCATGAGGTAGGAGAATCGCTTGAACCCGGGAGGTGGAGGTTGCAGTGAGCCGAGATCGTGCCATTGCACTCCAGCCTGGGCAACAAGAGTGAAACTCCATCTCAGAAAAAAGAAACAAAGGACATTTTCTCCGTAATCACAGTTCCATTAGGACAGCTAAGAAACTCAGCCATTCCTTAGTGTCGGGTGCTACCTAGTCTAATCTAAAATGTCACCTTCGTCCCCCAGATGGGACAGCTGGCTTTGGGATCCAGGATCTAGTCACATCTGGTTTGAATTTGCACCGGTTGGCAATGGTCTTATGACTCTTCTATCCTGTGGCACGCTGCCCCGCCCACCACAGTTTTCTGTTTCATGGCAGTGTCTGTTGAGAAAATCAGCAACTGCAGGTACTGCAGACTGTCCTTCTCCTGACCCTGGTGGCTTCCTGATGATGTCATGGTGCGTGTTCCTCTAACCCCTGACTTTCCTGTAAACTGGAAGTCAGATCAAAAGGCTCCATGACATTCAGCTCCACACTTGTGCCCAAAACACTTCTGTCACAGACAGTGCTGTGCACTTCTCATCGCAGCCTGTGACAAGGCACCTAAGGACTGTCCATTCCCCAAAATAACCTGTAAAAAATTGTAATAATTATACACATAATTTAGCCAGGCATGGTGGCACATGTCTGTAATCCCAGCTACTCTGGAAGCTGAGGCAGGAGAATCGCCTGAACCCCAGGGGGCTGAGGTCCTGGTGAGCTGAGATTGCGCCATTGCACTCCAGCCTGGGAAACAAGAGTGAAACTCTGTCTCACAAATAAAACACACACACACACACACACACACACACACACACAAAGACACATAACAAAATTTACCATCTTAATCATTTCTAAGTGTAGGAGTGTTAAGTACATCCACTTTTTTGTATGGTCAATCTCAGAACTCTTTTCATCTTGCAAAACTTAACCTCTGTCCCAATGAAACCACACCCAATTCCTCCTCGACCCCAGCCCCTGACAACCACCATTCTGCTTTTCTGTCTCTATGAATTGGACTGCTCTAAATAGTTTATGTGAGTAGATTCATTTGTATTTGTCCGTATTTGTCTTTTTGTGACTGGCTCATTTCATTTGGCATAGTGTCCTCTGGTTAATTCATGTTGTAGTGTGTGTCACTGTGTCAGCCTTTTTTTTTTTTTTTTTTTGAGACAAAGCCTCACTCTTGTCACCCAGACTGGGGTGCAGTGGTGACATCTCAGCTGACTGCAACCTCCACCTTCCAGGATCAAGCAATTTTCCTGCCTCAGCCTCCCAAGTAGCTGGGATTACAGGCACCTGCCACCACACCTGGCTAATTTTTTTGTGTGTGTTTTTAGTAGAGATGGGGTTTCACCGTGTTGTCCAGGCTGGTCTTGAACTCCTAACCTCAGGTGATCCGCCCGTCTCAGCCTCCCAAAGTGCTGGGATTACAGCCGTGAGCCACTGTGCTTGACTTCTTCCTTTTTAAGGCTGCATAACACTTCATTGTATGGATAGACCAAATTTTGTGTATCCACTCATCCATCAGTAGACACTTGGGTTGTCCATTCAAGTGTCCAATTGACAGTCCCTGCTTTCTTTTTTAAATATTATTTTATTTCAGAAACAATAGAGACAAGTTCTCACTGTTTTACTCAGGATGTTCTCACTCTCCTGAGCTCAAGTGATCCACCCACTTTGGCCTCCCAAAGTGCTAGGTGTGAGCCACTACACCCAGCCAGAAAGTCCCAGCTTTCAATTATTTTGGTTATGTATCCACAATTGCTAGATCACCCAAAATAACTTTTTTTTTTTTTTTTCAGATGGAGTCTTGCTCTGTTGCCTAGGCTGGAGTGCAATGGCATGGTCTTGGCTCACTGCAACCTCTGCCTCCCAGGCTCAAGTGATTCTCCTGCCTCAGCCTCCCAAGTAGCTGGGACTACAGGCACACACCACCATGCCCGGCTGATTTTTGTATTTTTCATAGAGACGGGGTTTCGCCATGTTGGCCAGGCTGGTCTCAAAATCCTCACCACCTGCCTTGGCCTCCCAAAGTGCTGGGATTACAGGCGTAAGCCTCTGCGCCGGCCCCAAAATAACATTTTTAAATAAAACTTTTCTTATTCTAAAAATAATATTGGCCAGGTGAGATGGCACATGCCTGTAATCCCAGCACTTTGGGAAGCTGAGGTAGGCAGATTGTTTGAGCTCAGGAGTTCAAGACCAGCCTGGACAACATGGCAAAATCCTGTGTCTACAAGCTAAAAATAAAAAATATTTACTCATTGTAGAAATGTGCAGAAAATCCAGAAATACATAAAGAAAATAGTCCTTTAAAATTTCAATATAACTTTAAAGCAGTAATATTTGAATTCTCTTGTTTCCTGCTTCCAAATTAATGCACATGCATTGTAGAAAGATCAGAAAATTAAAGAAGAAATAAAATAAAAATCACTCATGAGAATTCTGTCATCTAAGCAACCACCATAAACATTTGATATATTTTCCTATGTTTTCCACATACCTCTGTCTCCCTCCTTCTTTCCATACTTTTTTCTCCAGATATTTTCTTTTTTTTTAAATACAAAATTGGGTCTATAATCCCAGTATCTTGGGAGGCCAAGGCAGGCAGTCTCAGGAGTTCAAGACCATCCTGACCAACACGGTGAGACCCGTCTCAACTAAAAATACAAAAATTAGCTGGTGTAGTGGTGGGCACCTGTAATCCCAGCTGCGCAGGAGGCTGAGGCAGGAGAATCACTTGAACCCGGGAGGTGGAGGTTGCAGTGAGCCAAGATGGCGCCACTGCACTCCAGCCTGGCGACAAAGCCAGACTCTGTCTTAAAAAAAAAATGGGACCATGTTTTACATACAGTTTGGTTTCCCTGCCTTTGTGATGTAGCATTTTGTGGATCTTTTCTTAAATCTAAAAATATCAGTGGCCCAGTGCAGCGGCTCACACCTGTAATCACAGCACTCTGGGAGGCCGAGGCAGGTGGATCACTTGAGGTCAGAAGTTTGGGACCAGCCTGGCCAATATGGTGAAACCCTGTTATTAGCTGGGCATGGTGGCACATGCCTGTAATCCCAGCTACTTGGGAGGCTGAGGCAGGAGAATTGCTTGAACCCAGGAGGTGGAGGTTGTAGTAGCTGAGATCGTGCCATTGCACTCCAGCCTGGACAACAAAAGCAAAACTCTGTCTCAAAAATAAATAAATAAGATAAAAACCAAAAATATCATTAAAAATAATATTTTCTGTTTGGATTGTCATAATAGTTTTTGGAATAAGGGTGATGCTAATTTCCTTTTCTAGGCTGATGCCTAGTTATATAATTTTATAGTTTTTAAAATAAGGGGGTAAAAAGGCCTCTAGGACCCCCTTGACACTTTCCCCCACCCCCTCATGTGTGCTGATTGTCTGCTGCTCACCCTGGGGGACCTTATCTGTGTCCCCTTCTGTGACAGGGTGCAGGAGCCATGGGTGGACCAAGCCGGTGTTCTCTCCCTGTTAGAAGTCTGCGCCCAGGCCTCAGGCAATGTCACTGGAATAAGGTGAGTCCAGAGAAGAGGCCCTCTTGGAATTCTTTATCTTTCATGAGCATCGGGACTTTTCCTTGGCCTTCCCTTATCCTGTGGGATAATAGCTGTGTCCCAGCTAATTCTCCGTGTCCCCAGAATAGCAGGAGCTCCGGGGGTATATGTGAGGGGTTACACATTTGTTAGGACTAGTGCAGTAATCAAGCCACAGTGTCAGCGCAAGACATCACCAGATTCAGGACAAAGGGCTAGTGGATCCAGGCAGACGTGGCTGGCAGTCCACGCAGGTTGCTTGGAAGTGGCTCCTAGATGCAGTAACACACATCATGGCTCTTCAACCAGAAATAACACAATGACACACAGAGTGGCTAATAGCAAAGGTTCTAGTATCCCCATCTTCAGATCCCAACTCAGTCACTTACTGGTTGGAGCCCATTACTGTATCTCTCTGGCCTCAATCTCCTGCTCTTATAAGAAAGTCTAATTATAGGCTGTGCACAGTGGTTCACACCTGTAATCCCAGCACTTTGGGAGGCTGAGGCAGGTGGATCATAAGGTCAAGAGTTCAAGGCCAGCCTGGCCAAGATGGCGAAACCCCGTCCCTACTAAAAATACAAAAATTAGCTGGGTGTGGTGGCAAGCACCTGTAATCCCAGCTACTCAGGAGGCTGAGGCAGGAGAATCGCTTAAACCTGAGGGGCCCAGGTTGCAGTGAGCCAAGATTGCACCACTGCACTCCAGCCTGGGCGACACAGTGCAAAACTCCATCTCAAAAAAAAAAAGAGTCTAATTATAGCCCTTCATGAGGCTAGGAGGATTACAAGAACTGGAGCACGTAAAGATGTCTGCTGTGCTGTCACCAGTCACACGGCCTGCCCTGCTTCTTCCTTCTCTCCTCCAGGAGTGAGCAAGGGGATGCTCGGGGGACTTCATCTCTCTTACAGCTCTCTCCCCATAAGCACCCCCGTGAACATAACATTCAAGTAAAGATGATGAGCTTAGAGTGCAAATGCAGTCTCCAGACACATCCCCTACCCCACCCTTCCACCACACTGTGGTCCTTGAGCCCCTCCCCCAGAAAATTCTGGAATGGCCCTTGGATCCCTCTTATGGCTTTCTGTCATGGTCTGAAAAGCCTCATCAATTTATTAACTTTAAGTTGTTGAATAGGGCCAGGCGTGGTGGCTCTCGCCTGTAATCCCAGCACTTTGGGAGGCCAAGGCAGGAGGATCACTGAAGCCCAGAGTTCAAGGCTGCAGTGAGCGATGATGGTGCCGGCCACTGCACTCCAGCCTGGGTTACAGAGCAAAACTCTGTCTCTTTAAAAAAAATTATTGAAAAGGCACTACTTTGGGTATTGTATGTGACTCAGGGAAGCGCCTACTTTCCCATCCTAAGCTGGGCCATGGGAGGGGAGAAGGGGACCCAGGCAAAGGGTCCCAGAGCTCAGAGTTGGAGCCAGGCAGCCCAGGTGCCAGCTGGGCCCTCCAGGGAAGGCTGCCCAGCTTCACGTTGGCTACCACTCCCTCCTCAGCATCTCCGAGACCCAGCAGCAGCTCCGTGTCCAGCTGGAATTTCCTCGCCAGGAAGAGAATCCAGAAGCTGTGGCCCTCAGGTGGGACCCAGCACCGGGGGCCCCAAGACAGGGGCTGGTGTTGGGGAGGGGGCGGGGCTGCTTCTGACCAGTATTCACCACCCTACCCAGAGTCCTTAGAGGTCTGAAGTGTTTACACAGCTACAGAGGTCTGACCAACCCACTTGTGAGGTGCTCCAGCCCCACCCCAAGCCCCAGTCTCAGCTCGTTACCCCCGCAAGCTTTCAGCTCCCGGAACGCCACCTTGCTTACCTTTGCACACGTTGTGCCCTCTGCCCCGAGGGTCCTCTTTGCGCCTACTTTCTTCACCTGCCCAACTCCTCCTCATCCCTCAGGTCTCAGCTTAAATGCCAGCACCTCAGGGAGGCCCCCTGGACCCCAAGACTTAGCCAAACACTTCCATTATCCACAGCACCTCTAATCCATATGGCACAGTTTTGGAAATTGAAATGTCACCCTTTTGAGTGGACGCAGCTCGGCATGTGTACATGCTGGGAAATAGAGCGTGGGAGGATCTCGGCCTCGCCTCACCTCCTCGGTTAGGTGCCCTTGTGCAGTGAGCAACCTGCACCACCACACCAGCTGCCCCATCTGGATTCCTGCTTCCTAGCGCTTCTCATAAGTGAATAGCAAAGTGCAGGACTTCGTTTGATCGGCATTTATTTACCCCTACACCATAAGCTCCTTGCAGGTGGAGACTGAATCCCCCATACTGGACTAGATGTTCAGAAACTGTCATCTCCCCGTTTGTGTCCAGGTTGGCTCACTGTGACCTTGGGACCCACCACAGCCTTCTCGTGAGGCAGCTGATGGAGACATGTGCCAGGCTGCAGCAGCTCAGGTCAGCACCCGAAAACTCCATGTGGGGCCCTGAGTTCTCTGGTTGACCCTGGTGCCTACTCCAGGCCACGAGTGACCCTGGCATTCTCACTTCTCTGTGCAGGAGATAATCACACTTGGCCAGTGGAGGGAAGGGAGAGTCCCAGGGTGGCTCAGGGGAGGTCTTGGGTGGCCCCGTCTCCTCTCTTGGCACCCCCTTCTGGATGTGATGACCCCTGAGGTGTGTCCAGCCTGAAATCCTCTGGAATATCCTTGGGCCGTTTCAGCTTGTCTCAGGTTAACCTCTGTGAGGACGATGATGCCAGCTCCCTGGTGCTGCGGAGTCTCCTGCTGTCCCTCTCTGAGCTGAAGAAGTTTCGGTATGCAGACAAAACATCCACTCAGCCCCCTTTGCAGCTCTGCTCTGCCCAACACCTCCTGTTTTTCCCAACTCTGGGCTCAGAGGACTTGGTGCCTCACCCTGTGGGCAGAAGCCACAGGTGGCCCTGGAGATGACTTTTAACAGTACCCAGTTGTAAACATGACCTTAGGAACATTGAGCCACGTGGCAAGAAAGTTATTCCCTTTTTAATGCTCTTTCATTGCTTTTCTTTTAAAATAACTGTGAACTAGTACAAAATTTCAAAAGACTGGGAACTGCTGTGTGCCATTTACCCAAATGTACCCTTTGAGCTGGGTGTGGTGGCTCACACCTTTAATCCTAGCACTTCGGGAGGTGGAGGTAGGCAGATTGCCTGAGCTTAGGAATTCAGGACCACCCTGGGCAACATGGTGAAACCCCATCTCTACTAAAAACACAAGAATTAGCTGAGCGCGGTGGCAAATGCCTGTAATCCCAGCTACTCAGGAGGCTGAGGCAGGAGAATTGCTTGAACCCGGGGGGCCGAGGTCGCAGTGAGCGGAGATCGCAACATTGTACTCCAGCCTGGGTGATACAGTGCAAGACTTCGTCTCAAAAAAAAAAAAAAAAAAAAAAAAAAGGTCTAATGACAGCCCTTCGTGGGGCTAGGATTACAGGAACCGGAGCATGTAAAGATGTCTGCTGTGCTGTTACCAGCCACAGCCTGCCCTGCTTCTTCCTTCTCTCCTAGAGGAGCAAGGGTCTGCTCAGGCAACTTCATCATCTCTCACAGCCCTCTCGCCATAAGTAACCCCATGAACATAACATTCAAAGGCTCTGTCTCCAAAAAAAAAAAGAGAACAAATTCACCCTTTGCCAATATTTTTCCACAATTGCTCATTTGTTCCCTCCCTCCTTCTTCCCCACCTCCCTTTTCTTTCCCTCTCTCCTACTCTCCTTTTCTGAACCATTTAGAAGTAAGTTGTAATCATGTCCCTTTACCCCTTAATATTTCAGAGAATTTCCTAAAAACAAGGACATTCTCTTCCATGATCCAGTCAAATTATAAAATCCAGGAAATGCAACATTGATACACTACTATTATCTCAACTACAATTTTTACTTTAATATCATCAGTTGTCCCAATAATGTTGCTTCTTGCACTTTTTTTCCCAGTCGTGGATCCAACCCAGAATCACACGTCTCATTTAGTGTCGTCTCTCTTTAGCCTTTTTCAACCTGGAACAGATCTCCTCGGCCCTTCTTTGTCTTTCATAGATTGTCTCTGACATTATAGGCCAGGTATTTTATAGAATGTCCTTCTACTTGGGTTTATTTGATGCTTCCTGACGCTTAGAGTCTGTCGGGCCGGGCATGGTGGCTCATGCCAGCACTTTGGGAGGCCGAGGTGGGTGGATCACGATGTCAAGAGATCTAGACCATCCTGGCCAACATAGTGAAACCTCGCCTCTACTAAAAAAAAAATAATAATCGGCTGGACGTGGTGGCACACATCTGTAGTCCCAGCTACTCAGGAGGCTGAGGCAGGAGAATCGCTTGAGCCCAGGAGGCAGAGGTTGCAGTGAGCCTGGCGACAGAGCAAGACTCTGTCTCAAAAACAAAAATAGAGTTAGAGTCTGCCCTTTGGGCAGGAATATCGCACAAGCAATGCTGTGTTCTCGTGCCTTCCATCAGGGCACATGATGTGTCTGTGTCCTGGGGTCCTGGCTGGCAATATTAACTGTGATCACCTGTGACAGTGGCGTCTGCCAGGTCTCTCCACTTGGAAAGTTACTATCAGTTACTTAAAGTAACTTAAAGATACTTTAAGATTATGTAAATATCCTGGTCTTCCTCAAACTCTCATCTGTGAATTTCAGCAGCTGTTAATAAATCATTGATTCAAGTGAATCAATGAATCAGTATGATAGTTGCAAAATGTAGCTTTCCTAACTTTTGATTTTCTTTCCATCTAACGGATTAGACTAAGAAGAAACTCTTGGGCTGGGCACAGTGGCTCAAGCTTGTAATCCTAGGTCCCAGCAGTCTGGGAGGCTGAGGAGGAAGAATCACTTGAGCCCAGGAGTTGGAGACCAGCCTGAGCAACACACCGAGACCCCACCTCCATCTCTACAAAAATTAATAATTTTTTTTTTTTTTTGAGACGGAGTTTCGCTCTTGTTACCCAGGCTGGAGTGCAATGGCGCAATCTTGGCTCACCGCAACCTCCGCCTCCTGGGTTCAGGCAATTCTGCCTCAGCCTCCTGAGTAGCTGGGATTACAGGCACGTGCCACCATGTCCAGCTAATTTTTTGTATTTTTAGTAGAGATGGGGTTTCACCATGTTGACCAGGATGGTCTCGATCTCTTGACCTCGTGATCCACCTGCCTCGGCCTCCCGAAGTGCTGGGATTATAGGCGTGAGCCACCGCACCCGGCCAAAAGATAAATAAATTTTTTAAAAAGAAGAGACCTTTTAGGACAGATAGATCTTTGACACTTCTCCAGCATTCGCTTGAAAGATGCAGTGTTTGTGATAAACGACAGTAACTTGCTAGACGTTACAGTGATACCTAATTCTGGCTTGAGTTGTGAAGTTGCTACCTGAATGACTGTGGTTTAGGAAATACTGAACTAGGCCATGCTTCTGCTTCCAAGCTCTATGTTGGCTTAATGAGTTCATGGTGGAAGAGATTTATGAAGGGAGGGACGTCCCTCCCACTGCCCCCAGGAACCACATCCCTACTTCACATCCTTGCCCTCTGCCACCAGCATTCAATGCTCCCAAAACTCCGGGCTCCCACCTGACCTGCTGCCCTTTGACCCCCACCAGGCTGACCTCCAGCCGTGTGAGCACCAAGGGCCTCACCCACCTGGCATCTGGTCTGGGCCACTGCCACCACTTGGAGGAGCTGGAGTGAGTTGCAGAGTGGAGGGATCCGGGACAAGTGGCCCAGCTGAGGGTGAGGGGTGGAGGAGACAGCAGGGCCTCTGGGAGAGCAGGCAATGGGACTTCAATCAATGACCCTTCCCCTGGTGAAGTCCAGCGGTTCTGGCTGTGGCCTGGGAAAGGATGCGAACCATGGTTTTGGTCTGAATTTCCCACTGACTCGCAGAGGGGTTATGGGCATGGCTGTTCCTCTCTGGGCTTTGATTGCCTCATCTACAAAAATGGGGCTCATGAGCCTTGCTCTGCTGGGCTGGCTGTGGCAGGCCACGGAGGGGGCTGAAGAACAGAAGGATGTGGGGGGGGGGTGTGTACATGTGTGTCCCTGGGCCCCCAGCTTCCTCGCTGCAGCCCTCATCCAGGGCATCTTTTCTCAGCTAGGCCAGCTGTGACTATCATGTGCCCAGAGCCTAAGCCTGTGGCCAGGAATGCCCGAGTGGAGCCCAGACAGTGAGGGTGGCCCAGGGTCTGCAGATGCAGAGTCGGCCTCCCAGGAGACAGAGTCGGAGAAGGGAGCTGACGGGACAGCTGGCACCAGAGCTGGGCAGGCTCGTCTAAACCATGCCTCTGCTTGCTCTTCTGCAGGTGGTCTAACACTGAATTCGATGAGGAGGGCACCAAGGTGCTGATGAGGGCCCTTGAGGAAAAATGGACGCTAAAGAAGCTGGAGTAAGTGGTGGGCATGGCTAATGGGGAAGAGTGGCTAATGAGTGAGTGGTGATGGTGATTAATGGGGAAAGGGTGAGTGATGGTGATGGTGGTTAATGGGGAAGGGTGGCTAATCAGTGAGTGGTGATGGTGGTTAATGGGGAAGGGGTGAGTGATGGTGATGGTGGTTAGTGGGGGAGGGTGGCTAATGAGTGAGTGGTGTTGGTGGTTAATGGGGAAGGGGCGAGTGATGGTGATGGTGGTTAGTGGGGAAGGGGCGAGTGATGGTGATGGTGGTTAGTGGGGAAGGGGAGAGTGATGGTGATGGTGGTTAGTGGGGAAGGGGTGAGTAATAGTGTTGGTGGTTTATGGGAAACTGGGTTGAGTGAGAGGTGATGGTGCTGATTGCTGCATGATCAGTGAGTCGCATGCCTAGGAACCTTTGTTTGTTTTGTGAACACAAACTGCCTCGATTCTGGATGAACCCAGGTGAGCTGAATGCCCTTCCATGACCTTTTACTTTCTATTCTGGCTGAATGCCAGGAAGAACCTTCGTCACAAGAAACAGAACACACAACTCAAGGCAATCCAAGATAGAAATGGATTGGCTTATGTCATGGAAAATTATGAGGCTCCTGACTTCAGGCATGGCTGGATCCAGGGGTTTTTGTATTTATCAGGCTTCTCTCTCACATACTTCGCTCTGGCCCTTGCTCTTTCTCTGTCCACCTTGGCTTCCTTCTTAGGCAGGCCATCCCTGCACCCGTAGACTTTCTCCCAGCTTAGTGGAAAGGGAGTACCTTTCTTCCTGTGGTTACAGCAAAAGGTCCTAGATTGAGCCTCACTGAACTAGCTTGGGTCACCTGACCCACCCTAAAGCAATCACTGTGGCTCTGAGCACTAAATATTCTCATTGGCCAGATCTGGGCGCATGCCCACCTATCTTCTGGACTTAGAGGGGAGGATGGTATTTCAGGGTGCGAGTAACAGAAGAGAAAACAAACTCTGGGCAGAAAAAAAATCTACAGCCGTCCACTGCCATTTGTCTACAGTCGTTTCCTTGGTGACTGGCAGCTTTTACTACTCTCCCCCATAATCTGAAGTCACCAAATTCTTAGAAATGCCAGAAACAGCTTCAGTCTAAAAGGTGGTCCCTGTCCCGCACGGATTCCTGTTTAAACAGTATCTGGACAGAAAATTTAGCAGGATATTTTCTGCTTTTCCTCTCTTAACTTTTTCTAATGACCAGAAATACTCACTGGCTATAAAAAGTTCCATCATTATAGAAATATGGAACAAAGAACGTGAAATGCCCTGGAGATGACACCCCCTGAGGAAACTTCTCTTGAACAGTTTGTGATTTTTTTCTCCAGACATTTTTTTCCACATGTTTTGAATTCAGCTTGAAAGTAGCCTTTTGACTTTTTGCCCCTTAACAGTGAAGTTCTTCCACTTGTCCCTCTGCTTCTCCTGGGGAGAGGATCAGGTAAAGGGAGAAGAGGGGTTACGGAGACCGTTGACCACAGGGTCCTCCTGTCATCTCACTGGTCTGTTTCTCTCTTTGCCCACTCTCCATGCGCCTGCACCTCAGCTCAGCCTTCTCGAAGCTTTTATTCAAGGGATTGGAGCCCCAGTGAGGTCATTCATTGACTCATTCATGCATTCGACAAATACGTATTGAGTCGGGCAGCAAGGCCAGGGCCAGGAGCTTGTGGTACCATGAGGGACAGGACAGATTCACCCATGCCCCCTCGACACTCAGAGCCTGGCTGGGGTCTTTTTCTTCCTCCTGACTTCCCAGGAACCTAGTGCTGCTCCTTGCCTCCTGCTGCCTCAGTTGCCCTATCTGTAAAGTGGGTATAATGATGTCTTCCCTGTCCAAAGAAAGGGGATGGATCCCCAATGCCCAGAGGTCTCTTCCCATCTCAGATCTGTCATTTCCAAGTGTGTCTCCCCATGGGCAGTTACCCTCAAATCCAGCCAGCTTCTTCCAGCTGTCTACCTGTGATGGAGCAGGTAGGGGCATGGACCCTAGTTAGGGGCCTCACTACCTGGGTTCAACTCTGGGTAGGGTAACCGATGCTTCCAGTTTGCTTGGAGGTTTCCCCATTTTAGCGCCCAAAGGTCCCACATCCAGGAAAACCCTTCAGTTCTCAGCCAACCAGGACAGTTGACCATCTCTTGCCTCTGCCTTATTATTATTTTGAGACAGAGTCTCGCTCTTGTCACCCAATCTCAGCTCACTGCAACCTCCATCTCCCAGGTTCAAGTGATTCTCCTGCCTCAGCCTCCCGAGTGGCTGGGATTACAGGCATGCGCCACCACGCACTGCTAATTTTTGTATTTTTAGTAGAGATGGGGTTTCACCTTGTTGGCCAGTCTGGTGGTCTCGAACTCCTGACCTCAGGTCATCCACCCGCCTTGGCCTCATAAAGTTCTGGGATTACAGGCATGAGCTACCACGCCCGGCCGGTTCTGCCTCTTAATGTGCGAACTTGTACACGCAGCCTCTCAGCCTCTCTGTGCTTTGGCCTCCTCATCTTAACTTTGAGGATAACGGCAATCCCCCCGCTAGGGTTGTTGTGAGGATTAAATGAGATAATATGTGTTACATTCTTGGAGCCTGGTGCAGAGTGCAGACTCTACAAGTGCTAGCCATTGCTGTTATTCTCCTCTCCTGCCTAGGCTGGGGGCCTTTAGAAGTACAGTCACCTGGATCACATATGGCTGGGGCTCAGGAATGGGAGTTCTATAGCTTTGGGTTCTGCTCCTGAAGCAGCCAGTTTGTGTATGACCTTAAGCAAGTTCTCTAACTCTCTGAGCCTCGGTGTTCCTCACCTGTAAAATGGAGATGATAATAAACCCACCTTTCCAGATCGCCCAAGCCCTGAGTCTGGCCCACATTTTATGCTCAATATGTGACCACCATTATTACTGATCGTTAGATTGGGTCCAGTGTGGTTCAGAACATAGAACTGCTGCCTGCCTGACCTCAGTAATTCATGCCGAGAAACACCATTTGGACCTCTCAGTACAGCTCATTTTGTAGAATGTTTACACCGTGTGGATATAAGTGGCTGTCTTGGAGTCCCTAGACTTGCTAAGCACAGAGGCCTCAGACCCCGGACTAGACAGTGCTCCACCCCTGGATGCCGAGTTCACCTGGCCTCCTCTTCTCCAGACTCAGTCACCTTCTGCTGAATGGCTCCACCTTGGCCTTGCTTACTCACGGACTAAGCCACATGACCCTCCTGCAGAGCCTCCGGTGAGTGACCCAGTGGCCCCATGGGAATGAGTGGGAGGACAGACTCCCCACTCAGTTGGGAACACGTCGGGGGAAGCACTGAGGGCGCCTCCCTGCGGATCCTTTGTGGCTCCCTCCCAGGCCCCTCCCTGTGCCCTCCTAGGTGAGTGCCCACTGCTCTTGCCTTCTAATGCCACGAGCTTCCTCATGGTGACAAAAGTGACTGAAAGAGTTTAGACCTAAGTTGTAGAACAACCGTTGATGCACACACATGTCACCCTGAGCTCTTGTTAAAATGCTAATTCTGCCAGGCGTGGTGGCTCACGCCTGTAATCCCAGCACTTTGGGAATCCAAGGCGGGCGGATCACCTGAGGTTGGGAGTTCAAGACCAGCCAGACCAACATGGAGAAACCCTGTCTCTACTAAAAATACAAATTAGCAGGGCATGGTGGCGCATGCCTGTAATCCTAGCTACTCGGGAGGCTGAGGCAGGAGAATCGCTTTAACCCGGGAGGCGGAGGTCATGGTGAGCCAAGATCGCGCCATTGCACTCCAGCCTGGGCAACAAGAGCAAAACTCAGTCTCAAAAAAAAAAAAAAAAAGCTACTTCTGATTCCCCAGGTCCCCAGGTCTGGAATTCTGCCTAGATTCTGCTTTTTTCTTTTTTAGTTTTTGAGTTGGGGCCTTACTATGTGGTCCAGGCTGGAGTGCAGTGGCGATGCACAGGTGCAATCATGGCGCCCTACAGTCTCAAACTCCTGGGCGAACGTGATCCTCCTGCCTCACCCTCCCAAGTGGCTGGGACCACAGCCCTCAGTCGTTGCACCCAGCTCTGCATTTCTAACAAGCTCCTGGGTGGTGTCAATTCTGAGGGCCACAGAGCACACTTGGAGTAGTATGGGTCTAGACTCAGATGGGGTGGCCTTCCTATATTCCCTTTGTGATTTCACTCCCTGTCCACTAGGACAAATAAACGTGACACTTGCTTTCAATGTGATTTTTCAAAATATGAAATGTTGTGACTAAAAGCAAATCACAAAGTGACAAGCAGTGTCACAAAGCATTGCTTTGTTTATATCCAAGTACCCTCCTACCCCCACCTCTGGCAGAGCACAGTAGGCAGGAAATGAGGTTAGAGAGTTTGGCAGGATATATTTCTTATATTGGACCATTTCGCCCAAAATTAATTTACTGAAAGGTGATCCCTTAAAATTTATTTATTTATTTGTATTTATATTTTTTAAGACAGAGTCTTGCTCTGTCGCCCAGGCTGGAGTGCAGTGCAACCTCCACCTCCTTGGGTTCAAGCTATTCTCATGCCCCAGCCACCCAAGTATCTGGGATTACAGGCATGTAGCACCACACCCAGCTAATTTTTGTATTTTTTTTTTAATAGAGATGAGGTTTCACCATGTTGGCCAGGTTGGTCTTGAACCCCTGACCTCAGCTGATCTGCCTGCCTAGACTCCCAAAGTGCTGGGATTACAGGTGTGAGCCACCATGCCAGGCCCCATTAAAATTTAATTTGCAAAATAAAAGAAAGTAAAAACAACATGCAGACAAATACTTCCCAAGGGGCTAAGACCATTTGCCTCAGCTGTTTTGTTGGTTTTTCCCAACCAGGCATAGCAAGGTTAGGGCTCAGCAAAGACAATACCCTGGGTTAGGGAAAAGCCTACCATTTGCATAGATGAGAACACTATACGCCCCTGAGAACTGATTTGGGTGAATCAGCGAACCCTATGTGAAATTGGCATTCAGCCAGGCCAGCCTGAAGACCCCTGACACAGAGGCCAAGGTGAAGCTTGCCAAAGAGATGTAGAGACTGCTCCTTGGCCAGGGGCTCTGAGTTCATTTCCACCCAACCTGTAAGTCCCTAAGTCTCTGGCCAGTCACAGCTCACTGCTGGGTCTCAGTTTTCTCACCTGGACACTGGGGACAATAATTCCCACCTTGCTCACTACCCCCAACCTGCCATGATCCCCAGAAGTTTTGTAACTAGCATATGAGTTCCTGGGTGTGTAAAGGCTTTGCAAACTGTAGAGTTCTTAGCACAGCACCTGCAAAGGCCTTTAAGCTTCTGAAAGCCTCTTGGTCTATTCCCTTCTTTTCCAGACTGAACAGGAACGGTATTGGTGATGTCGATTGCCGCCACATTTCTGAGGCTCTCAGAGCTGCCACCAGCCTGGAGGAGCTGGAGTGAGTTGCCCATCCTGCCCCCAGACCCAGGACAATTTTGGCAGGGAAAGATGTCAAAGGCAAGGGGCTACCTGAGCATGCCCTTAGCTTCTTCATCTCATCCCCTTCACCCTCTTCTACACTGTGTGACCAACCCGGAGCCTAGAACCTTGCGGGACCCAAAGACAGGCTGTAAGAGTGTCAATTGCCCCAAGAGGGATTTAGGTTGGATAACAGGGAGAACATCCTAAACAGAAGCCAAGAGTTAGGAGCTGTCACTCAACATGGAGAGCTGTCACTCTCTAAATGTGAGCTGAGCCCTTCCGGGACTTCAGCCTGCCCTTCTGTTCTGGGAGTGGGGTGTGGGCAAGATGAGATGGTGGAAGGCTGATGGTCAAGGTGTTCTTTCCCCCAAGCTTGAGCTACAACCAGATTGGAGACGCCGGTGTCCGGTACTTAGCTACCATCCTGCCCAGGCTGCCAGAGCTCAGGAAGATAGAGTAAGTGGCCAGCCCCATGCAGGAGGGCAGCAGGGGTTACACCACGGTCCTAGGAGACACTGGCCCCTAGCTCAGGCCAGCATGCTAAAATCTCCCCTGCGCCAGCCTCAGTGTCTGGGCATCGGGGCTGGGTGACCTCCCGGCCATCACTGTGGGACCTTAAACCACCCCAGCCCCTGCTCTTCTCTGGGCCTTTCTACCCCATTGTCTGGGTAGGTGTGTGGTGTGGGGAGCATTGTCTCTTAAGCCCCCGAAGCAGAGGTGGCAGCCCCAGCAGATGTGCTGGGGTGTCAAGGAAAGGGGGCATCAGAGGACCTGATGGCTGCCCCTGCTCCCACAGCCTCTCAGCGAATAGCATCAGCCCAGCCGGGGGAGTGAAGCTGGCGGAGTCTCTCGCTCTTTGCAGGCGCCTGGAGGAGCTGATGTGAGTGTCTGCCCAGGAGGCCTCTGCCCTCTGTGCCCCCCAGGCCCACTTGGCCTCCTCTCCCACAGTGGGCACAGGGCAGGGCAGGGGTCCTGAGTGGGCCGGCCCAGCGCTCAGTGCTCATTCCTCTCCTTTTCCAGGCTTGGCTGCAATGACCTGGGGGATCGCACAGCCCTGGAGCTGGCTCGGGAGCTGCCCCAGCACCTGAGGGTCCTGCAGTGAGTGGCCCCCTGTCCATGCCATGCCAGGCTGGCGGGGAGGAGGGACCCAGGGAGCAGTGGGTGTCCAGGCCCCCATCAGTTGAGCTGCCCTGTCCCAGGTCAAGCTGTGGCATGTCTTAGGGCTGGCTACCCGCCTTCCTGCCTGTTCCTCCCCTGCCTCTGATGCCTGCAGCAGAGAAATCAGGAGGCCCAGCCTAGTCCTGGCTCTGCCACGGGCCCCTGCCTGCCCTTGGCTAGACCCCTGCCCCTTCTCAGCCTCAGTTTCTTCACGTGCAAAAGTAGTACAATGATCCTAGCTCAGTGTGCCCTGTGAGCCAGTCCCTGAGGCTGAATGAGAAATCCTAGCAGAGGCTTTGCGGGAGTACAGCGCCAAGCAGCATGGCCTCAGCACTTCATAGCTGAAGTCCATGGCCTCATCGGAGCCTCACTGGCAGCCCCAGGGGGATGGGACTTTATTTTATTATTTTTTTTTTTTTGAGATGGAGTCTCTCTCTGTCACCCAGGCTAGAGTGCAGTGGTGCAATCTCGGCTCACTGCAACCTCTACCTCCCAGGTTCAAGCCATTCTCGTGCCTCAGCTTCCAGAGTAGCTGGGATTATGGCATGTGCCACCATGCCCGGCTAATTTTTGTATTTTTAGTAGAGACAGGGCTTCACCATGTTGGTCAGGCTGGTCTCGAACTCCTGACCTCAGGTGATCACCCACCTCAGCCTCCCAAAGTGCTGGGATTATAGGCGTGAGCCACCACGCCCGGCCAGTGCTGAGACTTTTATGTGCTCATTTTTCCAGGCAAGGGAACGAAGGCCAGGAGAGGTGTGGAAAATTTTCCTTCCTCATACAAAAAGGACCCAGGTGTTGAATTTGGGATCTCAGACCCCAAAGCCAGGGTTCTTGATATCCACCCAGGTCCTGTGTAGATGGAGAATTAGCCAGAGTCTGTCTACAGACCGGTGCTGCAGCCTGAGATGAGGCTGAGGGTGGGGGTCTCTGGAAAGGTCCCCAGTCTCCGCAGGCTCACACCCTCCTCTTTCCCCAGCCTGCCATCCAGCCATCTGGGCCCAAATGGGGCCCTGAGCCTGGTCCAGGCCCTGGATGGATCCCCCTACATGGAAGAGATCAGGTAAATAAGGGCTGCCCTGTCCAGGCAGGGGGACAGTCCTGGGCGGGTCTGGGGGTTCCTCTCACAAGTGTCTCCCCTTCCCTGCAGCTTGGCAGAAAACAACCTGGCTGAAGGGGTCCTGCATTTCTGTAAGGGGCTCCCACTGCTCAGACGGATAGAGTAAGTAGCCTCCCCTGCCTGCCTGGGGGACCAGCGGTAGGCTAAAGTAACTATTCTCTGACTGAGCCTAATACCTGGGGAGGCCTTTGAAGTGATAGAAGCTCCAGGGATGGTGGGGGCCTGGGTCAAGAAAGGAAGCCTTTCCTAAAACTCCTAGCTCACCCCAGACCCTCCCTCCTGTGCTGACTGTGGGAGACAGGACCTGCCAGATCCCCTGACTCAAACACCTTCCCCTCCCATCCCTCACCCTTCTCCATCTGCAGCCTGGTTTCCTGTAAGATTGACAACCAGACCGCCAAGCTCCTCACCTCCAGCTTCACACTCTGCCCTGCCCTGGAAGTAATCTTGTGAGTGATTGGAAGAGCCCTGAGCTGAGCTGGGAAAAGGAACAGTGGGGAGGTAGGAGAGGAGTTGGCTCCAGCCTGCTGTGTGGCCTGGAGCTGCTCCCATCCTCTCTGGCTGGTCCTCCCATTTGTAAATGGGGAAGATCATTCTTGCTCAGACATCCTCTCAAAGACGTTTTAACACCTGAGCTGCGGGTGATGTTGGGTAAAACAGTTTAGCTTCTCCTGCCTTTACCCCCATTTGTAGAGTGGTGGGAGGGGAGGTGGGCCAGATGGTCTCTCAAGGTTTTTGGTCCAGTCTTCCTTTTGGGAGGCAACTGGATAGACCACCTTGCCTGATTGATGAAATCTCCATTGATGAGCCACTGCTGGTAGTGAACAATGGCTAAAGCCAGGAGAAAGCTGCCCCCAGACCTGCTGGCTGGCCGTGCTGGGCTGTCTCTTAGCAATCAGAATCCCCAGAGCTTGGGGCCTTGCAGTGCTGCCTCATGGGTGAACTAGAATTCTAGGACCAGCCTGGGACCCTAACCACGATGTGGAGGACAAAGCTGTTTCCTAAAGAACAGGACGCGCATGATTACAAGATGACTTTAGTTTGCATCCTAAAGGTCTTGACCCTTCTCATTACACCAAAGAGAAAGTCTCAGATCAGTGCTAACTCTTATTTATTTATTTATTTAAATTCTTTTTTTTGAGATGAAGTCTCACTCTGTCGCCAGGCTAGAGTACAGTGGCATGATCTCGGCTCACTGCAATCTCTGCCTCCCAGGTTCAGGCAATTCCCCTGCCTCAGCTTCCTGAGTAGCTGGGACTACAGGTGCGCACCACCAAGCCTGGCTAATTTTTTTGTATTTTAGTAGAGACGAGGTTTCACCATGTTGGCCAGGATGGTCTCGATCTCCTGACCTCGTGATCTGCCCGTCTCAGCCTCCCAAAGTGCTGGGATTACAGGCATGAGCCACTGCTCCCGGCCTCATCTTTACCACCTAACTCTGGATTCTCCCTTTTTAACCAATAGGGGCGGGTCACAGGCCCAACATCTTAGGAAGGCGTATGTTCCAGCTAGAAGTTAATACCATTGTTTGTACTATATTTATTTTTGTAACTACCTTCTATTTGGGGTCTGTTACACAAGTTTTCCATTGATAGTAGTAATAAATGCTTCCTTTTAAGATTAACTTTTTTTTTTTGAGATGGAGTCTCCCTGTATTGCCCAGGCTGGAGTGTGGTGGTGCAATCTCAGCTCACTGCAACCTCTGCCTCCTGGGTTCAAGCGATTCTCCTGCCTCAGCATCTCAAGTAGCAGGGATCACAAACGCTCACCACCACACCCAGCTAATTTTTGTATTTTTAGTAGAGTCAGGGTTTCACTATGTCAGTCAGGATGATCTCGAACTCCTGACCCTGTGATCTGCCTACCTTGGCCTCCCATAGTGCTGGGATTACAGGCATGAGCCACCGCACACAGCCAAGATTAATTTTTTAAAGTAAGAAAAAAGAGCAGGGTGGGCCTGGCGTGGTGGCTTACACCTGTAATCCCAACACTTTGGAAGACCGAGGCAGGCGGATTGCCTGAGGTCAGGAGTTCGAGACCAGTCTGGCCAACATGGTGAAACCGTATCTCTACTAAAAATACAAAAAAAGCCCAATTAGCTGGGCTTGGTGGTGCATGCCTGTACTCCCAGCTACTCCGGAGGCTGAGGCAGAGGAATTGCTTCAACCAGGGAGGTAGAGGTTGCAGTGAGCCGAGATCACTGTGCTCCAGCCTGGGAGACAGACTCTGTCTCCAAAAAAAAAAAAAAAAAGAAAAGAAAAGAAAGAAAAAAAGAAAAAAGAGGGGACCGATTTAAAGAAAAACTTGATGCACCATAAATACAGGAGATACATGTATGTGGCAAAAATGGCAACATCATATGAACAACGTCATGATCCAAAGTTAACTGGGAGGGGAGCAGAGAGGAAGGTAACCTGCACCCTGCTGTCTTCAGGGGAGGACACACAAGCACCCTATCAGACAGCCTCTCTTGCAAACCCTCATCCCCAGGATTGGCCCCCCCTCCCTCCCCACTCACTGCCTTATCTCCACCCCTCAACCTCCCTGCTCTCCTGCCACTGACCTTGGGACCCCTTCCCTGCAGGCTGTCCTGGAATCTCCTAGGGGATGAGGCAGCTGCCGAGCTGGCCCAGGTTCTGCCGCGGATGGGCCGGCTGAAGAGAGTGGAGTATGAGGGGCCGGGGAGGAATGGGGTGGGCTGAAGGGGGACCTACATCCTGGGAACACTAAGAGGCCACTGGGTCAGTCCCCTGCCTCCCAGAAAGGCCCTCCTTGAGTTGCACACTCTGGTCTGTTGCAAGCCCCTGCCAGGCTTAGTTTCCCCTGGGTTCTAGCCTCCAGCCCTCCTGCTGCACCCACCCCAAATCCCCTATTGTCTTTTGGGTTCTCCGAGAAGGTAGTGTGGGAGACTGTGTACCCCCGACCTTGGCCTGGGGAGGGGGCCTAGGAAACCCTCACACCATTCTCATGGCTGTTTCTCTTCCCCTCCCCTCACTGTCCACTGGGAAGCCTGGAGAAGAATCAGATCACAGCTCGCGGGGCCTGGCTTCTGGCTGAAGGGCTGGCCCAGGGGTCTAGTGTCCAAGTCATCCGGTAACAGAGACCTGCAGGGGTAGGGGCGGTGGGTGGGAGGCCACACCAACCCCTAGGTCTAACGGGATTCCCTGGAGGAGGCGGCAGGGCCTGGGTTGGGGATTATCAAAGGAGACTTGGACCCCTCGACCAAGACTTTGGCAGCAAGCAGACTTGGATCAAATCCCAGCTCTGCCACTTGCCAACTGTGTAACTTTGTGGCAGTAATTCAACCTCTCTGAACCCCAGTTTTCTCATCTATGAAATGAGGATACTGATAGCATCTACCTCAGAGAGTCGTAAGGACTAAATGAGCATATAAAGCACTGAACCCAATGCCTGGCACATAGTAAGCACTTAAAATGGTAGCTATAATCAGAGCCATCACATACAGTTGTATAGGTTGTGCACTGCACAAGGGCATTGCACCTAAGGGGCACCATTCATGTCATTAACCTGCTAGATTTCTAGCAGATGAGAGCAAGGCGCCTTGTTCTACCAAAATCAGTATATTATGACAATTTCAGACAGATGGCAGTAAAATATCTCGAAGAAAGAGGGCCTTTTCCTTATTTGCACAAATGTGTCATATGAGTGTGGCCTTAGCTGGCCTCACTACCTCCCAGGGAGGAAGGCTGAGTTGGGGAACTCAGGAGGCAGCTGTGGGGGATACCCTCTCCCTAGGTCAGCCCATGCTGGTCTAACACCTTCCTCTGCCAGGTAGCTCTGGGCACAGTTCTACCTTTCTGGGCCTCGGCTTCCCAATCTGCAGATAGGACAGAGGGCAGAGGCGGGAGGATGAGTGAGTGCCTGTCTCTGTGCCCTACAGCCTCTGGAATAACCACATTCCCTGCAACATGGCCCAGTGCCTGCAGAGCCAGGAGCCCAGGCTGGACTTTGCCTTCTTTGACAACCAGTCCCAGGCTCCTTGGGGTACCTGATGGCCCCCTCAAGACCTTTGGAATCCAGCCAAGTGATGCTCCCAAGTGATCCACCCTTTGCCCACTGGGATAAATGACTCAGGAAAAAAGAGCCTCGGCAGGTGCTTTGCACTCCACCCAGGAGGAAGGACATGCGTGTCCTGCTGCAGTCCTCAGGGAGAACTTTTTTGGGAACCAGGAGCCAGGTCTGGCCAAAGGAGTTCCCTGCATTATGTGTGATATGTGTGATCAGTAGGGGACACGTGGCACACAATGAGGGTGTCATGACAATGCGTGACACATAAGGTTAGATGCGGCAGTGTGACTCCTTGACATGTGGCATGACATGAAACTCACAGTGTGACACATGTGGTCAATGGCATGGGTCCTTGCATCCCAAGTGGCAGGATACATGATTGTTGGTCCACATATGACACATGACAAATGTCCATGTCACAGGACTCATGGCTGGCCAAATGACCTCAGGCTGGCCCAAGATCTAATTTATTAATTTTTAAAGCAGATACGTATTTATAGATTGCATGTATAGAGCAGCTAAGCCAGGAAAAGTCTTCCACCTGAGCTGGGAGGGGAGAGTGTTCATGCACTGACCAGTCCAGGGACTCAAGGGCCAGGGCTCTGGGACAAGCCGGGGATTCAGCCATAAAGTCCCCTCCTGCCTCAATCCTCAGTCTACCCATCTGTAAACTTGACGCCTCCCTTACTTACACACTAACTTCCAAGGAGTTGGGGCCCAGGTGGAGGTAGGACCCGCCTGGCCTTGGGAGTGGACAAGTCCAGTCTGTCCCGTATATGGGACAAAGCCAAGTCTAACGGTACTGGGCGGGGGCTACTGCCAAGACCATAGGCTAGGCTCCTGGCTCCAGCTACTACCTTGGTGTGATTCAGGTGAGCAGGCACTCCACATGTTACACAGTGTTTTTGTTACTTCCGAGGAGAGCCAACAATGGCTCTGTTACACTCAAAGCCAAGTTTGATCAATAAACCTGACAGTCTTCCACTCTAGCCTGAGTCCGATGTTTCCTGCTACCTCACTAAGTCAGAAGTGGTTCACCCCCTGCCCTGGGGTCTCAGACAACAGAGAGGTGTGCTGAGGGAGCACTGGCCTGGGAGTCCGGAGACAGGCGTTCCCAGCTCAGACCTCGTCTCTAGTCACGTGGAAATGGGCAAGTTTCCTCCTCTCTCCAGCCCTCACCTGCAACATGAGGGTGTTATAGAAGCTCAGCGTATTAGAAAACATTTTTTGTTTGACTTGCATAACATTGAAACTACTTTCTGAATTCACTGTCTGTATTTAAAATTGGGAACTTTACATAAAAATTCTGATTCTGGTTGCTTTGAAGTGCTAATCCAGCACTCCCACTAAAGAATCACATGACTGTGTCTTTTAGATGTGCACACATCCCTCAGCTTGCTGCAGTCCCCACCACTCCCCACTGTCTTGACACCCCACCCGACCCCACTTTCTGCTGCTTTCTGACCCTGACCTAGAGAGTTTGCGTGAGTATGTTGTACCAGAGGAACGTGGCTTGGAAAGTCAGACAGGCATGGAATAGAATGTGACTTGACCCTTTGCTACCTGTCTTTGAGGTATGCGGGTTAGTAGCCACCCCCAACACACACACCACACACACACCACACACACACACACACCACACGCATCACACACACACCACACATACACTACACATGCACACACACACCACACGCACACACACCACACACATATCCACCACACACACCACACATGCACACACGCACATACCACCACACATATCACACACATCACACACACACCACACACATCACACACCACACACCACACATGCACACAACCACACACATATCACACACATCACACACACCACACACACCACACACCACACATGCACACACACGCACACAACCACACACATATCACACACATCACACACACCACACACCACACACACCACACACACATATCACACACCACACAACCACACGCACACAACCACACACACCACACACACCACACACACATCACACACCACACACGCACACAACCACACACATCACACACACACCACACACACATGCACATATATGCACACACACCCCACACACATCACACACACACCACACGTGCACACGTACACACACACACACACACACACACACACACACACCAAGACTGTTGGAGAGGTCAAGAGAGCAAGATGAGCAAAGTTCCTGGAAAAAAAAAAAGTACTTGTTACATCCTAGTTCTCTTCTCTTTTTATAGCTGAACTCTCTAAAAAGAGAGTTCTCCTCTCTTTTTATAGCTCATATGAGTGAAGAGATGCCCAAAATGACAGATCAGCATTCTCTCCCTTCTGTAGGTAAAACAAGTTGATCTTAGGGGGAGCCTCCCACCCCTTGTGAAAAACCAGGTCGGGAGGGTGCAGTTACAGCTGAGCACCACTGGAGGGCAGGCTAGCCCACTGGCGATTCCTGAGATAACTTCCTTCACCGGAGGACCCAGAAGGAGATTAGGTGATGCTAGAGCCTGTTCCCACCTGGCCTGGTAGCTTGGGATGTCCCAGCCTACCAGTGGGTTGGCTCACCTGGATGAGTTGGTCTTGACCTTTGCAGCCCTCCAGGTTGTTCCCGGCCCCCTGCCAAGCACAAGGAGAAAGTCCTCCGGCTGAGTGCCAAGCACGCACACCTCACATGGGGCCACTCTTACTGGTCCAGGGTCAGGGCACACCTAGCACCAAATGGGCCCATCGGCCTGGTCACGGTGGAGAAAGTAGTGAGGAAGAGGATGTCAGAAGTTTACCCGGCAACCCTGGGCCCGAAATTCTGTCTCCCCTTCCTGGGACGTGATGCCAAGTTGACCTTGGCCTTCAGTGTGCCCAAGGTCACCTTCACACCAGAAGGGTTGCATTGCCTCCTCTCCTGGCCCAAGAATGAAGGATGAGTCCCTCAAAGCTTGGAAATGGCTTGGCAGGGGAGTTGAGGCTGAGGAAGGAGCAGAGGGTACCAACCAGTGGCACATGGCCATGGGGGTCAGGGGACCCCAGAGCTCAAGGACACTATTTTCATTCGCTGCTTAGCCATTTTACTTCTCTCTTCTCCTTTTTCCCCCTTCATGTCTGCTCAAATTCTACACTCCAAGAAACTTTCAGCAGCTTCCCTGAAATAAACCACAGTATTGTTGGCACTGCAGGGCTGGCTGGGCCTCCATCAAGTTGGTGTGAAATTGCCTTGTTCATTTTATTAAGAAACTTCCTCTCTTGCCACCTGCCTGCTTGGAGGCCTTGACTTTTTTTTTTTTTTGAGATGGAGTCTCGCTCTGTCACCCAGGCTGGGAGTGCAGTGGCGAGATTTGGGCTCACTGCAACCTCTGCCTCCCAGGTTCAAGCAATTCTCCTGCCTCAGCCTCCTGAGTAGCTGAGACTACAGATGAGCGCCACTACGCCCAGTTAATTTTTTGTATTTTTAGTAGAGACAGGGTTTCACCGTGTTAGCCAGAATGATCTCGATCTCCTGACCTCATGATCCACCTGCCTTGGCCTCCCAGAGTGCTGAGATTACAGGCTTGAGCCACTGCGCATGGCTGAATATCTGTCCATCTTTCTGACGGGAGTCACAGACTCTCCCTTTGCCTCTTTCACACGCCTCAGGTGCTGCCAAATTGCCTCCTCTATCCTTTCATTAAACACACACACCTGTCCAGCCAGTAGCTCCCAAGCTGTAAAACTGCAGTTACAGAAACTGCAAGGGTATCAGGATCTTGTCACCATGCAGATTCTCGTTCAGCAAGTCTGGGGCAGGGCCTGGGATTCTGCATTTCTAAGAAGCCCCGAAGTGATGGCCATGTTGCTGGGCCATACTAACTTAGCAAGACTGTAGACCAGTGGATTGCAACCTTGACTGCACATTTAAATCACCTGGGAGCTTTAAAAAATCACTAGTTTTAAAAGAGTATTTGGGCTGAATGCAGTGGCTCACACCTACAACCCCAGCACTTTGGGAGGCCGAGGCAGGAGGATCACTTGAGCTCAGGAGTTTGAGACCACCCTGGGCAAAATGGTGAAAACTTGTCTGCAAAAAAACACAAAAATTAGCTG
This sequence comes from Aotus nancymaae, assembly GCF_030222135.1. Lineage (NCBI taxonomy): Eukaryota > Metazoa > Chordata > Mammalia > Primates > Aotidae > Aotus > Aotus nancymaae. The sequence goes on from NW_026988443.1 coordinate 12,299,915, forward strand.
GGCTACAGGTGGTGTGCACCTGTAGTTCCAGCTACTTGGGGCATGGGGAGAGGGGTGGGGTGCTGAGGTGGGAGGATCACTCAAACCCAGGAAGTGGAGGCTGCAGTGAGCCAAGATCATGCCACTGCACTCGAGCCTGGAGGACAGAGTGAGACCCTGTCTTAGGGGAAAAAAAGAGTATTTAGAAAGCTCCCTGGCTGGGTGCGGTGGCTCACACCCCTAATTCCCAGCACTTTGGGAAGCTGAGGCGGGCGGATCATGAGGTCAGGAGTTCAAGACCAGCCTGACCAACATGGCGAAACCCTGTCTGTACTAAAAATACAAAAAATTAGCCAGGTGTGTTGGCAGGCGCCTGTAATCTCAGCTACTCAGGAGGCTGAGGCAGGAGAATCGCTTGAACCCGGGTTCAAGCAGAGGTTGCAGTGAGCTGAGATTGTGCCATTGCACTCCAGTCTGGGTAACAAGAGCAAAACTCCATTTCAAAAAAAAAACCAAACTAAACTCCCTGAGTGATTGTAGTGTGCAGCCGCAGTGGAGACTCACTGGTCTGGCATATGCCTTTGCACTTTTGTAACCCTTACTTTGTCCAGAGGATCCCATGACCTTCCCTCCACAGATAAGGACACTACATCCAGAGACTTTCCTAACTTTCCCAAAGGTACAAAGCTGGTAACTGGTGGCACCAGGAATCAAACCCAGGTCTTTGTGACTCCCTGTGACACCCGCAGGTGCTACCCCAGTTTTCTCATCTGTATAGTAAGGGGATGAGCGAAAGGACACGAGGACCTATGTTCTTCAGCTGCAAAGATGACCTTATGGCTCATTTCTACGCTCCCTTGTGGAGAGTTCTGGATCCTCAGCCACCTGCCCTGCCTGGTTGTTTCCAAAGAGCATCACCATCTGTGATGTGCTCTAAGCCCAACAATCACAGCAACAATCTCCTCTACTTTACAAATGAGGAAACAGAGACACACAGAGAGAACATGACTTGCCCAAGGTCACACAGTGAGTATTCAGTGGGGCTCAGACTCTAACTCTGGAGCAAAAGGAAGGGGTGACCTCGAGGTGGTCCTGGACTGGAGAGTTAACTGGCCTGTGGGTCTGTGTGTTCCCTGGAGAGAGAGGGGCCCTCAGGAAGGCAGGAGGGCCTGGTGCACCCGTCCTGGGCTCTGCTTCTGCCCCCAACCCTACCCTTCATGGTCAAGGCTAGGCCTGAGGACCTGTGGCCCCCACTAGAGTAGGACATGCACTCTGGGCACATCCAGAGCTTCCAGGAAAGACTGTTCAGTGGCTGGTTTGGTAAAGATCATCCCATCCGGGGCAAGGCCCAGGAAGTTCTGGGGACTGCTGGTCTTCGCCCTGCCTCCCAATCACCCAAGTGAAGCACCCTCCCCTTGGCCCTTGGAAGCCACACCTGGTGGCTCATCCCACACACACCCCAACCCTGCCCTAGCTGCCCAGAAAGACACCTTTGCCCTGGGAAGGAGGGAACAGCAGAGGAGCTTTCCCCAGGGAACAAAGGCCAATTGGGGTCCCCTGGGTTAGGAGCCTGGGGCCAGAGGCATCAGTGGTCTTCATGGGACCCTTAGTCCTCCACGTGCCCCCCCACACACATACATACACACACACACACACATACTCCAGCACAGAGTCAGAGCTGAGGGAGGTGTCTGGGGCTGCCTGGAGGGGCTGGACAGGTCTGGGTATCCTGATCATAGAAAGGGACCGTCCCTGCATCAGAGTGACCACAACCCCGGAACTTAAAAAAATAGCAATGACACACTAGTCCTGGTGTCAACACTTGCCTGGCACATTATAGTCTCACTGAATTCTGCCACATTGAATTCTCACAACCATCCCATAAAGCAAATACTAAGTCTATCCTGTTTTACAGAGAAGGAAAGCGAGGCCCAGAGGATTCAGTGATTTCACCCAGGCAGCCCCTGAGTGGCTGGAATTCAAACTCCTGGCCATGAGTCCATGCCTGAGGTTTGACCCTGGAGTCAGCCACACCTGCCTCTAACCAGGAGATCCTTGAGGGGTCCCTCAAGAATCCTGATATGTTTCCATATCAACCCCCTGTGGCAGATGGTATTTTCTAAAAACAACCATCACAAAATCTTCCACCCACATGCTCTTCCTACTATGTGACGGTGACACTCCTCTGTGACCACAACAGAGGTGACATTATGTGACTCCCAAGTTGAGGGCCTGAAACAGTGGCTCCTGGTTGGAATACAGTGATGAGAGCATGGCTTACCACAGCCTCAACCTCCCAAGCAATCCTCCCACCTCAGCCTCCTGAGTAACTGGGACTACAGGCATGTACCCCCACACCTGGCTAATTTTTTTTTTTTTGGTAGAGATGGTGGGGTCTCACTATATCACTCAGGCTAGTCTCAAACTCCTTCCCTCAAGTGATCTGTCTGCCTCGGCCTCCCAAAATGCTGGGATAACAGGCAGGACCACACTCTGCCTAGATAACGCTTCTACTTGCTTCTCTTGAAACGCTCACTCATGGAGCCCTGGGCCATGCCACCAGGAAGCCCAGACTACGAGGAATGGTCACAGGTAGGTGTTCCAGCTGACAATTGAGGCCGCAGCTGACAGCCAGCACCCAGTGCCAGCCATATGTTCGAGAAAGTCTTCTAGACAATTTTAACCACCACCACGATCTGACTGCCACTGTTGGGAAATGCTGCTCAAGACCTGCCCTCAATGAGCCCTGAGGACACCCGGAAGTGTGAGGGATAAGTTTTAGGGGGATCTATGATGCAACATAAATAACTGGAACACCCTCCCTGCCCCACTGCTCACACACCCCTAGCCCAGCCAGGTCCCTGAATAGCTGGCGCTCCTTCAACGTGTCTTTTATTCACAAGCACACTGATGTGCCCGGACAACCCTGGATATTGTGATCCGTTTGTCCAAACAGCCTGGACCGTGAAAATAAACACCCAGATGGCAGGTGTTGACACACAAACCCTGACATAGGTCTATTTCAGGACCTTCGGACCTCCTGCTGTGCACAGTGAGGTCTTCACCTGGGTAGGGAAAGACTTAGTTTAACATTTTGCAATCTTGAGTGTGGAATGAGGATAAAGTGTGTAAAATCAACCTGTGATGGATACTTGGCTTTAATCAACTGCCCTCAGGGCTCTCTGATCCCTGAACTTTTTTTATCAAAATAGCTTTATTGGGATATAATCCATACACCATGACATTTGTCCTTTTAAAGTGTGTAAGTCAATGATTTTGAGTATGTCTACAGTTGTGCAACCATCACTATAATCTAACTTCTTTTTTTGAGACAGGGTCTAGTTCTTTCACCCTGGCTGGAGTGCAGTGGCGAGATCATGGCTCACCACAGCCTCAGCCTCCTAAGCAATCCTCCCACCTCAGCCTCCTGAGTAACTGAGACTACAGGTGTGGGCCACCACACCTAATTTTTTTTTTTTTTTTGTAGAGATGGTGGGGTCTCACTGTGTTACTCAGGCTGGTCTTGAACTCCTTGCCTCAAGTGATCTGTCTGCCTCGGCCTCCCGAAGTGCTGGGATTACAGACAGGACTGCACTGTGCCTAGAATCTAACTTTAGAACATTTTTTATCATCAGCCAAAGAAACCCTGTGCCCATAGCAATAACTCCTCATTCTCTACTCTCAGGCTGAGACAACCACAAATCTGCTTTTTCTCTCTGTGGATTTGTCTATTCTGGACATTTCATCTAAACAGAGCCATATACTGTTGGTCTTTTGAGACTGGCTTCTTTCACTAGGCATAATATTTTCCAAGTTTGTCCATATTGTAGCATGTATCAGTACTTCACACCTTTCTTTCTTTCTTTTGAGACAAAATCTCCCTCTGTCACCCAGGCTGGAGTGCAGTGGCGCCATCTTGGCTCACTGCAACCTCCACCTCTTGGGCTCAAGCCATTCTCCTGCCTTCCGAGTAGCTGGGATTATGGGTGCTTGCCACCATGTCTGGCTACTTTCTGTATTTCTAGTAGAGATGGGGTTTTGCCATATTGGCTAGGCTGGTCTCGAACTCCTGACCTCAAGTGATCGCCCACCTTGGCCTCCCAAAGTGCTGGGATTACAGGTGTGAGCCACCACGCCCGGCCAGTACTTCACACCTTTCTATGGCTGAATAACATTCCATCGTGTGGATATACCACATTCTGTTTCTTCATTCATCAGTGGATGGACATTTGGGGGGTTTCCACTTTTTGGCTATTATGAATCAGGCTGCTACATACATTTGTGTGCAAGTTTTGTGTGGCCATATGTTTTCATTTCTCCTGGGTAGATAGCTAGGAGTGGGATTGCTGTGACCCCTGGCCTTAGCACTCTGCCCCCTTGGCTAGGGATCCAGCATCTTCCCCAACAGGCCCAAGTATCTCATCCTTCAAGTCCCTTCAAGGAAGCCTCGCTGACTCCCAAGGCTGAGTTGGGTCTTCTGTGCCACCCCACCTCCAAACTTTGCACATTTCATATGGTGATGTGATTGCCTGGGTCCTAGCCTTGGCCCCAGCAGGTGACCAACTTGAGAGAGACTTTGGTTCACCACTGTCCATCCCAAGGCCTGGCTCTCATGCTGCTGGAAGGAGAAAAGACTGATTCTGGGGCCAGAGCATTCAGGAAAGGCTTCCTGGAGGAAGCGGGGCTGGAGTTGGGTTGATAGGTTGGTTTGCTCCAGAGTTGGGCAGAAGACTTTGATGACTTCAGTAGAAGAAAGGTGAGGACAGCTTGGAGAAAGGAAGGATGGATGGACGACAAACAGGCAGAGAACAAAGCTCAGAGCCCCAGGGCTGTTTAGTCTCTGCCCCTCTAAGGCTGCAAAGTGCCAGTGACTCAGACGTGGAGGGAGGCTCACCGGCTGCTGCATGAGGCTCCCACATTAACCCTCACCTGCCTGGAATTGAAAAGCCACAATGGAAGCACTAGGCGTTAACCCTCAGCTGCCCAATCCTTGAGTCCCAGGGCCAAGAGCTGTAGACATGGCCTTGAGACCCCCGACAACCCCGCCCCGCCACCCTAATCTGGTTACTTGAGGCTCAGCCTTCTGATGCCAGGTGGTGAACTTGCCCAGAGAGCACAAAATACCGCGGAGTGGCCAGCGGCTTGAGCGCCCCGCGACAGACAAGTGTCCTAAGAATTGGTGCCTCTCCTAGGGAAAAGGAGGCCTGGGCTCCAAGGCCTTAAAGACTCGCCTAATTTTCCGCACGGATGAGTAGCTCCAGGCCCCGTTCGGATCCGTCTTTATCTCACCGTGTGTCATAGAAATATGTCATGTTTCCAATCTCTGGCGGCAAGAAAATGCCGAGCTCTTTTGCTATTGAAAAAAAAAAAAAGGGAAGAAAACACTGCAGTCCGAATCCTGCCCAGTACATCCCAGAACCCAGCCTTGGGTGTTGCCCCGAGGGCGCAGCGCGGCTCCCATCGGCGCTGGGGGTCCAGGCGGCCCTGGGGCCCCGCAGGCCCGGGCTGAGCCGTCCCCTCTGTTCCCGCGTCGTTGGCCCTGAGCGCACAGCGCTCGGAACTCGGAGGCGCCAGAGGCTTGGGCGAAGCAGGCCTGGGGAGGGCGCGAAGCCGCGGCGTTGCGATCCTCAGCCACCTGAGTCCCAGCCTGGAACCCTCGGACCATAGGGTTCGAGCCCCGAACGTTCGGGCCCCCTAGGTGCCAGGCGCCCCGAGTGCCGGGGCGCGCCGGGCGCGGGCTGGGAGGGGCGGACAGCGAGCGGGACAGCGCCCCCTCTCCGCCCGTGGGAGAGCGCGCGCCCCTCCAGGAAGCGCCCGCCTCGCCTCCTGCTTCCCTCCCCACTCCCCCCCTCGGCCGGAGGGAGGAGCCCTAGCCGCAGCCGCCGCCGCCGCCGCCGCCCGCCCAGGCCGGGAGGAGGACCCGACCCGGAGCGGCTGGAAGCGCACGCGAGCGGGCCGTGGCCGCGAGGGCAGCGCCTTGAGCCCGTCCCGCGCCCGCGGGCCAGGCCGAGCAGAAGCAGCGCCCGGGCATGCCCGGGCGGCCCGGAGCGCGGGCAGCGGCAGCCGTGCGGTGAGGGCGGTGGCGTCCGCGGGACCCGCGGTGAGTGGGGCCCCTGGCGGGCGGGGCAGTGCCCAAGTTCGGCTTTGGGGACGGGCTCCTGGCGCCAGCGGAGGGTCCCAAGGAAGCCGGGTTCCGTCCCCGGGGGCTGCGGCGCTCCAGCCCCCGCCTCCCGCGCGAACCCGGACTCCAGCGCTTCGGTGACTCAGCTCCGACCCGGCCACGCGGGGGCGCCCCGTCGACGCCCGGACTGCGGGGGAAGGGCGGGCGGGGTCCCTGGGGAGGAGGGCGCCCTCCGGGGTTGGAGCCCAGCTGCTTTGGGGACCGTCCCACCCGCCCGGAGGTGCCTGGAGGGCGTCCGGGAGGCGGAGTCCCGCCCCTGTGGCAACTGCTGAAGGCGTGAGGTCGCGCTGGCTCTAGGCTGGTGCGGGCCCCTTTCCGCACCCCTCTGCGCTCCTCCCATCCCTCACTACCCACCCGTTGCCCCAGGCAGCTGCCGGAGGGCCAGCTCCCAGCCCCGGAACGGGGAGCGCAGAAAGGGAGTGGAGCTGGGCAGCTTCCCAGAAGTCGGAGTGTGTTTGCAAACTAGTTTTTGCGAAAAAGCTGTCTGGCACCTGTGTGTTTTAAGGGGGTGTGTGGGGGGGGCATGGAGAGAGTGGGCGAGCAAGGCCCTCTTTTGTTCCCCGTTTCCCGCAGCGATGCTCCTCTGAAAATAGAGGGGTCTTACTCCCCTCTTCCCTGCTCTTCCCACCCCATCCCCCAGCCTTGCCCCCTTTCGTCCCCCAGTTGGAGAAGCTCTCCTATGAGGAAGGGGCTGCTTCAAAGGGGGCTGTGGTTTGCCCAAGGTCACAGATGTTGCTGGCTCTGGCAGCCAATAGGGGGTTCATCTTGCATCTGAATCCCCTGCCCCATATGTACTGGGGGAAGGGACAAGGGGTCTGGGAGAATGAGCTGAGCCGCCCTTTGTTTTATCTACCCTTATTTTTTGCTCCCTTAGGAGTGTGTGCTGTCATCAAAGGGTGGGGGGCTGTTTCTGCCCCTTGGGCATGCACAGCTTCAGAGACTGCAGGGAGCCCATGGTTTTCTGGAAACAGGCAGTGAGCGCAGATTTTAATCCCTGGCAGCTCCAGCCTGCCTGTGGACGGCCCTGATGGGGAGGCCTGGGAGACCGGGATCTGAACCCCACCTATGACCAGCAGGGAACTTGGCCCAGACCCTCTGCCCCTTGGGTTATCATCTGTGAAATGGGCTAATGTTCCAGGGCCTGCCTCCTGGAAAATGGGCATGAGCATAAAGGCATGGTTTTATGGCATTCCCCCTGGCATAGGTCCCGGTGAGCTCTAGGACCGCCTCAGGTAGGTGACAGCCAGCTGGATTGGGAGGGGTCATCCAGGCAGGTTCTTCCATGGAAAGAACCAGGAGGAAGGGTGAGGTGGACGCTTGGGTTCTCTCGGCTGTCATTTCCTGTCTGCGTGCCTTGTCACCCCTTGGACTTGGAGTTTTTTCTGTCTGTAAAATGAGGCAAACTGTGACATGACCCAGCTTACAGGGCAGCTGGGAGGCTGGAACTGGGGAACGGGGAGCAGATGTTTTGCAAGTAGGGAGCACTTCATGAGTGGCAAGTGTTGTGTCTCTGGTGGTGTTCCAAGGGACACTCCCTCTCCTGGAATGTCATGAGAATTGAAAAGTGGGGCATAAGGGAAGAAGAGGGCCAAGAATGGAACCTCAGTTTCTAACAGTAAGGACAGTACCCCATCCGGTCCTCCTCCCAGCCCTCAGTTTCTGTATCTATATACCTTTATATTCTTTTCAGGTAATTGTGTATTTCTGTAAAGGTAGGATTAAATTAGATTGCAAGGACTCAGGTGCCAGCACTTACTGGTACGTGGTAAGTGCCTGGTGACTCTTAGCTGTCAGTGCCATGGGAATATTAGGAAGCCTGATGTGAGTGACTGCATCCAGGTTTCCTTCTGGGATTGTCTCAGGCCAGCTTGCTCCTCCCCGTCCTATCAGGACTTCTGGGCTGTTCTAGGGGCAGGGGCCTGTGGTGAATGAAAGAAGACCAGCAGAGGTGGTAGGTCTGATCCAGGTGTCCCCATATCCCCCCGCTCTGGCTGGCCTCCCAGGGCTCTAAGGAGTAAAGAGAAAACAAAAGAGCATTCTCTAGTAATTTCCTGCCTCCTGTCAGAGCAGGAGGCATCATTGCCAGGCAGGGTCCCCATCTAAGAAGCCCTCAGCTCAGGGTCAGGATGCCCCCAGCCTGATGGAGGTCTCTGTCCCTCTCCCCTCCCCCTGACCCTTATACACAGACGGCACTGGGACTCCTGAGTCAGGAGCAAAACACCTCAAGGACCCAGATCCTTCCCCCTTGCAGAATATGGCCTCAGAGAGTGGAGGTGGGATCTCCCCCAGGCCATGCTGGACACGGTGTGGGCTCTGTGGGAGCCAGGAGGCCAGGTAACCCTGTGATCTTGGCATGCAGCTGCTAGAAAAGTCCACAATCAGATGTCTCCCTACCTCACTTTACAGAAGGGAGGATGTGGGGGTCCCACAGTGCCTGAGGACTGAGCCCAGGTTAGAGGCACCTCCTGGCTCCCTGCCCAGTGCCTTCTGCCCTCACTGGGCTGCCCGGCCTCAGTTCCCACTTTTGTGGGAGAGTCAAGAAGACTGCTGATCCACATCCTGGAACATTTCTTTTTATTTAGTTTTTTATTTCTTTTAAGACAGGATCTTGCTCTGTTGTGGAGTGTACTGGCGTGATCTCTGCTCACTGCAATCTCCATCTCCTAGGTTCAGGCGATTCTCGTGCCTCAGCCTCCCAAGTAACTGGGATCAAAGGCACGCACCCAGCTAATTTTTGTATTTCTAGTAGAGATGGGGTTTTGCTATGTTGGTCAGGCTGGTCTTGAACTCCTGACCTCAGGTGATCCACCCACCTTGGTCTCCCAAAGTGCTGGGATTACAGGCGTGAGCCACTGCGCCTGCCCATAGAACATTTCTTTACTTGTCCTGGCCACACCTGCTCTGAGGTCTGTGATGAGACTGTAGTGAGATTGTGTCACCATCCCTCCTCATTGCTGTATCTCTTGGTTGTATTTTTCTTGGGGCATTTGCCACTCTTAAAAAATCATCTTTGCTCATTGGTGCACCAGCTTATCTGCCTTCCTCCCCAAAGGGTGTCAGATCCACAAAAAGTCAAGATCAAACTGTTCGTCTTGCTTAGGGCCATGTCCCTGCACTTAGAACAGTGCCTAGCACATAGTAGGTGCTCAGTAAATCCTTGTGTGAGAAATGACTGCACCTGCCCCTCCTTGTAGCTTCCTGTTGAATGAGTCTGTGATGCTGAGTGATGGATCCGGGAGAATTATAAGCTTGCCCTCTTGAGTCTCTGGAGGGATCCCTGTCTCACCACGCTGAGTGCTGAGGAGAGCATGGCCCTGCTGACAGCTAGATTTCAAACTTGTAGCCTACAGAGCTATGAGAGAATCTAAGCCATCCAGTGTGTGCTGCTCAGCTAGCCCGTGGCAAACCAGAGTTTGAAACCCAGAAACTCAGCTCCCAGCATTCACTGCACTCTTACGATACACTTTTCTCAGGTTGGGGCACCAGGGGCATGTCTCTGAAAGACTGATGGGAGGGCCCGGCATGGTGGCTCACACCTGTAATCTGAGCACTTTGGGAGGCCAGGGTAGGCAGACCACTTGAACCCAGGAGTTCAAGACCAGCCTGGGCAACATGGCAAAAACCCATCTTTACAAAAAATAAAAAATAAACAAAATTAGCTGGGTGTGGTGGTGCATGCCTGTAGTCCCAGCTACTTGGGAGGCTGAGGTGGGAGGATTGCTTGAGCTCAGGAGTTCGAGGCTGCAGTGAGCCCTGACTGTGCCACTGTACCCCAACCTGGGTGACACAGTGAGATGAGACCCTGTCTCAAAAACAAAAAAAAAAAGACTATTGGGGCCCAACCAGAAGAGAGAGGGTTTAATTAGAAGAGTCGTCTTCTGGGAGCTGGGCATACTCCCTCCTGTGTCTTGGAGAGGGGACAGCCAGGGCACATTGGGCAGGTCACATACCCTCAGCTCATGACGAGACAAAAGCCTGGAGGGAGACAGCTTATTTGCAGGGAGAATGGGCTCCTGAACTGCTAGGCGTGTCCCCACTGCAGGGCCTTTGCACATGCTGGGAAACAGGTAGAGGAAATAGCATGTGCAAAGGCCCTGTGGTTCAGGAGCCCATTCATTCATTTATTCAAAAATATTCACTGAGAGGCCAGGCGAGGTGGCTCACGCCTGTAATCCCAGCACTTTAGGAGGCTGAGGCAGATGGATCACGAGGTCAGGAGTTTGAGACAGCCATGGCCAACATGGTGTAACCCTGTCTGTACTAAAAACACAAAAACTAGCTGGATGTGGTGGTGGGCACCTGTAATACCAGCTACTCTGGAGGCTGAGGCAGGAGAATCTCTTGAACCCAGGAGGTGGAGGTTGCACTGAGCTGAGACCGCACCACTGCACTCCAGCCTGGGCGACAGAGTATGACTTCATCTCAAAAAGAAAAAAGTTCACTGAATACCTACTGGGCACCAGCTATGGCTGGGATACAGCCACGAACGAGAGAGACCAATGCCTTGCTCTCCTGGGGCTTCTGATCTATTAACATCCCAGCTCAAATTCGGCCTCCTCCACCCCACCCCATCACAACCACTTCACCCTGTTTTATTCCCTTTATGGCATTTTCCACTCTCTGAGATTTCCTGCCTTTGTCATTTGCTCACCTCTCTGTCCCCCCAGCTCCATCCCAAACTCCCATGCCCAGAAATTGAGTGTGTCTTGATCATGGTTGCACCTCCAGAACACAGCAAAATCCCTGGTCCAGAGGAGCTGCTTAAGAAACATCTGTTGAATGACCACATGGATGGCTGCGTGGTGAGGGAAGCCCTCCTGGAAGGAGACCCAGAGTCACAGGTGAAAGGAATGGCATCTGTGCAAAAGCCTCTTCAGTTTCCAGCCTTTCACTGCTACCTAAGAAAGTAGTGGTGAGAACTCTAGTTATCAGGAGCTCATTTCCTGTAGGAAGAAAGTGAGGCTAGAGAGGTTAGGGGCTGGGTCGCATAGAGAATGGGTGACTTTCCCCAGCACACCTCAGTCCCTTAGGTGGGCAGGCAATGGCAGCAGGTGATGTCCCACCCAAGGGGACCTCACCTCCTCCACCTCCCCAGCCCCCAGTCTTTCAGTCCTAGGCAAGTCCACCTTCTCTCAGATACACAGCTTTCCCCATTCCCTCCTCCTTGGGAGTCCCCTGCCCTCGGAGCCTGGCCAGACCCACTCTCAATGTCCGCTAAGTACTCAGTCTCCCGCAAGCCAGAGTACTCCATGCCCATCCCCACACGGAGCTTCCTGGGAGGCTGGAGGGGAAGGAGCTGAGACCCAGGAGGGAAGAGTGGCAGGAAAGGACAGAGCCCAGTCCGTGGACTCATGGGGAGTACAGTGGAGGCTGCCTCTCAGCCTGTTGGGCCAGCCCCTATAAGTGACAGGAACCTTCCAGTGCACGCTGAGCTGAACCTGGGGCCTGGTGAGGGGGTCCCAAGGGAAGCCCCCTCCCCTGAGAGCCAGAGCTTAGTGATTAGGTGGACGCAACAGAGAACAGCCTGCCTCTGAATGTGATCTGGTAGAAGCTGGGGGTCCCCAGGGGGGCCTCAGGGCCAACCCCTGCTGCAGCCTTCTTGCTGTGCTGTCTGCATCTATATTTATCCCCGTAATGGCCTGGCTGCCTGTCGGAGTGTGTGTCTTTGGAGCGCAGCAGCCGGTGCCATCGCCGCGGTGAAGTGATTTGTGTCAAGGTGCCGCCCCCACCTGGTGGAGAGTGCCAGTCTGCTCCCCGGGGGCTGCCTGTCGCCTGGCAGGAGCCCGTGCAGCAGCGATGGGCAAGCAGCAAGGACCCCAGAGAATAAGCTTGTGACTGGACCCCGCCCACTGGAACCAGGATGCAGGATGCTGGGGCGGCCAGCCTGTGGCCAGGGTTCCTGTGTGCCTGGAAAGTGGGGCCAGATAAACTCTAAAGTCTTTCAGCTCTGAGACTCAAAGAACTCATGACTCTGAAACCCCAGAATTCCCAAATTCTGGAATTCTGTGAATCTCTAGTCCTGGGCTTCTACGATTCTAAGATGCCATGGTCTCTCTTCCTCTCACCTTTTCACTCTTCCTCACTTTCAACACTTCCATTCTGTGCCTGTGGGTGTTGGGAACAGCGAGATGAAAATAGAGTTTGGTTCTGTCTTTAAGCTCCAGTGAGGGTGACGCTTCCTGAGCCAATGGTTATAATAGGGTGATATTGTAAGTGATTCCCTCTCAAGGACCAGGGAATCGGGAAGGGCTTTGTAAAGGAGTCCCTGGATTCTCGGTTTGTTTTTTTTTTTTAAACCACATTGAAGCATAACATACAAAATAGAGCAGACATTCTACACAGACCAATCAGTGACTGTTTAGAGACTGACTCATCTGTGTCATCAGAACCCAGATCAGAAACAGACCAGCACCAAAGCCCCCGTCAGTAACACCCATCCACCTGTCCTACCGCTATCCTGACTTGAGCAGCATACATTTGCTTTGTCCATGTTTAAACTCACCTAAGTGAAAGCATATAGGATGACATACTCCTTTCTGTCCCGCCCCCTTTACACAGCACGTGTGAGACCCATCTGTGTTATTGCTACTGTGTTCTTCCTTCAAGCTGGCTGTGTGTTGTCCACTGTGCGTTCATTCAGCAGTCATGTCTCCCTTCTTCGGATGATTAGCACTGCCATGAACATTCCTTCGTGAATATCTGTGAGTGTTTACTTGGGGCATTAATATTTCTCCTAAGTGGTTGCTCCAATTTCCACTCCCTCTGGCAACCTGTGAGTGTTCTGGTTGCTCCTCATTGTTGCCAACACATGGTATTATCAGCCTTTTAAAATTCTGGCCGTCCTGGGGGTGGGGATGGGTGCATAGTGCATTTTTTTTTTCCTAAGATAGAGTTTCACTCTGTCGCCCTGACTGGAGTGCAGTGGCGCGATCTCAGCTCAGTGTAACCTCTGTCCCTCCCCAAACCTGTCTTCCCCCTCCCTAAACCCATCTTCATCTCCTCCCCACCCCAAGTGATTCTCGTGCCTTAGCCTGCTAAGTAGCTGGGATTACAGGCATCCGCCATGCCTGACTAATTTTTGTGTTTTTTTTTGTGTTTTTGTTTTGTTTTGTTTTTTTGAGACTGAGTCTCACCCTGTAGCCAGGCTGGAGTGCAGTGGTGCAATCTAGGCTCACTGCAACTTCCACCTACCGGCTTCAAGTGATTCTCCTGCCTCAGCTTCCCAAGTAGCTGGGACTACAGGTGCATGTACCACGCCCAGCTAATTTTTGTGTTTTAGTAGAGATGGGGTTTCACGATGTTGGCCAGGATGGTCTCGATCTCTTGACCTCGTGATCTGCCTGCCTCGACCTCCTAAAGTGCTGGGATTACAGGCATGAGCCACCCTGCCTGGCCTAATTTTTGTATTTTTTTTGAGACAGAGTCTTGCTCTGTCACCAGGCTGGAGTGCAGTGGCGCAATCTAGGTTCACTGCAACCTCCACCTACCGGCTTCAAGCGATTCTTCCGCCTCAGCCTCCCAAGTAGCTGGGACTACAGGCGCGTGCCAAACGCCCGGCTAATTTTTGTATTTTTAGTAGAGACGGGGTTTCACCATGTTTGCCAAGATGGTCTCGACCTCTTGACCTCACGATCCACCCGCCTCAGCCTCCCAAAGTGCTGGGATTACAGGCGTGAGTCACCGCACCCAGCCTAATTTTTGTATTTTTAATGGACACGGGGTTTCACCATGTTGGCTGGGCTGGTCTCAAACTCCTGACCTCAAGTGATTTGCCCGCCTCAGCCTCCCAAAGTGCTGGGATTACAGGTGTGAGCCACTGTGCCCAGCTGCATTTGGTTTACTGAGCTGAGTTTGAAGAAAGAAATCACTATGAAGGGGAAGGCATTCCAGGCAGATGGAACAGCACTTGCAAAATCAGGGAGACACGAAAAATACTAGCTGGAACTCTGTGTGGCGAACAGCAGAACTCGAGCCAATGGTATGAGGGAGAGGACTTTGAGAGCCTCATCAGGGAACCTGGATGTTGTCCTGAGAACAGCCAGGAGCCATGGAGAGGTTTTTCTCATTTTGAGCCAGTACCTGCAGTGTGTCAGGCATTTTGTAATTTCCACGTGTTGGATAAGAAAACTAAACTGAGACACAGGAAGACCAAATGACTTGTCCAGAGTCACATTAGTGGAGGCCCAGGAGGGATAGTGGTATTGGGCTGGGAGCCAGAGGACCAGAAGCATGTGGGTAAATAATTGAACCTCCAAGCCTCGGTTTGCTCATCTGGAGAATGGGAGTAACGATGATGACACCTCATTCAGGGATGTTGTGAAGCTACAAAATTTCAAGGACCTGCAGCAGGCATTATTATTCTCATTTTATTTTTGTTATCTCCCCATCAGCATGGCCACACCTACCTTCACTCTCACTTGCAGCTGACGGGGTCGGGGTGGGCTCTCTGAGCTCCCACATTTAAGAAGGGCTAGCCCAGAGCTCCTGCCCTAACACCCTGTTTTCCAGCCCCATGACAGATCTCCTAGGAGCTAAAGATTGCTGTCATGGTTAATTGTATGTGTCAACTTAGCAAGGCTTTGGTGACCAGTTGTTTGGTCAAATAAAGATATTTTTTAGATGCAATTAACATGAAATCAGTAGACTTTGAGTAAAGCAGCTTACCCTCCATTATGTGTGGCCTTCATCCAATTGATCAAAAGCCTTCAGGGCAAAGCCTAAGGTTTCTCAAAGGTGGAATTCAGCCTCTAGACTGCATAGAAACCCTGCCTGGGTTTCCAGTCTTCCAGTTTGCCCTACAGATTTCAGACTTTCCAGCCCCGACAATTGCATGAGCTAATTCTTTTTTTGTTGTTGTTGTTGAGACGGTTTTACTCTTGTTGCCCAGGTTGGAGTGTAATGGCGCGATCTTGGCTCACTGCAAACTCCACCTCCTGGGTTCAAGCGATTCTTCTGCTTCAGCCTCCCGAGTAGTTGGGGTTACAAGCATGCGCCACCACGCCCAGCTAATTTTGTATTTTTAGTAGAGACAGGGTTTCTCCATGTTGGTCAGGCTGGTCTTGAACTCCCTACCTCAGGTGATCCACCCGCCTTGGCCTCCCAAAGTGCTGGGATTACAGGCGTGAGCCACCACACCAGGTCATTAAGTAATTCTTTAAAATACATTTCTCTCTCTGCATACATAGATATCCTATTGGTTCTGTTTCTCCAGAAAACCCTGACCAATATGGTTGCCATTTGTCTTCCTGGATCTTCTCATCAGGGAAATGGGATGAAGGAGGCAGTTTAGACCTGGATGAATTCAAGACACATTCCAACCCCCCAAATGTTCAGTAAACTTAGCAGCCATCAGGGCCTGTAGGGAATGGGCATCTGGTTAACTAAGGGTTCTGGTTAACAGAGCATTCCCATCCAGACTAGAGGTTGCAAACTCAGAGGTCTACAGAGACCCGGCTGGGAGCTCAGTGTGTGAGGCCAGCAGGGCTTATATGGAGATCAGGTGTGACACCTGCTTCATTACGCCAAATCCATACTACACCAGAGCCATCCCTGGGGTGTGGTCAGCCATAGGGTGGCCACATTGCAACCTCTGATCTGTGGCCTCGTGCCTCAAAGTGTGGTTCCAGGGAGGCGGCCCCAGCATCACCTGTAGCTTGTTAGAAACACAGAATCTTAGGCCCTGCCCCAGACTTGCTGAATGAGAATCGGCCTTTGAACAAGACACCCCACTTACTCAGCTAACCTGTGATTTGCATGTACGTAACCCACATCAGAAACTCCAGGAGAGCGTGTTAAAACACAAGCCTACGGGCACCACTCTAGGGCTTCTGCTAGAGCAGGTCTGGGTGGGTTCAGGGTGTTGCATTTCTTTTTATTTATTTATTTATTTATTTTGAGACAGGGTCTCACTCTGTTACCTAGGCTGGAGTGCAGTGGCACAGTCAGGGTTCACTGCAGCCTCCGCTTCCTGGGCTCAGGTGATTCTCCCCATCTCAGCTTCCCAAGTACCTGGGACTACAGGCACGTGCTACCATGCCCAGCTAATTTTGTTTCTTTGTTTGTTTTGGTTTTTTTTTTGGCATGTTGTGTAGAGACAGGGTCTCATCATGTTGCCCAGCCTGGGCTTGAATTCCTGAGCTCAAGTTCTACCTGCCTCAGCCTCCCAAAGTATGGGGATGACAGGCATGAGCCACTGCACCAGTGGGTGCTGCGTTTCTAGCAGACTCCAGGGAGATGCATAGGTGACCCGTCTGGAAAACACGTGTAGCGATGATAGCTCCAAGCCACCTCAGGAGCCTCTGCCATCAGAGATGATACCCCACTGACCAGGATTTGCTGGGAGCAGAAGGACTTGGAGGCCCTGAGGGTCCCAGAAGCCACAGCACCCAGGAGTGGGTTCCACCGCGAAGACCTTGAGGGTTGTGTATCCAAGCCCATAATTCTCTCCCTAGTCCCCCATCACTACCATGGCCTCCCTGGGCTGCCCTGGGCTGTGTCCACCAGCCTGGAGGGAGAACCTAGAGCCATGTTTCTTAATCAGTTTTTTGTTTTTATTTATTTATTTATTTTTTTGAGACAGGGTCTCACTCTATTGCCCAGGCTGGAGTATAGTGCCATGATCTCAGCTCACTGGAACCTCTACTTCCCAGGTTCAAGTGATTCTCTTGCCTCAGCCTCCCAAGTAGCTGGGATTACAGGTGCCCACCACCATACCTGGCTAATTTTTGTATTTTTAGCAGAGATGGGGTTTCACCTTGTTGGCCAGGCTAGTCTTGAACTCCCAACCTCAGATGATCCACCTGCCTCGGCCTCCGAAAGTGCTGGGATTACAGGCGTGAGCCACTGCGCCCGGCCCTCTCAATCAGTTTTAACCTCTTGCCCCCTGTGTGTAAACCATTAACTTTGCACATCCCCCAAGTTTTTTATCTACTTGCCCCTTCCTCAGACATTAAGAATCCCTGGGGATTCAGACCCCACAGAACGGGTTCCTAACTACTGCCTGGTACTGACCATGACCAGGCGACCACGTCCTTAATTTGTTACTGCCACCAACAAAACAGAGAATTTATTTTGTTCCTTCTCTTTCTTTTTTTGTTTTTAGAGACAGGATCTTACTCTGTCACCCAGGTTCAAGTACAGTGGCACAATCACAGCTCACTGCAGCCTTGACCTCGCAGGCTCAAGTGATTTTCCTGCTTCAGCTTCCCTAGTAGCTACGGGTGTGCACCACCACACTTGGCTAATTTTTTAATTTTTAATTTTATGTGATTCCCCAGCCCTGATCACAACCTGCACATAGAGACAGGATCTCACTATGTTGATCCAGGCTGGCCTCAAACTGCTGGCCTCAAGCAGTCCTCCCACCTCAGCCTCCCAAAGTGTTGGGATTGTAAGCGTGGGCCGCCACGCCTGGCCTGTTTTTTCCTTTTCTACACATCAAGTTGGGTGTGCTTTTCTGACAGCACAGAATGCCCTCGATAGAATTTATAATAGGACATCCCACTGGTCCCAGCTCCTCCTCCCCACCAGCCTCTGGAATGGGGGCTGCCTCTCTGGCCGCCTCAGGCCTGCCCTTCACCTTCCAGCCGCTCTCCTCCCCTTTGGGGTTCCTAGGCCTCCTTCTGGGCCATCTGCTTCCCTGTGCCTGCCTCTCTCACTGTCCCCTCCTCTCCGCCCATTTCTAAGTTGGAGGCCCTGCACCCAGCCAGCAGCATCTCCTCCCCCACAGTGAGTTCCTTTGTGCTACAGCTGGTCCCTGGCCAGGGCTGCTTTCCCCTCCTCACAGCCATTAAGAATCACTGATCAGGACTGGCGCAGTGGCTCATGCCTGTAATCCACACTTTAGGAGGCCGAGGTGGGTGGATCATGAGGTCAGGAGTTCAAGACCAGCCTGGCCAGCATGGTGAAACCCCTTCTCTACTAAAGATACAGAAAATTAGCTGGGCGTGGTGGCGTGCACCTGTAATCCTAGCTACTTGGGAGGCAAAAAGAATCTGATCATAGCAAAAGATACCTATTATTGTTCCAAGTGCTTTACCTCACTGAATCCTTACAACACCTAGGAAAGCGCTCTTCTTTGACCTTTTGTTTTTGTTTTTGTTTTGAGATGGAGTCTTTCTCTGTCGCCAAGGCTGGAGTGCAGTGGCATGATCTCGGCTCACAGCAACCTCCGTCTCCTGGCTTCAAGTGATTCTCCTGCCTCAGCCTCCCGAGTAGCTGGGATTACGCGCACACCACCACGCCCAGCTAATTTTTGTGTTTTTAATAGAGACGGGGTTTCACCATGTTGTCCATGGCTGGTCTCGAACTCCTGACCTCAGGTGATACATCCGCCTTGGCCTCCCCAAGTGCCCGGATTACAGGTGTGAGCCACTGTGCCTGATCAGAAGGCATTCTTATTGTCCCCATTTTACAGAGGGAGAAACAGACATAGGGAGCTGAAGGATCTTGCCAGAGGTGACACAGCAGTTAAACGGCAGAGCCAAGGTGGGAAGGATGAAGTGATGGCAGCCTTGGCTCTGGGCCTGGTCACCATCCTTCCCTGGCTTAGAAAAACCACTACCTCTTTTGGGCCTGAGTTTCCACCCCTGTGAAGTAGGGCACAGTCCCTCTCCTGCTGGCCTCTTGGAGCCCAGGGTTTGAGAAGCCGCCTGTGATTCTTTCAAGTGATGTACGCAGGGGGAGGTGGCTATGATGATGGAGCCTGCCTGGCGAGCCCCCGCCTCCCTCATTGATTAGGTGCAGATACAGCTGTAGGTGCTGGGGAAACAGTGGGGATGTCCCCCTGAGGGATGGGGGCAGATAGACAGATACAGGTACATAGACAAATATGTAAAACAATTGTACATTGCAGCGATCTGTGAAGGAAGCAGCATGGAGCGGAGATGGATTACGTCAGCCTGGGTGATCAGGGAAGGCCTCTGAGGATGTGACATTAAGCTGACAACTAAGACCTTGCCTGTGAAGAAAGGCAGTCCTGAAAAAACGGAACAGCAAGTGCTAAGGCCCTGAGGCAGGAGAGAGGCTGACATATTTGCTGAGCAGAGGGAGCGAACGAGGGGGGTGGTGGCAAGAAGTGGGGACAGGTCAGGCAGGGTCCTGTCAGCCTGGGTGGGATTTGGGGTTCGTGTGACCTGGATGAGTAGGGCACGGGAAGATTTTCAGGTAGAGCCATGGTGACATCTGACTTCTATGTTTAAAGATTCCTTCTGGCTCTGGTGTGGGAAAGAGAGTGCAGCCGGGCACAGTGGCTCATGCCAGTAATCCCAGCATTTTGGGAGGCCAAGGCAGGCGGATCATGAGGTCAGGAGCTCGATAATGGCCTGACCAACATGGTGAAAACCCATCTCTACTAAAAATACAAAAATTAGCTGGGCATGGTGGCCTGCGCCTATAATCCCAGCTACTCAGGAAGCTGAGGCAGGAGAATCGCTTGAATCAAGGAGACAAAGGTTGCGCTGAGCTGAGATCGCACTATTGCACTCCAGCCTGGGCAACAGAGTAAGACTCCATCTCAAAAAAAAAGAGAGTGCAGCTGAGCTTGCATCAGAGATACCTGTTATGGGTCAGGATGTGGCTGGGCATGAGATGATGTGACCCGGGCTGGGCTGACATAGTGGAAGAGGGGAGATGGGATGGACACTGAATGCAGCTGGAAGGTGAAATCAGCAGCCCTGGTGGGATACAAGAGGTGAAGATAGGAGGGGATGAAGGACGATGAGTTCCTATCCTAGTTTTCTGGCTAGAAACATGATGTTCTAGGCCTGTGATTCAGCACTAGAGTGTCCAAGCCTGTCCTGCGCTAAGGGCAAGATGCCTCCTCGCTGGGGCCAGTGGACCCTGTGGGGGCTGAACCCTATGTGTCCTTTTTTTTCTTTTAAGACGGGTTTTGCTCTATCACCCAGGTTGGAATGCAGTGGCACGATCACAGCTCACTGCAGTGTCAAACTCTCTGGGTTTAAGCCATTCTTTTACCTCAGCCTCCCAAAGTACTGAGATTACAGGTGTGAGCCACCACAGGCTCCTGTGTGTTTTTTTAACTGCATAGCCCCAGGGCGCTCAGGGAGTATTTGTTGAATAAACCAATGAATCAATGCCTGGGAATTCCTAGGCCCTGTCTTCTCTCTGCCTTGGTTGACCCATCTGTCAAAGGGACCAGTAGTTTCATAAACTCGTTCTCCAAGCTCTTTGCCTGGGAGGCCTGGTCTCCCCAGAAGAGCTGTGCCCATCTGTGCCAGGCCTCAGGACCATGCCTTGAACAGGCCCTGACTCCCCATCCCATCCCCCAGCCTGAAACCTCAAATTACCTGTGGGATGGGGGCTGCCCCAGGGGTGTTTCCATGCTCAGATGCGCATGGCAGGCCCAGCCCTCCCTTAATGACACCTTCCCTGCCTGCCCTCCTGCTGGGGTAGGAGGGGAGGGGGCCCAGCCCAGCCTAAGCTGTAGTTTCTTTTTCCATTGCGTCAGGCCTAAGGGTCCAGTCCGCCTGGCTGCTGCCGGGCTGGCACAGAGGGACCCACTCTTCCCCTGGCCTGCCCCAACTCCAGACATCATGTGCTCCCCGTTTCGGGTATCCAGAAGCTTCCAGCCAGAGGGTGAGTTGGAGATGGAGGACCTGCCCCTGGCTGGGGAAGGAGTTCCCTCCCCACCCATCCATCGCTCGCTCTAGCGGGGGGCCTGAGCTGATCCAGGTGGAGTTGCAGAGAGCTAGGGGCTCCTGGCCCAGCCCTCCCAGCCCATGACCTGTCCCTCCTGCCCACCCTGTCAGTTAGGCTGGAGGGAGGCAAGGGTAGGAGGCTGGCAGAGTAACCAAGGCAAGATAATGGGGCTTGGACGAGGCAGGGGGATGGGAGGCAGGGTAGTGATGGAGACAGAAGGGAGTGACCCCAGAGTGTTCATGTGAGCATCTGTCATTGCATTTGTCAGTCTGGGTGCATGTGTGTATGTGTTTGTATATGTGACCACACGTGTGTAAATGGACAAGGAAGCACGTGAATCTGGGCGTGTGTGCCTGACACCCTCAGGACGAGAACAGAAGTGTCTGATTGGGCATCAGGGGATGGCGGCCCAGGTGGCATCTAATATGTCACAGAGGGAGCCTGTGAAGTGGGAAGAGGGTAAGTGAGCTAGAATCCACCTCGCCAGCAATGGTGAGAGATGCAGGGGTGTGGACAGGGTGACCCAGAGGAACTGGTGACCTTGAATACTCTGGGACCCACCCTGGGTGTGTGTTCAAATGGGGGAATACCCTTGGCTTCCCCTGCCCCGATCGCAACCTGCCCTCTTAGCCTCAGGCTCCCCTGGCCTGGCCGATGTCCTAGCTATCCCTGCCTAAGTCCCACAATGTCCAGAAATCTCCTCACCCTGGCAAAAGGCCAAGCATTGGCCTGGGAGTCTGGAAACCTGATTCACACCCTGTCTCTGCCTTTTCCTGGCCCTAAACCTCAAGCAAGTGACTTTTACCCTCTGGGACTCAGTTTCCTCATCTCTAAAATGGGGGTGATTGTCCTGCCTTAGGCAGGTACAGGCATGGGCAGGCGCTCTCAGCCACACAGCAAGGTTTTGGACATCCCTGTCTGCCCCCTCCCCCACCCCACCCCCACTTGGCATAGCTGCCCAGCTGCACACAGTAAGAGTGAACGCAGTTCACCGGCTCCTCCAATGGAAACTGATTTTTACATGGCAGGAATAAATCCCGCAGGCAAATTGTAGTGCAGTCCTGACACTCTGAGCTCGTGTGATTATAACAAGGTTCTAGGGACAAAGCCTGGGAGGGAGGGGGCTGAGGACCAGCTTCATCATTGTCCAGATTTTTCCCCTGTGAGGCATGTCTGGGGAGCTCTAGATCTGGAGGGGAAGCTGGGAGGTCTCTGCTTCCAGCCCCTCTCTACCCTGGCCTCCTGCAGACCGGGGCTTGCAGGGGACTGCATCTGCCTGGCAAGAGGCTGGTGCTCTGGAGTGCGCTGTGGCCTGGGTGAAAGGGAGGAGGAGTGGACCCAGCCTAGTGACGGTGACTTGGTCCTTCCTGCCTGGAGGACAGCAGCTGCCTCCTTGCTGGTCTCTCCGCTACCTTTCCTTAGCTTGGCAACCCCTTCTCCCCACAAGGGGCTGAGTAAGCTTTTAAAAACACAAATCAGATCATGTCAGTTCTCTGTTTCCAAGATTTCCCATCGCTCTCAGAATGAAACTCAGATGCCCTCTCAGGGCTCACAGCTCCCGCAGGTCCTGCACTCTCCCTGCTCTCTCACTGTAGTGCTGCCTGACTGAACTGTGAGCTCTTCGGGGGCTAAGACAGAGCAGTCTTCTTTTTTTTTTCTTTTTTTGAGATAGTGTCTCACTCTGGTGGCCAGTCTGGAGTGCAGTGGTGTGATCTCGAGTCACAGCAACCTCCATCTCCAGGGTTCAAGCAATTCTCCTGCCTAAGCCTCCCAAGTACTGGGACTACTGGTGTGTGCCACCATGCTGGCTAATTTTTGTACTTTTAGTAGAGATGGGGTTTCACCATATTGGCCAGGCTGGTCTCGAACTCCTGACCTCAAGTGATCCACCCACCTTGGCCTCCCAGAGTGCTGGGATTACAGGCCTGAGCTACCACACCCAGCCGAGAGCGGTCTTCTTACTGCAGCATCCCCAGCACTGGCACCGTTCTTGGGACCTAATAGATGCTCAGTACACCCTCTAGAGTGAGTGAAAGAACCTCAGTTTCCCCCTCTGGAAAATGAGGGTGATATTACTATACTTGCCTCATGCGACTGAATGAAGATTAGAGACATTGTCCAGGTGACATGCTCAGTTGGTGCTCACGAGCACGGTGACTTGGATTTGTGTTCCCGGAGGGAGCCCCCCCAGCACCTCCACTTACCTCCCTTCATTGGAGAAGTGCAGGGTCAGTAAACCCCTTAGCCTCAAGAGGACAAAGTATTAGGGAGTTGTCAAGTAAGTGTTTAGGGACTAGGTTCATCTACTGGGATGACAGGACCAGTGTTAAATGCACACATGCCAGTGGAAATGAGACCTGACGGTAGGAGACTGTGTCCTAAACCTGGGCAGATGGGAAACTGAGGCAGAGAGAGCGAGAGGACTTGTCTGCTGGGCCTGCGATGGGTGTGATCCAGGCCCCCCTCCACCCCTTGGGATGGGTTGCTCCACTCTCAGTAACGCCTTGCACTCAAAGGAAAACAGAACTCCTTCAAGTGATCACATGTCAGTTAGCCCTGACAGGAGGAGGATACATGAGGCCCAGGGCATGGAATTTTGGGAGACTGTGTATGAGTGAAAAGGTAAATTGTATGTTGAAGATAAGGACCAATGCAGACAGGATCTGAGGCATATGGAGGGTTTGTCCATTTGTTCATTTATACACTCATCCTTTTTTCATTCAGCAAATATATACTAGATGCATCCTGTGCACCAGTCATTGTGTGTGGGCCGGAGATACAGGGTGAACGTGATAGACGATGAACAAGGGTGAATTTTTAATGTTACTGTTGCAGGACAGGGGTCCTGATCCAGACCCCAAGAGAGGGTTCTTGGATCTCGTGCAAGAAAGAATTCAGGGCGAGTCCATAAAGTAAAAGCAAATTTATTAAGAAAGTGAAGGAATAGCCGGATGCGGTGGCTGACGCCTGTGATCCCAACACTTTGGGAGGCTGAGGTGGGCAGATCACCTGATGTCAGGAGTTCGAGAACAGTCTGATCAAAGTGGTAAAACCTCGTCTCTACTAAAAATACAAGAACTGCCCAGCGTGGTGGTCCACACTTGTAATCCCAGCACTTTGGGAGGCCGAGGTTGGCAGATCACAAGGTCAGGAATTCGAGACCAGCCTGGCCAACATGGTGAAACCCCATGTTGCTACTAAAAATACAAAAATTAGCCGGGCACGGTGGTGCATGCCTGTAGTCCCGCCTACTGGGGAGGCTGAGGCAGAAGAATGACTTGAACCCAGGAGGCAGAGGTTGCAGTTGCCAAGCATGCCACTGCACTCCAGCCTGGGGGACAGTCAGATTCTGTCTCAAAAATAAATAAATAAATGATTGAATGAATGAATGAATGAATAAAAGAATGGCTACTCCATAGACAGAGCAGCCCCAAGGGCTGCTGGTTGCCATGTTTATGGTTATTTCCTGATTATATGCTAAACAAGGGGCAGACTATTCATGCCTCTCCTGTTTTAGACCGCATAGGGTAACTTCCTGATGTTGCATTGGCATTTGCAAACTATTATGGCGCTGGTGGAAGTGTAGCAGTGAGAACGACCAGAGGTCACACTTGTGGCCATCTTGGTTTTGGTGGGTTTTAGCTGGCTTCTTTATTGCAACCTGTTTTATCAGCAAGGTCTTTATGACCTATATCTTGCGCTGACCTCGTATCTCATCCTGTGACTCAGAATGCCTAACCATCTAGGAATGCAGCCCAGTAGGTTTCAGCCTTATTTTACCCAGCTCCTGTTTAAGAAGGAGTTGCTCTGCTCCAAAGGCCTCTGATGTTACCAGAAGTGAACTTCCTAGTGGCCAAAGGAATGAGGGAAGGCTGAGCAGTTATAAGCTCCACTGAGGCCAAATGATGCCAACATGTTAGTTGCTCAGGAGAAGCCCAGGTTTTCCTGGTGTAATGAGTGTCTGAGACGCCCATGTCCGCTGGGATTTGTTGCTCATGTGGCAGGGGAAACACAGGAGCTGTGCATCCTTCCGGGTGAAACTGACCACAGCAGAGAAAAACCTTAGACAAATTAAACACACCTACCAGGCACAGAGACTCCTTTTTCTTTTCTTCTTTTCTTTATTCCTTTTTCTTTTCTTTTTTTCTTTCTTTTTTGAGATGATCTCACTCTATCACCCAGGCTGGAGTGCAGTGATGTGCAATCACAGCTCACTGCAACCTTAAACTCCTGGCCTCAAGCAATCCTCCTGCCTCAGCCTCTCAAGTAGCTGGGACCACAGGCATGTACCACCATGCCTGGCTAATTTTTTTTTTTTTTTTTGAGATGGAGTCTCACTCTGTTGCCCAGGCTGGAGTACAGTGGCGTGATGTCAGCTCACTGCAACCTCCATCCCCACAGGTTCAAGCTATTCTCCTGCCTCAACCTCATAAATAGCTGCAATTACAGGACCTGCCACTGCACCTGGCTAATTTTTGTATTTTTAGGAGAGACGGGGTTTCACCATCTTGGCCAGGCTGGTCTTGAACTTCTGACCTTATGATCCCCCCTCGGCCTCTCAAAGTGCTGAAATTACAGGCGTGAGCCACCACGCCCGGCCGATGGCCTGGCTGATTTTTAAAAATTTTTTATAGAGACAGGATCCTCCTTGTTGCCAGACTGGTCTTGAACTCCAGCCTTCCAGGCACTTGACCTCCCCAAGTGCTGATATTATAGGTGCGAGCCCCTGTGCTCAGCTGAGACCCCCTTTTCATGCATTTCCTTGCATTCTTCTTTCTCCAAGCCTTTGCCCCTGTTATTTGACCACCCACTCCCCCCACCTCACCTCGCCTTTCATCTCTCCACTCACCTCTTAAAGGCCAGGTGGGGCCTTCCTATGGTGGGGCAGCATAGCAGGTGTCTGTCCACTCTCTGACCCTCACTCCTGTTCCCCTAGACTGCCAGGAACTCCTGCAGCCGCCACCGGCTCCCATGGCCTACATACCCAGTGGGGGTGCCCCAGCAGCGGGGGCAGCCCCCACGGGCCCCCAGTATTGCGTGTGCAAGGTGGAGCTGTCAGTGAGTGGCCAGAACCTACTGGACCGGGATGTTACCTCCAAGTCCGACCCCTTCTGTGTCCTCTTTACAGAGAACAATGGCAGATGGATCGAGGTGAGTCTCTTCCATGTGTCTGCGGTGGGTAAGGGGCAGCTAGGCTGCTGGGGAGAGGGAGTCTCCCGGGACTGGGATCCAGGGACTGTCATAGTAGTTGGAGTGTGGGCTGGCGGCAGGGGATTACTTGGTAAATTGTTACTCTTAAATGTTATTTTAAATACATTTAAAATATTACTTTGTGTTTAAATTATTACAATTAAAATACATAAATTTATATTTATAATTATATAATTTATATTGATTATTGGATTTTTTTTTTGAGATGGAGTCTCTCTGTGTCCCCCAGGCTGGAGTGCAGTGGTGAGATCTCAGCTCACTGCAACCTCTGCCTCCCGGGCTCAAGCGATTCTCCTGCCTCAGCCTCCTGAGTAGCTGGGACTACAGGCGTGCACCACCACGCCTGGCTAATTTTTGTATTTTTAGTAGCAACATGGGGTTTCGTCATGTTGGCCAGGCTGGTCTTGAACTCCTGACCTCAAGCAATCCACCCACCTCAGCCTCCCAAAGTGTTGGGATTACAGGTGTGAGCCACCATGCCCGGCCTTGTTTTATTTAAAATTGTTATAGATAGTTAAAACTTTATAGTTTTATAAAATGCTCACTTCCACTTTTAAATAACTTTTCCCTGTTATTTCTAAATGAACACATGGTCAGTAAGAAACAGAGAAACAGGGAGCTCAGGCTTTAGGAGCCAGTCCAAGGCCCAGTGATCCTACTTCCTGCTGTGTGGCCTTAAGCAAGTGGCTGTCCCTTTCTGAACCTGTCTCCTCATCTGTGAAATTATATATTTTTTTCCTGCCGACTCCCTTGGAAGGCCCCAGATCTGGGGATGTTACTGGTGCCCCAGGCAAGGACTTCTGAGCCGGAAGACTCTGGCTTGAGGATTGCAAAGAGTTGCAGCTCTTAAGGAAGGATGTTGAGAAACCTAAGCTGTTAATAACCTTCAGGTTTTAAACCTTGCTTTGCTTGTACAAAAGGAAACTATTGGAGTGACTGCAGAGAATCCAGATAAACCTAAAGGAGAAAATCCGAATTGTTGGGAACCCACCTATCATAGGGAACCACTGTTAGCAGTTTGGTATCCAGCCTTCCACATGGCTTTATCTGCATGTATATTTCCCAAAATACATGTGTACTTTCTAATGGATGTTTAAGTAGGCCACGGTGGGAGTCCACCTGAACATACTGTGGTTTACAAAGAGTTCCCACGGATGTTGGCTCCTTCTTGTGATGCCAAGAAAGCGGTTTGGGATTGTTGACCCACTTTACGGAGGGGGAAAGAGGGACCCAGAGCGGGTAGGGACTTTATTGTGTCACCCAGTGTGTTGATGGTACAACTGGAAGTGGGAGGCGGGACACGGGGCCAGCCGAGGACTCCTGGGGGAGCCCCAGGCCTGTGACAGTCATGTGTGGGGCACAGTTCCCCTCTGCCAGGTCTCTAGAACCCCAGAGTGCCCCTCAGGGAGTGGCATCCCCCTGACTCATGGCACACCCCCCACCCTCCCTGACAACCTCTGCCCCCACCCAGGCCAGCCACTCTGGTAAAAATAGCCCAGGGCCAAGACCTCTTCCGTCCCTGCTGCTCCAGCCCTTGGAAATGGACTGGGTGGGAGGAAAAGTCAACACAGCCTGGCCCCCAAAATAGACTGTCACCCAGACTCCGCGGTTTGGGGCCTCAGCTTGCAGAGGCCAGGAGGCGGGTTTCCTGTCCCAGTGCCACCGCTGACCCACAGTACAAGGCCCTGTCCTCAGCCAGGCTTTGGTATCCACAGTAGGTGGGGGTATTGGGCTGCACAGTGTCAGGATTCTATACAGGAATCCTGGGGGAATCTTCTCCATGCGGAGCCCCTGACCCCGCCTCCCCCAAAAATCCTCCCTTCTTTCTGTTTCCTCTGTCAATTTCCATATAAAACATGGTTTGAAAAAGGGGTTTTTCCAAAATAAAAATTGAAAACCACAGGTAGTCAAATCCTTTCCCTTTACAGAGGTGGAAACTGAGGCTCGGATGGGGAAAGGGACTTGTCCTCCATCTCTTACCCAGGCAGGGACAGGGCCCGAGCTCTTACCCTAGCACCTGGGTATGGAGCCAGGGCCGAAGAATTAAGAGTGTGGGTAGGAGAGTCAGACCTCGGTTTCGAGTCTCGGCCCTGCTCCACAAGCCCTCCCACCTTGGGGAAGTCACTTCACCTCTCTGTGCTTCAGCACCCTTGTCTGTGAGCTGGGAGTAGTGAGTTACTGACCACGACCTTGAGAGCCTGGCACAGAGTAGGCATTGTACGAGTTAGCAGAATGATTTCCAGCAGCCTGCGAGGGCTTGGACCAGCTGCCTTGACTCCAGCTTCCATTTCCCTGCCCCTCTGCTAGTACGACAGGACAGAAACTGCGATCAACAATCTCAATCCCGCCTTCTCTAAGAAGTTCGTGCTCGACTACCACTTTGAGGAGGTACAGAAGCTCAAGTTTGCGCTCTTCGACCAGGATAAATCCAGTATGCAGCTAGACGAGCATGACTTCCTGGGCCAGTTCTCCTGCAGCCTGGGCACGGTGAGCAGGGCCTTCCTGGGGGGTGGGAGCAGTGCCCAAAGACAAGGCAGCCGCTTGGAAAGTCTCTCCTTAGCTGTCTGTCCCTAGCCCCGTCTTCCTGGGTGGCTCCCAAAGTGCAGATGCAGAGTAGGGGCAACAGTCTTGGCAGGTTCGAGGGTGGGCTGAAGAGCATCCATCTGAAGAAGGAGTCAAACAGATTGCCTGTAATCCCAGCCACTCGGGAGGCTGAGGCAGGAGAACTACTAGAACCTGGGAGGCGGAGGTTACAGGTGTGCAGATCCAGGTTGCCCCCGGATCACAGGATCTGGGGCCCTGGTGGCCGGAGATTCTGATTGTTAGAAGTAATCAGGTGTGGTCTTGACCTCCTGGGGTAGGGACATCCTACCAGCAACCAAGGTGCCCACAGTAGTCCTGCTTTGTGGCAGACTCACTGTGTGACCTTGAGCAACTTCCTTTCCCTCTCTGGGCCACACTTCCCCATCCATCTCAGTCCTTAGTAAGCTTCTGGAGGCGGGGAGCAAGCAGGGCTAGGCGCCCCAACACAAATCTCAATCATTCCTTACAGCTGCATGCCTTTAGGCAAGATCCCCAAGCTCCCACCCCTCTCTGGGCCTCAGTTTCCCCACATTTTCCTTGGTGATTATAATGACTACTGTGCTCAGCCTACAGGGTTAATGAGGGAATGAAATGGGAAGTGCTTTCAAGGGTCCTAGCAGAGACTGAAATGCCCTGAGCCTTCCAGGAGATGGTGACCATGCAAAAAGCAAGGGTCTGCCGTGGTCGTGACGTCTACTTTGTGCATGAGAAGTAGGGTACAGTAGTTAGCGTCCCTACCCTGTGGTGTAACTGAGAAGAGAGCTTAAGTGCTTGTGGACAGGGCAGGAAACTGACAAGGGATGGGGAAACCAACCCAAGGCTTGGCCTCAGAGGGAAGCTAACCACCTTTGCCTGGAAGGAAGGCAGGGTGAGGAAGTGGCATTGCCAGGGCCTGGTGAGACCTGTGGCCAATGGAGGGAGGCCTCTGGACTGCAACTGAGGCAGAAGGCAGAGTAATGAAGAAGCTCCCATCAAACCGGGGCCCCACCTCTCACTCCCCCTGCTCTCTCATCTCTGCCCGTCCCCCCATTGGCTGAACCTCTGAAAGCCAGAGAGGACAAAGGAGCCGGGTGGCACAGTCTCCAGGGCACAGAGCAGGTGGAGCAGGGCAGGGCATGGATCTGGGGAGAAGAATCAGCCCCGCAGAAGCAGGACTGGATGAGACTGGTGTCTGTCCTCTGCTGCATAGGACAGGCTTGCACTTCACCCAGAAAACAAGAACCGTGCCGGCCCCTGAGTGCAGTGGGCAGACACAGGAGGGAGGACGACTTTTCAATGTGCCTCTGTATGTTGTTTGGATTATTGAACCTTGTATGAATGTATTACCTATTCAAGCCAATAAAAATACATTGAATTGGCTGGGCTCTATAGCTCATGCCTGTAATCCCAGCACTTTGGGAGGCTTGAGCCTGGGGTTTGAGACCAGCCTGGGCAACATAATGAGCCCTTGTCTCTACAAAAAAAAAAGGTAGCCAGGCGTGGTGGCACATGCCTGTAGTCTCAGCTAGCCAGGAGGCTGAGATCGGAGGATTGCTTGAGCCCAGGAGGTTGAGGCTGCAGTGAGCTGTGATGGAGACCTGTCTCAAAAGAAAAATAAATGAAAATACATAGAATCAGAGTCCATCAGAGATCATATCCTGAGGCAGTGGGGTCTGTGGAATGCCTCTGGAGGAGGGAGCTGGGGGCTAATCTCCCACAGTTTTCTCCAAAATGCCTTTTCCTAGGGGCAAACCAGGCAGTGAGAGTCCAACTGCTGGGATTCCCTGCCCTCTGGGAGACCTGACAGGTTTCTTACCCTCTCTGGGCCTCAGCCTCCTCACTGCCCAGATTGGCTGCTGTCCACCTCCCAGGGTGACAGTGACTCTCAGGCAGGTCACCAGCCAGCCCAGGGCAGGAGGCAACCCTGCTGAGCAGCACCTGTGGAGGATTTTTCCTCCCAGGGCTTCCCCCACTTCCTCACTGATAACCCTTTCCCCTCTCTCCCCCAGATCGTCTCCAGCAAGAAGATCACTAGACCTCTGCTGCTGCTGAATGACAAGCCTGCTGGGAAGGGCTTGATTACGGTACCAGTCCCCTCCCGGCTCCCCGCATCCCCTCCACCCCCATCCTGCACCCTCCCCCATCAATGGGCCACTTCCCTGGCAGATAATCACCAGCTTTGTTTGGAGTAAAAAGGCCCAACTTACAACTTAGCAACAGGTCTCTTAGCAACCGGCTCCTGGCTCTACAAATGATGCACTGGCGGCTGACAAGCTGATGAGGCCTCCAGAGCCCTGCCAGCAGCCCTTTCCCTGCACCAGCCCCTGCCTGCCCTCCCCTGGGGGTCATTCAGAAGTGCCTTGCCCATCAGTGCCCTGCCTGTGGTTCGACGTGCAATGATTCCTGCAATGCGCAACGATTCCCATGATGCGCCCCCATTCCCCCTGCGATGTGCAGGCCCTTCACAGGGAGGAGCTCCTTGGTCCTCACAGACCCCCAGAAACCAGGACCACCTCTGAGGCCAAGAGAGAAAGTTCCCTTGGGCGGCTGACCTAGTGAGATCGTCCCCTGGGTTGTCTGGCTGGCTTCTGAGCCTGTGTGATGCCTGGGGAGCCAGTCAGGCTGGAGGGAGAAGCCGTGCCTTTGTGTGTTCCCATGTGTTACTCCCCTGCCCTGTAACGTCACATGGCTCCCCACTGCCTGTGCAACCCTTCATTCAAGGCTGTGAAGGATCCCTCAGACCCTGCTTGGCTCTCCTGCCTTGCTGGTTTTTAATCTCCTTCATTTAAATGCCCTGCATTCAAAGCAAACCGAATTCTCAGCATATCCTGAACATACCCCAGGCTGTTATTCACTCTGTTCCTGCCCCATGGAACACTACCTCCCAAACAACCTCCTCCCACCTTTTGGTGCTCTAACCGCCCCGTCTAAATGCCTTCACAGGCCAGGCGCGCGGCTTGCAGCTGTAGTACTACTCCTCAGAAGGCTGAGGCGGGAGGGTCCCTTAAGGCCAGGAGTTTGAGGCTGCAGTGGGTTATGATCGTGCTACTGTCCTCCAGCCTGTGCGAGAGAGGGAGACTCCATCTCTAAGTGAATGAATGAAGGAATGAATGAATGAACGCCTTTACAAGGCAGCTCCCTTCCACCTAGAAGCCATCCCAGGCGGACCCCCACCCAGCTGGCCATGCCGTCACCCCCAGCATTTCTGGCAGTTCCATTCTAGGCCTCTGTCTCCTCGCCTGGGAAATGGTGATAATAGGACCTACCCTATAGGGTTGTTGATCAAGTCCCAGCGGGAGGACGGCAGGGGAGAACTGGCAACCCAGCTGGCCTCTGTCAGTGGGTCCAGAGGGCCAGATGCCTTGCATTGGATAAGGCCATCCTAGAGGCATGAGAGGAGGAGGCCCCAGCGAGAGGGCCCAGCCCACTTGTGTTGCTGTGGGCAGCTGCAAGGGAGAGAGGCCTCTACGGACCTCAGCGGTTTCGAAGTCACCCAGCTAGGCCATCACTGGCTGGGCTGGGGTCAGAGGACTATAGCTGATGGGGAATGCATGGAGGACCGATGACCAGTGTGAACTGATGGGACTCGGTTTCTCCCCGGGCCTCAGTTTCTCTAGCTGCACAATGAGTGGCTGTAATGCTAACACCTTGGTATTCTGAGGAAGCCGTGCTCTCTGTGTCTGCATCAGGGGCAGGAGGAGGCTGACCATGCTGTTCTCTAGCCCAGAACCTCTCCCTAGGACTCAAGACCAGCCCAGAGTCTGGTCCCTGCTTTATCCCCCCTACCACCCCATGGACCCTGTGGAGCTGCATAGATTCACTTCCTGAATCCTCATTTTCTCATGAGTTATTCCCCCATTTTCTAGAAGATGGAAACTGAGGTGTGGGGAAGACAAGAGACTTGTCCAAGGTCACCTGGCACTGCCCCTCCCTTCCCTCTCCTAGCCCTGGGGTGCCCTGTCTGAGGAGCCCCTCATGTCCACGGCCTTACAGATCGCTGCCCAGGAGCTGTCTGACAACCGTGTCATCACACTGAGCCTGGCGGGCAGGAGGCTGGACAAGAAGGTGAGACGGGCAGAGGAGGGGCTCCCATTGGGAACAGCAGCTCCCCACCAGCCCCAGGGCTGTGTGGCCTCATCCCAGGGCCTCAGGCCACCACCTCCATCACATTCCAGGGACTGGCCTAGCACACAGCCCTCCTGGCCACTCCCGATTAGGACTCCTTCACCTCTGAGGTAGTGAGTGTCCCATTACCTAGGGGTATTCAAAGTACAGCTGGAAACCTGCTCATCGGGGCATCCCCATCTCACTTAGTGTAAGTACATTCCAGGGTCCTTACCCAGTGGGGCCCTACCTGGTGTGTCCCCAGTGCCCTGACTCCTCGACCTCCCCCTTCCTCCCCTCACTTCACTCTGTTTCAGCCAAATCAAGACCCTTGTCTGTGAATTAAACGAGGCAGTCTCCTCCCTCAGGAGCTTCGCATTTGCTGTTCCCTCTGCCTGGGAGGCTCTCTTCCTTGAATGTTCTCATAGGACCCTCTCACCTCCATCAAGCCTTTGCTCCCACATCACCTCCTAAATGAGGCCTTCCCTGAAGTTGGTCTTCGGTTTCCCACCCCTCCCGCTTGTCTCCTTAACACTTACTGCTGTCTAGCACACTTTCTTTACTTACTTTATTTTCCATCTCCCTCACTTGAATATAACCTCTTTAAAGCGATACTTGCCAGGTGCAGCGTCTCACACCTGTAATCCCAGCTATTTGGGAAGCGGAAGCAGGAGGATCACTTGAGGCCAGGAGTTTGAGACCAGCCTGGGCAATAAGTGAGACCCCCCCAGATAGATAGATGATAGATGCATAGATGACAAACAGATAATGGATATAGATCCATAATAGATACATGATAGATAGACATAGGTAGATAATAGATTGATAATAGATTTAGATAGAGTCATATGTAAGAAGTGGCTCTTTTTTTTTTTTTTTTTTTTTTTTTTTGAGACGGAGTTTCGCTCTTTTTACCCAGGCTGGAGTGCAATGGCGCGATCTCGGCTCACCGCAACCTCCGCCTCCTGGGTTCAGGCAATTCTCCTGCCTCAGCCTCCTGAGTAGCTGGGATTACAGGCACGCGCCACCATGCCCAGCTAATTTTTTGTATTAGTAGAGACGGGGTTTCACCATGTTGACCAGGATGGTCTCGATCTCTTGACCTCGTGATCCACCCACCTCGACCTCCCAAAGTGCTGGGATTACAGGCTTGAGCCACCGCGCCCGGCCGAAGTGGCTCTTTTTAAAGCTTAAATGATTTTTTAGAGGCCATGGTATTCCTATGTCATGTGCAAGATAGTTTCAGTTTTTCACATTCCCAATAGAATAAATTGAAATCACACCCCGCTGGGAGCTTCACCCTACCTTGGGAACAGTTGCCCTCTTGAAGTCCTGGCCCGTCTAAAATGCTGGAGTTCTGACTCACACAACCTCTAGGTCTCGGGGGTCTCTGAGTACAAGCTCTGACGGCCCCAGGGTGGGATTTCTGCTGGGGGATCTGCTTGGTCCCAGGGGGCTGCAGCTGCCCTGGGCCTCTTGCTGAGCCTTGCGAGCCTGAGGGGAGGGGACCTGGCTGGCTCTGCCCACAGCTCCCACACTGACACCTGGCTGGGGAGGCAGCAGGATCATACCCCCATCCCGCCTGTACCTGGCAGGGCTGTGCCTCTAACCTGCATCCTCCCTCCTCTCCCAGGACCTCTTTGGGAAGTCAGACCCCTTTCTGGAGTTTTATAAGCCAGGAGACGATGGCAAGTGGATGCTGGTCCACAGGACCGAGGTGGGTACGTGGGGGCCCAGGGGTCTCTAAGCAGTGGGCTTGCAGTCCAGCCCCTCCATAGCTCTGGAAAGGGTGGTGCGGTCACAACCGTGCAGTGTGCAGGAAAACCCACAGTGGCGCCAGAGGGATGTGCTTCCTCCTGGCCACAGGGACGTGCGCCTCCATCTCTGGAAGTATGGCTGTGGGTCTCCATTTTGTCACCTGTCCCCACTGGGCTGACTCAACCCCAGAGCACTGCTGCCCAGGGTCTGAGCTCACCACACCCCTCTCTGTCCCGCAGGTGATCAAGTACACACTGGACCCCGTGTGGAAGCCATTTACGGTGCCCTTCGTGTCCCTGTGTGATGGGGACATGGAGAAGCCCATCCAGGTGAGGGGCCCTTGGGGACCCTGCTCCCCACCTTGACAGCTCCAGCCTCCTGGTCCACTTGAGGCTCCCGGGATGCCTTGTGAAAGCTCTTTCTCCTACAAATGGAAAGAACCCCATCTTCGGAGGAGGGAGGACCAGAGACTGGGTCTTCATCCTGGATCTTTCTGATGTCCTGAAGTACCTGGGCAGGGCCCCCACCTTTGAGCCCCCCTCTAAAACTGTCTTGCCCTTCCCGGAGGGCTGTGGAGCTGCTAGCTAGGGAAACACCTTGGAAACGATCAAATGTGGCATGGTGAGGACAGTGATTACCTGTCTCTCTAAAAGCGCTCAGTCCTCTGGCCAGGCACAGTGTCTTCTGCCTGTAATGCCACCATTTTGGAATGCCGAGGTGGGCAGATCACTGGAAGTCAGGAGTTCAAGACCAGCCTGGCCAACATGGGAAAACCCCATCTCTACTAAAAATACAAAAATTAGCTGAGCATGGTGGCACATGCCTGTAATCCCAGCTACTCAGGAGCCTGAGGCAGGAGAATTGCCTGAACGCGGGAGGCAGAGGTTGTAGTGAGCCCAGATTGAGCCACTGCACTCCAGCCTGGGTAACAGAGCAAGACTCTGTCTCAAAAAAAAAAAAAAAAAAAAAAAAAATTATAAAGTATAATCAAATAAAGAAAAATTTAAAAGCTCTTAGTCCCTGGGGCTGGGGCTGGGGCTGAGAGCAGATGAGGTTGGGGAGACAGCTAGGTCAGGACAGGGACTCCCAAGTAGGGTACCAGGAATCTTGGGTTCTAGTACTGGGTCTGCTACTGCTGCTGTGAGACTTTGGGTAGGTGCTTCTCTTTCAGGGCTTCAGTTACCCATCGGTAGGATGGGAACAATAATCCCTGCCTTCCTCCTAGGAGGGTCCTGGTGGCTCAGTTAGACAGCATATAAAGCTGTGATTTCTGTGTCCACCTCAGAAAAAAATATGTCTAGAGAGGGCCCCAGGCCATAAGCTGAGTAAGTCACAACCTGAGACAGATGGGGAGCCAATTGCCACGTGTGTGAGGAGTGGAATTTCCTGCACTAGAGGTTACAGCCTCCATCACTGGGGCAGACACACTTTTTCCTATTCCCAGCAATCACGGAAGGCTTCCTGTAGGAGGCAGTTCAGAAGCTACTCAGGCCAGCTAGGCAGACGCCGAGGGGAAGCACTACCCAAACAGAAGACAGAGGGTTTGCTTGGGGAGTTGAGAGGGGCTGGAGAGCACCTCTTGGGGGACAGCTCTGGGATGACCATGCTGAACCCACCCCAGGTCATGTGCTACGACTATGACAACGACGGGGGCCATGACTTCATTGGCGAGTTCCAGACCTCAGTGTCACAGATGTGTGAGGCTCGAGACGGCGTCCCGGTGAGATGGGCATGTGTATTGTAACCCCAAGGCCTCAGCAGGGCTGGGGGAAGGGACGCAGGGTCTTGGGTCAGGCAGCCTGGGGCTCAGATCCCCTTTCTGGCTGCATGACCTTGAGCAAGGCATTCAGTCTAAGACTCAGTTTCTCCATCTGTCAATGGGGGCAGAGGATTTGGGTGGAGATTAAGTGCCCAGCACATAGTGAGCAGTCAGGAGCTGTCCATTTAAGTCATCCTGTGATATTGGGCCCTCAGCTGGACAGGATGGGGGTGAGGGTGCGTTATTTGGGGAGGAGGGAGGCAGATGCTGATCCTGCTACCATTTCTGGATGTGGACATCCCAGGAGGCTCCCTGGAGGAAGCATGCTGCCCCCATTCTAGGGCCATGGGAAGGATCTGTCCCCAGAGAAGCCCTGAGCTGAGTCTCTTTCTTCTCCTGTGTTGCTCAGCTCGAGTTCGACTGCATCAACCCCAAGAAGCAGAGGAAGAAGAAGAACTATAAAAACTCAGGCATCATCATCTTGAGATCCTGCAAGGTGAGCTGGCACACCACAGGCCCAGAGCCAGGTCTAAGGCCACACAGAAGGGATAGACAGAGCATTGGGTCTCGAGCCAGCGAGGCCTGGGTTCAAATCCTGGCTCTGCCACATCCTGGCCCTGTGGCCTCCTGAACTTAACCTCACTGGGCCTCAGTCTCCTCATCTGTGGAATGGAGATATTAACAAGGCAGAGTGTATCCAGGGTTAGTCTTCTATCGCATTCCTTTGCGGAGGCCGAGGAAGCACGAGCTGACCTTCCAGGGCCTGTCCTGGTGGGGGAGTCATTGTTTCAAGCTGCCACTGCCCACGGTTGGCATGCAAGGGGCAGAGGACATTGGGGGGGGGCACCCTGTCCTCTCTGGCATCCGTGTCACTGTGACTCCCATGGTACAGCCAGGACCACTGAGGCCTCTGGAAGTGTGGCTGTGGGTCTCCATTTTGTGACCTGTCCCTATTGGGCTGAACCAACCCCAGAGCACTGCTGCCGAGGACCTGAGCTCACGAAATTCCTATCAGCAGTGGCTGGGCTGTGGGCGGGGGCCAGGAGACCTGGTGGCCAAATAACTGTTGGATCTGGCAGGACATTAAGGAAGGCAGCGTGGGGCGGGGGAGCAGGAGCCCTGGGCTCTGGCCTGACAGCTCAGGAGTCCCAGCGCTGCTCTCCACCAGCGGGTGGACTCCAGACCTGAACCTTATTTGGAGCCTTGTCTGGCTAGGTTTACACAAACGCTCGTGATGCCACGACAGAATGTGCTCTGTAAAAGATCAAGCTGTCAGGTTGCAGCCTCGCGATGGATGGTGCTTGTTTCTGAAATTTCCGACATTCACAACACTTTTCACAATTTCTGGCACCTGCCTTACTTATTTTTTTGAATCAGCCTTTCTTCCCTGCATTATTGTTTCTTTTTTGTTTGTTTGTTTTTTGAGATGGAATCACTCTGTTGCCCAGGCTGTTGTGCAGTGGTGCAATTTCAGCTCACTGCAACCTCTGCCTTCCAGGTTCAAGCAGTTCTGCCTCAGCCTCCTGAGTAGCTGGGATTACAGGTGCATACCACCATGTCCAGCTACTTTTTGTATTTTTAGTAGAGATGAGGTTTCACCATGTTGACCAGGCTGGTCTTGAACTCCTGACCTCAAGTGATCTGCCTGCCTCAGCCTCCCAAAGTGCTGGGATTACTGGCATGAGCCACTGCAGCTGGCCTGTTTCTTTATTTTCTCTCTCTCTCTCTCTCTCTTTTTTTTAACTTAAATACATTTATTTAGAAAGGAATTCTTAGAACTCCACCAAAATTAAAAGGTCTGCTTCTTTGCCAAAAGGAGACAAAGACCATCAGAACAAATACAGTCTTTTAAGAGCTCGATCAACTTCTAGAGGAAGGCCTTGAACTGGAGGCTTGCTCTTTCTCTTTGTTAAAAAGGTAGATTAATAAGGGCCAGGAGAAGGTAAGTAGTACCTAACTAAGTACTTACCTTCTCTGTCAGGTAACCGACGCTGGGCCCTGGGACCCTGGCTGGAATCAGCATGTGTCTGTGTATCTGGGGGGTGCAGGGGTCTCTGTGAGTCCCCCACCCATTGGGAACCAATGCACTGAAGGCTTCTTTCTAGAGAGATTTGGGTTTTGTTGTAATTAGATCAGGCCCATCAGCCTTTTTTGACCTCCTTGTCCCTACGGAGGCTGCAAGACATAGAGCAACAACTCCCCCATGGGGAGTGTGACCAAGTCAGGGGACCCACTGACTCACCCGCTTTCTTCCAGATAAACCGAGACTACTCCTTCCTAGACTACATCTTGGGAGGCTGCCAGCTCATGTTCACCGTAAGGCTCTCCCCGCTGGCCCCCTCTGCACCCCCATCCCAGTGAGGGTCTTCCCTGAGGACTTAGGCCACTGCTGCAGCCAGAGGGACTTGGGATAGACTTCAGGAAGGACTTCCCTGGGGCAAGGGATGTGTCTGGCCCAGTAGAGAGGGCATGAGTGGTATGTCTGGTCCTGCTGGATGGGCCTGAGTTGGGGCTTAACTACAGGTCAGAGCATGGCTCCACAGCTCTCAGTCTAGTGGAAAAATACAAATTCCTCCTCACTGGCCACAAGGCCTTCAGCGATCTGACCCCTGCCTCCCTCATCTGCATTCTCCTTCCTCCTCGCTCACTGGGCTGTAACCACACTGTTCCTCTGTTTGTCCAACACACCAAGCTCGGCTCCATCTTAGAACTTTGCATATGCTGTTCCTTCTGCATTTGCTGTTCCCTCTGTCTGAAACACTCTTCCCCAGAACCTTCGCATGGCTGCGTCCCTGCCATTCTTCAGGCCTGAGGAGGTAACGGAGGTCACCTTCCAGGGAGCCCTCCCTCCCTCAACGCCTTCCTGTTTCTCTGTCCTGTCTATTTTCTCTCTTTCTCTCTCTTTCTTTCTTTCTTTTTCTTTCTTTCTTTCTCTCTCTCTTTCTTTCCTTCTTTCTTTTCTTTTGTTTCTCTCTCTCTCTCTCTCTCTTTCTCTCTCTCTCTCTCTCTCTTTCTGATTGAGTCTCGCTCTGTCGCCAGGCTGGAGTGCAGTGGCACAATTTCCGCTCACTGCAACCTCTGCCTCCCTGGTTCAAGTGATTCTCCTGCCTCAGCCTCCTGAGTAGCTGGGACTACAGGCGTGCGCCATCACACCCAGCTAATGTTTGTATTTTTAGTAGAGATGGGATTTCACCATGTTAGCCAGGATGGTTTTGATCTCTTGACCTGGTGATCTGCCCACCTCAGCCTTCCAAAGTGCCGGGATTACAGGCGTGAACCACCGGCGCTCGGCCATATCTTCTGATTTTCTTTCTTTTCTTTTCTTTTTTTTTTTTGAGACAGCGTTTCATTCTGTCATTTTGTCTAGAGTGCCGTGGTGCGATCTCAGCTCACTGCACCCTCTACCTTCAGGGCTCAATTGATCCTCCCACCTCAGCCTCCTGAGTAGCTGGGATTACATGTGTATGCCATCAAGCCCAGCTAATTTTTGCATTTTGGGTAGAGATGGGGTTTTGCCATGTTGCCCGGGCCGGTCTCAAACTCCTGGGCTCAATCGATCCACCCACCTTGGCCTACCAAAGTGCTGGGATTACAGGCATGAGCCACCGGGCCCAGCCCTCCCTATTTTCATATCTTCTGGGCACTTGCTGCCCCGAGATTCTTTTGCATTTGTTGCTTCTCCCTGATCGTCGCACCCCCTGGAATGTGAGTGCTTTAAGTTTGGGCACTTTGTTTATTTTGCTTCCACTCCAACCCCAGCATATCACACAGTACCTGGCACATAGCAGGTGCTCGATCATTTCTCGTTGGAAGAATGAACTGTCACCTTGCCTGTGGCCTGGAGTCTTTGCCCTCCAGACTCTGTGCCATTCATCCTGGCTTTGCTTGCCTAGCCTAAGGGAGCCTCAGGCCCAGCAGGAAGGAAGCTGCTGGGTTGCCCCGCTCTGCCAACCTCCCCATGTTGTCTCACCACTCCCCATCACCACCCCTAAGTCCCAATGGGGGATGGAGGGCATCGCAGGACACCATGGAGTCAGAGGATTGGCCTTACTGACCTCTGACCCTGCTGCCCACTGCTGTCCCCTCCCCTGCAGAGAGTCCAGGCCCTCCTGTTCCTCCTGCATGCGTTTGTTCATTCAGCAGACGCACACTGCCTGCCTCCTTTGTGCCAGGCTCCCAGACTCTAGGCTGTGTCCCTGCAAGGGTCCCTCGAGGACTAAGACTCAAGGAGTAAGACATGCTGCCCCTGACCTGGGGGAGTGACCCTCTAGCCACATGAGGATTTGGATGGGTGACCCCTTCTCTCCTACCCCACAGCAACTGAGTTCCCACGTAGCCAAATCTTCCCCTGGGTCCTACTTCTAACCCTTCCCTGCTGGGCAGGGGCCACTCTTGCCCACCCCTCTGTGCTGTTTCTCCAGGGACTGGGCTGGGATTCCCTGGAGCTGTGAGAGCAGGTAGAGCCCCAATCCCTGCCCGCCCATCAGCCCTGAGTCTGTTAAGCACCTGCCTTGTCTGCTGTTCCCAGCCCTGGGCCTAGCTCCTCCAGAGCCTGTGCCTCACCTGTGGTGAGCTGCTGGCTGATCGGGGAGACGGGCACTGTTCTACCAGGCAGCCCCAGGTCCCAGGTCCCTTGGTGGTCTGAGGGATGATGGGGAGATGGCTTGGGTTGGGGGTGAGGTATCTGGGAAGGTTACAGTGGAGCAGCAGCATCTGAGTTAGCCTGGGAAGACGGAGCAGAGTTAGATGGGAAGAGACGATGCCCTGGCTCTGCATGCAGAGGGAAGCTCATGAATAAATGCCTGCCTGTGGGAACGGATGAATGTGTGGGTAAGGATAGCGAGGAAGGAAAGGAATCTGGGACTGTAAGTTAGCCTTATGTCATTCCATCTAGGCAATGGACTTTATGCTTGGGCAATAGGGAGCCACAGATGGCATTAGAGCAGAGGAGTGATACAATCAGGCAGGTTCTAGGTTTCAGACCATCTTATTGTGGGGAGGGCTGGGAGATGAGTGGGCTTCCCATGTCCCATCTACCTCTCCTATTCCCTGGGATTGGGATAGGGTGCTGGGGTCTCTGGCCACACTGGGTAGCCTTTTCCTCTACTCTGCAGGTTGGAATAGACTTTACAGCCTCCAACGGGAATCCCCTCGACCCTTCCTCTTTGCACTATATCAACCCTATGGGCACCAACGAATATCTGTCGGCCATCTGGGCTGTTGGGCAGATCATTCAGGACTACGACAGGTAAGGTTGGAGAGGGGCTCTGAAGGTCAGCTAGGGTTCCATTCAACCTGGGAAGCTCAGTGTGTCAAAGCTAGAAGGGACACAGAGATCATCAAATCTAGGAATGGACAGCAAATGGCATAGGTGCAGTTATTACCCATTCCCATACCGATGACAGACATTGCTAATCAATTGCTGAACATG
Source organism: Aotus nancymaae (assembly GCF_030222135.1). Taxonomy (NCBI): domain Eukaryota; kingdom Metazoa; phylum Chordata; class Mammalia; order Primates; family Aotidae; genus Aotus; species Aotus nancymaae. The sequence goes on from NW_026988443.1 coordinate 12,341,558, forward strand.
GTCCCTATCCTCAGGAAGTTCTCACTTAAAGAGGAAGATAAGGAAGACATCATTGGACTTCTGAGAGACCAGTTTACATGTGAAGCAGGAGCTATGGGAGCACAAAAAGAGAGGCATTGCAGGGTATCAGGGAAATCTACAGAGAGAAGGGGTCATTTTGATTGGGCCTTAGAGGATGAGTAGGAGTTTGCTAGGGGAAACAGATTAGGGAGAGATGTGAAAAATGGGGGCACTACAACATTGGATTTGGAATGCGAAGGTACCCTGTGTGTTTGGGGAACAGCAAGTGGCTACTGGCCAGGGCTAAGGGAGTGGGGTGCGAGGGGGAGCAGGCAGGAGATGAGACTAGGCTCTGGGGCTGGATGATGACCTTGAATGCCACAGGAGGGCTCTCATATTAGGAAAGTTTTCCCCAGCTATGAGCAGGAGGTTGAGAACAGCCAGTAAATTCATTCTACTTCCATCTTGACCTTGGTTTAGTGGCTGGCTGGGGTCTCAGTTTGAGAAGGATCTAGAAGCTGCAGCCAGGCCCATTGGTGAGAAGTACCATTGTTGGGCTGGGCGCGGTGGTTCACGCCTGTAATCCCAGCACTTTGGGAGGCCGAGGTGGGTGGATCACCTGAGGTCAGAAGTTCGAGACCAGCCTGACCAACATGGTGAACCCCTGTCTCTACTAAAAATAAAAAATTAGCCAGGGGTGGTGGCAGGCACCTGTAATCCCAGCTACTCAGGAGACTGAGGCAGGAGAATCGCTTGAACCTGGGAGGCAGAGGTTGCGGTGAGCTGAGATCATGCCACTGCACTCCAACCTGGGCAACAAGAGCGAAACTCCATCTCAAAAAAAAAAAGAGGCCGGGTGCCATGGCTCATGCCAGTAATCCCAGCACTTTGGGAGGCCAAGGTGAGCAGATCACAAGGTCAGGAGATCAAGACCATCTTGGCCAACGTGGTAAAACCCCATCTCTACTAAAATACAAAAAATTAGCCGTGCGTGGTGGTACATGCCTGTAGTCCCAGCTACTCAGGAGGCTGAGGCTGTGGAATTGCTTGAACCTGGGGGACAGAGGTTGCAGTGATCTGAGATCGTGCCACTGCACTCTAACCTGGTGATAGAGCAAGACTCAGTCTCAAAAAAAAAAAAAAAGAATTACCATTGTGTCTGCCACAGGCATAGATGTGGTCAAGCCACATGTTCACCGGGTCCCCGGAGGTGGGTTGGGCTCGTGAGGTAGATGATCCTAATAGCTCTTTCTAGAGGTGGTAAGCCCCTCCTTTCTGTCCTTGGAAGTATACAAGGCAGAGTGGGCCCAGCCCTGGGCAGAGGGTCCGGCAGTGTCTTCAGGTGTCTCACAGTATGTTTCTCTTCTCTCTCTGATTAGTGATAAGATGTTTCCAGCTCTGGGATTCGGGGCCCAGTTACCCCCAGACTGGAAGGTGAGTGAAGCCGGAGTCAGTTTCCTTTTGGTTGAGATGGGGTTTGTGTGTAGGGCCTCTCTAGGATCTGCTCTGGAAAGGTCTTGGGCTGGGGCTCTGTTGCCCTGCCTTCCCTGTGTTCACCCCAGGCCACGCTCATTTCTCAAGCCTGATCCTCGGGCAGGCACTGAAGCTGTAACGGGACAGCACAGTTATGTTCTCTGCTCCTGAGACCCATGTGGAGTGGGGAAGACAGATAGGATTGCCAGAGATCGCAAATCAAAATACAAGATACCCAGTTAAGTTAGAATTTCAGATAAACAATTTTTATTTTTATTTATTTATTTATTTTGAGATAGAGTCTTGCTCTGTTGCCCAGGCTGGAGTGCAGTGTCGTGATCTCGGCTCACTGCAACCTCCACCTCTCGGGTTCAAGCAATCTTCCTGCCTCAGCCTCCAGAGTAGCTGGGACTACAGGCGTGTACCACCACGCCCAGCTGATTTTTGTATTTTTAATAGAGAAGGAGTTTCACCATGTTGGCCGGGATGGTCTCGATCTCTTGACCTTGTGATCTGTCTACCTCGGCCTCCCAAAGTGCTGGGATTATAGGTGTAAGCCACCGCACCCGGCCCAGTACCCCTTCTTGTCTGCCCTGCTGTGCTGCATGCTGTTTCCAGAATGAGCTTTTGCCTCCCGCCCTCCCTGGTCCTCTCTGGGGAGGATGATTTTCACCTAGAATTTCAGGGAGTGGCCCAAGGGCCAGGGCAGGAGAGGTGGGTGTCCTGGCTCCCTGTGATGTGAGGCCACACCTCAGATAGGACCAAAGCTGGGCCACAGTGATGCCATTCGGGGGGCAGGGCGAGCTGGTGCGGCTGGGCCCAGCATGAGCCCGTTGCTAGGACACCAGCCAGCTTTCAAAGAACTGAATGAGATGTTTTCTTGAGCAAAAGCCTCCTTGTAAATGTCACAGGGCAACGCTGGGGAGGCCGGGGCTTGGCCAGGCCAGAGTACCTGGCGGTGCCAAGAAAGATGCTGCATCCAGGCTAGGAAAGGACAGATGCTGTGTCCTGCTTCCTCCTGCCATGGGAGCCGCCAGGCCAGGCCCCTCCTGGCCCCTCACACTCTCTCTCATTCTGACTCACCTCACTCCTGCCTCCTGAAGCTCCTTCATTCATTCCCACCTCAGGGCCTTTGCACATGGCCTTCACCCAGCCTGCTGCTGGGTGAAGCTCCCTCTCCTGGGCTTCTGCCACCGATTTTCACCTAGAATTTTGGGGAGTGGCCTGCCCTCTGGGAGCCACGCTCATACTCATGCTCACGTGGGGCCCTGCTTCCTGCCCAGAGCCCTGCCCTCATGGAACTCTGTGACTTGTTTGTGATTGCCTGGCGAAGGCGCCGGGTTTGCTTCTGCCCACGTCCCAGCAGCTGGCTGGCAGTGTGCAATGCTGTTGTTTGTTGACAGAGTGGATGTGGGACCCAGCCCAGTGGTCTGAGCAAACAAAAGGGTTGGTTTTCTGAGGGTAGGGAGCTGGAAGGAGCCAGAAGGAGCATGCAGCCAGGCTCAGTTTCTCCCTGAGGCTGGCCCAGATGAGCCCGGAGAGGATTCCTGCCCCAGAGAGTGGCTGAGGAGCTCAGAATGTGTTTCCCTTTGGAGATGGCATCAGGCCTTGGCCCTTCAAAGTGAGCGGAGTCACGGGATCTGGGCAGAAGGCACAGTCTGTGCAAAGGTCTAGGGGAAGTGGCACACTCTGCAGGTGGGGAAACTGATGCTCAAAGAGGACAGTCACTCTGAGATCCCTGGAACTTTCTCCATGCCCCGCCCCCTGCCTCCCCTGCCTGCCTCAGCCGGGGCCGCAGAGAACGGAGCCTGAAATTGCTCCCTGACCACAGGGCTGAGTCAGGCCAGGTTGGGTGAACAGGGCTATTGGCTGTCAGAAGGCAACAAGGAGTCCCAGGACAAAGGCCTGTGGCCAACAGCCAGTCCCCAGGCAGCTTCTGTGGCCTCCAGGAACTTGTCCTGTTTATGACGTTTCTCAGGCAAACCAGGGCAGCCAGGGTGGGAGGGGCTGGGCTGCCGCTGCTGGCGGCATGGACACTTGTCCCCAGGTCCCACTTTGTGACCTGGGCACTCCCTGGCCCTCTCAGAACCTCATTCTTTCCAGCTATGAAATGGAGCTGCCAGAGGAGGCAACCTCTGGGGCCTCTGCGGGAGATGGACAACCTCCCACAGGCCCCTGATCACGAGGCCAGGCCCGCCCCCAAATAAAGAGGGGGACAGAGTGGGAATGAAGAGTGGGGCACCCAAGAAGCCAAAACATTCCTCCACCCCTGTCAACAGGGGGCTTTCTCATGTGGTCTCTAAAATCTCCCAAAATCTGATTTTTTGAGAAGTCATTGGCCCAAGGGAGGCCTGTTTCCCTGGCAACCGTTTTCTCTCTCAGCCCCTCCATACAAGACCCTCTCGTAATCTCTGAAAAGGCTCAGGAAGTCTCCATGGCAACAGGGACCTCCAGCCCCCAAACCTGGAGCCTAGACTGGGGACAGGGTGAAAGGGGCCCTGGACAGGGAAAGGACCCAAGAGGGACACCAGGGGACGGGCTCTGTGTTGGGCACCTAAAGTAGACAGCACAAAAAACGAACAGAAAGCCCCATTCCCTGAAACAGGGAGGAGTCCTCCCACTGCCTCCCCACGCTGGGACTGCCAGGGAGGCTGGAGTGAACCCCACTGCTGGATCCCTGCCCTCTCCCCCAGGAGTAAGGCCAACTCCCACCCCAGGAGAGGCTTCAGGGCACTGAGTCAGACACCTGTTCTACTGTGTGGCTCTGGCGCCTGGCTTCCCTTCTCTGGGTCTCGGTTCGTTTATTTGTAAAATGGGGACACCGGATCTAGGAGAGCCTCTCAGCACCCTCCGTCATTGTGTCTTGGAGCTGAAGGGTCCGTCTGGGATTGTCTGTGCCCAGACAAAAGCCCTCCTCCTGCAGCTGAGGACAGGGGATGGGGTCACTTTGCCCTCCTCATTGAAAATTCCTGGGGGAGGAATGCCTTCGGAGGTTAGTGTGATCTCTGGGGGCAGCCTGACCTCAGTTCCAGTACCATCTCTGCCCTCCAGAAAATATGGAAAAATTCTAGTCCACTCTTTTTCTCAGTTTTGTCATCCGTAAGATGAGGTGGTAACAGCTGCCCTTCCATTGGGCTGTTGTGAGGAGGGAGCGAGGGGATCCCTGCACAGCACTGAACGTGGATGTGGTATGTGGTAAGAAGGGGGCTGAGGGGGATTTGGGGCTGTGGGGCTGCAGGAGAGGGAAGAGTAGAGGGGTTGTCCCCCATCTGAGCTCTCCAGCCTCTCCTGAGACCCTGGGTTCTGCACGCACTGCAGTATCACCCACAGCCCCGAACGGGGCCAGTTATGAGTCCCCCTTACCCCAAAGCCATGCGAGCAGCAGCCGCCGGATGTCATGGGTGCAGCAGTGTCCCGGAGTGTCTGGGTCAGCCTCTGATGATCCTCCAGGGCTGGGTGCTGGGCCTGGAGGCAGAGAAGCAGGATCAGTCCCTAGGGGTCTTGTGACAGCCCCATTTGACCCCCTTGCAGCCCTGTTACACCCCCTGATCACCAGGTCAGCTCTGAGAGGGCTGTCAGCTCACCCCAGTTTGGCTATCTGGCACAAGGCGGGCTCCCCTCCAAGCCCCTTTGCTTACTGTTAAGGTAGGAAAAGCCTCTGAAGCCCAGAGAAGTGGTGCTCTATTGGAGCCCACACCCAGCAGTAGCCGTGATGAGGGAGCATCTGGAACCCTGGCCCACAGGGAAATCCCTGTCCCACCCGGGACTCTTAGAGTAGTGATGGTCATAGGCAGCCCCAGTCCCCAGAAGAGCCTGGGGTGATGTGCCAGGGTCTCTGTTTCCTCCACTATGAGAGAGGGTGGTTGGGCTTCTCTGTGGGTCACACCCAGCAGTGGAGGTGGAAGTAGATGTGGGGGGTATCAGTGGCCTAGGTAGGGGTGGGGGTTATGAGCCAGGTGCTCTCAGGGAGCCTCAGCCTGGCAGTGGATTTGGGGCCCCGGGTTTGGGGGGCGGGAGGCTGCAGCTCAGCGTTTTCTCTGTTTCAGGTCTCCCATGAGTTTGCCATCAACTTCAACCCCACCAACCCCTTCTGCTCAGGTGAGTGTCAGACCCACCTGCAGCTGCCCTTGTTTGCAGCAGGCCCGGCCAGCTCCCTGGGTGGAGGGAGGGCAGGGGACAGGTTTTCATTTCTTTCTCCTATCCCCTCTCCCCACTGTTGCTTGGAGTGACAGAGGGGGAAAAGCTGCAGTTTGGAGTCGCACAGTCCTGGATTCAAGGCCAGCTGCTGCCCTTCCTAGCTGTGGGACCTGAGAAAGGTCACTGTACCTCTCAGGCCTTTGCCTCCTTACCTGCTCCAGGATAACGATGACAGCTGCTGTTCTTACTTTACTGGGTGGTTGGGTGAGAATTACAGGAAGCCACTCACAGGAAGCCCTGTGGAACCCAGGAGGAGGTGAGGGTGGCACCAGGCACACCTCCTTCCCACTCCTCCCTTGCTGGGAAGGCCAGCCCTGCTCTCCAATTGCTTGGCAGGGGATCAGGAAGAGGCAGGGGCTGGGTAGTGAGTGTGTGTCTGTGTTCACCCCACCCCGGGCCTAGGAGGATTTCTGGGCCTCCTAGGGACAGTCAAGAAACTATCAGAGGCTGGGTGCCGTGGCTCATGCCTGTAATCTCGGCACTTTGGGAGGCCGAGGTTGAGTGGATCAGAGGTCAGGAGTTCAAGACCAGCCTGCCCAAGATAGTGAAACCCTATCTCTACTAAAACTACAAAAATTAGCTGGCTGCGGTGGCGGGTGCCTGTAATCCCAGCTACTCAGGAAACAGGCGGGAGAATCATTCGAACTTGGGCAGCAGAGGTTGTAGTGAGCGAGATTGCGCCACTGCACTCCAGCCTGGGTGACAGGGTGAGACTCTGTCTCAAAAGAGAAAGAAGGAAGGGAGGGAGGGAGAAAGGAATGGAGGGAGGGAGGGAGGGAGAAAGGAAGGAAAGAGATAGAAAACAAGATAGAAAAGAGAGAAAGAAAAAAGAAGGAAGGGAGGGATGGATGGAGGGACGGAGAGGAAGAAAACTATGAGAGGAGGAGAGGGGATGCAGGTGGGTGTGGAAGAGGACTGTTTCTACCATCATGAGACCTTTCAGCCTAGGACTTGGCTTCAACATGGCATCTACCTTCCCTGGGGATCCCCAAAGCTGGGCCAGGCTGTCTGATCTACCCTGGCTGGCTCCGGACCAGGGGAGATCTCCAGAGACATTTTGGTTGGTCCATTTCACCCCTGGCCAGAGGCCTTCTGGGCAGGGCCACAGGGCAGTGTGCTCATAACAGCAGCTGTTTACAGAGCAGCTACTCTGTACAGGCACTGTGCAGGCGCCTCGATCCCCCAACCTGAGCAGAAGCCATAGCATGTCCAGAATGGACCTCCAGATGGCTTCCCATGGTCTCAAAGCATCACTGCAAGCTTCACGAAGCCTCTTCTCTGGGAAGGCCTGAGAGACCCCCAGCCTCCCAACTGCCAGAGAGTGTAGATTATCAGTCCCATTGACAGACAAGGATGTAGCCTCAGAAAGATTAAACAACTTGCCCCAGGTCCCACAGCTAAGAAAAGCAGGATTCAGGTGAGGCGCAGTGGCTCACACCTATAATCCCAGCACTTTGGGAGGCCAAGGTGGGCAGATCACCTGAGGTCAGGAGTTTGAGACCAACCTAGCCAACATGGTGAAACCCTGTCTCTACTAAAAATACAAAAAATTAGCTGGGTGTGGTAGCACACGCCTGTAGCCCCAGCTACTTGGGAGGCTGAGGCAGAATTGCTTGAACCTGGGAGGTGGAGGTTGCAGTGATCGGAGATCCTGTCACTGTACTCCAGCCTGGATGACAGTGGGAAACTCCATCCCAAAAAGAGGGCAGGATTCAAACTCCTCAGGTGGGTCTGACTTCACATTCAGAGCTCTTGGCTTTTTACCATGCTGGCCCTGCCCTCTGGGAGCTTCCAGTCTCACGAGGCCTATGCTAGCCATGGCAGGGACATTTTGGGGAAGCATGAAATAGATGCTTCATCAGCAGTGGGGTGAGAGCGAGTGTGGGGTCAGGGAGACTGGGCTGATCCAGACTCTTCTCCCGAGGCAGGTGTGGACGGCATTGCCCGGGCGTACTCAGCTTGCCTGCCCCACATCCGCTTCTACGGTCCCACCAATTTCTCCCCCATCGTCAACCACGTGGCCCGGTTTGCGGCCCAGGCCACACAGCAGCAGACGGCCACGGTGAGTAGGCAGCTGCAAGCCAGGCATGCCAGGAACTATTCACGTCCTCCGGGCCGGGGAGCAGGATATTCTGCCTTCTCTTTGCTTTTAATCCTACTGGACATCCTGCTTCTCTCTGGGCCTCAATTTACCTTCACGTATTGGAAGAGGGTTGGTTGGGTCAAGCTCAACTTGATTGGCCCTGGCTTCCTGGAGCACAGACGGGAAAGCAAATCCATTCATGCTGAGCGGGAAGCAGGGCTGTGGTCAATTGGAGATGTCTCCCCAGGGCGGGGCACCGGAAACCCCTACAAGAGTTACCAGATGGAAAACGAGGCGGTGATCCCTGAGGCCCTAACAAGTTCCAATCAGAGCAGCCCCTGCCTCACACTGAGGGCTGCAGAACTGTCTGGCCCTGGCCCTACACTCAGTAACAAGGCCAGAGCCTCACTGGCCTGGCCTCAGGCTGCCAAGGCAGCTGCGTGGCATCTGGAATATATGGTGAGCAGCCATCCCAGGCACCTGCAACCCTGGTCTCCTTCCCTTCTCCTGCCCCCAGCTACAGGCTGGCTCCCAGGCAGGCCCTGATGCCAGTGATGGGGTCACCAAGGGTCACCTTGCCCGCCTCCCCATTTCCACCAGGACCTGCCCATGCCTTCCTGGACTCTGCAGAGCCCTCTGTCAGGACCCCCTCCCCCAAGCAGCCTTCCTTGACCACCTATCTGAAGCAGATGTCTTGCCTTCTCTGCCTGTTCCCAGCTGACCCTGATGACGGTTGGCAACGTCTAGTTCACATCCTTCTCTCTGCACCTGGTCCAGTGCCTGTGAATGGATGAAGTCAGTGCTGGCTGCAGGATGTGAGCTGTACGAGGCTCAGTCAGAGGCTCCTCCCCCAGGGAAAGGGACCTGGTCCCATGCCTAAGGGGACCACTGGGACCAGCTAGGGGAGGGAGGCACCTGGTCACCAGGGAGGTGGCAGTTGGCTTCCAGGAGGTGGTGGAAAAGATAGTATAACCGCCCGGTGGGTTCACCTTGCCCGCTGCCTAGACAGAACTGATTTATCAAGATGGGAATTGAAGTGGAGAAAGACTAATTCACACAGAGCCAACTCTGCAGGAGACTGGACTTTTGTTATTACTCAAATCAGTCTCCCTGAGCATTTGGAGATCAGAGTTTTTCAAGATAATTTGGCAGGTAGAAGCTTGGGAAGTGGGGAGTGCTGATTGGTCAGGTTTGAGATGGAGTCATGGGGGTCAAAGTGAGTTTTTCTTGCTATCTCCTGTTGCTGGGTTCAATGGCAGAACTGATTGAGCCAGGGTACTGGTCTGGGTGGTGTCAGCTGATGCAGGGTCTACAAAATATCTCAAGCACTGATCTTAGGTTTCACAATAGTGATGTTACCCTCAGGAGCAATCTGGGGAGGTTCAGACTCTTAGAGCCAGAGGCTGCATGACCCCTACACTGTAATTTTTGATCTTATAGCTAATTTGTTAGTCCTGCAAAGACATACTGGTCCCCAGGCAAGAAGGGGATCTTTTCAGGGAGTGGCTGTTACCAATTATGTTTCAGAGTCAAACCATGAACTGAATCCCTTCCCAAAGTTAATTCAGCCTATGCCCAGGAATGAACAAGGACAGTTTAAGGGACAGAAGCAAGGTGGAATCAGTTAGGTCTGATTTCTTTCCCTGTCATAATTTCCTCAGTTATAATTTTTCAAAGGCAGTTGCAATAGGAGTGGGGAGGGCAGAGGCTGTTCTGATGGTTCAGGAGGCAGCAGAGGGTCTGTGGGAAAAATGGGTGCCTTTTGGAGTGGCACGTGCCAGGGTTTGAATCCTGCCCCTGTCCTTTCCTCACTGTGTGACTTGGCAAGGCATGTCACCTCAGTTTCCTCATTTGTACAGTGGGAAAACTAACAGGATCAATCAGGAGGAGGTGGTATCAGGGTTAAATAACATCACTCAGCACCTGGCACCCAAAAAGCCCTGAAGGACAGAGGACAGGCCAGCCAAGAGCTCAGGGAAGAGCGGCCAGGGCAGAGGGAACAGCAAGCTCAGAGTCCTGGGAGCTCAGAGTCCCGGAAGGGGCATCCCGGTCCTGACCCTGGCAGCCTGGAGCCTGGGTCATGCTTCTTCTTATGGAATGGAATGTTTCCTGCTCTGAACCCATTTCCTGTTTTCGTTTTTTGAGACAGAGTTTCGCTCTTGTTGCCCAGGTTGGAGTGCAATGGCACGATCTTGACTCACCTCAACCTCTGCCTCCCAGGTTCAAGCGATTCTCCTGCCTCAGCCTCCAGAGTAGCTGGGATTACAGGCACCCGCCACCACGCCTGGCTAATTTTGTATTTTTAGTAGAGATAGGGTTCCACCATGTTGGTCACGCTGGTCTCAAACTCCTGTCCTTAGGTAATCCTCCTGCTTCAGCCTCCCAAAGTGCTGGGATTACAGGCATGAGCCACTGTGCCGGGATTTTTTTTTTTTTTTTAAATTCCTGGGTTGCTGGGGTAGAGCTGGCTGGAGAGGGCAGAGCGAGAGGTAGGCTTCAGTTTGCACTCCCTCCTGTTCAGATGCCAGGCCCCATTGTCCCACCCAGTCTTTTGTCTGCCTGAGCAGGCTTTCAAAAGGATGGAAAAAAAGGTCCTGCATGTTTGTTTAAGGGGAGAAATATGGGGCAAGGAGCAGGCATGCAGCCCAGAGTTAGCACCGGGGCCCTTTCACCGCTGCACCTGCAGAGTTGGGGCAGGACTGAGGAGGAGCCGGGGTCCTGGGGAGAGGTGGGTCTGTGTCTGCTGGACCCAGGTCTGGAGGGGCTTTGGGCACCAGGAAAGGCCAGGAAGGGCATTTGTGTGTTCTGGGGAGCAGCTGCAGAGAGCTCCACAGAGGAAAGAAGCAGAAGGACTTGAGGTGGAAGCACCTGGTGCTCGTTCTCTGGACATCCCGGCCACTTTTGCCTCGACTTGGTCTTCCCAGCCTGGGGGAGGCAGTCTCCTCCTGGCTCCCTTCTGCTGGAAAAGCTCTGTCACCCACCCAGGCTGTATGACCTCAGGGGATGTCTGAGCATCTTTAACCTGCAGGAGTGGGGCCAAGGGGCCTGTATCAGGCCCTCCCGTTCTGATGTCCAGGAACAGATAAGGCCATTCTCTACCTCCTGCTTTACCTTATCCTTGGCCTCAGGGTGCACCAGTGGAGGGGAGGTGGACTGCCTGGTGGTTCAGCCTCAAGCTCTGGGAGGTTCACATCCCAGCTGCCCCACTGCCTGAGTGTGTGGGACCCAGAGCAGATAGCTTGGACTCTGTGAACTTGTTTCTTCATCTGTGTGACAAGGATAATGGCAACAGTCCCTGCCTTCTAGAACAAGATAGGTGTAGAAATTAATCAGCATAGTGCCTGGCACACATAAAGTATTTCCCTGCTGGCCGAATCTTTTGGGGACACCTCTTGGGCTAGCATTCGGTGATGCTAAGCACAGTTAGTCCCAAAGCAAAAGGAAGTCATTTATGAATTATCCCCTGATGCTTTTGTCAGCCGTTTTTAGTTTGGGGAGGAATATTTGGTGTGGCTTCACCCTCCCCATCCCCAGACATATGTGCACTGATGCACACCCACATACAGGAAATTGAGAGCAGGTGGTAGAAGCCTCTCTCTAGGCAGGCCTGCACTCTCCCATTCATTCACTCAACACATCTTTACCAAGCAATTTCTGCGCAGCACTGGGCAGACCATGATGAATGGGACAGGGCCTCTGCCCTCCCAGAGCCCGAAGTCTAGCGAGAAGCCCTAGGCTAAGAGCAGGAGGCAGGAGGACTGGGCCTGGGGCGATGGGAGCACAGGCTCTCAGGGGTGGCATCCGACCCAGATGGAGGGCTCAGGAAAGGCTTCTTGGGAAAGTGACATGTAAGCTGAAACTTAGAGGATGCCTGAGTTAGCCTCATAAAGGATGTGTGTGCGTGAGTATCTCAGGCGGAGGGAACGGCACATGCAGAGGCCTGGAGGTTTGGTGTGTGGGTGTAATGGAAGGAGGGAGTGCGTTGAAAGAGAAGGGGGTGGGGCGAGCTAAGGCTGAAAGGTAGACCAGCTCCTGCGGGGCCTCACCTAGGAATCTGGGTTTTCTCTGGAGGGCGGTGGGGAGCCACTGGAAGGTCTTGGGCAGGTTTGAGCAGGCCTTGGGGGGACTCCTATCTCGGCCCTTCATCTTTCTCTCTGCCTTGACCCCTAAGACCTGGGCCTTGCTATTCATGGCCCGTTCCTGGTTGGTTGCCCTGGTGTCTGGGGTCCCAGTGGATGGGGAGCTGGGAAGCAACTAGCTCCCTAGGAATTCCACCCGCTCCCACCCTCAGTGTCCTCGGCAGCCAGCTTCCCTGAAATAAGCTAGGGAGTGAGTGCAGCTTCCCTAGGCTCTGCCTGGAACTGTGTGGTCAAGTCAGTTTCTTATAAATCAAATCACACGTTAAATGCATTAGGGAAAGCAGTTGTTTACAGCCCTAGAAACCTGATGAACCTTGGAGTAAAGGCAAGAGATGCTCTATCCGTTGGGAGTTGGGTTTTTGGATTCAATCTGACAGTGATGGGCTGTTTCCGGAGGTGGAAATGCTAGGGGCAGGGTGAACCAGGACCATCTGCAGGAACACCAGAGCCTGCAGAGCCCCTTCCCACCCCTCGCACCCAATTCCACCCTCCGTCCTCTCCATCTACAGCCCCTTCCCCTTTGATCTGTCCTGGGGATGGGGCTGTATAACACACGTTTGAGGCTCCTGAACAACTCAGGCTTTGTCTAGGCTGGGCAGGAAGCCCGGGACTCATCAGCTTCACTTCTACTGCTGAGGTCTGGGCTGCTGACCTCAGACACAGCTGGGCACTCGGTGAGGCCAGGACCCTGGGTGTGGGCATGGTGGCTGGCTGGTTGGCACACAGGGGTGCAGGTTAAAGTCCAGTACCAGGGCTCTGGGCCCCACCCTGGGCTGCCATCCTGGATATTCAGGCCCTCAGACACTGGCATGCTGGGTGGGAGGAAAGCTTTTCCCTACCAGGCCCCTCTGTTGGAGACAATGACAGGCCACTTGTGCCAGTGGGCGGTGGAGGAGAACATCATGGGAAGAGCCCCACTTTGGAGTCAGCCAGGCTGGGTTTCAGTTTGGACTATGCCAGTTCCCGGCTGTGAAGCCTCAACAAGTCACATCACCTCTCTGAGCTTGACTCCTCTAGAATGGGAGTCAGTGTGAGGGTGACAGGCAGGGTAGTGCTGTCACTGTGTGGTATCACCTCCCCTGGCCACTGGTGCCCACAGTCCTGCAGTAACCTGGCCCTGTCTTCCCCTAGGCTCCCTGGGGAAGAAGCCTGCCAGCTAAGAGGGAGGTCCAGGCCTGAGCCCCACACATCTCCTAGGCACAGGGCTGATGGAAATGGGAGAGCCAGAAAGGCCACCTACGGAGGGATGGGCACTGCCTGCCTGAGCTGGAATGGGCTTGGAGACAGGTCCCATCCATTGAAAGGTGGGGTCCATTAGACCAAGGCCAAGCATTCTTTTCTTTCCTCATTGCCTGGCCTCTTAGTATCTTCCTACCTGTCTTATTAGGTGTCCCAGAAATATTGCCCTGGACTATCTCTGATGGTATCGAGGTGGGGTTGGAGGGCTGCCTAAGGGAAGGGGCCCAGGAACGATGGTGAACTGTCAGGGATAAGGTCTGGATGGGCTTCTGAGGCCCCCCTCACAGCCAGGGATGGGGGGCTGGTGGCAGCAGCCGCCACTGTGGGATTCAGGCCGCCATCTCCATGGCAACAGGTAAACCCAGCCAAGGGATTGGTCTCTTAAAGGCACAGTGCCGGAGCTAGACCACTGCTGCCTGGAGCTTAGGGCGAGGGTAGTGAGGTCCGTGTCTCCACATCAGCTCATCCTGCTCCTTCCCTCTGTGGCTGTAGTTGTGGGGAAGACAGGGGAGCAAGTCACCCTGGAGGGCTGAGCTTGTAGCCTCTGCAACCTCCCCAGGGAACAAGCAGTTTTGCTGGATATGAAGGTGGCCAAGGTCTGACCTGGGGTCCAGCTTGGTTCCACCCTCCTTAGCTCCATGAGCTTGACTAGTCTAGGCCCCAGTTTCCTTTTCTGGAAATCAAAAGGGTCAGACTGAAGCCCCAAACAGAGAATCTGAGGACCACAAGAGCTGATCTATTGATGTTATAGATGGGGGAAACAGCTTCCCCTAAAGGGGTCAGCGGGTGCTAAGGACAGAGCTGAGCTGAAAATGAGTTCTTGGCCGGGCGTGGTGGCTCACATCTGTAATCCCAGCACTTTGGGAGGCCGAGGCGGGTGGATCACCTGAGGTCAGGAGTTCAAGATCAGCCTGGCCATCGTGGTGAAACCCCATCTCTACTAAAAATACAAAAAAGTTGGGCATGGTGGCGGGTGCCTGTAATCCCAGCTACTCAGGAGGCTGAGGCAGGAGAATCACTTGAACCTGGAAGGTGGAGGTTGTGGTGAGCCCAGGCTGTGCCACTGCACTCCAGCCTGGGTGACAGAGTGAGACTCAGTCTAAAAAAGAAAAGAAAAAAAACAGAGTTCTTGGCCAATTTGGAATCCTGGGCCTTCCACCCTCAGATGGTCCAGTGAGCCTTCCCACACTTCAGTCAGGCACACCCCGGCCCCACTTCACAGTTTGTACTTTATATATCTCCCACACTAATTATTCAGGTTTTTTTCTTAATTAATAAACTTTATATCCCAGTGTAAATGAAAAAAGCAGTATCACTTGCCATAAATAGAGAGTAACAAAAATAAACACAACAAACTGTACAATGATATTGAAATCTAGCTGGAGACTATTGTCTTCTCCAGCTCTGGGCTTCCTGCCTTCCCTTTCTGTTGATAGAAAAGCTTGGCAAACGTTAGAGAGGCGTGAAAGACACAGTAGTACCAAACCAAGACCTCCTCCTGGGTGCAGTTCATAGAATTGAAAGGCCACTGCAAACCAGCACTCTTCACAGGGCGACTTGATGACTTGATGGTGCTCAGTGCTGTGTTTGGGATGTGACCCAAATCCACTTATTTGCCAGCAGAGTCCCAGGCTCCTGGAAGCCCTGGCCCAGATGACCTGCTTTAGCTCCTGCAGGGTGTCTTAGATTGCCTTGCTGAGTAGGGAATGGAGGGAGGTCACAGGTGCCCATGCCTGGATGCAGCAGAGACAGGAGGCTGGCCCCAGAGCCCGTCAGCCAGATGAGCCCTCCTGCACCAGCCGTGGGCCTGTCGGGATGCAGGTGACTACACAACTACATGTCAGGCATGCTATCTGCAACAACTCCCACTTTGCAGATGAAGAAACTGAGGCACTGCAGGTCAAGTCAGTTGCCTAGAGTCCCACAGTGTAGCAACCAACAAGGCCAGGCCCAGAGTCAGGGCTCTCAGAGGCCACAAGTGGGGAGCCTGAGGTAACACACAGGGCAGGAGGGAGAACAGTTTGTGCTTCCTGCTGTGACCAGGTCAGAGTTTAGAGTATATGAGGCCTGCAGGGGTGGGGTGCAGAGAGCAGGATGCATAGGGAGTTGTCTGGGACGTGGCTGCAGCTGGGTGAGAAGAACTGCCTTCCTCCAGGACTCAGAGGGTTTGGGGTGAAGGAGGGAGGGAGAAGGGGTGCCAAGGCCTCGGCCTTGTTGAGTGCCCTGTTGGCCCCATCCCCGCAGCAGTACTTCATCCTCCTCATCATCACCGACGGGGTCATCAGCGACATGGAGGAGACGCGGCACGCGGTGGTGCAGGCTTCCAAGCTGCCCATGTCCATCATCATCGTGGGTGTGGGCAATGCCGACTTTGCTGCCATGGAGTTCCTGGATGGGGATAGCCGCACGCTGCGCTCCCACACCGGGGAGGAGGCGGCCCGAGACATTGTGCAGTTCGTGCCCTTTCGAGAGTTCCGAAACGTGAGTGTGGGCCTGGGCTGGGAGGGGCGGTTACAGGACCCCAGCCACCATAGCTCATCATCAAGCTTGAGAGTCTCCAGGTTGTCTGACCCAGTCCTAGACTCCTCCACTCCATTGACTATGCACTTCTGAGGGCCTGCTGTGTGCCAGGTGCTGTGCCAGGCCTTGCCCTGGTGGCAGCCATTGTGATAGTGTCAGCACTTGCTTCCACAGGCTGGTGGAACACGAAGCCATAGGCATCTAGCCTGGGGCTCCTGGCAGGGGGAGGGTGGGGGGGCTTCCTGGAGGACCTGCCCTCTAGTGGGGTCTGATGAAAGGCTGGGGCTATTCACGTGGCATAAAGTGCAGGAGGAGAGAGGGGCTTTCCTGATCATCATACCCCAGTCAGCTCCCTCATTTTGCAGATGGAAAACAAGGCCTCTCCTTCATCTTAGGTTGACCTCCTCTCCCTATAGGCCTGGGAGAAGAAGTCAACCTCCTGGGAGAGTTGTGTCCCCTGCCTTGTTCCTGGAGGTGGCTTTGGCTTTATTTGCAGGTGATCCCAGGTCTGCCCACAAGGAGGCTGGGGTCACTGCCCTGGCACCTGGGTCCATGAGGAGTCCCAGAGGGGGGCAGTCTCTTAGATGCCACCCCTGTACTGCTGGCCAGGGGCTTAACCCGCATTTGACCAGAGGCTCACCCTGTGGTTTTGGGCAAGCCCTGACCTCTCTGGGCCTCAGTTCCCTCAGCTATGTGGGTCCCTCAGGGGTGCTGTGGCTCAGATCCTGGCAGCCAGCCTCAGCAAGAACTGCCCACGCTGGTTTGCACCCAGTGGCCCTCACCTCTCTGTCCACCATCCTCTGGGTTTGCCTGCAATGGTTCTACTCCTTCCTTCGGAGCATTCGCTTCCTGAGGACAAATGCTGGGCATCAGTCACCCCTTCATGCATAGAACGGTGACCAAGCACCTCCACGTGCCTGGCCTGTGGCTGGCCGTTCACTAGTGAACCAGACTGTCATTTGAACCAGACTTGGCCCATTTATTCCCGCCAAGAAGGTGCTCAGGAGATGTTTGCCAGATACGTAGGTGCGTTCCACGGACAGAGCCATCCTAACCTGTTACTCCCAAGCATCTCAAGTGTTCCAGGTAACAGTTACACCTAACCTAAAGGTAGGCACTGCAAACAGTGGAATTTCCGGCCTGGACTGAGAAGAGGGACGCCACTTGCAGACAGCCCTGGCCTGTAGCCCTAATTGTGTCCTCCATGGACACCTGCTGTCACAGCCCTCTGGGCATAGTGCCACTCACAACTTCTGGTCATTAACCCTTATTCTTTCTCTTCCCGCCCCCCCTCCACCCTGCAGGCAGCAAAAGAGACCTTGGCCAAAGCTGTGCTGGCGGAGCTGCCCCAACAAGTTGTGCAGTATTTCAAGCATAAAAACCTGCCCCCCACCAACTCAGAGCCCGCCTGAGCTCTGGTGCCCAGCAGCATGTCGGCTGAGCCTCCCACCCTCCCCCAGGAACATGCATGCTCACCCTGCTTCCTTGTGGGTGGCCTTTTTTTACCAATTCAGATCCACATTTTTATTTTTTACAACCGGACCTCCACCCCCAACTTCCTCCAGCCCAGCTGGGCTTCCTTTGTTGGAGTCAACTGTTGATGCTTCCAGGCCAAACCGGCTTCCTCTCCTCCCCTCCCCACCCTTGCCACTCTTAAGTATTGAATGTACTTTGTATAATTTTAGTGGAATTATTATTGTTACTGAGAATAAAATTTTTACAATCATAACTGGCTTTTTCCAAGTAACTAGCTGCACACTCTGATGAAAGGAATGTGTCCTTGGTGTATACTTCGTGTCGTAGCCTGCACCTAATTCCTGCTGTGTTTTTGTTTTAAATACTGTGACCGTTCTATTTGTTATATACTCAGGGTAATAAACGAGTTTTAGATGTCCCTGTGTCATCTCCTTCCTCAGCAGGGACCTGACAGGCTCACTGATCTGAGAAAGGAAATGTAAGATGAAAATCTACCCCGCAAGCCCGCTAAGTTGGTGTAGTCACTTCTGCATGGGGATGTGCATTCTACATGATAACCTGTTAAATCACTGCCAGCTAATAGTGATAACCTGTTAAACTGGCACAGAACCTGGCACATTGTACAAACTCAGTAAATATTTGTGGATAAATAGAATGTGCAAGTCCACACCAGTTTCTGGTTGGTTACACTCAGGTGCAACTAGTACCACATATCCCTACCCCACGACTGGACAGGAGTCCCAGCCACCCATCTGCCCCTCCTTGGGGCCCCGGGACTTTCAGTCAGCCACTGGAGGTCTATGGAAGCCTCTCTGGCCTCAGGACCCCAAGTGGGGCTGCTTCTGACCCTGTTGTTTCCCACATCCCCCTCTCTGGGCTCAGGCCCAATTTTGTGAAACCAGCCAGTGGACCCCTGAAAGTTCAGCCCCCCTCCCAGGTCCCTCCTTTCTTCCACATAACACCTCTTTCTCTTTTATCCACCTGAATGACTCCTGCTTGGAGCTCCACGTAGCCCCTTAGACACGGGCTTCTGTGTAACCAGTAACAGCTAACCTTCCTATTAAGCACTGTATCCAGCTCCGTGTTCAGCGTTTTGCAGGCACTTTTTTGAGACAGGGTCTTACTCTGTCATCGAGGCTGGAGTGCAGTGGTGAGTAGCTGGACCACAGGCATGCACCGCAATGCGCAGTTTTGTAGAGACGGAATTTTGCCGTGTTGCCTAGGCTGCAAGCACTATCTATCTTGGTGAATCCTTCCAAGCCCTTGACAGTGACCATTTCGGAGATGAGGAGACAAGCAGAGAGGCGAATCAAGTCTACTAGAGGCAGAGCCAGGTCTCATACCCAAGTCTGGCTGCCTCCATGGCCCACACTTGCTCCAGTGCGTTGAATGCCTTCCCTTGGCTCTGGATGGGGTTCTTCTGCTCAAGCTGCTAATGAATTTGTCACTCTGTGCCACCGACATTGGGAAGTCAATTGTCCCCACCTACTCTCCTGGTAATTCTTACTAGGGCCTGCTAGGATTGGGCACCGCAGCACATAGATTCCCACCTCTTAGTTCCTGGTGAGCTCCAGCCAGAGTTTTTCTGGTGGAAGCGAGTAAGGGATACTTTCATCCTAGGCCTCTGATGCCTCTACTGCTTCTGTGGCCACCAAGAGTCAGCTGAAGGATCTGTTGGGGACACTTCTCTCTAAAGGGCCGTAGGACTGCACAGAGCCCTGATGTGCAGACTGTCTCTCGGAAAACCACAGAGCACTGGCCCCCAGGCCGGCAACATGGGTGGAATCCCACTCCTCCTTTACAACCTCCCTTGGGAGTGACTTACGAGCTTGGTGAAACTAGGGAGGCTGCCATCCACTGGGCCATGTGAAGGCAAAGCCCCAGCCTTGCAGTGGGGGTCTGTCCCACATGCTCCCACTCACAGGTCACTTCCTCAGGTGTGGTGGCTGCAGACCCCATACATATCCAGGCTTCATGTGGGGGCAGACCCAGCCATCTCTGCTCTCTGCCTGCTCCTTCTCTGCCTAAGGAGTGAGTGGGTAAGTCAAGCAGGCCCTTTACTCCAGGCTGGCTTCAGTTCAGAAGGAATGTGTCTAAACTCTTGACAAGGCCAGCCAAATCACTTTTTATTTTTTTATTTTCGAGACAGAATCTCACTGTCACCCAGGGTGGAGTGCAGTGGTGCAATCTCGGCTCACTGCAGTCTCCACCTCTTGGGTTCAAGTGATTCTCCTGCCTCAGCCTCCTGAGTAGCAGGGACTACAGGCGCATGCCACCTTGCCGGCTAATTTTTGTATTTTAATAGAGATGGAGTTTCACTATGTTGGTCAGGCTGTTCTTGAATTCCTGACCTCAAGAGATCCACCTGCCTTGGCCTCCCAAAGTGCTAGGACTACAGGCATGAGCCGTGGCGCCCAGCTCCAAATCACTTTTTAAAAAATCCAAGCTTTGGTGCTGCTACTTGGTTCTTGCACATGGACGGCAGGCTGAAAAGTGAGCTTCGAAATCTAACCAGAAAGATTCCTTCACCCTTGAATCTCCTCCACAGAAGCCTGGGCACTGGCATTTGTTTAAGTTTCACTGAAACCACAGAAAGCTGGACTTGGACTTAAAGGCTCAAATGAAAATTCTGGTTCTGTCACTTAGCTACGCAACCTCAGGCATGTGCCCCTAGGAATTCTGATTTCCTGTACAATATAGAGAAGGGCTGCTTCACAAGACTTTTCTGCCCCAGAATGAAAGACACTACAGTCTACAAAAATAACGCACAAATGCCCCAAACCCCCTGGCACATACACAGCAAGCTCTCAGTATACACTGAACGAAAGAAACCAACACAAGCAGTGATGTGCATGACTATTATTAAAATAGTAATGGAAGACTAGCCTGCAGTATAAAGCACAGGTGAAGGGCTGTCCCTCAGGTTTTTCAGCCTCTGCCCTCTGCAAAGCTCTGATGCTGCAGCCATGTGCTGTCTGTTCCCGCTGTGAGGCTCCCTCTCTCCCTTAACCGCTGCTCCAGCAGGTAAGGGAGCAAAATGTCAGCCCCTGCCAATGTCACTAAAGCACAAATGTGTGACTGGTTTCTGTGTTCAACCTGTGACTACAAAAGTGTTGCCAAGATCCCAGCCTCCCACCGAGCAGAACTTGCATTCCATCCTGTGATGCCTAAGTGGGCTGGGCACGCAGAAAATACCCAAGTCCAAATAATCTGCACTGCCATAGAGCTCTCTCTGTTTTTCTGGAGGGGCCTAAGACGACAGCTGAGCCATATACCCACAGCTAGGACACCCGTGCCAAGGAACCGGGTGTGCCTAAGCAATTAACATTTAGCTAAGAGGGAAGCATACAGCAAAAGCTGGTGGTTGGAGCTTTGACAACCAGATCTGACCCTTCGCCCATGCCAGTGTTCTAGCTGCAACTGAGGAAGGCCAGCGGAATGGACAAACCTGCATAAATCGACACTAATGGAAGCTCTGGCTATGCCACCCAGAAACAAGGGAGGGCTGATGCTAACAGCACCGAGGGTGGCCACCGTCTGTCAGATACCGTACACCTAGCACCTAATCTAGGTTATCTCTATCTCACTAGGAAGTTAGTGGTGTTATTCCTATTTACCAAGGAAGAAAGTGAGGTGAAAGGTCACACTAACCTTGCCCAAGTGACACAGCTAGTTATAGTTGGATCCTAACTCCTAACCACTATGGTGGAACTAGGCTGAGTTCCCAGGGAGGAGCAGCAGAAACAGTACGGAAGGGCTCAGGCAAATGAAGATCCTCTCTTGGGTGGGAAGGAGGTAGCCAGAAGGGAAAAACTCAGGAGCTAGAGTGAAAGAAATGAGGATGCCTGGCACTAAGTCACCCAACTTAGGGGCTCCTGACTCCCAGTCTAGAATGATCCTGAAAAAACCTGAAGCCCCCGCTCCCCCCACCCACCACCCCTTTGGATTTGAGGAGCCAGCTCTGTCTCTTGTGTAGTTAGATTCAGGGAAGATATACACAAGTAGGTAGCCAGCCACCTTTTTGGGTCTAGTCACATCAGCTTCCCTGCTTTTTATAGATGGAAAAATAGATGCTTCAAATTTCACACTCCCTTTCTCCACCTAGGTGGGTGACAAGCTAGATAATCCTCCCCAAACAGAGCTGGCAGTAGGATTCCTATTAGCTTTCTCCCTCACATGGTTGAAGAGTGGTAAGAATTCTACCACTCAGTACAAAGTAAGCGAGCTTAAAGAAAACCATGCCAAACTTTGTTTTAGTCCCGTACTTACCCAGTTATAAAATCCCAATTATTAAGGCAGGAGTACTACACTTTATGGTTTAAAACAGTGTTTCCTTCCAGCCCTGTTTATTCTATTCTCCGTTGGGTTCGAACTTCAAGGTCTACATTAGATGCTTTCCAAGGCTGCTTCCTTTGTTGGTCAGATCATACGCTGCTTTGTTAGCTGTAGTTTTTACAGAAGCTGTGTTTCAGTTCCAGAGCTCTGTGCTAATGGGTACAATGGAACATGATGCAACGATCACCAGTGATTCTCAGTCTCTCCTGAGACACCAGGAAGAGAAGTCACAGTCTGGAGAGTCTCAACCTTCTCAACACAATCTAGCTGAGAGAGATGGGGAGAGTTAGAAGCACAATATTCAGTAGAGGAAAAACAAGATGTTGTTCTTTGACAGGTTTATTAGCTTTCATGTTAATCTGTGTTTTTAAACCCTGCAACCCTTTGTCAACTTCTTTCTCTATCAAGAGGTCATGAAGCACAGTAATGGCCTCTTAAGAGTCAAGCCACATAAAGATGGTGACTTTGATGCCCTGGTCTGCCTCCTGTAACAATGTGAGGCTGTTTTGGGAACATGCTGTAATAACAACAGGACTATCACAGGAACAATGAAGCAGAGAAGCAGAAGGTGCCTACACAGTTTTACCTAAACGTCTTATTTGTTAGGATGGAGCTGACACACATGTATTGGCAGTCAAGAACAATTAGCATAGAGTAGTTCTGAAACGGAGGAAGAATTCACAAGGCATCAGTTATGGGTGCAGGGAAGTCACCATCTGCAAACGGGCACCAGAGTGTCACTGCACTGGAAAGGGAAAAGGAGTGGGCTGGATGAGATCCAGGGGCCTCTCTGCCCACATTCAAAGTCAGTAGCTGCTTTGCCTGCTGGCATCACAGTGTCAACACATTTTGTGTGTGTCTTGCTCAGTCTCACACTCAAGAAAGTAAAAACAATTGATGTAGGAACAAGGGGAATGGATAAAGAACAGTACAGGCTTATTCTGAAGCAGAAGAGCCCACAGACTATCGTCAAAGCTCATGTCTACCTCTGTCCTTGAGGCCTCCACACCCTCCCCCTCCCTCCTCCAGAATCCAAGGGTTGAGCCCGTTTCCCTTTATGAGACGAGATGGAGGAGCACCTATAGTTTTTGGCTGCTCATGGACTCAGAGTTGCTGTTTGGAAAGGAAGAGGAGCAGCAGGGGCAGCAAAGAAAAGTACTAGGGCAGCACCCTTAAGTTAGAAATAGATTCCACAGTTAAAAGCACAAATATTATATGCATTAAACAGAGAAGGGCCTCAATAGAACAGTCATAATATGCAAGTATGTTCCACTAGTTTACAATATTTGGATTCCAGGAGCTGCCGGAAATAAGTCATCTCATTAACATACCTACCCACAGTTCTGATGTCTGGCTATGAGTAAACAAGGCCTACGTTTCTCTAAAATTTTGAATCTCAAACTAAATCCTTTATTTCAAAAACAAACATAAAATAATTTCCGAGGCAGAGAAAAGGTCTGAGAAGATGGAAGCTTTCTTGTTAGCAGTCCCTTCCTGTATAAATGGGGTTGGAGAGAGAGGGAAGAAGGAATGGCCAAGGGTGCGGAAAGCCTTCACAATGCATGCCGAGTGTGAAGCGACACCCTCAGCAGATGGGGTTTAGCATCTCTACTTAGTCACACAACATCAAGGACTGGTTAGTTCCAGGGAAGGGCTCCATTTCTTCACCTGGGTCAGTTCTCTTCCCCTGCATGCTCCACAATGCAGTAGAACCAAACAGCACATTCATCTACAACAGAATGTTTAAATAATACCTGTCCAATAACTGCCCTTACTTTTTTGTGCTGTTGGGAAAGGAAAGAAAAGAAAAAAACAGAAAGCAATAAAACCCAAAACCTTTGGCAAGCCAGCCGGTGCCTATCCTCCTAGGGCATTTTTAGTGGAACTTCGGCCAGGCCTTGCCCTCCTCCCCATGTCAGTGAGGAAGTGGCAGCAGGGCAGGTTTGGTCATCCGCACTGGAGTGGAAAGAGAAACCAAACATGATTCGGGCCACAGGTAGATTCTGGCACATTTTTAGATTGGGTTGGTTAAAAATGTCACGTTGTGCACAGGACACAGGCAAAGGAGTTTTTTTGAGGGACATAATGTCTGTAGGTGGCATGAACAGTCCAATCTACCCTTGGGGAGGAGTTTCCAGCGTAAGCACAGAGAAACTAGGGGGCCTCGAGGAAGGTGTTGGTTCGGAAGATGGAAGAGACGATCTTTCCAGTGGCATTGATGGTGCCTTCGCTGTCTGAGCTGGACTCGGAGTCGCTGCTCCCAGAGTAGGCACCCAGGCCTGGGAGGATGCCGATACAGACTGCAGCAGAGGGGCAGTGGATGGAGGGGCCACTCAGGGAAGTGTTTCCGAGAGACTTGCAGGATGAGGCCTCTGCAACAAAAGGGGAAAGACTGTCACTTCATCACCCTTTTCCAAAGTTGACGACTGACATACCATATGCCAGGCACTGTACCAAGGGCTTTTCCTACAGAGAAGCCTCGGAACAACTCTATGCAGCCAATACTATCATTGCCCTCGATTTAGAGACAGGGAAACTGAAGAAGGAAGGGAGGCTCCAGGAGGTGAAAAGACTTCTGAAAGTAAAGGGGCAGAGCTGAGACTTGAATCAAGGTCTTTTTAACCCCAGAGCCTGACTATACCCTGTTGTTCTCCATCAGCTCTGAGTTGCAGAACAAGCTACTTGAGAGTGTAGCCTAGAGTGCTGTGATTTCCCTGTGCTCACACAGCCGTGAAATGTACATGTGGGTGGGGGATGAAAGGCTTCCACATGCCCTCAACAGTAGGGATGAAGACAGATTAAGAGAAACACTGTGAGCAGTATTAACAATTCCATTAACTTCTCAGCATATTATGCCATTCCTTACTTACTGACCAATATACCAGCAAGCATGGATACATTTTCAAGGCCAAATATCAGCTACACAATAATATTTTCCTTTAAAAAATGTTAAAAAATTGGGCAGCCCCCACGACTGGAATAGGCTCAGAGGGACTCACCAGAATAACGTTCTGTATTAA
Organism: Aotus nancymaae; assembly: GCF_030222135.1. NCBI lineage: Eukaryota > Metazoa > Chordata > Mammalia > Primates > Aotidae > Aotus > Aotus nancymaae. The sequence continues at coordinate 12,366,040 of NW_026988443.1, forward strand.
GGGCCACTTTTCCCTGATGGGAGACAGGAGTGATTCAGAAACCGATTTAACACAACCTTTGCTTTCCAGTTGTGTTCTTTTACAAATGAGAAAACTGAAGCCTGTCAGGTAACATTTTAAGGCCATGCAGAATGTCACATAGGAGCTAAGACTCTTTTTCTTACAGGAAACCCACAGTTGTTCTGCCATCTCAATGACAAAGACCTTAATCTAGACAATGCAGGACTTGATTGGGCACAGTGGCTCATGCCTACAATCCTAGCACTTTGGGAGGCTGAGATGAGAGGACCACTTGAGGTCCAGAGTTTAAGACTAGCCTGGGCAACATAGTGAGTCCCTGTCTCTACAAGAAAATGTTTAAAAAAATTAGTCGGTGCTGAGCACGGTGGCTCATGCCTGTAATCCCAGCACTTTGGGAGGCCGAGGTGGGTGGATCACTTGAAGTCAGGAGTTCAAGACCAGCCTGCCCAATATAGTGAAACCCCATCTCTACTAAAAGAACAAAAAAATGGGCATGATGATGCCTGCCTATAGTCCCAATTACTAGGGAGAGTGAGGGAGGAGAATAGTTTGAATCCAGGAGGCAGTGGTTGCAGTGAGCCAAGATCACGCCACTGCACTCCAACCTGGGCAACAGAGCAAGACTCCATCTCAAAAAAAAAAAAATTAGTTGGGTGTGATGGTTGTGCCAGTGGTCCCAGCTACTCATAAGGCTGAGGCAAGGATTGCTTAAGCCCAGGAATTCAAGGTTACAGTGAGCTATGATGGCACCAGTGTACTCCAGCCTGTTTTAAGAAAAAAAAAAAAAAGGAAGGAAGAAAGAAAATGGAGGACTTGAAGACGAAAGGGAAAGTTAGGAACTCTACTCCAGCCCTTCTCTTTTTCCCTGAAATGTTTCCAGCCTTATTTAATCACTACAATTTGATGTATAGGCATCATCCCCATCTTACTGATGAGGAAAGTCAAATCACTTGGCAAGGTTGTAGGTTGTTTAGGGCAGAAAATGTTAAACTAAATGTGAATTAAAAGATAACATACTAAAATGATCATCTGAGCTCACTGCAGAGTAAGGGTTGGAGTTCACAGTTCATTGCCACAGGGTAACAAGCATACATCTTTTAGGGTTATGCCTTAGATGCGCTAACACCTCGTTTACTCAGACATCTCAAGTAAATGTGAAAAGAATACATAGCTCCAAGTATAGGAAACTAGGAGTAAGCAAACAATACCACTGAGCAGTTAGAAGAGATATCAAACGGCCAGCACACAAAGTTCAGGAGATCAATGTATTTACTTGTTTGTGCAAGAAACTCTAAGAAGGGAAAAGGGAGCTGCTAAAGATAAGCAATGTTAAAACACGAAGATGGAGAAAAGTAAAATGAAAGCTGATAATGACTGCAGAGATAGTGAGAGCAAGGCTACAAAAAAAGGCAAGAGCAAATACTTGCAACAAATATCACAAAAGCAAATTTCCTTAAGATACTAAGAGTTCTTCCAAATCTGTTAAAAAAAAACCCAGCAACTAAATAGAAAAGTGAACAGAAAACATGAACAGCTCACAGAAAAAGAAACAGATGAATTTTAAACATAAGGGGGTAAACAATATATTAGGAGGGAATGTGTTGGGAACAGCAAACTTCATATGTTGTTCGAGGGTACAGAGAAATTTGGCAATGTTCTTCAAACTTAAATGATGTTCATAAGAGAACATTCATTGCAGCACTGTTTACAGTAGTAAGACTACAGACACCAATATGTCCATTAAGAGATGGCTAGTTGGCCGGGCGCGGTGGCTCAAGCCTGTAATCCCAGCACTTTGGGAGGCCGAGGCGGGTGGATCACGAGGTCGAGAGATCGAGACCATCCTGGTCAACATTGTGAAACCCCGTCTCTATTAATACAAAAAAAATTAGCTGGGCACGGTGGCGTGTGCCTGTAATCCCAGCTACTCAGGAGGCTGAGGCAGGAGAATTGCCTGAACCCAGGAGGCGGAGGTTGCGGTGAGCCGAGATCGCGCCATTGCACTCCAGCCTGGGTAACAAGAGCGAGACTCCGTCTCAAAAAAAAAAAAAAAAAAAAAAAAAAGAGATGGCTAGTTAAGTAATGGACTACTATTCAACCATTAAGAAGAATAAAATAGCTGGGCATAATGGCTCATGCCTGTAATCCCAGCACTGTGGGAGGCCAAAGCAGGAGGATCACTTGACCCCAGGAGTTTGCGACCAGTCTGGGCAACACAGGGAGACATTGTTTCTACAAAAAAAAATTTAAAAATTAGCAACACAGAGAGACATTGTCTCTACAAAAAAATTTTAAAAATTAGCAGGTGATATACACCTGTAGTTCCAGCTACTCAGGAGGCTGAGGTAGGAGGATCACTTGAACTGGGGAAGTTGAGGCTGTAGTGAGCCATGATCATACCAACGTGGGTGACTGCACTCCAATCTGGGTGACAGAGCAAGACCCTATTTCAAAAAAGAAAGAAGAAGAAGAAGAAAGCATCTCTGTGTATACTATTATTGAATGATCCCCAAGATACTGTGCTAAACGAAAAAGGCAAGGGGCAGGACAGTGTGTGAAAGTTACAATTTGGGAGGGAAGTGGACATGCCCATGTATATGCATAACAGTGTCTAAGAACAATACATAAAAACTGGCAGCAGTGGCTGCTCAGGGGAAAGGAATTAAGTAGCTGGAAAATGGGGGAGAATTTTTGTTTTTCCATATTCTTTTTGAATTTTTCTTTTATTTTTTTGAGAACATAGGTCTCACTATGCTGCCCAAGTTAAATTCCTGGGCTCAAGTGATCTTCTCGCTTCAGTCTCCCAGAGTGCTGGGGTTACAGGAATGAGCTATCTCACCTGGCCTAAATGTTTTATTATGTGCATGTATTACCGATTCAGACAATTTTTTAACACTTAGCTGTGCTTGGGTAGACAATTTCTTAAAAATTCTAAGAACATCCTAAGCCACTTAAACTAGGGAGGAATAGTTCCATTTATCTCAGTATCCCAGTATGAAAGCTAAGAAGGCAGAGGAGAAGGGTGGCTTGTTTGTATTCTCCACTAACTGTAAGCCCCTTGAAGGCAAGAGCTCTTTCATCACCATTCCACCTCCAGGACATACAGCACGGGGTCTGGCTCAGAGCAGGCTTGCATTCACAAGGGTCAGAAGTCAGAATGTAGGAAAATGTGTTAGACAGTTTACAGAGTTTCATTGCAATTGGCTAATTTGGGAGGAAAGGGTATAAAAATGTGATGCTCTTGTAACATTTGGGACATAACATCAATCACGACTTAAATATACATTATATTACTTATGTATGCCATATAGAATGATCCTTTCAGTATTCTATTAGAAAAATTTGGCTGTTTAAAAAAAAAAAAAAACGGTCAGGAGTGGTGGCTCACGCCTGTAATCCCAGCACTTTGGGAGGCTGAGGCAGGTGGATCATCTGAGGTCAGAAGTTCGAGACCAGCCTGGCCAACATGGGGGAATCCCATCTCTACTAAAAATACAAAAATTAGCCGAGTGTGATGGCGCATGCCTGTAATCCCAGTTACTTGGTGGCTGAGGCAGGAGAATCACTTGAGCCTGGGAGGCGGAGGATCGTGCCACTGCACTCCAGCCTAGATGACAGAGCAAGACTATCTCAAAAAAAAAAAAAAAAAAACACCAAAAAATCCTTATAAGGGTATATATATCAATTACTTTGAAAACTAACCTATGTGAAATTATTGAATGAGATATTTTGTTTTATCAAGTACAGTCACCCCTGCTTAATGATGGGGATCTGACCTGAGAAATGCATCATTAGACAATTTGATCATTGTGAACATCATAGAGTACTTATGCAACCTAGATGGTACAGCCTACTACACATGTAGACCATATGGTATATAGCCTATTGCTCCTTGGCTACAAACCTGTACAGCATGTTACTGTATGAATACTGTAGGCAGTTATAATACAATGCTCTGTAATTGTGTATCTAAGCATGTAGCTAAGCACAGAAAAGGTACAGTAAAAATATGGTATCATAATTTTATGGGACCACTGTCATATAAGCACCCTTCATTGACCAAGATGTCGTTATGTGGCACATGACCATGTTTCAAGGATGAATGGAATTTAAAGGTCTATTTTACACACAAAACAAGGATGAAAGTCAGAGTGCCTGTGGGGGTAGAGAGCTGGCCAGATGGAAGGATGGAAGTTAGCTACAGAAATATAATCAAGGAATCTGGACCACTGTGGCATCAGAAGAATTTACATGAAAAGACCAAATATCCCAATTATCTAGGAGGTTTCAAGAAAGAAAAGAGATTGCAACTCTGACAAATTTCATTCCAAAAGCAGTTAACTGTCCAAAGAGAACAAAATGGTGCCCTCTGATCTCACCCATTTGGTGAAGTTTCCTGCCAACTTCTGCATTTGCAGGACCACATTGTCATACCAAATTAACACAGAAAATTACTAATAGAGAATGTTCTTAGTATTCAGACAGATGCGTGACTTGGGAGTAGATGGGGCCAACTCGTGCATTCACTGGCCTGCTCAGTGCTTAAGTTCAGAGTCTTCAGTGGGGGAAGACAGAATCTCTATCAGGGTCATAGGGTTATCTTCTGGGGGCCCAAGGGGCAAATCCTCCTACTGCCAAGGACAAGACTGAAGCAAGCCTCAGGAAGCGTTCTTTTTGTGGGGCCTTAACTCCTAGCAAAGGAGGACACTTCCTGCCTAGTTTCTGTTGCAAGAACGCAGAAGTAGGAAGAAGGGATTTAGAATGTCAAAAAGATGGCTCTGAAACACAAGTGTCTGCCTGAGATAGTTCAAAGAAGCCACATAAATTTTCCTTTCCAATTATTAATTAGTATAGTTCCTACCAGGAAATAAGTACTATACAGAGGGCAACTAGTTTACTTGTGGAAATACATTTAAGATTACTATGCCAGGAGCATTTAACCCCAGCTACTCAGGAGGCTGACATGGGAGGATCACCTGAGCATGGGAATTTGTGGCTATAGTGTGCCATGATCGCACCTGTGAATAGTCAAAGCACTACAGCCTAAGCAACAAAGTGAGATCCCATCTCTAAAAAAATTAAAAGAAAAATATTCCTATGAAGTTTCGTGTGTGTATGTGTATTCGCATAGGCAGTATACATTTATCCTATTTAACCAAGTTTCCTATTTATTAAAAATATGTCAGTGAAAAATTCCAAAATTGCTGATAGGAGTATAAATTGAGATAACCTATCTGAAGGGCGATTTGGCAATATTTACCTAAATTACAAATGTATATCTTCTCTGATCTATCAAGTCTACTTCAAAGCATTTAACCTTATATATTTGTGCAAGTGAAAAATTATGCACATGCAGGATTATTACTGAAACATCAGAACAGGGGAAGAATGGAAACAATCTAAGTGTTCAGTTAAAAAGTGGGATAAATATACTATGATATACCCGTACAATATACAATACTATACAGCCTTAAAAAGGAACAAGGAAGTACTCTATGTCCAATTATGCAATGATTCCCAAGGTACAATAACTGCTGAATTAAGCAATGAACAGAGTAGATTAGATTAAAATACTACTAATAATTAAAGTATCAAAACAATATATGATGTATTCTTGCTGAAAAAACCAACTTGATCAAGCTTCCAGATCTAATTACCATTTTACAGGAGTAGCAGGAAACAGCATGGGGATGCAATCAGCTAAATCTAGAGCCTGAGGAACATTTAAGAACAAAGACCCAGTTTCTCCACAAATAAAACACAAAAAAAGCAAAATATAAATTCAGAAAGAAAGAACTTAGAGATTAAATTCAAATTAAAAGGTATATTAGCCTATTGTTAAGATGATATAAGATGGCAATATTGCCAAAATTATCTACAGATTCCAAAAATTCCTGTATCAAAATTGTAGCTGCCTTTTCTGCAGAAACTAACAAGCCAATCCCCAAATTCATATGGAAATGCAAGAGACTCCAAATAGCCAAAACAATCTTGAAAAAGAGGAGCCAAGTTAGAAGACTCACACTTCCCAATTTCAAAACTTACTCCAAAGCTATAGTGATCAAGAAATAAACCATACATTTATGGTCAACAGATTTTTTAATATATAAACCACTGAGTTGTACCCTTTATAGGGTGAATTTTATGGTATGTGAATTATACCTCAATAATTTTTTTAAAAAGCCATAGTAGCCAAATATAAGGTCTGGTCCTTGCTTAAATCATAATTTTTAAAAAGAAAAAACTTTTTTTTGAGACAACTGGAGAAAATAAATACTAACTTAATAATCGATAATATTTGGTAATTATTGTGATTATTAATATAATGGTATTGTAATTGTTAAAACAAAGAAAATAAGAACGTGTATTTGCTAGAGACATATATTAAGAATTATGAATGAAATGATATAATGTCCAAAATTGTCACAAAATATTACAGTTGAAAGATATAAACGAAATAAAATTGGCTATGTGTTAAAAATTGTTGACTGGTGCGGTGGCTCATACCTGTATTCCCAGAACTTTGGGGGGCTTAGGCAGGCGGATCACTTTTGGCCAGGAGTTTGAGACCAGCCTGGCCAACATGGTGAAACCCCATCTCTACTAAAAATACAAAAATTAGCTGGGCATGGTGGCACATGACTATAGTCTAGCTACTTGGGTGGTTGAGGCATGAGAATTGCTTGAACTGGGAAGGCAGAGACTGCAGTGAGCCAAGATCATGCCACTCTACACTCTAGCCTGAGTGACTCTGTCTCAAAAAAAAAAAAAATTGTTGAAGCTCTTTCCTTTAGGAGATAGCTTACAAAGAAAAAAAAAGTCACTGAAGCTAGGTGATGGAGGTTTATTATACTTATCTCAACTTCTGAATACTGCATAAATTATCCATAATAAAGCATTTAAAAAATACATATTTACAACTGCTTGTACATCATAGAATAGCTCTTGATGGATACATAAGAAATGTGGCCGGGCTTGGTGGCTCACTCCTGTAATCCCAGCACTTTGGGAGGCAGAGGTAGGCAGATCATTTGAGGTCAGGAGTGCAAGACCAGTCTGGTCAGCATGGTGAAACCCCATCTCTACTAAAAATACAAAAATCAGCCAGGTGTGGTGGCACACACCTGTAATCCCAGATACTCGGGAGGCTGAGGCAGGAGAATGACTTAAGCCCAGGAGGCAGAGGTTGCAGTGAGCTGAGATTGGGCCACTACACTCCAGCCTGGGCGACAGAGTGAGACTTCATCTCAAAAAAAAAAAAAAAAGATATAATTCTGTTTCTCTCTAAGAAGAACTAGATGGGAGCAGATATGGATAAAAGGTAGACTCTTCCTTTCATTATTATTATTTTCAGAAAGAAAAGTAGGTTCTTTTTAAAAGTAAGTTCTACAGCAAAAGGGAAACAGCAATAGCCCACTGTCACTGGCACTTAGTAGATGCATATTAAAAAGCATCATTATTTTTTTGAGAGAAATTAATGTAAGCCCTGTTGATCCATGGAATTTAGTTCAGTGTCTCAACCCCACATGGAGTTAGAATAAAAATGAAAACACACTCTTGAATTTCTCATCCCTAATCCAGCCCCCAGTAACATTCACCTTCACTTACAACTTCTTGCCACTTAATACAGAGACAGATTTCCTCACATAAAGGTAACAACCAAGGAAGTATACTCTTGGAAACTATTAAGCTTCTAGGCTCAATCCAATCCAACAATGAGCAGGAGCCAGGTATTTACCTTCTGTTAGGTAGCAAGCCAGGTGAAATCAAGAAACGTGACATTTGGGGGAAACAGAAAAAAACCTTTTGTAAGCAGATATGACCAGGGCCTGGGTAAGCATTCCTGGGAGAGTACTATTTTCACTGATTAGTTTCACTGTTTTCTACCGTAATAACTTTTGCAGGTATAAAATCCTGCCTGGTATAAACCCTTACCTGGTTGACAAACTCTTGCCTGGTATAAAATCTTGCCTGACATAAAACAGTTGGGTAAATTAAGTCTAGGTAGGCTTGCTTGAAGACAGAAATGTATTCATTTGCAGATGCAATGCATTCCAGCCCTTTACTGTGGTTCATCTGTATTCTGAGTATGAGAAAGTAATGAAGGCTGCCACCCACCTTGATTCTTGTCATCTGGCTCAGCGTCCGGTTTCAGTCTTTTCACACTGTTGCCACTCTCTGAGCTGTAACAAAACACATGGTGATATGAGCTATGTCTAATCTTGGGGATCAAAGCTTAGGGAATCAGGAGCTCCAATAACTATTTATATGGGTCTTAGGCAGTCTCAAGAAGCTGGGATGATAAAAATGAATGAAAAGTATTCGTTTCAGATTCTTAATCTCCTTCCAATTGCATCATTAGTCATAAAGACAATTTAAACTCCTGACAAATCCAGGGAGTAAAGCACTGTATCTTCAAGCATCACTTCAACTTCAGATTCTTGGCCGTCTTTATCACTCAAATTGGTTAGAACCACAGATGGATTTCAAGAGTATTTAGACATGTTCACAAATGACAAACATTTAGTAATTACAGATTGAAGAAAACATCTTCAGTGACATGCTAGAGATTCTAAGAGTCACCCAAAAGATTTTTCACTAAAAGAATGTATAAGGAATATATTTCAGTGAAGAATGAAATGATCCCAGAAGAAAGGGGTGGTGAACAAAGAAATTGGCAAACACAAATATAAATCTAAACAAATACTGTCTGTATCAAAAAATAACATCTAGTTTGTGGTGTTCAACATGACCATACTGAAGTCCTGCACAACAGCAGCATGTAAAGAAGGAAGAGGTGATTGTAGCTAAAGGTTCTAAGGTCCGTGGGAAGTATGTCTGGTAATTTCAAGATTGGCCACTATGAGAAAAAATAAATAGAGTATGTAAATCTAAACTAGTAGAAAGAAAAAAAAGAAAGAATTTTATATCTCAGTCATTTTGTTAAATGCAAGAATACAAGTAAAAAAAAATTTTTTTTAAGACAGAGTCTCTCTATTGCCCAGGCTGGAGTGCAATGGTGCAATCTCGGCTCACTGCAACCTCCACCTCCCAAGTTCAAGTGATTCTCCTGCTTCAGCCTCTCCAGTAGCTTGGATTACAGGCGCCCATCACCATGCCTGGCTAATTTTTGTATTTTTTTTAGTAGAGATGGGGTTTCACCAGGTTGGCCAGGCTGGTCTCAAACTCCTGACCTCAGGTCAGATCCACCACCTGGGCCTCCCAAAGTGCTGGGATTACAGGCATGAGCCACTGCGCCTGACCTCAGCCACAGTGCCTGCCAGGAAAAATATTTTTTTAAAGTCAAAAGACATTAATATGATAGAAATTATATTTTAATATCTTACTATAAACAGACCGAATCTACTAATGAAAAGCTATTAATAGACTAAATTAATTATCTTATTTGTTTATTTATTTATTTATTGTGAGATGGAGTCTTCCTCTGTAGCCTAGGCTGGAGTGCAGTGGCACAATTTCAGCTCACTGCAACCTCCACCTCCTGGGATTAAGCGATTTTCCTGCCTCAGTCTCCTGAGTACTCAGCTGGGATTACAGGCATGAGTAATTTTAGTAGAAATGGGGTTTCTCCATGTTGGCCAGGCTGGTCTCGAACTCTTTACCTCAAGTAATCCACCCGCCTCAGCCTCCCAAAGTGTTGGGATTACAGGCCTGAGCCACCACACCCAGCTTTAATAGACTAAGTTTAAAAGCAACTATTTATAAGAGACACATCTAAAAACTTAACCAAAGTGAAACAAAAACAAACAACTTAATACCCAGAAAGTTTCAAAGTAAAAGAACTGAAAAAGAGGTACTAAGGCAAATCACCTAAAGAAGGTTGAAACACCAATATTAATATTAGGAAAATAGGCTTTAAGAACAAAAACACTGTAAAGGATTAGAAAGGTTACTTTAGGCCAGGCTCAGTGGCTCAAGCCTGTAATCCCAGCACTTTGGGAGGCTGAGGTGGGCGGATCACTTGAGGTCAGGAGTTCAAGACCAGCCTGGCCAACATGGTAAAAGTCTGTCTCTACTAAAAATACAGAAACTAGCCAGGCATGATGGTGGGTAGCCTCAGCTTCTCGGGAGGCAGAGGCAGGAGAATTGCTTGAACCCAGGAGGCAGAGGTTGCAGTGAGCTGAGATTGCACTACTGCACTCTGGCCTGGGTGATAGAGCAAGACTCAGTCTCGAAAAAAAAAAACATTACTTTATAACAAAAGTTTGATTAACTATAATGAAATAACTATTCTGAACATGTATGTATCTAATTAAAGAGCTTAAAATATACATTTGACAGAACTATGAAAAAAAATCACTATTATAGTGGGAATTTCAAAACACTTATCTCAAGAACTGATAGGGCAAACAGACAAATACATAAAGACACAGAAAATGTAAATACCAGTCATCAAACTTGATTTCTTTTTTTTTCTACACAGAACCAATAATTAAAAAACATAGATTCTCCTCACACTTACTTGCAACATTCACAAACAGTAACCTCAGGAACAGGTAACAAAACAAGTCTAAAATAACTTTAAAAGAATCCATGTGGGGCAGGTTCAGTGGCTCACACCTGCAATCCCAGCACCTTAGGAGGCTCTGGGGGAGGATCGCTTGAGCCCAGGAGGTCAAGACCATACTGGATAACATAGAGAAACCTTGTCCCCACTAAAAATAAAAAAATTAGCCAGGTGTGGTGGCACATGCCTGTATGCACAACTACTTGGGAGGCTAAAGTGGGGAGGATCACTTGAGCCCCAGAGGTCGGGGCTGCAGTGAGCCATGATTGTTCGATGCATTCCAACCTGGGGGACAGAGCAACACCCTATCTCCAGAAAAAAAAAAAAGAGGCCTGGTACAGTGGCTCATGCCTTAATCCCAGCACTATGGGAGGCTGAGGCAGGCAGATTACCCGAGGTCAGGAGTTTGAGACCAGCCTGGCCAACATGGTGAAACCCCATCTCTACTAAAAATACAAAATTAGCCAGGTGTGGTGGTACACGCCTGTAATCCCAGCTACTCGGGAGGATGAGGCAGGAGAATCGCTTGACCCAGGAGGCAGAGGTTGCAGTGAGCCAAGATCGTGCCATCATATTCCAATCTGGACAACAAGAGGGAAACCCCAGCTCAAAAAAAGAAAAGAAAAGAAAAGTAAAAAGAACGAGCAGTATATATAAAACCACACTGCAATTAAGTTAGAAATCAATGACAAAAGAGAAACATATTTTGTAGCCTCTAAAACACTGATATATATATATATCAATATATCATCATAAGGTGTTAAAATGTGTGTATGGTGAAGAGAAAGGTTTATCTTCCCCCTCAATTAAATATGGTTATTACATCAATATGGAGATTTAAAAAATACATTTCTAAATAATTCCTGAGTCAAAGAAGAAATCATAATGGATATTTTTAAATACTTGGAAATATAAAACTTATATACAATGAAAGCTGAGGAAAATTTATAGCTTCAGATGCCTGTAACTGAAAAGGCTGCACATTCATGAACTAGGTATCTGACAATTTTTTCTAACAATAAATAAAAGAATAAAGTAGAAGAGATTAAAGAATAGTCCTCTGAAGAAGGTAAGAAATTGCTGCTTGTTTTGTTCTTATGCTTCATGACATATACATGCCAATGGCTTCCAGACCTTCACCAGGCAGCAGAATCACTCATTGAACTTTGAAAACTACGACTCCCAGACTTCACTTCAAACTTACTGAGCCACAATTAGTGTGAGGCCTGTGAATATACACTATTAACAAACTCCCAGTGATTCCAACAAACCCAGGGTCGGATAGATTAGGAACTCCTGCCCCAGGAGACTAATTCAACACCTTGTTACACAAAGCAACAGTAAATGATGTTGTTTCAACACCCAAAAGGGGTTATATGCAGGTCACCAAATAAGCGACTACAGAGCCTTTCCTAAGGGTGATCTAAGAACTAAAGGAGACAGTTACAACACCCATTCTGCGACCACCAAGAGCAAACTGATCACCAGGAGAGCCCTCCCTAGGCACATTCCAGTAAAACTGACCCAGGTCCAAATTCTGAGAGTCCCTGGCCTTGCAAGAAAGCTTATGTGAGAACTTGAAAGGAATTATTATTCATGGTTTGGGTAACAAGCCCTTCTCAGGATAATTCCTCCCCTCTGCTGATATACCAGGATGACATTTTTACATGTAGGCAGTGTTCCTAAGAACATCTGCAGCAGATGGGTGGAGTGCCAAACCACAAGACTGCATCAATACACTCCCTTCAAAAACATATGGCTGGTTGCCAATACACCATATTGATTTTCCTAACAGACTGCACTTAAACTTATCATTTCGCCCATGGTCTGTTGGGTCAAATTGAAATGATCAGATTCAATCACTCTGATGCCATTTCAGGATTTGGAAAGAGAGGAGCAAACATAGCAAAGAACTTATCACAGCCTCAAGATAGTGCAGTCACTTCCACATCAATCAAACCTAGCCACAGCCAGGTCTGTAACCCTGTCAGGGCTGCCATGTTTTTTCAGGACATGATGCTTTTGCAGAAGCTGTTCCCTTAGACGGTTCTCTCCCTTGTTGCTTGTCAAAGCCCTAGTCATCCTACCTAATCAGCATCTTTCCAACGTTTTCCCCAACCTCCCCAAGATGAAGACGCACGCACCCTCTAAGCAGCGCGTATGCTCCTCCTCCTTGCTCTCAGTACACCCTACACAGATCCTTTCACAAGAATTGTAATCTCATTTGTTTAGACAGAAGCCCAAATACTGAACTCTAGCTCTCTATTTCTGTATGATCTTGTATGATCTTGCACAAAGAAGGTTCTCAACCTCTCAAACTCTGGGTCTTCTCATCTACAAAACAGGGATTATAATTGTACTTCATAGGATTGTTGAAGAATAAATGAGATTATGCACAGGAAGCACTTAACACAATCCCTGGCATGGCAGATGCCCACTGAAATGCAGCTATCATTTATATTTGTTGAATGAACGATCAGAGAGATGAGAGTCAAAGCCTATAGAAGACATCAAATCTGGAAGGGGAGAGAGAGGTCAGCACACCAAGGGAACTTCCCCAGGACTCATGTGAGGTAAGTGTTGGCTCTGGCTACCATTAAAAGTGGTGTTTCAGAGTACATTGTCAGAGTGAAATCTAAGTTGTGTGAATGCTGACTGACCTCTTATGCTTCACAGCTCCTGCCAACAGCTTCGCCTGGGAGAATTTGTTCTTGGTTTCCATGGGTTTTACAGTCAGTTTCTTCTCCACTTCCTTCTTGTTCTCTTGAGAAATTCCAACCTTCTTGAGATTATTGTAAGTTACCAGTTAAGGGTCAAACCAAGCAAAAGGAACGACAACAAATATAACCCACTAGCCCTTTGGCTGCACTATGTAAAGTCTGGCCTACTTATTTTAAAAATGCCCCACCCTTCTTTATTTCGCCAGTCAAATCCAGCTGATTCAATGATAAATGAAAGAGACCATGGAGGAAGACAGCATATAAAGCCTAAAATAATACAGAGAAGCAACCTCTTTCTCTGATTCTTAATGAAAATCTGAGCATAGCCACAAAACCCGCTATTACCAAGGATATGGCCAATATAATGGTTGATAGAAAAAACAAAGCTCTTAAGGAATATAAAGGAAACAGAAAAAAAATGTGGCTTCCCTGAAAACATGCTTCCCCTTCAAGGGTAAAATCAAATTTTGCAGAATGTTGTTATGACTATCAGTGGCATTTAATCTTAGACATCATGAAGGGTAACTCCTGCTCCACTGGTGCAAGGAAACATCAGAATCACCCCAAGGCTCATTAAACATGTCAAGGCTCTCCCTGCCCCAAACCTACTGAATGAGGACCTCAAGAGGCTCTGGAGTTTGTTTTAAACACTCTCCAAAGGGGATTTTACATTTGATCTTAGCCAAAAGGCCAAGAAGTGATCAAAAGTGATTTTAATGAGAAATCCTGTGCATATATACAAGAACTAAAAAGTTATTTTTAAAAGCATAACCAGTTCACATGTAACATCAGTTTTTCATTCTTGATGCCAATCTCTGGCTCTCAACTTTCATTCTTTTGAAGTGAAGAAAGGCCCCAAACTTTTGTTAGGAGGTCACTTTCACTTGTTCCCTCCAACAGCCCTCCCTTCTTTCCCTCCACCTCTCCCTCCGTTTTATCTTTCTCACAACTTCTTAGACAACAGATAAATATTCTGACATGGTGCATTCCTTATTTAAGATGCAGTAGTGCCTGGAGCAATAGTGACATCTAGTGCCCAAGAAATCTAAGAAGCATGAATTATCGGCCCAAAGGGGTAGGTGGAAGTAGAGGATGTATGGTTAAGGCTATTTGTCTATGTGTCTTTGAAAAATGGAGAAAACTGAGTTCCAGAAATCATAAAATTCTAATTCTAATCATCCTCTGGCAACTAACTCTGTTCTTGTGGACACAAGTTACCTTAAATATTTGCAGTATGCAATGGAAATTAGGTATAATGCTCAGTACTATTATGAGTTTCGTGAATTTAATGATTTTAGGGTCATCATGGAAACAGATAATGCTAATACTCATTTTCCTTTAATAAAAAGTGATTGGCCAGGTGCAGTGGCTCACGCCTGTAATCCCAGCACTTTGGGAGACCAAAGTGAGTGGACCACCTGATGTCAGGAGTTCAAGACCAGTCTGACCAATATGATGAAACCCCGTCTCTACTAAAAATACAAAAATTAGCTGGGCATGGTGGCATGTGCCTATCATCCCAGTTACTCAGGAAGCTGAGACAGGAGAATTGCCTGAACCCGGGAGACGGAGTTTGCGGTGAGCCGAGATCATGCCATTGCACTCCAGCCTGGGCAACAAGAGCAAAACTCCATCTCAAAAAAACCCACAAAAACAAAAAAAGATATTGCCAACAGTAATTTCAGCTGGAGTGCTTAGGAAAGGTCTCTAAAAGGGAGAACTGAGTGTTAGGGAAGGTCTCTAAAAGCGAGAGCTGAGCAGAGGGCTGAGCTGTGAAATGCATCTTGCAAAATCTGAGGGCAGAACATTTCAGGCTGAGGAAACAGCAAGTCTGAGGCCTTGAGATGGACTCACAAAGCATGGTGAGAGAGAACATGAAGAAGTCCAGCAGGCTGGAGTACAGTCAACATGAGGAAGAGTGGTTTCAAGACGCAACAGGGAGATGGGTTGGCCTAAATAATGCAGAGCCTTGTAGGGCCTGATACAGCGTAAGACTTTAGTCTAAATGTAAGGAGAAGCCACTAGAGTGTTTCAGATAGAAAAGTGACATTATGCCATGTATGGTTTTTAAAGTTCCCTTTCCTGTCTAAGGAATAGATTATTGAGGATGAGAGCAGAAACAGAAACCAATTAGACAGTCACAGGAGTCCAGAAGAAAGTCTACAACTACTACAGTAGCAGTAGATGCCAAGAATTGAAAAGATTTGGGTACATTTTGGAAGCAGTTCTTGGCCCAGGAACCTAGAGGCATAGGACCACCAGTTACTAGGACTGGAAGGACCAGAAAAAGAGGAGACTGTGGGGAAGGGCAATGTGATGAGAGTGGGAGTGATGTCGTACAGAACAGAGAATTCTGATTCAGCAAAGTTACATTTGGGATGTCTATTAAGACATTCAAGTGGATGACCAAAAGGCAATATTGAGCCAGAGCAAAGTCATCTTTGCTACTTTCTCAGCCCTGCTATGGGGACACAGCATGCTATACCAGTAGAGAACATCTACTAAGAATACAGGAAAGTTGCTAACATGTTCTTTTAAAACTCAGAAGCCAATTTCTCCCCTGGAAGAGGCTGACTGCACTGCCCACCTGTCTCAGAGTCTAATCCCACAAGGCAAGAATACCCCAGAATACCCCAGTACTGACTATTAGGATTGATGCTTTAAGTTAACCCTAAAGGATGTAGACTTTTGACTACAACACTCTTGCACACAATACAAACTCCACAAACTACTGCCAACTTTTCAGAATTATAGGAATATCAGTGTTGAAAGAGACTTGAGAGATCACCAGGTAGAAAACCCTCTTTCTGCCAGGCGCGGTGGCTCACACCTGTAATCCCAGCACTTTGGGAGGCCAAGGCGGGTGGATCACGAGGTCAAGAGATTGAGACCATCCTGGTCAACATGGTGAAACCCCATCTCTACTCAAAACATAAAAAATTAGCTGGGCATGGTGGCGCGTGCCTGTAATCCCAGCTACTCAGGAGGCTGAGGCAGGAAAATTGCCTGAACCCAGGAGGCGGAGGTTACGGTGAGCCGAGATCGTGCTATTGCACTCCAGCCTGGGTAACAAGAGCGAAACTCCATCTCAAAAAAAAAAAAAAGAAAACCCTCTTTCTGTTGATGAGGTGACAACATCCATAGATGCTGATGAGAAAATGCACACCTTACAGGTTTTCCTCCAAGTACAAAGGATATTCTATATTCCTTCAGTTCTTTTAGTTCTTCTTCTCTTCGTTGCTTTTCTATTAGTTCCTGCTGTCGAGAAACCTCATCAAGGAAGTTGGTCTCATCTTCATCTAAGCCTCTTACCATGTTTTCTGAGGAAATAATTAAAGAAGGAACACTTAGCAGGCTAAAGGGAAAAACAAGATTTTTCCTTTCCCCTTTTTTAATAAACAGCAGATTCTTCAGGGGATTAAGAAAAAAAACTAGTAAATACCATGGTGTTTGAATAGATAACAGGGCATAACAAACAAGGCATTTTTCCCATTACTAAATATTACCATAGAATTAAAATGGGTGTTTTGAGCTCTAAACAAAAATATTCAATGTGGTCTAGAAGGCTGAAGGCTGTCTCTTTTCCACCAAATGAGCATCAGGAGATTTGAAAATCAAGACAATTCCATGGCTAGTTAGGAAAAGTGCTGCATGAGGCAAAAGTGCGTCAAAAATATCCCACAGAGCCCCTTGAACTCTGTGTTTTCTGCAGCTTACTGAATTTGAACTGTTCCTCATACTCCTGCTGCTTCCTGTCCTTCTGTTCCTGTAGCCTTTCATATAGAGATCGAGGGTCATAAACCTCCTCTGGACATTCTGAAAGGAAAAGGAGTGGGGAGAGAGGCGGAGGGGAAGAAGATATATACTTTAGATTGTTTTCATATTATTTTGGAATCACAAAATGTTTTAAAGACAAAGTCAAGTCTCTGCATGATCTGAGGATGAGGATAACACAAAAATAGTGCAAAGTCCAGTTTCCCTTTGGACCTAAGAGAGGGGCCAACAGTTCTCAAAGCCAACTCTCAATATCAATAGCACCCATGGCCTGAGACAGTTAACTGATTGAGGGGCCAGCCCAAACCCTCCACAGCAGCAGTGTTCTCAGTTGTTCAGACCATGGATCCGCATGTATAGATGGAGGAGAGGAGCAGAACCTCTTGGAAGGCAGTGTGGTAGGCAGAAAAGGAACACGATGTGAGTACCTGGCTCTGCTCCCAGCTGTGCAGGATCTTACATAGGTGACTTCACCCCTCCAAGTCTCAGTTCCTCAACTCTAAAGTGAGGACAATTGGCTAGGCACGGTGGCTCATGCCTGTAATCCCAGCACTTTGCGAGGCTGAGGCGGGAGGATGGTTTGAGCTCAGGAGTTCAAGACCAGCCTGGCCAACACGATGAAACTCTGTCTCTACTAAAAATACAAAAATTAGCCAGGCATGGTAGCAGGCGCCTGTAATCCCAACTACTCGGAAGGCTGAGGCAGGAGAATCTCTTGAGCCTGGGAGGCGTAGGTTGCAGTGAGCCAAGATTGTGCCACTGCACTCCAGCCTGGACAACAGAGTAAGACTCTGTCTCAAAAAAATAAATAAAATATAGTGAGGACAATTAATACCTACTCTACAGGGCTGCTGTGTGGATTAAAGACCATTATACAAATGTCATAGTATACCTTTTGGATCCTCAGGTTTTCGAACTTTCTCCCATTCTTCTTGCCTCCTTTTGCGCCGTTCATCTAGTTCTGCCTCAGACACAAACCTCTTTTTGATAACAAGGTTACCATCATCCCCTCCATCCATAATGGAACAACCAATCTATAAAACAGAAACAACAAAAAAATCATTTCAAGTGAGAACTGCAATTAAAATTCTAAAGAGAAACAAGGAGATTTAGCTCTGTCTCACCCAGCAACAAACTAAAAATTATCTTCCCACTTTGAATTGAAAAAAATTCTCAAATAGTAATTTATAGGCCATTGATGAAAGCAAGTGAATACATTTTTCCTAACACATCAGGGACTTTTTATTAACATCAATGTTATCTACACAGCAAGAGGACCTGGAATAATTCTTATTACCTGGTGTTCCATAGTAAATCTTACATTGCAGATATTTCTCTGTTCCTCTAATCTAGGCAAATTGGCCCCTTGGGCATCCTATCCTTTTCCCAGCTCTCATCCTCCTTTATTTCTGTAACATCTGACATTGTTTCTTCTTGAAATTCCTGTTTCTGGGACATTACACTATCTTGATTCACCTGCTCTCGCCTCCAAGTAGATTAAGATGGAGAATCTCAGCTATTGAAGACTTAGTGATCAACTCCAGTCTGTATAGCAGGGAAGGTGCAAAACCATAAACGGAGAAAGTGCAACTGGAAGAACCAATATCCCAACTTCAGTTCCATGTACTTTCCTGAATACTAAGCTGACTCTTCATTTATATCTCTTGGGAACGTCCTCCCTGTAAACCCTTGTCTGGGCCATTTAAGATTCTAACCAATCTTTCTCTTTTCTCACTACCACAATCACCTAAACCACTTTATGCATATTTTGACACAGAAGACTCCCAAATGTGTTATTTCTAGCTGAGTTTTTCTTCAAAAAGGAGAGAAGGAAATAAAGATAGGAGAGTGTGTATTATTCTTTTTTTTTTTTTTTTTTGAGATGAAGTCTGGCTCTGTCGCCCAAGCTGGAATGCAGTGGCAAGATCTCAGCTCACTACAACCTCCACCTCGTGTGTTCAAGTGATTCTCCTGCCTCAGCCTCCTGAGTAGCTGAGACTACAGGTGCATGCCACCATGCCTGGCTAATTTTTGTATTTTTAGTAGAGACAAGGTTTCACTGTGTTGGCCAGGCTGCTCTTGAACTCCTGACCTCATGATCCGCCTGCCTCAGCCTCCCAAAGTGCTGGGATTACAAGTGTGAGCCACTGTGTCCTTTTCTTTATTGGTTTCTTTCCTTTTGAGTAACTGTAGAATTAACCCACTAGGCAGACATGTTATGTGTTATTCACAGCACTATGTGCTAACAAGGAGACACATATCCAATACAATGACCATTCCAAGATGACTACTGGCAACAAAAACAGTAAATTTCCATGCTACCACAAAAATAAAGCAGCTAACCGTTAATGAGCTCTTACCATGTACTATATACTTTTTATGAATTTTATCTCATTTACATGCTCAGTGACCCTATGAGAAATATTATCTGTTTACAGATGAAATTGAGATCCAGAGAAGTTAGATTATTTGTCTAAGGTGATACAGGTGGTGAATGGTAGAGCCAAGAACCAAATCCAGGCCTGACGTCAAGAATTCATACTCTTACTGACTTTACCATACTCCTCCCCAGAAACCACTACATCTTGGTTGAAAACAAAGACATGTCAATTTCAGCTTTATTCCTACTTCAAATTCCAGTGCTGAGAATATTCATGCAACATATTTATTTAGTAAAGCTAGAAATGGAAGCTGAAAGAACAAACCCAAACGTTCAGAATAAGAGAATAGTCTTAGCCTGAATACTACTGAGGTTTAATGTAACAATAAGAAGACAGAGTTGTGAGGTTTAATATAACTTGCTAAGGTTTAATGTAACAATAAGACAGAATTGTGGACCGGGCACGGTGGCTCACGCCTGTAATCCCAGCACTTTGGGAGGCCGAGGTGGGTGGATCACGAGGTCAAGAGATTGAGACCATCCTGGTCAACATGGTGAAACCCCGTCTCTACTAAAAATACAAAAAATTAGCTGGGCACGGTGGCGCATGCCTGTAATCTCAGCTACTCAGGAGACTGAGGCAGGAGAAATGCCTGAACCCAGGAGGCGGAGGTTGCGGTGAGCCGAGATCGCGCCATTGCACTCCAGCCTGGGTAACAAGAGCGAAACTCCGTCTCAAAAAAAAAAAAAGACAGAATTGTGAAAATTACTAGAAAGAAATGAAATCAACTGACAGACGCTGTTGCTCCCACCTAAAGCCCACAACCTGGACACTTCTGATTTAGCAGCACTTGATGACTCCAGCCAGAGGCTCATTACTGAAGCAGAACTGTTCAGTCTGTGAAAATGCCAAAAATTCCTCAAGTTCTACAGAACAACCTCTTATGAAACTAGAGCCAACAATTTCTTCAATGTCTCTGGCAGAGAAAACGTGAACTTTCTAGGGCTCTAAAGGTTGGGAGAGACATTCTGAACCCTCGATTTCCCCCTTGCTTATCCCCTATTAACTGTTAAGTCTCCTTTCTTACCCTGTATTAATCATCTGGTTTCTTTCCGTCACCCATTTTTCCTAGCAAATAATTCAGAGTGGGATAGGTCCTTAGAGCCCACCTAATACGATAATCCACCCGACATCTGAATTTACCATACACACCCAGGTCATCCAACTCATATATTAAAACTTCAAGAGGGACCACTGCACTCCCTTCCTAGGCAGCCAATTCCCTCTCTAAGCAGATTTGACTGTTAGGATAGTTCTTCCTTAAACTGAACTAAAATTTGTTTTACTATAAATTCAACACATAGGTTCAATCCACTGGGACTATTCAAAAAGAATCAAATCTTTTCCAACACGACCATACTTCAGTTGTTTGAAGACAATTCCCATGTTCCTCCTAATTTGTTGCTTTTCTGAGCCAAATATTCCTAGTTAATCTTACAAGATAGAGAAAAATAATCGTGTCTCAAAGAAATGAACTTATCAGATTAGGTATGATTTAAACCTGTGAAATCAATACTAGGATATGACAATGCCACTGGTGTCCCAGTAAATATATCTCTTCATTCTTGTTATATATATACTTTTTTTTTTTAAAAGACAGAGTCTCACTCTGCTGCCCAGGCTGGAGTGCAATGGCACGATCTCGGCTCACTGCAACCTCTGCCTCCTAGGTTCAAGAGATTCTCCTGCTTCAGCCTCCTGAGTAGCCAGGATTACAGGTGTGTGCCACCATGCCTGGCTAATTTTTGTAGTTTTAGTAGAGATGGGGTTTCATCACATTGGCCAGGCTGGTCTCAAACTCCTGACCTCAGGTGATCCACTGACCTTGGCCTCCCAAAGTGCTGGGATTACAGGCTTGAGCCACTGCACCCAGCCTATGTTTTTAAAAGGGAAAATTAAAAAATCTTCCAATATGCCAAAAAAAAAAAAAAAAAAAAACCCTAGAATTTTACATTTCCATCTAAATAAGAATCCAGAGACCAGGTGTAGTGGCTTATACCTGTAATCCCAGCACCTCAGGAGGCCCAGGCACATGAATCGCTTGAGCCCAGGAGTTCAAGAGCAGCCTGGGCAATGTGCTGAAACGTTGTCTCTATTTATTTGTTTATTTTGTGAGACAAGGTCTCACTCTGTCACCCAGGTTGGAGTGCAATGGCACAATCTCGGCTCACTGCAGCCTCTGCCTCCCAGGTTCAAGTGATTCTACTGCCTCAGCCTCCCAAGTAACTGGGACCACAGGCATGCACCGCCACACCCGGCTAATTTTTGTATTTTTAGTAGAGATGAGGTTTCACCATGTTGGCCAGGATGGTTTTGATCTCCTTGACCTTGTGATTCACCCGCCTTGGCCTTCCAAAGTGCTGGGATTACAGGTGAGCCACCTCGCCCGGCCAGCCTGCTGAGTTTTTTAAAAAAAGAACCTACCTTCATTTCACTTTAACAAAAATCCCTTAAACTCAAAGGACTTCCTTTCACAGACTTTCTAGAACACATGTAAAGAAGAATTTGAATTTGAAACAGAAACTCCAGATAAAGAATCTTTCCATCATTTATGAATCGCTTTTGGGAAAAGACAATTTATTGCTTTTCCAAGAAATTGCTTTTCATCAATATTTTTTTTTTTTTTTTTTTTGAGAAGGAGTTTCACTCTTGTTACCCAGGCTGGAGTGCAATGGCGCGATCTCGGCTCACCGCAACCTCCGCCTCCTGGGTTCAGGCAATTCTCCTGCCTCAGCCTCCTGAGTAGCTGGGATTACAGGCATGCGCCACCATGCCCAGCTAATTTTTTGTATTTTTAGTTCAGATGGGGTTTCACCATGTTGACCAGGATGGTCTCGTTCTCTTGACCTCGTGATCCACCCGCCTCGGCCTCCCAAAGTGCTGGGATTACAGGCGTGAGCCACCGCGCCCGGCCAATCTTTTCTATTAAGTGTTAGAATTCAACTTCTACACGAGTGGGTTTAGTCTGTGCTGTTATTTATTTTATTTTATTTTATTTATTTTTTTTTTTTGAGACGGAGTTTCGCTCTTGTTACCCAGGCTGGAGTGCAATGGCACGATCTTGGCTCACCGCAACCTCCGCCTCCTGGGTTCAGGCAATTCTTCCTGCCTCAGCCTCCTGAGTAGCTGGGATTACAGGCACGCGCCACCGTGCCCAGCTAATTTTTTGTATTTTAGTAGAGACGGGGTTTCACCATGTTGACCAGGATGGTCTCAATCTCTTGACCTCGTGATCCACCCGCCTCGGCCTCCCAAAGTGCTGGAATTACAGGCGTGAGCCACTGCGCCCGGCTATTTATTTTATTTTTTTGAGATGGCCTTGTACTGTCGCCCATCTCAGCTCACTGCAACCTCTGCCCCTGGGCTCAAGCAGCTCTCATGCCTCAGCCTCCTGAGTGGCTGGGACTACAGGCATGCACCACTACACCTGGCTAATATTTTTGTGTATTTTTTTCCACCATGTTGCCCAGGCTGGTCTCAAACTCCTGGACTCAAGCAATATAATCCATCCACCTCAACCTGCCAAAGTGCTGGAGTTATAGGCATGAGCCACTGCGCCCAGAATATCATCTTTTATACACAGGGACAAAACCAGAAATCAGTTGGTTAATGAAAATAAGAAATAAAGCAAAAGCATATATTTAAAAAAAAATTTAAAGACAAGCACTGCAGGAGCAAGAAGAGGACAAGAAATGTATTTCTCATCAGCTCTCAGTGGGTCGGTCTTCTGAAAACATAGTCACACCATCAAAACTAATGCACTTATAAAAGTCTGCTCTTTAAAACTAGTATCTTAATTCAGGCTGGGCATGGTGGCTCATCCTATAATCCCAAAACTTCGGGAGGCCAAGGCAGGAGGACTAACTTGGGCAACAAAGCAAGATCCCCATCTCTACAAAAAATTTAAAAAACTAGCCAGGCATGGTGGTCTGTGCCTGTAGTCCGAGCTACTCAGAGGCTGAGGTGGGAGGATCATTTAGAGCCTAGGAGGTTAAGGCTGCAGTGAGACTGTGTTCCAGCCTGGGCAACAGAGTGAGACCCTGTCTCAATACATTAATAATAAAACTAATATAATTCTGGCATTCCCTTGATCCCCCTCAGAAAAGAAAATAAGCCAAGTTAGATGGCTACACGTAATAATAAATTTCTGTAAAAGGACTAGACTAAAATATAAGACTGCTTTATGCATCTTTTTTTCAAATTAGCATTTTTTTTTCTGTAGGTCCTTGTTCTCTGGCACTTTCTCATTCTCCGCATGGCTTTGTTCAGGCTATTCCCTCTGCCAGGAATGCCCTTGCTTTCTTTTCACCCCATGCAAACTGCTGCTCCACCCGCCAGAATCAGACTGAAGACCATCTCCTTTATGAAGCTTTCCAAGACCTCCTAGAGTAGTTAATATGTATTTCCTTCCTTTGTATTCTTGCTGCAATCATTCATTACTCTACTACAGCCCTTATTCATTGTGTTTTATCATCTATGACTGTTCCAACAGCTCTGTCTCTACAATACTTATTATTATTAACACAGTGTCTGGCATATATTAGGTAGAGACCAAATACTTACTGAATAAACCAACCATGAGGAGCTAAAGAATCTGAGCAGGGAGGAATGAATTCACATGAATATTCCTAGGTACTGTCCAATGTGAGTTATAGAGATTGGTAGCCATTAAGCAAGTATTTGCTGAAGTGACAGTATCATGCGAATTCTATTCAAACACCATACAATTTGTGCAATAAGAAACAAAGGACCAAAAATTAAATCACTTTACTGTATAACTGATATCACCTTTCAAAAATAACTGCTACTTTCCTGATTAAAAATGGTCATTTAACCTGAGAAATCAGTACTTGATGCAGACAGTGTTTTTCTTTGAAAAGTCCAATGGCTGTTTATTCCACAATAAAGAAGTGATAAGTACCTGTAATTTACTGACCTGCTGGAAATAGAGAAGCTAGAAAATTAGATTGTATTGAATTCTAATTCCTACTGTCTAGGTAAATTTTCACAAGTCTCTTTTTTTTTTTCGTTTGCTAGAGTAATTAAAAACAAAACAAAGGACAAACAGTCCAGGGATATGAGGGATAAGGGCTCTAACTGTGATCCCTGTAGGAATGCAGAGGACTTACATTAAGAATGCTTATTTTGCCGTCACTGTGTTCCTTTTTTTTTTTTTTTTTTTGAGACGGAGTTTCGCTCGTTACCCAGGCTGGAGTGCAATGGCGCGATCTCGGCTCACCGCAACCTCCGCCTCCCGGATTCAGGCAATTCTCCTGCCTCAGCCTCCTGAGTAGCTGGGATTATAGGCACGCGCCACCATGCCCAGCTAATTTTTTGTATTTTTAGTAGAGACGGGGTTTCACCATGTTGACCAGGAGTAAACAAATGCTGTCAGCTTTCCTTTACTCACGTTTTTCAAAGTGACTCAAGTTTAATTATCAAACTAAACATTACATTATTTTTTAAAGGATTTATTTAAGTTATTCAAATAGGGAATTCATGGAAAACTAAAACCATTTCAAAATTCACTTTGTCCACCAAAATTTAGAGTTCAACTTGGCACAAATAAAGAACATGGTTTCAAACCTGCCTGACAGTCAGGAAAACAAAGTTCTTATATTTCAAGCCAAAGTAACCGTTAAACACTGAACTACTGGGTTTATACTGAAGACTGTGGTATTTAATTCCCAGGGTCGGGGACAAAATGGGCTATGTCTTAAATAGCACACTACACACATTTTAAAATACAAAACTTACATTGCTGCTCCCCAAATAATTGCTATTCCTTACTTGAAAAATGATTCCGTTTAGCTAGTGCCATGACACAAGTTAATGAGATCTGGTTTCCTATGGAACTGAATTCTGTGATGGCAAACTACTTAAATGTTTACTACTTAAGTATTACATTCTGGCCACCATATACTTCTAATTCTAAAATTACATAGATTGTACATGTGAAAACACACCAGAATCAGATTCCTGTGTTAAGGCTTCACTTTAAGTAGCAAAAGCAATAGGTCAATCCATTTACTTTTATCAATAAATATAGATTATTGCTTTCCAAAGTTTTTTACTCTGATGTTCAAGTCACATTATACATCAAAATGCAGGACAGCAACTAAGAGGAATTTGCCATCTGGCTAACTCAACTATATTGCAAATAAAGACTGCTTTCTGGCCAGAAGGCACTTATCCCAAGATAAAGTAATTTAGATTTTTAAAAATTTAGCTGACTTTTCCTATAACATAAATTTTCTTTAGAGAATGATAACTACTAACAGAGAGCCCACTGTTAGTATTTATTACTAGGCAAAGTAAAGTCAATATTCTAACACTGAAGTTTATTTAACATACTCCAGTAGCAAAGGAGACTAAATGAATCTAAAAACTAGACCACAGAAAAAGCAATTTAATCCATATTTTAAATGTTTATCATAAGGAGCAAGAGCAATCTGTAATAATCTTTCAGGCATCTATGAAACACACACAGTAAGAAATTTGGCCAGGCGCGGTGGCTCACACCTGTAATCTTAGCACTTTGGGAGGACAAGACGGGTAGATCACTTGAGGTCAGGAGTTCAAGATCAGCCTGGCCAACATGGTGAAACCCCATCTCTACTAAAAATACAAAAATTAGCTGGGTATGGTGACATTCGCCTGTAATCCCAGCTACTCGGGAGGCAGAGGCAGGAGAATCGCTTGAACCCAGGAGGCAGAGGTTGCAGTGAGCTGAGATTTTGTGTCACGCACTCCAGCCTGGACAATAGAGCGAGACTCCATCTCAAATTTAAAAAAAAAAAAAAAGAAAGAAAGAAATTAAGGCCTGGTGCAGCAGCTCACACCTGCAATCTGAGCATTTTGGGCAGCTGAGGCAGAATTGCTTAAGCGTTCAAGATCTGCCTGGGCAACATGGCGAGACCTCATTTCCATTAAAAACAGACAAACAGGCTGGGCACAGTGGCTCATGCCTGCAGTCCTAAAGCTGTAGAAGGCCAAGGTGGGAGCATCACTTGAGGCCAAGAGTTTAAGATCAGCCCAGACAACACAATGAGACTCCGTATCTACAAAAAAATTTAAAAATTAGCCAGGTGTGATGGTGCACTACTTGGGAGGCTGAAGTGGGAGGAGGATGGCTTTAGCTGAGGAGTTCCAGGCTATAGTGAGCTATGAGGGCCACTGGACTCCAGCCTGGGTGACAGCACAAGACCCTGTCTTGGAGGGGGAAAAAAAAGAAGTTAAAAAAAAATACTGATTTGTTTATCTTTCCATAGCACAAGAGCAGAGTCTCATATGTGCGTTGATCTTGAATTCATCTACACGCACTAGAAGAAAGATAACCAATTTAAATATCGGTTCCCTTAGTTGATCCTCATTCACATGCGCCTCTCCAAATATAAATATGCCTCACTATGCATGATTGTATTCACTGTATTTTTTACATATTGTGACTCCTAAATACAAACTGACAACTTCATCTGGGGCTCACAGGAAGAAAAACAGCCATTTTTTCCAAAGCTGAAAGAAAACCTGCCTGAGGACAGAGAAAAAAACCCCAAACCAAAGTATTTTTCCTATTCGCTCACTCAACAATCAATACAGTATAATTCTGTGAGGGATGTGTCCCCACATACCAAGCAATCAACCAATTCTGCAGTGGACACCAACCAGCTGGGTGTCCTAATTCACTTCAACTCTGACACTACCTACCTGGATGGAGACTGTCAGATCCCACAAGTTGAGGGCTGAGTCCCACAAGACTGGCCTCCATTTTAGATGCCAATCACAAGACTCAGGTTGTTTTACCTGTGGTTCTGACCAACTGGCTATTAATCGGGGTTTCCATGACCCCCACCTTAGGTTTTATTAATTTGCTAGACCAGTTCACAAAACTTAGAGGAACACTTTACTTACATATACTGGTTTATTATCAAAGGATATTACAAAGGACACAAATGAAGGGATGCATAGGGCAAGGCATGTGGGAAGGGCACAGAGCTTCCATGCACTCTCTGGTGCACCATCATCCAGGAACCTCCCAAGTCCACCTACCCTAAAGCTCCC
Source organism: Aotus nancymaae (assembly GCF_030222135.1). Classification (NCBI taxonomy): domain Eukaryota; kingdom Metazoa; phylum Chordata; class Mammalia; order Primates; family Aotidae; genus Aotus; species Aotus nancymaae. Next base: position 12,393,585 of record NW_026988443.1, read on the forward strand.
CAAACCCAGTCTTGTGGGTTTTTATGGAAACTTCGTTACTTAGACATGATTAATTAAACCAGTGACCACTAGTGGTCAACACAATCATCAGCTCCTCTGCCCTCTCCTTTCCCCAGAGGTTGGACGTCAGGGAGGGGCTGAAAATCCCAGCTCTCAAATCCTGCCTGGGTCTCTCAAGTGACCAGCCCCCATCCTAAAGCTACCCAGGGCTGCCAGCCACCAGTCAGCTAATTAGCATATAAAATGACACCAATCATTTTGGAGATTCCAAGAATTATAGGAGTTGTATGCCACAGGAGACAGAGACCAAGACCAAATATGTATTTTACAATATCATACTGACCATGTCAGAATTCTGTAACACTGGTATTCCTACAATCAACATGCTGCCTCCCTGAGAGATTTCAAGGGTAGGTTTGCTTGTATGCTATTTTGTCATCTAGGCTGGCTTCAGAACCTAAACCACATCTCAAGTCATACTCCATCCTCCCTCCCCCTACCCTATGTAACACCACTCCAAGACCAAATTAAAAGCAAAATAAAACAACAACAACAAAAAAAAAAAAAAAAAAAAAAAACCACAGTCCCAGCTACTCAGGAGGCTGAGACTAGAGAATTGCTGGAGCCTAGGAATTCAAGGCCAGCCTGGGCAACATAACAAGACACTTGTTTCCTTTTTTTTTTTTTTTTTTAAACAACAACAACAAAAAGGCTTTGCATTACAAAAACCAGACAAGGCAGACTAATTTTTAATTAATTTATTTATTTTTTTTTGGGCCAGGCGAGATGGCTTACCCTGTCATCCTAGCACTTTGGGAGGCCAAAGCAGGTGGATCACCTGAGGTCAGGAGTTCAAGACCAGCCTGGCCAACATGGCAAAACCCCATCTCTACTCAAAATACAAAAATTAGCTGGGCATGGTGGTGCATGACTGTAATCCCAGCTACTTGGGAGGGAGAGGGAGAATCGCTTGAACCCAGGAGGTGGAGGCTGCAGTGGGCCCAGATCGCACCACTGCACTCCAGCCTGCGCAATGGGAGCGAGACTCCATCTCAAAAAACAAAAAAACAAACAAAAAAAATGTTTCTTTAAACAAATATTTACAGAGAACCTATTACGTGCAAGATACAATGCTGTGTACTAAACAGGCAAGTGAGGAACTTACACTCATTCAGTAAAAGAAGTAAGGTTGGCACACGGCAATTTTTTTTTTTTTTTCGAGACGGAGTTTTGCTGTTGTTACCCAGACTGGAGTGCAATGGCATGATCTCGGCTCACTGCAACCTCCGCCTCCTGGGTTCAAGCAATTCTCCTGCCTCAGCCTCCTGAGTAGCTGGGACTACAGGCGCATGCCACCATGCCCAGCTAATTTTTGTATTTTCAGTAGAGACGGGGTTTCACCATGTTGACCAGGATGATCTTGATCTCTTGACCTCGTGATCCACCCGCCTCGGCCTCCCAAAGTGCTGGGATTATAGGCGTGAGCCACCGCGCCCGGCCTGGCACACGGCAATTTAAGGAAAAGTAGACCTAGGTTACAGGCCATAAGAGGAGTACATGCTAAGCACTAAGGAGTTGGGAAAGGAAGACTAGAATAAGCATTGGGAAGCTTAACTTTCATAGTGGCTGTGACGACGCACAGTGAAAAGTGGTGGAAATTTTAGGTATAAGAAGAATAACCGTCTTTAACTTAAGGGTGCTGGAAATCACACAAATTTCAAATTCCAAAAATCAGAATACTGGGAGATTTTCATTTGCTCAAATAGTGGGCTAGGTAATTGAGACCAATTCTCCACCTCTGTACTAAATACACTAAATACGCTGGAAATTTGTCAAAAATAATAACCCCCCCTTTTTTTTGAGACAGGGTCTCGCTTTGTCACACAGGCTGGATTGCAGTGGCGTGATCTTGGCTCACTGCAACCTTTACATCCTGAGTTCAAGTGATTTTTCTGCACCAGCCTCTTGAGTAGCTGGTATTACAGGCACCTGCCATCATGCCTGGCTGATTTTTGTATTTTTAGTAGAGACAGGGTTCCACCATATTGGCCAGGCTGGTCTCAAACTCCTGACCTCAAGTGATCTGCCCGCCTTAGCCTCCCAACATGCTGGGATTACAGGCGTGAGCCAGTGAGCCACCACACCTGGCCAAAAACAATAATTCTTAAATAAAAAAGCTAGTAAGATGGTAAAGAATTTGGACACAATCTAGAAGGCGAAAACCAGAAATTAAGCCCTATGTTCAAAATGAATTTCATCCTAAGGATTTCTCTGACCTAAAACCTAAAGTTTTAGTGCCTTTATGAGATAATAGAAACAAGGTCAAGCCAGGAGCCCATCCAGGGAGTGGAGTCTGACAACTACCTCTCTTTCCATCTTAATTTGGTACCCGAAAGAACTACAGCTTCAAGGTAAAGGTGAAGTAGGAAGTAAAACAGCAGGAATAATGGGCAACAGAAACAGACGCCCAAAGGGAATTCAGACAGTGGAATTAAACACAGAGATTATAAAAACAACTATGCCTTCCATGTTTAAATAAGTAAAATTAAGCTTCAAAATTAATAGCAAGAAATAGGAAACTATAAAACAGTGTCACAAACCAAACAGAACTTCAGAAACTAAAAAATGCAATACATGAATTTAAGACTTCAGTAGCCAAGTTTAGTAACAATGGAAATAACTTGAGAATAAGGAAATTATCCAGAATGTAGTATAGAAGAACAGAGTAAGAGATATAGAGAAAAGACTGAAAACGTTTAGTTAAATCAATAAAGAATAAAGAGAGACAATGGGAGGAAGCAATATATGCATATAAAATGGCTGAGAATTTTACAGAATGAAAGACACTACACAGATTCAAGAAGTCTAATAAATACCAAATAAATCCAATAAAAACAAACCCATAGTTCCATACAGAATAGTGGAAACGCAGAAAACTAAAGACAATCTTTTTTAAAACTTGTCTACACTTGATTTTAGACAAAACAATCTTAATACATTCTATAGTGGAGTGAAACAATACTTAAGAAGGAAGACAAAGTATGTTCAAAAGGTGATTAATAGTGAACATGTTGAAAATGCTTAATTAAGTTGCCATAAAGGTATAATTACACTATGACCCTGTACTTATATTGCACTTAAGTTACTTGATTTACCACATGCGTGGTTTTCAATACCTAAAGCAGCTTGACTCTAACCAAGCATCATGATTCTTGGAAGATGAAAGTGAAGACTGATAATCAACTAAATGGTTTTGACACTTATTCCTTCTTATACCATGAAGCACTTTCCCACAGGTTAAGAGCACGAAGACTGCAGTTGAGAAAGATAATCGGGCAGCCTCTACTTTCAGACCCTTACAAATTGTTCGCAACTCATCTAACTAAAAGACTGTAAAACCTGCTGTCGGCTCAATACTTTGTATCAAAAAAGTCTACACACTGATTGCCTTCAAAGATTTCAGAAGAGTGCCTTCCATTTTATGATGGACACATGAATATCCAAATAACTGAAGAATCGACAAATCTTATCTCACAGGTGGTACCCAAGGCTCGGGAATTCCGACCACCAGGCTCGCATTTGGCTTCTTGGGTCCCACTCCTGAACTACCCAGTCGCACTACCTGGGGTGCGGGGGTCCGAGAATCTGCATTTTAAAAAGGGCCTCAGGAGATCTTGTTTTCCACTAACGTTTAACAACCACTACTACGAACAAACAGGTCTCCCCTTTTCCTCTGTGTGGACTGACAGTGACAAGCACCAACTCTCAACCATGACGCTTCAACTCTCCGTCTTTGTTCCTTAAGTTTTCTGCAAAACGGGCCAGCTGGCTTGTTTTCCGCAGAAGAAAATGCGCTTGGCACAGCAACTGGTACATGGCACACAGTAAATGAGCTTCCCATCCTGCACTTCCATTCTGGGATTCAACCATTTCCAACCAGGCACCGCACATCGGAGTGAGTAACTTGGATCTGTTCCAAGACCTCTGGAACAGAGCCTGCTACTCACTCGAAGCCTGGGTGGCCCTACCTAGCAGAAAAGTGGAGAAAACCCCCAAAATGTCAGGCAGTGCTGGGCCCGCCTGAAAGGGTCCTCCCCGCGACCCAGGTGCCTTCCCGCGGGCACCCTCGTCTCCCCTCAGGTTGGGCCCGCAAGCCCGTGGTTCCGGCAACTCCGGACACTGGGCGGGTGCGCGGACTGAGAGCAGGTCTGGCCCTAACCCTAACAGCAGCCGCAGCTCCCCATCTCTTCAGCGAAGAAGCTGGAACCCAGGTGTCGCCGCCAGGCCAGGACCGAGGCCGCACTCACCTATCAGCGCGCGGGAGGCGAGACGCCCTCACCTCGGCGGCGCCCACCCCAAACCGCCACCGCAGAGCCGCTCGCTCTTAAAAAAGAAAAAAAAATGAAAGGAAGAAAGAAACAGAGGAAGGAAGAAATGAAAGACGAAAAAAAAAAAGAAAATAGCCTTTGCTTTTGTATTCCTTTTGACCCTTCAGGGCTTCCTGTTCCTCACCGCCACAATAAAGCCCCGCCCCACTTCCGGCGACGTAACCCAATCCGAGGAGCCCTTCCTCCCCTGGAGCCCGATGGAAATCCGGTACCCCGCTAGCAAGCCGGAGAGACTTGATTGGGCCATTCACGCCTCAGGATGAGGATTGGCCAGTTTACGCCTGGGGGGCGGTCCGGTCCACCTGATCATGTGACACGAATTTTGAAAGGTGATTGGCTATCAAGGCGAGGGCTTGCCACCGAGGAAGGGGCGTTTCCTAGGGGACTGAGGGAGGGACAGGGCGGTACGAAGCGGGGGTGGGTCCTGCGCGTAATGGCAGCGCCGTGGCCTCGCGTCCATCTTTACAGTTCTCTCGGACCTGTCACAAAGGAGTCGCGCCGCCGCCGCTGCCCCCTCCCTCCGGTGGATCCAGGAGCTAGAGAAAGTCAGTGCCGCAGCCCAACCGCGCTGCTCTGAGAAGCCCCCTGGGCACGCGGTGCGGGAGGGAGTCTGAGGGTTGGGGATGTCTGTGATGGAGGGGAACCGTAGCTCGAGCCTGGGGCGGGCGGACCGGACTGGGGCCGGGGCAAGCTCTGGGAAAGGGCCCGGGACCCGAGAAACAGCCGAGAGGTTTTCCACAGAGGCCCGCGCTTGAGGGATCTGAAGAGGTTCCTCCAAGAGGGTGTTCCCTCTTTCGGGGGTCCTCACCAGAAGAGGTTCTTGGGGGTCGCCCTTCTGAGGAGTCTGCAGCTAACGGGGCCCAGGTGAGAGGCAGGTATCTAGCTCCTGCAGTGGTTCCTGGTGTTGAGGGGGTCCTAACCTACTCAGGGGTGCCCGGGACAGAAAGGGTAGACGAGGGACGCTTTGGGGAGGGTTCCTTTTGTGGAGTTTGCGGTCTAGGTGGCACGGGTGGGAGGCAGACCTCCCGGGGGAGATTTAGAAACGCCTTGGGATCGAGAGACAGAGAATGGGGCTAGGAGGTAGGAGCCAGAACTAGCGGAATACTCCTACTACGGAGGCCGGAGCTGAAAATTTGGTAAGGACCTTGGGGAGAGGGGGTTTCTGGGCGGTGATGGGAAGAGAGGGAAACGGGAATTCTTCCCTCTCTCTGGAGATCGACCAGGTGTCTCAGACACAGGATCCAGCTGCTTCCGGGCTTAGTGCCCGAGTTGGGGGGGGGGGAGTCCATCCCACCAACACCCCCTGCGTGACTCCAAATTAGGCATTTGTCTCTGCCTGCTGCCTCACTTTCCCCGTCTTTGGGAAGGGAAACCGACCGAGACAGAGACGGTTGGCTGAGACTCTGAGGTCCTGTCTTGTGTAGTTCTCTGAGGGAGTTTGCTCCCCCTGGAGTGTTGTACTTTGAACTTTTAAGGGTTGGAAGTGTCTATTATTGACTGAGTAGAATCCCGCAGTTTTCCAGGCTCCTCACCTACCATCTGTTTGTGCTTAGTGTAGTGACTTAACCTCCTTAACTTAAGTCTCTTCTGTGAAATAACCAGCTCAGTGTGTGAAAGTGCAAACTACAAGCTGCGTGAACGTAAGTTACTGTGATTCTACCACTAAATGGGTTGCTATTGAGGAATAAAAGTGAAAGCACTTTCTAAACTGTAAAGCAGTATGTAGAGGTAAGGGGTGAGATTAATACGGTCGTTGTCTGTCACCTGCGGAGTGCTGGGAGCCATATTGTACTGAAAGCTTCAAGGTTCACAGCTTCTTAGGTCATATTATGATCTAAACCCATGGTTTCAAACCCTGCTTAGATGAGCGCGGGGGGGGTGTTGAGGGGGGGTTCCAGCTTTTGCTCTCAGAGTTTTCATTTACTTTGAACTACTTATGGTGCTGGCTGGAGTTAGCACTGTAATATCTTTTCCTTCAGGAATTTCTTCCCCCCGACAGCTGAAATTTTTCTCTAAGTAATTTGATCTCAACATTGTAAACCTCCTCCCCCTTTTGCACATATATATGCATGGCTTTTAGATGTCTACAGGTAGTGAATATCATGCTTCTTCCCTCAGTTGTGATTTGTAAAGACTGCCTTTTTTCCTCCATGAATACTACGCCTTGTTGTAGCCCCAGCCTATAGATGGTGAAGCACGTTGGAAGTTACTTTTTTTTCTCATTACATAATTATAAGCTTGCTTTGGGAAGTTACTTTTACATTTCTCTTGCACAGTGGTTCTCTTTATTTTTCCCCTTATGTAGAGTTTGTATTTCCTGGAATGGTATCTTCCTTTGTAGATCCCTCTATGAGATGATAAGAGACTTGTGTCCCTGTGTGATATCTTACTAGTGTTTGGTTCATGGTACTTGTTAGAGAAGGTTTTCCAAATATCAGGCAATATATATGGGATTTTTTTGAGACAGAGTTTCGCTCTTGTTGCCCAGGCTGAAGTGCAATGGCATGATCTCGGCTCACTGCAACCTCCACCTCCCAGGTTCAAGCAGTTCTCCTGCCTCAGCCTCCCAAGTAGCTGGGATTAAAGGCATGCACCACCACACCTGGCCAATTTTGTATTTTTAGTAGAGACGGAGTTTCTCCGTGTTGGTCAGGCTGGTTTCGAACTCCTGACCTCAGGTGATTTGCCCACCTCAGCCTCCCAAAGTGCTGGGATTACAGGCATGAGCCATCACACCCGGCCTTTTGAAGTCAATTTTGTGCTGCTCTGAATTTTCTGTTTTGTGATCTGTGGGTCTTTTCGTTTGTTTTTGAGACGGAGTTTCTCACTGTCGCCCAGGCTGGAGTGCAGTGGCGCAATCTTGGCTCACTGCAACCTCCACCTCCTGGGTTCAAGTGATTCTCCTGCCTCAGCCCTAGGGCTACAGGCGTGTGCCACCACGCCCTGATAATTTTTTTGTATTTATCTGGGTTTCACCATATTAGCCAGGATGGTCTCGGTCTCCTGACCTCGTGATCCGCCCGCCTTGGCCTCCCAAAGCACTGGGATTACAGGTGTGAGCCACCATGCTCTGTCAATATGTGGGTCTTTTAAAAAAGTGTAACTAGTGATTATTGTGAATTCTTTGATCTCCCAGGATGCATGTTGCCCTAACCTATTACTTAATGTCTTTCTGTGTTAGGATTTTTTCTGAGCTCAGTGATTTTTTTTTTTGAGACGAGTTTCCCTGTTGTTGCCCAGGCTGGAGTGCAGTGGCACGATCTCTGCTCACTACAACCTCAGCCTCCCAATTCAAGTGATTCTCCTGCCTCAGCCTCCCAAGTAACTGGGATTACAGGCATGAACCACCACACTCAGCTAATTTTTGTATTTTTAGTAGAGACAAATTTTCACCATGTTGATCAGGCTGGTCTTGAACTCCTGAGCTCAAAGTCATCTGCCCATCTCGGCCTCCCAAAGTGCTGAGATTACAGGCATGAGCCACTGTGTCCCTCCCTCAATGATTATTTTTAAGTTATTGATTATAGGTGGTATCCTAGCACACTGTATGTGGACTTCTGCATTCGTCAGCAAAATAGCTTTTCTTTTAGCAGGTATCAAAGGGAAATAAAAACTTAGCATTTTGTGTAATAGTGTGTTAATCTGTACTCAATTGGGGGAAAAAAAAAAAACCAAATCTAAGTTGTGTAGCACTGTGGGGCCTGGAGCCTTAAAAAAAAAGAGGTAGGTTTTGGCAAGAGTTTAACAAATGATTGTTCTGTTTTTTTGTTTGTTTGTTTGTTTTGTTTTTTTTAAGACAAGGTCTCACACTGTCTCTCAGGCTGGAGTGCAGTGGCACAATCATGGCTCACAGCAGCCTCTACCTCACAGGCTTAGGTGATCCTCCCACCTCAGCCTCCCAAGTAGCTAGGACCACAGGTGCGAGCCACCACACCTGGCTGGTTTTTGTACTTTTTGTAGACAGGGTTACGCCATGTTGCCCAGGTTGGTCTCAAACATGTGGGCTCAAGCGATTCACCTGCCTTGGTCTCCCAAGGTGCTGGGATTACAGGTGTGAGCCACCATGCCTGGCCTAGCGAGTTTAATTTAGTCTATCAAAAATTATGTATACTTTCCTTAACAGTGAAGTAATTTGTTACAATGAAGTGGGAAATTCCTTTGCATATTTTTAAATATAACTTTTTTTCACACTCTGTATAGTTTGGAGAAAATTTTAGGAATTCTTGAGGACAATAATCACTATTACACTACTTAAGACTGGAAGTTATGACTGGGCACTGTGGCTCACACCTATAATCCCAACACTTTGGGAGGCCAAGGTAGGAGGATCAGTTGAGCCCAGGAGTTCAAGACCAGCCTGGGCAACATGGCAAATCCCCAACCATCTCTACAAAAAAATACAAAAATTAGCCCAGCATGGTGGCACATGCAGATAGTCCTAGCTACTCAGGAGGCTGAGGTGGCAGGATCTCGTGAGTCTGGGAGGTTGAAGCTACAATGAGCCACTGCAGTCCAGCCTGGGCAACAGAGCAACACCCTGTCTCAAATAAATAAATAGGAAATGTTCTGTATTTTTTAGTAGGATCCTTGTAAAGTAGAGTGTGATAGTCTCAGGATTGCAAAATAAGTAAAAAGTCAGCAGTCAACACAAATGGAAAATACAATGGAACCAGCAATCTATTTCAAGAGAATTATTTGGAGATAATAAACTATGGATTTAGCTTCTCTTCAACCTTTTGGCATTTTCAAGGCAGTTACCATTGAATTTGGGTAGTTTTTCCCCTGATATTCAAATAAGAAAATTGAAAAACAGAATAATCACAAAGAAATAAATGCTATAACTTGGGCCACAACCTTTGGGTGGGGATTTCTACAACTTTAAGTGCAAAGGAGTGAATATTTCCCTTTAGTTTATCATTCAGCTAGTCAGCTTTTGAAATCCTTTCCTTGCCAACCTTTGTGAGTAGAAAAAAATATGCAAATGTGTCCATTCCAAAAGGGAGTGGTTGCTGGTTAAATATGTAAAAGCAGTAACTAGATAAATGTATATACAAGGTTAAATCAGGTAAAGTTATATATAGTGGTGGGCTCTTAGAGAACATTCCCCTTTGTTTCTGAGCTTTTGAAAACTGAGAATACATTTGAAATAGTAAAGAATTTATATATTCCTTAAGTTTGTTAAGGAATGAACTCTGCACATAGCTTTCTGATTGCTTGAAATTATAGTTTCCAGGCGTAATTTCATAGGTCCTATATACCTCAAATAGAAGGTTTGAAACACCTTACTCAGCAAGTATGTTATTACCTCGTAGTTTAATGTTCAGTGTTAGTTTTTTTTCTTATCCCTCTACCTCCTGAAGAATTGCTTTCTCTCCTGTGTTCCATTAATGCAGTGATTCTCAAAATGTAGTTCCTACCCAATCCCTCCACATGGGAAATATAGCTCCTTTTTTTTTTTTTTAAGTTCTTATTACTTCATAGTTGTTCATACTTAGATATGCCTAAGGGCTACTTATTAATAACCTACCAAGTGAATTATTAAGGATTACTAAAACATGGTATTTGTAACTTAAGACTATAGCAATATTGGAGTTTACTGTGGTCTCTAAACTTTTTTCTCCCAGGAAGTCTGTCCTGGGAAACCCGGCACCAGTACAGGCTTCTCACATGTCATATGCAGAATGGGGATTCCTGCAGTATTCAGGAAGGGTGCTTAGTTTGGGGTGTATCATCCGTATTGTCTCAAAATGATCATGGTTTTCATCATGATTCCTCTTTTTTTATTAGAATTTTTATTTAGCTTCATATTTATCAGTTTAATTTATAGGTTTTTGGTTAAATTTTCACTGTGTGAGCGAGGATATTTATACCAACAATATTTTGGCTTATAATGTGAGACATAAATGTGTTACAATGCAGAGATAGATCCTCTATACCCCTTTTGCTATTGCTGATTTGTATAGTCCCCTAAAAACTTGCTCACACAGAGATACTTCAGTGTTATTCGAGTTCCTTTTCCACTGGAAAACTGATGGAATGAGAGGCCTCCTTCTAGTAGATGCTTTATCTGTAGACGTTGGGTAGGGAGCTAAGTTTGTCCCTAACCCCAGCTCCCTTTCTCAGGTGCATGAGGGACCTTTTTCCATCTTTCCTCACTGCCTGTCATATACGCATTGTATATATATTTATTGAATGGTGTTGTCTCAGTTTTTCAAAATGGTAAATATTTTGGAGAGACTTTATGTTTTTACAGATTTTATAATAAATTCACCTAAGATATTTATTGAATACGTATTAGAGTCTAATAAGTATCCAAATGAGTATGCAGTATGAATGTTTTAGACATCCTTTAAAGTAGACATCATTAAGGAAAATGTTGACATTCATGCTGCTTATATATTTTTATTTGCTTTTCTTAATAGTAAAGAGTTTTCTATAATAGAAAAATCCTTTTCCTTCACATTTATATATATTTGAATAACGTAATTATATGATCTATTATTTGACTTCCTGGGGGGAAAACCACAAGTACTATGGAATATTACATTTGTTTTTCTCCCCTGTACTGCAGTTGTCATAAGCACTTACCTCAATTCTTTCTTAGTATTTTTGGGGTGTCCAAGGCAAATTTTTCAATTCTTAAGACTTCGGGCAGGGATTATTTACTTCCCATTTTTTCTATTATTTGCTTCCAGAAATTCCTTACTCTATCCTAGGCCTAAATTTTATTTTTAATACATTCTTTGAATGCTGAAAGAATTTGTCTCTTCTCCTTTGTATTGTTTCAGGTCAGGACTATATTCTATAATTCTTTCTAACCACAGATGCACTGCTACTAGGTTAAAAAAGCTCTCAGCATTTTAGAGGAAGATTTTTCCAGATACTCTTTAAAAAAAAAAAAGTCTCACTCTGTTTTCTAGGCTTAAATGCAGTGGTGCAATCATGGTTTACTACAGCCTTGACCTCCTCAGCTCAGGCAGTCCTCCCACCTCTATCCAGCCTCCCTCTTCCACCGCCCTTCCCAGTAGCTGGACTACAGGGTGCAAGCCACCATGCCAACTAATTTGTGTATTTTTTGTGGAAACAGGGTTTCTCCATGTTGCCCAGGCTGGTCTCAAATTCCTGGGCTCAAGCTGTCTGCCTGCCTTAGCCTCCCAAAGTGCTGGGATTACAGGCATGAGCCACCATGCCCTGCCCAGATACTCTTTCAACCAGAAAAAAATACCTGCTTTCAAAGGTGTGCTTTCTTAAAGATCCTCAGTGCATAAGGGAAGTGTCAGAATCATCTAGTGCTTTTCCCAGACTTTTGAAGGTTATAATTCAGGGGATAATGGTAGTCTGTATGACTTAAACCTCCAGATAGACAGCTATGGACATCTGGGTGACATGTAAAAACACCTTATCAAGGCAACCTTTCTTTTTGGGAGAAAAGTAAAATTCCAACCAGATATTTCACAATCTACCCCCTTCTTACCTTCTTCAACAAAATGCCAGAGGCTTTAGAGTCTAGAGACAGAAATACTCTTGTTGAAACATCTTTAGGTAGTTTCTGTTTCAACTGGCAAGTGTAATCTTATTGCATTACCAAATCAGTATTGTTGACTTCAGAGTTTTCCCCCTTTAAACACAATCTTCAGTAAGAAGATTATGGTCTTTGGGGTGTTTTGCAGGATTTTTTTTTTTTTTTTTTTTTGAGACAGAGTCTTTCTCTGTCACCCAGGCTTGAAGGCAGTGGCATGATCTCGGCTCACTGCAACCTCTATCTTCTAGGTTCAAGTGATCCTCCCACCTCAACCTCCCAAGTAGCTGGAATTACAGGCACACACTGCCATGCCCAGCTAATTTTTATATTTTTTAAAGCAAATGTATTTCTAGATAATGTTCTCTATCTTGATAAGATTTGAGTCACAGGTATATGCATTTGATAAAACTCAGCACTTTACTATGCTTAACATTTGCACATTTTGGTCAGGCATGGTGGCTCACGCGTGTAATCCCAGCACTTTAGGAGGCTAACGTGGGCAGTTCACTTGAGATCAGGAGTTTGAGACCAGCCTTGCCAAAATGGTGAAATCCTGTCTCTACTAAAAACACAATAATTAGCCAGGTATGGTGGTGTGTGCCTATAATCCCAGCTACGTGGGAGGCTGAGGCAGGAGAATTGCTTGAACATGAAAGACGGAGGTTGGGGTGAGCCAGGATTGTGCCACTGCACTCCAGCCTGCATGACAAAATGAGATTCTGTCTCAAAAAAAAAAACAAAAAGATTTGCACATTTCATAGTATGTAAGTTCGACTCCTAAAATCTTGAAGTCTAATTAGTATTATGCATGCTGAATTATTTGAGGGGAAGTATACTGATGCCTATAGTTTACTTTGAAATGTGTAAAAAGAAAAAAACTATGGATTGATGATGGATATAGAGATGGATAGTGATAAAGCAAGTGCAATAAAATGTTAGTAGTAGAATCTAGGAGGTGGTATATAGTTCACAGTTTACAGAGAACTTTAATTCAACATTCTATATGTTTGAAAAATTTCATAATAAAATATTGGGAGTTGGGAGTAAATGTAATGATAGAAGCTATCGCTTTAACACACTTAAGGAAAAATCCGAAAACATTTTCTAATGAGAGAACATCACTAAAAATTTCAGTATGTTACACATTTCACTATTCATGCTATTTGACTTAGCTTTTGAGGGGGAGGGTTGGAAAAAAATGTTGCATCCTCTAACACTATTTTGGAATGATAAGGTAAAGATTATAACAATAATAATTTAGTGCCCAAAGTCTGGTTTTTCTTATTTATGGTCACTCATTTAATCAGCTTTTCCTTCCTTGACAGTGTAATTCTGAAATCCTATTTTCAAAGAAAAAGTGTTCTTTCTCACCGATCTGTACTATGGCTGAATGCAAGCAAGTATTTGAAGAGATGAATCATTGATTCCTGGACCATTTGTCAGAGAGGGTTAGACCAGTTGGCCAGATGTCTCCATGGTGAGCTGTTTATGATGGTAGAGGTCTGTGTTTTATAAAGACACTGAGTACTAGAACCTTACTGCTTTTAACACCAAACTTACCAAGACCTTAAATTTGATTATTTTTTGTCTCAGAGCAGATTTAAAAAAACTATGAAGTGTTAGATGCTTCATTTGCCCCCAAGAAAAAAGAAAAAAACGTGTAAAATGTAAAAATCTAATAAATCATAAATAATGTAGAAATGGAATGAATAGTCTTTAGTTTCTTTTTTAAAAAGGCAAGAATCAAAATTAATAATACCGCACTTCAGAGAAATAGATTTGCAAAGGAAATATTTGATTACAATTATGCTCTTACAGCAAAATTGTTATCAAGAGTATAATATTAGGCCGGGTGCAATGGCTCACGCCTGTAATCCCATCAATTTGGGAGGCTGAGGTGGGCAGATCACCTGAGGTCAGGAGTTCAAGACCAGCCTGGTCAACATGGTGAAGCCCCGTCTTTACTAAAAATACAAAAATTACCCGGGTATGGTGGCAGACACCTCTAATCCCAGCTACTTGGGAGGATGAGGCAGGACAATCATTTGAACCCAGGAGGTGGAGGGGGCAGTGAGCTGAGATCACACCATTGCATTCCAGCCTGGGCAACAAGAGTGAAACTCTGTCTCAAAAACTAAAAAAAGAGTGTAATGATATTAAAAGTATTGCCATTTAGGACGTAATAAGAGTCTTTCTACTAAGCACTGACATCCAATAATAAAAGGCATTAAATCAGTTGATGATTGCCGCAGATGGATATTTAAATTGTGTGACTAGTTTTTTTTTTAATATCTCAAAGTTGACTTCGCCAGCTAATGTTTTGTCTTTGAAGTTAAGGTAAAGAATATAGATATTACAGATGTGTTGACTGTATATAATCTCATCTTACTCATTTTCTATTCCGTTCAGTCTCTTAACCCTGGATAATATTACCCTCAAGCAGGGTACCATTTAGGTTCATTTTGATGCTTCATAGGGTGGATCTCATGGGAAATATGTGGAGCCATTTTTTTCTTTGTGTTGATAGGTGCTGTACATGTCACTTATGAATTTAACTGTATTCTAGTGACTTTTTAGGCTGACATCTCTAAAGGACTGCATTCAGAGATAGTCTCAGTTCATTTTACTGGACAAGGAAATTAACATTTTTGACCCTAGAAGAATCACCCTTTAGTATTTCAGTTTGCCCCCTAATTCAGTCAGTGGGTCCTTCCTGCTGTGCCAGGTTCTGTGGTAGGTTCTATATACAGTGATTTCCAAATGTGACTGCCATCAGGATCACCTGGGGAACTTTTAAGAAAATATAAGCTGGCTGTTTGTAGTAGGACCAGGGATTTGCATTTAGTAAGTACCCTAAGTGATTCTAATGCCACCTATGGGATGATCAAGCTACAATCCCTCCCAAGATTCTCTGTCTAAAAATATAGGTAAGTATAGGTTATAGATAAGTAAAAATTACTTCAGTAATTTTAGTATCGGACAGTTCTGTAAAAGATAAATTCTTTAGTTTTCTTAGTGCTTTTAACTCAAGTTTTACCCCTGAATCCCCCTTCCTCAGGTTATTTAGTTATTTCTGATTAGATACATGCTTATAATAACATCTTGCATTTTTTTTTAGCATTTAAAAAACAGCTTTATTGAGGTGTAATTCATGTACCATATGTTTCATCCATCTTGCATTTTTTTAATCCAGTTTAAGTGTTAGGCACTGTGCTACATGTATTGCATGTATTATTTCACTTAATCCCCACTGTGAGATAAGAACTATTACTATGTCTGTTTTTTAATGTATATCAAGTTAATTAGGATGCATATCAGTAAATATTGCAGGGCTGGGACTTTCACCTAGTCTATCTGACAACAGAGCTAGTGTACTGTGCTATAGTGGCCTCTGGTATTGTTTGTAAAATCTGTAAGCTGAGTTTTATTGTCTTAAAGCGGTGGTCCTTGGAAAGTGTGCCACATAATGCTTTTTTTGAATGGATAAAGTTGTCTAAAGTGTAATTGTTTCGCTTTCACCCAGTCTTTTGCCTACAGTTGTCACTTCTCTGTAAAAAGAATGCCATGAATGACAACCATTTCCAAATGAAAATCTGTAGGTTTTTAGTATCAGATAAATCTGAAAGATCATATACTCTGTTCATTTATGTGCCTTGGTTGCGGCTGTAGCCCTCAAAACTACTCTGCTAGCCTCATGAGTAATATATAGTATTATAATTGCTTCATCATACAGAGTACATTCATATATAACAATACATTATAAATCTAGTCCGCATACATATAAGCACGTGTTAGGAATTTCTTAATCAACTGTCATCTATTATTACTGACTGTACAACCAAATCTAATCCACATGGATACTATAATTCCTTAATATTACATAGTATATACATTTGTTCATCAGACATAGCACATTTTAGTCAAGCACATTTTAGTCATCTCAAAGTATTTAGAGGTAACAGCTCTTGTTTTTTCCTTGTATGTTTCATAGGCTTTCCTTTATGAAATGCCTTATAGCTTCCTCCACCTAGTTAACCTCTTCTTTGCACTTTGGTTTTCACAGCTGGTCCTTTTTTTTTTTTTTTTTTTTTAAGTATTTTGAGTTTTTTTAAAAACTTCATTTTCTTCTCTGATAGATTTTATAGTTGACATTTTCTGGGTCATTTAAGGAAAATTAATTTCTCTTTTGGAAGAAACTGACTCAAAACGCACTTTACTTCAATTTGGGGGAAAAAAAAAGCACCCTTAATTTTTGTCTTCTTATCTCCATATTTAGTCAGATTTTTTTTTTGTCCCTAAAGACAGGGTCTGGCTCTGTCACCTAGGCTGGAATACAGTGAAGCCCATCAGGGCTCACTACACCCTCGACCTCCCAGGCTCAAGTGATACTCCCACCTCAGCCTCCTGAGTTTCTGGGACCACAGGTGTACACTACCACGCCCAGCTAACTTTTTAATTTTTTCTGTAGAAATAGGATCTTGCTATATTACCCAGGCTGGTCTCAACCTTTTGGGCTCAAGGAATCCTCCCAACTTGGCCTTCCAAAGTGCTGGGATTACAGGCATGAGCCACCATGCCAAGCCTATCAGATTTAGTCAGATATTTAAAAATACCTGCATGTATTGGATATCTTCCAGTCACCTTAAAATTGTACTAAATGGAAATCTGCATAGATGACTCTGTATTCAGTGTATAAAAACCTTAGGAAAAAAATAATAAAGTTTAAGAATTTGAGATCCAACAAACTTCTTTTTAACTTCTTTCCTTACTGGCACCCACAAGATGGTTTTTTGTTAATTATTCTAAATACCTTTATGTATTGGCATTAAATTGTAAGTTTATAGGATCCCCTATTCTTTTTGCTTTTTTCCCCCTGAAATTACTGAACTTTGACAGGATCCCTGTTCTCTCTCCTTCAGGGCTTTTTTTTCTGGAACTTGACATTCTCAAATCATTGTCAGTTATTTTTAGTACCTGATACCTCCCTTCTTCAGGTATGTTTTCCCCAATTAGGACTGAATCTACCGTTTGTATCTTGTTTTCCATCCCACGTTCATATAGATTGTGTGGAAAGGCTCTGGAGTATTAGAGAAGCCAGTGGAGTTTCCCTCTGCTCTGGCAACCACAGAACATAGTCCTAGGACCCTTAACACTGTGAGAAAGGAGTTTGGAGTTAGAGACCACTTCCCCAGGGGATGACACATTCCCCAGAACAGATCCCTTGTGTCTAATCCTGAACTACTCCCTTCTGCCATCCCCAATGTGTTAGTTGAGTTAGCCACAAGTTTTTATAGCTTAGTGGTCAAGAAACTATGATAATCCAGAATATGAATTTCTATACAGCCTTTAAATGCATGAGGTAGTTATATATATATATACTGATATAGAAGTTTGTGGTATTAAATCAAAAAGAGCAAATCATAGAACAGTATTTATAGTTTATATGCAGTTTGTTTATATTTATATATAATTTATTTATAGTTTGTAAGTATATGATAATAGATATGGAAGCAAACACATGAAGCTTTTAAGAGGTTATCTCTAGGAGAGGCATGGGCGAGGTAGAGTAGAAGAGGAGTTTTCACATTCCATAGACCTATGTAGCATTTAGGTTTTTAAAATGAATGTGTATGTTTTTAAAATTCTAAAGACTTTTTAAAATAAAATACTTTAGGATTTCAAGTAAATACTCTAGTGGCACAGTCATCTGAATTACTGCCCAGAGCCAGACCTGTCAGAAAACCTTGAATTCTTTACCTTTTCTCATCTGAAATATTCTAACAGCTCGTTCTCAGTGAAATTTATGTGAGAGGGCCCAGAGCATAGCCTCTTAAATGTTGCTTTTTCATTTTTCTCAGAAACCAGCATAATTTATAAGATCAGTAGATATTTATTCCAGGGACCCTTTAAAGAGTTATTTTTATTTCTGGTTTCTGTTTCTTCTGTTCTTTTGTGTGTATATTTGTTTGTTTTGCTTTGTTTGTTTTTTCGAGATGGCGTTTTGCTCTTGTTCCTCAGGCTAGAGTGCAATGGCACAATCTCGGCTCACTGCAACCTCCGCCTCCCAGGTTCAAGTGAGTCTTCTGTCTCAGCCTCCTGAGTAGCTGGGATTACAGGCACTTGCCACTATGCCTGGCTAATTTTTGGCATTTTTTTTTTAGTAGAGACAGGGTTTCACCATGTTGGCCAGGGTAGTCTTGAACTCCTGACCTCAGCTGATCCACCTGCCTTGGCCTCCTAAAGTGCTGGTGGGATTACAGGCGTAAGCCACCACACCCAGCTGTTTCCTGTATTTTTTCAAGCATTGAAATCTCTTGGCTATCTACCCTCTCGAGGGAATCATACTCTGGTCCCCACAGTAATGACAATGTTATTATTTCGACTCTGCTGGTTTAGGATGTGTTCTTGTAAAAAGCTATTTCCAGCTAGGTCCTTGCATCATGTTCCTACCTATATACTTCAGTTACATCCTTTTCGTACTGCCTCCAAATTTTGAAGACAGCCCGAGTGGTTTGGGAGAACCAAGAACATCTGTGCTATCACTTGGTTCAGCCATTGTTGGCTTAATACTGAAAATGTCTGTCTGTTGCCTCTCATTTCTTTTCTCATTTTCTTTCTCCTCTCTTATTCCATCCCATTCCATTCTTTTCTGTCCCTTCCCTTTTGCCTTCTCCCTCTTTATATATATTTTATTACATGTGATTGTGTGTGTGTGTGTGTGTGTGTGTGTAAATGAAGACTTTCTTTCTCCATCTATCTCTTTTTCTTCTGTTTTTTCCCTATAGCAGTAATCAAAACTGGGAAAATACTAAAAAGAATTGCCACGAATCTGGGGAAGTAGGCCAGGCACAGTGGCTCTTAACCTATAATCCCAGCACTTTGGGAGGCCGAAATGGGCAGATCATCCGAGGTCAGGAGTTTGTGGCCAACATGGTGAAACCCTGTCTCTACTAAAAATGTAAGTTAGTCAGGTGTGGTGGCAGCACCTGTAGTCCCAGTTACTCTAGAGGCTGAGGTAGGAGAATCGCCTGAACCCGGGAGGTGGAGGTTACACGCTACTGCACTCCAGGCTGGGTCATAGAGCGAGACTCCTTCTCAAAAATAAATAAATAAAATAATGGAAGTAATTTTTCTCTTCTAATTCTACTGCATTATAAATTTTATTTCTATTACTCCTGGCGAGTGCTCAGGGTATGAGGAATTAACTAGCCAAATGTATAGAGAATACACACTAGCATGGTCTATTTCTTATGTGGCCTATTCTCCAGATGTCAGCCTGGTTTTTTTTTTTTTTTACTTTTTGCTGCAAGTCCATGTAAGTCTACTGCTTCTAAATCTTTACTTCCTTCCAGAATCTAACCAGATTTTATCAGCTTAATGAAGAGCTGGTTCTTTCGTTAGGTTTTTTGATGATAAACATATGATGTGGGATGAGAATAGCCATCCATGAATTCCTGAAGGGCAGGAACTATTCCTTATTCATCTTTATCTCCTAGTCTAGCGTGGTGCCTGGCACAAGGTTCTTAGTCAGTATTTTCAGGCAAAGATAAATTGGTGCATCTTATTCTGAACTTTGTAAGAGACATGTGCAACAAACTGATCATTGTAAAAATATAACTTTTGTGACATCAATTTGCCTTTCCCAAAACAAAGTTTTCTTACATAACAAACACTTTGTAACAACTTGTATGAATTCTATAAATTATTGAGTGAGCTTCCAATGGGGAACTCTTATCTTTTTATTCTCCTTCATATCAAATGGTGGTATCACATTTGTATCATAACTTTTTTTTTTTTTTTAATGGAGTCTTGCTCTGTCACCCAGGCTAGAGTGCAGTGGTGCAATCTCAGCTCACTGCAACCTCCGCCTCCCTGGTTCAAGCGATTCTCCTGCCTCAGCCTCCCAAGTAGTTAGGACTACAGGTGCGTGCCACCACACCTGGCTAAATTTTTATATTTTTAGTAGAGACAGGGTTTCACCGTGTTAGCCAGGATGGTCTCGATCTCCTAACCTCGTGACCTGCCTGCCTCGGCCTCCCAAAGTGTTGGGATTACAGGTGTGAGCCACTGCACCCATCCATAACTTTTTTTTTTAACGACAAACATCCGTAATTAGATATTTTATTTGAAACTTCTTAAATTATTCCACAGGTTTAAATTAGGAAAGGAGACAATTTTTTCAAATATTTTTTTCTTTTTAACACCTACCTCTTACACAAAAAGATAACTCATTTTTTATGATAAAAGGAGCCCTTGGAAAAAAATGCACACATTCTTCTAATGTATTTCTGTATAGATAGGAAAAACTATACATGTGGTTTTAAAAAATCAATGATAATTCCTGTGGTTTAAAAGAATATGGTTTGGCAGTCAACTTTGTAATAGAATGATAAAATGAAATTATTGATTGATTGCTAATTCTGTTATCCAAAGCTATCTCTCTGTATTGGAAACCTATAAAAATAACCAAAGGTGATTCTTCATTGGAATCCTAATGTCTATAAAATCAGACTAGGAAAGTTTGAGTAGTTAAGTGGTTAAGTCAAGAATCTTCTGTTCATTTTCCTTTTTTCTCATTTTCTTTTAGAACTGCCACTGGATGACCAGAATTCCCTGTAGCTGATAATGTTGGGAATAAACTCTGCAACTTTCTTTGGCATTCAGTTGTTAGAAACAAATAGGATGCAAATTCCTCAACTCCAGATTATGAAAACAGTACTTGGAAAACTGAAAACTACCTAAATGATCGTCTTTGGTTGGGCGGTGTTCTTAGCGAGCAGAAGCCTTGGCCAGGGTCTGCTGTTGACTCTTGAAGAGCACATAGCCCACTTCCTAGGGAATAGAGGTGCCACTACTACCATGGGTAATTCCTGTATCTGCCGAGATGACAGTGGAACAGACGACAGTGTTGACACCCAGCAGCAACAGGCCGAGAACAGTGCAGTACCCACTGCAGACACAAGGAGCCAACCACGGGACCCTGTTCGGCCACCAAGGAGGGGCCGAGGACCACACGAGCCAAGGAGAAAGAAACAAAATGTGGATGGGCTAGTGTTGGACACACTGGCAGTAATACGAACTCTTGTAGATAAGTAAGTGTCTGACTCACAGTCACCTCCAATGTAATAAAAAGTGTTCTGCCAGGAACCATGACTTTTAGGACTCCTTCAGTTCGCTTAGGACATACTCACCAAGCCTTGTACTCACAGGGCAAAGGAGAATATTTTAATTCTCCTCGGATGGTAGAGTGAATTATAAGATTGGGTGATTTTGCTTGTTGTCATCTACTCTGTCTGGAAATGTGTAAATATTTAGCAGAAAACACTAATTAAAGCTATGACCTTTATTAGAGAATAGAGTAGATATGGAGTGAGTTTATGCTGCTAGCTACAATAGGAAACGGTTTCATGAAGGCTCACTGTTAATGGTGCGTGCCTGTCTATTCCACTGACCACAGATTCAAAGTAAGTTGTTTTACCAAGAACATGGCTACAGGCAACTCTCTTGGCAACATAAGGACAAAAGTCAAGGAGAGTTTTCATTATCCTTTATTTGATCCTTATCCTTTGACTATCTTTGATTCATTTAGAAAGTATGTCAGTTGAAACTGCAAGGCACACCTTTACCTGTTTTGTCTTTTCTCTGCTTTGTCTACCTCTAAGAAATCTCACATTGAATAACAGTGAAATTAAAGGGCATCATTCAAGTGGAAAAGAACATTTAACTTAAGATTGTATAGTTAAGAGCACAAAGTTTAGGACCACGATAAGCCTGATTCTAGTTCTGGCCTTACTAGCTGCATTACATTGGATAAGTTACTTCTTAAAGCCTCAGATTCCTCATCTATAAATGGGGTAATACTGTTCCTACAAGGATTATCATGAGATAATGTACATAAGGCATTTAGTGTGGAGCTTTGTACTTAACAGTTGCTCAGTAGATGGTAGTATTTTTTATAGTTACTTATGTCTTCTTTTTGCTTCAGGCCCTGCTAGTAAATTTAATTATATAAACATTTGATAATCACATTTATAGAAATCTGGTTTAATTTAGTTCCTCAAAAATTAAGCATAAAACAGTGTACCTGTGAATACAAACAAATTTTTAGAAATGTATTAGACTTTTCCATAAAATACTGGAACATTTGTTAGTCTTCAAGAATAATAATTTTTTGGCCAGACACAATGGCTCATACCTGTAATCCCAACACTTTGAGAGGCTGAGGTAGAAACATAGCTTGAGGCCAGGAGTTCAAGACTAGCCTGGGCAACATAGGGAGACCCCATCTTTACAAAAAAATTTAAAAATTAGACGGCACAGTGGCATGTGCCTGTGGTCCCAGCTACTCAGGATTCTAAGGCCAGAGTACTGCTAGAGCCCAGGAGTTTGCAGCTGTGGTGAGCTGTGATTGCTCCACTGCACTCCAGCCTGGGCAACAGAGCAAAACCCTGTCTCAAAAATAATTAATTAAAAAAAAAATTTTTTTTTTGAGACGGAGTCTCACTCTGTTGCCCATGCTACAGTGCAGTGGTGCACTCTTGGCTCACTGCAATGTCCGCTTGCCAGGTTCAAGTGATTCTCCTGCCTCAGCCTCCTGAGTAGCTGGGATTACAGGTGCGTGCCACCATGCCCGGCTAATTTTTTTGTATTTTTAGTAGAGACAGCGTTTCATCGTGTTAACCAGGATGGTCTCAATCTCCTGACTTGTGATCCACCTGCCTTGGCCTCCCAAAGTGCTGGGATTACAGGCGTGAGCAACTGCTCTTGGCCCCCCTTGCTATATTTTAAAAGAGAGTGACATGGTATACGAACCTCTTTGTTTTTAACTTCTCTCAACATTGAAATCTATGTTGCTATATATAAATCTACAACTGCTTCTGACTGCTACAGAGTATTCCTTTGTATGCCTGAAAGTACTATATTTTGTTACATTTTTCATCTGGTGATGGTCACTTAGGTTACTGCCAAATTTTTGTTCCTACAAATAGCACTGCAATGAACAGCACAAATATACATTGATTTTTAGACCTGTGTAAAAATTTATCTAGATCTGTTGCATATATGCATACTTAATTTTATTATTGCCAGATTATTCTTCAGAAATGTTTGCATCAGTCAATTACATTATTTGAACAGCTATCATCTAATGAGTACTTGAAATGACCATGCTAATTCCTATATTACAGGGTTATTCTGAGGATTAAATGACTTAAGACAATAGCGTTTTTGGTTTTTTTTCCCACAGTAAATCAGAGACCCACAATATGTAAACAAGTAAGTGGTGAGTTGTTAAGCAGTTAGAATTGTTTAATGGAAAACATTTCATTATTGAAGTTCCCCTGAAGCACTTTTTAAAGATTTCTGGGATCACACCACTGACTTAAGGTATATAATGCCACTTTGGAGCAATGTCTGGAATGTTAAATAGTTCCTTAAGTTTGATTTTGTTTTCTTGTAATACTGTTTAATGAAGTATAAGCATGTAGTGGTATTTCAGAAGGAAACTTCAAAATGAAGATGTGTTTATAGGCCCTTGCTTCCGTAAGTCCTCATCTGGGATTGTCATCTCTCTTCCTGGCATTTCTCTGAGGTAAGTATGAAGAAGATGATTTTGACCTTCCTAGCTTGTCTCAGTTGGCATTGAGCCTCTAAGGGTAAAGCTGAGAGTAGGCTGTGGTCTCCAGTTTTAGTCCTGTGGTTTTACCTCAGGACACATACTAGTTCTTGTCTGTACCCACCTGACCATTTTGTTTGTGGGCATTGTGGACAATGGCTTTGGAAATGAGCACATATGGTATACATTCATCCTTATAGGTCATAGCTCAGGTTGTCTCTTCTATCTCTTTCCTTAACATTTGTATTCATTCCTTCGTCTCTTTTTACCCCCACACCTCCGGTTTGAATTTTTACTTGGAATTGTCATTTATTATTTCCTCTGGTTTAATGCCTTGAATTTTTTTTTTTTTCAGTGATCAGGAACCTCCGTATTCAATGATAACATTACATGAAATGGCAGAAACAGGTATTTTTAGTTTTTTTTATTACTGTGTAATGAATATATAATAATGAAGAAATGTAGCCAGCTTTTGTTTTTTGTTTTGTTTTGTTTTGAAATAAAAGACTCCAAAAAACTAGCATACATGACAAAGAAAAAAGCCCTTACTGTATGGAAATTTCCCTGTATAGGTATAATAGGCAATGCATATTGTATCCCTTTTTTTGTTTTTGTCATTGACAGATCTTTGACCATACTTTTCTGGAATGGAGAGGATCTATATCTATATCTATATCTATATCTATATCTATATCTATATCTATATCTGTTCTGGAATGGAGAGGAGATATATATATACACACATACATACATACATACATACATACATACATACACATACACACTTTGAAACAGAGTCTCACTGTGTTGCCCAGGCTGGAGTGCTGTGGCATGATCACAGCTCAACTATACCTCAACCTGCCCTGGCTCAGGTGATCCCCCTACCTCAGCCTCTCAAGTAGCTAGGACCATAGGCGCATGCCACAATACCCAGCAGTTTTTCTTTTTGTAGAGACAAAATTTCACCGTGTTGCCCAGACTGATCTTGTACGCCTGGGCTCAGGAGATCCTCCTGCCTCAGCCTCCCAAAGTGCTGGTATTACAGGCATGAGCCACAGCCCCTGGCCAAGGATATTTTTTGTTCCTTTGTTTCCTAAGTATCATTCTGAAAACAAAGCCAACTGCTGAGTATACTTCGTTTTCTCAGTTAACTCCTATGTAGTAAATAAGATGCTTAAAACTATTTTAATGTGAGAACTCAAGACCATAGCTTAACCTTTTTCTGAATGAAAGTACCCACAAAGCACCAGACTCCTGTAACTTAAGATGTTTTTACTCCACCACAATGACTAGCAATTGATAATTAGATAATTATGTCCACGCCAAATATTAGCTGCTAAAAATCTATAGGCCAGAAGTGTTTCTTTTAATGTGAATTGATCTTGTGTGACTTTATAAGTTATATATTTTCACATTTTAAAAATAGCGACTCCATCATATAATCTTTTTTATTTGCTCTTAGATGAAGGATGGTTGGATGTTGTCCAGTCTTTAATTAGAGTTATTCCACTGGAAGATCCATTGGGACCAGCTGTTATAACCTTGTTACTAGATGAATGTCCATTGCCCACTAAAGTAAGTTAATAACTTGTCTTTTATGAAACTATCATTTGTGCTTAAGCACAGGATAAATTACCGTAAAGAACATTTGATGTAATGTGTTTCATCTTTATACATTTGGGGTCTGTTTTATTCACTATTGATTTATTATGTAAATTTATTTTTTATTACTAATGAAGAATTACATCCTACTTTTTTTTTTTCTTTGAGACAAGCATCTCGCTCTGTCACCCAGGCTGGAGTGCAGTGGCGCAATCTTGGCTCACTGCAGTCTCTGCCTCTTCGGTTCAAGCGATTCTCCTGCGTCAGCCTCCTAAGTAGCTGGGATTACAGGCACCCCACCACCACACCCAGCTAATTTTTGTATTTTTAGTAGAGACGGATTTCACCATGTTGCGCAGGCTGGTCTTGAACTCCTGACTTCAAGTTATCTACCTGCCTCAGCCTCCTCCCAAAGTGCTGAGGTTACAGTCATGAGCTGCTGTGCCTGGCCCTCTGTCTTTTTATTTATTTGTTTGTTTTTGAGACAGGGTTTTACTTTGTCACCCAGACTGTAGTGCAGTAGCACAATCACATCTCACTGCAACAGCCTTCCTGGCTCAGGTGATCCGCCCACCTCAGCCTCCCATGTAGTTGGGACCATAGACGTACGACCCCATGTCTGGCTAATTTTGTATTTTTTGTAGAGATGGAGTTTCATCATGTTGCCCAGGCTGGTCTTGAACTCCTGGGCTCAAGTAGTTGGCCCACCTCAGCCTCCCAAAGTGCTGGGATCACAGGCGTGAGCCACCCTGCCCCACCACATCTCTATCAAGGCTTTAGTTTAATTTCTTTTTTTCTTCTTCCTTTCTTTCATTCCTTTCTTTCCTCCCTACTCCTTCCTTCCCCTTCCTTCATCCTTCCCCTTCCCCCTTCTTTCCCCCTTCCTTCCCCTTTCCTTCCCCCTTCCTCCCTCCCGCCCTCTCTCTCTTCCTTCCTTCTTTCCTTTTCTTCCTTCTTTTCTTCCTTCTTTCCCTTTCCTTCTTCCTGGCACCGTCCTGCCCCGCCCAGCCTGGAGTACAGTGACACAATCATGGTTCACTGTATCCTCAACCTCCCAGGTTCAAGTGATCCTCTTGCCTCAGTCTCCCATGAAGTTGGGACTACAGGCATGCACCACCGTATACCCAGCTAATTTTTTAAAATTTTTTGTAGAGAAAGGGTCTCACAATGTTGCCCAGGCTGGTTTTGAACTCCTGGTCTCGAGGGATCCTCCCACCTTGGCTTCTCAAAGTGTTGGGATAATAGACATAAGCCACTGTGCCCAGCCTAGGTTAAAATGTTTAAAATGTTAAAAATAGAAGCATTTAAGTCTGGGTGCAGTGGCTCACACCTGTAATCCTGGCATTTTGGGAGGCTGAGGCAGGCAGATCACCTGAGGTCAGGAATTCAAGACCAGCCTGGCCAACATGGTGAAACCCTGTCTCTACTAAAATACAAAAAAAAAAAATCAGCCACATGTGATGGCAGGCACCTGTAATCCCAGCTACTCAGGAGGCTGAGGCATGAGAATTGCTTGAACCTGGGAGGTGGAGGTTGCAGTGACTTGAGATCATGCCACTGCACTCCAGTCTGGGTGACAAAGTGAAACTCGGTCTCAAAAAAAAAAAAAAAGCCATTTAGGTTGGGTGAAGTGACTCATGCTTGTAACCTCAGCCAAGGCAGGCAGATTGTTAGAGTGCAGGAGTTAAGACCAGCCTGGGCAACATGGTGAAACCTTGTTCCTACAAAAAATTCCAAAAGTTAATAGGATGTGGTGGTGCTTGCCTGTAGTCCCAGCTGCTCAGGAGGCTGAGGTGGGAAGATTGGTTGAGCTCAGGAGGTTGAGACTACTGTGAGCCAAGATCGCATCACTGTGCTCCAACCCGGTTAAAAAAAGAAGTGTTTGTATCTGAGGTGGTGACCTTTATTCAGAAGCTGGAAGAGAATGTTCAGTTGTTGAGCTGATTTTCTTACCTTTTTCTAAGCAATTTCCTCATAACAAAAGTTTTAAAAATGTTATTAGGAGGAAAAACTGGGTGGCTCACGCCTGCGATCCCTGAACTTTGGGAAACCAAGGCAGGAGGGTCAGTTAAGCTCAGGAGTTTGATACCAGCTTGAGCAATATAGTGAGACCTCGTCTCTATTAAGAAAAAAAAAAACAACAGACATGGTGACTTATGCCTGTAATGCCAGTACTTTGAGAGACCAAGGCAGATGGATCCCTTGAGGTCAGGAGTTCGAGACCAGCCTGGCCAACATGGTGAAACCTCATCTCTACTAAAAAATAAAAATAAAAATAAAAATTAGCCAGCATGATAGCATGTGTGTGCCTGTAATCCCAGCTACTTGGGAGGCTGAGACAGGATAATCACTTGAAGGCTGAGACAGGATAATCACTTGAACCTGGAAGGCGGAGGTTGCAATGAGCTGAGATCGCATCACTGCACTCCAGCCTGGGTGACAGAGTGAGACTCCATCTCAAAAAAAAAAAGTTAAAATTGAAAACATTTTTGAATCTTACTCAAACTTATTAATGATTAGTACAACCTTGGTTATCCCTTGCATAGAACAGAAGTATCAAACTTTCATTGCCTTAGTCCATGTGTTTTACAGAATCTCTTTTTTTTTTTTTTTGATTCTGGCATCTTTTGTTTTTAAGATGGGGTCTTGCTATGTTGCCCAGGCTGGTCTCAAATTCCTGGTCTCAAGCATCCTTCCACCTTGGCCTCCCAAAGGCCATAGAATTGCAGGCATGAGCCACGGTGCCCAGCCTTGATTCTGGCATTTTGATTAATCTGTTTAAGCCCAGTGCAGGAAAACATTGTGGACAGAAGGGGAAAGTCTTTAGCCTAGTCACCAGTGAATTGACCTTTGCTTAGGCTTATAAGAGTTGCCTCTTTTAATTTGCCTTCAGCTATGTTGGTTCATCCCTCTAATCCCAACACTTTGAGAGTCTGGAGGATCACTTAAGACCATGAGTTCAAGACCAGCCTGAGCAACATAATGAGACCTCCATCTCTACAGAAAATTAAAATTATCTGGGCATGGTGACATGTGCCTGTAGTCTCAGCTATGAGGGAGGCTGAGGTGGGAGGATCACTTGAGCCCAGGAGGTAAAGGCTACAGTGAGCCATGATCACTTCACTGCACATCAGCCTGGGCAACAAAGTGAGAACAAAAAGAACACTTTGGGGTTTGTTTTTGCTTAGTAAAACTTTTTTTAAACGTAATTTTTAACTTCAAAATCACTAGCCTTTAATATTAATAATCATAATGGCATTTAGTGGGTTTAATCTGTTTAGTGATTCAAGAATATGTAGCATATATTTGATACAACTTATGCATTTTGAATGAAATAGAATCTATTAAGTCATGTAAGGAGACTTTCAGGTTGATCAGATAGCTATTTCCCATCAATAATGATATCATTGGGGTACATTGCATAATTTTTATATGGTCATTCTGAGTTTAACACCTGGTTAAAGCCTTTTTTTTTGGGCGGGGGGCGGACAGAGTCTTGCTCTGTCTCCGAGGCTGGAGTGCAGTGGCGCCATCTCTGCTCAATGCAACCTCTGCCTCCCAGATTTAAGCAATTCTCCTGCCTCAGCCTCCCAAGTAGCTGGGATTATAGGCATGCAGCACCACGCCCAGATGATTTTTGCATCTTAGTAGAGATGAGGTTTCACCATGTTGGCCAGGCTGATCTCAAACTCTTGACCTTGTGATCTGCCAACCTCAACCTCCCAAAGTGCTGGTTATAGCTTTTGTCTCAAAAAATGAGTCTGGGAAAATAACCTGTGTAGTATATAGGTCACATTCACTTGTATGTTTTTGTTTTAGGATGCACTCCAGAAATTGACTGAAATTCTCAATTTAAATGGAGAAGTAGCTTGCCAAGACTCAGGCCATCCTGCTAAACACAGGAACACATCTGCAGTCCTAGGCTGCTTGGCAGAGAAACTAGCAGGTAACTTTGGGACACTCCACAGTGGAAGATCTTAAGTTATTTGACATTAAAGGGAAATTTGTACTGTAGGTCTTTGATCAAGCCTGCTATACCAGAAAGAATCTCTTAAAAACAATATTGAGAGACATAGACTAACTGGAAGAAAATTACTAAAAGGCTACAGAGGTGAATGCAATTTAATTTAGCTTTGTGGATTTTCAGGGGAAGTTTTAAAAGAAAAAAGTTGTGCTTATTTGCTTTAAGAATAAGGAGCAGGAAAAAGAAAAAAGGGAAAAAAGCTAAATTCAGCATAACAAAGATATGTATATATGTATACTATATATAATTTGCATATATACACACTGCATAAAGTTTAGCTAGATTATGAAGACATACAAGGTAGGGGGAGAGGAAAAGGAACTTCAGATTGGAGCAGTTCCTGAGAAGCAGATATTTCATTTATGAATATTACCCATTTTAAGAAAGTTAACAGCAAAGTACAGGGGCATAGTTCAGCTACTTCACGTGTTGTGGAAGAAATAATGGATTAGAAATCAGAACAT
The DNA here is from genome assembly GCF_030222135.1 of Aotus nancymaae. Lineage (NCBI taxonomy): Eukaryota > Metazoa > Chordata > Mammalia > Primates > Aotidae > Aotus > Aotus nancymaae. Next base: position 12,423,199 of record NW_026988443.1, read on the forward strand.
GTGACTGCTGGTTTAGACTCTGCCATGTGCTCCCCAAGTGCCCTGGAGTTAGTTATTTCACTCTGTGGGCTCACTTGCTTAACTTTGAAATGGGGCTGGTACTATTTTCTACCTCAGAGCAGGAGGTTTGAATAAGATAATGTGCATGAGAGTATTTTGTAAACGGTAAAAGAGTTCTACCAAAACAATTTGATTGTTACTACTGTTTTAAAATAATATGGCATTTTAATTATATCAAGTGTTTGTTGTATTTGTGTAGGTCCTGCAAGTATAGGTTTACTTAGCCCAGGAATACTGGAATATTTGCTACAGTGTCTGGTAAGTGAGACATCAAAACTATTTATTCTTAGTCATCTAGAAGTGTGCGTCATCTAGAACTGTGCATTTTCTCAAATTGCTGGCATAGCCACTGACAAAGAGAATAGAATCACTTATAAATTTTATTTGTAGGTGTTTCCCAAGTGCTTATTTATTCCCTCCTATGTTTAAAAAAGAGAGTGGGATAGGAATTTATCCCAACCAGCAAAAACAGCTGAGTTGGCCTGGTTTTAAATTTGGTCATAAGATAGCTGCTATGATTGGCTCTTGTGCATGTTCCTAGAGTTTGCCAAATGGTAATAGGGACCTCCACAGTAGAAACAAAATTACATGGCATTCCAAGTCAGGAGGCCATCAGGTCAGATTCCCAGTATTTATAAATCTCTACTCCTCCCTGCCCTCCCCCTCACTGCTACTGTTCTTAAAACTGTTGTCACTGGAGTGTTTAATATATTGTCTGTGAAGCTTGTGGTTTGCTAGGGTTGTGCCTTCAGATCTCTCATAGTGCTGGCCTGCGGTCTTGAATGGTCCGTATTTTTAAAAGTTATTTTTGTAGGCCCAGTGAGCATTGGCCTTTTTCAGAACTCTGGTCTGAAAAACCTTATTTGTCAATACCCACGTGATATGTGCTTAAAACACTTACCTTACTCTCAATGAGCACTCTGGGGATGCCGCATGACAGTCCTTTAATTTCAAGAAGTTTATTGGTTAGTTGAGGAAACAAAACTACTCACCAGATAATTAGCCTCTATTTTATCACAGGATGTGATCATGGGAGAAATTACTTCCTCAAGATTAAATGAGGGCCGGGCTCAGTGGCTCACACCTATAATCCCAGCATTTGGGAAGCTGAGGTGGGGCAGGTCACCTGAGGTCAGGAGTTCAAGACAGCCTGGTCAACATGGCGAAACCCAGTCCCTACTTAAAATAAAAAAATTAGCCGGGTATGGTGGCATGTGCCTATAGTCCCAGCTACTCAGGAGGCTGAGGCAGGAAATTGCTTGAAGCTGGAAGGCAGAGATTGCTGAGATTGTGCCACTGAACTCTAGCCTGGATGACAGAGCAAGACTCTCTCGCAAGAAAAAAAGACTAAATGAGAAGGTGAGAGAGATGGGTGATATGAGTAATGAGAGCTGGGATGTCATGAAAGTCAGACTTCCCTCAGCTGGCGGACCCTCAGCTGGGTCGTGCCATAAGATTAGGATTTTATTGTGCCCAGAGGAGAAAAAAATGGCTTTCTTAGCTAAGGGAACATCACAGGCAGAAACCCAGAGACAGAATTGTCTGATCAGAGAAGACAGAGTTCAGAGATGGGACACAGACTGAGTAGCCAGCTAGAAAGGATTTAGGGCCTGAAAAGCCAGGCAGAGGGGTTCAGATGGATATGAGAAGAAATAGAATGCAGAATAGGCTTTCCAGCATCAGGGATAGTGGTTATATAAGCTTTTCAGAACTTAGGTGGGAACCAAGGAAGTGAGTGGAAATCCTCTGATGTTCTGGAGCTCTTCTGGTGGCTCCCAATGCAGCAGTAGGGAAAGAATGGCTATGAGAAGATGTCATGTTCAACAGATAGACCTTTCCTTAAAACGGAACTCATGCGACATGAATTTAACTGTAACTAAAAGAACTCACTTGTTGTTTTCTCCTGTCTACCATCAGCATTTATAGAATTCCTTTCAGGGAACAGATTAAACACTAAGCCATTAATTGTTAATTTAATCATTTATAATTTTGGAACTTGGTAGTGATAAGTGGTTCTTTTTAGGGTTCTAAGTAAAAGATCATTTTTAGTTTATAATTCTAGGTTTCTGTTTGGCTTGCATAAATGAATGTGAAAATCAATATTTTATTTAACAAAGCCCTAATATAAATTTTACTAAGAAAATAACATAGTGTATTTAATACTTTTGAAATTTCCAAATCTATAAATTAACCTAGTGACTTTAAGAAAAAAAAATACAAGAGTAAGAGAGTCTGTCTCAGTTCTTCATTACTAACATTTTTAGCCAAATGGATAATAGAGGACTTGAATGAATAAAACTTTTCTGACCACTCAAACATCTAGCACATATTGGGCAAGGAAATGAAACTGATATCTTGCCACTTCTTCAGGGGAATGATTTTTTTTTTATCTTTTGTTGTTTTTCAGAAGTTACAGTCCCACCCCACAGTCATGCTTTTTGCACTTATCGCACTGGAAAAGTTTGCACAGACAAGTAGGTATAGTGACTTCTTGCACTAATGATCTTCTGTATTGGTTGTTAAAAATTTTATTTTTCTTAGTTACTGGATGAGCCTACACTTTGAACCCCATCAGATGGGCATACATTCTGTTTTCGTCTGGATAGACACGTTAAAGCCAATGGAGTATAACAGGGACAAAGACAAGGATTTTCTCACCTAAGAATTAAAACTTGGTAACCATAATTACTCACTTTTTATAGACAAAAATTTAGTGATGAAATTGCTACTTTCTAGGAAAGGTGTGGTGGCTCAGGCCCGTAATCCCAGCACTTTGGGAGGTCAAGGCCAGAGGATTGCTTTGGGCCAGGAGTTCGAGACCAAGGTGGGCAACATAGCAAGACTCAATCTCTACAAAAAATTTTAAAAATCATCCAGGCATGGTGGCATGCACCTGTGTTCTTAGCTACTTGGGATGCTGAGGTGGGGGGTTTACTTGAGCCTAGTAGTTCAAGGTTACAGTGAGCCATAGTTGTGCCATTGCACTCCAGCCTGGGCAATAGAGCAAGACCCTGTGACTAAAAAAAAGAAAAAGAAAATAGTCAAAATTCTTTGACTGTGTTATCCCTAGAAATTTTAATTGAAGTCTATTCTAGTCTCCAATTCTTTAATTGCCTCTTCTCACTCCTTACCATACTAATTTGCTGAGCAAATCATTGTACCCTTTCATTGTTAATTCAAGGATTATGTCTTTCCAAACAGGTGAAAATAAATTGACTATTTCTGAATCCAGTATTAGTGACCGGCTTGTCACATTGGAGTCCTGGGCTAACGATCCTGATTATCTGAAACGTCAAGTTGGTTTCTGTGCCCAGTGGAGCTTAGACAATCTCTGTAAGTGAGAGATGTCCTTTATTACAATGTCTGTTTCCATTCCCAGACTCATTTCTTTCATAGGCTCACTGGTCTTTCTTTTGCAATGGTAAGTGCGAGTTCTTATAAGAACCTCTACCAGCAGGTTGGATATATATTCTGGCAGAAAAGTATCCTAGAGACGCTTTAGTCAAGAATTATATAGTATGCTTCTAATTCCAGCATTTTCCTGTTCAAAACCTTTACTGGCACCTAGTTTCCTGATGCATCAAAACCCTTAATTATATGACACTGTCTAACCAGCTCTTTCCAACACAAACCATTACCTTACTGTCCTACAAACAGGTCCTGATGATTGGGCCTGTTCCCCTCACTTAGAATTCCCTCTTTACTCTTCTCCCTTTCCCAACTTTGGTCTTTAAAACCCAAGTCATGTCCTACCTACACCATGAGAATTGTTCCGGATTTTTCTTTTTTCCTCCAAGGGTTGCTGGAACAAAAACTACTATAGGTTGAGTTTCTCTTATAGGTTGAATTTCTCTTATCTGAAATGCTTGGGACAAAAAGTGTTTCTGATTTCAGATTTTTTCAGATTTTGGAGTATTTGCAGATACCTGATTAAGTATCCCTAATCAAAAAATCTGAAATCCTTCATTGAGCATTTCCTTTGAGCCTCATGTCTGCACTCAAAAAGTATTGGATTTTGGAGGATTTTGGATTTTCACATTAAGAGTGATCAACCTGTATACTTCTGTATCCTCACTCCCCCATCCATAGTTAGTACTATGCTAAAGCACAACTGGACATGTAAATCCACCACCATTCTTAGCCCAGTATTGTGGGGAGGAGCTTCGTGCACAGCTTGTGAAGTGCCAGGTAAAGAATAATTCTGAAAGAGTGCAATTTGGATTTTGTTCGTACAAAATGATACTCTAGGGAATAGAAGCATAAACCTAGCAGTGCTGCCTTTCCTAGCATTTGTTTGATTGATCTTCAAATGGCAGTGCAGCAGCAAAGCTCTGGCTATGTCTCCCCACCTATTCGGCCATTTATGAGCACCTCCACTCCTTGACTAGCATAGCACTAGCTTATTTATTTGTTTGTTTATTTTTAATTTATGAAAAGTCAGTGTGTTTTACCTTTCAAGAGGATTTTTTTAATGGATACATAGTAATACATATTTTTGGAGCACATGAGATATTTTGATACAGTCATACAATTAGTAATTACCACATCAGAGTAAATGGGATATCTGTCCCCTCAAGCATTTATCATTTCTTTATGTTACAAACATTCCATTTATACTCTTGGTTTTTAAAAATTTCTTTGTTTTGTGCTTTTCTTTTCTTTTAGTTATTTTTAAATGTCCTTTAAATTATTGTTGACTGTAATCATCCTGTTATGTTGTCAAATACTAGGTGTTCTTCATTCTATCTAGCTATATTTCCATTAACCAACCCCATTTCTTCCCCAGCCCCACTACCCTTCCCAGCCTCTGGTAGTCATCCTTCTACTTTCTATCTTCATGAGTTCAATTATTTTAATTTTTAACTCCCACAAAAATTAGTGAGAACATGCAAAGTTTGTCTTTCTGTGCCTGGCTTATTTCATTTAACATCGTGTCCTCCAGTTCCATCCATGTTATTGTAAATGTCAGGATCTTATTCTTTTTTGGTGGCTGAACAGTACTCTGTTATGTATATGTGCCACATTTTCTTTATTCATTCATCTGTTGATGGACACTTAGGTTGATTCCAAATCTTGGCTGTTATGAATAGCGCTGCAGTAAACATGGGATCGCAGATATTTCTTTGATATACTAATTTCTTTTTGGTATATACCTAGCAGCAGAATTGCTGGATCACATGGTAGTTCTGTTATTTGTTTTTGTTTTTGTTTTTGTTTTTGTTTTTTGAGACAGAGTCTTGCTCTGTTGCCCAGGCTGGAGTGCAGTGGCGTGATCTCGGCTCACTGCAACTTCCACCTCCCAGGTTCAAGCAATTCTCCTGCCTCAGCCTCCCAAGAAGCTGGGACTACAGGCATGTGCCACCATGCCCAGCTTATTTTTTGTATTTTTAGTAGAGACGGGGTTTCACCATGTTAGCCAGGATGGTCTCGATCTCCTGACCTCGTGATCCACCCACCTTGGCCCCCCAAAGTGCTGGGATTACAGGCATGGGCCACTGTGCCCGGCCTGTTTTTAGTTTCTTTAGGAACCTCCATACTGTTCTCCTTAGTGGCCTTACTAATTTACGTTCCTACCAACAGTGTAAAAAAGTTACCTTTTCCGCAACCTCACCAGCATTCATTGTTGCCTGTCTTTTGAACAAATGCCGTTTTTACTGGGGTAAGATGATAGCTTATTGTAGTTTTGATTTGGATTTCTCCAATTATCAGTAATGTTTAGCATCTGTTTGCCATTTGTATGTCTTCTTTTGAGAAATGTCTATTCAGATCTTTTGCCCATTTTTTAAGCAGATTATTAGATGTTTTCCCATTGAGTTATTTGAGCTCCTTATGTATTCTGGATATTAATCCTTTATCAGATGGATAGTTTGCAGATAGTTTCTCCCATTCTGTGGGATGCCTCTTTGTTGATCATTTCCTTTGCAGTACAGAAACTTTTTAACTTAATATCATCCCATTCGTCCATTTTTGCTTTGGTGCCTGAGCTTTTGGGGTATTCAAGAAATCTTTACCCAGATCAGTGTCCTGGAGAGTTTCCCCAGTACTTTCTTATAGTAGAGCTTCATAGTTTGAGGTCTTAGATTTAAGTCTTTAATACATTTTGATTTGATTTTTGTAGATGGTGACAGATAGAGGTCTAGTGTTATTCTTTTGTTTATAGATAACTAGTTTTTCTAGCACCATTTATTGAAGACACTGTCCTTTCCCCCAATGTATATTCTTGGCACCTTTGTTGAAAACCAGTTCACCGTAGATGTATGGATTTATTTCTGGATTCTCTATTCTGTTCCATTGGTCCCTGTGTCTGTTTTTATGCTAGTACCATGCAGTTTGGGTTACTATAACTCTGTAGTATAATTTGAAGTCAAGTAATGTGATTCCTCCAGTTTTGTTTTTTGCTCAGGGTAACTTTGCTATTCTGGGTCTTTTGTAGTTCTGTATAGATTTTAGGATTTTTTTCTATTTCTTTGAAGAATGTCATTGGTATTTTGATAAGGATTGCATGGAATCTGTAGGTTGCTTTGAGTATTATAGACATTTTAACAATATTGATTCTTTCAATCCGTGAACAGGGTGTATATTTGTGTCCTCTTCAATTTCTTGCATTAGTGTTTTATAGTTTTCATTGTAGAGATCTTTCACTTCTTCGATTAAGTTTATTCCTAAATATCTTATTTTATTTATAGCTTTTGTAAATGCAATTACTTTCTTGATTTCTTCTTCAGATTGTTTGCTATTGGCATATAGAAATGCTATCAATTTTTGCATACAATTTTGTATGCTGCAACTTTACTGAATTTGCTTTTTAGTCTAATAGTTTTTTGGCAGATTTTTTAGGTTTTCCCAAATATAAGATCATATTCTCCACAAATATGGATAATTTGACTTCTTCCTTTCTATTTTGGATGCCCTTTATTTCTTTCTCTTGTCTGATTGCTGTAGCTGGCACTAGCTTTTTCTTTTCCTCACAGCAGCCTGCCTTAGAAACATGAACACTCTTTCTTTTGCAGTTCTAAAAGAAGGTAGACAGCTGACCTATGAGAAAGTGAACTTGAGTAGCATTAGGGCCATGCTGAATAGCAATGACGTCAGCGAGTACCTGAAGATCTCACCTCATGGCTTAGAGGTAGGTAATGCTTCCACAGATGGACCCTTTGGGAGATGATAGGGTAATCATTTTAATCCTTGCATAACCAGTTGTCTTAGGGCTGGTGCTTCCCTCTTTCCCTGTATTTTAAAAATGTTGCTTACTTCATGGGGAAGTCTTGATGAAAGAGCTGCTTGTGAACAGAAGGTACCGTAAGGCACTAGACATTTCAGGATTAAAGAACTGTTTGAAAAGTGGCTGCAAACAATTCTTTGATTCTGTGTACCATCAAATGCCTTATATAGTTTGGTTTTGTACTTTTCATCACTGAGGATGGACTGAGGAAGCAATATTCCACCAGAAGCTTTAATAAGGAAAAATACACTCAGCCTTCCCAGTAGTCATTTATCTTCCGTGGTCTTCAGGCCCTGATGATTGATTGTCACATTTTTTGGTTTTGCCAGGCTCGCTGTGATGCCTCCTCTTTTGAAAGTGTGCGTTGCACCTTTTGTGTGGATGCCGGTGTATGGTACTATGAAGTAACAGTGGTCACTTCTGGTGTCATGCAGATTGGCTGGGCTACTCGAGACAGCAAATTCCTCAATCACGTGAGTACCCTAGAGAACTGTGCAAATGGGGAGAGTGGCAGTTTGCTTTTTCCCCCTAGTTAGTGGATGGAAAATACTTTAGACATATTTATTTTTCAAATAGATTTGCTCAATAATCTTTTCTTGGGCAGAGCCACATGGTACCAGATCCCTAACAATGATCTGCTAAACTGATAGAGAAATAGAAAAACATAAGTGAAATTACCCTTCAGCCTTTTTTTCTTGAGTCTTAAGTTGACACTAATTTTTCACCTAGAGACTGGATGTGTCCTTTGTCTTTGTATTCTCCTCTTCCGCCCCAGCCACATGTTTGGCTCAGTTCTTATACTGGAACTAGTGCTGATTAATACCTTGAGTTTAAGCTTTAAGAGCTTTGTAGGAATTCTCTTCCTTTCAAAAAATAGTGTTGGCTTGACTTTTTTCACTTGACTTTTACCTAATAATTAGTTGGCACATTTTTCTCAATATTTAGTTATTTATCTTTTGTTATAGAAAGCTATAATATAAAAGGGAAAATTAAATCCTAGAGTAAGTAGCATTGGGCTACCTCTACCTGAGTTTGAGAGGTGGTCAAGTTCCCCACTTTCCTACAGATGTATGATTTCTGGCCACTTTATACCCTTCTAACACCCGGGCCAAGTGGCTTTCTTCTGTTGATCAAATTATAAGCTGTTTGGAATTAATCCGGTTTTGATCAGTAATATTTTGTTTTCATATGGTTTTTACCATTTGAGCTAGGGAAAGCCCCTTGGATTATTTTGTTAATCTAAATAATACCTACCCCCCAATCCAATATGTAAGATCCTGGGATGGGTTTTAGAAGTGATCTAACAAAATCAAACTAAGCTTGCTGACCATAAGCATGTTGAAGTTCAGGTTTTTTGCTTTATTTTTAGAGACAATTCTCACTGTGTTGCTCAGGCTGGCCTTGAACTCTTGGGCTCAAGCCATCCTCTTACCTGAGCCTCCCGAGTAGCTGGAACTATAGGTACATGCCATGGTGCCCTACTTGTAAGCATAGTTTTTAAAGGGCCATTTCAGCAAGGCTGTATTTCACCCTGTAATTATTGATGGCGTATTATTAAAACTCCTAGGCTGGAGAGAGACAAATTGGAGGAAAAGGGCCTGTGGAGAGGTCAAGTCTGGACTCTTGTCTAGGGTGGAGAACTAGACCCCAGTCTGCCAATCTTCTGATTCCCACAATAGTTTTTACTGTTACAATTTCCATTTCACAGATGAGAAAACTGAGACAGAGTAGGAAGAAACTCATACCGGAATTCAGTGGCCTTACTATTTATTCTACAACATTTGTTTTCTTTGTATTCAAAAATGGGAAAAATTTCAGAGAATCAGCTATTTTCCTCATTTGGAAGTGAAAAATTGTTCTACAACTAGAAGTAATAGGGATTCTTCCAGGGAGGAAGCTTCGATATAAAATTTGTCTCTCCTGATTTGTCAGCAAACACACTACAGGTCTAGGTGTAGTATATCTGACACTGAATGTTACCAATTTGTTTTTTTAATGGCCAGTGAAGCTGGATATAGTTTCATCTGCTCGATGAAACTATAATTTTTGCCATGTAGTTGCAGATCTTTGGCTTCTCAAGTTAAAAGACTTAAATACTATTTTCTTATCCTCTAGATCATTTGACAGGCTGTTGGTTTCTTTAAAAACAAACATTTTTCCCTGATCCAAGCATTAGCTGATTCCCTATTAGAAATTGATACAGTCTGATATGATGTCTTTTCCCAAATACAGGATCTTAATGATGTTGCCATATTTAAAACCTTGCTTCAAATGTACATTATTCTAGTGATTCTGAATCTTTTTGCCTGTGCAGACAGGGTGTGATTCTATGGAATAAGACATTCCTAGGATATACCCAATTTCAAAAGATTCCAAGTCTCTGCATAGTGCCTCTTACTTGAACTCTTACTGCTTAGGTTTCCATTTTGAAAGACTAACTACTGGGCTCAAAGTTAGGTAATTAAAATAAGAAGCTTAAGGATAGTTCTGTTTAGGTCACCTACAGAACAGTTTGTCTTGTTGCTTTGGCCAGGAGCAATGGCTCACATCTGTAATCCCAGCACTTTGGGAAGCTGAGATGGGTGGGTCACTTAAGGTCAGGAGTTTGACTGGCCGACATGGTGAAACCCCACTAAAAATGCAAAAATTAGCTGGGGCGTGGTGGTGGCCATCTGTTATCCCAGCTATTTGGAAGCCTGAGGCAGGAGAATCCCTTGAACCTGGAAGGCAGAGTGAGCCCAGATAGCTTAACTGCACTCCAGCCTGGGCAAGAGAGCGAGACTCCGTCTCAAAAATAAATAAATATCTTTTGCCTTTTCATGAGTGTCTGTTATGTGATAGGTCTTTTACATATTCATTTCTAATCTGTCTGAGAGTTTGGAAAGGTATTGTTCTGCCATTTAAAGATGAGGAAAATCAAGTTTAGATAAATTAAGAAACCTGCCCAAAGCCATCTAGTCTCCAGCTGCTGGAGATTTCAAACCCTACTCAGAATAGCCTGTGCTTCTTCCCCTGATGAAGCATCCTGCCTTGGAGAAAATGACTCTGACTATTTCAGACAGACAAGGATAACTTAGAAGCTTGTCTGGGGCCTCCAGATTATGGAGAAGCTTGGAAACTAGACAGGCTCCAAGGCAATGTCAGGGCCAACAGATAGGAAGTACAACAGCCAGTGTTTTAGGGGAATGATCTGGCCAGCATGCAGCCACCATTGCTGCTGGAAATCAATCCTAACCATCCTTCTGTGTGGGATCACTTGCATCACTTGCACCATACTGACTGCTCAATAGGAAAGGCCAGCTGGCCAAGCCTAGGTCATATCTTACCTTTCCACTTCCAGAGGAGAAGGCAGAACACTGTCTTCGTACATTTCCCATAACAGGAAGCAGTTGGGATGCTATACAGCAGGAAAAAGGACAGTGTCCACCACATGGGTAAGAGACTCAAACTATTCCCTGAATGACAAGCTTTGGGTAAACTTTCTTTTGTTTGTTTTTGATAATGTTTCCATTGCTAAAATATGCATGACAAAAAAACAGGTAGTTCAAAATAAATACTAAGCTAGCCATTCTATTCTCTCATTTATCTGTCCTAGCCAATGGAAACCAAAGTTAATCCTTTTGGGAATGTTTTGAGCTAAGAGAAGGTGTAGGACATCTAGGTTGTTCTCTGAGATATAAGCTCAAGAGATTTTTAAAGTGCATCTCTGTTAGGCAAGAGGCATCTTCTTAAATCTGTAGATGCTGCTCTGTAAAGTTACTAGAGTTCTGTCTTTGTCCTGTAATGCCACTCTGCTGTGGAATTTATCCAGGCATCAAAGACATTGCATGGTAAAGAATGTGTAATAAGTCTGCTCTTTACCAACTCATGGTGGCTAGCTTCTAGGAATTTCTTTCAAGTGTTCTGTCAAGGACTTCTCAGGACATTAGAAGATAAAGATAGAAAAGAATTGCTTATCTTTTACCTATGCCCCAGTGCCTATATTTTAGTGGTTTTTAAGTTTTTTACTTACTAACTTGTTCAGTCTTTGAAAGGGATGGCAAGACATTCTTTCTAGCAAGTGGTGAATTTCTTTGTTTTGTTTTGTTTTGAGACAGTCTTCACTGTCACCCAGGCTGGGGCGCAGTGGCATGTGATCTTAGCTCACTGCAACCTCCGCCTCCCAGGTTCAGGTGATTCTCGTGCCACAGCCACCAGAGTTAACTGGGATTACAGATGTGCGCCACCACACATGGCTAACTTTTGTATTTTTGGTAGAGACAGGGTTTTGCCCTGTTGTCCAGGCTGTTCTCAAACTCCTGGCCTCATGTGATTCGCCTCCCAAAGTGCTGAAATTACAGGCATGAGCCACTGCTCCTGGCAGCCTTGGGTGGCAAATTTCTAAGGAAATCAGATGGAAGCTCATTTAACTCTTGAATAGTCTGAATAGTGAATATCAATAGCTATTTGAGAAGAGTCATTTGGAGAGCATTCTTCTAAATTCAATATATTGTAATCCAAAAATTCAGTACAAAATTGTTGAGTTGTCAGGACTTTTTTTCCAATCTGTCTCCTCACTGTATTGTTTGCCCTATAGAATAAGCAGGATCAGGACCTGATCTTACTTGGATTTGGCCATTTTCAATTTCTTTCTCTGGTAAAGCTTTTCACGATTGATCCTTAAAGATAGCAGCTGTCTGATTTGCATGCTTCTTCTATTGTTTATAAGCACTCAAAATAATTTCTTAAAATCTCAGCCACCCTTTTATTTTAACAGTTCTGTGAAATAATTGAAAGGCAGTAAGTAAGAAAAAGAAGAAATTGACTGGGTGCAGTAGCTCATGCCTGTAATCCCAGCACTTTGGGAGACCGAGGCGGCAGAGGTCAGGAGTTTGAGACCAGCCTGACCAACATGGAAAAACCCCGTCTCTACCAAAAATACAAAATTAGCTGGGTGTGGTGGCGCATGCCTGTAATCCCAGCTACTTGGGAGGCTGAGGCAGAAGAATTGCTTGAAACCTGGGAGGCAGAGGTTGTGATGAGCCAAGATTACACCATTGTACTCCAACCTGGGCAACAAGAGCAAACCTCCATCTCAAAAATAAATAAATAAAAAGAAGAAACTGTTGGGCGTGGGGGCTCATGCCTGTAATCACAGCACTTTGGGAGGTAGAGGCAGGCTGATCACCTGAGGTTGGGAGTTCAAGACCAGCCTGGCCAATATGGAGAAATCCTGTCTCTACTAAAAATACAAAATCAGCCGGTCGCGGTGGTGCATGCCTGTAATCCCAGCTACCCAGGAGGCTGAGGCAGGAGAATTGCTTGAACCCAGGAGGTAGAGGTTGCAGTGAGCTGAGATTGCACCATTGCCCTCCAGCCTGGGCAACAAGAGTGAAACTCTGTCTCAAAAAAAAAAAAAAAGAAGAAACTGCCAAGGACCTGTATGATGCTCAAATCAAGCTGATCTTAGAATAGCTTTTAGCTGTGTGTCCACTGTAACCTTTCTCTTGTCTTCAGTTTTGAAATCTCAGAATATTTGGGTATTTTGAAGTCTGCTAGATGCAAGAAAGGTATTTGCCTGGTCTTATCTTGTTACTGGAAAGGGTCTGGATCCAGACCCCATAAGACAGTTCTTGGACCTCGCAGAAGAAAGAATTTGGAGCGAGTCCATAGAATAAAGTGAAAACAACTTTATTAGAGAAATGAAAGAATGGCTACTCTATAGGCAGAGCAGCGGCATGGACTGCTCAACTGAGTATAGTTATTTCTCGATTACATACTAAACAGGGGTGGATTATTCATGAGTTTTCTGGAAAAGGGACAGGCACTTCCGGAACTGAGGGTTTCCCTCCTTTTTAGATTATATAGTATAACTTCCAAACTGCCATGGTATTTGTAAACTGTCATGGCAACTGTGAGAGTGTCTTTTAGCATGCTAATACATTGTAATTAGCATATAATGAACAGTGAGGTTGACCAGAGGTCACGTTTGTCTCCCTCTTTGTTTTAGTGGGTTTTGGCCAGCTTCTTTATCGCATCCTGTTTTATCAACAGGGTCTTTGTGACCTGTATCTTATGCTGACCTCCTGTCTCATCCAAGAATTTAGGTTCAAATTGTGGCTCTGTTTCTTGGGCAAGTAATGTATGCTTAGGCCAGTTGGTTGACCTCTCTGAGCCTTTGTTTCCTCTTAAAATGGAGTCTAATGCTACCAGCCTCATGGTAGTTAGTGAAAATTAAATGAACCAACAAATGTGAAAGTGCCTGGACAAAGGAGGCACTGGGCACATATTTGCTGGTGAAGTCATTATCTATTCACTTGGAACCAGGCCTCTAAGTCATAATTTTAGTATTCTCCAAAAACCGTGAGTTCTCTCTTCATACAGAAAACCTAGAATCCCAGCCACTAGGTCAATGGCCATAAAAGACACACTCTTTTCCCAGGTCAGAGCAGGCAGACTTGCTAATCTTCTGGGCCTTGTCTCTCTCCAGGAAGGCTATGGCATTGGGGATGATGAATACTCCTGTGCGTATGATGGCTGCCGGCAGCTGATTTGGTACAATGCCAGAAGTAAGCCTCACATACACCCATGCTGGAAAGAAGGTATTCATGCTCTCCATTATAAATGTATCAAGTGGGTTATTATGAGGCATTTATTACATTAAGCCTTAAAATGTCTTAGAAGAAAAAAAAAAATTAAAAAAAAAATGTCTTAGAAGAAGATCAAATGCGAAAAGAGATAGTAGCTTTTGTGTAGCTGACAAGGATGTAAGTGGTATTCCTCTGATAAACTTACCTCTGGTGGAGTCCTTCCTGTAACAAAAACATTTCAGAAAATAAAATGTTTACATTAGTCAGAAAAGTGTACTCTTAAGATTAATATGAATTCTATTTTCCACTTTGGATCTGTTTTGAATTAAAGCAGCCATGGCGATATCAGGGACACTGCAGTTGTAATGCCACTAAAATGAGGATTTTTCAGGGAGAAGATGGCTATGGAACAGGTCCTATCCAGTGGCCATGCTTTAAAGAAGTACAGTCATATGGTAGAGAATATAACCTCTGGAAGGATTTGATTCCTAGCATCAGAGCTAGATAGAGGATATAACCCAGCTCTTTCTCCAAGCATCCCTCTCTCATTTTGCTACCCTAATCAGCATCATGAATATAAACTGAATTTTTAGGCATGATAAGAAAGAAGGAATTTAGGCTGAGGCAGGTGGATTACTTGAAGTCAGTTCAAGACCAGCTGGCCAACATGGCGAAACCCCGTCTCTACTAAAACGCAAAAATTAGCCAAGTGTGGTAGTGCCCACTTGTGGTCCCAGCTACTTGGGAGGCTGAGGCGGGAAAATCACTTGAACCTAGGAGGCGGAGGTTGCAGTGAGCCGGGATTGCGCCACTGCACTCCAGCCTGGGCAACAGAGTGAGACTCCATCTCAAAAAAAAAAAAAAAAAAAGGAAAGAAAGCAGGAATTTGCCCACTCCCAAACAGCTCCACTTGATTAAATTGATGGTGTAGGGGGAGAAAAAAACAGAAAGGCCAACAGGAACACTCATTTTAATGGCTTGCAAGTTCTTGAAGGAACATAAAACTCCTTCATTTAATAGAGCGTAAGATAAAGGCACTGTTTTCAAAAACTAGCTGGTTTTCTAATAAGAATTTTTTAAAGGATTATTCAATAATGTTTATTATAAAAATTTGAAAAATAGAAAAAGAACAAAATGAATAAACCAAAAATCCCCTGTAATTTCTCCATTGAGAGATTTTTTAAAAACACTTAAATTATATATATGTATTTGTTGTTGTTGTTATACTTAATACCTTGAATAGCTTTCCAGGTTTTTTTTTTTTTTGAGACAGAGTTTCGCTCTTGTTACCCAGGCTGGAGTGCAATGGCAAGATCTCGGCTCACTGCAACCTCCGCCTCCTGGGTTCAGGCAATTCTCCTGCCTCAGCCTCCCAAGTAGCTGGGATTACAGGCACGTACCACCACGCCCAGCTAATTTTTTGTATTTTTAGTAGAGACGGGGTTTTACCATGTTGACCAGGATGGTCTCGATCTCTTGACCTCGTGATCCACCCGCCTCGGCCTCCCAAAGTGCTGGGATTACAGGCTTGAGCCACTGCGCCCGGCCCTCAGGTTATTAAATAACATTACTTTTTATTGTTGTTGTTTTTGAGACAGGGTCTTGTCTATCGCCCAGGCTTGAGTACAGTGGCAGGATCACAGTTCATACAGCCTTGACCTCCCAGGCACAATCCATCCTCTCACCTCAGCCTCTGCAGTAGCTGGGACTATGGGGACACACCACCATGCCTGGCTAATTTTAGTATTTTTTTTGTTAGAGACAGAATTTTGCCATGTTGCCCAGGCTAGTCTTAAACTTCTGGGCTCAAGTGATCCATCCACCTCTGGCCTCTCAAAGTGTTGGGATTACAGGCTTGAGCCACCATGGCCCAGCCAATAACATTACTTTTAATGGCTTCTCAAATTTTCACTATATAGTTGTACTATAATATACTAAATAATGCCTCATTGTTGGGCATTGACATTTTTGCCTTTTAAAATTATCGTTAGAGACCACTCTGGATTTTCTCAAGACAAAACCGTTAGAAGTGAAACTTCTCTGGCAAGGGGGATATAGAATTTCAAAGTTTTTGCTGTATTTTGCCAGATTTTCCTCTACCAGCATCGAGTATCCATTTTTCTTGTCATTACTGTGTAATTTCATTTGTTTACCTTTGACAAATAAATTTATTTATCTTATCTTTCAAAACCAAAATTGGGCCAGACATGGTGGCTCATACTTGTAATCCCAGCACTTAAGGAGGTTGAAGCATGGGGATCCTTTCAGAGGATCACTTGGGACCCGGAGTTTGAAATTAGCCTGGGCTACATAATGAGACCCCCCCATCTCTACAAAAAATTTTAAAGATTTTCCAGGTGTGGTGGCACGTGCCTATAGTCCTAGTTACTCAGGAGGCTGAAGCAGGAGGATCACTTGAGCCCAGGAGTTTGAGCTCAGTGAGCTAGGATTGCACAACTGCACTCCAGCCTGGGTAATGGAGCAAGACCCTGTCTTAACAACAAAAACAACAACAAAACCAAAAACTGAAACCTTACAGTTTTACGTTATTCGATAAGTAAATATACTTTTTTTTTTTTTGAGATGGAGTCTTACTCTGTCACCCAGGCTGGAGTGCGGTGGTGCAATCTCAGCTCATTGCAACCTCCACGTCCCAGGTTCAAGTGATTTTCGTGCCTCAGGCGCCCGAGTAGCTGGGATCACAGGTGCGCGCCACCACACTCAGCTAATTTTTGTATTTTTAGTAGAGATGGGGTTTCACCATGTTGGCCAGGCTGGTCTTGAACTCCTGACCTCAGGTGATCAGCCCATCTCAGTCTCCCGAAGTGCTGGGATTACAGGCATGAGCCACCTCACCCAGCCTGCCTTGCCTTTTTTTTTTTTAAAGGCATGTTTTGGGGTAGTTATCTAAGGAGTTATAAATCTCACCAGAGTGGCAAGTAAACACATGATTTTGATCTTCCCATATTTCATGGAGCCCAAAATGTATCTTTATCCCCACATTTTAACATCTTTGAAATTGGGATGTATCTTAAGACTGGCTTGTCATAATTTAACTGGCAGTATTTTTTTCTTGTTGTTATATTAAAATATTGGTGTATAGGGGTCAGATCAGTTGCAGAAGAAACAAAGATGAATATGTTGAATGAATAGCTAAAGATGCAGACTTAATACAGTGCCATTGAAACACTTGAGATGCTTAGCAGAGAATCTTGGTAGTACACATCATTATCCTAACAGTGTTTCACTTTATCCTCTAGGAGATACAGTAGGATTTCTGTTAGACTTGAATGAAAAGCAAATGATCTTCTTTTTAAATGGCAACCAGCTGCCTCCTGAAAAGCAAGTCTTTTCATCTACTGTGTAAGTACCTCTTCTCAGTCAAAAATTCAAGTAGATGCATGGAATGCCCTTTTCTCTAGGAAAAAAAGTCTTTGTCCATTTATATACACAGTTGTGATGGGAAATTGATTAATTTCTAGTGACTGGGGACTCATCTGATCAGACCTAAAACTATCCCAAGGTTTGATACAGGAAGATAAGGCAGAATATTCTCTGGTCACAGACCTGTGTGGGTTATAAACACAATCCATTACTCTTCCTTTCTGCTAGGGTAGGACTGACTCACCCTGCCTTTCTGAAAACTGTTCTATGAACTTTATTTTGTGTTTTATTAATTCTATTGCCCTCCGTCCATTCTTTTTCTTTTAAAAACGGTTAATTCCTTTTGTTTGTAGATCTGGATTTTTTGCTGCAGCTAGTTTCATGTCATATCAACAATGTGAGTTCAACTTTGGAGCAAAACCATTCAAATACCCACCATCTATGAAATTTAGCACTTTTAATGACTACGCCTTCCTAACTGCTGAAGAAAAAATCATTTTGCCAAGGTAAGGAATCCGCCCAGGCTATCTCCATACTTTCACATGCATCTTATGAGAAATTAAAACAGTTTATAATAGACTTTAAAAGACATGACAAATAAATTTTAAAAACCTGAGTAAAATGGAGACTTTACAGGAAATATAAATTACTAAGACAGAGCCCAGAAGAGATTTACACAAACCAATTATTGTGTATATCTGTCCCCAGAAAGCACCAGACCAAGGTGGTTTCACAGGGAATCTCTACCAAATCTTTAGGTAACAGATAACCTTATTGTTATTTAAAATGTTACCAAACCCAGAAGGATAGAAGGAGCACTTTCAATTTTTTTGTGTGAGATAAGTAAGATTGTTATAAAAATTAGAAAAATATAACACCTGTACACACAAAAAAACTGCAGACTAACTTCACTTGAATGTCAGTGTCAGAATCCTAAATATTAGGAAATCTAGTGCATCTTTTAACAGATTTAGGTTTATTGAAAGAGACTTTATGTGGTTTTAGCTATGTGGCAAAGATGACAACACTGTTCCACAACCATCAATGAATACCATCTTGGATAATATTTCACAGCCCTTATTTGACAAAAACCGTGATTGGCATTAATTTATCAGATGAATGCCTGCCTTGCTTCCTTGTGAGATGGTGTAGTCTGTTCCTTAGGCTGGGGGAAGCCTCCAGCTGCTTCCTGGTAATTACTTCAAGTTGAAACTTGTTTCACAATGTGAGCTGAAGTTTATCATTTTAAACAGAGCAGCTGCCTGTTTAAAGGGTATTCCTGTCTTATATTAGTAAGAGAGTCTCTCTCAGCAGCCAAGGACAGCATACTTGTCATGACATAGCTACTGTCGGACTCTTATGCCCCTGAAGGTATTTGTAACATAATCTTAGTTCCTGTTTTGGCTCAAAAAGCAGATCTGCAAGCAGCGCTCTGGCCTATGCTTCACCTTGGACTCACTGTCTCAGTGGTTCAGTAGTTTCCAGATGAACTAGAAAATGGCATGATAAGGGCAGCATTGTCTGCAGCAGCAGAGCTTTGGTAATAGCCCAAGAACATAAGGGTTGCATATGTCCCCGCTCAGGGATCTGAGGTTAATTCCTAGAACTTTCATTCAGCGTCATCCTTGGTGCCTGACAGAGATTCTGAACCTTAAATACCTCTTGGCCAAAGTCTGAGGGACACCTCTCCCTTATCTATCATACCCCATTCTTTTTATCATCTAGCCCGCCTTTTCATTGGATGATGCCCACAAATAAGTCTTCTCACATATACCTTAAAAGGGTTAATTTATTCATCTAAATTCCCCTGGGGACTTGCCTTAGTTAAAATGCTTCAGTATTTAGTTAACCACTCCTGCAGAATTAAACCTTCCAAAACTCAGATGGCAATGGGCATCAACTGTCAGAAAGTCTCATTTTATGGGCAGCTTATACATACTCTCTTGGTAACCATGTATATAAATTTGGTACCCCAAATTTGTCTTGTATTGAGTAAGAACAGCTGAATTACAAGCTAGGTCAATCCTGTGCTGTCTCTAGACTGTTTTCTCTGATAGTAACAAGGAGATAGAGTTGTCAGGAGCCTAACTGAGTAGCCACCTTGGTGGCAACCTCCTGCTTGCACCCTGCTGCCCTTAACATTCCAGTTGTGCCTGATTACAAATTGTGACATTGTGTGAACTTACTTAAGACCATTTTCTGTGCCATTAATATTTTCATCCTGTGTTCCAAAAACCTATATTCAGTGATACTTTATATTCATTGGAATATTATTCCTTTCTGATTTCAGGGTAGGAGATCATGGCCCAATTACTACTAAATGGGATATTATAAATTGTTCTGTGTTGTATATACTCTCTGTCTCTAATTCTTCTTCCATTCATTCTTTTTTTTTCTTTAACCTTTTTATTATGGAAAATTTCAAATACATACAGAAGAAAAACAGAATATAATACAGTGAAGCACCACATACCCACCTCTCAGCTACAAGTCATCCACTCACAGCCACTGCTGCTCCTACAGTCTTCTCTCATCTCTGTTTATTTTTATTTATTTTTTGAGACACGGTTTCACTCTGTTGTCCAGGAGTGTGTTGGCACAATCTCAGGTTATTGTTGCAACCTCCATCTCTCAGGCTCAAGCTGTCCTCCCACCTCAACCTCCCGAGTAGCTGGGACTGCAGGCATGCCATACACCTGGCTAATTTTTGTATTATTTGTAGAGACAGGGTTTCGCCATGTTGCCCAGGCCAGTCTTGGACTGGGTTCAAGTGATCTGCCTGCCTTGGCCTCCCAAAGTGCTGGGATTACAAGCCTGAGCCACTGTACCCAGCCTTTCATCTCTGTTAATAGCTCCTTTATCATCCCAGTTTCCCTGGCCATAACTGTAGAGTATCCTTGACACCTTACTTTCTGCCATTCCCACATTCAATCCCTCAGAAAATCCTGTAGGCTGTGCCTTCAGAATATATCCCAAATCCAACTACCCATCACCCTCACTGCTGCTACCATGGTCCAAGCCTCCACCATTTCCTACCTATATTATTTTTGTCTTGCCTTCTACTTTGTTCCTACCTTGACCCCCTTCGATCTATTCAACACAGCCTTCAGAATGATTTGTTACAGCATAAGTCAGGTCACACATTTCTCTGCTCAAAAGATGCCAGTGGGTAGCTTCCTGTTCACCGAAGGGAAAAGCCAAAACCTTTACGGTGACCTCCCAGGCCCTATACAATTTGTCCTCTCCCTTTCCCATATTACTTTTCTGACCCTATTTCCTACCCTGTCCCATTTGCTCATGCTCCTCAGCCACCCTGGCCTCCTTGCTGCTCCTGAAACATATCAGGCCTATGATAGCTTCAAGGCACTTGATGTTCATGCTACCCGAAATGGTTTCTCCAGACAACCACAAGACTCAATCCCTCACTCCCGTTACTTCTTAAATATTACCTTGATGAGACTTTTCCTGGCTGCCGTATTTAAAGTTATTTTAATAACTCCCCACCTCTAATGTGTACACTCCTTGTCCTTCCCATTTTCTCATTTCTTCATAGTATTTATCAGCATTTAACACTGTATTTTACTTACCTTGTTTATTTCTGTCTTCCCCTACTGGAGCATAGCTCTCCGAAAGCAGGGATACTTTTTTAGTCCTCCGTTCACTGTTGAATCTCTAGGGCTTGGAACAGTGCCTGGCATACAGTAAGCCCATAAGTGAACAGAATGAATGCTTCATGCTTCCCTTGCCCATCCATTAGGGCTGTACCTTCAGCACAACAGTTTTGCCTGTCTGCTTCCATTCCATGCTGAGTGAAAGTATAATGGAAGGGTTCTAATTTGAGGTGTCTGGACTTGCAGGGAGTCTAAAATGGACAGTTATAAACCCCTTGAAATTGTATAAAAACTTGTATATGTATGTTTTTCTTGGGAAAGGCTCTATGCTTGTCATCAGACTCTCACATATGTGACTTAAAAGGTTGAAATTTGTTGGTAAGATAAAAAGAGCATTAGACTTAGAACTAAAGGATTTGAATTTGATTCCTGACTGCATACCTTATACAAGCCATTTCCTTTGTCTATAAAATGGGAATGGTTATACCTCCTTCATTCCCTACTTTAGAAAATGATTGTAGGATTGAAAGGAGGTATCAAGTGTGAAAACCTTACTGAACAAAGTTTAAGGAGTACATCTCACAGGTGCAGAGCATTTTCAAAGCATTTCATATGCATTGTTGCTGACAGGCCCCCTGTTGACAAAATGAATTTCAAATTGCTTTTTCTACTCAGGCACAGGCGTCTTGCTCTGTTGAAGCAAGTCAGTATCCGAGAAAACTGCTGCTCCCTTTGTTGTGATGAGGTAGCAGACACACAATTGAAGCCATGTGGACACAGGTAAGAGGATTTATTTGTTTCCTCTTTTGTACTAATTATATCGTATTCCTAATATAATATATACTAATTATATTATATTCCTAATTATATTAGGCAAAGTTTCGTACTGTTCTTGAATTGCTAGTTCCATAGCTGTTCATCAAGGTTTATTGTATCTAAAGCAGGCTGAATGAGGAACTAGAGTTTAAGTAGAACCCGGCTGTCTTCCAGAAAGTACCTGAAATAGAAGCTGCTGCTTGATGTGGAAGGCTTGTTTTTGTTTTTTTTTCACTCAGTACTGTATTTTTGATACAGTTTTGGCTTCACAAAATGTAACAGGTTTAATGCTATTTATGAGTTTCCTGGGCAGTCTCTTTTAGTTTTAGAGCTTCCTCATTTACTTACGTACAATCAACCATTGAGAAGTTAGCAGCCTCCTTGTCATCTTACTAAATTTCAGTTGTATGAGATGAACTCAGAGGACTCTGTAGAAAGAGTGAGCATCAGCAAGAGAAGCTAGTAAAATGGTCCCCAGGAAGGCTAGCCCAGTTAAGTTTAGAAAGGAGAAGAGCAGTTGGGCACTGTGGCGTCCTGGCCAATCTATGTGTGTTGATTGTATATGAGCAACATTCATGCTGATGTTACAAGCCAGCTACCTGTAATTCTTTGTATTCCATGCCCTGCCTTGGTCTTATTTTTGACATAGCTTTAGCCACCTAGCTCCACAGGAGTCAAGAACCTGGAGTGATGGACCCAGTTTGTCATCCCCAGGAATGACTCAGCCTGGGTCCCTGACTCTGCCTCTCTATATTTGTTGTCTTTTGAAATGTGTTATCTAATTGGCTGTGCACTTAAGGGAAGTATAATGTATCTCATTTCACCCTTAGCTATACCAGCCTCTCTTCTGAAAGAAAGGCACAGTGATTCCAGCTGTGATTAATCCTCCCTATTACTTCTGCAGCCCAGCATTTCTCAGTTTGAGCACATTTGGAGGTTTTAGTTATCAGGGCCTTACAGACAGATGCAGAGTTTAAATGTTGGATATCTTCATGCCCTTTTTGATCTTGGTTTCTGTAAGAATGTTAAGATCTCAAACAGCAGGATCTGGTATTATTCATCTTTGAGCTCTCTGGCCCTTCTCTGTGGTCTTGCACATAATACAAGGGCTCATTAATGAGTGCTGAAGTATAAAACTTAGAACTAGGTATCTTAAGTATGATCATAGTCTCCATAGTAGATATATATCCAAAATAGAGTTGGAAGAAGACATTAAAAGAATTATAAGAGGCCGGGCACGGTGGCTCATGCCTGTAATCCCAGCACTTTGGGAGACCGAGGCGGGTGGATCACGAGGTCAAGAGATCGAAACCATCCTGGTCAACATGGTGAAACCCCATCTCTACTAAAAATACAAAAAATTAGCTGGGCATGGTGGCGCGTGCCTGTAATCCCAGCTACTCAGGAGGCTGAGCCAGGAGAATTGCCTGAACCCAGGAGGCGGAGGTTGCGGTGAGCCGAGATCACGCCATTGCACTCCAGCCTGGGTAACAAGAGCGAAACTCCATCTCAAAAAAAAAAAAAAAGAATTATAAGAAAATTTATCTCAATTTTGAGCAGCAGCAACAATTTTAAAAGGGATATAGGGACAAAGAAAGGAAACCTGGATAAAATGAATTACAAGAATCAACCCCCAGAGGAGACTGGAAATCTAAGCATTCTTGTTACCATGAAAGAAGTTGAAATGGTTATTAAAGCTACCTTTGCTGTCCCTCCGACAAGTACTAAGGCTAGTTTCACAGGTCAACTCTACAACTTTCAGGGAATAGGTAGTCCAATTCTATTTAAACTTGTCCAAAGCATAAAGTAGGAAAACCACAATGTTAGTTTTGGTAATCATACTAAAAGCTGGTAAAACTCATAAAAAGAAAAAACTATTTTTTATTTATGAATATAAATCTAAAACTCTTAAATAAAATATTAGAAAGTAAGACCCAGCAACACAACTGGCAGGGGGAGTTATCTTAGGAATGCAAGGATGGTATAATACAGAAATCTTAGGCTGGGTGCGGTGGCTCACACCTGTAATCCCAAATTTTTTTTTGTATTTTTAGCAGAGATGGGGTTTCACCATCTTGGCCAGGCTGGTCTCAAACTCCTAACCTAAAGTGATCCACTTGTCTCAGCCTTCCAAAGTGCTGGGATTACAGGCGTGAGATACGGTGCCCAGCCTACAATACAGAAATCTTTAATATAATTACTCAAATAGGCCAGAGGCAGGAGAGGTGCAGTTATCACTTTCTCCAAGAATGCTGAAAAAGCATTTGTTAAAATTCAGTATCCATTCCTAATGGATGAAATACTACAAAACAGAAATGAATGGAGAAACAAAAAACATTATAAAATAGGAATGGATGGATACTTCCTTATCAGTATAAAAAACACATATATTTCAGCCAAATGCTAGCATCATTTTAATGGTGACATGCCAGAAGCACTTCAAGAGACGTTGGGAACAAGATAAGGATACCTACTGTCACTACTATGACTTACAAAATATACAAAAGTCAGTAGCTCTTCTAGCTATATGTATAAATTAGCAGCCCATTAGAACATATAATTGAAGATCCCTTTTACAATGGTTTAAAAAAAGCTATCTAAGAATACATACCAAGAAATATGTAGAGTCTATAGGAAGAAAACTTTTAAACTACCAGAGAGTATAATAGAAGACTTAAATAAATGAGTCTTTCCTTGGATAGGAGGACCTCTCAGTATTGTAAAGGTGACAGTTTTCTCTAAACTCTAAGTTTAATTTGGTCAACATAAAAAGAGCAACAAGACATTTTCCAGAACTAGACATGCTGATTTAAAAGTTTAAGGCAAGAAAATTCTGAAAGTTACAGAGATGACAACTATACTACATCTTAAAAATACATTAAAATAAATGTTAATAGCTGGGCACAGTGGCTCATGCCTGTAATCCCAGCACTTTGGGAGGCTGAGGTGGGCGGATCACGAGGTCAGGAGTTTGAGACCAGCCTGGACAACATGGTGAAACCCTGTCTCTACTAAAAATTAAAAAAAAAAAAAAAAAAATTAGCTAGGCGTGGTAGCATGCGCCTGTAATCCCAGCTACTCAGGAGACTGAGGCAGGAGAATTGCTTGAACTCGGGAAGCAGAAGTTGCAGTGAGCAGAGATTATGCCACTGCACTCCAGCCTGGGTGACAGAGCAAGACTTCATCTCAAAAAAATAAAAATAAATAAATATTAATAGTTTGGTCTCATTACTATATGACAAGAATGGCAGTATAATGGAATAGAATAGAAACCCAGAAATAGAACTAACTAAACATGAAAATTTACCATATGACAAAGGCAGTGTGTTAAAACCGTGGTGAAAGACAGGACTGTTTAGTAAATTATTCTAGGATAAATAGCTAGCTTTTCTTTATGTATATGCTGTGCATGTATAGAGTGTCTGAAAGAATGCACATGAACTTTTTACTTGTTCTTCAGACTAAGACAATTGAGGATCAGAAATGGAAGATTTATTTATTTACATATTCATTTTTTGAAACCATGTATAATTATTGCCCTTTCAATGAACAAACTGGTTAACATTTTAGATTTAGGTGGCAGGTAGTTGGAGTTTGACTTTTTGAAGCATTAACTTGACTGGCTTTTCTATGTTTCTCCCCAGTGACCTGTGCATGGATTGTGCCTTGCAGCTGGAGACCTGCCCATTGTGTCGTAAAGAAATAGTATCTAGAATCAGACAGATTTCTCATATTTCATGACACATGTGAAGAGGCACCGTGGACTTTTTTCTACTCAATTCCAGCCAATGTTGAAAAGAAAAACAAAGAAAAAATCTAATCAGTTGTACACACATTGAAACTTATAGCCATGGCCAGATTTTATGCTAAAAACGGTAGTTTGTCAAAGACAAAATTCTCTTAGAATCTAATCCAACTTGCCAGCCCTGAGAAAATCCCTTTTAAGGCCAAGGAAAGCTGAATGCTAGCAGCCTGGCCTGTGGTACTTCCATGAAAAACCATAGGAGACAGTGCCCTCCCAAGTACTGAAATCACACTGGAATCCTCCATGTTGGGTTCATTTGATTGTTTAACACAGGATGTGTTGTGTCATTCTGACATTTTTATTTGGGGCAGAAGTCTTTATGGAGATGTAAATGACAGCGTTTCTGGGTTATGCATAACTTCTCACTGGTCGGAGAGACCACCGGTGTGTTAAGCATGGATATTGCACTGCAAGACTTGAATCTATAAAAATTAGAATTACACAGTCAGTACTACAAGCAAAACAGAGAACCTGAAAGAAGGTGCACAGACTGTAGGAAAAAACCCAAATTTTTGATATTTCAGTGATTCCAAAGAACATTCTAGGTTTTTTTGTTTTGTTTTGTTTTGTTTTTACTGCAGAAATTTGGTGATATTTTCACATTCATAGTGTTTCTATCCAGTTTCAGTACCCACATTTTATGAGGAAAAAATGTTTTATCAATGCAGGAGGAATTCTTAAATTAGCTGCAATGTTAGGTTGGAGAAAATTTGGTATTTTGGGTATTTTTAAGGTACCATCAAATCAGATTTCTGTTTTTTTGTTTAAAAATTTTTTAAATCAGTATTGTTTTTACAAGTAATATACTTTGAAACTCTTGAACTAATAGTCTCAAAAACTCTAGAGGACAGTCTGAGAACACATATTTCTATTGTTCTAAATAAATACATGTCTTTGAATAGCAAGTTCAATCATGAATTATTGACTATGTCTTCATCAAAAGTGTTAATCCCTCTCAGGGTCTCTGGTGAAGACCTTCAAGAGTTTGGTTTTTTCTCCCAGGAAATTGGAAGGTAGAATTGTAAATTCATAGAACTTCTTTTATAATGGTGTACCTCAGCAGCTGCCTTTCAATTTATGCCAATTCCTTACAGAGTTTATACTTGAATAGTAAATATGTTTTCTGAGTTTTACAGTGTCTTAAACTCAATGCACATTTTTTTTCCTTCTTTTCCCACCCTTTCTTGTTTGTAGTTCATTATACCTGTCCTATTCCAGAGCTGATTTCCTTCCTGGCTGTACATGTTGGGGTGCTGGATTTTTTTCCATGTCTTTAGTCTTCCATAACTCCAAATATATATATATAAATATAAATATATATGTAGATACATGTTCTCTTCTTTAGCTTGTGGTGAATACAGTAATTTGCATTGAAGAATAAAACATCTGTTGCCTCTTTTGACTAAGATTTCACAACTTTCATTGGTGTATACTGCTAAGGTTCCAAGACATTACACTCTTAGACTTTAAGGGCTACTTTTGGGGGTATGAGAGAATCAAGTATTAGAATTAAGAATAAGTCGGGCCGGGTGCGGTGGCTCAAGCCTATAATCCCAGCACTTTGGGAGGCCGAGGCGGGTGGATCACGAGGTCAAGAGATGAGATCATCCTGGTCAACATGGTGAAACCCCGTCTCTACTAACACAAAAAATTAGCTGGGCATGGTGGCGCGTGCCTGTAATCCCAGCTACTCAGGAGGCTGAGGCAGGAGAATTGCCTGAACTCAGGAGGTGGAGGTTGCGGTGAGCCGAGATCGTGCCATTGCACTCCAGCCTGGGTAACGAGCGAAACTCCGTCTCAAAAAAAAAAAAAAAAGAATAAGGCCAGTCACTTACTCATCCAGCAGATTGTTATTGAGCAGCTAATACATGCTAGGCACTATGCCTATGTGGTATACAAAATATCTGTTTGCAGAGCTTATGTCTAATAGTGGAGAGAAGACAATATATTTGTGTGTAACAAATTTTTAATGGAAAAGAATAGGGTCCTAGAGAGAATGAGGGGGACCTAATTTAGATGGTGGTGGGATGTCAGAAGAAACCTGAGGATGTAACACTAGTGAAACTTAAAGGAGGAAGTAGGACATAGCCTGTCAGAGACTGAGGACTAGCTTCTAGGACTGGGTAGCTAGGCGAACACAACATTTTAGGCAAAGATACTAACTGAGGAAGAACTGGTCTCAGTGGGTTTGGGGATCTGATGGAAGGCCCCTGTAACTAGAAAAATAGGAACCACGTAGGTAGGATAGTAATGTTACAGTGTTGGAGTGGCCAGGGAACTGCTTATGAAGGCCATGTGAAGGAATTTTTATTTTATACTAAGTGCAGTAGAAAGCAAAGGTGTTTAAGCATGGACATGCCTTGATAAATAATTCTAAAAGATGGCTCTGGTTTCTATTCGGAGAATGGAATGTAGGAGTGGGGTGGGGTGGAGATAAAGGATAAGCAAAAAATGGAAATAGACCAGTAAAGAAACTTGGAAATGGTCCAGCTGAGACTAAAGGTAATCTGTACATTTAGTGGAGATAGGGAAAAATAGATGGAATTAATAGATAATTTGCCAGGGAAAGGAATGTAGGAGCCTAACAGCTCTCTAAAAAGCTACTCTTGAACTTTGTTCCTAAGGAGGTTTACTTTTCCAGTTCTTAACTTCTAGACCATAAAACAAAAGGAATTCAATATTAAATTCATTAAATCATCCGAGATGGAAGCTAAGTTGTAAATTTGGAGGTACGTCAAAGGAAAAGATAGGAACTTCACATCAAAGAAAAAACTAGGGTTTAGCAAGCTATGTGGAAGAGTAAATAGTACATTCATAATCTGAACTGAATGCAAGCATTTGAGAGAAATTTAAAGCTAGACTTTTACTACTGATATATTGTTACCAGGGAGAAAAAAAATTATGGCATTTCGTCAGGTGATTCATTGGGGAAATCCAGTGTTTCAGCCAAAAAAAAGTTAATGAATTCCCTCCTTTTTCGAATGGCATAGAGCGGGAGAAAGTCATGGTGCCATTTGCGAGGAAACAATGATTCAGTCACAAAACTGATGCAATTTCACCAGCAGAAAATGACTTTTGCACAAGTTTCAACCATCTTGAATGTGTATCCACCAAAACAAACCATCCACCTAAGATCAGCTGTTTGCAAGATTGCCCATTATTTACCTTTTGCTATTTATTCACTCAGAAGAATTCCTAGTGCCAACCCCCAAAGGATTTAAAAAACGAGTATTAATGGAAAAACATTTAGTGTAGTCAAGTCAGTTTTTAATTTTTCTACAAGTGGAAAAAGGCCATTCTGTATTCAGGAGAAAACATGTTATGATTTCCAGGAATATGGTTTAACAACCCAGGGATTAGGGGTCTATAGCATGATGGTTGAACACAGGCCCTTTGGAGTGGGACTGGACCCAGGACCCGCTAAGGTTTGGTTTCCCAGTCTGTAAAATGGAGATAATATCCACCTCATACTGGTTGGTTTTTGTTTTTATAGGGTTTCAAATATTTCAAAAGGAGACAATGTATTTATAAATGTTTAGCACATTAATACATCCCTGAGTGAGTGGGTACCTTTTATCTTAATCCCCATTTGTTCCTAGAGCCAAGGGTGGTGAAATGGATTAAAAGATAGCCACAAATTATTTGACATCCCTCCCGTCAAGAAATGAGGTTTAAGATCCACTCTTCTTAAATTTGGGTGGCTCTGTGTCTGCTTGTTAGTGGAACACAGTGGAAGGGATATTGTGCTGGTTTCCAGTACCAGGCATTTAAGTGACTGCCAGCTTCCATTCCAGTGTCTCTTGAAACACTTGCTCTTGGACCCAGCACCATGGTGCAAGAAAACTCAAGAATCCCCTGAATCCTATACATGGAGAGGAACTGAGATCCCCTGCTGCCCCCAACTCCCAGCCCCAGTACTCTGGTCAATATCCACAACTGAGCTCCCAGCCAAGAGCCAACACTAATTTGTCAGCCACGTGAGTAAACTCCTTGGAAGAAGCTCCTCTAGTCCATTCCAGCTGCCCTAGCCGACAGCAGATTAGTGAGCAAAATGGTTGTTTTAAATCACTAAGTTTTCAGGTGGTTTGTAAAAGCAATAGATAACCAGAACAGATGGTGTTTCTCCTTCACTCCATAAATGACTTAGGAAGGGTAGGCAAGTTCATTTTGTCCAGAAATGTGTGCTATATAGAGAAAGTAGGTCATGAAGAAATTTCTGAGTTTGCTGTCAGCTGTGTGACCAGGGCATGACTAAACAACTCAATCCAGTAATTCAGCAAACTTTTAAAATGCCTATCTTCCTCCTGGTGCTAAACAGAGTAACTCCTAACTGATGTCACCCAACCGGGTGTGGTGGCTCGCCTGTAATCCCAGCACTTTGGGAGGCCAAGGCTGGCGGATCACCTCAGGTCAGGAGTTTGAGATCACCCTGGCCAACACGGTAAAAGCCTGTCTCTACTAAAAATACAAAAATTAGCCGGGTGTGCTGGCACAAATCCCAGCTACTTGGGAGGCTGAGGCAGGAGAATTCCTTGACCCCGAAGGCAGAGGTTGCAGTGAGCCGACTGTGCCACTGCACTCCAGCCTGGGCGACAGAGCAAGACTGTCACTTGGTCACTGCTGTTACACCCAACTGTGTCTTTGTAACCATCTTTGTTCCAGATCTCAAAAGGTATCTATTTTATGTCCATTCAAAGATGTCTGGTAGGCCAGGCACAGTGGCTTACACCTGTAATCCCAGCACTTTGGGAGGCCGAGGTGGATGGATCGATCACCTGAGGTCAGGAGTTCGAGACTAGCCTGACCAACATGGTGAAACCCCGTCTCTACTAAAAATGGTGGCGGGTGCTTATAATCCTAGCTATTTGGGAGGCTGAGGCACAAGAATCGCTTGAACCCGGGTGGTGGAGGTTGCACCCAGCCGAGATTGTGCCACTGCACTTCAGCCTGGGCGACAGAGCAAGACTCTGTGCCCCCCCCCAAAAAAAGTCTGCTATCCCATTCTGACTTGCCATCTGACCCACAGTTCATATCTTAAACCCCTCCAGTCATATACCACACTTTGGCCAAAAGATATCATACAACCAAAGAGACACAAAACTTAGTGGTCCAATCAAGAGAAATCAGCTCAAAAGAGTCATTTTTCAAAGTCTGGTAGTTTTGAAGAGGCCTTTTCCTGAAAGGTATCTGATTCCTGATTGCGTGGCTCAAAGTAGTTCTTCAACTCTCGTCCTGTATAATTAGTCAAGAAATCAGTTACTGCCGGGGGCTTTCCTTTCACAAGGGGTAGGAACTGAAGGGATAAAGGACTGGCTCTCCAGCGACTTGGCAACTTACAAGCTCTCTTCAAACACATCTTAAACTACTTATTTAATCTTCCACACTCCGCGAGATGCAATTTATTCTCGAGTTGCAAGTGAGGAAATTGAGGCTCGTGGCATCGATTCCTTCGTCTGTAAAATGGGGGGGCGATGTGAGACGGAGTCACCACACACAGCGCTCACCAAGCCCCGCATCCCTCCGCACTCCCTTCCCAGACTTCCTCTCCCGGTCTTGCCCCGCCCCGGCGTCGGTAACGCGCGCCTGTGATTGGCTGTCAGCCAGCCGTGAGGCGGCGGAAGGGGTTGCGGTGACCATAGTGACGGGAGGCGGGGCACGGCGCCCCTCCAGCAGTCACCTAGGTCTGGATCTGCGGCGTCGTCGGAGGGTGCAGAGCGCCCGGCAGGGCCTAGAGGCCGCGCTGGCGTGTGGCCGCAGCCGGGTACCTAGGGCTGGGCCTGGCGCGCAGGCGCTGACCCAAGTAGGCAGTCAGCGGCGGCGGCCTTGGCTAGGAGGCCTTAACCCGGCCAGTCGCCGCGCCCTGCGTGTGGGTGGGCCGCGGGCGGGGTAGGAGCCTACGCGGGGCGGCAGCGATGGACGCCTTAGAAGAAGAGAGCTTTGCGCTGTCTTTGTGAGTAGCTCCGCCAAGGCGCGGCGGGCGTTGGCCCCGGGCCTGACCCTATAATACGGGTGTCCTTAGGGGCGGGGCGGGGCAGGGTGGGGGCCGCCAAGGCTCTGTCCCCGCTCCAGGCCTTCATTTTGTAGAGTACTGAGGCCTCCGGTTTCAGGCTCCGCAGGACGGGAGTGCGAGGCCGGTGTCACCCTTGATCAGCGCCTCCATCACAATCCCCAGCCGCCAACCCTCAGCTGTCAGCAAAGCCTGGCGGGGTTGAGCTGCCGAGGCCGGGCCGCGCGCCCGAGGCCCCTCCACGCCTCCCTGGCCCCCACCTCCTGGACTCCTGACCAAAATGACCCCCCTGGCAGGTGTTTCGCCCGCGCCAGGTTCATGCATACAAGCAGACAGGTACGGGGTGATAGCGAAGAGCCTGGAGAACCAGGTTTTATGAAAGTGGAGTCGTCACATTGAACGTTCATGTCACAGACGTGTCAAGTGTTTCTCTTCTGTTTGGACTTGCTGGATTAAACAGTCATTCTTAATTGCTGAAGATGGGTGATGGGAAGTTCGTTTTGCTACTCTTTTTTCTCTTGTACATGTTTGAAAACGTCCATACTAAAAATATTTTATTAAAGCATTATATGAAATAGCACCTAATCCAGGCATGTTTTTCAGCTCCTCCGCCTCTGATGCAGAATTTGATGCTGTGGTTGGATATTTAGAGGACATTATCATGGGTAAGCTTTTAAGATACTGTTTTTAAGGACTGGCATGCTTCTTCTTTAAGGACATTGAAATCAATTTGGAGAGTTAATTTTAAAAATAGAAAACATCAAGCTGCATGCAATTTTTAGTGTAGCACAATGCAATACTTAAATGAAGGCTTACTGCAGTTTGTCTTAGAAACATTAACAGCCCAGTACTCCTGAAAACATCTGATAACCGTAAATTCAGGGGCCTGGAAGGGTCTGACTCAGGTAATGGGACACTAGCAAAACTACAGGAAATACTGATTTACTCTATTGCATATGCAGGGTAGGAGCAATTTCATTTTTAGATAGTTTTGAGTTTTAACATTTTCATGCCATAAAACACATAAAACCATAACCACAAGCACACGTGGCTTGTGGTTAAGAAAACAAGGTGTTAAGCTTCAGCTTGTTCTGTATTTTCCTGGGTTTTGAGTTCCGACTTGTGGATGTATTTGGGCATCCGTGAAGCCTGCTAAGTAACAGGCAAGCAGTCACAGTCCCCAGAGGTTTAAGACAAGTATGTAGGAGGGGAAAACTTAGATTTGAGAAAATTCTGTTGATTTTAAGTTTTATGAGAATGAGGAAAAGAACACTGTTATTTGGTATTATTGGCTCCATGGCTTAATCCATTTAGTATGGAAATTACTGACCAAGTTTTTATACCTTCAGATATAAAGGTTCATGCCCTTAACTCCTGAATATAGATGTTTCATCACTAAGCTCTTTTCCCATATGGACCTGAGGATTTCTGGGGAATACTGAAGAATCCGTTCAGTTCTCTTGCCTATTTTACGCTATGTGCTATGGGAAAATGAGCCTTCTGTGAGCCTATGGTATTTATTCCAAGATCTGGGTCCTTTCTGAAACTTTCCTTTTATTTTTAGAAATATTCTATTCAGTTATTAAAATTCCTTATTCCAGGCTCGGTGTGGTGGCTCACACCTGTAATCTCAACACTTTGGGAGGCCAAAGCAGGCAGATTGCTTGAGTCTAGGAGTTCAAGACCAGCCTGGGCACTATAGGGAGACCCTGTCTCAATTAAAAAAACAAAAAAAAAATCCCTATTCCCTATCATTTATTTGTTCACTGTGAACTAATCTATTTACATGAATTATCATTTCAATTCTACCTCCAGTCCTATATAATAGATACTATAAACCCTTCTTATTTTCCAGATAAATGAGAAGTTTATCTGGGTTTAGAGAAGTTAAGTAACTTATCCAGGGTCACACAACTAGTAAGTAAGCAGCTGTGATGGGATTCGAACCCAGGCAGGCTAGCCTCTTTCAGACCCCATACTTTTAATTACTGTTTCCGTAACTGCTGCTGAAGTTATATCAAAATAAGAGAGAACCAATTCATTCCTTTCTTAAAAGTGCTGTGAGAGAGTTCCCAAGCCACCCTGTGTGGATGTGTTTAAAATGGACTGAAGAAAATCAAACACCGCATGTTCTCACTCATAGGTGGGTGTTGAACAATAAGAACACATGGACACAGGGAGGGGAGCACTACACACTGGGGTCTGTTGGGGGGAACTAGGGGAGGGACAGCGGGGGGTGGGGAGTTGGCGAGAGATAGCACGGGGAGAAATGCCAGATATAGGTGAAGGGGAGGAAGGCAATACATCACGCTGCCATGTGTGTACCTATGCAACAATCTTGCATGTTCTTCACATGTACCCCCAAACCTAAAATGCAATAAAAAATTAAAATTAAAATTAAAAAACATGGACTGAAGGATGGTGATCATTGCACAGCAATGTGAACATACTTAAAACCACTGAGCTGTGTGCTTAAACATTAAAATGATAAACAAATTTTATATTTCACCACAATTTAAAAAGGAAAAACAGAGCCAAGCATGGTGGCTCACACCTGTAATCCCAGCACTTTGGGAGGCTGAGGCGGGCAGATCACCTGAGGTCAAGAGTTCAAGCCCAGTCTGGCCAACGTGGTGAAACCCTGTCTCTACTAAAAATACAAAATAAGCCCAGCGAGGTGGCACACACCTGTAATCCCAGCTACTCAGGAGACTGAGGCAGGAACCCCGGAGGTAGAGGTTGCAGTGAACCAAGATTACGCCATTGCACTCTAGCCTGGGTGACAAACAAAACTCTGGCTCAAAAAAAAAGAAAGGGCCGGACATGGTGGCTCACGCCTGTAATCCCAGCACTTTGGGAGGCCAAGGTGGGTGGATCACAAGGTCAAGAGATGGAGACCATCCTGACCAACAAACATGGTAAAACCCTGTCTCTACTAAAAATATAAAAATTAGCTGGGCATGGTGGCACGCGCCTGTAGTCTCAGCTACTTGGGAGACTAAGGCAGGAGAATCTTGGCTTGAACCTAGAGGGTGGAGGTTGCAGTGAGCCAAGATTGTGCCACTGCACTCCAGCCTGGGCGACAGAGCGAGACTCCATCTCAAAAAAAAAAAAAAGGAAGAAAGAAAGAAAAGAAGAACACAGGATGGGTCTATTTCAACATCAAGGTCCCATTTAATACCCACTTAAGACATGAGCTTTCCTTCTAGAGATTAACCATTGAGAAAGCAGTACTGCTGACATAGATCCTGCCTACTTATAAATCATAATGGTTGGTAATCTCTACTTAAAAAGAGTAAATTTTCCCCATTGTGGTTCAGATGACGAGTTCCAGTTATTACAGAGAAATTTCATGGACAAGTACTACCTGGAGTTTGAAGACACAGAGGAGAATAAACTCACCTACACACCTATTTTTAATGAATACGTGAGTAGATTCCTATGTCTCCTACCAGGAGGTTAGAATTTTTTAAAAATTTAAATTTAGAATCAAAAGACATTGAAATTTTCTGCCTTTTAAAATATGCCACTAGTACACTGCCAGGAATCCTCATAAGAATCTGGTTTAAGTTCATTTTCCTCTGCACAGCCTTTGGGGCTATTTTCCAAAAGGCTTTCAGGCAAATATTTGATTAGCTCATCGGCTTCTTATTTAAAAGAAGTTTGAGCTGGGCTCTGTAGCGGACTTGTAGTGCCAGCTGTTTGGGAGGCTGAGGTGGAAGAATCACTTGAGCTTGGGAGTTTGAGACCAGCCTGCATAACACAGAAAGACCTCTTTCTAAAAAAAAATATTAAATATAATAAAATAGGTTTGGCTTATCATAATCCTACTTTCAGTCACAGTACATGATTTCTTCATACCTTGCATCTGCATGCTTTTGACAAACCTCTTGCTTTCACACATTCATTCTTTCTTCTGTATAATCCAGTCAGATATGTACGACTGTTAAGTAAAAGTGAAAACTGAGACCAAGATCACTAATTAGTTGGTGGAAAAACCAAGACTGGAACCCAGGAACCTCAGCTTGTCACCCCTGGGTCTCTACACTTTACCCTGAGGTCTCTCACAGCCCCCTGGGATTCTGTCATCTAAGAATCCATTTCAGCCTCCAGGACTTTATTTTCTTAACACAGAAGTGTGGCATAAACAATGAAACCTGCCCAGAAAGAACTTGTGACTGCCTCCATGTCTATGTTTTCTGTATGTTCTGTTTGCACAGATGCCATCTACCCAGGAAGCAAAGCCCCCAGTTATTGCACCCTGCACTGGGTTGTGGGTGTGGGCACGGTGCTCCTCACTGTCTCCACCTGTATCAGGGCATCTGCCCTGTTACAGCATATTACCAGCTAGTGCTTCTCTTCCACACCAGGCTGAGTACTTCTCCAGGACAGAAGCTGTGTTTTGGTCCTCTGGTGTCCTTGGCACTCAGTGTAGATTGTGGCACACAGAATAGGACTTCAGGAAATGTTTGAAGGGCTGGAGGGCAGGCTTTATGAAAAGTCTTGTTTTCCCAAAGTGTGGTCTCACCAAAATCCTTTCTACTGTTGCAGATTTCTCTGGTAGAAAAATATATTGAAGAACAGCTGCTGGAGCGGATGCCTGGATTCAACATGGCAGCTTTCACCACAACATTACAGTGAGTTGAGCTTGACTGATGTTTGTGTTTTGTTTTGTTCTCACTTTCTTCCTTGCCTAGGCTGACCAAAAGACCCTACTTGTTTTGTTTATTTTCCTGTGCATGCCCTTGGTGGTTAGGTCCTGTGTAGGAAGCCCTCAAACCTTTTAATGAAATCTCGAAAAGACCAGGCACTGTGGCTCACGCCTGTATTCCCAGTGCTTTGGGAGGCCAAGGGAGGAGGATCACTTGAGCCCAGGAGTTCAAGACCAGCCTGGGCAACATAATGAGGCCCAACTCTACAAAAAATAAATTAGTCAGGTGTGGTGTTGCACACCTGTGGGCCTAGCTACTCAGGAGGCTGGGGCTGGAGGATCCTTTGAGCCCAGGAGTTCAAGGCTACAGTGAGCTATAATGGAACCTCTTCGCTCCTGCCTGGGTGATAGAGAAGACCCAGTCTCTTAAAAAAAAAAAGTGCAGTGGGTGGGGATGGGGTGGGGAAAAGCAAAACGAAAGCAATCTTGAGGACTGTTTGATCATTCATTCACAAAACAGCTGCCTGTTCCTTTTGTAGGCATCATAAAGATGAAGTGGCTGGCGACATATTCGACATGCTGCTCACCTTTACAGATTTTCTGGCTTTTAAAGAAATGTTTTTGGACTACAGAGCAGTAAGTTACTACTGCCTATTTAGCCACTTTTAGCTACTTAGAAAGTTCTGGGTAGAAATACTAAATACAAACCTCCCATGCTTCCCCCATCCTTCTCCCTTTAAAGTGGCCAGTATTAGTCCAGCAGCTGATGAGGTATCAGAAGAGTAAGCTGCTATTCTACTGTGGCTGGGACCTTTCCATGTTTTCATGAAACAAGCCCCAGGTACCATCTTAGAGTTCCTAATCAGAACAACAAAACAGGTCTCATTCTACCTTGCCTTTCTTTTCTTTTTTTTTTTTTTTTTTGAGATGGAGTTTTGCTCTTGTCACCCAGGCTGGAGTGCAATGGCACGATCTCAGCTCACTGCAACCTCCACCTCCTGGATTCAAGTGATTCTCCTGCCTCCACCTCCCGAGTAGCTGGTACTATATATAGGCACCTGCCACCACGCCTGGCTAATTTTTGTATTTTTGGTAGAGATGGGGTTTCACCACATTGGCCAGGCTGGTCTTGAACTCCTGATCTCAGGTGATCCTCCTGCCTCCACCTTTCAGAGTGCTGGGATTACAGGTGTGAGCCGCCTCGTCCGGCTCTGCCTTGCCTTTCTTATAATGCAAGCTCTTTATAAGAAAAATAGGAGACCGGGCATGGTGACTCACACCTAGAATCCCAGCACTTTGGGAGGCCGAGGCAGGCAGATGGCTTGAGCTCAGGAGTTTGAGACCAGCCTAGGCAACATGGCAAAACCCTGTCTGTATGAAAAATACTAAAATTAGCTTGGTGTGATGGTGTATACCTATAGTCTCAGTCATCTACTTTGGGGGCTGGGCAGGAGGACTGCTTGAGCCCAGAAGGTTGAGACTGCCATGAGCTGTGATTGTACCACTGCAGTCCAGCCTGGGTGACAGTCAGACCCTGTGTCAAAAAAAAAAGAAAAGAAAAATAAATGGTGTTGGGTATGGTGGTGCATGCCTGTAGTCCCAGCTACTTGAAAGGTGAGACAGGAAGATCACTTGACCCAGGAGTTTGAGGCTGTATTACACAGTAGTGGTGCCTGTGAATAGCTATTGCACTCCAGCCTGGGCAACATGGCAAGACCCCCATCTCACAAAAAAAAAAAAAAAAAAGAAAAGAAAGAAAAATGTTTTCCAGTGAAGGGAGGTGTGTTTTTTTTTTTTTTTTTGAGGTGGAATCTTGCTCTGTCATCCAGGCTGGAATGCAGTGGTGCAATCTCAGCTCACTGCAAGGGAGGTACTTTTTTTTTTTTTTTTTTTTTTTTTTTTTGAGACGGAGTTTCACTCTTGTTACCCAGGCTGGAGTGCAATGGCGCGATCTCGGCTCACCGCAACCTCCGCCTCCTGGGTTCAGGCAATTCTTCTGCCTCAGCATCCTGAGTAGCTGGAATTACAGGCACGCGCCACCATGCCCAGCTAATTTTTTGTATTTTTAGTAGAGCTGGGGTTTCACCATGTTGACCAGGATGGTCTCAATCTCTTGACATCGTGATCCACCCGCCTCGGCCTCCCAAAGTGCTGGGATTACAGGCGTGAGCCACCGCGCCCGGCTCGGGAGGTACTTTTTTTAAGAGTTCATTTTAAGAATGACCAGGGCCAGGCTGGACACAGTGGCTCATACTTACAATTCCAGTGCTTTGGGAGGCCAAGACAGGAGAATCGCTTGAGCTTAGGAGTTCAAGACTAGCCTGAGTAACATAGCAAGACCCTGTCTCTACAAAAATAAAAATAGGCTGGGCGCAGTGGCTCATCCCTGTAATCCCAGCACTTTGGGAGTCCAAGGCGGGCGAATCATGAGGTCAGGAGTTCGAGACCAGCCTGGCCAACATCGTGAAACCCCATCTCTATGGAAAAATACAAAAATTAGCTGGGTGTGGTGGCGGGCACCTGAATCTCAGCTACTTGGGAAGCCGAGCAAGAGAATTGTTTGAAAGTGGAAGGCACAAGTTGCAATGAGCGGAGATTGCGCCACTGCACTCCAGCCTGGGTGAGAGAGTGAAACTTCGTCTCAAAAATAAAATAAATAAAAGTTAAAAAGCCAGGTTTGGTAGTGCACATTTGTAGTAATAGCTACTCAGGAGGCTGAGGCAGGATGATCACTTGAGCCCAGGAATTCCAGGCAGCAGTTAGCTATGATCAAGCCACTGTACTCCAGCCTTGGTGACAGAGTAAGACCCTACCTCTTTAAAAATAATAAAGTAAGACTAGGGCAGGCTAGTACTGAAGAGAAATGCAGAATACCAATAACCTCTGTTCCCTTCCTATGTACTCTTCCTACCTTGAGCTCTGCCTTCCCCACGTCGGAGGCAAGATTCTAAGCCAGGGTTCTTTCTAGTCCTTGCTTTTGGTTGTTTTCTTGTATAGGAAAAAGAAGGCCGAGGACTGGATTTAAGCAGTGGCTTAGTGGTGACATCGTTGTGCAAATCATCATCTATGCCAGCTTTCCCGAGCAATCTGCGGCACTAGGTCCTACCTCCAGCCAATGAATGGGATCATTCTGGATGTCACCGGCCCAATAGGCTCAGCTCATGATGACAGAATACATCTTAAAAAGACTGACTCTGTTATGTAACTCTTCATGTATGTTAAGTATTGATAGGTCAAAACCAAAATGATGTAACCCCTCCTGGACCTGTTTCTCCTGAAACACCTTGTATTCATTTACCATAGTATTCCTCTCCTCCTTAAGTAGACACCTGTCTCAGGGGCTTCTGAGTCAGACACTTCTGGAGTGAGCCCATGTCAGGCACTCCACCTGGGGGGGCCCTTCCCCCAGCATACATGCTGGTGTGTGAGTGTGGACTAACCTGCCGTCACCACCCCGTCCCAGCAGGCTCGGCATGAATCTTTTTGTGCACTTGCACCCCTTTTTCACATGGGTCATGGTTTCAGTACTTCAGCCTCAGTGGGGTTCCTGATGTTTATCTAGGGTGTTACTCTAGCTCATCTTGAGATTTCGGAATCTCCTGTGATCACAGCTTGTCTCAGCTGTAGGAACCAACAGAAAGCGACATCCTCAGCATAAAAGCTCCACTTGAAAACCCACCCCTAGTCCTAACATTTCCAGTCCTAGTGTCACTGTCTTCTGGTTCTGATTTAGTCCCCATTGTTTCTAGAAGTCTCTTTTAAGCATTATTTTTGAAAAAAAAAAAAATATTTTTATAGATGAATACTCAGGCTAACCTAGTGGATGTGATCTTGGAACTTCCATGATTATCCACGTAAAAGATCAAAGTATTATATGCTGTGAGCTTTTTAGGTGTTTGTTAGTGCTGTGAAGGCAAAAATGCTTTCTACATTGGCGTTCATTCCTGTGTTACTGGGCACCAATGAATGTATGCTGTGTGCTAGAAATAGACTAAAACAGATTCTTATAGCATGTTAGTGTGCTTGCATGTTTGCTGAAAATCCTTCTGTATAAACCAGTTTGTTAGGTTCTCTGGGTTAGGTAGGACTGCAGTTTTTTTCCTGTCGAAATCTCTCCTACCAAGATGGTGTTCCACTGTCCAGCCCAGCATGAGTAGCAGGTAGAACACAGCTTTACTGGCTGTTTGTCTGCTTTGGTGTAGTGCAGTGTGTGTTAGATTACTTATCAGAAAACATGTATGTCATCTCTAGAAAGAAAAAAACATAGTAGTCCAATTCCCAGCGTGTCCCTTTGACTTTTTTTAATAGTAAAAATAAGAATCTGTACTGACTTTTCACTTGGCCATTATGGTTTTAAAGGAAAAGCTATAAGCGCTGTGTTTTTCTGTACTGATCTGTCACTTATTAAATACTTTTGTACCATAAGTAAAATTTGAGGTGTTTTGCAAGAATCACCATTCTCGATGAGTCTATTCTTTCTATAACGTAGCCACCACCATCAGGTTATTATTGCTTTGTGGGTTTGTTTTTTGTTTTTGTTTTAAAGCTAGTCAAGTGAAGCAATGGGAGTAGAGAAGGAAGAAGGAAACCTGCAACTGGTTCCGATCTATTAGTTGTAAACTTCACAGCACTTGCACCAGCTCACTTTGGCCCTTTAAAACCACTCAGAGCCAGCTTTTTAAAATGCCACCTCTCCTGGGCTTGCTTTCCTTGCTCTGTCTATAAATGGGACTGTCCACCACAGCCCAGGCATGTTGGGGCCCCTTGCTGAGACATGTGGACCAGCCTGCCTGCTTGAGAAAAGGCCAGTGGACAAGTCCCAGAGATTAAATGATGAAAAAACAACGATAAAGGCAAATTGGTTTTTCACACTTCTTTTTTGGGGGGTGGGGTGGAGTTTTGCCCTTATTGCCCAGGCTGGAGTGCAGTGGCATGATCTTGGCACACTGCAACCTCTACTTCCTGGGTTCAGAGATTGGGCTGCGTCCCGAATAGCTGGGATTACATTACAGGCACCCACCACCATGCCCAGCTAATTTTTGTATTTTTAGTAGAGACAGGATTTCAGATTTCACCATGTTGGTCAGGTTGGTCTCAAACTCCTGACCTCAGGTAATCCACCTGCCTCCCAGAGTGCTGGGATGACAGGTGTGAGCCACTGTGCCCGGCCAGTTTTTCACTGTTTCTGCTCAGAAAAAAGGCAAGTCTGTTGTTGCTTAATATTATAAGTAGGCTTTCTGGTTTCTTTTAAAATAAACTAGCAGCCTCTCTGTCCACCAACAGACACTTAGACTGTGATGTCAGGTACCACTGTTGATGGGGGTCCCACCTGGCCTGGGGTGAGGAAGTCCTAGTCCTCTTGCTTAGGACTCCTCCCCAGTGGAACACAAGTCACACAAACTGCTGAGACTTCTTAGGATTGACTGAGCGCCTTTAATATGTCCCCTGAAACAGGCTGTTTGATTCATGCCAGAAACATAACAGGTGACCTCTCTAACTTGCCTAGGAATTTGTTTTGCATTTAAGTGCATTGCCTTTCCTTAAAGCCAAACTCTTGCAACTTATTCCAGGAATTACTAATTTATTATTCAGACTCTGAGACACTTTAAACAGTGATGCTACTAATATTTATACCAAGGCCAGGTGCAGTGACTCACGCCTATAATCTCAGCACTTTCGGAGGCTGAGGCGGGAGGATCACTTGAATCTGGGAGTTTAAGACCAGCCTGGCAATATATCGAGACCCAGTGTCTACAAAAAAACTTAAAAATTAGCTGGCCGTGGTGGCATGCACCTATAGTCCAAGCTATTCAGGAGGCTGAGGCGGGAGGATTGCTTGGGCCTGGGCAGTTAAAGCTGCAGTGAGCTATGGTTGTGGCACTGCACTCCAGCCTGGGCAACAGAGCAAGACCCTGTCCCCTAAAAAACAAATTATACCAGGACAACAGCACAAACTGGGCTTGTCCCAGGCTGACCAGGACATAGGTACTGGACTTAATCCCCCATCCCTTAATAACAGAGTAGCTCATCTGCAACTGTTTGAACTTAGTTACATTTTAATTCCCACTTTTAAAAAGGAACCAGAGGCTAGGCGCAGTGGCTCATACCTATAATCCCAGCACTTTGACAGGCCAAGGTAGGTGGATCACCTGAGGTCAGGAGTTACAGACCAGACTGGCCAACATGGAGAAACCCCATCTCTACTAAAAATACGAAAATTAGCCAGGCGTGGTGGCGGGCGCCTGTAATCCCAGCTACTCGGGAGACTGAGGCAGGAGAATTGCTTGAACCTAGGAGGCAGAGGTTACAGTGAGCCAAGATTGCACCACTATACTCCAGCCTGGGCACAGAGCGAGACTCCCATCTCCACAAAAAATAACAAAAAGTGACCAGAGGGTGTCTAGAAACGCTTTTACCTTATTGTTCAGAGAACCCTGCTCTATGGTGTTGGAAAAATAAGCTCGGGAGTACTCAGCTGCTTTCCTCTGCTGTCTCTACCAGCTCTGAGCATGCGGCATGGCTGGCCACCTTGATATATGACCTCTGAGCTTCACAGACTTTTGAGGTAGGTGATATTGTTGAAATCTTTCATTCAGTAAGATCACCTAACCTGCCCAAAGCAAGGGTGGCTAAGTTATTGCCAAACTGAGACACTTGTGAGAATAAAAGACCATGCTATTCTACTTATGCCAGCACAAACAGCATAAACC
This sequence comes from Aotus nancymaae, assembly GCF_030222135.1. Lineage (NCBI taxonomy): Eukaryota > Metazoa > Chordata > Mammalia > Primates > Aotidae > Aotus > Aotus nancymaae. The sequence goes on from NW_026988443.1 coordinate 12,466,034, forward strand.
AGGACTGCTCCAGATACAGCAAGCAGGAAGTGTAGGCAGCCTCCCTCTGGGCAAAGAGTTGGCAGGTGGTGCTGAAGGACCACAGATCGTGAACTGCCCTACGGCAGGCATCTTACACAGTCAAGCTCAGGCCTCCTGGAGGTTATAAGCACCTGCAAAATAATTCCCCAACATCTTGTCCAAATAATTTCTCTCATCTTTATTTTTATAAAAACGAAACAAAAAAACAAAGTCACCACCAACCACATGACAACTCGCCAGGCAAGGCCTTGCTTCCCTCCCTCCTTCACGTCCCGTGTGCCTAGTCAGCAGGGTCAGGGAGGCAGTTGGCACTGATGTTAGCTTCATCCAAAGGGAGTATTAAAGAGAGAGGCTTGGGAAAGGGAAGGAAACCTGGCCAGGCTTCTCAGCATTGAGAAGTCACTGAAAACTGATTTGCTTTCAATAATTGGTGTGTCTGAAATGCAGGGAGGGAAGACCATGCTGTCAACAATCATAACCCGCTTTGTACAGGTTGGCCCCAGGGAGAGGTGGGTCAGAACTGTGTTTAAAGAAAGGAGAATGGTTTCACGAGCTTGCTCAGCTCTCCCGGAGCAAAGACTAAGGTGCTACATATTGCCTGTTAGGCTTACGCTACAGCAGGTCTGGGGCTACAGGTCTAGAGTCCTTGTTAGTGCATTTAGTGCTGGTGAGAAGGGTGGGCCCCAGCCTGGGATGCTGAAGTCCTCTAAAGACAAGGCAGAGACACAGCCTCGGATTCCCCCGTCACCTTCCACTGAATAAGGGGGATGGAGAGGAGGTCTCCGTGGTTGGCCTCCCACAAGCCCAGATGCCTGCCAGCCTGGGCCTGCTTCCTTAGCGCTGTGAGAGCTTGTGTCTGATGGGCAGAGAGGAGCAAGTGTAGTCCCTGCGGGGCTGACTCCATGCAGGGCTCCCCAGCTCCGGGCTTGCAGGGTGACCCTGCTCTGTGACCCAGCAGCGGCTTCAGCCCCAGAGGGGGCCATGGCAAAGGTTGTTTAGGCGTAGCCACCAGCCATCTGACTGGTAGCTGCATTGCTGCCTACTCCTCGCCAGGCCTGGTAGCTGAAGAAGGCGCTCACTCCATAGGCGATCATCACCAAACTCGCAAAGAACTGAAAGAGAGGCGAGAAGGGCTTAAGGAGCGAGAGGGTGACAGTGACACAAGTTCCAAACAGATCTCAGGCCCAGACAGGAAGAGTTGTGGCAGCTGCACCATCTCACACTTAGCCAGACACATTTCACAGCTGTTTATCGTGGGGCTGATGAGCACCAGCGTCCAGGGATGCCAACATTACCTTCTAAGCACGGGAAACAGCTAAGGACCACAGGCAGGCCTTCAGATTGTGATGAGGGCAATGAAGGAGAAGGTAAGAGTGACAGAGGGGACACCTAGCAAGGATTTAATTCTTTTTTTTTTTTTTTGAGACAGAGTCTTGCTCTGTCACCAGGCTGGAGTGCAGTGGCACAATCTTGGCTCACTGCAACCTCCACCTCCTGGGTTCAAGGGATTCTCCTGTCCCAGGCTCCCGAGTAGCTGGGACTATAGGCACGTGCCACCACATCCAGCTAATTTTTGTGTTTTTAGTAGAGATGGGGTTTCACAAGAATTTAGTTCTAAAAAGACAATATTTAAAGGCCACCCTAGGAATTCTCTAGAACCAGTTCACGCCTCTATACTCAAACCTGCAGCCACATTCAGAAGCTCCCCACTCTGTCCCCATCACTGAATTTGCTGATCTCAAAACTGCCCTTGTCAGGAAGAGTAAGGAACCCAAATGAGGGTTAGTCGAGGCCCTGCCCTCCCCTGGGCTGGGCCGTGGCTCCAGACCTGGTGCCCAACCTCTCAGAGTGGGAGCCTCCTGTCTATCAAAAGGGACTGGTAGTCCCTTCCTCTCCCTCACTGGGGGTGTCACAGATCCTGGGAGGAGATGGTGTGCAAGGCCTGGTGGAGTGAAGGGTGACAGGCGTGGAGGGGACTGCAGCCACTTCACTGGCTACCTGACGTGGGCCCAGAGTTTGGGTTTCATGGGACAGCCTATGAATCTCCCAGAATGGTTTAAACCAAAAGGCTTTTGCACATGCACTTGTCAGAGGGAGAGCATGCAGTTTTTCACATTCTCCAAGGTGGCACATGACCCTAAGTCAGTGTGGCACAACTGATTCACAACGAGTTTCTATAGTCATCCCAGGCCAGGTGTGGTAGCTCACACCTGTAATCCCAGCACTTCAGGAGGCCAAGGCATGTGGATCACCTAAGGTCAGGAGTTCGAGACCAGTTTGGCCAACATGGTAAAACCCCGTCTCTACTAAAAATACAAAAATTAGCTTGGTATAGTGGCCTGCACCTGTAATCCCAGCTACTTGGGACGCTGAGGCAGGAGAATCGCCTGAACCCAAGAGGTGGGGGTTGCAGTGAGCTGAGACTGCGCCACTGCTCTTCAGCCTGGGCAATAGAGTGAGACTCCATCTCCCAAAAAAAACAAACAAAACAAAATACAAAAAAATTAGTTGGTGTGGCAGCACACACCTGTAGTCCCAGCTACTCAGGAGGCTAAGGCAGGAGAATCACTTGAACCCAAGAGGCGGAAGTTGCAGTGAGCTGAGATCACGTCACTGCACTCTAGCCTGGGCGACAGAGCAAGACTCCTTCTCAGAAAAAAGTTAACCCCGGACTTCCATTGGCCACCACACACCACTCCCCACTGTTAATTACGGAAGCCTGGAAGCAGCCTGGCTCCCCTCTGAGACCCACTGAGCATTCAGGTGACAACTCAGGAGGTGGCAGGTGCCTGGCTTCAGACCAAGCGAGCAGCAGGAGTCCTGGGGCCGAGACCCTGCAGACCACTGAGGGAGCCCAGGAAGCAGACTCACCGAGGCAGCCGCACGCTGGTTATACGGCCGGGTGCCCCTCAGGGACGTCAGGTCAACTGCCGCAGAGCAGGCGATGAAGGCAGTCACGTAGAGAACGGTGGCACTGATGTTAAAGATCATTAACTGCAGAACATGGAGGTAGGGAATGGGGAGAGAAAAGGCTTCAGACACAAAGAGAGGCCACGCATGGTGGTTCATACCTGTAATCCCAGCACTTTGGGAGGCTGAAGTGGAAGGATCACTTGAGCCCAGGAGTTGGAGATCAGCCTGGGCAACATAGGGAGGCCCCATCTCTACAAAAAATAAAAATGTTGTCCAGGCGCGGTGGCTCATGCCTGTAATCCCAGCATTTGGGAGGCTGAGGCAGGTGGATCACGAGGTCAAGAGATCGAGACCATCCTGGCCAACATGGTGAAACCCCATCTCTACTAAAAATACAAAAATTAGCTGGGCGTGGTGGCATGCGCCTGTAGTCTCAGCTACTCGGGAGGCTGAGGCTGGAGAATCGAACCCAGGAAGTGGAGGTTGCAGTGAGCCGAGATGGCACCACTGCCCTCCAGCCTGATGACAGAGTGAGACTCCATTTTAAAATAAAAATAAAAAATAAAAAAGTTAGCCAGGCATGATGGCACATGCCTGTGATCTCAGCTACTTGGGAGACTGAGATGGGAGGATCACCTGGGACCAGGAGGTTGATGCTGCAGTAAGCCATGTTCACACCACTGCACTCCAGCTTAGGTAACAGAGTAATAAGATTCTGTCTCAAAAAAAAAAAAGACACACAAAGAGACCAACAGTTGGGGCCTCCTGGTTCTCACTGGCACTCCCCTTGAGTAGTCATTGGATGGGGACACAAATCCCTGGGGACCACTGACAGGGCCTCAAGAGGTCAAGGTCCAGGGAGTCAGCCCATCAGCTGGAGATCCCCAGGAGGGCTGCTGAGCAGGGAGCTGAGGGAGGGGAATGACAGGAAGGCCTCAGTGATGGAGTAGGAGCAGTGCAGACCCAGTCCTCAAAGAAAGAGACCAATCCATGACTCATCTTTTCGTACCAGCTAAAGAAATACAGGCCACTCTTCCGAGTGTGGCCCACAGCCAAGCCCAGACAATCCCTGGTACCATTGCAGGGCTTGGCTCTGTGGCTGGTCCTGGGGCTGGGCCTCACGTCCCTCTCCGCCTCCAGGGGGAAGAGTTTTGTCTCCCTTTGGGTCACATCCTAAGCTCAAGGCTCCAAGCAAATGCCAGGGTCAGGACCAGGAGGACCAGACAGTCCCAGCTGGATACAGAACCAGACTGGCAGGAAGGGGTCCTCTGCTGACAACCAGGCCACAATTCCTCATCCCAAACGCTTGGTCCCAGAGCCCATTCACAGTCTTCAGGCTTGGTGGCTCATGCCTGTAATCCCAGCACTTTGGGAGGCCGAGGCGGGCAGATCACGAGGTCAGGAGATCGAGACCAGCCTGGCCAACTTAGTGGAACCCCATCTCTACTAAAAAATACTAAAAATTAGACAGGCATGGTGGCGGGCGCCTATATTCCCAGCTACTCAATAGGCTGAGGCAGGAGAATCACTTGAACCTGGGAGGCGGAGGTTGCAGTGAGCTGAGATTGTGCCATTGCCCTCCATCCCGGGCAACAATGCAAGACTGTCTCAAAAAACCAACAAAAAAAACAGTATTCAGACAAATGGCCCTCAAACATTTGGTTCATCTAATATACTTTTTAAAAATCAGCAACATTTTAAAATTAGATTTCGTGAAAACCCGAAGACTTCATGTAAAACTTTCATATTAAAAAAATCTTGGCTGGCTGTGGTGGCTCATGCCTTTAATCCCAGCACTTTGGAAGGCTGAGGTGGGTGGATCACTTGAGATTAGGAGTTCAAGACCAGCCTGGTCACCACAGTGAGACCTCTTCTCTACTAAAAATACAAAAATTAGCTAGGAGTGATGGGTGTACGTCTGTAATCCCAGCTACTCAGCAGGCTGAGGCAAGAGAATCACTTGAAGCCGGGAGGCAGAGGTTGCAGTGAGCTAAGATCACGCCACTACTCCAGCCTGCGTGACAGAGCAAGACTCTGTCTTAAAAAAAAAAAAAAATCTTGGGGCTGGGCGCAGTGGCTCATACCTATAATCCCAGCCCTTTGGGAGGCCGAGGCAGGTGGATGACGAGGTCAAGAGATGAAGACCATCCTGGCCAACATGGTGAAACCCCATCTCTACTAAAAAATACAAAAATTAGCTGGGCATGGTGGCACGTGCCTGTCGTCCCAGCTACTCAGGAGGCTGAAGCAGGAGAATTGCCTGAACCCCGGAGACGAAGGTTGCAGTGAGCTGAGATCGCACCACTGCACTCCAGCCTGGCACCTGGTGACAGAGTAAGACTCTGTCTCTTTTTTTTTTTGGACTCTGTCTCAAAAAAAAAAAAAAAATCTTAAGATATGAAAAGATTTTGCGCCAAGGGGCTGCATTTCCATAGCAATAGATGAAGTGAGTATAGAGGCAGCTCGCGATGGGCAGATGGGTGCTGGGTTCTCCAGGGTCCTTCCTGACCCAATTCACTCACACATCTTGCCTGGATCCAGTAGGGGTCTGTAGCCCCCATGCCAGAAAATCCCAAGTTGGCCATGCTATTCCAGCCTTCTCTCGATGCAGTTAAACCCTCTTTGACCCATTTGTGGAGGGTCCAGAAGCACAAGAAGCAGTGCCCTGCCGTCGTGGCAGAGGGAGCCTCCTTCCACTGACGGCCAAGGCTGGAGCCCAAAGTCTGCATCTAAAAGACACACAGGCTTTTATCTCCGGAGATTTCTCTCTTAGAGGCTCCTGGGACATGAGGGAGGGGGTGGACCCTGGGCCCGGAAGTCAGGCCGCCACCTCCTCGCCCCCACATCTTCCCTGCAAGCCCAGCGACCCCTGCAAACGCTGCCTGTTTCTGCCAGGGATGTGGAGATCTAACAAACCCATTCTGTCTTGAGGATGACTCACGTTTCCTCGGTTTAAAAAGTCATTGAATTCCAAACAATGCCGCCTAGTCCCAGCCTTGCTTGTCTTACAATCATGTGCCTCTCTTGCCTCTCTTCTCATTGAAAGCCTCAGACCCCAGCTGCAGGGGTTTTCCGGGTCAGAGGGAAAAAAAAAAAAAAAACAGCAGCTTTCTGTGCGTCTGGCCGGGGTACTTCCCATGTCTGCTCTCAGCCCTGTGTCCTGGGGCAAACCTGGGATGCCTGGCCGAGAGAGGACAGGCTGGGAGACTGGGCCTCAGAGCCTCACCTGGAGGCAGCCGAGTGCCTGAGCTTGTCTTGCACTCTTGAAACCCTGGCCTGGGCAACTTCTGACAGCTTGCCCCAGCCTCCAGCCACAGGGCTGTCTGCCTGGGCCCAGGTAGTCTCACAAACCCACACAACATAGGCGCAAATTCTGACCACCCCCAAAGGGAATTTTTTTTTTTTTTTGAGACAGATTCTCCCTCTGTCGCCCAGGCTGGAGTGCCATGGCACGATCTCGGCTCACTGCAACCTCCGCCTCCCAGATTCAAGCGATCCTCCTGTCTCAGCCTCCCCAGTAGCTGGGACTACAGTTGTACACCAACACACCTGGCTAATTTTTGTATTTTTAGTAGAGATAAGGTTTGACCATATTGGTCAAGCTGGTCTCAAACTCCTGACCTCAGGTGACCCACCTGACTTGGCCTCCCAAAATGCTGCGATTAGAGGCATGAGCCACCACATCTGGCCAGGAAAAATATTTTTAAGATTCCAAATGGCCTGTTATAAATCCACTCAACTGCCCCTCACTTCTACTCCCCTCCTGGGACAAAGTCAAGCCTGTGTCCTTCCTGGCTCATGGTTCTCAGAAAAGCAGGACACCTAGGCTGAGTGTGGTGGCTCACTCCCGTAATCCCAGCACTTTGGGAGGCTGAAGTAGAACTGCTTGAGCCCAGGAGTTCAAGACCAGCCTGGGCAATAAAGCAAGACCCCTCCTCTACAAAAAAAAAAAATACAAAAATTAGCAGGGCATGGTGGCATGTGCCTGTAGTCCTAGCTACTGGAGAGGCTGAGATGGGAGGATCCCTGAGCCCAGGGGTTCAAGGCTGCAGTGAACCGTTATCGAGTCACTGCACCCTAGCCTGTACATAGTGAGACACTGTCTTGAAGGAAAAAAAAGAAAGAAAAACTGGACCCCTGAACCATCAATCCTCACCTCCACCCCTGGCTCTGCAGACCAGCTTAGGTCAGTGAGGATGTCAGGCAACCCCCTGCACCCTGCCATTTCTTTCAGGGAAAGTCACAGTGGTCCTGTCATAGCCACTTCCAGTACCCTCACCCAGACTCACCACCAGTGGCCAGGGCACTACGTACAACTTCATGTGCAGCTGAAACAGGTAGAGGATGAAGAAGACGATTGTCACCAGCCAGAGGAAGACAGCGACGAACATCACCCAGCCATAGGCCGGGTACAGGTGGTATGGGGTGTCTGCAATCAGGGCCCACACCAGCAGCCCCAGCACCTAGGAAGGTCAGACAGGGCAGGGTCGGCCAGGGATGTGGTTTCATTTCTCATCTAGCTAAGTAATACTGGCCAGGCACAGTGGCTCATGCCTGTAATGTCAGCACTTTGGGAGGCCAAGGTGTGATAATTGCTTGAGGCCAGGAGTTCAAGCCTGGGCAACAAAGCAAGTCCCTATCTCTACAAAAAAAATTAAGGTCTGGTGCAGTGGCTCACGCCTGTAATCCCAGCACTTTGGGAGGCCTGGGTAGGCAGATCACCTGAGGTCAGGAGTTCAAGACTATCCTGGCCAAGATGGTGAAACCCCATCTCTACTAAAAACATAAAAATTAGCTGGGTGTGGTGGTGCATGGCTGTAATCCCAGCTACTTGGGAGGCTGAGGCAGGAGAATTGCTTGAACCTGGGAGGTGGAGGTTGCGGTGAGCCGAGATAGCACTGCTGCACTCCAGCCTGGGCGACAAAAGCGAAACTCCATCTCAAAAATAATAATAATTTAAATAATTAGCCAGGTATGGTGGTGTGCACCTGTCATCCCAGCTACTTAGAAGGCTGAAGCAGGAGGATCACATGGGCCCAGGAATTAGAAGCTGCAGTGAGCTATGATCATGCCACTGTACGCCCACCTCTGAGACAGAGTGAAACTGTCTCAAAAGATAGAAAAAATTTTAAAATGAAATGCTGATTTGGCTCCTGCGGTACACCACTGTGCTGGGGCCCTGACCTGCACTCTTACTCCTCTTCCAGGTCTCAGCTGAGATGTCAGGTGCTCCAGGACACCCCCCATGCAGCCAGCCTGCATCTCGGAGCCCTCTTCAGAGCTCGCAGGGCCACCCCGCTCAGGCACCCACCATCCAGGGCCATAATCGTTCCCTTCCCCAGACTGCAAGCTCTGCGAGGGCAGGGCTGTGGCTGTCACAGCTGTGTCCCCACACACAGCACAGGACCTGGGCCCTGCCAGGGGCTCAGTTAAAGCTGCTGAAAGGAAGATCAAGTCACCAGAGCCCCAGAGGCAAGAAAACAACAGCCCTGTGTCCTCCCTCCCAGCTGGGCCCAGCAGAGAACGTCACAAGAGCCTCTGGGTGAACTCCTGCCTGACACCCCATGTCTCTGGCTCTCCCAGATGCCCTTCTATACAGGTGTTGCCATCTCACAGGAAACTGGGCCTCTGAGAAGCCAAGGGGCCTGCATGTCACACCGTTCCCACGTGGCAGGATGAGCCCGAGCATCCCAGCAGAGCATGGGTAGTGAGTAACAGCACCGACTCTGGAGCCCAACTGCCTGGCTTCAACCCCGGCTCTCCTTACCAGCTGTACGGTTATGCACTTGGCCTTGGACAAGGGCATAAACACCCTGCACTTTCGTCACCTTGCTTATCAAACGAGTATAATGACCATTGTTACCTCACAGGGCTGCTGTGAGGACCTACAAGTTCATGCACATAAATGATTGCAACAGAAGTGTTTTTTTCATTATTATTATTCTAGAAGTCCAAGGTGGACTGCACAGGCCCCAGCCCTTGCAGCCACAGAGAATCCTCTGAGGGCAGGTTTGTCAACTCACCAGCAGACTGTCTCGTGGTGCAGCCCAGCAAAGGGCCAGCTGAAGCAGGGACCAGCGAGCTCGTGGAGGCCCCTAGAGGCACGTCGCATGTGGCCGTCCTGGGCCTCCCCAGCCCCTCCTACCCCTTGCTGGTGGAGATGCTCTAGGTTGGAGTATCCTCCCTTCTCCATGAAGGCAATCTCAGGAATCCCTGGCCATGGAGGGGACATGAGGGTCTAGCTTCGGAGAAAGGCTCTGTGCCCAATCACAGAGGTGTCCTCTTCTTCTTCTGGTCAGCACCTAGGTACATGGCACCAAGGCTGCACAGTGACCTTAACACCAGCCCAAAAACAAGTCAGTGGGATCGGAGAAGCGGCTCTGGAGCAGGACCGGCCTCTGGCTGCCAGGCTTTACAGACAGAAAGTCCTCCTGGCCGTTCCCAGCAGCTGAGGGGCTGCCGCCAGCCCCCAGAGCACCTGAGGGCCTGGGACCAGAGCACAGCCAGAGCTGGGTGCCTGCTGGGCACCCCACCCCAAGGCACCCCCTCTGAGGACCAGAAGGGAAGCTCCTGCGTGGATCCCTCCAGACACAGGGACAAGACTGGGGACCTGTAGCTGAGCTACAGGGGGACCCTCGGCCCTCACAATCCTCCTCCCTCCGACTCCTCACCAACCCCCAGGGGTCTGGCTCAGGAAGGGTGTGGCCCAATGGGGAAGTGGCAGGTGGGGCCCTGAGCTTGGAAGTCAAAGGCTGTGTGGCTGGGTGAGGCTGAGCGAGCACCTTCCCTGCTCTCCTAGGAAGATTCTGGCTTTTGTTCATCGCTTATCACCAGTGTCCAACACATAATTTACACTAAATACACGATGTGCTTAGGAACTAACAATCCTATTTCTCCATCCATGACAGAGATCAGAACCCTGCCCTGCACAGGTGCTGTGTATTAAAAGAGGAAGCAGGGTGGGCTGGGTGCGGTGGCTCATGCCTGTAATCCCAGCATTTTGGGAGGCCAAGACAGAAGGACTGCTTGAGCCCAGGCGTTCAAGACCCCAGCCTGGGAAATATACAGGAAGCCTGTCTCTACCAAATAATTTAAAAATTAGCCAGGTGTGGTGGTGGTGTGCCTGTGGTCCCATTTACTCAGGAGGCTGAGGAGGGAGGATTGCTTGAACCTGGGAGGTTGAGGCTACAGTGAGCCATGATTGTGCCACTGCACTCCAGCCTGAGCAAAAGCAAGACCCGGTCTCAAAATAAACTAAAATAAATAAAATTAAAATTAAGAAAAATTAAATTAACAAAATAAAATAAGAAGCAGGTGTCCATCTATGAACTGCCCCTGGCCTTGCCTCCCCACAACCCAAGTAAAGGGCTCAGCCCAAAGTGCGAGGCCCAGGGAAGGGTCCTTCTCTCCAGGGCTTGGCACCTGCTCTCCCCACACTGGGATGAAGCTCCAGGGACCCCCCCACACACACACTGCAGCAACCTGCCAGCCTCTGCTGCTCATCAGCACTCTCCTTTCATTGCCAAAAGCAGGCCAGGTGAGGGCCAGGGGCGGGGGGGCGAGGAAGCCAGGGCGGAGCCACAGGCCCTTGCCCACTGTCACACACCAAGCTGGGGGCAGAGCCAGGGCAGGATGTCTCAGAACAATACCCTGCCAGAAACAGCCACACCCGGCGAGGCCAGGGGAGGTCAGTGTTCTGAAGGAGAATAAACACTTCAGGCAGCACCCTCCCGTACCTCCTCCAGGTGAGAACTGGGCATGTCCAGGATAAACAATTAGTTTTTCATTTAAAGCCAATTCCTTATGGGCCTCTGCTGCCATTATGTGGTTTGCTTCCAACTAACTAAAAGGAAGTCAGAAAATGCAATGAAGCAAAAATCCACAAAAGACCAATTCAGGTTTCCAATATGGTACGCCTATCAATCACTTGTCCCAAGACTCACAGCCTAGGTCACAATGACCACTCAATGCCCTCCCGCTCTGCGCCAGACCCATCACCAGACCCTCCTCAAATGTTCTATTTGTTAACCTCATCTTCCAAATGGAAGCTCAGGAGGAGATGTCCCTTTGGTCACTGTGGGTAAAGGACAGGGCTGGAGGCTGGGCGTGGTGGCACATGCCTGTAATCCCAGCACTTTGGGAGGCTGAAGTGGGTGGATCACTTGAGCTCAAGAGTTCAAGACCAGCCTGGGCAACATGGGGAAACCCCATCTCTATCAAAAATACAAAATTTAGATGGGCATAGTGGCATATGCCTGTGGTCCTAACTTGGGAGGCTGAGGTGGGAGGATCAATGGAGCCTGGGACGTCAAGGCTGCAGTGAGCCATGACTGCACTACTGTACTTCAGCCTGGGTGACAGAGAACCTGTCTCAGAAAATAAATAAAAATTTTGGCAGGGCGTGGTGGCTCACGCCTGTAATCCCAGCACTTTGGGAGGCCGAGGCAGATGGATCACGAGGTCAGGAGATCGAGACCATCTGGCCAACATGGTGAAATCCATCTCTACTAAAATACAAAAAAAAAAAAAAAATTAGCCGGGCATGGTGGCATGTGCCTGTAGTTCCAGCTACTCGGGAGGCTGAGGCAGGGAAATCATTTGAACCCAGGAGGCAGAGGTTGCAGTGAGCTGAGATCACGTGCCACTGTACTCCAGCCTGAGGACAAAGCAAGACTCCTTCTCAAAAAGAAAAAAAAAAAAATTTTTTTAAAGGATAGGGAAGGATAGGAACCCAGATCTGTGCATCCCTGGAACCTGTGCTACTATGAGTTATTTAATGAAGTGTAAAAACTAGGACACTTTAGCTGGCTCCAAGAGCAAGGCTGGGCTGGGCACCCAGGCTCCTCTAGCCCCTGCTCTGCCCTGTGCCGCGCTCCAGCCCCACCCCTGGTTTCCAAATCAGAGTCCAGTAGATGAAGCCAGTGATAAGCAGTGGGAATTTTTGGCATTCCTTCTGGCTGTGCTGCCTGGCTCTGTGCCTGGGGAGCTGCCTCGGTTTCTGCCCTAGAACAAGGAAGGTCCATTCCTGCATTTGAACCAGACAAACTGGTTTCTCTTGGTCCCTGAGACCCCAGACCAGTCCCCCTAGAGAGACCCTGCTCAGGACTGGGCACCCAGCATAGGCTTCACTGTGGGCATCTCTGTGGTTCATACATTTAAGAAATGTCTATGGAGAAGGGGGAGGAGGAGGAGGAGGGGCAACGGGGTCACGGGTGTGATTCTGGATAAGGGGCCAAGAAAGATCTCACTGGCAAGGTGACGATGAACAAAGACCTAGGGAGGAGAGGGAGGGCAGGGAGGGTACCACGTGGGCATCTGGGAATAGACCTCTGCCTTCACCCCTGGCCTGTAGGTCTTTCTTGCTTATATGTTATCTGTCCCGCGTTTCTCCGGAGGTGTCTATACGAACAGCTCCCTGTCTCCTATGCACACAGCCAAACCGCATCCTTCCCTCCTTCCCAGCTCTCTGAGATCCGGCAGGTAAACAAAGGGAACTGTCTGGAAATCTCAAGGGCATGGGGCCTTTTATTTTTCTTTTCTCAAAACCTGAAGAATTTGGATTAGGAACATTTACATATGTGTGTGTGTGTGTATATATATATATATGAATACTGCAGTGTCAAAAAGGACCTTTGCATCTTCAAAGACTTTCCAAACAACAGGGCAATAAAGAGATGGTCTTTGTTAAAAGCACCTGCAGGATCAGAGAGGAGAATCATCACAAACGCCAACCAAGAGGCACTCCTTGCTCCAGCGCAACCCTGTTATTACCATTTCCCCAGAAGTTGCCAACACTGACAGCCACACAGGCCAGGTTCCTGCAGGGTGCATGCCCTTCACTGACTCTTTGAGAGAAGTTTTTCCTCGTCTCTTGTGGTTTGCAATGCTTTCCCCAAAATATGTTCAAGTTCTAACCCCTAGTACCTGGGAATGTGGCCTTATTTGAAAACAGGGTCTGGCCAGGCATAGTGGCTCACACCTGTAATCCCAGCAGTGTGGGAGGCCAAGGTGGGTGGGTCATTTGAGGCCAGGAGTTCGAGACCAGCCTGGCCAATATGGAGACACCTGTCTTTACTAAAAATATAGCCAGGTGTGGTGGCATGTGCCTATAGTTCTAGTTACTCAGGAGGCTGAGGCAGGAGAATCACTTGAACCCAGGAGGCAGAGGATGCAGTGAACTGAGATCACACCACTGCACTCCAACCTGGGTGACAGAGTGGGACTCCGGTGGCTCATGCCTGTAACCCCAGCACAGCACTTTGGGAGGCTGAGGTGGGTGGCCTCACCTGAGGTCAAGAGTTTGAGACCAGCCTGAGCAACATGGAGAAACCCCGTCTCTACTAAAAATACAAAGAAATTAGCCGGGTGTGGTGGCACGTGCCTGTAATCCCAGCTATTCAGGAGGCTGAGGCTGGAGAATCTCTTGAACCCAGGAGACAGAGATTTTAGTGAGCCACAATCATGCCACTGCACTCCAGCCTGGGCAACAAGAGCAAAACTCTATATTGGATTGGAGGCATCTCTAATGCCTCTAATTGGAGGCATTTGTAAGTCAAGGCTTGCCAGTCACCACCAGAAGCCAGGAGAGGGGCATGGGATAGACTGTCCCTCAGAGCCCCAGAAGAAAGCAACCCTGCCAACACCTTGATTTCAGGAACTGTGACAATACATTTCTGACACCCAGTTTGTGGAACTTTGTTATGGCAGCCACAGAAAATGAACAGGTTTTTCTCAGCTGTTCTCTCAATCTGTAGATGGGTATCATGACCTATTCACCTGAGTGATGCTGGCTGGCATCGGTTCTGTTGGAGGGGCGGCCTATCAACTCCCTGAGTTCAAGCTCTGGCCCTGCCAATTTAACTAGCTGTGTGGCCTCAGGTAAGTGGCTTGACCTCTCTGCGCCTTGTCTTCATCTTCTTTCATCTTCGAAACGTGTCTGCCACCTAGGGTGGTTTTGTTTTGTTTTTGAGACAGGGTCTCACTTTGTTGACCAGGCTGGAGTGAAACGGCACTATTACAGTTCACTGCAGCCTCGACCTCCTGGGCTCAAGCAATCCTCCCACCTCAGCCTTCCGAGTAGCTGGGACTACAGATGTGCACCACAACACCTAGCTATTTTTTATTTTTGTAGAGATGGGGTCTCCCTATGTTGCCCGGGCTAGTCTAGAACTCCTAGGCTCAACCAATCCTTCTGCCTGGGCCCTAGGGTGGTTCTGAACAAGGTACTTAGACCGGCAACCAGCATAGGCTTAATATTCTCTACGGCCAGGTGTCATGATCACCCGAGGGCTTAAGAACATGGGTTTTCGGCTGGGTGCCATGGCTCACCCTTGTAATCCCAGCACTTTGGGAGTCCAAGGCGGGCAGATCATGAGATCAGGTGTTCGAGACTAGCCTGGCCAACACAGTGAAACCCCATCTCTACTAAAAATACAAAAATTAGCTGGGCGTGGTAGCTGGCGTGTGTAATCCCAGCTACTTGGGAGGCTGAGGCAGGAGAATCGCTTGAACCCAGGAGGCAGAGGTTGCAGTGAGCCAAGATCGCACCACTGCACTCCAGCCTGGGTGACAGAGAGAGACTCCATCTCAGAAAAAAAAAAGAACATGGGTTTTCGAGTCAGCGCCCTGGGCCTACTTTCCTGCATTTGTCATAGTGTGTGTGTCTCCTTGGGAGTGTGAGGCCTCACTGAGAGAATGACAGTATCTACATTCAAGCACCAGCACAGCCCTGGCACAGATAAGGACCCACGCCAGTGCCAGCCCCACCCACCTGACAGATATTGCAGTGTTGCTGCCACAGGAGGCCCCGGAAATCCAGCCCAGCCCTCCGACCTCCCCTGGAGCAGCACTCCCTCAGCTCCTCATGGGCTGAGAGATCTTGGGCCGACTCCTGCACACCCTGGGACCCCCGTCTTCCCCCGGCACAATGGGAGCAGAGATGTTTGACCCGCTGTTCTCTGAAATTCCCCATGGCCCGAGGTCAACACTCCTCAAGATGGGCCTCCTTCAGGGGCTCTAAAGGAAGGGATTCGATTAACCCTATGGGCACTGAGCTAACTGTCACGCAGAGACAGTCACCCCAACTCTTTTCACCCTCCTCACTTCAGGGGCACTGTCAGACCTTTGTGGGCTCGCTGTGTGGCCTTGGGAGAGTCACCTAATCTTTCTGGTCTGTTTCCTCATCTGATAAGTGAGGGAACTGGGGTAAGAGGAACACTAGGGAGACACTTGGTCACCTCACAGGCGTGTCATGCAGATGAAACCACGTGAAAGAAAACATTAAAAGCCATAGCAGTCGTGAGCAGTGGTGAAGACTGTGAGACAGTTTAGGGCTCGGGCGGGGGAAAGCCCAGAGGGAGGAGCCGTGAGGCAGGAAGGCAGCCCGGGCCTGGGGGATGCCAGAGCTCAAGCTCAGCAGCTGCCAGGGCCGGCAGGACACAGGAATGACTACAGTGGGCTGGGGCGGCGGGCAGGGGGTGTCTCTGGAGCGGCTGCTGGGCATACAGGTCTGGGGTAACCAAAGTTTCTAATTTTTCAAGAGACACTAGAAATCTGGATTTTATGTGGAAATCAGCTATTTTTATTTATTTGTTTTTTAGATGGAGTCTCACTTTGTTGCCCAGGCTGGAGTGCAGTGGTGCGATCTCGGCTCACTGCAACCTCTGCCTCAGCCTCCCGAGTAGCTGAGATTACAGGTGCATGCCACCACCATGCCTAGGTAATTTTTATATTTTTGGTAGACACAGTGTTTCACCATGTTGGCCAGGCTGGTCTCAAACTCCTGACCTCAGGTGATCTGCCTGCCTCAGCCTCAGCCTCCCAAAGTGCTGGGATTACAGGCATGAGCCACTGCACGTGGCCAAAATCAGCTTTTTAAACCTGAGTGACTATAACAAAGGTTTTGGAAACAATGTGACAGCCTAAGGGGCCAAGGCAGCGAGTCCTTCCATGGCCCCTAAGTTCATCCACAGCCCCCTTTTCCAGCCCCTGAGTCCATCCCCAGCTCCCGAGTCCTTCCCCAGTCCCCGAGTCCACCCAGTGCCCCTGAGTCCATACACAGCTCCCAAGTCTATCCACAGCCCCCTTTTCCGGCCCCCAAGTCCTTCCCCAGCTCCAGGCCTCTCTCTCCCCACTGCTCCATCCAGGAAACCCATGCCCAGGGTGACAAAGTGAACCCTTCCTGAGGTCCCTCTCACTGAAGACACATCTGGGCAGGCCAAGGACACTCAGAACTCGGCCTGGCCAGGCTTGGCCCCCACCCCCGCCCTGGCCCTTGTCCCAACAGTGAAAGGGACTTTATGGGGACAAAAAGCTGCCCATTGTGTCACACGAGACAAAGGGGCAGGGGACAGAGGCTCCCATTGCCTGAGCTGGCCACGACACAGCCACACACCACCCCCACCCTATGTGAGAGGACGGGCTGGGAGAGGGCACCTTGGAATTTCCATGCTGTGCACTCCAGCATTCGAGGATCCTGGAGTCATCCTTGCTCTCCAGGAAGGTAAGAACAGACTCGGAACCCAGCCCCAGACCCACCAGACCTGAACAGCCCTAAGCTCCCTTTTGTCATTGGAAAATAATGGGCATGTAAGTCACAAAATGGAGTCATTCAGTCATTAAACTGTGCCAGGCACTGTTCTAGGCCCTGGGAATGCAGCAGGAAGCTTGGCAGCCATGGTCGCCCCCCAGGCCATGGCCACCCCACCCCCACCTCCAGAGTGGGCCCTGCTTCCTGGGGCTATGGCAGGAGGATGATGCTGGAGGCAGGACCTCAGACCTGGTCCTCCTCCAGGGCGTTCATCATTTGGCCTGTTATTCCTGAGTCCGGGGTCTCAGAGCAGAGAGCGTGTCAATGCCAAAGGCAGGAGAGGTTGCAGCACACCTACCCTAGTGGCTGGGCCGCCCAAAGACCCCCAGCGAGTCCTGCGGCTCCCACGTGTACTTGCAGTCAAGGAGCCACTACCACCTCATCCTTGCTGTGGGGACTCCCCTTAGGGCTTTAGAAAAGTCTTCCCAGCCGGGCACAGTGGCTCATACCTGCAATCCCAGCACTTTGGGAGGCTGAGGTAGGAAGAATGCTTGAACCCAGGAATTTGAGACCAGCCTGGGTAACATAAATAAGCAAGATTCCCATCTCAAGGCCAGGTGCGGTGGCTCACGCCTATAATCCCAGCTCTTTGGGAAGCCAAGGTGGACGGATCACAAGGTCAGGAGTTCCAGACCAGCCTGAATAACATGGTGAAGCCCCTTCTCTACTAAAAATACAAAAATTAGCTGGGTGTGATGATGTGTGCCTGTAGTCCCAGCCACTCAGGAAGCTGAGGCAGGGGAATCGCTTGAACCTGAGAGGCGGAGTTTGCAGTGAGCCGAGAGTGCGCCGCTGCACTCCAGCCTGGGCAACAGAGTGAGACTCCATCTCAAAAAACAAAACAAAACAAAAACAAAATTACCAAGGCATGGTGGCACATGCCTGTGGTCCCAGCTACTTGGGAGACTGCGGCAGCAGGATTATGTGAGCCTGGGCAGTGAAGGCTGCAGTGACCCATGATCGCACTACTGCACTCCAGCCTGGGTGGCGGAAAAAATGGGGGGGGGGCAGTGCCCCCATTCTGCCACCCTCACACAGAGTGGTAGACGTCAAAAAGCTTATCTGGTGTCTGACCCTGGCCCCAGTTCAAAGCTGGAACAACCCAGAAAAGGCCTGGGTCTGTTCCCTAGCAGCTCAGGCTTTGAGCCCTGCCTGACCTTCGACCTGTCTCCCTGCCAGCAACTTCCTTAGACACTCTGGGGTGCCCGCCTGGCCTCTCCCCACTAGACAAACAGGAGGGACCAACCCATCCCAACAGCAAAGGGCCTGGCCTGGCTTCTGTCACAATCAGGGCTCAGCCCACTGGGCTGCCAAGAAAGACAGCCCCCACCACCACCCAGTTTCCCAATCGCCATAGAGACCTGGGCCACCAGCAGCCACGGGGATCCCTCAGACAACTTCTGAGTGGGAAATCAGGGCCCTGGTCCTCACTGAATTCTGCCACAAACAACTCACCAGCTGATAAGGAGTGACCAAATGCCTGTCCCTGCCAGGATAACAGCAGCAGTCTAGGAGACTTTATCCCCGTCACCTGTCCTCTTTCCATTCACAGATGGTTGGGAAAATTACCCAAGGTCCCTCAGCTGTTAACACTGAACTCAAGGCTATTGCTCCCTGCTGTGTGATCCTGGGAAACTGCCTTTCTCTCTCTGGGCCTGAGGACATTCAAGTGCCACCTTCATAGCTTTTGCCGTATCCACAAACCTATACTATTTTTTATTTTTTAGCAACAGCGTCTCACTCTGTTGCCCAGGTTGGACTCTAGTGGCGTGACCACAGCTCGCTGCAGCCTTGAACTCCTGGCCTCAAGCAATCCTTCTTCCCAAGAGCTGGGACAGGTGCACACCACCACACTGGATAATTTCTTTCTTTTTTTTTTTTTTTGAGACGGAGTTTCGCTCTTGTTACCCAGGCTGGAGTGCAATGGCGCGATCTCGGCTCACCGCAACCTCCGCCTCCTGGGTTCAGGCAATTCTCCTGCCTCAGCCTCCTGAGTAGCTGGGACTACAGGCACGCGCCACCATGCCCAGCTAATTTTTGTATGTTTAGTAGAGACGGGGTTTCACCATGTTGACCAGGATGGTCTCGATCTCTTGACCTCGTGATCCACCCGCCTCGGCCTCCCTAATTTCTTAATTTTTGTAGTGATAAGATCTTGCTCTGTTGCCCAGGCTGGCCTTGAACTCCCAGGCTCAAGTGATCTTCTTGTTTCAGCTTCCCAAAGTGCTGGCATTACAGGTGTGAGCCACCACATCTGGCCCTATTTTTTTTACTCAATATTTTCATTCATTTCAAAGTTTTAAATGTAATTTTATCTTTGAAAGATGTAATATAGGTTGAGCATGGTGGCTCATGCCTGTAATCCCAGCACTTTGGGAGGCCGAGGTGGGTGGATCACGAGGTCAGGAGTTTGAGTAGCCTGACTAACATGGTGAAACCCCGTCTCTACCAAAAATACAAAAATTAGCCAGGTGTGGTGGTGCGTGCCTGTAATCCCAGCTACTCAGGAGGCTGAGGCAGGAGAATTGCTTGAACCTGGGAGGCAGAGGTTGCGATCAGCGAGATAGTGCCATTGTACTCCAGCCTGGGCAACAAGA
Source organism: Aotus nancymaae (assembly GCF_030222135.1). Classification (NCBI taxonomy): domain Eukaryota; kingdom Metazoa; phylum Chordata; class Mammalia; order Primates; family Aotidae; genus Aotus; species Aotus nancymaae. The sequence continues at coordinate 12,485,153 of NW_026988443.1, forward strand.
GCAAAACTCCATCTCAAAAAAAAAAAAAAAAGAAAGAAAGATGTAATATATAGGACATGATAGGTAACCAAATAGCGTATTCAGCAGGTCTTCCATTTGATACTCAACTTCTCCAGCGGAGCAGCCAAGAGCAGGTTTTGTTTGTTTGTTTGAGGCGGAATCCTGCTCTGTCACCCAGGCCGGAGTGCAGTGGTACAGACTCAGCTCACTGCAACCTCTGCCTCTCAGGTTCAAGTGATTCTCGTGCCTCAGCCTCCCAAATAGTTGGGACTACATGCACATGCCACCATGCTAGGCTATTATTTGTATTTTTAGTAGAGAAGAGGTCTCATGATGTTGGCCAAGCTGGTCTCAAACTCCTGATCTCAGGTGATCTGCCCGCCTCGGCCTTCCAAAGTGCTGGGATTACAGTTGTGAACCACTCCACCTGGTTCAAGAGTGGTTTCTTATGTGTGTCTCCAGGGACTTCACACACACACACACACACACACACACACACACGCATTTCAGATAAGTGTCTTTTATCTGTGTATTTCTTCCACATAAATGATAGCATGCTACAATTTTGCACCTTGCTTTTTTCACTTAAATATGTAGCCTGGAGATTGTCCATCGTTACACAGAGCTGTTGCACTGTCTTCTTTGAGGAGTAGGGAGATATCTTTTTACTCACTACATCACACACCACTGTACAGATGTATCATAATTTATCTGAACCAGTCCCCATTGATGGACTTGTATATATCACATAAATAAGCTAATTTTAAAAGGAAAGTTAAATCACTAGTAAGTGGGAAACCTGTACTGTCTGTCACAATAGAAGCTAACAATGTAACAAACATGTAACAATGTCAATACATTCTACATAGATACAACTGGAGTGAAAAAGACTGGACTATGACTCAATTTCCAGAAACCAGAAAGAAAAAAGGAAGAGGAATGAAATAAATAAATTCAGCAACAAAAAAACTAAAAATTTTGCATGGCAAAAAAGAAAAAAAAAAAAAAAACACCATGGTGGGGGCTCCCAGGAAAAGAAACAAATTAGGAAAAAAATACTTGCAAATAATCCAGAACTCCTAGCAATTATTAAAACAAAGACCAACAACAACTCAGTAGAATGAGCAAAGAATACAAACAGACAAGGACATACAAATGGCTCTTAAACATCTTTTAGAGCCTGATGTGGTGGCTCACATTTATAATTTCAGCACTTTGGGAGGCCGAGGCAGGAGGATCACTTGAGCCCAGGAGTTAGAGAGCAGCCTGGGCAATATAGTGAGACGATGTCTCCACCAAAAATTAGCTGGACATGGTAAGAAGCACCTGTAGTCCCAGCTACTTGGGAGGCTGAGTGGTAGGATGGCTTGAGCTCAGGAAGTTGCAGTGAGTACTGATGGTGTCACTGCACTCCAGCCTGGATGACAGAGTGAGATCCTTTCTCAAAACCAAACAAACAGAAACCCAAACACATTTTTTAAAAGGTCAACCTCATTGATAAGAGAAATGACAATAGGCTGGATGTAGTGGCTCATGTCTTTAATCTCAGCACTTTGGGAGGTTGAGGCAGACGGATAACCTGAGGTCGGGAGCTCGACACCAGCCTGGCCAACATGGCAAAATCCCGTCTCTACTAAAAATACAAAAATTAGCTGGGCATGGCAGCGCACACCTGTAATCCCAGCTACTCAGGAGGCTGAGGCCAGAGAATCACTTGAACCCTGGAGGCAGAGGTTGCAGTGAGCCAAGATCACACAGCTGCACTCCAGGATGCATGACAGAGTGAGTGAGACTGTCTCAAAAAAAAAAAAAAAAAAAGAGAGAGAAATGAAAATAATACTACATTGGCCTATCATTTTGATCTATCAGATTGGGGCACATTCAGAAATGTGTTAAATCACTATGTTGGGAGGCTGTGGGAACAGGCACATTCCAGGAGGCACGCTGTTCCGGGCAGGAGGGGTGTGACCTGTCCGGAAGGCATTTGGCAATCTACATCACAATCCCAAATGCATCTACCTTTCCACCCAGTAGCCCCACTTCTGGAACTGTATTGTACAGATGCACTTGGTGGCATTTCTTGCAGCGGAGTGTCCAATAGCAAAGGAATGGAGAACCCAAAGTGTCTGTCAACAAAGGGGGTGACCACACAGTCACACCACAGCTGCATGATGGAATACTACGGAAGCCCGTAAAGAAAGAAGCAATTGCGCTCCACACACTGAGACAAAAAGACTAAGACTCATTTTTTAAGTGTAAAAGAAAAAGTGCAGAAGGATGTGGCTAGACTATATATCTTGGGGAGACTATATAAACTAGGGAGAGATAGGAATCTAGAGCCACATTCGCATCGACCTCCTTAAAGAAAGTCTTAAAATGGGATAAATAAGCTAATTTTAAAATTTAAAATTTCCTTTTAAAATTAGCTTATTTATCCCATTTTAAGGAGATAATCTATCTCCTTAAAGAAAGTCTTAAAATGAGAGTGGGCATGAAGGAGTCAACTCTAACCAAAAGGGAACAGATTTTTCACTGTACTTTTCCCAGTCTATTTTATTCTTGAGCATTGTAAATATATTACCTATTAAAGAAATTAGGGGCCGGGTGCAGTGGCTCATGCCTGTAATCCCAGCACTTCGGGAAGCCAAGGCGGGCGGATCACCTGAGGTCAGGAGTTCGAGACCAGCCTGGCCAGCATGGCAAAACCCCGTCTCCACTGTAATCCCAGCCACTTGGGAGGCTGAGGAAGGAGAATTGCTTGAACCCAGGAGGCAGAGGTTGCAGTAAGCCGAGATCACACCACCGCACTCCAGTCTGGATGACAGAGCAAGACTCTGTCAAAAAAGAAAGACAGAGACAGAGAGATGTGAGAGAGAGAGAGAAAAGAAAAAGAAAAGAAGGAAGGAAGGAAGGAATTAGGTAAATAAAGGTATGAAAAACATAGACACAGCTGGCTGTGTGCTGACACAGAATATCCCTAGGTATAGTGCCGTGGGGGAAAAGCGTGGCTTGGCACATGCACAGAGAGCACCCATCTGTGGTTGTTTCAGTGAGGATATGGGTTTCATGTAGAAGTATGCATCCACTCACCCTGGAATGAGACACATGGCATGTGGTTGCCTGGGGTGAGGGCAGCTTCAGGGCGTGGTCAGGCAGGGATGAGAGAGATTACGTTTTCAGGATGACCCTTTCTACCATTTGAGTGCTTTGTCTTGTGGCTGTGTACTTTTTTTCAAAGAATAAAACAATTCCATCAGTAAACAGCAAAATGAGCTGAGGCGACAGGGACACTATGGGTTGGTTACTCTATAGCAGTTTACAAGGAAGGAAGACAAGTCTCAGAACATGAGTGGCCGGGCATGGTGGCTCATGTCTATAATCCCAGCACTTTGGGAGGCTGAGGCGTGATTGTTTGTGGGGAGCCCCCAAAGCCTTTTCACAATAAGTATAACGTAGCGCTGTTAGGTGACCATTTCTTATTTTTTCAATCCTCCCCAAGCCATGGGGAGAAGGATGACCTTATCTGGCTTAACTGATAAGTAAACAGGCTCAGAGAGGGTGAGGAACTCGTCCAAGGTCACACAGGATAAGGTGGCAAGCTGGCTTTGCACTTTGATCTGGAAATCCAAAACCTGGCTCTAGCTGTGTCTCCTGATCTTGTTTATTTTGGGGATGGGAGGTTCTAGAGTGCTTTGGAGGGGGAAAAGGGGGACTTCAGGAAGGGAGACTCATCAGGGGCCAAGGCCATCAGGGAGGGCTTCCTGGCATAAGAAGCGAGAAGGAGGATCAGGACAGACCAGAGCTTATACAGAGGCCTGACAGTAGGCATGCTCGAGGCCCAGGACATGGAAGCTGTGCAAATGCCCTGTGGCAGTAAGGCCATTTGGTTTGACATCTCTGTCCTTCCATTTTGCCCCACCTCCTGGGATTGGGGGTGGCCACACAATTCCCACTTTGCAGGTGAATAACAGATCAAAAGCCTCACCTAGCTGGGCAGGTGGCAGGGTGGCACATGCTTGTAGTCCCGGCTACTTGGTTGGCTGAGGCGGAAGGATTGCTTGAGCCTAGGAGTTTGAGGCTGCACATCACAGCACTCTGGCCTGGGTGACAGTGAGACCCCTACTTCAGGACATATTCTGACACCGAATGGAAAGTATAACTCCTCCAGGAGTTGGGGGCCTTTCTACCCACCTCCTCTTCCTCCCAAATACCAGGAACATTCATCAAATTCCGGGAAACAGATGGGTTTGATGAGGAGTTAGCTCCCATATTCTCATTTATTTCCTGCTCCATGCAGCCTTCTCTGATCCCTCTGGGAGAAGCACATCCTCTGGGCACCTCTCTCACTGACCAAGAGCCCCTGGAAAGTGGGCACTGGGCCCGAGGTCCCCACCTTTATAATGCCACTCCCTTTATAATGTCAGACCCTGGTCAGGTAGCAGCAAAGCGGCTCATGGTCATTAAGACCATGGGCCAGAAAAGTCAGAAAAATCACTCCTGTGGAGGAGGGCTATGAGATCTTGGGCAAAGAACTGACCTCTGAGCCTCAGTTTCCTCACCTGTAAAATGGGGCAGACTCTGAGGATCTAAGGCCCTTGGCAAAGAGCCTGAGCCTAGTGCTGGCCTGATAGATGGGAGGTACCGTGGCTTCCCAGCAGATGGCGGTGCCTGTGTGAATGAACCCCCACATGCCCCATTTCAGACCCAGTGGAACTGCCTGTTGCCAGAGAAACAGCTCAGGATGCAGCTTCTCCAACAAGCAGATTTCTAAGGCACTAAAATGTGCAGGTCATTTTCAGAACTCTGATGGGAGACCCTTATCCTTCCCAAAGTCACTGCAGGTAGGGGGCAAAGAGAGCCCGCTTCCTTCACACCCAGTCCCTGAGAGTCAAGAGACCCAAGTGCTAAGCTCCATGACAGGACTCCTGGCGAGTCCTTCTGGCAAGACCTCAATGTCTACATCTGTGTGATGGGACCCAGATGCTCAGAGCTGCACTGCTGAGCCCACAAGGGATGCCCCTCTACCCCCACTTTCCCCAATCAAGAACACAAGCCTTCTCTAGAGGAAGCTACCAAGACTCTTGCAGCCCACGCATCCCCCTCTTACTCCAATTCCTTCCATTGCCTCTATTGCCCCTATTGCTAGTCTCTGCAGCCTTGAACTCCCAGACACAAGGGGTTCTCCTACCTCAGTCTCCCAAGTAGCTGAGACCACAGGTGCATGCCATCATGCCTGGCTTTTTATTTCTTCCTTTTTTTTTTGTAGAGACAGGGTCTCAATATGTTGTCCAGGCTGGTCTTGAACTTCTGGCCACAAGCGATCCTCCCGTCAGGGGCCGGCCTCAGGATCTACCTTACCAGGGATGGTGAGGGATCCCTCACAGGGATCTTACCAGTCATCATCCTCTGCCCAGCAAGATCTCTGCTCTGTTCCAAAACCTCTTATGGCCACCAACAGAACCTACTCCCTATAGCTCACTAAGTTGACACAAGGCCCACGGCTTCTGTCCACACCAGAAACAAGTGCTTCAACTCCAGCATCACCAAACTGTTGGCTACTCCCTGCAAGTTAATTCAACTTTCTCATCACCACACCTTGGCTCACACTGTGCCCTGCCCTTGGAATACCCTTTTCCTGCCTCTCTCTGCCTCAGATTTCAGTGAAGTCGCTGCTCAGAAGCCACCTCCTCCAAGAAGCCTTCCTGATTGTGGAATTGCTCTCCTCCTCCTCTGCCCTTTTGTACCACTTCTCACACCACCTGCCTCTCCCCTGGTCAGCCCGGCAGCTGCTCAAGGCTGTGCCCCTCACAACCAGCCTAGAGCTGAGCATTCTAGCAGTGGTGGGGTCAGTGGCTCTCCCCACCTGTAGAATTAAATGATTCCAGGAACTAGATTTCTTCCCTCAGAAGATAGAATCTTCTCTGCCCCAAAAGAGAAACAAACAAACTCTGGGAGAAGTGTTAAAAATGTAGATTTCTGGCTCTACTTCCTGAGATTCAAATTCCAATTGCACATTTTTTCCGGGGGTGGAGTCCAAGAACCTGCATTTTAAACAAACCCACCAGGAGATTCAGAGGCTGGGGAGGGGGCCCACGAAGAGAGATCTCAGAAATCCTGAAATGACATAGCACTGACCCAGGTGGAGGGGGCCCGCACCTGGGGAGGTCGGGAGAGGAACACTGGACCTCAGCGCAGGGTCTGGCACCAAAGCAACCACCCTGCCCTCCAGCTTGGGCCTGGCAGCCCTGCTAGCACCCAGCAGTGACAGTGGAAAATGTCCACTCGCTGGATTGTAAAGGAAAATGAGTCCCAGCCCAACTCCAATTCCACCTGAGTCCTTTGAGAATGTATCAGGCCCTCAGCTGGTGGAGAAGCCTCCCTCAGGGGCACCCACCCAGCTTCCAGACCCTCACAAAAGCGTGGCAGAGGAAGAAGCTAACACCCAGGTCTGTGGCTGGTGTGGGAGTGGAGGATGTCCCGACGGGTCCACCTCAGTTGGGATCTGTACAGGGCTCTGGGAGACAATAGGAGTCTTGCCCTTGGCTATCCACAAACCCCTCCTTCCAGCGCAGGGCGAGCTATCTGGGCCCTGTGGAGCCGGCCAAACCTGCTGAAACCTGGCGGGTCACCCAGAGAAAGCTAGAAGAGCCCGGCTACCCCGCGGGAGCCCACAGGGTAGTGCCTGAATGTACGTGTTGGGGGGTCGGATGTGCCCTCTCGATTAGTTGAGGAATGTTCCGGGGTGCGGCCACGCAGAGCTGCTGGGAGCTGGGCAGAAGGTGGTCAGAGAGTGGACTTAGCTTCAGGCTGGGTTCCCTAGAGGGCTGGGGGCATTGTCCTGGCAGAAAGAGGGGTGAGAAAGAGAGAGGAGGGAAGGGAGGGGTGGGAAAAGTTGGGGGGGCTGTGCGCAGTGACTGTGGCTCCTGTGGAGGCTCCTCTGTGGCCGCTGGTAACCACCTTGGAGGGGCCCGATAGGGCACGGGCAGTGGACACTCTGAACAAGGTGACGCGCTCGCAGGGACGGCCACGCGGAAGGCTACTGGTGAGAGGACTGCAGGGCGATCTTGGGGGCGTCCGTGCGGGAAGCGCCCCCGGGGTACGCGCTGCGCGTCGGTGCGCGTGTGAGCCCGGGTGGGGAGCGCAAGGTTCGCGAAGACTGAACGCAGCCCGTGAGTCCCTCACCCACCCTGGCCGGACTGGGAGCCTCCGGCCAGCCTGCGGGCCCGCGCGCGCTCTCACCAGCTGCAGCAGCATGAGCGCCCCGAGGCGGGAGCGCACGAAGCCCAGGTCCGGGCGCAGCGCAGACACGGAGGCTCCAGCGCCCTGCGCGGGACTGCTGGTCCGCGTGCTCACTTTCGACGGGAACTCAGCCATGGCGGCTCCGCTTGCCTCCCGAGGTCGCTCCGGCCGCCGTCGCCGCCCCTCCAGCGGTGGGTGCCGGCTCCCGCGCCGCTCTTCCCCGAGGCTCCCGATCCCGCGGCGGCTCCCGGCGCTGCAGGAAGCCTCGGGGCTGGGAGCCCGGGGCGCCAGGTGCGGCCGAGATCCCGGCCCCGCCCCTGCCGCCGGGCCCGCCCCCTTAACCCTTTGTTCTCCGCCACCGTTCCAGAGGCGACCAATTCGTGAGCAGCCGCGTCCACTCCCCGGACCAGTCCGCAAATCGGCTCCGCCCGCACCAGCCTAGACCGCTGCGCCGGCCTCCCGCCGGGCAAGCCACCCGCTGGGAACTTCCCGGCACTCGCCCAGGCCGTGGTGATTTCAGCGCCTGGGGATAAACTGGTAGTGGGCTCGCGAGGTGTGTGTTTGGCGGGGGGCGGCATTGCTCTCTCAGGCGCTTCCTGCGCGCCGTGCGCCCTCTGCCTAGGCCCTGCGCAGCGACTCCTGAAGAGTCCCGGGGTATCTGGGTGCAGTGGCTTCTGCCTCTGATCGCAGCACTTTGGGAGGCTAAGGTGGGAGCATAAATTCAGGCCAGGAGTTCGAGACCAGCCTAGTAACATAGTGAGACCCCTGGCTGTATTTTATAGAAAAGAAAGAAGAGAGTCCCGAGAGACCCAGCGTGGGGAAGAGGAGGGTCTGGGTAAGCGGTGGGTGGGCGGAAGAAGGAAGAGGTCCTTTTCTGCCTATTAATGCGGTTTTCACTTCTGAACATATTTTATATAACTTAGATGATCACAGAGGCTCAGTTTCCTCGTCTGTTATATAGATATGAAGGGACCTTGCCTCACAGAGCGTTGTGGGGAATAAATGAAATATTGCCTAGAAAGCGCCTGGTAGCGTGAGGGAGGAGGGGTCACCCAGAAGGTGGGAGGTCATATCGAGGTGACAGTTTCATTACCACACATGCACCCTAAAATCCTCATACACATACACACACACACACACACACACACACCTCTCGAGCCATAGAGGTTTGCACAGATAGGACATTGATGCATTCATCAACCAATGTTTGCTGAGCACCTACTACATGCCAGGCCCTGTGGACACAGCAGGAAAAGAACTAGACAAGGCCTTCTTGAAGCCCACAATTTTTCCCCCCCAAATACCCATACCTCAAGGAGAGCCACCTAAAAAAATTATTTTTAATTGACATGTAATATTAGGTTGGGGCAAAAGTTATTACGGTTTTTGCCTTTAAAAGCAATAGCAAAATCCGCAATTATTTTTGTATCAACCTATAATTGTACCTAAATATGGGGTGCCATGTGATGTTTTGGTACCTGTATACATTGTGTAAAAAATCAAATCTAGGTATTTAGCATATCCCTCACCTCATACATTTATGGTTTCTTTGGGGTGAGAACATTCGAAATCCCCACTTCTAGCTACTGTATTTTGAAATATACACTATTGGGGCCAGGCACCGTGGCTCACGCCTGTAATCCCAGTACTTTGGGAGGCCAAGGCAGGCAGATCACCTGAGCTCAGGAATTTGAGACCAGCCTGGGTCAATATGGTGAAATCCTGTCTCTACAAAAATACAAAAAAATTAGCCAGGCATGATGGCAGGTGCCTGTACTCCCAGCTACTCGGGAGACTGAGGCAGGAGAATCACTTGAACCTGGGAGGCGGAGGTTGCAGTGAGCTGAGATTGCACCACTGCACTCCAGCCTGGGTGACAAAGCAAGACTCCATCTAAAAAAACAAACAAAAAAAGAAAAGAAGTATACAATATTGGTATTTTTTACTACAATTTTTTTTCAGTTTGAGGCGAGGTCTCACTCTGTCACCCAGGCTGGAGGGCAGTGGCATGATCATAGCTTACTCCCCGGCTCAAGCAATCTCACCTCAGCTTCCCTAGTAGCTAGGACTACAGGTGCATGCTGCCATGACCAACTAATTTTTTTGTAGAGATGGGGGGTCTCACCATGTTGCCCAGACTGGTTTTGTACTTCTGGCCTCAAGTGATCCACCTGCCTTGGCATTCCAAAGTGCTTGAATTACAGGTGTGAGCCACTGTGCCCAGCCCTAACTGTAACTTTGTACCTGTTAACTAACCTCTCTCTATCCTCTCCCTATGCCCCGGCCTCCCGTAACCACTATTCTACTCTACTAAGAGATCAACTCCTCTCCTCCCTTCCACTCCTCACCTTTCCCTTCTCCTTCCCCTTCCTTCCCCCTCCCCTCCCCTCCCTTTCCCCTTCCCTCCCCTACCCTTCCCCTCCTCTCCCTTTTTCTTCCTGACAAAGTCTCAGTGGAGTGGCACGATCTCAGCCCACTGCAACCTCTGCCTTTCAGGTTCAATCGATTGAGTCTCCTGCCTCAGCCTCCTGAGTAGCTAGGACCATAGGCATGCACCACCACACCCAACTAATTTTTGTATTTGTAGTAGAGATGGGGTTTCACTGTGTTGGCCAGGATTGTCTCAATCTCCTGATCTCATGATCCACCTGCCTCGGCCTCCCAAAGTGCTAGGATTACAGGTGTGAGCCACTGTGCCAGCCTTTTTTTTTTTTTTTTTTGAGACAGTTTTGCTCTTGTTGCTCAGGCTGGAGTGCAATGGTGCGACCTCAGCTCACTGCAACCTCCACCTCCCAGGTTCAAGCGATTCTCTTGCCTCAGTCTCCCAAACCAGCATGCCAGGCTAATTTTTTGTAATTTTAGTAGAGACAGGGTTTCACCATGTTGGCCAGGCTGGTCTCAAACTCCTGATGTCCAGTGATCCACCCGCCTTGGCCTCCCAAAGTGCTGGGATTACAGGCCTGAGTCACTGTAAGAAGCTGATAAAGATCAACTTCTTTATCTCCTTCCACATATGAGAGAGATCATGTGGTGTTTATCTTTCTGTGCCTGGTTTATTTCACTTCACATGATGTCCTCCAGTTTCCTCTATGTTGCCACAAATGACAGGATTTCAGTCGTTGGATCCCACTTTCTTGTGAGGATGAGAAGTAATAAAGCAGGGAGGAATAACACTTTGACATAGTGACAAATGCTGTGACTAAAGTAAAATGGGGAAATGTGACACAGAGTGACCCACAGGTGATTTCTAGATTCAAGTGGTCAAGGAAGACCTGTGAGAAGAAGTGATTTTTTTTTTTTTTTTTTTTTTTTGAGGCGAAGTTTCGCTCGTTACCCAGGCTGGAGTGCAATGGCGCGATCACGGCTCACCGCAACCTCCGCCTCCTGGGTTCAGGCAATTCTCCTGCCTCAGCCTCCTGAGTAGCTGGGATTACAGGCACGCGCCACCATGCCCAGCTAATTTTTTGTATTAGTAGAGACGGGGTTTCACCATGTTGACCAGAACGGTCTCGATCTCTTGACCTCGTGATCCACCCGCCTCGGCCTCCCAAAGTGCTGGGATTACAGGCTTGAGCCACCGCGCCCGGCCGAGAAGAAGTGATTTTTATGCAGAAACCCAAATCATGAGTAGGGGCTAGCCTTGGGAAATCTGGGGGAAGAATTTAGTAATTGTAGGAGCCCTGAGCTGGACCAGTTTTAAGAACTGGAAAAGGTCCCTGGAGGGCTGGAGCCCAGTAAGTAAGGGTGAGATTGAAAACATGGGCCAGGCCGGATCCCACAGTGCTATTTAGAGGATTGCATTAGTGCCCTGTGGCTGCTATAAGTTACCATGATCTTGGTGGCTTAAAACAACAGAAATTTGGCCGGGCACGATGGCTCACACTTGTAATCCCAGCACTTTGGGAGGCCAAGGAGGACAGATTACCTGAGGTCAGGAGTTCGAGACCAGCCTGGCTAACATGGTGAAACCCTGTTTCTACTGAAAATACCAAAGAGTAGCCGGGTGTGGTGGCTGGGTGCCTATAATCCCAGCTACTTGGGAGGCTGAGGCAGGAAAATCGCTTGAACCCAGGAGGTGGAAGTTGGAGTGAGCTGAGATCGCGCCATTGCACTCCAGCTTGTGCAACAAGGGCAAAACTCCATCTCAAAAACAAACAAACAAAAAAAACGAACAAAAAAAAACACAACCAGAAATTTACTCTTCCATAGTTCTGGAGGCCAGAAGTCTGAAATTAGTTTTACTAAGCCAAAATATTTCGAAATTTGGGAAGAGCCAAAATCAGGTGTCCTAAGGGTCATGCTCCCTTTGCAGGGTCTAGGGGAGGATTTCATCCTTGCTCTTCCAGCCGTGGTGGGGGCTGCTGGCATTCCTCAACTTGTGACTGCGTCACCCTGTCGCTGCCTCCTAGGTCACATGGCCTCCTCCTTTTCTATATGTATGAAATCTTTCTCTGCCTTATAAGGACAGAGAAATAAGGACAAATCTTATAAGGACATTTGTGATTGAGTTAGGGCCACCCAGATACTCCAGGATATTCTTCCCCAAATAAAGAATCTTAATTTGGGGCTGGGTGTGGTGGCTCATGCCTGTAAACCTAGCACTTTGGGAAGCCAAGGCAGGAGGATGGGTTTGGCTCAGGAGTTTGAGACCAGCCTGGGCAACATCGCGAAAACCCATCTCTTAAAAAAAAATTAGCCGAATGTGGTGGTGCACACCTGTGGTTCTAGCTACTCAGGAGGCTGAGGCTACAGTGAGCCATATTTTTGCCTCTGCACTCCAGCGTGGGTGACAGAGCAAGACCCTGTCTCAAAAGAAAAAAAAAAAAAGAAAAAGAATCTTAGTCACTTAATTCTGTAAAGACCTTTTTACTTTATAAGGTAAAATGGGCAGACTCCAAGGATTAGGATCTGTTGGGTTTGTGTATTGGAGACAGGGTCTCACTCTGTTGCCCAGGCTGGAGTGCAGTGGTGCCATCTCGGCTCACTACAACCTCCACCTCCAGGGTTCAAGCAGTCCTCCTGCCTCAGCCTCCTGAGTAGCTTGGACCACAGGTCCTTGAGCCACCATGCCCGACTAATTTTTGTATTTTTTGTAAAGACAAGGTTTCATCATGATGCCCAGGCTGGTCTCGAACTCGAGCTCAAGCAAACTTCCTGCATTGACCTCCCAAAGTGCTGGGATTACAGGCATGAGTCACCGATATATCTTTCAATGGCCATTATACAGCCTATCACAATGAAGGAGAAGGATTAACATTTTATTTTAAGGCCTGGAGAGTTTTAAGCAGGTAAGAGACAAGCTCTGATGAACGCTTTGAAAATATCACTGGTTGATGCCGACTTAACCCTTTACCCATTCAGCGGGATGTTCAATCCCCTCCCCTCAATGCACCTGGGACCCTTCCCCTGTCCCAGCAGCCCACTTGCAGTAGGTGCACTGGAAATGAGAAGTGCTTCTTAGTAGCTGCAAAATTGTTACCCGGAGACCAGGCTCTCTGCAGACCAGCCCAAGTGCAGAACAAAGCTCGGGTGAGCCCTTCACTTTATTATGACACAGAAAACAAAAAGATGATTGTTTCTAAGGCAGATTCTCAAACAGTAGGGTGTTTTCGTTTTTGTTTTGGTTTGGATTTTGTGTGTGTGTGTGTGTGTGTGTTTTTTTTTTTTTGTTAATCCCACTTTCATTCCTTTCAAATGGCAGCAAGCAAGACTGAATCACTCCACTGTTTTTCACTTTGACATTTTCTTCCAAACCAACTTCACTCGCCTCCAGTCAGAAAAAGTGGGAAGGAACCTGTCCCCAGACTGGAACCAGCTGCCCACCCACAGTCTCCACTGGCGCCGCCGGGTCCTGGATTCTTAGGATGGGGTGACGGGACAGACAGCCTGTCTACTGCCGGTTCTGGCCTCCCCTTCCCAGGCTCTAAGCAGCCCATCTGCACATGGGATACCTGCAGCACATGTCTTGCTTCAGTTTTCTTCTGTTCTACAACAGTTGCCTACTCTGACCAAATCCCCACTGTGTATGGGGTCTGCCCTCCCTTTGGGTGGGGCTGGGGACATGCTGGAGAAGCAGAGGGGTTCAGGCACGAAGCAGTTGTTTAGTGTGTGCTTCAGGAGCACCAGGCCCTGGGGACAGAGCTGTGAGCTGTGATGAGAGGCCCCACCTTCAAGGAGTCTGGTGGAGGAGACAGACAGTCTAAATGTACACACCCACCAAGAAACAGCAACTCACCAATAGTGATGATGTCACCACAGAAGAAGAGCAGGGTGCCAGGGGAGAGAGTAATTCTGAGGATTGGAGGTTGTCATTTAGATAACTGGGTCAAGGAAGGTCTAAACATTTTAGCAGAGACGTGGAGGATGAATAAGAATCAGACAGGAGAAGGATATTGCAGGCAGGAAAAACTGCCTTCTGTGCAAAGGCCCTGAGTCAGGAAGGACTTTGGGATCTTTGAGGTAGGACAGAAGGCTAAGAGTTGGGAAGATTAGAGAGATGAGGTTCAAGAGGCAGCCAAGGGCCAGATCACCTGGGTCTTAAACTACTGATTTACACCATTACATTTACAATTGTAGCCAGGTGTGGTGACTCATGCCTGTAATCCCAGCAGTTTGGGAGGCCAAGGCAGGTGGATCACTTTGAACTCAGGACTTTGAGACCAGCCTGGCCAACATAGTGAAACCCTGTCTCTACTAAAAATACAAAAAAAAAAAATAGCTGAGTGTGGTGGTGCACACCTGTAGTCCCAGCTATTTGGGAGGCTGAGGCAGAAGAATCGCTTGAACCTGGGAAGCAGAGGTTGCAGTGAGCCAAGATCACACCACTGCACTCCAGCTTGGGTGACAGAGTGAGACTCTGTCTCAAACAAACAAACAAAAAAAGATTTACAATTGTTGTTGAGACAGGGTCTCACTCTGATGCCCAGGCAATCACATGATCATATCTCACTGCAGTCTTGAACTCCTGGGCTCCAGTGATCCTCCCAGCTCAGCCTCCCCAGGAGCTAGGACTATAGGTGTGCACCACCACACCCAGCTATTTTTTTTATTTTTTGTAGAGACAGGATCTCACTGTGTTGCCGGGACGGTCTTGAACTCCTGGCCTCAGGCAATCATCCTGCCTTGGCCTCCCAAAATGCTGAGAGCACAGGCATGAGCCGTGATGCCCTGCCTGATTTACAAGTTTAAGAAAGTCACAGAAAGGTTCCCATGGGGGTTCATCTAACGGCTTCCAGAAGCCAACTTCCAGGAGTTGCTGATCGTAGTCAACAAATACTGATTGAGTGCTTGTCCAACCGGCCCTATGCTTGGTGCTGTGGAAATGGTTCCTTTTTTATTTAATGCATTTTGTTGTGTATATATAAGATACACAATATGTTATAAGACACACACAGTAGAATGGTTACTGTAGTGAAACAAACTAACATATTCATCATCTCACCTGGGTACCCATTTTTCGCCCTGTGGCAAGAGCAGCTGTAATCTATTCATTTAGCGAAGATCCTGGATACAATATACTGTTACTAACTATAATCCTGCTGCTGTACATTAGATCTTTCCACTTCTTCCTCCTACATATTTGCTACTCTGTACCCTGTGACATCTCCCCATTACCTGGTTAGTTTTGAGGGCTTTTGTTTTTTAATAGACATATATAAAAATACAGAAATGTGTAATTTTCTTTTTTTGACAGGAATCTCGCTAAGTGCAGCGGCATGATCTCGGCTCACTGCAATCTCCACCTCCTGGGTTCAAGTAATTCTCCTGCCTTAGCCTCCCAAGTAGCTGGGATTACAGGGACATGCCACCACCCCAAGCTAATTTTTGTATTTTTAGTAGAGACAAGGTTTTGCCATGTTGGTCAGGCTGGTCTCTAACCCCTGACCTCATGATCTGCCTGCCTAAGCCTCCCAAAGTTCTGGGATTACAGGTGTGAACCACCGTGCCCTGCTGCTTTGTGTGTAATTTTTTAATTTTGGTGGATTTAATTTTTTTTTTTTTTTTTTTTTTGAGATGAAGTCTCACTCTATCACCCAGGCTGGAGTACAGTGGCGCAGTCTCAGTTCACCGCAAACTTTGCCTCCCAGGTTCAAGTGATTCTCCTGCCTCAGCCACCATGTAGCTGGGATTACAGGCGCCTGCCACCATGCTTGGCTAGTTTTTGTATTTTTAGTAGAAACAGGGTTTCACCATGTTGAGGCTGGTCTCGAACTTCTGACCTCTGGTGATTTGCCCACCTTGGCCTCCCAAAGTGCTGGGATTATAGATGTGAGCCACTGTGCCTGGCCTGTAATTTTGAAATTTTTTATTAGTTTTTACCAAAAAGTGGGATTATACTGTATGTACTAGAACTTGGCTCTTAAAACTTAACATGTCTTGGAAATTTCTTCATATCAGTACATGGAGGCTAGCCTTATTCTTGTATATGGGCTGTGTAATATTCTATAGAGTAGAATATTTCTTCCATAATACTTTATCCATTTCTCCCATTGGTAGACACTTAAATCATTTTCAATAATTCTTCACTACAAATAATATTAAATAAGCATTCTTTTTAATTACTTAAAAAAAAAAAAGACAGGGTCTCATTATGTTGACCAGTCTAGTCCTGGTCTTAAGTGATCCTCCCGCCTCAGCCTCCAACGTGCTTGGATTACAAGCAGGAGCCACTGGTGGTGCAATCTCGGCTCACTCTGCTTCCCAGGTTCAAGCAATTCTCCTGCTTACTTGGGAGGCTGAGGTGGGAGAATGGCTCGAACCTGGGAGGCAGAGGTTGCAGTGAGCTGAGATTGCACCACTTCACTCCAGCCTGGGTGATGGAGTGAGAGTTGGTCTCAAAAAAAAAATTATTTTGTTTTATTTTTTTAAGAATCGAGACAGGGTCTGTGTGGCCCAGGCTATCTCGAACTTCTGGCCTCAGGTGATGCCCTCACTATCACTGACCTCCGCCTCCCAGAGTGTTGGGACTGGGATTACAGGCATGAACCATCATACCCGGCCAGTTTCACAATGTCTTATAAAGTTAACATGTTGGCCAGACTGAGCTTGGTGGCTCACACCTGCAATCCCAGCACTTTGGGAGGCAGAGGTGGGTGAATCACTGAGCTCTGGAGTTTGAGACCAACCTGGGCAACATAGGGAGATGCTGTCTCTACTAAAAATACAAAAATTAGCTGGGTCTGGTGGCGCAGGCCTATATAGTCCCAGCTCCTCGGGAAGCCGAGGCAGGAGAATTGCTTGGAACTGGGAGGCAGAAGTTGCAGTGAACCGAGATTTCGCCGCTGCACTCTAGCCTAGGTGACAGACTCCATCTCAAAAAAAAAAAAAAAAAAAAAAGAAAGAAAAGCATAAACAGGGCGATTGAGTGGCAGTGCTCACACAACAGAGTTCAGGGGTTTCCTCAAACTATCCTCAGGTTCCACAATCAGCCAGGACTCACAGAACTCGCTGAAAGCTGTATAACCATAGCTGCAGTTTATTACAGCTGAAGGATACAGATTAAAATCAGCCAAGGGAAGCGGTGTACAGGGTAGGGGGCCAAAGTTCCAAACTTGGAACTTCCATTATCCATTGTCCCTGTGGAATCAGGGACAGCATTACTTTCCCAGCATCGGTGTGTGACAATACGCACGGACTATTGCCACCCTAGTAAACTCACTGTCTTGGTGTCTAGAGTTTTTATTGAGGTCCCATCATGTAGGCAGGGTTGACTGCCCAGGCAGCAAAGCTCAGACTCCAGCTCCTCCTAAGGTCCAGCTATGTGGCTGCGTATCTTGTGTCCCAAAGCCTCCACCCTAGACCACACTGTTCCATGACCTGCTACAGCCAGACCCCACGCTAAACCACATTGTTAGACTGTTGGGTATAGCCAGCTCCACCCTCAACAACGACATTTCTATCAGATATGACATTCCAAGGGTTTAGAGGTTCACAGCCAGATGCTGAGCACAAAAGCTAGTTCCTTCCTTGGGTAAAAGATCTTAGGGCCGGGCGCGGTGGCTCACGCCTGTAATCCCAGCACTTTGGGAGGCCAAGGCAGGTGGATCATGAGGTCAAGAGATCGAGACCATCCTGGTCAACATGGTGAAACCCTGTCTCTACTAATACAAAAAATCAGCTGGGCATGGTGGCGCGTGCCTGTAATCCCAGCTACTCAGGAGGCTGAGGCAGGAGAATTACCTGAACCCAGGAGGCAGAGGTTGCGGTGAGCTGAGATCGCGCCATTGCACTCCAGCCTGGTTAACGAGTGAAACTCCGTCTCAAAAAAAAAAAAAAAAAAGATCTTAGGAGGCTGAGGCATGAGAATCACTTGAGTCTGGGAGATGAAACCCTGCCTTTACCAAAAAATTACAAAAATTAGCTGGTCGTGGTGGCGTACCTGTAATCTGAGCTACTTGGGAGGCCGGCTAATTTTTGTATTTTTAGTAAAGACAGGGTTTCACCATGTTGGCCAGGCTGGTCTTGAACTCCTGATGTCAGGTGATCCACCTGCCTCAGCCTCCCAAAGTGCTGGGATTACAGGCACGAGCCACCCCGCCCAGCCAAATAATAATAATTTTAAAAAGATATTGCAAAACTCTTTTCCAAAGTGACCACACCATTTTACAATTCCATTGACGATATATGAGAACTCTAGCAGTAGCTTTGCACCCTTGCTAATACTTACTATTGGCGGTTTTTTTTTTAAAAGCCATTCTAATAGATGTGTGGTAGTGTCTCCTAATAAACTGTGGCTTTCCTGTTTATTTCCATAATAACTAACGATGTTGGGCATCTTTTCATGTGCTTATTAACTATTCATAGATCTTTGCTGAAGTGTCTGTTTAAAGCTTTGGCCCATTTTAAAATTGGATTGTCTCCTTATAATTGAGAAGTAACTGGATGCAAGTGCTTTATCAGATATAGCTGATTTTAAAAATATCTTGCAAATATTTTCTCCCAGTCTGTGGCTTGTCTTTCAGTTTTTAACAGTGTTTTTAGCTGGGCGATGGCTCACACCTGTAATTCCAGCACTTTGGGAGGCCCAGACAGGCTGATCACTTGAGCCCAGAAGTCTGAGACCAGCCTGGCCAACATAGTAAAACCCTGCCTCTACCAAAAAATTACAAAAATTAAGTGGTCATGGTGGTATGCTTGTAATCCGAGCTACTTGGGAGGATGAAGTGGGAAGATCACTTGAGCCCAGGAGGCAGAGGTTGCAGTGAGGTGAGATCACGCCACTGCACTCCAAGCTAGGTGACAGAGCCAGGCCAATTTTGAAGAGTAAAATTTAATTGTTTATTTTATTTTAAGGATGGGGGGGTCTCCTGTCACCCAGGCTGGAGTCCAGTGGCATGACAGTAGCTCACTGCAACCTCAAACTCCTGGGCTCAAGTGATCTTCCCACCTCAGACTCCCAAGTGGGACCCCAGAGGTGAGCTACCTTGCCTGGCTAATTTTTTTTTAAGAGTCAGGTCTCACTATGTTGCCCAGGCTACATTTGTGTCTAAACTAATGAGCCAATATTGTGACATTTTTATTAAATACTTATTCAGAGTTCCTCAGTTTTCCCCTAATGTGCTTTTTCTGTTTCCAGAATCCCATCCGGGATACCACAGTAGTACATTTAGTCATCCCGTGTCTGTAGACTCCTCTTGGCTGTAACAGTTTCTCAGACATTCCTTGTTTTGGATGACCTTGATCATTTTGAGGAGTACTGGTCAGGGTTTTTGTTTGTTTGTTTTGTTTAAGACAGTCTCACTGGAGTGCAGTGGTGCGACCTCGGCGCACTGCAACCTGTGCTTCCCGGGTTAAAGCGATTCTCCTGCCTCAGCCTCCCGCGTTGCTGGGATTACAGGCATGCACCACCATGTCCGGCTAATTTTTGTATTTTTAGTAGAGACAGGGTTTCACCATGTTGGCCACGGTGGTCTCAAATTCCCGACCTCAGGTCATCCACCCGCCTGAGCCTCCCAAAGTGCTGAGATTACAGGCGTGAGCCACCGCGCCCGGCCCTGGTTAGGGGTTTTGTAGAATGTTCCTCAATTAGGATTTGTCTGATATTATTTTCTAATGGTTAGCTTTAGAGTAGTGTGTTTTGGGGAGGAAGACTACAGAGGTAAAGTGTCATTCAAGGATACCTACTATCAATGGAACCTATTGCTGTTGATGTTGCCCCTAATCACCTGGTAAAATTGTATCTAGTTATTTTTTATTTTTTGAGACAGAGTCTCATGCTGTTGCCCAGGCTGGAGTGCAGTGGCACAATCTGGGCTAGAACCAGGTTCAAGCGATTCTACAGCCCCAACCTCCCAAGTAGCTGGGACTACAGGCACACGCCACCATACTTGGCTAATTTTTGTATTTTTAGTAGAGATGGGGTTTCACCATGTTGGCCAGACTGGTCTTGAACACCTGACCTCAAGTGATCCACCTGCCTCAGACTCCCATAGTGCTGGGATTACAGGTATGAGCTGCCACGCCCAGCCCATTTCTGGTTTCTACCTAGTTTTTTTCTCTTAACTCTTTGTCTTGAGATTTCCCCATGATATGTGTTGAGAAATGTTAAGTTTATGAATGTAGATGTTGAGAAATGTTAAGTTTATGACTATTGTTGAATGCTGAGTGTATGATAGAATATATTGTCTGCTAGGAAGAACGATGGCAAGGAAAACCTAGTTGCGCCCTGCCCCCCAAGTAGAAAACTACTTGGGGCGTTCCAAAGGGGCAGGACAATGTCTAAATATCACACAGGTTAAGGCAATTCTTTATGATCTCTGACCCTGCCCCCGTGGCTCCCTCGTGGAGAATACTTTTTAGTTTGTTTGTGATCAGTGGTAAGTGGGCACCAGCTGCCTACTTGGCATATTTTGTGTTATGAGAAAACACAGAACACCTGTTTGTTAATAATGATCAGCTCTTCAGAGAGAATAACTGTATGGGTCAGCGTCTACTCGGGGCCTTCAGCCTGGAATGCTGTCAGCCTCTGAGGCTTTCAGCTCAGAGGGCTGCTGGCACCCCGGATAGACCCACTTTGCTGTTCTATCTGGGTGTCTGCCTCTCAGTTCCTTCAGTGCCGCCTCGATGGGGGTCTCTATGACCAAGCCGGCTCTCGGTAGGTATAATCATCCCCACCTTTTTTTTGGTAAATTAGGATTGTGTTATTTATCTTTTTAATTACACAGCAAATATAGACCAAGCCTTATTATGTGCCAGGCCCCAGCCCAAGGGTTCCATCTAATCACCAATCCAGAGTGACCACGGTTTGGTGTTGGGAGGGGTGTTAGGGACAGCCATTAAACAAAGGGTGACTCAGAGAATGTGTTCATTATAGATGGGCTTGGATGGAGACCCAGGGAGCTGGGAGAGACTGTGCCAGACAACTCGATTTGTAGGGGTGAGCAGGGAAGGCTTCCAGGTGGTGGAAAGATCTGGAGTGTGAGGATGGCCCTCTTGGTGTTGAACAGACAAGGTTCTGACCAGAGCTGCCTCCAGAGAAGTAGAGAGGGGCATAGGTAGAAGTTCTGGTCCCTCACTTCCTGGGGCCTCTGAGATTCAGCAGCCTGCCCACGCTTTGTCTTATGAACCAACAAATGTCTCTTTTTTTGCCAAAATGAGGGGACAAACTGGGTTTCTGTCCTTTTTTTTTTTTTTTTTTGAGACAGTCTTGCTCTGTTGCCCAGGCTGGAGTGCAGTGGTGTTCACTGTAACCTCTGCCTCCTGGGTTCAAGCAATTCTCCTGCCTCAGCCTCCTGAGTAGCTAGGGACTACAGACACCCACCACCACACCCGGCTAATTTTTGTATTTTTAGTAGAGTTGGGGTTTCTCCGTATTGGCCAGGATGGTCTCAAACTCCTGACATTGCGATCTGCCCACCTCAGCCTCCCAAAGTGCTGGGATTACAGGCGTAAGCCACAGCACCCGGCCGGGTTTCTGTCATTTACACCCAAAGAAACCGATGAATAGCATTACAGTCCCCCTAACTCCGTGATCCTCAGCGTTTTTGGCACCAGGGCCTGGGACTGGCTCCATGGAAGACCATTTTTCCAGGGGAGGTAGGAGTGGGTCGGGGGTGGTTTTGGGTTGATTCAAGCACATTACATTAATTGTACACTTTATTTCTATTTTAACATTATAATATATAATGAAATAATTACACAACTCACCATAATGTAGAATCAGTGGGAGCCCTGAGTTTGTTTCCCTGCAACTCGACGGTCCCATCTGGAGGTGATCAGAGACGGTGACATCATCAGGCATTAGATTCTCATAAAGAGTGCACAACCTAGATCCTTAGCACACGCAGTTCACAATAGGGTTCAAGCTCCTAAGAGAATCTTGTGCTGCCCCTGACCTGACAGGAAGACGGAGCTCAGGCTACAGAGCAAGTGCTGGGGAGTGGCTGTAAATACAGGTGAAGCTTCCCCTAGCTTGCCTGTGGCTCACCTGCTATGCTGCCAGTTCCTAACAGGTCACGGACCGGTATAGGGGTTAGGGACCCCTGTCCTAACTCCTCTTCCTTCCTGTATGGTTCAGAGAGGTGGAGGTGATGTGATCTATCCAAGGTCACACAGCAGGAATTCAAACGCAGTACTTCTTCTCAACTCCGTTCAAGGTTTAGCAGGGTCCCCTGGGATCCACAAGCCAGGTTTGTGATGAGGGAAGAATCATTTCAGAGCAGTTTTGGGGAGATGGAAGCGAAGTGGTGGGGAAAACTGATCTCAGACCGAAGATATTATAGAAACTTACCTCTGGATGGAAGCTTTCAAATCAAATTATGCTTTAGGGCACTGGTAGAATGAGTCTCTTCACCATGTCCTAATCCCTGGAACCTGTGGCTCTGTTAACTTTAAATAGCTAAAAGAGTTTGCCGCTGTGGTTAAATTAAGGATTTGGGCGGGGCGCAGTGGCTCAGCCTGTAATCTCCACTTTGGGAGAGTGAGGAGGTTGGATTACTTGAGCTCACATGTTCAAGAGCAGCCTGTTCAAGATGGCAAAACCCCGTCTCTACTAAAAATATAAAACTAGCCAGGCGTGGTGGCACATGCCTGTAGTCCCAGCTACTTGGGAGGCTAAGGCAGGAGAATTACTTGAACCTGGGAGATGGAGGTTGTGGCTAGTCGAGTTCGTGCCACTGCACTCCAGCCTGGGCGACAGAGCGAGACTCCATCTCAATAAAGGATTTGGAGATGGGGGATGACCCTGGGTTATCAGACAGGCCCAATGTAATCACAAGGGTTGCTATAAGAGGTTAGGCAGGAGGGTCAGAGTCGGAGAAGGTGACGTAGGGACAGAGCAAATGCTGGAGTCATGTGGACGGAGAAGCCAAAGAATGTGGGTGGTCTCCAGCAGCTGGAAGAGGAAAGGAAATGGATTCTCCCTTCTGGCCTCCAGAAGGAATGTAACCCTGCAACCCATTTTAGACTTCGGACCTCCATAACTGTAAGATAAATAAATGGGATAGTTTTAAGCCACTAAATTGGTAGCAGCAATGGGAACTCCCGAATCTCCTTGGCAACATTTCCCCCAAGTGACCATCTATCCTCGTCTTGAATGCCTCCAGCGACGGGGATATCACTACCAATACAGTCACCTTGTTTCCTTTCCAGCAAACTCTTCTCCCAAAGCCCTCCTCTAGCTATCCACCCACTGCACCTCCACCTCGGGCCCCAGTTCTTGGAGCATAAAGGACAGGCAGACACGATCCCAACCCCTTGTACACATCAGGCTTTTGTAGACAGATAATAATTCTCTTCCCCAAGCTTAACAACCTCCAACTTTTCTCCTTGATCAGCTTATTAGAAAGATCTAAAAGGCAACTCTTTCTGGATGAGACCCTAGCTAATTATTTGCAGAGTGGGATCTCCCAACCCAAGATCTCCCGTCCTGAGGAGTGGATGACAAAAACCTTACAGAGCATCCTCCTTCCAGGAGTCATTCTCCAAACCCCGCCCCCTACTCCGCCAGTGCCCCATTCACAGCCCGAAGCATCTGACCGGTGCTAGTAATAGTTCATAATACCACCACTTGCGGCTCAGAGCCTGGGCAGGGCGAGAATTTAGCAACGTCATTTCGTTTTGATTGTGTTTCTGTTGAAGGCATGGGAAACCGATTTTCCATTTAAATTATCTGTGTATTCAGTAGAAAGCAGTTTGAGAGCAGCGGTGAGTCGCACCGGCTGGGTTTGGTTGTGGATGACCCAGGCTGCCAGCGTGACTCGGAGCTGCCTGGACGCAGTCGTTGGGCTCTGAGTCTCGAGCATCTTTGCAGAGTGAGATGAACCCAAGTCACAATAGGAAGTCAGGATGGCCGAGCGGTCTAAGGCGCTGCGTTCAGGTCGCAGTCTCCCCTGGAGGCGTGGGTTCGAATCCCACTTCTGACAAGTGATCTTTTCCACTATTTTCTCTCTTAAAAAGCACAAAAGAAAATTTACATCTTTGACGTCCACACACGGGGAGAGGCCCTGCGACACAGGGATGTACGTTTTACAGTCCAAAGTCAGATGAATGTCGGGAAGAAAATGTCTGGCAGGACGTGGTGGTGCGAGCCTGAACTCTCAACTTTTGGGGAGGCTGAGGTGAGAGGATCACAGGAATTCAAAGGCTGCAGTGAGCTATGATCGCGCCACTGCATTTTAGCCTGGGCGACAGAGCGAGATTCTTTTTTAAAAAAAGAAAATGTCCGCTAATAAGAAAATGCTCGTTTTGTAAAAATGAAAAGAAACAAGGTACCGTTTTAACTGGTCTGCGGTTGTGATGAGGAAAAGGGATGAAGCATTGTCAGAAGTGGGATTCGAACCCACGCCTCCAGGGGAGACTGCGACCTGAACGCAGCGCCTTAGACCGCTCGGCCATCCTGACTGCTTGGGACAACTCTTCTGACAAGCCTCTACACAAGTTCTGTAGCGTGCGCATGCGTAACAGGCAGCAAAGACTCAGGTATTGTTCTCCGCCCGGCTTTGGGTGGAGCGAAATACACTCGCTTGCTTCAAGGGGCGTGGCAAGATGGGACGAGGAGGATCAGCGCGATACACCTAGGCGACGCTAGAGGGTGCGCAAGGCCTACTAGAGAAGGCCGTGACTGCGGTCTGTCACTTTAACACACATGCATTCGAGCCTCAGCAAGTATTCATTCTGCATGCATACATGTACTATTCATGTCAGCTATGATTCATGAAATCTGCAAGCAACCTTACATTTCCCTTGTGCACGATGCAATCAAGTCCGCATGCCTGCACTGATCTGTAGACATCTCCGTGAGCTAGCGCCCAATCTAGGTAAAGCCCGATTATTGCAAGGCCGCCTGACATTCTTAACCGCGCTCTCCTTCCTCTCGTCCCAACTGCAGCTTCACATTTGTATGTGTGTTTAACTCATTTACTCAGGCTCCAGGGTAGAACGAGCCCTGCGGCGGCATGACCAGACCCGCCCTATTCCTATGTCCCCAGTGCCCAAACAGTGCCCGGCACACAGTAGGTGCGCAGGGAAGATCCCGAGGATTCATTCTTCTCTGGCTTCCTCCTTCCTGCATCCCCTCGTTTCGTGACTCATCTCTCTTTTCCTGGCCCCCGCAGCATCTTCCTCTCTTCCCTTTCGCCCCCTCTAGGCTTACGCGCGCTGCGCGCAGGCTGTTTCCAGGGACCAGAAGACCTCGGTACCGAGAGGGTGCCCTTCTCCACGGGATTTCTAGGATCTCAGGGGCCTGGGCTGCTGACCTGGTGTGTAACAATTACACATTAATTAATGAATTCCCTCATTAATAACTCATGATTCTACAATGAAAGCTGCTGCCCCTCTCTCTACACAGGCACTGAAAGAGAGGGTCTGAGACTCTCAGACATCTGTGAGCGGACTCTGGAGTCCAGGGGTCAGGCCCAGAACAGTGGAGTCACATTAACCCCTTAGTGTCCTCGGACTTGTCTGAGATGGTATCACAGAGCGGCCTCAGCAGGAGAACAGCAGCCCTTACCACCCTTGGGTCAGATTCCCTTTAAATGCTTGGAGCTTGGGATGGAGCCCCTTGGGGTGGGCAGAGGTCCTGGTTATCTGAAAGATGATGAAACCCTCTTCTTTCCCTGTCCCAGATGTCCTCTTCTCATTGGCTGCCAGAATTCTTTCCTTTAGGTTTAGCACTTAACCTTTTTTTTTTTTTTTTGAGACAGAGTCTTGCTCTGTCACCTGCAGTGGTGTGATCTCCGCTCACTGCAACCTCTGCCTCCTGGGCTCAAGCAATTCTCCTGCCTCCACCTCCTGAGTAGCTGGGATTACAGGCACACACCACCATGCCCAGCTAATTTTTGTATTTTTAGTAGTGAGGGGTTTCACCACGTTGCCTAGGTTGGTCTTGATCTCTTGACCTTGTGATCTGCCCACCTCAGCCTCCCAAAGTGCTGGGATTACAGGTGTGCATCACCACATTTGGCTACTTTTTGTAGAGACAGGATCTTGACTGTTGCCCAGGCTGGCCTGGAACTCCCAAGCTCAAGTGATCTTCTGGCCTTGACCTCCCAAAGTGCTGGGATTATAGGTGTGAGCCACTGTGCCCAGCCTGGAGTGTTTTAAGCAGGGCATTGGCATGGTCCTGAGGGCCCTTCCAAAACTGTCCCTTTGGCTGCTGTGTGGAGGATGGATGGGAGGCCAAGGGAAGAACTAGAAGTCCAGGGAGGAGGACATGGCAGGGAGGGTAAGAGATGATGGTAGCTGGACCAGGGAAGTGGAGATTGCAAAAGGTGGTAGAATTCAAGATTCAGGATGTGTTTTGGGGTAAAACAGACAAGGCCTGCTGCTGGCTGGTGTGTGTGTGGGGTGTCAGTGTGGAGGGAGAAGATGTAGGGATGCAATAGGAAGTCACCAAGGCCATCGAGGAGCCAGGTTTCTAGATGCTCGGTTTCCCTTGGAGGCAAGGGCTTTGAAGCAGGGGCTGCTAGCTTCCCACTTTCACTCCATGTTACAGGCCAGGGAGGTAAGGCTTAGGTGGGCCGAGTGGCTTCATCTGGGTCCTCTATGGGGCAGAAGCCCTGCACTCTCCACCTCTGACACCCTCTCTTCATCTCTTGCTTCACCAACCTTTCTGAGTGCACATCATTTTAGAGAGGAGAAAACAGAGGTAAAGCCAGCCCCGCTCTGCCTGCTGCCCTCCTGGCCTGCCTGGGAGAAAGTGCTCCCTTGATGGGGCTCAGCACCAGGTTCCCACGCAGCCCTGTCTCCTGGGTTTGGGGGGATGATCAGCTGTCCTCCCTCGACACTTTTCATGTGGCAGCCTCTGGGCCTGGAGGAAGCCTAGCAGCCCCAGGTACCTGAGACCAAAATTGGGAAGGGAGAAGGCCACCATTTCTGTTTATGTCCTGTTTCCTCCTTATCAGCAGCCTAGACACCAACAGAGAGCCGTGTGGGACAGGCCTCACCCATTCCCTACTCTAGGCATTTGTCCAGCTTGGGAGGAGAAAGTCCCCGGAGTGCAGCTTGAAAAGCCTATATGCAGCTGGGGAAGTCCCGACGTGGCTCTTCCTGTGGCTTGCCCTACTTAGCACAGATGAAGTCAGATGGCCAAATGAGGACCCCGTGTTTGTCCAGCCAATAAAGGGGGAATTCCTAGCATTCCTGGGACTTCGGCACACATCACCAGGCCTGCCTGGGAAAATTGTGGCAAGAAGCTGAGTGCTAGTGAATGCTTCCTTTCCATCCATTATCTCATTAATGTTCATCACAGCACCACAACACAGGTCATCATTACCCCCATTTTATAGGAAAGTGAGACTCGGTGAGACCATATGAATTACCCAGAGTAACACAGCTGGTAAGTAGAACTTGATTTCTCTGGCTCAAAACTCCTTGAGGCCAGGTGCGGTGGCTCACACCTGTAATCCTAACACTTTGGGAGGCCGGGGTGGAAGGATTGCTTGAGCCCAGGAGGTCGAGGCTGCAGTGAGCCGTGATCACACCACCTCACTCCAGCCTGGGCAACAGAGTGAGACCTCGTCTCAAAAACAAAACAAGACAAAATCCCTTCTTGAAAACTACTGTGTGCCTAGCATCATGCCCAGCACTTTCTTCCCATTGTCTCCTTAAAAAGAGGCCACGAGGGCTGGCCAATTCACGAGGCAGGATGGACTTCGAGATGCCATTATTAGTCCTGTTTTCATTACTGAAGGAGACTTAAAAGAAAGGGTAGGATTTTCCCAGCAAGGCAGTCCAAGTAGCACGGCCAAGCTTTTGTGGTTCAGGCTCTGGTTTCCTTGGCTGAGAGTGGAAAGCAGAAGCCATGGGGTGCCAGGAACGAATGCCTGCCAAGGCCCTGGTTTGGACATCTTGTCTCTGAGGGGAGAAGCCAGGTCAGCCCCAGGGGAATGGGGGAATCTGGAAGTGAAGTTGCTGAGGTAGATGAAGATGTCTAACAGGATGGGGTGGGGGATGTTCGGTCTCTCCAGAACTGGAGCCAAAGACCCCAAGGTCACCCTTGGCACGGAGGGAGTCAGGCGGCCCAATTTCTTGGTTGTGAATGAATCACGTGGACAGTGAGCATTTCAGTGACAACTAGAATAAACCAAAGACCAGGAACTCTCTCGAAAGTTCTCTGGACTGCTTCTGCCGTGCCCCCTAAGCCTTTGGCCACCCTAGAAGGAGAACCCCAGGAATGGCCCACATGACAGCTTACACTCTGCTAGGCAAAGAGTAGAGCACCAATTTTTTTTTTTTTTTTTTTTTTTTTTTGAGATGGAGTTTTGCTCTTGTCGCCCAGGCTGGAGTGCAATGGCGTAATCTCGGCTCACTGCGACCTCTGCCTCCCAGGTTCACACAATTTTCCTGCCTCAGCCTCCTGAGTAGCTGGGATTACAGGTGCCTGCCACCACACCCAGCTAATTTTTTATTTTTTAATTTTTAGTAGAAACCAGCTTTCACCATGTTGGCCAGGCTGGTCTCAAACTCCTGACCTCAGGTGATCCACCCACCTAGGCCTCCCAAAGTGCTGGGATTACAGGCATGAGCCACTGCTCCCGGCCAGCCAATTTTAATTCAAGTGTGGACTGTGTGGACTCTGGGACCACCTGAGTTCAAATCCTGCTTCTGCCCATTTGATAGCTCTGTGACCTCAGGGGAGTTACTTAGCCTCTCAGTTCCCCATTTTCCCCATCTGTAAAATGGGCTTAGGACTAGTACCTATCTCAGAGGATTTTGAGAAGATCAAATAAGTTAATACATGTTGAGCACTTAGGGTATGTGGAACAGAGTAAATGCTTTATGTGTTAGCCCCACAAAATAAAACAATGTGACTTTTTTTTTTGAAACAAGATCTGATTCTGTCACCCAGGTTAGAGTGCAGTGGTGCCATCCCAACTAACTGCAGCCTCGACTTTCTGGGCTCAAGCGATCCTTCCACCTCAGCCTCCCGAGTAGCTGGGACTACAGGCACATGCCGCCATGCCTGTCTAATTTTTGGGAAAAAAAAAAAAAAAAAAACTGTAGAGATGGGAGGGGGTCTCAATATATTGCCTAGGCTGGTCTTGAACTTCTGGCCTCAAGCACATCTTCCACTTCAGCCTCTTAAAGTGCTGGGATTATAGGCATGAGCCACTGTGCCTGGCCCATTGTGACACTTCTTGTGCCTGGTGAATACTATGGAGCCAGTTTGACCTGCCAATCTGACTTTGTGGAGAGAATCTCTATCCTGCCCTCCCAACAACCACCGTGCATCCTGACTGCCTCGCCTGCGTCAGCTGTGACCAGCTCGCTGACCTCTTCCCCTACCTTCATTTCCCAACTCCATTTTTCTGGTTTTCCAATACAAAACATGCTTCCTCCGTAGGGTCTTTACACTGGTCATTTCCATCTTCAAATGACTCTTCCTCAGCACGTGGCTAAAGCAGCCCCCACCTCCCCTGCCACTCACTTGCTATCTGGCTGCCCTATTTGAGATCTGAAGTCACTGAGCTCATTGGCTGGCTTATCTGTTGATCGTGTTTCTTCCCGACTAGGCTCTGGGCTCTGCGAAGGCATGGACCTTGGCCATCTGGTTCACCAGGGTCTTCCTGGCAGGTAGGGCATTCCTGTCACATAGCAGGAGCTTGGTAAATAGTGCATGAGTGGGTGAATGGACAAAGGGAGGGATGGATGGATCAATGGATGGATGGATAAACAGACGACTGAGTCAGTTCTCTGGGCTCTTCAAGTCAGCTTTCTGTGCCTCTCTAGTGGAGCTCAGGAAGCCTAGGGGCTTCCATGGGAAGGGCATTCATGACCCTTGCCCTCCCCAGGAGTCTTCCTCTCTGGCCCCCATGCCCAGCCCTCCCCATTGGCCTAACAGCCCTTTTGCCTGCCTGAGTTCAGGGACCTCCAGACCCTCTGGAAGGTCCATCTACTCTGTCTTTCTGGGCTAAAAGGTTTCTGTGTTCTTAGAGCTGTACCAGTGCAGAGCTTTCTCTCAGGGTGGGCTGCGTACTTGGCGTGTGGTGTGGAATGCCGTGTCTGAGGTTGAGACCTCTGGAGGGTCTCCTGCTGTGCTTCCTATGGCCAGATCAGTGGCCACAGGTGGAAATACTGCTATTGTCCTTGGTAAAGGGGCTGCAATGAGCCTCCCATAGTCCCCACCACCATCCTGGCCCTTCCCCTCTCCAGGATTCTCCCTAATCCCCCAAACTCCTGGACACTGCTCTAACACTAAAGCTATTATCTGCTGTCATTGGCATGTGCCCAACTAGCCATCACATCTTTTGAACATTTCCATCAGACTAAGATCATGTCTTTCCTGTTCAATCTCATACTCCAGTACTCTTGGGAGCCTCTTTTTATTCAATCCGACCCCCATTCTGGTCACTTTCCACTCTTACCTCACATCCCTCTCCCTCCCTACTATGTGGCCCCCTTAGTCTTCGGGTGCCAAGCCTCCTGATTCTCCTTTGGGAACCCCTCTGTGGCCACTCTCAGTCCCAGCAGGTCAGGTGAGGCTGACTCTCCTCTCATGCCGGGAATGGTCATAGGACTCAATCTGACGAGTTAGTCATTCCACCCACCTTATCACAACACTGATTGGGTCAGAAACGAGTGCAGAATTCTAGCTGGTCCAGTGGGAGTCTGGCCTGGGGGGACACTTGGAATAGAGAAGCTGGGTGCGGGGTCAGATGGCTGAACTGGTAGTGGCTGTCTTTGCTATGACATCCAGAACCTACTTGAGAAGGAAAGCTGGAAAATATACAATGTCAGTTCTCTGATGACATTGACATCATTGGAAAACCTGGATCTAGCTGTCCCTGAGCTTAGCCCTCTTGGTCTTGTCAGTTTCATGTGCCAACGCCCTTTTCCACTTAGGCCAGTTTAATGTGAACCTCTGCCACATGTAACCCAAAGACAAATACAGCCTGGATCTGTGCCGCCCCACACAGTAGTCACTCACTGGCTTTTAAGCATTTGAAATGTGGCCAGTCCAGGCCAGGCATAGTGGCTCACGCATGTAATCCCAGCACTTTGAGAGGCCGAGACAGGTGGATCACTTGAGGTCAGGAGTTAGAGTCCAGGCTGGCCAACGTGGTGAAACCCCGTCTCTACTAAAAATACAAAAATTAGCAGAGCATGGTGGTGGGCACCTGTAATCCTGGCTACTCAGGAGGCTGAGGCGGGAGAATCGCTTGAACTCGGGAGGTGGAGGTTGTAGTGAGCTGAGATAGCACCACTGCACTGGGCGATAGAGCAAGACTCTGTCTCAAAAAAAATAAATTAGATAAAATAAAATTTTAAAAATGTGGCCAGTCTGAATTTGAGAGGGATCATAAGTGTAAAATGCAAAGTAGATTTCAAAGACAATATGAAAATAAAATGTAAACTATTTCATTATTAATTTTTAATGTGATCATACTTTGTCTATGTTGGGTTAAATAAAAATATATTATTAAAATTAATTTCCACTCTTTCTATTTACTTTTTCAATGCTGCTACTAGAAATATTTAATTTCTGGCCGGCTGTGGTGGCTCATGCCTGTAACCCCAGAACTTTGGGAAGCTGAGGCAGGTGGATCACTTGAGGTCAGGAGTTGAAGACCAGCTTGGCCAACATGGTGAAACCCATCTCTACCAAAAATACAAAAAAATTAGCCGGGCATGGTGGCATGCATCTAAAATCCCAGCTACTCAGGAGGCTGAGGCAGGAGAATTGCTTGAACCTGGGAGGCGGAGATTGCAGTGAGCTGAGATTGTGCCACTGCACTCCAGTCTGGGTGACACAGTAAGACTCCATCTCAAAAAAAAAAAAAAAAAAAAAGAAAAGGACACTAAATTTCCTATGTGGCTTCTGTCATATTTCTATGGGGCAGTGCTGGCTTAGATGGTTCATCTGCACAACATCAGGAAACAAGAGATCAGATCCTGCCTGATTAAATGAAGCAGCCTCAGTGGAAGAGAAATAACTCCAAGGATGCCAAAGAAGAGGAGGGGTGCTGGGGAAGGGGGACAGAGAAGGACCAGTCTGACCTAGATGGGTTGAGAGGAAGGGGAAGGCATTTCAGGGAGCACATCATGAGCAAAGGCCCAGGAATGGGAAGGAGAGAAGATGGGTCTCAGGAGAACCGAGCATGGTATGGAGTTGAATTGAAATGGGGCATCAATTTCTCCAGGAAAGGCAGGGATCCTGGGGAAGGTACAGTACAGAGGGACAAATATTCCATTTTCCTTTTAATCACTACAGGTTTTCTATGGGCATCGTTTAAAAATCATTATTTTTATTTTATATATTTATTTTTAAGATGGAGTCTCACTCTGTTGCCCAGACTGGAGTCAGATTGCTTGCTGCAATCTCTGCCTCCCAGATTCAAGTGATTCTCCTGTTTCAGCTTCCAGAGTAGCTGGGATTGCAGGCAACTAGACAGCTAATTTTTGTATTTTTAGTAGACACGGGGTTTCACCATGTTAGCCAGGCTAGTCTTGAACTCCTGGCCTCAAGTGATCCACCTGCTCAGCCTCCCAAAGTGCTGAGGTTACCGGTGTAAGCCACCGGGCCCAGCCTTATTTATATTTTAGAGAAAGGTCTTGCTCTGTCACCCAGGCCGGAGTGCCGGGTGCAATCTTGGCTCGCTGTAGCCTCAAACTCCTGGGCTCAAGAGATCCTGCTGACTCAGCTTCCTGAGCAGCTGGGGCTACAAGTGTGTGCCACCATGCCCTGCTAATTAAAAACAAAACAGGCCGGGTGCGGTGGTTCACGCCTGTAATCCCAGCACTTTGGGAGGCCGAGGTGGGTGGATCACGAGGTCAAGAGATAGAGACCATCCTGGTCAACATGGTGAAACCCCGTCTCTACTAAAAATACAAAAAATTAGCTGGGCATGGTGGCGCG
This sequence comes from Aotus nancymaae, assembly GCF_030222135.1. Classification (NCBI taxonomy): domain Eukaryota; kingdom Metazoa; phylum Chordata; class Mammalia; order Primates; family Aotidae; genus Aotus; species Aotus nancymaae. Next base: position 12,517,686 of record NW_026988443.1, read on the forward strand.
TGCCTGAAATCCCAGCTACTCAGGAGGCTGAGGCAGGAGAATTGCCTGAACCCAGGAGGTGGAGGTTGCGGTGAGCTGAGATCCCGTCATTGCACTCCAGCCTGGTTAACAAGAGCGAAACTCCGTCTCAAAAACAAAACTTTTTTTGTAGAAACAAGTTCTCACTATGTTGCTGCCCAGGCAGTCTTGAACTACTGGCCTCAAATGATCCTCCTGCCTTAACTTAGCCTCCCAAAGTGTTGAGATTACAAGCATGAGCCACTGCTCCTGGCCCTGTGTGCATCGTGAGAGCCCAGAGTGGGTGCAGACATTTCTCCAGCCTTCCAGAGACAAAGCTAGCCGCTAAAGTGCTGGGACCCAGTGTTGCCAGTCGTATCTGGGGCCCAAGCCCATTCAGGTGGGGCTTCCAAGGAGGGAAATGGGGACCACAACCCTGGGGAGGGGCAGGCTCCAGCAGCTGTAGCCCTTTCCCACCTGCGTGGAGCCACTCAGAGTTTTGACATTTCCTCTAGAAATTCCTTTATCTTCAAATAGCTCCTCGTTTCCTTCTGGATTTTGATATGCCTGATGCTGTTTTTTCTAGGCCTGTTTGTTTTGGTCTTTCTCTATGGTTGCTGGGGTTCAGATCCTAGAAGACCAAACCATGTCCTTCCTCCTGGGGACCTCAACAGAAGATGTGCCAGCAGGGGCACAGGTGGGTCTGCCCAGGGGAGGTGCCTGGACAGGCAACAGGAGGTCGTCACGGGTGGTGCAAGTCAGGTGCCCTGTTCCCCAGCCAGAGACATGGGGGGGACGGGGGTGAGGGTGGGGGTGGAAGCTGGGGGAGTCATGTTTCCCAAAATGCACTGCTTTTGCAATGTGAAAGAAAAAAGAGCCGTAACAATTACTTTTCATTCTAAAAAAAGAACATTACTGATGCCTCCTTTGTTCTCCAAAGGTTTCAGCAGATATATAGAGCAAGTTTCTTCGTTTATCAAGTTCCTCATCAAAATGACAGAGTCTGACGCGATGTTTTTCTAGGTCAGGCAGTCTGAAAAAGATTCCAAGTTGCTGAACTCAACGCCTTCACCTGCCCTCAGCTCTCCTCCGGTCCCCTCCCCGGGGAACATTCCCTGACCTGCAGCCTGGGTCAGCTGCCCTGTCTGCACCAGAGCCCTTGGCATGGGTGTGTGTGTGTGAGAGAGAGAGACAGAAGAGTCTTAGGCTACACGTGTCCCCACCAGACCCCACACTCACGTGGGCTAGGCCTGCTAGGACTCTTCATTCCCCACTGATCTCGGTGCCTGCTTCCTTGTAGGAACATTTTTTGTTTTTGAGACAGGGTCTTGCTCTGTCACCCTGGCTGGAGTGCAGTGGCTCGATCATGGCTCACTGCAGCCTCGACCTTCTAGGCTCAAATGATCCTCCCACCTCAGCCTCCCGAGTAGCTGGGACTTCAGGCCTACACCACCAGGCCTGGATAACTTTTGTATTTTTTGTAGAGACAGAGTCTCACTCTGTTGCCCAGGATGGTCTCGAATTTCTGGGCTCAAGTGATCCTCCTGCCTTGGCCTCCCAAAGTGCTGGGATTACAGGCATGAGTCACTGAGGCTGGCCTCCTTGTAGGAAGTATTTATTAATTGAAAGAACAAATGAATAAATCGCCCAATAAATCCCCAATTCAGGGTGTTTCCCCCATATATTCACAGCACCCCAACTAGAGCCCTCAGTACTTGTGTTCAAGTCCTCAAGATCACATTTTGGGGGATCTTAATCTCTCCTGGTTAATGTCTGCCTAAGGAAGAGAAAGACATTCCTCTCGCCACCTGCCCAGTTCTTCAATTGACCTCTTGGCTGTCAGATTGAGTGACCACCCTGTGCCAGGCCCAGACGCCCCACGTGGGTCTGGGGGCAGGACCGTGTGTTTTCATGAAGTTCCCAGGTGTCTCTGGAGTGTTCAGGAACCATATTTACAGGTGAGCCAAATGGACTGAATGTTCAGGTCCCCATCCTCTGAGAACTGTTGGTGGGAAACTGAGGTGAGGGATTTGGAAACATTCAGAAAAGAGGAAAAGGGTCTGAGTGAGGGTGAGTGCAGATCCTTGGGAGCAGAGGGTCTTTTTTTAAGCTATCTGTGCATACCTCGGGAGGCAGGAGTGGTGAACTGCAAGCTTCTTCATCAAAACTCTTCAAGGCACTAGTGCCATGTGAGTGGGAGAGGTAAGGACAGGAAGCTTTAGACTTCTGCTAGCTTACGGGCAGATCACCTAAGGTCAGGAGTTTGAGACCAGCCTGGCCAACATGGTGAAACCTCATCTCTACAAAAAATACAAACATTAGCTGGTCATGGTGGCACATGCCTGTAGTCTCAGTTACTTGGGAGGCTGAGGCAGGAGGATCACTTGAGCCCCAGAGGTGGAGATTGCAGTGAGCTGAGATCACACCACTACACTCCAGCTTGGGCAAAAAAATAAACAACAAAAAAAACCCATAAAATAAAAAGAATTCTGCTGCCTTAGAATCTTTCTTGATCCCAATAAAGACAGCTGGGAATAGCTGGCCTGTCCCAGATGAGACAGAAGGGCAGAAAGGCAAGGGCATTGAGGGAGGGGCCCAGCTTTGACTGGGGGACAGGTGGCACCTGCCCAGAAGACCACAACTAGGGCTTGATTGGGCAGAGAGGACCGGACTTTGGCGGTGATGGCTTGGCCACAAGAGGGATGTGGCATCTCTGAGGGGTGGGCTCTGACAGAGGATGTGAGGGGAGGCTGGTGGGGATGGGTGTGTGCCAGTGTCTGTGTCTATGGGTGTGTAGAAGTGTGTGTTTGTGTCTCTGGAAGTGAGAACACGTGTGAGTGTCTAAAGTGTTTTTGTACATTGCACATGTATGATAAAATGTGCAAGTGTATATGCTGGTTCAGAGATAGAGGTCTGTCTATGGGGGTGAGGGCAACGGGCTGGGTGAGAGTGTATGTGTGTGTGTGTGTGTGTGTGTGTGTGAGAGCATTTTCATGCAACTGGGTTAGTCACTGTGGGTTTTGTGCGTGTGTGTGTATGTGGGTGTGTATATGCGTGTACGTGTGTATGTGTGTATGTATATGTGTGTATGTCTGTGTGTGTGTATGTGTGTGTATATGTATATGTGTGTATGTCTCTGTGTGTATGTGTATGCATGTGTGCATGTGTATGTGTGTATATGTGTGTATGTCTCTGTGTGTATGTGTATGCATGTGTGTATGTGTGTATATGTGTGTGCATAGTGTATGTGTGTGTGTGGTGGGGGTGAGGAGCAATGAGGATGGGGCAAAGAACCACTATGAATTTGAGATTGAGCTGATCAGAGCTTTACTCCTGGTAGACTTGTGGAAAGTTCTAGACTTGGGGGCAGGAGACCCATGTTTAAATATCACCTTTGTCACTTTTCAGCACATGGCCTCAATGGTTTTTCACCCTCTCCATGCCTCAGTTTCCTCATCTATAAAATGGGCATCATTACCCTTACCACTTCCTGGGGCTGACTCTGGGAAGATGCCGGGAAACCTGGTGGCTCAGTTCACTGTGGGGAAAGGGAATGAGAAGGGGACTCCTGCTCTTCTGTGCTCTTGAAATTTCTTACCATGAGCATGAGTTATTTTTATAATAAAAAAGAAGCTGGAAAAAGGTGTCCATGTCCTGCAACCCCTGGCCACATTTCTCAGCCCGGCTGGCGAGATGCTTGTGGTTCCAGAGAGAAAGGAATGTGGTGGCCACAGCCAGGACTTGAGGTTGTTTGCCAGGGGCCGGGCGTGAGACTGAGCAGGCTCTGGATGGCCTCCCCCTCCCCAGGAGCCACTTTGAATGTCCGTGCCTAATGTTGAGAAGACAGGGATGCTGCTGCTTCCGGGAGGCCTCGCAGCTTGTAAACCTGACCAAGGAGAATGGAACCCCATCCAGTGCCTGGGCGAACAGGACAAAATCACCTGCAGATATAGCTCCTGCCAGAAATGAGAGTTAAATCAAATGGAAACTTTGCTTTCACAATGTCAGTTTCCTTTCTTTCTTTTTATTTATTGATTTTTAATTCCCCCATGCCCCCGATGAATCACAAAAAGCAGTTATCAGAGATTTCCTCTGATTACCTTGCCTCTGGGGAGGGAGGCAAAGGCTTTCACTTTCCTTTTAATAACTTTCATAATAAGGTTTGGATTTTCTAACCTTGTATATCTCTTTTTCCTGTTTATGTCCCCACTTCCTCCTCCTACAGGCATTAGGTCTCTGGCCGGAGATCCTGCCTTTTGGGGTTTTCTTCTTTGAATCTCAGTGTATTAAAAGGAAACCCAAACTGCAGTCAATACTATATAATTTTTTAAAAACACTGACGTGCTGGATTTCAATGCTTTTCTATTTTTCACAGTGCATGTGTATATATATACGTATATATGTGTGCATATATATCCCCCCCACGGGGATTGTATTTGCATAATATAACTTTCAAAAGGTGCAAAGTAAGAATAAACAGATAAAAACTTTCCTTCCACCCCTGACTCCCGCTTCCTTCCCCAGAGGCAAGCCCCGCGGTGCTGGTTCCCCATGTAGCCCTCCAGGAATTTTCTGGATATATAAGCTGATGTATACAGGCATTCCCCACCACCACTTCTCCTAAAACTGTCATCTTCTATGCACACTGGCCTTGTCCTCTTTCCTCCTCCACTTAACAATGTATCTTGGTGGTGGTTTGCAAGAGCACAGGAATGCCCATGTAATCTGGTTATTTTACAGAAGGGGAAACTGAGGCCCAGAGAGGTCTAGAACCCAGTTTTGAATCCCAGTTCAGACCTCCTTCTTCAAGTTGAAGGTGGAATCGGTAGGGATAAACTTTTCCTGCTCAGACACATCCTTTTACAAGGCTCCTTCACTGAGTGAAATGGAACTTAGGCCAAGATTTATTTGTTTGTCTTAGACGCTTCAGATTCTCAGAAGGAATACAGGAAACCAGCGCCGGCTCCGTCAGATGGCTGCCTTCCAGCTCAAACAGGGGTCTGGTCTGTTGAGCTCCTTCCAGCTCTGCCACAATAACTGTGTGGCCTTGGGTGGGTCACCTCCCCTCTTTACATCTCCCAGCTGGGATTTGTTGCTCTCTCTTCTGGGTTCCCACAACATGGTTTATAACCATTTCAACCGAACCCCCCACTTCCTCTTCTCACCCTTAAGTCATCTTTAGTTAACTGAACATTTATGATGTTCCGGAGCTGTGTCCAGCACTTGTCGTGTGTTGAAGTCTCAAAACAGTATTGAGAGGTAGGGAGAATTTTTTTTTATGAATAAGGAAACTGAGGCTGGCTCATGCTTGTAATCCCAGCACTTTGGGAGGCCAAGGTGTGCAGATTACTTGAAGTCAAGAGTTAGCCTGGGCAACATGGTAAGACCTTGTCTCAAACAAAACAAAACAAACACACACACTCCCGAGGCTTAAAGAGGCAAAAGAACTTCCCCTTCCCTTTTAAATCACACAGTTAGTTTGTGTTGAAGGCAGAAATCATACTGGGTCAGCTCTGCCAACTGCAGAGTTCCTGATGTAACCTATTGCTCCCTTGCACCTAGATATTGAAGTGTGAGATTAGGCATCCCAAAGAGGTTGGGCCCAGAGAGGGAAGGCAGATTGCCCAAAGACACACAGCTACTGGGGCTGAGCGGGAAGTGGAAGACATTTTAGGCTTTTTGGTTATTTATCATGTGCAGGATGTTGGTCGCATGGAGATGGATAGAGCACCTGCTGTTTGCTCCCAAGTTGCTCAGGGGATCTTCTCATGTGTACCATGGTCTGAGTCAGGTATTGACCAGTATTTTCCTGGCTTAGACCCTTGGTCCCTCCAGAGTGTTGAGCTTTAGCTAGGTGCCAGGCACAGTGCAGTCTGCACGTGTATTCTTCACAGCGACCTCAGGAAACAGGTACCCTTGTCCCATTTTACAGATGAGGAAACTGAGGCTTGGAGAGACGAAGGAGCAGCAGCCCTGGCACCAGATCTCTGGTCTGACCCAGCCTGTCACCCTAGCTATCCCACAGCTCTGTCTCCTTGGCTTGGGGACTGCAGGGCACTGTGAATGAGTGTGGGGGAAGGTAGTGTATAAATAATACTTACAATTATTATTATCAATGGGGTATTGGCACTGGAGGGCCCTCCTCAGGCCTGGGCAGGAAGAGTGGATGTCTGGACAGAGGCCCTTTCCCAGCCTTTCATCACCCAAAACAGAGCAGCTAAACTTCCTCAGACAGGAAGGTGACTCAGATATTCCTCCAGGAAAGTCCAAGTCCAACCTGGGATCCCAGAAAGTCCCGCTGGCCCTCCCAGCAGCTCCCTGGTTTCTCTCCACAGCACTGTCAGAGAGGGAAGGTCCCAGGTGATTTCTCTGGCAGGAAGACCCAGAGCTTTCAGCAGCTGAGGAACAATCAGAAAACATTTTTTAAAAATCTCAGTCCTGGGATCCCTAGATATGGGGAAACTGAGGCCAGGGAGAGGCAGTGGTTTATCCAAAGTCATATAGAAAGTCAGAGGGGGAGGCCAGTCCTATCTGGAACATGGAACGGCACTGGCCAAGGCTGCTGTGTGCCCAAGGCTGAGGACACTCCTGAGGCCCAGGGCCTGCCGGGAAGTGCTCCTGGCTCAGTGGGGAGCGAGGCCCTGGCTGGGTGAAAGCTGCATGGCACGTCCACTCTGTGCTGGAAGTGGCTCCCCAGTAGCTCAGAGGAGGACACACATGCTGGCGTGTGTGCACGTGGTGGGGACATATCAGGGCTCTCGACTGGGGTCTGGAAAGATGCATTTTGCTGGGTGAAGGGAGGAAGGGCATTCCTGTAGGAGGGAACAGCATGAGCTGAGGCTCCAAGGTGGGCGCTTTGCCCAGGGACTGTGAGGAGCAGTGGAATGTATAAGCTGAGAACGTGGATGTTGGCATCAGGATTCTGTGGAATCCTGGCTCTATCACTTGCACCTGTGCACTTTGGCAAGCATTCTAACCTCTTGGTGCCTCAGCTTCCTTCTCTGTTTTTTGTTTATTTGTTTTTGAGACAGAGTCTCCAGGCTGGAGTGCAATGGCGCGTCTTCACTCATTGCAACCTCCACCTCTCAGGCTCAAGCAATTCTCGTGTCTCAGCCTCTTGAGTAGCTGGGACTACAGGCAGGTGCCACCATGCCCGGCTAAATTTTTTGTATGTTTTGTAGAGACAGGTTTTCGCTGTGTTGGCCAGGCTGGTCTCGAACTCCTGACCTCAAGCAATCCACTGACCTTGGCCTCCCAAAGTGCTGGATTTATAGGTGTGAGCCACTGTGCCCAGCCTCAGTTTCCTTCTCTGTAAAATGGAGAGAAAAAGAGTACCTACCTCAAAAGATTTTTGTGATAATTAAATAAACGAATCAACATAAAAGACCTAAAGAGAGAAAGGCATATAGTTATAGTTATTCATTGCTATTTCAAAGACTGTATTCGAGCTCAGGGGGAGCTTCAGTGCAGTCCAGGACTAGACGTGGAGTCTCCTTCTGTGCTCTTACCTCTGTGCTCGGTTCCATCTTGCTGTTTTGGGGCTCCAAGAAACCCTCCCTGCAACCTCACCCAGTGTTGAAGACCCCTGAAGGGTGGTGTTAGAAACAAAAATGCTCATTCCTCGGTGCCACAAAGAAATAGCACTCGAACATAAATTTAATTTTCTCAGCAAGGCAATTTTTGCTTCTATAGAATGGTGCATCTCATAAATGGAACAATGGCAGGAGCACACCTGGCTATCTTATTCCTGACACAGGTAGCCCCTACTGCTGTGTCATTCCCCTATGGGCTAGGGTTGGACCACATAGTCTAAGCTAATTCTGACTGGCTATTTTATTTTTTTATTTTTTATTTTTATTTTTTGAGGCGGAGTCTTGCTCTATCACCAGGCTGGAGTGCAATGGCACAATCTTGGCTCACTGCAACCTCCGCCTCCTGGATTCAAGCGATTCTTCCGCCTCAGCCTCCCGAGTAGCTGGGACCACAGGCACGTGCCACCATGCCCGGCTATTTTTTGTATTTTTAGTAGAGACGAGGTTTCACCATGTTGGCCAGGATGGTCTCGATCTCTTGACCTCGTGATCCGCCCGCTTCGGCCTCCCAAAGTGCTGGGATTACAGGCGTGAGCCACCGCGCCCGGCCGGACTGGCTATTTTAAAGAGAGCAGGGGTACAAGCCTGAGTGGCAGTGTGGGTAGTTTGGTGGGAAGGGCAGTCACAGAACAGGTGACTCAGGATGATCCAGGACAGAGCAAGTGATGAAGGGAACAGATGTGAACTACTGATGAGAGCTGGCGGGAAAGTTATTTGCTGAAACTAGAGGCCAGGGGGCGAAGAGAACCAGGAAGTTAAACTTTAAAACGGAGAATCAAAGAATAAGAAAGCTGAACATACTGACATACTGATTTTCCAAGAGAAAATTGGAGCTCACTCTAATAGTATGCAGAAGGGGCAATCTGGGAAAAGGGCTTGTGGAACTTTTGGAAAATTCCCAGCTTTGGGATTGGGATCCAACCCTAGAGGTTAGGACTAGAGGGAGGAAGATTCTCTAGGAAGGTGGGAGTCAAGGAAGGGGGGCTGTCCCAGATGGAGCAGAGAGACACCCCCACACCCTGCAGGGGCCCTCTTGCCTCAGTGCTCTGGAAGGACAGGTCCTCTGGAGAGGGAGATCACGAATTTACAGGCATTTGTAACAGAAAGAATTTGCCTGGGCCTCTCAGGCAGGGACACAGAATGCCCAGAAACAACTAGGCTGGGAATAGCAGGGGAGAGCAGAGTGGCACTGGGGGCTCCTTGAGCAGCTCAGCCTCCTGCCCTGGTCTGGGAGTCCTCTGTCCCTCTGACACAGAACCTCCTGCTTCTTGTGGCTGGCGCTCTGCCATGTTTGTGACCCAGCTGCTCTCTGGGTCTGCATCTTTTTCTCAGGTGGCTGCTGCTACGTTCTCCTTAGGTCAGCTGCGGCTCGCACTTCCTCACATCCTCCCCTGTGGATGGCTCCAGTTTCTGCTTTCCCTGGGGTGGGGCGGGGGATGGTGTCTTGGCTTCTGTGCCATTCCCTTCCCCTGTCAGAAGCACAGCAGGGGTCGGGCGTGGTGGCTCACACCTGTAATGTCAGAAGCACTTTGGGAGGCCGAGGAGGGCAGATCACCCAAGGTCAGGAGTTTGAGACTGGCCTTGACAACTGGCGAAACCCCGTCTCTACTAGAAATGCAAAAATTTGCTGGGCATGATAGTGGGTGCCTTTAATTCCAGCTAGTCAGTAGGCTGAGGCAGGAAAATTGCTTGAACCAGGGAGGTGAAGTTTGCAGTGAGCCGAGACTGGGCCACTGCACTCCAGCCTAGGTGACAGAGCAAGACTCTGTTTCGAAAAAAAAGGAAAGTATTTACAATTGTAAATAGTGCTGCAAAAAACATATGTGTGCATGTGTCTTTATAGGAGAATGATTTATAATCCTTTGGGTATATTCCCAGTTGATAAACTGGATAAAGAAAATGTGACATATACACACTATAGAATACTATGCAACCATAAAACAGAATGAGATCATGTTCTTTTCAGGGACATGGATGAAACTGGAAGCCATCATTCTCGGTAAACTAACACAGGAACAGAAAACCAAACACCACATGTTCTCACTCATAAGTGGAGTTGAACAATGAGAACACATGGACACAGGGAGGGGAACATAACACACTGGGGCCTGTCAGGGGTTGGGGGAGAGGGGAGGGAGAGCATTAGGACAAATACTTAATGCATGTGGGGCTTAAAACCTAGATGACAGGTTGATAGGTGCAGCAAACCACCGTAGCACATGTATACCTACGTAACCTGCACATTCTGCACATGTAACCTGGAACTTAAAGTAAAAAAAAAAAAAAAAAAAAAAAGAAGCACAGCAGGGGTGAGTTAGAGGGGCTGGCAACCCTAACACATTCTTCCAGAGGAGTGCCTTCCCAACGATTATCTTTTCAACCAAGTAATGACTTAATATCTAATTTATTTATGTAATATAACACTAGAGGTAAAAGCCAGTGCAATAAGTCAAGCAGAAGAAATAAAAGTCATGGGATTAAGGGGAAAAACAAAAATTCATTACTAATATTATTATTATGAGACAGGGTCTTGTTCTGTCACCTGGGATGGAGTGCAGTGGTGCAGTCATGGCTCACCACAGCCTCAAATTTCTGGGCTCAACCAATCCTCCTGCCTCAGCCACTGAAGTACCTGGGACTACAGGCTGATCTTGAACACCTGGGCTCAAGAGTTCCTCCCGCCTTGGCCTCCCAAAATGCTGGGATTACAGGGGCAAGCCACCACACTCAGATCTAAACTATTATTATTTACACAACATGATTAGGTACAGAGAAATTTCCAATAAGTCTTCAGACAAGCTATTGGAATCAAGTGAATTTCTGCAGAAGTTGATCTTAGTTGAAAAAGAGAGAAAAAACAAACAAAAATAAGTGAATTTGGAATTCCTGCTGCATCCAAAGTTAATCTTTAAAAGTAATTATATTTGGTTGGATGCGGGCCTGTAGTCCTAGCACTTTGGGAGGCTGAGGTGGGTGGATCACGAGGTCAGGAGTTCGAGACCAGCCTGACCAAGATGGTGAAACCTTGTCTCTACTAAAATTACAAAAATTAGCCAGGTGTGGTGGCACGCGCCTATAATCCCAGCTACTCGGGGGCCTGAGGCAGAATTGCTTAAACCCGGGAAGCGGAGGTTACAGTCAGCCACGATCACACCAATGCACTCCAGCTTGGGTGACAGAGTGAGACTCCATCTCAAAAAAAAAAAAAGTTAATTACATTTTTATAAATAAGCAACATACATAGACATTTACATTTAAAAATGAAACAAACATTTGAACTAAAAACTTAAAGTGCTCTATAATAGAATAAATGATGAAAAATCTAGAAATAGACTTTTCACAAGATGGCACCAAAGGCAAAGAAGGAAGCTCCTACCCCTCTTACAACTGAAGCCAAATTGAAGGCTTTGAAGGCCAAGAAGGCAGTGCTGAAAGGTGTCCACAGCCACAAAACAAAGGAAGATCCGCACATCACCAACCTTCCTGTGGCCCAAGATGCTGTGACTCCGGAGGCAGCCCAAATATCCTCGGAAGAGCACCTCCAGGAGAAACAAGCTGTACCACCATGCTATCATCAAGTTTCTACTGACTACTAAATCTGCCACGAAGAAGACAGAAGACAAGAACACACTTGTGTTCGTTGTGGATGTTAAAGCCAACAAGCACCAGATGAAACAGGCCATGAAGAAGCTCTAAGACACTGATGTGGCCAAGGTCAACACCCTGATTAGGCTTGATGGGTAGAAGAAGGCATATGTTTGACTGGCTCCTAATTATGATGCTTTGGATATTGCCGACAAAGTTAGCTTAAAGACATGTATCCAAAATACATAGAATACTTACACACGTGCCACTGCACCTGGCCAATACATTTTTTCAATGCTTAGATTTCCTTAATGACATCTTGTAAAGTTTTTAATTTTGATGAGATACAATTTATCAATTTTTAAAATTCTATGGATTGTGCTTTTGCTGTCATATCTAAGAAATCTTTGCCTAACCCAAGGTCACAACAATTTTCTTCTAAACATTTTACAGTTTTAACTCTAGTTCTCTGATCCAGTTTTAGTTTAATTTTGCCTGTGGTGTGATAAAGGGATCTAACTTTATTCTTAGGCACATGGATATTCATTGTTCCACATCATTTGTTGAAAAGACTATTCTTTTTCTTCTGCATTGCCTTAGCTTCTTTGTTGAAAATCAATTGACATCAATATTAAGGGCGTATTTCTGGGCTTCCACTTCTGTTCCATTGATCTGTATGTCTGTCCTTATTCAGTGCCACATTCTTTTGACTACTGTAGATCTACAGTAAGTTTTGAAATTGGGAAATTATGTCTTCTAAGTTTGTTATTCTTTTTCAAGATTGTTTTTGCTATTCTAGGCCTTTTGTCTTTTAGTATACATTTTAGAAAGAGCTAGTCGATTTTTGCAAAAAAAAAAAAAGCCTCCTTGGATTTTGAGAAGGATTGAATTGGCTCTGTAGATCAAATAGAGGAGAAATTCCTTATTAATAATGAGTCTTCTGATTCATAGACAGAGAATGTCTATTTATTTAGACATTCGTTAATTTCTCTCAGCAAAGATTTGTAATTTTCAGTATAAAAATATTGCAAGTCTGTTAAATTTATTCCAAAGTTTTTTGGTTTTTTGGTTTATTTGTTTGTTTTTTGAGGCAGAGTCTCACTCTGTCATCCAGGCTGGAGTGCAGTGGCGTGATCTCGGCTCATTGCAACCTCTGCCTCCCGGGTTCAAGCGATTCTCGTGCCTCAGCCTCCTGAGTAGCTGGGATTACAGGTATGCACCACCACGTGTGACTGATTTTTGTATTTTTAGTAGAGATGGGGTTTCACCATGTTGGCCAGATGGTCTCGAACTCTTGAACTCTAGTGATCTGCCCGCCTCAGCCTCCCAAAGTGCTGGGATTACAAGCATGAGCCACCACACCCAGCCCCAAAGTATTTTATACTTTTGATATTATTGTGAATAGAGTTGTTTTAGTAATCGTATTTTTGATTATTCATGAGTAGTATATATAAATACAATTGATTTTTTCATATTGATCTTCTATCCTGCAACCTTGTTCTACTTCTTTTTTTTTTTTGAAGTGGAGTCTCCTCTGTCACCCAGGCTGGTGTGCAGTGGCGCAATCTCAACTCACTGCAACCTCTGCCTCCGGGGTTAAAGTGATTCTCCTGCCTCAGCCTCCTGAGTAGCTGGGATTACAGGTGTCCACCACTACACCCAACTCATTTTTGTATTTTTAGTAAGGATGGGGCTTCACCATGTTGTCCAGGCTGGTCTCAAACTCCTGACCTCAAGTGATTTGCCGGCCTTGGCCTCCCAAAGTGCTGGAATTACAGGCATGAGCCACCACGCCCGGCCCGCCTTCATTGTTTAGTAGGCTTGTTTGTAGTTCTTTCAGGATTTTCTATGTATAAGATGACATCATCTGTAAATGGGAAAAGTTCTTCCTTTCTGACCTGCCTGCCTTTTTTGTTGCCTAATTGCCTGGTTAGAATCTCCAATAACATGTTGAATAGACATGATCAATAAGACATTCTCATTTTATTCCTGATCTTAGGGGAAAATCATTCAGTCTTTTACCACTAAGACTGATGTTAGTAGTTTTTCATAGATGCATTTTTATCAGCTTGAGGTCGCTTCTATTCCTAGTTTTTGAGTTTTTTTTTTTTTTTTTTTTTAATCTTGAAAGGTGTGGGAGACAGAATCTTGCTCTGTCGTCCAGGCTGGAGTGCAGTGGCGCGATCTCTGCTCACTGCAACCTCTGCCTCCTGGGTTCAAGTGATTCTCCTGACCTCAGGTGATCCAGCCGCCTCAGCCTCCCAAAGTGTTGGGATTACAGGTGTGAGCCACTGCGCCCTGCCCTGATTTTGTTAATTTGTATCTTCTCTCTTTTATTTGTGGTAAGTCTAGTTAAAGGTTTGCCAGTTTTGTTGGTATTGTCAGAGAACCAACCTTTGGTTTCATCAATTTTCCTTGATTTTCTATTCTCTATTTCATTTATTTCCATTTTAATCTAAATGATTTCATTCCCTCAGCTTGCTTTGGGTTTACTTTGCTCTTTTTTTTTAAATTTTTTTTTGAGATGGAGTCTCACTCTGTCACCCAGGCTGGAGTGCAGTGATACGATCTCAGCTCACTGCAACTTCTGCCTCCCGGGTTCAAGCAATTCTCCTGCCTCAGCCTCCCAAGAAGCTGGGACTACAGGTGCGTGCCACTATGCCCGGTAATATTTTCTTTTTAGTAGAGACAGAGTTTTACCATGTTGGTTAGGCTGGTCTTGAACTCCTGACCTCAGGTGATCTGCTCACCTTGGTCTCCCAATGTGCTGGGGTTATAGATGTGAGCCACTGTGCCCGGTGGCTCTTTTTAAAAATTAATTTCTTAAGGTAGAATGTTAGATTATTGATTTGAAGTCTTTCTCCCTCTTTTTTTTTTTTTTTCCGAGACAGAGTTTTGCTCTGGAGTGCAGTGGTGCGATCTTGGCTCACTGCAACCTCCGCCTCCTGGGTTCAAGCGATTCTCCCGCCTCAGCCTCACAAGTAGCTGGGATTACAGGTGCCTGCCACCACGCTCAGCTAATTTTTGTATTTTTGGTAGAGTTGGAGTTTCACCATGTTGACCAGGCTGGTTTCGGATTCCTGACCTCAGGTGATCCGCCCGCCTCGGCCCTCCAAAGTGCTGGGATTACAGGCATGAGCCACCATGCCTGGCTGTCTTTCTCTCTCTTGATATAGACATTATGAGGAAGCTGTAGCTGTATCCTATAAGTTGTGGTGTGTTGTGTTTTTGTTTCATTTATCTCAAGTCTCTAATTTTCCCTATGATTTCTTTTTACCCACTAACTATTTAGGATTTTTTAGTTTATTTTTCACATATTTGTGGATTTCTAAAACGTCCTTCTGTTATTTCTTTCCATTGTGGTTGGAAAACATGCTTTGGATGATTTCATTCCTTTAAGATTTATTGAGGCTTGTTTTATGGCTAACATATGGTATATCCTGAAGAATTTTTCATGCACCTTTCAGTAGAATATGGAACACTCTACCCAACAATAACAGATTGTTGGATAGAGTGTCCCATAGATGTCTGTAAGATATAGTTTTATTTTTTTTTGAGACAGGGTCTTGCTCTGTTGCCCAGGCTGGAGTGTGGAGTGCAGTGACAAGGTCATAGCTCATTGCAGCCTCAAGCTCTTGGACTCGAGCAATCCTCCCACTTCAGCACCCCAAATAGCTGTGACTACAGGCACACACCACCATGTCTGGCTAATTTTACAACGTTTAGTAGAGATAGGGTCTCACTGTGTTGTCCAGGTTGGTCTCAAACTCCTGAACTCAAGCGATCCTTTGGCCTTGACCTCCCAAAGTATTGGACTTGAGCCACTAAGCCTAACAGATCTAGTTGTTAATGTGTTCAAGTCTTCTATTATTGATCTAGCTAGTTCTATTCATTATTGGGTATTGAGGTCTCCAACAATTATTGTTTTCTTTCTTTCTTTTTTTTTTTTTTGAGACAAAGTCTCCCTCTGTCACCCAGGCTGGAGTTCAGTGGTGTAATCTAGGTTCACTGTAACTCTGCCTCTCAGGTTCAAGCAATTCTCCTGTCTCAGCCTCTTGAGTAGATGGAATTATAGGTGCCCGTTGTTGGCCAGGCTGGTCTTGAACTCCTGACTTCAGGTGATCCACCCACCTTGGCCTCCCAAAGTGCTGGGATTGCAAGCGTGAGCCACCATGCCTAGCCAACAGCTGTTAATCTTATTGAGGATCCTTTGTCTGTGATGACTGGGTTTTCTCTTGCTGCTCTCAAGATTCTCTCTTTAACTGTCTTTCTAAGGGTTTACAATGATGTGTATACGTGATTATCTCTTTGAGTTTATCTTACTTGAAGTTCATTGAGATTCTTTTTTTCCCTAACTCGACTTCACACTGAGAGATTCTGAAATGTGAGGATTAATGTTACTCATTAAGTTTGGAAAGCTTTCAGCCATTGTCTTTTCAAATATTTTTTCTACTGTTTTCTCTTTTCTCCTTCTGGGACTCCCACAACACATATGTCGGTATGCTTGATAGCATAACACAAGTCTCTGAGGCTCTGTACACATTTTTCATTCCCTGCCCTCTACCATTTTATTGACTGGATAGTCTTTCTTTCTTTTTTTCTTTTTCTTTTTTTCCTGAGACGGAACCTCACTGTGTTGCCCAGGCTGGAACGCAGTGGTACAAGCTTGGCTCACTGCAACCTCCACCTCTGGGATTCAAGCGATTCTCCCACTTCAGCCTCTGAGTAGTATCTGGGATTACAGGCTTGCACCACCACGCCCAGCTATTTTTTGTGTGTGTTTTTAGCAGAGATGGGGTTTCACCACATTGACCAGACTGGTCCTGAACTCCTGACCTCAGGTGATGTGCCTGCCTTGGCCTCCCAAAGTGCTGGGATTACAAGTATGAGCCACTGTGCCTGGCCAAGACCAGATAATCTTAACTAACCTATCTTCAAGTTCACAAATTCTTCCTTCTGCCAGCTCAAAGCTGCTTTGGAGCCCTTCCAGTGATTTTTTTTTTATTTCACTTATATTTTTCAACTCCAGACTTTGTTTGTTTCTTATTTTACAATTTCTGTCTCTTTATTGGTGTTCTCTATTGGTGAGACATTGTTTGTATACTTTAATTCTTTAGACATGGTTTCCTTTTATTCATTGAACATATTTATAATAGTTGATTTAAAGATGTTGTCTCAGAGTCCAGTGTTTGGACTTCCATGGGAGACAGCTTCTATTGACTACTCTTCCTCACCTAATGCATGGGTCATAAGTTCCCATTTTTTGGTATGTCTCCAAAATTTTTTAATTAAAAACTGGAAATTTAAAATGATATAACATGTTATCAAGCAGGGTCCCATGGAAATAAAAAACAAATAAAATGATATAACATGAAAACTCTGGAAATCAGATCCCGCCTTCCCAGATGCTTGTTATGAACTGAATGTTTGTGTCTCCAAAAATCCACGTTGAAACTCTAAGCCCCGGTGTGGCTGTATTTGGTGACGGAGCCTCTAAGGAAGTAACTGAGGTTAAACAGGTCATAAGTGTGGGGCCTTGATCTGACAGGATTAGTATCCTCATCGGGAAGAGATGCCAGATGGTTCAATCTACTAGTGTTAGATACACTTGCATTGTTGTGTGAGCAGTATCTAGAACATTTTCATTTTGCAAAATGAAACTCTATGCCCATAAGCAGCTCCCCATTCCCTCATCCCCCACAGCCTTTAGCAACCACCATTGTACTTTCTGTCTCTGTGAATTTGGCTACTCTAGTTGCATCACATGAGGGGAACTATACAGTATTTGCCCTTTTGAGACTGGCTTATTTTACTTGGCATAATGTTCTTGAGGTCATCCATGTTGTGGTATGTGTGGGAATTTCCTTCCTTTTTTTTTTTTTTTTTTTTTGAGATAGAGTTTCGCTTTTGTTACCCAGGCTGGAGTGCAATGGCTTGATCTCGGCTCACCGCAACCTCCGCCTCCTGGGTTCAAGCAATTCTCCCACCTCAGCCTCCTGAGTAGCTGGGACTACAGGCTGCGCCACCATGCCCAGCTAATTTTTGTGTTTTTAGTAGAGACGGGATTTCACTATGTTGACCAGGATGGTCTTGATCTCTTGACCTCATGATCCACCCACCTTGGCCTCCCAAAGTGCCGGGATTATAGGCGTGAGCCACCGTGCCCAGCCTTTTCCTTTTTAATGAATAGTATTCAATTTGTGTATATGCCACATCTGGTTTATGCATTCATCTGTGGATGGACACTTGAGTTGCTTCAACCTCTTGACTGTTTTGAAAACTGACACAGTCTACTCAGGAGGCTGAGGCAGGAGAATTGCCTGAAACCAGGAGGCAGAGGTTGCGGTGAGCCGAGATCGCGCCATTGCACTCCAGCCTGGGTAACAAGAGCGAAACTCCATCTCAAAAAAAAAGAAAAGAAAAAAAGAAAACTGACACAGTGAAGATGAATGTGCAGATATCTGTTCAAGATCCCGCTTTCAATTCTTCTGGATATATATCAAAAAACAGAATGTCTGGGTCACATAGTAATTCTACTTTTAATTTTTCAGGAACCACCATACTGTTTTCCATAGTGGCTATACCATTTTATATTTCTATCAACAGTGAACAAGAGTTCCAATCCCACATTCTGGCCATCACTTGTTATTTTCTGTCTTTTTTTTAAATTAGTCATCCTAATGGGTATGGGTTGATATTTGTCTTGATTTGTAGTTTCCTAATGATTAATGATGTTAAATGCTTTTTCATCTTGGCTGTTTGTATATCTTTTATGAGAAAATACCTATTAAAGTCCTTTGCTCATTTTAAAATTGGGTTATTTCTCTTTTTCTTATTGTGTTGTAGGAGTTCCTCATATATATATAAAATATATAAATATATATAATATATATACACACACACACACACACACACACACACACACATATTTTTTTTGAAACAGGGTCTCACTCTGTCACCCAGGCTGGAGTGCCGTGTCCGATCTCAGCTTACCACTGCGTCTACCTCCTCGATTTAAGCGATTCTCCTGCTTCAGTCTCCCAAGTAGCTGGGATTACAGGCACCATAACACCTGCCTAATTTTTTGTATTTTTAGTAGAGATAGGGGTTCACCGTGTTGGCTAGGCTGGTCTCAAACTCCTGACTTCAAGTGAACCACCCGCATTGGCCTCCCAAAGTTTGGGGATTACAGGCGTGAGCCACGGCACCCGGCCAAGTTCCTCATATATTTTGGATATTAACCCTGGATATGAAATTACAAATATAGTCTCTCATTCTGTAGGTTGTCTTTTCACTCTTGATTGTGTCATTTGATGCATGGAAGTTTTAGATTTTGATGTAGTTTAATTGATCTATTTTTATTTTTGTTGCCTGTTCTTTTGGGATGATATCCAGAAAATCCTTGCCAAGTCTGATGTCATGAAACTTTCTTGTATGTTTTCATCTAAAAGTTTCATAGTTTATTTTTTACATTTAGGTTTTTGATCCATTTTGAGTTAATTTTTGTATATGGTATATAAAGGATCTAACTTTATTTTTGTGTGTGTGGATATTCGGTTCTCCCACACCATTTGTTGAAGAGACTGTCCTTTCTCCATTGTGTAGTCTCTGTACTTCCATCAAAGCTCATTTGACCCTATGAACAAGAGTTTATTTCTGGGCTCTCTCTTTTGTTCCATCCATTTATATGTATGTCTTTATACTGGTACCACACTGCCTTGATGACTGTTGCTTTGCAGTATGTTTTTTATTAATTAATAAAATTTTTATTTATTTATTATTATTTTTTGTAGAGATGGGGTCTCTCTTTGTTGCCCAGGCTGGCCTCAAACTCCGGGCCTCAAGCAATCCTCCCACTTTGGCCTCTCAAAGTGTTGGGGTTATAAACATGAGCCACCCTGCCTAGGCTGTAGTATGTTTTTAAGTCAGAAAGTGTGAGGTTTACACCTTTGTTTTTCTCTTTCAATATTATTTTGGCAATTTGGGTTCTCTTGAGTTTCCATATACATTTTAGAATGGTTTTTAAAAAATGATGTTGAGATTTTGATAGGGATTGGATTAAATCTGTAGATTGCTTTGGTTAGTATTGACCTCTTAACAATATTAAGTCTTTTGATCCATGAACATAAGGATGTCTTTCCATTTATTTGTGACTTTATTTCTTTCAAAACATTTGTAGTTTTCAACATATAAGCCTTTCACCTTCTTGGTTAGGTTAGGTTTATTCCTATGTATCTTATTATTTTTGATGCTATTGTAAATGGAATTATTTTCTTAATTTTATTTTCAGATTGTTAACTGTTAGTGTGTTGAGATGCAATTTTTTTTTTTGTAGACAAGGTCTGGCTCTGTCACCCGGGTTGGAGTGCAGTGGTGTGATCTTGGCTCACTGCAACCTCGGCCTCCCAGGCTCAAAACATCCTCCTGCCTCAGCCTCCCAAGTAGCTGGGACCACAAGTGCGTGCCATCACACTCAGTGAATTTTTGTATTTTTTCTAGGGACAAGGTTTCGCCATGTTGCCCAGGCTGGTCTCAAACTTGTAAGCTCAAGTGATCCATCTGCCTCGGCCTTCTGAAGTGCTGGAATTACAGGCATGAGCCATTGCACCCGGCTGTAATTGATTTTTATGTGTTCATTTTGTGTCCTGCAACTTTACTGAATTGTTTATTAGTTCTAATAGTATTTTTAAGGGTTGAAATTTTTAGGGTTTGCTACATGTAAAATCATGTCATCTGCAAATAGAGATACTTTTACTTCTTCATTTCCAATACGGATGCCTTTTATTTCTCTTTCTTGCCTAATTGCTCTGGCTAGGATTCTGGTACTATGTTATTAGGAGTGGTGAAACCAGGCAGTCTTACTTGTTCCTGGTTTTAGAGAACAAGCTTTCAGTCTTTCACCAATAGGTTTTTTTAAATCTGTACATAACTATGTTTAGGTAGTTTTCTTCTATTCCTGGATTGTTGTGTATTTCTCCATTGTTTTTGACAAAAGTCATGTCTTAATCTTATTGTTACTTCTGTGTATATGATGGATTTTCTTTTCTTTCTTTCTTTCTTTTTTTTTTTTGTTAAGACAGAGTCTCGCTCCATCTCCAGGCTGGAGTGCAGTGGCGCCATCCCGGCTCACGGCAACTTCCGTTTTCCGGTTTCAAGCAATTCTGCCTCAGCCTCCCGAGTAGCTGGGACTACAGGCACGCACCACCACGCCCGGCTAATTTTTTGTACTTTTAGCAGAAACAGGGTTTCACCATGTTGGCCAGAATGGTCTCGATCTCTTGACCTCGTGACCCACCCGCCTCTGCCTCCCAAAGTGCTGGGATTACAGGCATGAGCCACCGCACCCAGTCGGATTTTCTTTTCTGCTTTCAAGTTTTTATCTTATTCTTTTTCAGCAGTTTAACTATAATGTGCTCATGTGTGGATCTCTTTGAGTGTATCCTACTTCTGGTTCTTTCAGATTCTAGGATGTGTAGATTAATGTTTTCATCAGATTATGGAATTTTCCACCATTTTTTTCTTGAATGTTTTTTCTGCCTCTTTGTCTATTTTTTCTCTCTCAGAGTCCTGTTACCTGTATGTTGGTGCATTTGATGATGGGCCACGGGTTTCTGAGTCTCTGTTCATTTTCTTCAGTCTTTTTCCTCTCCATTATTCAGATTGTATAACCTCTGCTGATCTGTCCTCAAGATTGCTGATTCTTTATTTTGTCAGCTCAAATCTGCTTTTAAGCCCCTCCAGGGAAATTTTCATTTTAGTTATTATACTTTTCAAATTCAGAATTTCTATTGGTTCTCTTAAAAATAATTTCTCTTGGCCTGGCACAGTGGCTCATGCCTGTAATCCTAGGACTTTGGGAGGCTGAGGTGGGCAGATCACCTGAGGTCAGGAGTTCAAGACCAGCCTGGCCAACATGGTGAAACCCTGTTTCTGTTAAAAATACAAAACTTAGAAAAACTTATAACAAAACTGTGAGAAAAATCCATTTGAAAACTGGAGATTGATCAAAATTATAAGTAAAAGGAAGAATAATGGGTGACAGAGTGAGATTCTTTCTCAAATAAAGAAAAAGCTAACACAGTAGGTAAGAAATTGAGAAGTGTTTACTTTGAAAAGTCCTGAACCTTAATAAGAAAAGAATGAGAACTTTGTGTGGGTGGGTGGGTGTTTCAGAGCTTCCCCACTCAGTCATTCTGGAAGTTCCACCCACATATGATATATTCTTACAATGGAATATTGTGTAGGAATGAGAATGACTGAAGTAAAAGGACAAGCAAAGACATAGCTGAATCTCCTAAACATAATGTTGAATGAAAGAAGTCAGGCCCAGGCTGGGTGCAGTGGCTCACGCCTATAGTCCCAGCTACTAGGGAAGCTGAGGTGGGAGGATAGCTGAGGTTGAGGCTGGAGTGAGCCGTGATCTTGCCACTGTACTCCAGCCTGGGTGACAGAACGAGACCCTGTCTCAAAAAAAGAAAAGAAGTCAGGCACAAAGAAATGCTTTTGGTATGATTCATTATTTATTTTTATTTTTTGAGACAGGCTTTTGCTCTGTCACCTCCCCCTCCCCGCTTGGCTCACTGCAGCCTTGACCTCCCACGCTCAAGTGATCCTCCTACCTCAGCCTCCCTAGTAGCTAGGGCCACAGGCCTGCATCACCATGCCTGGCTATTTTTTGTATTTTTTTGTAAAGATGCAGCCTTACTACATTGCCTGGGCTGGTCTTGAACTCCTGGGCTCAGCTTCCCAAAGTGCTGGGATTAGAGGCGTGGGCACCCAGTGTACCCACTCACTTTTTCTATGATTCAAATAGAAATAACTGTTCTAGGTATTAGGAGCCAGAGTGGTGACTTTCCTTGGTGGTGGCGGTGGAGATATTGTGATGGAAGAGGTTATGAGGGGGTTTCTGGGTTGTTGGTTGTTTTTCTTCTTCTTTTAAACTTTTTATTTTCGAGCAATTTCAAACTTACAGCAAAAAGAGAATAAAGAAATCCTGTATTTCCATTACCCTGATCCACCAATTGTTAACATTTTACCACCTAAAAAATAATAATTCTTTCCATACGAGGAGTCCAAGTCCATATAGATACAGCATCCCTGTGGCAGTGACTTCCAGCAGCCCACACTAAAAGAAGGGCAGGAGGAGGGGCCTTCGGCCGCACGGTTGGTCCTGGGGGACCCACTCCTCAGGTAGGTGGCCACTGACCACGGGGAGAGATGAAACCATTCATTGTCCAGTTGAAGGCTCCTGGGGATTCCAAACGCTCTTGGTTCCCCCTGTCCTCTATAATTCTTGGTCTGTGTCCAGATCACAAGGCATCAGGATGAGTAAATAACAGGGAATTGGCTGGACATGGTGGCTCACTCACACCTGTAATCCAGCACTTCGGGAGGCCAAGGCAGGCGGAACACAAGGTCAAGAGATCAAGACCATCCTGGCCAACATGGTGAAACCCTGTCTCTACTAAAAATACGAAAACTAGCCAGGGATAGTGGCAGGTGCCTCTAGTCCCAGATACTTGGGAGGCTGAGGCAGGAGAATCACTTGAACCTGGGTGTTGGAGGTTGCAGTGAGCCGAGATCGCACCACTGCACTCCAGCCTGGGCAACAGAGCAAGACTCCATCTCAAAAAAAAAAAAAAGAAAACCTCAGGGAATTTAGGGTTGGGAGGCACTATGGAAAGAACCCTGGGCTCTGGGATGAACGTCCATACGTTTTCTTCTTCCTTCTTCCCCTCACATCATTCCTCAGCTTTTCTGCTTCCCCTTTTTGCTTCCTTCCCTATAAGTTGTCACCTCCTCTCAGTTTCAGCCGCCACCTCTTGTCTGGGGACTGGGAGTTGGAGTTTCCCTGGGTCAAGCATGTCACCCTCCAGCTCGGGTGCTCCCATCTGTGACATGTGCAATGGCCATTTATACCCTTTCAACCACCAAAGGCTGTTGTAAAGATCATTTGGAGCAGAGAATGTGCAAGTTCTTGATCCTCAAATGGTCTGGCAGTGGCAAGCATGACCAATCCCATTTCACAGAGTCAGGGCCTGAGTCCCAGGAGCATGGGGCCTGGTAGTCAAGCTTCACTGCCAGTTGGTGGCAGAGCCCATGCCTCTGAGACTTAGGGTATAGCCACACTACTCACACCCTCACCCTACAGGCTACAAGATGACTCTCATTTTTATAGAATACCAAAAAGCCAATTGGAAACCCACAAAACACATCAAATGGCAGAAGAGGTAGACGGAATGTGTAGAATTGTTGGTTTTCTAAGGGTTTCCTTTTTGAAGAAGAGCAACTGTGGTTTTACAATGGGACTTGCTCTAGGAATCCAGGCCAGGACAAGCTCCTTATTCAGAACAAAGTCCTGGAGGGTGAATCATCTTCTCTTTGCCCAATCATTGCGCCTTGGAGGACATCCATTATTTGAAGAGCCTCGCTGGCTCTTTGCCAAACCTGTTTCCTCTTCTTGAGCACTCAGCTCTTCTGTTTCCCAGCCTTCCTTGCAAAGAGGTGAGACCAGGTGTCTGATTCTGGCCAATGGAATGTGATCAGAGCTGATGCACCCAACTTCCAGGCTCTGACCAAAAAAGTTTCCCACGCTCCAGCCCTGATTCTGTTTTCCCTTTTATGACTTGATGCTGATGAACACGGTCAACAACAGCAAGACCACAAATGGGAGGAGCTTGGATGCCTGAACCTCCACTTGGAGAAGAGCTGCTCATTAATCAGGAACATCCGTTTTTGACTTTACCTGGCGAAACATAAATTTACTGTGTCTAAGCCATTATACAATTTGAGGTTGGTTTGTTACAACATCTGATGTTACATTATCTAATACATGCTAGGTTACCTGATTCCAATGGTTCCTTTTGTGTGTGTATGTGTGTGTGTGTGTGTGTCTTTTTTTTTTTTTTTGGATGGAGTCTTGCTCTGTTGCCAGGCTGGAGCACAGTGGCGTGATCTCGGCTGACTGCAACCTCCACCTCTGGGGTTCAAGCGATTCTCCTGCCTCAGCCTCCCAAGTAGCTAGGATTATAGGCATGCACCACCACACCCAGCTAAGTTTTGTATTTTTTTTTTTTTAGTAGAGATGGGGTTTCACCATGTTGGCCAGGATGGTCTCAATATCTTGACCTTGTAATCCACCCGCCTCGGCCTCCCAAAGTGCTGGGATTACAGGCCTGAGCCACCACGCTGGGTTCCTTTTTTAACTACAAAAGACATTTATATCATTCATGTGTTCAACAATTTCTCCATCTCACGTAAACCATAAGTATTTTCTTAATCCCCTATCAGGACCTCAGGAATAACGTGCGCTTCAGGGTTTCATCTCTCCCCTCCCTGAAGTGGATCTTCCTCTCATGGCTCTGCCATCCCAAGGAATTCTAAGAAATATTTGGAATCAGAATTGAATCAAGAGACAAGGAAAAGGAGAATTGACAATAGCAAGTATTGACTGTTCTTCTGAGTTTTACTGTAAAACTCCAACACCTGGAAGGGTATGTGGGATCTGTTTTCCTAAAGCGCTGTTTCCTTAAGATGGGAAGATTACTGGTTTATTGCATGCTGATGAGAATGATACAGTAGGGCCAGGCACAGTAGCTCCTACCTGTAATCCCAGCACTTTGGGAGGCTGAGGCAGGTGGATCGCTTAAGGTCGGGAGCTCCAGGCCAGCCTGGCCTACATGGTGAAACGCCATCTCTATGAAAAAAATACAAAAATTAGCCCGGTGTGGTGGTGTGCGCCTGTAATCCCAATTACTCAAGAGGCTGAGGCAGGAGAATCACTTGATCCTGGGAGGCAGAGGTTGCAGTGAGCCAAGATTGCACCAATGCACTCCAGCCTGGAGACAGCACTCCAGACAGAGCGAGACTCTGTCTCAAAAAAAA
This sequence comes from Aotus nancymaae, assembly GCF_030222135.1. Taxonomy (NCBI): domain Eukaryota; kingdom Metazoa; phylum Chordata; class Mammalia; order Primates; family Aotidae; genus Aotus; species Aotus nancymaae. The sequence continues at coordinate 12,542,744 of NW_026988443.1, forward strand.
AAAAAAAAAAAAAAAGAGAGAGAGAGAATGATACAGTCGAAAGGAGGAAATTGATGACTCGGAAAAGAAATAGGAGAATTGAGGAGTGATGTCCCTTGGGGTATCCGACCTTTTGGCTTCCCTGGGCCAGATTGGAAGAAGAAGCATTGTCTTGGGCCACACATAAAATACACTAACACTAATGATAGCTGACGAGCTAAAAAAAAAATCACCAAAAAAAATCTCCTAATGCTTTAAGAAAATTTATGCATTTGTGTTGGGCCGCATTCAACGTTGTCCTGGGCCACATGAGACCCACAGGCCGTGAGTCAGACAAGCTTGTCATTGAGTGAGGAACAAGGAACCTGCAGTGGGCAGATGCCGTGTTGCAGGTGGGTGTGGTCTTCTGGTAACTTCTCCTTTCTTAGGGACGTAGAAATCAAGGTCATCGGTTTCAAGCACGGATCAGTGAGGAGGAGTTTGAAGGTTTGAGTGGAGGGAGGAAAGTATGAAATATTCAAAGAGAGTGGGGAGCAAATGAGTCAGGAAAACGCAGTGGGACTTTTGGGTGGCACTGAGGTGAGTGATCTTGGATTTACCGTTAGCATGACCGGGTGCCTTTCTCCAGCCATGTCAGCTGCATTGGGGCAGGTGCAGAGTTGATGGAGAGTTGGGTTTTCCGTGTTCTGGTTTTACCAGGAGTTAGCGGGAATGAGAGTCGAAGTTATTTGGGAAGAGAGTCGAGGGTGTGGATAAACGATGCCTGTAATGAAAGACCATGAAAGTTGGGAGCTGAGTAAGGCGACAATTAAGGACATGAAGGGGAGGCAAGGGAAAGGGCAGGGTCAGTCTGCGTGAGCTCAAAGGACTCTTGGCGTTGGATGCTCTAGGCAATGAGCTGGACAGACAGATGGTGGCGGTTGGAGACGGGGTGTTTTGTGTTGAGCTCATGCAAGGGCAGTTGCTGGTAATGACATGGTCCAGGGTATGACCTTGGGAGTGACGGGCCGAGGCAGGTAGGGGATGAGTTCACTGGAGGAAAGGCGACCCTGGGAGGGACAGAAAGGCTGGTTACTGAAAATCACCATGTGGCTTTGAGATATGAGTGTCTCATTTGCTTCCTAGCTCTACGCTGTGTGGGTCGCCCAGCTCTCAGTTTGGTGTTAGCAATTTGTTTATAACGCAGAGGGCCTTACCTGGGGAATTCAGCCAGATTGTATGTTTGAAGCCTGCTCCCAGAATGTCTTTTTTCTTTTTCTTTTTTGAGGCAGGGTTTTGCTCTGTTGCCCAGGCTGGAGTGCAGTGGTGCGATCACAGCTCACTGCAGACTTGACCTCCTGGCTCAAGCAGTACTCCCGCCTCAGTCTCCCAAATAGCTGGGACTACAGGCATGCACCACCATGCCCGGCTAATTGTTTAATTCCTTTGTAGAGATAGCATCTTGTTATATTGCCCCCGCTAGGGTCTCGAACACCTGGCTTAAACTGATCCTCCTGCCTCAGCCTTTCGGAGTGTTGGGATTACAGGCATGAGCCAGTGAACCCAGCCCAGAATCTAACTTTTTAATGACTGAACTGCATTTAGTGTTAGTTACACATGTACATGATTAATATACATGGAATTCAATATATTTTATAGTTAAGTATTCTAAAGTGACGGATGTTTCTAGCCAATAGTAGTAGTGACTTCAGCTGATGAAATATTCCTTTTGCACCGCACTCTTTGGCTTAATAAATGTGTGAATCTTTTAACACAAGAACTCTGAGATGTGATCACCTGAGTTTAATATAAGAAGGGGTGTGTTTCCAGCATGAGGCACTCTTAATTAGTAAGGAATTGTGAGCAATGGTTTAACCGCTATATCTAAGAATCTTGCAATTAAAACATTTCCACACACACCCCCAAAAGGAAATCATGATTGTGTCAGAATCATGTTGAGAGAATGACTATAAGCTGGGAGCTGTAACAGTCATGGAGGGAGGGGGAGTGACAGGGGTGTGTAGATGGCTACAACCAGAGGGAGCAATGGATGGTAACGTGGTGACTCACCTTTCAAAGAAGCTGTGGGGCTGGGTGCAGTGGCTTGAACCTGTAATCCCAGCACTTTGGGAGGCTGAGGCAGGAGGATCACTTGAGGCCAGGAGTTCAAGACCAGCCTGGGCAACATAGGGCAACATAGTGAGACTCTGTATCTATTAAAAATAAATAAATAAACTAAGGAAAGAAGCTGGGGGTTTTAGGGAGGAAAAATGCGTGGTTTGGAAGTAGCTATGAAGAGCAAGGGGCAATGCCTCTCCTATCCCCAGCCCCACAGTAGAACGGCTATTGAGGAGATAATAGCCACCTCTTAGAAGCCTGCAGGGGAAGCAGGTCCCTCAGTGGAGAACTAAGTTTAGAGCCAAGAATAAACAAAAAGATGAAAGGAACAAGATGGTGCACACTGGAATGTCCATTCATTATGGAACTGGCAATAATAGTGAAAATCTGGAAACAACCTAAATAGTCACTGCCAGGGGAATGCAGGAACAAACAATGGATGAATCCAAATTAGAACTTGCTGCAAAGCAAAATGAATAGACTAGATCCACGTGAATCAACGTGGGGAAAGCTTACAAAGATAAACATGAGCAAAACAAGCAGGTTGTAAAAGGTTACATCCTGTGTGATACTACTTAGATAAAACACTAAGGCCCACAGAACAATGCTACATCTTATTTATAAGTCTCTAAAAGTACAATGATATCCTTGGCAACGACCCCAGTGCCCTCCCAAGGAGAGAGAGGGAGGGGAAATGGGTGGGGCTAGGGGTAGGGTAGCTCTGGTTGTATCTAAAATATTTTCTTTCTTTCTTTTGTTTTTTTTTTTTTTTTTTTTAGAGATGGGGGTCTCACTATGTTGCTCGGGCTGGTCTCGAACTCCTGAGATCAAGCAATCTATCCACCTTGGCCTCTCAAAGTGCTGGGATTACAGGCATGAACCACTGTACCTGGCTCTGTCTAAAATATTTTATTTTTTAGTCAAAAAAAGAGATATGAACAAAAAGACAGAAAAATGCTAACTGCTGTTAAATCTGGGTTGTGGATCCCAAGACTTGTTTTCCTTTGCTGCATGTTTGAAAGATTTTGTTTGAAAATTAAAAAAATAAGAAGGCCTAGGAGGAGGGAATTACTATGAAGTACTGTAATCAAGATTGTGGACTGGGCGTGGTGGCTCATACCTGTAATCCCATCACTTTGGGGGACTGAGGTGGGTGTATTGCTTGAGCCCAGGAGTTTGAGACCAGCCTGGGCAACGAAGTGATACCCCCGTCTCTCCAGAAACAAACAAACAAACAACAAAACTAGCCTGGTACGGTGCTGCATGCCTGTAGTCCCAGCTAGTCGGGAGCCTGAGAAGGCAGGATGACTTGAGCTCAGAAGTTCAAGACTGCAGTGAGCTGTCTTGAACAAGCCTGAGCAAGCCTGGGCAACAGAGCAAGCTCCTTATTTCAAAAAAAAAAGAGAAAGATTGTGTAGAAATTGAAAGTCCAGAAATAAATGAATACATTTATGGGCAGTTGATTTTTGACAAGAATGCCAAGATAATTCTATAGGGGAAAGAATAGTCGTTTCAAGGCTGGGTGTGGTGGCTCACGACTGTAATCCCAGCACTGGGAGGCCGAGGTGGGCAGATCACCTGAGGTCAGGAGTTCGAGACAAGCCTGACCAACATGGAGAAACCCCATCTCTACTAAAAATACAAAAGTTAGCTGGACACGGTGGCGCATGCCTGTAATCCCAGCTACTCAGGAGGCTGAGGCAGGAGAATCGCTTTAACCTGGGAGGCAGTGGTTGCAGTGAGGCGAGATCATGTCATTGCACTCCAGCCTGGGCAACAAGAGTGAAACTCCATCTCAAAAAAAAAAAAATAGTGTTTTCAATAAATAACACTGATAGAACTGGATATCCACATGCACAAGACTGAAGTCAGATCCCTAACTCACATCATTTACCAAACGTAACTCAAAATGAATCAAAATATAAAACCCTTAGAAGAAAACATAGGAGCAAATCTTCATGGCCATGGATTAGGCAACAGTTTCTTAGATATGATATCTAAAGCATGAATAGCCAAAGGCACAGTAGATAATTGGATATTATCAAAGTGAAAAGGTTTTGTGCTCCAAAGGCATTATCAATAAAGTGAAAAGTCAACCCAAAGAATCAAAGAAAATATTTGTAAATCTTATATCTGATAGAGATCTAATATCAAAATACATAAAGAACCAACAACAACAAAAAAGACAACTGAAAAATGGAAAATGGGCAAAACACCTGAATAGACATTTCTCCAAAGAAAATAGACGAATGCCCAATACACACATGATGAGATACTCAGGATCATTAGTCATCAGGGAAATGTTAATCAAAGCCACAGGGGCAGCACTTTACCCCTGCTCAGAGAGCTGTAATCAAAAGGACAGGCAATAGCAAAGGTCAGTGGGGAAGTGGAGAGAGCCCTCAGACATTGCTAGGTAGAAATGTAAAATGGTAGAGTCCCTTGGAAAATGAGACAGGAGAATAGCAAAAGGAATTGAAAGTTGGATAAAGGGCAGAATAAGTAAAAGCAGAGAACAGAAACAAGGTGAAGGGGTGGGTGAGCAAGAAGTGAGACAAAAAGCAGAGGTTCAGCAGCCAAAACAAAAGTGAGATAAAAAAGCGAGCAAGGAGGCAGGGCACGGTGGCTCACGCCTGTAACTCTAGCATTTTGGGAGGCCGAGGCAGGTGGATCACTTGAGGCCAGGAGTTTGAGACCAGCCTGGCCAACATGATGAAACCCTGTGTCTACTAAAGATACAAAAAAATTAGGCAGAGGTTTCAGTGAGCTGAGATTGCACCACTGTACTCCAGCCTGGGCAACAGAGTGAGACTCGTCTCAAAAAAAAAAAAAAAGAAAGAAAAGAAATCAGTGGTTGAAGTGGTGCTCCCAACCCCATGCAAAGCCCTCTCCTGGGGCACCCCTGCCTCTGCTGAAAAGAGGAAGCTCCGAGACAGCTGTTCAGGGCAGGGGTTTTCTTTTTATGTCTCTGTGGAAGCAAAAGCCCAGCCACCCTACTTCTAGGAATTTGTCCACCAGAAGCATTCCCCCTTGCAAGTACGCTCAAGGAAGGTTATTTTGACATTGTTCTGTAAATGAAAAAGACTGGAAAACCCCAAAATATCCATCAGTAGGGGACCAGCTATAGGCATTATGGTATATCCATATCGTGGAAAACCACCCAGCCAATGGAAAGAACCGGGCTCAGCTAGATGTTCTGACAGATGCATTTTAGGTGAAAAAAGCAAGGTGCAAAACAGTGTTTTTGCATATTTTATCTGCTGTTCTTCTTTCCTGCTTCCCTCTTCACTTCTTTCTTCCTTCCTTCTCTTCCTCTTCTATCCTTCCCTCCCTCCTTCCTTCCCTCCTTTTTTCCTTCCTGCCTTCCTTCCTCCCTCCCTCCCTTCCTTCCTCCCTCCCTCCCTTCCTTCCTCCTCCCTCCCTCCCTTCCTGCCTTTCTGCCTCCCTCCCTCCCCCTTCCCTCCCTCCCTCCCTCCCTCCTTCCCTTCCTCCCTTCCTCTCTTCCTTCCTCCTTCCCTCCCTCCCTCCCTCCTTCCTTCTTTCCTTCCTTCCTTCCTTTCCTTTCTCTCTTCCTCTTTCTTCCCATTTTCCTTCCTTTATATAGAAGCTTGCATATGCATAGCCTATTTCTGAAGGACAAACAAGAAATCATTAAGCCTGTTTGCCTCTGAGGAAGGGAAATGAAACCTCGCATGGGGTTGAGGGGTGTCTCAGAGGTGGGAGAACTCTTTTCATTCTACCCCTTGTGTAATGCATGAATTTAAAATTTTATCTTTTTGCATAGGTCAGTCATGCACATGGAAAAATGTTCACATCATATGAAAGGGTATTTGGTGGAAAGCAAATCTTCCCCTCTGAGCATCTGCCCCACCCACTATCCTGAGTCCTTGGAGGCAACTAATAGAGATTGTTTGTGTATCTTTCCAGATATAAACTAGGCACTTGTGCAAATACACATTTATATGTTATCGTGTATTTTTATTGTTCTAAAATACAGATAACATAAAATTTACCACCTTTATCGTTTTAAATGTACAGTTCTGTGGTATTAAGTACATTCACATTGTTGTATAACCAGCACCACGTTCCATTTCTAGAACATTTTCATCTTCCCCAAATGAAATTCCACCCCATTAAACACTAACTCCCCATTCCCCACCTCCCAGTAGAATGACTGCCACCATTCTACTTTCTTTCTTTTTTTTTTTTGAGACAGAGTCTTGCTCTATCGCCAGGCTAGAGTAAAGTGGCAGATCTCAGCTCATTGCAACCTCCACCTCCTGGGTTCAAGCGATTCTCCTGCCTCAGCCTCTGAGTAGCTGGGACTACAGACGTGCGCCACCACACCCAGGTAATTTTTTGTGTTTTAGTAGAGACAGGGTTTCACCATGTTGGCCAGGATAGTTAAGCAATTCTCCTGCCTCAGCCTCCCGAGTAGCTAGGATTACAGACGCCTGTCACCATGCCCGGCTAATTTTTGTATTTTTAGTAGAGACGGGGTTTCACCATGTTGGCCAGGCTGGTCTTGAACTCCTGACCTCGTGATCCACCCACCTTTGCCTCCCAAAGTGCTGGGATTATAGCCAGGAGCCACCGTGCCCGGCCTCTACTTTCTGTCTCTGTGAATTTGATTGCTCTGGGTACCTTGTATTAGTGGAATCATACACTGTTGTCTTTTTGTGACTGGTCCTTTTAAAGCTGAATAATTTTTTTCTTTGTTTTTTTGTTGTTAAGGCAGGGTCTCCCTCTGTCACTCAGGCTGGAGTGCAGTGGCACCATCTCAGCTCACTGCAGCCTCCACCTCCTGGGTTCAAGCAATTCTTGTGCCTCAGCCTCCTGAGTGGCTGGGACTACAGGTGTGCGCCACCACGCCCAGCTTAGTTTTTTGTATTTTTAGTAGAGACAGAGTTTCACCATGTTGGCCAGACTGGTCTCAAACTGCTGACCTCAAATGATCCTCTCACCTTGGCTTCCCAAAGTGCGGGGATTACACACCATGCTCACACCTTTTTTTTTTTTTTGGAGTCTCTCTCTGTTGCCCAGGCTGGAGTGCAGTGGCACGATCTTGGGCTTGTCTCACTGCAACCTCCACTTCCCAGGTTCAAATGATTTTCCTGCCTCAGCCTCCCAAGTAGCTGGGATTACAGGCACCTGCCACCATGCCTGGCTAATTTTTTATATTTATAGAGTTTCACCATGTTGGCCAGGCTGGTCTCAAACTCCTGACCTCAAGTGATTTGCCTGCCTCAGCCTCCCAAAGTGCTGGGTAAGGCTGAATAATTTTCTATTGCATATATATACCACATATATTTTATGTTTTAAATTGAGATTTAATCATTGTATATATTTTGGGAGTGCATGTGATATTTTAATAACTGTATACAATATATAATGATCAAATCAGGGTAACTAGGATATCCATCACCTCAAATATTTATCATTTCTTTATGTTGGGACCATTATACATCTTTTCCAGCTGTTTTGAAATCTATGATAAACTAATTTTAACTATAATCTCCCCACTGTACTATCAAATACTAGAAATTACTCCTTCTACCCAATTGTATTTTTGTAGTTCTTAACTAATGACTGTTTATCCCCCCCATTCTTCTCCCCTGCCTCTGGTAACTACCACTGTACTCTGTACCTCCATGCAATCACTTTTTTAGCTCCTACATATGTGAGAATGTATGATATTTGTTTTTCTGTGCCTGGCTTATTTCACTTTACATAAGGACCTCCAGTTCCAACCATATTGCTGCAAATGATAGGATTTCATTCTTTTTTATGGCAGAATAGCATTCCACTGTATATATATATACCACACTCTTTTTATCCATTCCTTCATTGGTGGACACACGTTGGTTCCCTATCTTGGCTATTGTGAACAGTGCTACAGTAAACATGGGTGTGTGGATATCTTCTAATATACAGATTTCCTTTCTTTTGGATAAATACCCAGCAGTGGGATTCCTGGATCATATATATACCACGTTTTCTATATCCACTCATCAGCTGATGGACATTTGGGTTGTTTCTACTTTAATGTATTTTTAATACACACATTAATTTAAACAAAAGAAGAAGGGGGGTTGGGGAAAGAGGGTTAGGTCTGAGAGCTTTCCACCCATTGCAGCGTGGACAGAGGATGACACCAGCATAAAGCACCTGCCAGGAGGAGAGAAAACATCCCCATCAGCAGCAGCTGCCATTTGTGCCCCTGGTGATTCCCCACCTTCAGCCCCAGGAGGAACTCTCCTTCCTTTTCTTTGAAAGCTGGCTCCCCGTGTCCTTTCTGACCATGGTATTGAATGCTATGCCTGCCTCATCTCTGTCTCCTGAAAGGTCCAGGGTACTGGGGGTGCAAAGGCTGCTGGGCCCCAGGTGTGATTACCTTCCTTCTAAGTCCAGGGAGAGGGGTGATGGGGAAGGTGGCTGCTGCAGAGGCTGAGCCAGCAGCAAGGACTTGGGGCCCTGCCAAGTCCCTGGGGACTCAGGGGCTCTCCAGGGGGGAGCCCCTGAGCCCACCCATAGAGGGGGCTCAGCCTTGGAGTGCCCCAGGTAAGAAAACCCCAGGTTCAGATGAAGAGCCGCCAGGTCAATTCTCTGTCACTCACTTTCAGTCCTCCAACAGCCACCCATTGGTCACAGGATGACTTCTGCATTTAAAAAAGATTTCCTGGCCAGGCGCAGTGACTCATGCCTGTAATCCCAGCACTTTGGGAGGCTGAGACGTGTGGATCATGAGGCCAGAAGTTCAAGACCAGCCTGGCCAAGATGGTAAAACCTTGTCTCTACTAAAAATACAAAAATTAACTGGGCACGGTGGCAGATGCCTGTAATCCCAGCTACTCAGGAGGCTGAGGCAGGAGAATTGCTTGAACCTGGGCAGCAGAGGTTGCGGTGAACTGAGATCCCGCCACTGCACTCCAGCCTGGGCAATAGAGTGAGAATCCATCTCAAAAGAAAAAAGAACAAAAAAAAGATTTCCTTTCCACCGCCCCAAGTTTTTATTATTACGTATTTATTCTTATTTATTTTGTGTTTTTCTTCCCCCACCCCCAATACCTTCAGTTGCCTTTATATGATGCACTTAAAATACTCGGGAAAGTCCTTGGAGTAGTTCAATGATCACCGGCATATCCGCTGCTAAGCTGCAACACTGCTGACCATCAGTTTACCATATATGCTTAGTCTCTTTCTCTCTCTGGGAGAAATGCGTACACGCGCACGCACACACACACACACATCTATACATGCACATATGCATATCTATAAACACACATACTACATACACATCCATATAGAGACACATATACAGACACACATTACATAAAATTCACATATATACACATAGCTATGTACATACATCTATAGTTATAGATACATGCATATATACACAAATACTACATACACATCCGTATATACACATATATAGATATGCACATACATCTGTAGCGATATATACACACGTATATATACACATATTACATACATATTCATGTCGATACATGTATATATAGATATGCACATACATATATTGTTATATATACACATACACCACATACACATTCATATATATACACACATATAGATATGTACATACATACATCTGTAGCTATACACACACACATATATACACATATGTTATGTGCATATTCATACCAATACACATATGTAGATATGGACATACATCTATAGTTATACATACATGTATACACACATATTACACACATATCCATATATGTATACACACATATTTTTTTCCCCTGAACTCTTTGAAAGTAAGGTCATCATGACCTTTAGCCCTAAATATTTCATCGTGCATCTCCTAGGAATGAGGATATTCTTCCCTGTTACACCGAAGAAAATCGACAATAAAGCAACTACTACGTACTATACTATCCAGCCTGTATTCACATTTCCCCACTGGTCCCCAAAATACCTTTGAGAGCTGATTTTTCTTTTCCTTTCTTTTTTTCTTTTTCTTTTTTTTTTGAGATGGAGTCTTGCTCTGTCACTCAGGCTGGAGTACAATGGCGCCATCTTGGCTTGCTGCAACCTCCGCCTCCTGGATTCAAGCAATTATTCTACCTCAGCTTCCCGAGTAGCTGGGATTACAGGTTCACACCACCATGCCAGGCTAATTTTTGTATTTTTAGTAGAGATGGGGTTTCACCATGTTGGCCAGGCTGGTCTCAAACTCCTGACCTCAGGTGATCCACACACCTCAGCCTCCCAAAGTGTTGGGATTACAGGCACCAGCCACTGTGCCCAGCCCCCCGTTTTTCCTTTCTTCCTTCCTTCCTCCCTCTCTCTCTTTCTTTCTTTCCTAAGATAGAGTCTCACTCTGTCACCCAGGCTGGAGTGCAGTGGCATGATCTTGGCTCACTGCAACCTCTGCCTCCTGGGCTCAAGTGATCCTCTCATCTCAGCTTCCCGAGTAGGTAGGACTACAGGAACACACCTCTACACTCAGTTAATTTTTTTGTATTTTTTGCAGAGAGGGGTTTTCACCATGTTGCCCAGACTGATCTTAAACTTCTGGCCTCAAGTGATCTGCTCACCTCAGCCTGCAAAGTGCTGGGATTACAGGCATGAGCCACCACACCCTGCCTGTTTTTTCAAAACTAGGATTCAATCAAGGTCCATGTATTACATTTTGCTGTTACATCTCTTAAGCCTCTTTTAATCTTAAATGTTCTATCCACTTTATTATTTTTTAAAAACAACATTAACTTTTTTTTTTTATTTTGGAGACAGAGTCTCACTTCATCACCCAGGATGGAGTGCAGTGGCGTGATCTCGGCTCATTGCAACCTTCTCTTCCCAAGTTCAAGTGATTCTCATGCCTCAGCCTGCATCACCACACCCAGCTAAATTTTTGTGTTTTTGGTAGAAATGGGGTTTCACCATGCTGGTCAGGCTGGTCTCAAACTCCTGACCTCAAGTGATCCGCCAGCCAAGGCTTCCCAAAGTGTTCACAGGTGCAAGCCACCGCACCCGGCCAACATTAACTTTTTAATGACCTGGGCACAGTTATCTTGAAGAGGATCTGGAAGTTTCCACCTTCTGGGGTTGTCTGATTGCTTCCTCATGGGGTCATTTATCATCTTCCTCTAGTCCCTTTATTTCTTGTAAACTGGGAATTAATACTAGGGGCTTGATTTCATTCTAGAGGAGCACCTGTTAAAAAGAATGATAAAAAATATGAATAACAAACATTTACCATTGTAACCATTTTTAAGGGTATAGTTCAGTGGAATTAAGTACATTCACATTGTGCAACCATCACTACCATCCACCTCCAGAACTTTCATCTTGCAAAACAGAGACTGTGTCCCCATGAAATACTAACTCACATTCCCCCACCCCCAGCCCCTGGCAACCTCCATTCCGCTTTCTGTCTCTGTGAATGTGACTATTCCGGGTTCCCCAAAGCAGTGGAATCATACAGTGTTTGTTCTTTTGTGACTGACCCTGGGTCGTGCCTTTTGACAGGAGGTCCTCTGAGGTAACGTGGTGCCCTTCAGATTGTGTCCTGGCAGGAGTTCACAGGAACCCTGCAGTCCCTGCCTGCCAGCCTCTCCCCTCAGCTGTGCTCTGCTCCTCTACCCACTCTGTCTCTACCCACTCTGTCTCAGCTGTTCAGCTCTCTCACTCTATCTGGGCCTTTGCATCTGCTATGTCCTCCCTGGCAGGCACCTTCCTTCCTTCGTTCCTTCCTTCCTTCCTTCTTCCTTCCTTCCCTCCTTCTTTCCTTGCTCTTTCTTTCTTCTTTCTCTCTTTCTTTTCTTTCTTCTCTTTCTTTCTTTTTCCGAGTCTTGCTCTGTCACCCAGGCAATCTCGGCTCACTGCAACCTCCACCTCCTGGGTTCAAGCGATTTTCCTGCCTCAGCCTCCCAAGTATCTGGGATTACGGGTGTGCAAAACAAAATAACCACCACGTCTGGCTAATATTTGTATTATTGGTAGAGACAAGGTTTCACCATGTTGGCCAGGTTGGTCTTAAACTCCTGACCACAGGTGATCCGCCCGCCTCGGCCTCCCAAAGTGCTGGGATTAGAAGTGTAAGCCCCCGCACCTGGCCTCCTTTCTATCTTCGAATTTCAGCTGAAATATCACCCCTCCTAGAGGCCTTTCCTGACAACCTGTCCCAGAGCTGCTTCTCTGTTTCATTCGCTTCCTGGAGTTCCTCCCAGCCTGACATTACCTTGTTTGCCATGTTTGTCTGTTGTCGAAGACAAACTCCATGAAAGCAGGGGCCCCTGCTCTCCTGTTCAGGCTGCATTCCCAGACTCTGGCAGTGCACTTGGCACATAGTAGGTGCTTTTACGAGCTTCTTCTGGCTGCTGTAACAAATGACCACGAACTTGGCAGCTTAAAACATCACAAATGTGTATTATCCAATAGCCTGGGAGGTCAGAAGTCCTGGATCAGTCTCAGGGGACTAAAATCAAGGTGTGGGAGGGATGAGCTCTTTCTGGAGGCTCTAGAGGAGAATCTGCTTTCCCTGCCTCTTCTGTCTTCTCCAGCCTGCCTGCATCCCTGGGTTCCACATCACTGGGACCTCTGCTCTGTCATCCATCATCTCTTCTGACTCTGACCCACTGCCTCCCCCTTGAAATGACCCTGCCCTGTGATTACCTTGGGCCTGTCCAGATAATCCAAGAAATCTCCCTCTTAAAGATCCTAGGTCAGGTATGGTGGTTCACATCCATAATCCTAGCACTTCTGGAGGCCGAGGTGGGAGGATTGCTTGAGGCCAGGAGGTCGAGACCAGCCCCGGCAACATAGTGAGACCCCATCTTTACAAAAAATAAAAATTAGCAGGGCATGGTGGCATGCGCCTATAGTTCCAGCTACTTGAGAGGCTGAGGCAGGAGGATCACTTGAGCTCAGGAGGTCGAGGCTGCAGTGAGCTGTGATTGCACCACTGCACTCCAGCCTGTGTGACAGAGTGAGATCCTGCCTCTAAAAAAAAAAAATTCTAAACTGTAATCAGTCACATCTGCAAAGTCCTTTTTACCATGTCAAGTAACGTATTTATAGGTTTTGGGGATGAGAATGTGGACATTTTGGGGGGCCATTATTCTATCTACCACAAGGTTCACTAAATATTTGTTGAATGAAGGAATGGATAAATGGATGGGTCCCTTTACAAATGGAGTCCCAAGTCTGAGTCCTAGGCCTGGTGTAGCCGTTGTGTGGATGTGTGAACTGGGCAAGTCCGGTCTTTCTCTGAACCTCAGTTTCCTCCTTCATTAGATATGTTTTTTTTGTTTTGTTTTGAGATGGAGTCTCGTTCTGTCACCCAGGCTAGAGTGCAGTGGCACAATCTTAGCTCACTGCAACCTCCACCTCTCGCCAAATTCAAGTCATTCTCTTGCCTCAGCCTCCTGAGTAGCTGGGATTACAGGCATGTGCCCTCATGCCTGGCCAATTTTTGTATTTTTTTGGTAGAGACGGGGTTTCTCCATGTTGGCCACGCTGGTCTTGAACTCCTGACCTCAGGTGATCCAACTGCCTCAGCCTCCCAAAATGCTGGGACTACAGTCGTGAGCCACTGCACCCAGCCCATTAGATGTGTTCTGAGCACCCACCATGTACCTGATCCTTAGAGGGCACTGGGAATGCCAAGAAAAATGAAGGGAAACCCCAGTCTTCTAAGAGCTTGGAGTTTGGCTTCTAGGGAGGGGCTTGAGAAAGAAAAAACCTGACTCAATCTGCTCAGGGCCACATGCCAGGTCCCCTAGATGGCTTTAAGGTCCTGCGGGGGTGTGCTTACCAAGGATGTGACATTTCACACAACTTTGGTGACAGAGTAGGAGTTTATGGATGTGGAAAGCGACATTAAAGGCCAGGGACAGGCCACGGTCCCTTTTGAGGAACTGTGAGGAGTGTGGTGCGATCCCGCAGGGGAGGGAGACCACAGGGGAGAGGCCTGTCTGGGAAGGGGGACTTGAAGGCCACAGACAGGAGCCCGGGCTCTGCCCTTAGGTGAATGGGGAGCCACAGCAGGGCTTTGAGGCAGGAGAGAGAGTGTGCCGCTCTGGACTGCCTACTCTGGCTGCTGCAAGGTGGGGACGGCATCAAGGGGGCCAGCATCCCAGCCTGAGGTGGAGGTGGCCTGGACTGGGCAGGGATAGTGGGGTTAGAGAGAAGGAGGCAGAGCTGAGGGAGATTTAGGAAGCAGTGTCAATGGGACACGGACATCATGAGGGTCTGAGAGGGGAGTTGGGGAGGAAGGGGCTGGTAGCCACTGGGAAGGAAGGAAGATTAGGCAGGACAGAAGTGTGGGTGGGTGCTTTTCATAAACCATTGAGAAATCCACGACCTGGCCAATGTGGACTTCGCGAGAAGCCCCAGAGGAGGCTGGCGATGGGTCAGCGGGTTCGCAAGCCTCTCGCATTAAAGAGAGGTCAGTGACGCCGTCACGAGGGGTACAAGACAGGCCTCAATTCCAGGTGAGGGTTGCTTCACACTCGCACTTGATCTACAACCAGTGAAGTCAACAGGCCTGTGAAACCATCTCTGTTACCAGATAGGGAGACCAAGTCCCAGAGACACCCAGACATGGCCAAAGCCACACAGCGAGGAGACCCCGGGGAGCATGAGCCTCTAAGAGGGGGATTTTACAAGTCTCTGAAACCAGAGGAGAGGACAGCGTTGAGGGGGGGTCCCCTCTGAGTGGTTCCCCGCCAAAGAGAATTTCTCCATTTTGGAGGAAGTGAGAGGTGGTTCTTTGGTGATGTGAATGTCAAGAGATTCTGGACACCCCAGTGACTAAGAGGTAAATGAGAGAGGTTTGTGGGTGGAGCCAGCGCACTTAAAACCCAGGTCTCCCATGGCCCTTTGCAGACACCTGGGCTGACACATACAGGACAGAGCATGGCTCGCCTGCAGACCGCGCTCCTGGTTGCCCTCGTCCTCCTTGCTGTGGCGCTTCAAGCAACTGAGGCAGGTGAGGCTTGGGGGGCAGGAAGGCCCCCTGCAGAGGCCAGGGTGGACGGTGGGGTGTCTTTCCTCATGTCTTGGACAACCACTGGACTGAGATCGGAAGACCTCAGTCTGCTGTTGGCTCTTGCGGCCTTAGGCTAGTTGCAGCGCTTCCCTGGCCCTCAGTTTACATGTCTGTTGAATGGGTAGTCTTGAAGGCTTAGAGTCTAGGATCTGTCTCAGCTAGGTTGGGGGTTGCGGTGGGAATGGCTTTGGGATCTTCTGCCCCAGAAAACTCAAGCATAGGGCCCTGGGGGTGTGGGTGAGGAGATTCTAAGCGGGCAGGCCTTCGTCGGGGAAGGCAGGGCTGCGGCAGAGCGTTCTTACTTGGAAAGCTGGTGCTATCCTCCCACCATCCATTTTTAAAAGTTTATTATTATTTTTATTTATTTTATTTTATTTTTTGAGATGGAGTATTGCTTTCGTTGCCCAGGCTGGAGTGCAATGGGGCAGTCTTGGCTCCCTGCAACCTCTGTCTCCTGGGTTAAAGTGATTCTGCTGCCTCAGCCTCCTCAGTAGCTGGGATTACAGGCATGCACCAACACGTCCAGCTAATTTTTGTATTTTTAGTAGAGACGGGGTTTCACCATGTTGGCCAGGCTGGTCTTGAACTCCTGACCTCAGGTGATCCACATGTCTTGGCATCCCAAAGTGCTGGGATTACAGGTATGAGCCACCGTGCCCAGCCTAAAATTTTTTTTTATTTTGTTTGTTTATTTTTTGAGGTGGAGTCTCTATTGCCCAGGCTGGAGTGCAGTGGTGCAATCTCAGCTCACTGCAACCTCCAACTCTGGGGTTAGTTAAAGCGATTCTCCTGCCTCAGCCTCCTGAAGAGCTGGGATTACAGGCACTCACCACCATGCTTGGCTAATTTTTGTATTTTTAGTAAAGACAGGGTTTCACCATGTTGACTGGGCTTGTCTCGAACTCCTGACCTCAAGTGATACTCCTGCCTCGGCCTCCCAAAGTGCTAGGATTACAGGCATGAGCCACTGCCCCCTGCTCACCGCCCGTTTTTGCCCAGAACCTGTCCTCAGCACGGGTTCCTGACTCCTCTTCTCCACCCTGCCCTATACTCGTGCTGTGTTGGGTGGAGGAGTGAGTGCTAGAGTAGGGCTGGGCGTCTATGAACAAGGATTGCCCCCAGCTGCTGGGCTCTCTGAGCGCATTTCATGCATTAAAGACCCTCTGAAGCTGGTACTGTTATTACTCCTTTGGTCAGAGGAGAAAATGGGCCTCAGAGGTGTTCAGTGACTTGGTCAGGGTGGCCCAGCGAGTCAGGGGAAAGTAGGATTCGAACTCGGGTCTACATGACTGTCCTCTGTTGAGCCTTGGTCCTGACTCTGCTGCTTCTTGCTGTGTGACCCTGGGCGAGTGCCTCCCCCTCTTTGGACCACAGGCTCCCCAGTGCACACTGAAGGAGTTTGGAGCAGATATGAGCAGAAGCAGACTTTCCAAATGCCCACATGCTGATGGATCACCGGGGAGCCTGTCAAAATGCACACTGGATTCAGTGGGTCTGGGGCCAGGGGCTGAGCATTTCTGACAAGCTCCCAGGTGATGCTGATGCCATGGACCACGGACCTCACCTTGAGCAGCAAGAATCTAAGGCTCCTTGTGGCTCAGAGTCACTGAGTCTCATCTTGGGATACAGCTGATGCTTAGTTGTTCTGAATCGCTGCTCCTGGAGCTGACTATCCCAGAGTGTAGACATTGGGCCCTAAGTGGCTTCTCAGAAGCTCCAAGAGTTGTGTCTTGGAGGGCTCAGTATCTTCCGGTCACCATCCTTCCACATGAACAGAAAAACTGCATCTCTTTTCTGGAGCCTGGAGAGGCCGAGGTCAGGGGCTGGGGCCGAGGGTGACCTCTCTGGGCTCCAGCTTGTGAATTCCCTGGGTACCCCTCTCCCAGGCCCCTACGGTGCCAACATGGAAGACAGCATCTGCTGCCGTGACTACGTCCGTTACCGTCTGCCCTGGCGCGTGGTGAAAGACTTCTATTGGACCTCAGACTCCTGCCTGAGACCTGGCGTGGTGTGAGTACGGAGCTGGGGCCACAGGGCCTGGGAGGGCCTGATGGGTACGGCCTGGGATGGCCCACGTGCTGGTGGGTGGGACACACCCACGGATGTGGCAGGCTATTGGATGCCTTCCAGGATGGCTTGGCTGGAAGAGACGGCTCAGTTCAGGCTTGGGTGGACTACATATGAAAATAATGTGATCATTCAGCAAATATTATCAGGCGCTTACTATGTGCCAGGCAACATGTCAGGTTCTGAGGATGCAGAGCTGAGTGAACAGGGTGCTGCCCAGTGTGGGCATGGCAGTAGGCAGTCAGTAGCTGTGGTATCTAGGGTATTTGGGTAGAGCGGATATAGGAGTATGCCTGGTGTCACTGAGTCAGCAAAGATCATCCCAGGTTCTGGCAAAAATGGATGGTGAGCTGAGCATGGTGGCTCATGCCTGTAATCCCAGCACTTTGGGAGGTCAAGGCAGGTGGATCACTTGAGGTCAGGAGTTTGAGATCAACCTGGTCAACATGGCAAAACCTCGTCTCTAGTAAAAATACAAAATTAGCTGAGTGTGGTGGTGCGTGCCTGTGGTCCCAGATACTCGGGAGGCTGAGGTGGGAGAATCGCTTGAACCTGGAAGGTGGAGGTTGCAGTGAACCAAGATCACTCTACCTCACTCCAGCCTGGGCAACAGAGCGAGACTCTGTTTTTTTTATTTTATTTTATTTTTTTAAAAAAGCACATTAAAAGCATCTTGGATCCTCTCCAGGCTCCCAGGAGTCATCCGAGGCAGCCCATTTTGACCAGAAGAATAACATTAAGAGCTAAAATTTCCAAGGTGCCTCCCGAGGGCCAGGCACTGTTCTAATCATTACCTGTGTTAACTGGTTTAATTCTCACAACACTCTTATGAGGAGGTTCAATGATTCCCACGGTAGAGATGTATAAACAGGCTTAGCAAGGGACAGTGACCTGCTCAGGGCTGCCCAGGCTGAGCCAGAACTCACTCCTGGTTCCTCAGTCAGGGTTTTCTCCTGGGTTCCTTGTTCTCCTCTGTTTCTTTCTCTGGCTTCTTTGCCTCCTTTTCCCTGGCCTGGGGCCCACACCTGGCTGGGTGACAGGTCCTGCTCTCTCTGTGGTAGCCTCTCTGGCTGGTTCTCCAAATGCTCAGAACCTGCTGCCCACCAAATCACACACTGGGGGGGAGGCTGGTTTGGGGGTTCATGACCTGCTTTGGGGCTCCATTATCTTTTCATCTGCCTCCTCCTCACTGCTGATCCCATCTCTTTGAGGGATCTGCAGGCGAATAATAAAGAAGGCTGAAGCAGGAAACCCTCTCAGCGTTCTTGTCTGTTTAACTCTGAGCCTCAGTTTCCCCAACAGTATAATGGAGTAATAACCTTTACTTATTTCACTTATTTGTGTTTATCAAACACATAGAGAGTGCTTGCTAATTGCTAGGCACTGCTATAAGCACTTGATAAATGTGAACTCATTTAATCCTTGGAACTACCCTATGCGGTATGTGCCGTCATGGTCCCCTTTTGACAGGTGAGGAAATGAGCACAGGGAGGTTGGGGGCCTCTGGAGCATTGCAGGGCACAGTAGTAGTGAGAGGAAGGTGAAGAGCTCAGTATCTGGCACATAATAGATGCTCAATTGCTGGGCACAGTAGTTCCAGAGGCTGAGACAGGAGGATTGCCTGAGCCCTGGATTTTGAGACTGGCTTGGTAACTTAGTAAGACTCTTGTCTTGTTTAAAAAAAAAAAAAAAAAAGGCTGAGTGCAGTGGCTTACACCTGTAATCTCAGCACTTTGGGAGGCCTAGTTGGGAGGATCACTTGAGGCCAGGAGTTCAAGACAAGCCTGAGCCAAAAACCCTGTCTTTAAAATCAATCAGTCAATCAATCAATCAATCAATCATTTGTGATCATTGGATTTTGAGCCAGAAGGGACCCTAGAAAGAATGCGTCTTGAGGCTCAGAGTAGTTTAGTGATATAAGACTCTTGGGGATTCTGGCTGGGTGCCGTGGCTCACACCTGTAATCTTAGCACCTTGGGAGGCGGAGACAGGCAGATCACCTGAGGTCAGGAGTTCAAGACCAGCCTGGCCAACATGGTGAAACCCTGTCTCTACTAAAAATACAAAAATTAGCTGGGCATGGTGGCACATGCCTGTAATCCCAGCTACTTGGGAGGCTGAGGCAGGAGGATCACCTGAACCTGGAGGCGGAGGTTGTGGTGAGCCAAAATCACGCCACTGCACTCCAGCCTGAGTGACAAGAGACTCCATCTCAAAAAACAAAAACAAAAACAACAAAACAAAACAAAAACAAGTCTTGGTGAATCTATTTCATGTCCTGACCTGGAACTCAAGACTGGGACTACAGAGCTGAGGGTCCTGGAAGTCTTTGCTGCTCCTCTTCCTCTTTTTTATTTTCTTGACACAGAGTCTCCCTCTGTTGCCTAGGCTGGAGTGCAGTGGAGCAGAGATCCGGGCTCACTGCAGCCTTGACCTCCTGATCTCAAACAATCCTCCCACCTCAGCCTCGCAGGTAGCTGAGACCACAGGCGCATGCCACCATGCCTAGCTGACTTATATGTTCTTGTAGAGACAGGGTTTTGCCGTGTTGCCCAGGATGGGCTCGAACTCCTAGGCTCAAACGATCCTCCTGCCTCAGCCTCCCAAAGTGCTGGGATTACAGGCATGAGCTCCTGACCTCCTCTTCCTCTTGAGAAATAATCTTTTCAGACCACAGGTAGCTCATAAATTTTGAACCACTGTATTTAGCAGGTAACCTTATGTGCAGTAGGTGACTCATAAATGCTGAGCCCTGCATACTGTAGGTGGTTCATAAATGCTAATCCTTGCTGCATGCTAATGTTGCTGCATTGTCTCTGGGGTCTTCTCCTTCCAGCTTGCAAACACACAGGGATAAGGAGATCTGTGCCGACCCCAGAGTACTGTGGGTGAAGATGATTCTCAAGAAGCTGAGATAATGAGGAACCTACTCTGATGACCATGGCCTTGGCTCCTCCAGGAAGGCTCAGGAGCCCTACCTCCCTGCCATTACAGCTGCTCTCCGCTGGAAGCCCATGCCAACTCTCTGCATTCCCTGATCTCCATCCCTGAAGCTGTCACCCTTTGTCCCCTCTGTGCTGTCACTCCCATCTCCTCCCTGACCCCTCTAACCCGTCCTCTGCCTCCCTGCAGCCAATGGGTCCTATTCCCGTCAGTGACTTCCCCTGCTCAAACTCTCCCATGGCTCCCCACGTCCCTAAGCTGAGGTCAGGGCTCCCAAGCCTGCACGTGGCCCTCTGGATCTGGGTTCCATGCCTGTCTCCAGCCTGCCCACTTCCCTTCATGCATGATGGGTTCTAGCTCCCTGTTCTCCAAACCCATACCACACATCCCACTTCGGGGTTTTTGCCCGGGATGTTGCCGACACCCAGAAATTCTCACCACCTGCACCTGTGCAGCCCCACCAGCCCTCCAAGGCACTGCTTGCCCAAGCAACTGGTAATTGCATTTCATGTATTAGACGTCCCCGGCCCTCTGTCCCCTCTTAATGGCACTAGTCATAGTCTGCCCAGATTCTTGGGATTTGGCGACTTGTCTCCCCCACCTCCCCACTTCTTGGACCAAGGTTTATATCTAAGTTGCTCTCATCTCTCAGCATCTAGGAGCACTGCAGACAGGGCCTGGCTCAGAATCGGAGTCCAGAAAGTGGCTGCAGACAAGATCGATAAAACTCATGTCCCTCCCCTCTCCCTGCCAAAAGGCAGTTACATGTCGATACAGAGACTCAAGGTCACTAGAAAGGAGCCTGCTGGGTCAACGTGAAGCTCCAAATTTGCCCAGATTCTTCCCCCACTGCCCCCCTTCTTTTTTTTTGAGATGGAGTTTCACTCTTGTCACCCAGGTTGGAGTGCAATGGTGCAGTCTTGGCTCACCACAGCCTCCGTCTCCCAGGTTCAAGCAATTCTCCTGCCTCAGCCTCCCGAGTAGCTGGGATTACAAGTGCCTGCCACCACACCTGACTAACTTTTGTATTTTTAATAGAGATGAGGTTTCACCATGTTGGCCAGGCTGGTCTCAAACTCCTGACCTCAGGTGATCCACCCACCTCAGCCTCCCAAAGTGCAGGAATGACAGGCATGAGCCACTGTGCCTGCCCCCCAACCCCTTTTTATTTTATGACAGGGTCTCATTCTGTCACTCAGGCTGGAGTGCATCGGCACGATCTAGGCTTACTGCAACTTCGACCTTCCTGGTTCAAGCGATTCTCCTGCCTCCACCTCCCAAGTAGCTGGTATTACAGGTGTGTGTCATCATGCCTGGCTAATTTTTGTATTTTTAGTAGAGACGGAGTTTCACCATGTTGGCCACACTGGTCTTGAACTCCTGACCTCAAGTGATCCACCCTCCTTGGCCTCCCTTACAGGTGTGAGCCACCGCGCCCAGCTTCCCTCTTTTTTTCCTAAGAGGTGACTCCTATTCCTTTCTTCCCCATTTTACCTACTTTCATGTCTGCTTACACTTCCTTCTCCCCTCAGGCTTTTTTTGGATGGTCCTCCAACCTCCAATACCCAGGCCTGACCTCTTCAGAGTATCCCCCCATTCCACTTTTCCTGCTTCCTTCCCTAAATAGCAGAGAAGCAAATTCATGCTATGGTGTGAATGACTACCCTTGGCTTGGTATTAAAAGCTGGAGTTATATATGTATATGAAAACAGAGTAAATACTTAACCCAAACGGATGAATTGAATAATTTTAGGAACTATGTGAGAGGGGGACAGGGTGGCCCTGGGAGGAAGCTGGCTGTGGTAGGGTAGCACACTCTCTCTCTCTCTGTGGCAGGAGGCAGAGAATGGGGTGTAACTGAGTGAAGGCACCCTGGGTGGAGACCGTTTTCAGGTGGTTGGGCCAGGCTAAAGGCTGCGATTTGGGTCTCTCTATGCCTTCCTGACTGATTTTTGTAGAGACAGGGTTTTGCCATGTTACCCAGGCTGGTCTCAAACTCCTGGGCTCAAGAGATCCTCCTCCCTCGGCCTCCCAAAGTGCTGGGATTATAGGAGTGAGTCATTGCACCTGGCATTTGCTGTACCTGTGAGATGGGGCAGGGGGCACCACGATCTCCTCTCTCCCACTGGGGAAGCCTTCACGCTGAAATAGGTGGTGCCTTGCCCAAGGTCACCGTGTGAGTGGTGGGGAGTCTCGGCTGGACACAAGGACCTGGGAGTGGCTGCACAGGTGCTGACGGGAAGCCCACATTTGTCCCAGAGATTCCAGCCCATCTTGGCACCAGCTGTCAGGAGGATTTGCTGAAACCATGAACACAGTCCCCAAGTCTAGAGCTTTCAGCAGCAATAGTCACTCATCCACTCACCCTTCACGTTCTCCCTGCACCAGCAGATGCTGGAGAGAGGGAGGGAGCGTTAGTCCGGAACGGCTACCTCCTGCAACAAACACCTCCAAATCTCAGTGGCCCAACTCAACAGAAGTTCTTTCTTCTCACACAAAGTCTAATCAAGCATTCTCAGTCTTGGGCAACCTTCCATGTGGTCATTCAGGGACCCAGGCCCCTTCCTTCTGGTACAGCCAGCGTGGGCACAGGCAGAGGAAATGCTAAGCACATGTGGGCAGCCCTCCTTACTGTCCAGAAAAGATAACCTGGGAGAGCTGGGTGGGGCTGGGCCCCAGGGGCCCTGGGATTTTCTATCTATCCCTTCCTGGCTGATTTTTGTAGAGATGGGGTTTTGCCATGTTACCCAGGCTGGTCTCAAACTCCTGGGCTCAAGCAATCCTCCTGCCTCGGCCTCCCTGTCAGGAGGATTTGCTGAACCCATGATCACAGTCCCCAAGTCTAGCGCTTTCAGCAGCATAGTCACTCAGCCACTAACCCTTCACCTTCCCTCTGCACCAGCAGACACTGGAGAGAGGGAGGGAGTATCAGGAAATACCTGGAGGAGGCAGCAGGGTGGCCCCCTGGTCATGCCTCTCCCTTCTCCCACCCTGGTCGTGCGGGAGTGCCCCGATCTCCCCATCTTCTCCAGAGCTGCTTCTGTGCTACTTCCAGGCCTGGGGGAGTCCCTCATGCCCCCCAAGAACAGCACAGGCTTCCTGCTCTCTGGGGCACAGGGTCCTGGCCACCTGAGGGCTTGTGGAAGGTGGGGACAGGGACACCCCCATTCTCGCCATCCCCACCCCACCCCAGAGGAAACTTTTTTGCTGTCCAGTGCTGCCCATTTATTTTTTCTCATCATTACTCTAGTTATCCCTCAGCCCAACACCTTCCCAGCTCTGTCCTGCCTGTCAACAGCATCCTCATTCTTCGTGCCCGCTTCACGATTCTGTGCAGTTTGGCCCAGCCACAGCCTCCCTGGGAGCCAATGGCATCGAGCCATTCCCCACCCCTGAATACATTCCGTACCTTCCACCTTGGTGAGGCTTTCGCCTCTGCCTGGAATGGTCTGTCAAAATCCTGCCTACGTGCATGTGGCAGGGTGCCAGCCCCACATGCCACAGCTGACTTTCAAATCCTAAGGGGACTAATTCTTCTTCAATAAAGATGTCTAGCAATCACCCATTGATCCATCAATCCCATCCACCCAAAGAAAAGCGGAGCAACTGGGCCGTGTGAAGGATACATACAGTCTTACTCATAACAGATTCTTGCCAGGAGTACGTAGCCTGGGTCTAATCAAGCCTTTAGATCTAACTCTCGGTTTACAGGAAATAAATAGGATAGAGGAACAAATTAGGTGACATCACGAGGAAATAACTAAATTAGGAATGAGAACATTGTGTAAGACAATGGACTTAACTTTGCTCTGTTTTTTTTGGCGGGGTGGTTGTGGGGCAGACAGAGTCTCGTTCTGTCACTAAGGCTGGATAAGGCAATACCCGTTATCCGTGGTGGAGTCCTGTTGATGTATTTATTTATTTATTTATTTATTTATTTATTTATTTTGAGACGGAGTTTCGCTCTGTCACCCAGGCTGGAGTGCAGTGGGTGCTATTTCGGCTCACTGCAGCCTCTGCCTCCCAGGTTCAAGCGATTCTCCTGCCCCAGCCTCCCACACAGCTGGGATTACAGGTGCCTGCCACCACATTCAGCTAATTTTTTTGTATTTTTAGTAGAGATGGGGTTTCACTATGTTGGCCAAGCTGGTCTAGAACTCCTGACCTCAGGTGATCCGCCCATCTTGGCCTCCCAAAGTGCTGGCATTACAGGTGTGAGCCACCACGCCTGGCTGTATTTATTTATTTTTTAAAGACAGAGTCCTGCTCTGTGCCCAAGCTGGAGTGCAGTGGTGTAATCATGGCTCACTGCAGCCTCAACCTCCCCAGGTTCACTTGATCCTCCCACTTTAGGCTCCCGAGCAGCTGGGACTACAGGCACAGGCCACCACACCCAGCTAATTTTTGTATATTTTTTGCAGACAGGAGGTTTCACCACGTTTGTAGAGAAGGGGTTTTGCCAGGCTGGTCTTGGATTCCTGGGCTCAAGTCATCCTCCTGCCTTGGCCTCCCAGAGTGCTGAGATTACAGGTGTGAGCCACCACATCCAGCCTGGAGTCCTGTTTAGCCTCAGGTCTGGCTGACCTGAAAGCCTGGTTATTGTGCCCGAATTAAACCTAAACTCAGTTCTTAACATCCTAATGAGATAGACGGGAGTGACCATTCCCATTTTATGGGAGTAGAAGCTGGATCTGGGGAGAGTAGAGGGTGACCAAAGGGCCGAATGAGGAAAAGCAGAGCGGTCCTCGACGTGGGGCTGGAGGCAGCTGGTGGAGCCTACTGATCTTGAGCTCAGACCTCAGAGCCTGCTGGCTGGGACGAATCCAGGATCCCTCATTTCCTGGCTGATGAACTTAAGCGGGGGGAAATACATATATATATATATATATATATTTTTTTTTTTTTTTTTTTTTTCAGACAGAGTTTCACTCTTGTTGTCCAGGCCGGAGTGCAGCAGCGTGATCTCGGCTCACTGCAACCTCCACTTGAATCCCAGCTTCAAGCGATTCTCCTGCCTCAGCCTCCCGAGTAGCTAGGGCTACTCCACACACGGCTAATTTTTGTATTTTTAGTAGAGACGGGTTTCACCATGTTAGCCAGGCTGGTCTCGAACTCCTGAACTCAAGCGATCCGCCCAGCTTGGCCTCCCAAAGTGCTGGAATTATAGGCATGAGCCACTGCACTGGGCCCCAAAGCCCCTGCTTTCTAAATACTTCTTTGGAACATAGTCGAGTGCCAGGAAATAAGGATCTCTACTCCCCAGCAGTTGGCCCCACCTAGCTCCTGTCCTTCACGAAGCGTACCGCTTCCCTGGGCAGGCCCCCTTCTTCCTCCCCGTCTTCTCCCTCCTCCCCTCTCTTCCTTTCCACCCCTTCCTTACACCCTTCCCCCCTATTCTCTCTCTCCCCTTTCTCTCCTCTTTTCCCTTCTCCCTTTCTTTTTCCTCCCACCCTTACACCTTCTTCCTCCTCTGTTCTTTTTTTTTTTTTTGAGATGGAGTCTCGCTCTGTTACCCAGGCTGGAGTGCAGTGTGGTATAATTTTGGCTCAACTGCAACCTCTGCCTCCCAGGTTCAATCGATTCTCCTGCCTCAGTCTCCCAAGTAGATGGATTACAGGCATGCACCACCACGCCCAGCTAACTTTTTTATTTTTAGTAGAGACAGAATTTCACCATGTTGGCCAGGCTGGTCTCGATCTCCTGATCTCAGGTGATCCACCCACCTTGGCTTCCCAAAGTACTGGGATTACAGGCGTGAGCCATCGCACACAGGCTCCTCCTCTGTCCTTGCATGGACAGAGCAGAAAGAACACTGGACCTCAGTTTTCATCCCTCCTTATCCCTCTCTGGGCCTCAGTTTCCCCAGTTATAAAAAGAGGGATTGGACAGTGGGAATAAGAAGGCTAGTTGCTTCCCATGTGCACAGGCCGGGACAGATTCTTTGAGCATAAGTGGACCTTGGCCCCTGCCAAGGGTGCTCTGCCACCTCAGGAAGTATCTAGCCTCATAACCCCACGCCCCAGGCAGCCCATTGGGCAGGGGGTGGCCGAGGAGAGAGAGGTCCCTGGCCTTGGGTTCTGTGACCCCTCTGCCCAGCCCATCTGGCTCGTAGCGTGGGATGCTGGCTCCACAATTGGTTTCCCTCAAGACACCAGTACAGCTCAGTCCTGGCCCAAGATAGGGCTGCCGACTCTTCTGGAGTCTCAGGGATTGCTGCCACTGCCTTTAGGGATGGCTTCCATGAAGGCGGGCTGTGTTTTAATGTGCTCCCAAAGCTGGCAAGCCTCTGCAGCCTTCACTGAAAGCCTGCTGGCTGGCCCTGTGTGGTTCTGCTGCCACCTCTCATGGAGAATGACCTTGGAGGGCTGGTGATGGGGAGCTCCTCCCCGGTGCACTAGCCCAATGCCCTACTTGGGCAGATGGAGAAGTCAGGCCGCACGAGAGGCAGGGCTTCTCCAGGGCACGGCTGCAGAGTTGAGGA
The DNA here is from genome assembly GCF_030222135.1 of Aotus nancymaae. Lineage (NCBI taxonomy): Eukaryota > Metazoa > Chordata > Mammalia > Primates > Aotidae > Aotus > Aotus nancymaae. The sequence goes on from NW_026988443.1 coordinate 12,569,335, forward strand.
GCCAAGAGCCACAGTTATCAGGGATGGGTTGGCACCCATGTTGTTCTCTGGGCTGGGGCCAGAGCAGAGATGGGAGTGGGTGCAAAGCGGGTAGGGAGAGGCCGGGAGGCTAGGGCACTCTCCTGGGTCCTGAGCTGCCCACATTCTGCTTATCTTAGTGGTGGGAGGGAGGTTCTCCACCCTGATGCTGTGGGCAACCTGGGGTGGCTCCGGGCCTCAGTTTCTCCGTCTGTCCATATGAAGTTGGACTCGATCCTTCTTTCAGCAGACCCTGAACCAAGCCCCTGCTGACTGCAGGCTCCCTGCCGGGATCCAGAGATGCATATATCAACAACGTCCCCCAGGAGCTTGGGATTCTAAGAGGGAAAACTTGAGGGTCCGTCCTGATTTGGGCAAGGTATTCTCTGGATTAAAGAAGAGTTTATCAGACCCAGAATGGAGGGGCCCTGAGTCCCTCCCTGCCCCCTAGCACCCTGCTTTCTATTCCTCAGCCCTGCTGGCCTTTTGTGTTTTGCCCATGTAGGAGCCACGGGGCCCCAGGCCAGGTCCTAGGGCATGTTCCCAGCTTGTGGCAGGAGAGGACGCCCTTGTACCCAGGCAGGCATGGTCCAGCCTCCCAGGCAGGTCCCAGTATGAGGAACCTAGGATGGTGCTCAGCCCAGAGCCCCAGAGCCGGCTTGGTTCCTTGGCAACATCCTGAGGAATCCAGCGGCTCCACACTGGCTCCCTTCCTCTCCCCTCCCACCCTCCTGCCTGCGGGGGCTGGAGGCGGAGGCAGCCAGCCTCTATAAAAAGCGAGAGCTCTGGCGGCAGCGAGGGGACAGCACTGAGCTCTGCCGCCTGGCCATAGCTGCCTGCCCGGGCGCCTGCCTGGACCCTCGCCCACCCTTGGCCATGGCTCCAATATCTCTCCGGTGGCTGCTCCGCTTGGCCACCCTCTGCCATCTGACTGTCCTGCTGGCCGGTAAGTGGGACCTGGACTCAAGCATGAACAGGGTGGGGAGCCCCCCGCCTTTCCTCTGCCCCTCAGGCCTGACATCAGGGGCCCCAGGCCCTGCCTGGGTAAAGCTGAAGGTCAGTGGCAGCCCCTTCCCCAGCATGTGTAGGAGGGGGCTGGGCACCTCCCCGGCCCCAGATGCAGTGCTGGACAGATTTCCAGTTGCCAGTGACTGCCCTTGCCTGGCCAGTAAGCACAGAGAGGTGGTGTAGGTGGCATAAAGGGGCCAGGTGTGGGTGTGCCAGAAGGGAGGGGGTGGAGGGAGACTGCAGAGGCTCCTGGTGGGCACTGGGGTGGGAGGCCCTGGCTGACAGTGGCTGGCTCTTTCCATCCAGTATTAATGTGTAACCCACAGCCCTGGCCCTGGGTCAGGCCACAGTTGGGGCTTTCTCCCGCTCTGTTTTCAAAGCCTCCAGGATTAGGAGGCCCAGGACCAGTGAAGGTCAAGGTCACTGCAGCTCATGGTCGGGGCTTGCCACTGCTGCCCTGGTCTGTCGCCCCCGTTGCTCTGCCTCTGTCTACCCATCACGCTGTCTTCCTCATCCAAGCACAGTGTAGAAAACGCTTTTGCCTCTAGCCACTTGCTTACTGAAGCCCAGGACCTGGTAGGGCACATTATTAGCCATCCCACCTGATATGGATAAGATGGAGGCCCAGAGAGGTTTAGAAACTGGCCCAAGGATGCACAGCCAGCAAGTAGGGCAGGAGAGGTAAAATTCATGGAACTGAATGCAGGAGAGAGCACAGGTGCACTCATCACCTCTGTGGGCTACACCGCCTCCTTGAACCGCTAGCCAGCTCCCTCCTCAGGGAGTGCTCCCACCATCTGGCAGGGTGACACTCAGAGAAGGTGAGACTGCCTGTGGGCACACGGCAAGTCTGAGAGAATGAGAAGTAGTCCTCAGCTTCCAGATGTTTCCATGGAGCAAACTCGCCCTGGGGCAGGGAGCAGGTGCATGGGTGTGTGGGCACATGGGGGTGGTGGAGGCGAATTCCTGCTGGCTTCCTGCTTTCTGGGCTTGGGCCCTGAAGCCTGAGGTCTCTGGGGGCAGTGAGCACTGGAAGGTGGGGAGTTAGATGGTGGAGGCTTTGCCACAGTCTTGCTGTGTGACCCTGAGCAGGGTCTTGCCTCCTCTGGTCCCAGCTGCTGCATCTTTAAATATAGCTATTACCTCTCTGGTGGGGTGGGGGAGGGTGATGAGGGTCCAATGCCTATGGGGGTGTTTTGAAGGGGGTGGAGGAGAATTACTTTTACTAAGCCAAGAAGGGGGAAGGGTCCTAGGCTAGGATGGAAAGGGGACTCTGGGGGACCCTGCGTGATCTGACTAGCAGCCTGAGGCTTTAGAACCAGGCTTCTGCCCTCATCTTGGTCATTGGCTTTACTGGAAGATCCTGGGTATTATTGCAACCTTTCTCATCCTCAGTTTCCCTTTCTGTAAAACTGGGCATTCGACCAGGCTCACCTTGGAAGCCCTCTCCAGCGCTGACATGTAAGGCTCCGAGAGGCCCTCAGGAGCCCCTACAGGACTAGGGGGTGGTTTAGAAGCCAGAGACCCCAAGAGGAAGCTGGGGGATTCGTAGCTGCTGCCTTGACTGGTGCGGGGCAGCTGCGTCAGTCCCCAAATGTGGGTTTGTGGGGCTGTGTCAGGCAGGAGGCTTCTGTGCTTTATATAACAAACCTGCAGCTACAAGTCAGCGCAGAGCATTCTCCCCCTCCAAGAGCTGACGCATTCACTCCCACTCAAGTCCCGGCAAGAAAGAGAAAAAACCAATCTGTTTTAAGCTCCTATAGCCCGCCCCCATCATTAGCAGTGGGGGTGGATAAGGAGGGCAGGGGAGGATAAATTCAAGAGTGTCAGATCCAGGCCCCTGTCGAATTTAAATGAAAATTCCTCCATTCCTTCAACAGATACTTATTGGACATCTACTGTGTGACAAAACTGGTTCTAGGTACTGGGGCGGCATCCATAAATAAAACAGCCAAGGAACTCAGCCCTCGGGGTGCCATAATTCAGCTGAAGAGGACAGATCATACACCAAATAAATCAGTAAACAATCTGGTCTGTTGGAAGAAGAAAAGCACCATGATCAAAAAATAGAGAGGGGAGGCCAGGTGCGGGGGCTCACGCCTGTAATCTCAGCACTTTGGGAGGTCAAGGCAGGCAGATCACCTGAGGTCAGGAGTTCAAGACCAGACTGGCCAACATGGCAAAACCCCATCTCTACTAAAAATACAAAATTAGCTGGGCATGGCGGTGCGAGCCTATAGCCCCAGCTACTCAGGAAGCTGAGGTAGGAGAATCGCTTGAAACTGGGAGGCAGAGGTTGCAGTGAGCCAAGATTGTGCTATTGCACTCCAGCCTGGGTGACAGAGCGAGACTCCATCTCAAAATGAAATAGAAATGGGAGGAGAGAGGTGTTGGCATTTTAAATAGGGGGCTAGGGAAGCCCACTGAGTGGGTGGCTTTGCACAGTTTGGAGGGAGGTGAGGGAGGGAGCCATGTGGATATATCCACGGCAGTGGTCCTCAGTGAGTAATTTTGCTCCCCCAGGGGCCATTTGGCAATTTCTGGAGACAGTTTTGCTTGTTACAAATGTCCCAGTGTTTTTGGTTCAGTTGAGCTGCTGGCCTTCGTGTGTAGAGGGAGAGATGCTGTTAAACATCCCGCAGTGCACGGACAGCCCCCAAAACAAAGAATTGTCTGGTCCAAAGTGGCGCTGTTGAGAAATTCTGCCCTAAGGGAAAAATTCTCCAGATGTTAAAAAATGCTTCTCACAACCACACTGTGAAGCGGGTATTGGTCACATCCATTTTATAAGTAAGGAAACTGAGCGTCTGAGTGACTCGTTCAGGACACACAGCTGAGCAATGGCTCAAGCCCTGTCTATCACCTCACCCAGACCCAGGACATTTCCCAAGTCTCCTTCTAAGACCCTGGAAGATTCTTAGAAGTCCTTGAGGTCCAGTCTAAAGGACACTTCCTCCAAGAAGCCTTCCCTGATCATTTGAAATTGGAAGTGGTCTCTCCCTCACATAAACCCCAGTATGTTTGTGGGATGTTCTGGAATATTGTGTTTCTACCTGGCATCTAGGATAGCCTAGAACAGTGGGGTGTTTAGGGGCTGGGTAGAAAACTAGCTCTGCCACCATGCAGCTGTGTGGTGTTGGGCACATTTAGCCTCTCTTATTCCCAGCTTCTGCATCTGTGAGGTGGGGACGATAATGATCCCTTTGCAGGGATGCTGGGAATTAAAGAGAGTAGACATGCACGTGCTAGACACAGGGTCTGATACACAGTAGATGCTTAATTAAAAAAAAAAAAAGCCGATACTTTGTGTGCCTGTTTTACCTGCCCATAAGGCTGGGACGCTTCTGAGGGCAGAGGTGGTCCTTGTTCACCTCACTGTACCTCACAGCACCCAGCACGGGGCCTGGCAAGAGGAACCAGCATTTGTTGATTGACTGAATAAACAGAGTGATCTGAGGGCATTTACTGGGATGGAAGTGCTCTCTCCAAGCTCCGCACCAGCGCCTATGGGAGAAAGAGCTCAAGGTTAAGGATAAGAGGTCCTGAGATTCTGTATATACTCAAAAGTAATTCCAGCAAGTGTTGGCTGAATCAGGGAAGTGGATGGATGGACGGATGGATGGATGGATGGATGGATGGATGGATGGATAGATGGATGGATGGACGGACGGACGGACAGATGGATGGATGGATGGATGGATGGATAGATGGATGGACGGATGGACAGGCGGATTGATGGATGGATGGATGGACGGACGGACGGATGGATGGATGGACGGATGGATGGATGGATGGATGGACGGACAGATGGATGGATGGATGGACGGATGGATGGATAGATGGATGAATGGATGGATAGATGGATGGAAGAAGGGATGGTGAGGGGATGATGAAGGATGAATGAGTGGGTGAGATAAAAGGGGGTGAAGGATGGACAGGTGGTAGGTGAGGGAGAGGGAGTGGGTAGACGGATGAATAGAGATGAGCAGGGGATGGGTGAGAGGTGGCAGGTGGGTGGGGAATGGGTAGAAGATTGATAAGAGTGGGTGGATGGATGGATGGGTAGGTAGATAGATGCATTACAGTGAGATAAGTAAATTGAGACATAATTTCATTCAATGAATATTGATTGAGTACCCAGCTTGTGCTTGATGCTGGGAAACTGTGATACCAAGACAGATGAGGTCCCTGCCTTCTTTCACTCCTTTGAATAGATAATAGAGGACTGGCTGGATGAGGTATTGTCTCCATTTACAGAAAAGAAAACTTCAGCTCTGAGAAGGGACAGGCTCCCCAGATTAGTCACACAACCTTCCTGGCAGGACCAAGAACTGAGCCAGCCCAGGACCATTTAGGCACCATGCAGAGGGTGGGGACTTTGGATACAGGAGACACTGTGGCTCTTTACAGCCCTGGAGGTGGGCAGTGGCTTTCCCCATCCTGGATTTGGGGCATAAAGAATGGACCTTCCTTCCTACCCACTGGGCAGCCTCCCTTCACTGGGCAGCCTCCCTTCACTGGGCAGCCTCCTTTCACTGGGCAGCCTCCCTTCACTGGGCAGCCTCCCTTCACTGGGCAGCCTCCTTTCACTGGGCAGCCTCCTTTCACTGGGCAACCTCCCTTCACTGGGCAGCCTCCCTTGCCTTCTCCTATCTCCGATCACTCAGAGGCACCATATTTTCTGGGGTTTCCCAGGAAGACACCTGCAGGCCAGTTTAGGGGACTGCCACCTGGCCTCCACTCAACAGGGCCTGGGGAGGCCAAGGTGAGTCATTCTGAGGTCCCATTGCAGAAGGAGGGTGACCAGCCCACACAGTGACTTTTATATCCTCGTTACTCAGAGAGAAAGGACAGCCCTGTGACTTGGGGAGCCCCTCCTGCACACCCCCCTCAAACCCCCTGAAGCTACTAGGGCTACTACTTGATGACTCAACTCAGACCTGCAGGCCCTCAACCACCTCCCCACAAAGCAGGGTGGGCCAAGGCTAAGGGGGAGCGATGGAGAGAGGAAGCAGCAGATTCTATAAAGTGTGTGTGTGTGTGTGTGTGTGTGTGTGCGCGCGCGCGTGCTCATGCGCCTGTAAATTAGGAAGGTGGAGTATGTTTGCATGGCCACATATATGTAAGTATTTGTGCATGAGCAATTTGTGTTCCCTGGTGGAGCCCAGGGGTGGGCTGGGGGGTCTCCCAGGCCCTGAAGGGCTGATAAGATCAGCTTGCTTTCTTGCCTGCCCTGGCCTCCAGATGTTGGGGTCTTGCTTTTGCTGCACATAACCTTGACCCAGATCTGAAACTCAAGCTCTTCCTTGTTTTTTATACTCATTCTCCCTGGGCTCACACTAAGTAGAAAAAAATCTGCTGGGGGATTTTAGGAGACGAGGGAAGGTGGAAATGCAATGCAAGCGACTTCAATTGTTTGTGTCAAATACTTGGGTTTAGATATTCTCATCCTGTCCTGGCGTTTCTCTGGCTCCACATGACACTCAGCTACTGCCTGCCCCTCCCGCCCCACTCTGCCCCAACCCTATTCATACCTTCCATCTCCAATCCTCCCCCCACTCTTCTTGCTCCAGGAACTTCAAATGTCTCTTCCCTCCTAGGCAGGATGACTCAGTACCTTTCAGCAACTGCTCTCAGACTCACTCCGGCTCAACAGAAGAACAAAGGATTATCTATTCAGCAGAGCCCACCTTCCTTAGAAAGTAGTTATACTTACATGTTTTTAAGAACTTTATTGCTAGGCATGGTGGCTTGCATCTGTAATCCCGGCTACTCCAGAGGTTGAGGTAGGAGGATCGCTTGAGGTCAGGGGTTCAAGACCAGCCTGGGCAACACAGCAAGATCTTGTCTCTTAAAAAAAAAATTAGCCAGGCATGGTAACATGCACCTGTGGTCCCAGCTACTTGGGAGGCTGAAGCAAGAGGATCTCTCTCTCTCTTTTTTTTTTTTTTTTTTGAGACAGAGTGTCACTCTGTCACCCAGGCTGGAGTGCAATGGCATGGTCTTGGCTCACTGCAACCTCCGCCTCCCAGGTTCAAGCCTCCCAAGTAGCTAGGATTACAGGCGTGTGTCACCATACCCAGCTGTTTTTTTTTTTTTTTGAAATGGAGTATTGCTCTGTCACCAGGCTGGAGTGCAGTGGTGCGATCACAGCTCGGCTCACTGCAACCTTCTGAGCAGTTCTTCTGTCTCAGCTTCCTGAGTAGCTGGAACTACAGGTGCATGCCACCATGCCCGGCTAATTTTGTATTTTTAGTAAGAGTTGAGGTTTCATCATATTGATCAAGCTGGTTTCAACTTCTGACCTCAGGTGATCCACCCACCTCAGCCTCCTCCTGACCTCAGGGGATCCCTCCTCCCTGGCCCTGCTGACCGGGGGATTACAGGCATGAGCCACAGCACCCAGCCAGGAGGATCCCTTGAGCCCAGGATTTTGAGGTTACAGTGAGCTAGGATTATACCACTGCACTACAGCCTGGGCAACAGAGCAAGACCCTATTTCTTAAAAAAAAAAAATTGGCCAGGCGTGGTGACTCATGCCTGTAATCCCAGCACTTTGGGAGGCCGAGGTGGGCGGATCACGAGATCAGGAGATCAAGACCATCTTGGCCAACATGGTGAAACCCCATCTCTACTAAAAATACAAAAATTAGCCGGGTGTGGTGCGCACTTGTAATCCCAGCTACTCGGGAGGCTGAGACAGAAGAATCGCTTGAACCCGGGAGGCAGAGGTTGCAATGAGTGAAGATCGCACCACTGCACTCCAGCCTGGTGACAGAGCGAGACTCCGCCTCAAAAAAAAAAAAAAATTGGGGGTAGAGTGGGAATAAGGCAGAGATGAGGGGATAGGCAAGGCCACAAGCCCAGTGGAGACTGGAGCCAGGCCTGGTAGGAGAACCCGTTACATCCCTTGCTAGTTGTGTAGCTGTGTGACCTTAGGAGATCCCTGTCACTCTTAGACTCATCCCCGCTGCTGCACAACGGACCACTTAATTTTAAAAATTAAACTCTTAACATGTGCCAGTCAAAAAGAGCTTTATAAATAAGAATTCAGGTTTTTAATCTTTTAACAAGCCTATGAGGTTGTATTTTTGTTCCTACTTTACAGGTGGGGAAACTGAGGCATAGAGAAGTTTGGCGGGAGAGGGAGGCTGAGTCAAAGGCCTTGAAGGCCAGGGTGTGCAGGGAATCAGCTTTGGCTTGGGTGGGATGGCCAGGACAAGCTGGCACGGGGTTGGGAAGCCAGATGCCCACAGACATCCCTGCTGACAAGGGACTTCTGTGGACTCAGGACAGCACCACGGTGTGAGGAAATGCAACGTCACGTGCAGCAAGATGACGTCAGTAAGGATACCTGTGACTTTGCTCATCCGCTATCAACACAACCAGGCATCGTGCGGCAAACCTGCCATCATGTAGGTACCGCCCTCGAGGCCTCGGAAATCCCCTTTGGGCCCTTAGAATATTCCCAGGCCTCAGAGAACCTGTGTCTATACCTCCCTTCCCGGACCTGGGCTCCCAGGCAAAGTCCTCAGCACATGTTTCTCTTGCCCCTGGCCTGCAGGCCACCTCCCTGACCTTAATTTCTGTGCCACATGGCTAAGGTGGAGAGTAGCTTCCTGAATAGCCCACCCTGGCTTGTGGCCTGGAGCGGCCATCAAGGGTGGTAATTCCTCCTGGGCTGAAGCACATGTTACCCGGCACTTGAACCCACGAGACTTCATGGGTGGGGGCGGGGTGCAGGAGGTGTTAAGCATGAGGGTCCTAAAATGCAGGTTCCAGAATCCAACAGACCTGGCGCAAATCCTGCCTTCCCGCTTACTGGCTGGGTGGCCCTGCTTTCATCGCTTACATTTTGCATGTTGATTTCCTTGTCTATAAAATGGGTCGCTAGGACATGATGTAACTGGAGTGCTTGGCAGGGGCGCAGTGGCTCACACCTGTAATCCCAGTAATTTGGAAGGCTGAGGTGAGCGAGCCTTCCAAATCACCTGAGGTCAGGAGTTCAAGACCAGGCTGGCCAACATGGTGAAACCCCATCTCTACTAAAAATACAAAAACTAGCCAGGCATGGTGGTGGACGCCTGTAATCCCAGCTACTAGGGAGACTGAGGCAGGAGAATCGCTTTAACCCAGGAGTTGGAGGTTGCAGTGAGCCGAGATTGCACCACTGCACTCCAGCCTGGGCAACGGAGCAGGACTCCAACTCCAAAAAGAAAAAAAGAAAGAAAAAAAAATCAAGTGCTTGGCAGGGTGCTGACAGTAGGAGCTGCAGAGATTACCACCTGCATTTGGCAGAAGAGGAACTGGGGCCACTGTGAGACTGTGAGACTCTGGGGAGGGATGGAGCCATTCTCTCCCTGGCTGTTGACGACCCTGGCCATCTTGGTCACTTGCTCCTCCTGGGGGTTCGCTTGGGATCTGCCTAAACAGCCTGCCCTGAGGCCTTTCCCCAGGACTGACTTTTGGGCTCTAAAGCAGCCTCAGCCAGACCTAAGGGCCTGGCACCAGGAAATGCCAATGGCTTTTTGCTTTCTAGGCTCAGCTAAAGGAAGTCTGGCACTTCCTCTCCTCAATTACGCAGTTTCTAAGGTGGGTAAGGTGCTGAGCGTGCTCCTGCCTGATCTCTTTGCTGCCCAGTCAAGGATTACTTCCCCAAGACACCCCCAAATATATTTTGTTTTCTAGATGAAGGGGAAGAAGGAAGTGGGGGAGAGGGTCACTGTGCCCAGGGGGCCTGCAGGCCTGCTTCCTGGACTTGTTTGGCTTCCTGGAGCCAGGTGCCTTTAATTCACCTCTCCGAGCCTGTTTCCTCATCTGTAAAATGGGAATGAGCCTGGTAGCCACCTTGTGGGATGGGTGTGAGGTTTAAACATGGGCAAAATGCCAAGTACAGGCCATGGCACAGAGCCAGGGCCTCTGTCAGCTCTGAGCTGTGGGCTTGGTGGTGACCCATTCATAAATGGCTTCAGAAGTTCAAGATTTGGAGGGCAGTCGGGCTCCCAATGAGGCTGCCATATATTTGGCTCTACCCCTACTGCCCGTGAACACACATCAGTAGGGGAGGAGGGTCCAGAGCACAGCCTGTAGCCGTGAAACCGAAGGAGAGGAGCAACAAGACTTACAAAGTCTCATAAAGCCTGTTCCAGAGCGAGGAGGCCCCATATAGAGCTCACCTGCACACACCTGCTATCAGAGAACACCTGCGAGTCCCTGCCCCAGCAGGAGACCCAAAGCCCAGAGCCCCCTGCCTCAATGGTAACAAAATAGCCACATTGTTATTGTTTTCAGCCGTTACTGATCTACTCTGAGCCAGGTGCTTCACATAATTAACCTTTTTTTACAGTAACACACAAGTAGGGTAATCAACTCGTCCCTGTTTGCCTGGGACTTTCCAAGTTTTAAAATGGAAAGCCCCTCATCCTGAGCACCCCCTCCATCCCAATTTTTCTGGGATGGCTGGTCACCCTATAGAGGGGAGGCTTTCCTATCTCCATGTCTCAGGTGACGACCGGGGAGCTCAGGAGGGTGGGCTGCCCCAGGTGGTCAGTTGCCTCACAGCCGCTAAGTGGGAGAGCGGGGTTTCCAGCCGGGTCTGTTTGTCCGCAGAACATTGGTGCTGTGCCCGCACAATACGGTGGCCCAGTTTCTGGTATCTGTGCATCACTGGATTCCTGTCTTCCTCCCTTGTAGCTTGGAGACGAGAGGGAACAGGCTGTTCTGTGCCGATCCGAAGGAGAAATGGGTCCAGGAAGCCAAGCAGCATCTAGATAGCCAGGCTGCTGCTCGGACTCGAAACGATGGCACCTTCGAGAAGCTGATTGGTGCGACAACGCCCCGGGCCACACCTGCCGCCGGGGCAATGGAGGAGTCTGTGGTCCCAGAGCCCGAAGCCACAGGCAAAAGCAGTAGTCTGGAGCTGACCCCTTCTTCCTGGGAGGAAGAGAGGGCCCTAGGGACCTCCCCAGAGCTGCCGACGGGAGTGGCTGGTTCCTCAGGGACCAGGTTTCCCCCGACACCAAAGGATCAGGATGAAGGGCCTGCGGGCACGGAGCTTTTCCGCCTGCCTCCTGTCTCTACTGCTGCCTCCTGGCAGAGTTCTGCTCCCCACCAACCTGGGCCCACCTCTGACGCCCCATCCACCCAGGTCCCCTCCACCCAGGCCCCCTCCACCCAGGCCCCCTCCACCCAAACCCCCTCCACCCAAACCCCCTCCACCCAGGCCCCCTCCACCCAGGCCCCCTCCACCCAGGCCCCTTCCACCCAAACCCCCTCCACCCAGGCCCCCTCCACCCAGGCCCCCTCCACCCAGGCCCCCACTACTTCCTCCCCAGCCCCAGAGGAGAACACTGGGTCTGAAGGCCAGCCCGTGTGGAGTCAGGGACAGAGCCCCAGGCCAGAGCCGTCTCTGGAGCCGGAGATGGGTTCCGTGCCAGCGCACACGGATGCCCTCCAGGACTGGGGGCCTGGCAGCATGGCCCACATCTCTGTGGTCCCTGTCTCCTCAGAAGGGACACCCAGCAGGGAGCCAGTGACTTCAGGCAGCTGGACCCCTAAATCTGAGGAACCCATCCATCCCACCGCGGATTCCCGAAGGCTGAGTGCCCTTATCACTCCTACTCCTGACACCCAGGAAGCCACCAGGAGGCAGGCGGTGGGGCTGCTGGCCTTCCTTGGCCTCCTCTTCTGCCTGGGGGTGGCCATGTTTGCCTACCAGAACCTCCAGGGCTGCCCTCGGAAGATGGCGGGAGAGATGGTGGAAGGCCTTCGCTATGTCCCCCGGAGTTGTGGCAGTAACTCATATGTCCTGGTGCCTGTGTGAACTCCCCCAGCCTGGGTCTAGTTGTTTGATTTGACAGCTGCCTGGGGTCCCTCATCCTCATACCCACCCCCACCTAAGGGCCTGGCCTGAGCTGGGATAATTGGAGCGGGGAGGTGGGATCCTCCAGCTGCACAGGCTCCAAGCTCCCAGGCACACCCAGGAGGCCAGCCTTGACCACTCTCCACCTGCCAGGGACAGACGGGGTGGCCTCCCAACTCACCCCAGCCCCAAAACTCTCCTCTGCTGCTGGCTGGTTAGAGGTTCCCTTTGACGCCATCCCAGCCCCAGTGAACAATTATTTATTAAACGTCCAGCCCCCTCTGACCCACGCAGCCCTGTGAGTACCACAGTCTTCCCATCTCACACATGAGCCTCAGGCCAGGCCCCTCTGCCCGCTCCCCCAGACCTCATCGTGTCTCCTGGTCCTGCTGCGGTTGCCAGTCACCCTGGCCACCTGCGGTGCTATCTCCCCCAGCCCCATCCCTCTGTACAGAGCCCACGCCCCCACTGGTGACGTGTCTTTTCTTGCATGAGGCTAGTGTGGTGTTTCCTGGCACTGCTCCCAGTGAGGCTCTGCCCTCGGTTAGGCATTGTGGGAAGGGGAGATGAGGCTATCTGGTGGCTTTGACAGCTGGTGGCTTTCCTCCTTGGCCTATGCTGTGCTGAGTCTGAAGGCTGGGGTCTGATCCTAGTTCCACCATCAACCCACAAAGTACTCCCGTCTGTGAAACAAAAGAGGGGGGCAAGGAATACCCGTCCACCTGACATCACTCATTGACCCGACGCCCTTCTCTCCAGTCCCAAATGCAGCCTCCCAGTCCTTATCAGCGGAGCACTTTAGTTCCTCCTGATGGACTAATTTGTCTTTGGACCCTGAGACCCCGAGGGCCTGCAAGGGAGTGAGTTGATAGCACAGATCCTGCTCTGTGGGTCCCCAGATGGAGGTGGGCAGAGCAGAGACCATCCCTGAAGGCCCCACCCAGGTTCAGCCACTGAGACAGCCCGAGCTCTGCCTCCCCTCACCCACTAAGAGGGAGAAGGGAGGGCTCCAGGCACGTGTCTAAGAAGCCCAGGAAAGGCTCCAGGAGCAGCCACACTCCTGACGCTCCTTCAGGGACTCCCACAGGCAGCCAGGCCTTGAGACCCTTGTGGTCCCACCCCACACATGTCAGATTCTTTCCTGAAGCCTGGGTTCCCCTCCCGCCTCTCTCACTCCTTGAAAACACTGTTCTCTGCCCTCCGAGAACTCTCCTTCATCTTTGTCCCCGACGCAGACAGGACCAGGGATTTCCATGATGTTTTCACAAGTCCCCTGTTTGTTTCTGAAAGGGACTCTACCCGGGAAGGATGGTGGGACAAGGGAAAGGGGAATTTGTAGGCATAAAGTCAGGGCTTCCCTTTTTGGGCTACTGAAGGCTCAAGCATGCCTGGATGGGGTTGCACCTGCCAGCCTGGCCCCTCAGGGTCCCTCATGGCAGCTCACCTCTCCCTTGGATTGTCCCCAAGGGTGACCCTTGCCCTCTACCTGAGGGGCCTCTTGTGGGCTGGATTCTACGCAGGTGCCAGGAACACTCCTTCACAGATGGGTGGTTGGAGGAAGGAAACGCAGCTCTGGTCCACAGAGAGCAGGAAGCTGTGCGGCCCTGCCCACCTGGCCTCTGCAGTCCCTTGCTGGGCATGGCACAATATATTCAGGAAGCTCAGGGAATGGCTCAAGTGGGCTCACTCTGGCAGCTCAGAGAGGGTGACAGTGGGTCCGATGCACTTCGTTCTGGCTCTTCCAGGCTGGGAGAGCCTTCCAGGGGTGGGGCACCTGCTGATGGGGCCCCGCCTCCTTTTCGAGGAAGCTGCTGGGGACAGCTGGTCCCCCTTCCATGGACATTGTTAGTTTCTCCAAGCGGGACATGGATGAGGATGATGTAGGAAGACTTTGGAAAGGGTGGATTGATCCTTTGACTTTTCCAACCCTCATCACCAACGTCTGTGCCGTTTTGTATTTTACTAATAAAATTCAAAAGTCTTGTGAATCAATGTAGGTTATTTCTCTGGGGACAAGTCCAGCAACCAGGGCTTCAGGTGGTAGGGAGCTGGGGAGGGTCAAGACCACTTTCAGCCCCGGAGACCCCTGCCTCCAGTTCACCTGGGGCAGAAGGGCAGAAATTTTTTTTTTTTTTTGAGATGGAGTCTCGCGCTGTCACCCAGGCTGGAGTCCAATGGCACCATCTCGGCTCACTGCAACCTCTGCCTTCTGGGTTCAAGCAATTCTCCAGGCAGAGATTTTTACAGTCATCAAGAGGAGAAGCACCAGGATCGGAGTGAGGAGGGCCAGGCCCTTGGCTTGGCTCTGTTCCACTCAGCTGTCTGATGTTGGGCCAGGGCCCTCACCTCTCTGGGCCTGTATAAATGTGAGTGTGAGGCCTCTCTCAATTTGGCAGGATCAGAATCCCTCTGAAGCCCTACCCCATGCCTGCTGAACCACCATGCCCGGGGCCCTGGGACCACCACTGTCAGTGAATTAGTGCCCCATGGGAGGGAGGAAACTGGCCCATACTTTCCTCTTTGCAGCCTTCCTGGTTCAGATGAAGATCAAAGAGGGATTACTTCTTAAGGGACTTGGGAGTTCACAGATGTGACCCAAGTGTGAGCCTCCTAGTGGCCCTTAAGCCCTTCAGAGTCCTGGGGGCTTCATAAGAGCTGCTGTGTACAGTTGTGCAAGTTGGAAACTGCACAAGGCTGCCACAGACCAAGTCCAGCCTATTGATATCCAGTATTTCATGGATGTTAAGATGCATCCTTTTCACACTGTGACATGTTTACAATTGAGATTCATTTTGTAATCCATAGCTTGTTGTAGCTAAATTGGCAGGCTTTTTTTTTTATTAGTAGTTTATTAAATATCAGAACATCTTACCATCAGTAGATTGGTATGTCTACATGACCAATGGTATGTCTTAGACTCAAAGTCTACATGAATCTAAGATGCTATTTTTTTTTAAGACGGAGTGTTTGGTCACTCTGTCACCCAGGTTGGAGTGTAGTGGCACCATGTCGTCTCACTGCAGCCTCCATCTCCCGGGTTCAAGCGATTCTCCTGCCTCAGCCTCCAGAGTAGCTGGGACTATAGGCGTGTGCCACCATGCCTGGCTAATTTTTGTATTTTTTAGTAGAAATGGGGTTTCACCATATTGGACAGGCTGGTCTCGAACTCCTGACCACCTCGTAATCCACCTGCCTCAGACTCCCAAAGTGCTGGGATTACAAGTGTGAGCCATCACCATAACAGGCTAAGATGTTCATTTTTTAAAAATGAGAGGCAACATTGAAAAATCAGGAAATTGCACACATAAACTCACTTTCCTATGCTCCGTCTGGTGATTCAGAAGATTCAGATTCACCACTGGCCCGTGCCCCTCCAGGGTGACAGTGGGCTGGTCCAGGCAGCAGCTGCCATTTGAGATAGAGCAGGCTTGGGTCAGCCCTCCCGTTTCCTACCATCCTCTCCACTTCCTGGATCCCCTAGACCTTGTGCCCACATCAGTTACCATTTGTCACTGCCCTTCTCTTGTTTTTCTTATGGTGAGGATATTTTTATCTGAGCCCAAGTTTCCACCAAAAGTAGGTCAAGGGCTGGGCGTGGTGGCTCACGCCTGTAATCCCAGCACTTTGGGAGGCCAGGGTGGTCGGAGCACTTGAAGTCAGAGTTCGAGGCCAGCCTGGCCAACATGGTGAAACCACGTCTCTATTAAAAATACAAAAATTAGCCACATGTCGTGGCATAGCCCCATAATCCCACCTACTTGGGAGACTGAGGCAAGAGAATGACTTGAACCTGTGAGGCAGAGGCTGCAGTGAGCCAAGATCGTGCCACTGCACTCCAGCCCAGGCGACAGTGAGACTCCGTCTCAAAAAAAAGTAGGTCAAGGAAAGCCACACCATGATGGGCAGATGCTTTCTCTCGTACCCTGCTGGCCACCCTCGTTTCACTACCTGCTAAGCCTCATAGCGACTCTGGCTTGCAGAAATCAATCTGCCTCTGTGCAATGCCGTAAATACTGGCTCTCCTCTCTGCAGTGAGCTTCCCCTGCTCTGCCCCAAAGTCAGGCTTGTGTAGTTTTCACCCCTTCCCACCCCCAGGAAGGAGCTCCACCTACCGCAGGCCTGGTTCCAGCTCCCAAACTCTCCCTGCACACCACCCACTAGCAACACAAGACACCAACAGAAGCTTTGAAATGAAAAAATGTGTCTCTTATCTTTTCATCACATTCTTAGGTAAGATTGCAACCTTCTCAGCAGGCTCAGGATGAGAAGCAGGAGTGGGAGAGGCTTGCATTCTGGCTTAGTCCAGAGCAGTTCCCCAGGGACCCCGGAGTGTTTGTGTAGTTTTATTTCCTCTTTCAGTTTCAGAGCTAAATATCAGTTGAAGTCTTCTCACAATTAATGCAGAGTTTGGAGGGGGCCATTTTTATATAACATTGGCTATATAATAACAGTAGACATTGTTCATGTAATGTTTACCATGTACCAGGCAATGCGTGAAATTATGTACAGTGATTCCCATCTTACTGACGATGAAAGCAAGACTCTCACATTGGGCATGGTGGCTCACGCCTGTAATCCCAGCACTTTGGGAGACTGAGGCAGGCAGATCACTTGCGCCCAGGAATTAGAGACCAGCTTGGACAACATGGTGGAACCCCATCTCTATAAAAATACAAAATCAGCCGGGTGCGGTGTCGTGCACCTGTAGTCCCTGTTACTTGGGAGGCTGAGGTGGTAGGATCACCTGAGCCCAGGGAGGTTGAGGCTGCAGCGAGGCATGATCATGCCTGTGCATTGCAGCCTGGACAAGAGAGCAAGACCCTGCCTCAAAACAAACAAACAGAAAAGAAAAGAAACAGGAGAGAGAGAGAGAGAGAGAGAGAGAGAGAGAGAGAGGCTGTGAGGACATGTGACTTGCTCAGGATGACACAGCTGGCAAGCAGCAGAGCAGGGATAGAACTCAGGGTCTTTCCCCAGAACTCAGCCTTAGCATTACAGAGAAAAGTGTGAGATACAGTCTCAAAAGTATAGGCTCCTAAGCCCCACTTCTGACCTGCTGAGTTCAGGCTCCAGGTGTGGGAGTCGCCCCTTCCAGCTGCACCCACCCCCACCCCAGCCTCCTTCCCTCTCCTCTTCCTCAGTCCACCCCGCACTGCCTCCAAATTAGGGGATTTGATGCCTGGCCAAAGTTTTGGAGCCCACTGTATCGGACCACAGGCCCCCACCCCGCAACGTTCTCGGGCCTCCTCTGGAGTTAGCTGCCCTGGACTTCTCACCCTCTGATCTTTGCCGTTGAGTCCCCTCTCCCTCCCTCGTGTCCTCTGTACATTCCCCAAAAGGGTGAGGCCAGACAGAAAAACACAGAAATGAATGGCTGGGAATTTCCAGCTTGAGGCTGAATAACAGGCTCCAGGAAGGCATGGTGTATGTGTGTGTATTGTGTGTATGTATGCGTGTAGTGTGTGCATGCATTGTGTGTATGGGTGTAGTGCATGTGGTGTAGGTATGCATGTGTTTATGTGTATGTGTGTAATATGTGTATGTGTGTGCTGTGCATATGTGCCTTGTGCATGTGTAGTATGTATATGTGTGTCATGTGTGTATGCATGTGTTTATGTGTATGTGTGTATGCGTATGTATATGTGTACTGTGCATGTGTGTATTGTATGTGTAGTGTGTAGTGTTTGTATGTGTGTTTATGTGTATGTGTATGTGTGTGCTGTACATGTGTGTGCATTGTATGTGTAGTGTATGTGTGTGTAGTGTATGTATGCATGTGTTGTGTATGCATGTGTATGTGTGTACTGTGCATGTGTGTGCATTGTGTGTAAGTGTAGTGTATATGTGTGTATGCATGTGGTGTATGTATGCATGCATTATGTGTGTGTATGCATGTGTATGTGTGTATGCATGTGTATGTGTGTACTGCCTATGTGTGTGCATTGTGTAGTGTATATGTATGTATGTGTATAGTGTATGTATGCATGTGTTATGTGTGTGTACTGTGCATGTGTGTGCACTGTGTATATGTAGTGTATATGTGAGTATGTGTGCAGTGCATGTGTGCATGTGTTATGTGTATGTGTATATGTGTGTATTGTGTACTGTGCATGTGTGTGCATTGTGTGTGTGTAGTGTGTGCATGTGTGTTTGTATGAGTGTGTGTAGTTTATGTATCCGTGTATTTTGCATATGTGTGTATATATGTATATGTGCATTCTGTGTGTGTATGTGTATGTGCTCCGCATGTGTGTATCTGTGTATGTGTCCGCATGCCCAGCTCCTCCCAGATGTACGTAAGTGCTCAGGAGACCACCCGTGCCCTGTTCACTTCTGGTCAGTCATGTGTTTTCCTGGATGATGATTCAGCTGCAAAGACTTAAGATCCAGTGCCAAGCTGGCTTTCCTGAACCGGCCGGCAGCAAAGTTCAGTGGCTGGAACCCATGCAGGATTGAATCGTGCCAAGTTGGGGTGGGGATTGTGCCTCTGAACCCAGGAGAATTCCAGAGCAGCACATGTTTGGAAGAGATGCCCCTCTCTTACCTTCAGGGGATCCTGTTGTCCCCAGAGGACAGAATAGGATTATTTGCAATGAGTGGTTTCTAGCAATGCAGGAGCAAAACATAACACGGGACTCTCGGACTGTGTGGCTTTGGGCAGGTTACTTAATGTCTCCAGGTCTCGGTTTTCCCTGTTGTAAAATGGGAATAACAACTCATCTCAGGGGTGAATATATCATGAGATAATCCTTAAAGACGTAGAAAAGTGACATTCCCATAGTGAGCTCTTAGTAAACTGAACCTATGATCATGCAATAGATATTTCCAAAGGGTTTGAAGTAACCTATTTCTATTTGATTTTGTTATTGGGTACCCAAACAAGACTACAGAATTATATGATATCTATAAAGAAATGCCGTCTTCTTGGTTTTCAGTAAAGTAGGGTGAAGAAATGTAGTGGCATCATTAAGCAGATCAGAATAATTTGTGGCTGAGTGCAGTGGCTCACACCTGTAATCCTAGCACTTTGGGAGGCCAAGGCAGGAGGATTGCTTGAGGCCGGAAGTTTGGGATCAGCCTTGGCAGCATAGCAAGACCTTATATATACAAAAAATAAAAAATAAGCAAGGCATCGTAGGACACATCTGTATTCCCAACTATTCCGGATGTGGAGGCAGGAGGATTGCTTGAACCAGGAGTTTGAGGTTACAGTGAGCTATGATTGCACCACTGCACTTCAGCCTGGGTGGCAGAGCAAGACCCCATTTCTAAAAATAAATAAATAAATAAATAATCATCCGTAATTTGCATAATTTTTCCCTAAGCCCATAGATGATGTTCAAGTTGATGTAACTTTTCTAAATTACTTTTGAACTTGGTGCTATTGTTTAAATATGACTCTTGAAAGTTTGTGTGTTGGAAACTTGTTCTCCGATGGCGGCAGTGTTCAGAGGTGGGATCTTTTGAAGGTGATTGGGCCCTCATGAATGAATTAATCCATTCATGGATTAATGGGTTACAGAGGGAGTGGGTTAGTTATCACAAGAGTGTGTCTCTTACAAAAACCAGTTTGGCTCTCTCTTGAGAGGAGCCTCACCATGTGATACCCAGCCCCACCTCGGGACTCTCTGCAAGATGGTTCTCACAGATGCAGCCCCTCAACCTCGTGCCCCCAGCCTCCAGAACTGAAAGAAACAAATTTCCTTTCTCCATACATTGCCCAGTCTGTGGTCTTCAGTTAAGCAACAGAAAAAAGGCTGAGATACTTGGCAAGGTCAAAATGGACAAGTCTCAACTAGTTAATTATCAACTAGCAAGCTGACTTGGGACAGAAAGGAAAGTCTTTCCTTTCAAGACCTTGGCGACTGGAGTACTCAGTTTCCTACATATTTCTGGCTTGCTGCCTCCTGAACACTCGACGGGGCTGCTCTTCCTGAGCCTTTTGGGGTTTTGGTGGAGGTCAAATGGCCAGTTCTGGCCAGCGAGCTGGGAGTAAGTGGTGTGTGTCACGCAAGCTGCAAGCATTTAATTGCTGGTAGAAGACCCGCCGGAGCTTTCAGTACCTCCAGCATAGCATCTGGCAACACTCCAGAAAATGGCTGGGTCCCAGACTGAGGGTGACTCAGAGCCTCCAGCCATGGAAAGAGCCCCAGCTAAGCTATCTCACGCAGTGTGAGGAAGAAATAAACCTTTGTGGTCTAAGACACAGAGAGTTTGAGGATATTTGTTACTGCAGCATATCCTAGCCCATCCTGATGGATACAGCATCCAGGAAGAAAAAATATATGATGGCTTGGCCTAAATAGGCATGACTTGTCAGTACTATGCATGATGCTATTAAAAAGCTTGAAAACGCCAGGTGCAGTAGCTCACACACGTAATCCCAGCACTTTGAGAGGCTGAGATGGGTGGATTGCTGTATCCCGAGAATTCAAAACCAGCTTGGGTAACATGGGAGACCCCATCTCTACTATAAACACAAAAATTAGCCGGGTGTGGTGGTGTGCACCTATATCCCATCCCAGCTGCAGGGACCCCCTCAAAAAAAAGAAGGAAACAGAAAAGCTTGAAAACAAGCTGGGCGCAATGACTCACACCCAGCACTTTGGGAGGCTGAGGTGGGAGAATCACTTGAGTCCAGGAGTTGGACAGCAGCCTGGGCAACATAGGGAGAACCTGTCTCTACAAAACAAAACAAAACAAAAAAAAGCCGAGTGTGGTGGCAGATACCTGTAGTTCTAGCTACTGAGGTGGGAGGATCAGTTGAGCTTGGGAGGTTGAGGCTGCAATGAGCCATGATTGTGCCTCTGCACTCCAGCCTGGGTAACAGAGCAATTCTTTGTCTCAACAAAAAGCTGGAAAACATGCTCTCAGCTGGCTCTCCACTTCATCTCTCCATTCATCCTTTTTGCAGGTGGGGGGAGGTCACTCTCACCATGGCCCGCTGTCTATGGTGTCTATGGATTTATTTGGAATTCTCACTGAGTGGAGTTGGAAAGAGGAAAGACTTTACAGTTTCTCTGAAATATGTTGGTGCTTGAAAGAGTTTTAATAGCTCAGATGTTGTGGTGGTTAATGTTGAGTGCCAACTTGATTGGACTGAAGGATGCAAGGTACTGTTCCTGGGTGTGCCTGAGAGGGTGTTGCTAAAGGAGATTAACATTTGAGTCAGTGGACTGGGAGAGGCAGATTCACCCTCAATCTGGGTGGGCACCATCTAATCAGCTGTCAGCACAGCCAGAACAAAAGCAGGCAGAAGAACGTGGAAAGACTAGACTGGCTTAGCCTCCCAGCCTACATCTTTCTCCTGTGCTGGAAACTTCCTGCCCTTGAACATCAGACT
Source organism: Aotus nancymaae (assembly GCF_030222135.1). Lineage (NCBI taxonomy): Eukaryota > Metazoa > Chordata > Mammalia > Primates > Aotidae > Aotus > Aotus nancymaae. The sequence goes on from NW_026988443.1 coordinate 12,590,565, forward strand.
CAAGTTCTTCAGCTTTGGGGCTCAGGCTGGCTTCCTTGTTCCTCAGCTTGCAGATGGCCGATTGTGGGATATCACCTTAGTGATCGTTGTGAGTCAATACTCCTTAATAAACCCCCCTTTATTTTTATTTTTATTTTTTTTTTAAAGAAAGAAAGAAAAAGGATAAAGAAGAGGAGGAAAAAGGAAGAGAAAGAGAGAGAGAGAGAATGGGAGTATTGCTTTCTTGACCAGGCTAGAATGCAGTTTAGTAATGGGTATTGAAAACCTCTTTTATACCAATAATTATACTTGATGTAAACAGGAAGGAATAAGGGAAGAAAATAACAAACGAGCAGCCAACCAATATTTCATTTAAACCTATGAAATGCTATGCGATTACTGAGTAGTGATTTACTTCCAATTATGTAGTCACTTATGGAATAGGTGTGAGGTGGTAATGTATGTTTTATGTATTTGAAGTGGAGAGTTCTATAAATGTTTATTAAGTTTACTTGTTCCAGGTCTGAGTTCAAGTCCTGGATGTCCTTGTTAATTTTCTGTCTCGTTAATCTATAAAATCATTAGCTCTTCTTGTTACATTGATCCTTTTGCCATTACGTAATGTCCTTCTTTGCCAATTTTGTTCTTTGTTACTTTAAAGTCTACTTTATCAGAGGAGAGAATTGCATCTCCTGCTTTTTATTTGTTTATTTTTACTCTCTGATTGGTTGATAAATCTTCCTCCTTCTCTTTGTTTTGAGTCTTTGTGTATCGTTGCATGTGAGATGGGTCTGGATGCAGCATAGCAATGGGTTTTGGCTTTTTATCCAATTAGAATATATATAACTTTAATACTAGCATTTGATGCTAGCTGGCTGTTTTGCCTATTAGTTAGTGTAAATTTTTCGTTGTGTTAATGTTCTTTTCTTTTTTCTATATTTTTGGAAAGGCTGATATTGGTTGTTCCTTTATATGTATAGTGCTTCTTTCAGAAGCTCTTGTAAAGCAGGCCTGGTGGTGGTGAACTCTCTAAGTACTTGTTTGTTCGCGAAGGATTTAATTTTTCCTTTGATTATAAAGCTTAGTTTGGCTGGATAGGAAATTCTGGGTTGCAAGTTCTTTTCTTTAAGGATGTTAAATATTGGTCCCCACTCTTTTCTGGCTTGTAGGGTTTCTGCTGAGAGATCTGCTGTAAGTCTGATAGGTTTCCCTTTATGGGTAACCTGACCTTTCTCTCTGGCTGCCCTTAGTATTTTCTCCTTCATTTCAACCCTAATAAATCTGGCAATTATGTGCCTTGGGGTTGGTCTTCTTGAAGAATATCTTTGTGGTGTTCTCTGTATTACCTGGAATTGAATATTACCCTGCCTTGCCAGGTTGGGAAAATTTTCCTGAATGATATCCTGAAGAGTATTTTCCAACTTGGATTCATTCTCTTCATCACATTCAGGTACACCTATCAAACGTAAATTAGGTCTTTTCACATAGTCCCATATTTCCTGGAGACTTTGCTCATTCCTTTTCATCCTTTTTTCTCCAATCTTGTCTTCTCGTTTCATTTCACTGAGCTGGTTCTCGACTTCTGATATCCTTTCTTCTACTTGATTAATTCGACTGTTTAAACTTGTGCATGCTTCACGAAGTTCTCGTGTTGTTTTTCAGCTCCATCAATTCACTTATATTCCTCTCTAAATTGTCCATTCTCGTTAACATTTCGTCAAACCTTTTTTCAAGGTTCTTAGTTTCTTTGCATTGGGTTAGAACAAGTTCTTTTAATTCACAGAAGTTTCTTATTGCCCACGTTTTGAAGCCTGCTTCTGTTGTTGGAACACACTCGTAATCTATTAAGCCTTGTTCCGTTACTGATGAGGAATTGCGATCCCCTGTAGAGGGAGAGGCATTCTGATTTTGAGTATTCTCTGCCTTTTTACGCTGATTTCTTCCCTTCATTATATATTTATCCGTCTGTTGTCTTTGTAATTACCGACTTTCTAACTAGGTCTCTGAGCAGACGTCCAACTTGTTAATTCCCAGCGCCGAAATCTGAGCAGTCCACTGCGCCAGCCAAAACCGCGGTGTTAAGATTGATGGTGCTTTTCTGCCCGGGAATATCCGGACTCTGCACTGAAAAACTGGCACGCTAAGGCACCAGCAAAACCGCAGCGCCGGCCACAAGAGTCGCCCTGGCGACACGTGGGGCTTCTCTGCTGGGAATCTCCTGGTCCGTGAGCAACAAATATTCGTCTGAAAGTGTGGCGTCCTCTCATTCTCTGCGCTTTCACTGGGAGCTAGGAGCCCGAGCTGCTAGTGATCAGCCATCTTGGATCTCTCTCTTGGCATGCAATAAACCCCCCTTTATATACACCTCTATCTTATTAGTTCTGTCCCTCTAGAGAACCCTAACACGGATATGCTTCAGCAGACAAGGAAGTAAACAGGGAAAAGAACAGTAACATTATCCAGCCTTAGCGCATTGCCAGGTGATCTGGGTTGGCCAGTTTTGCAAGCGCCTCCTAAGACCAGAAGCCAAACCAGGGTAACCTGGGCCTGTGGGCGTAGGAATCAGGTGTTTGGGCACAGCTCTAGGAACCAGCAAGGGCACTTTCTCTGTCTTGTTTTTTCTGGAGGGTTTTCACCAGTCAGCTGGCTCCAACTTCATCCTCCTGCTGCCAGTTCCCATGCGCACCCTCTCTCAGCAGCTTTGTCCACAGATTTTTTTTTGAGACTGAGTCTTGCTCAGATTCAGAGGTGGACGTTTTCTCCAATTTCACCTGGCCGAGCTACGTAACATGCAGTTTTGTCTCCGTGCCATCTATAACAAGTTAAGTGATGGTTAATTGGTTTGAGCTGGTCCTGTGGTTACACAATCACCAGCACGTCCTAGCCAAGACATTGTTCCCAGGCCTGGCCAGAATCCCCAGAAAGCCTGGATTGGGTCATGGACGTGCTTGTTGCCCAATCTCCCCAGAGGAGTGAGGAGGCGAGGGGAATCTAGAAGCTCCGGAGTCTCAGGACTCTCCGAGCGCCAGAGCTTCTGTTTTCCTGGTTCTCCACACCCCTGGTTCTCACCTGGACCTGTGTGACCTGTTTCTAGGTGCTTATACATTGCCACGACCACCATCAGATCAATGAAGTAAGCATCCCTGGGTGAATGAAGTAAGAATTTCCAGGGTGTCAGGCGCAGGTACTCACCAGGGCAACAGCAGAGGTGGCCGGGGGGTAGGCCGAGGAAAGGAGTTAATTCATTTATTGCCAGAGACGCTGATCAATAAGACATCAACTTTTTTTTTTTTTTTTTTTTTCAGAAGGAGTCTCACTCTGTCCCCCAGGCTGGCATGCAAAGGTGTGATCTTGGCTCACTGCAACCTCTGCCTCCCTGGTTTAGGCGATTTTTCTGCTTCAGCCTCCCAAGCAGCTGGGTGGGACTACAGGTGTGCACCACCACGTCCAGATAATTTTTGTATTTTTAGTAGGAACAAGGTTTCTCCATGTTGGCCAGGCTGGTCTCGAACTCCTGACCTCAGGTGATCTTACCTGCCTCAGCCTCCCAAAGTGTTGGGATTACAGGCATGAGCCACTGCACCTGGCCCAACATGGACCTTCTTCTCGTGAAGTTCACTGTCCCCATGACATCCCTGTGAGCCTTTGGATGCATTTTCTCATTGTCATCCCTGTCACAGCTCAAAGATGAGCTCGTGCTCATAGTGTTACCAAAACACCAGGGGTGCAGTCTAGGGCCTGCTGCCCCCCACACAGAAAGCCAATCACTGAGACACAAGTGTTGCCACGGAAGAAGACTTTAATCGAGTGCTGCAACCAAGCAGATGGGAGCTCAGTCTCAAATCCATCTCCCTGATGGACTAAAACCAGGGGTTTATATAGCAGGGAAGAAATGTAACCACACATAAGAAAACAGGAACTACACAGGGACAAGGAAGCAATCCTGGTAAATGAGGGGTCTGGTATCTGGAAGGGTGACCTTGGGTTTCAGTTCTTTGATATATCTTTTTTTGAGAGGACCAAAGATAATTTCCTGAGGAAGGAACTCAGATAAAACGAATAACTTTCAGGCTTTAAGACCAGAAGTGTCACCCAGGCAAGGTGGCTCACACTTATAATCCCAGCACTTTGGGAGGCCAAGGCAGGCAGGTAACCTGAGGTCAAGAGTTTGAGACCATCCTGGCCAACATGGTGAAACCCCATCTTTACTAAAAATACAAAAATTAGCTAGGCATGGTGGTGGGCGCCTTTAATCCCAGCTACGTGGGAGGCTGAGGCAGGAGAATCACTTGAACCTGGGAGGCGGAAGTTGCTGTGAGTCGAGACAGCGCCATTGCACTCCAGCCTGGGCGACAAGAGTGAGACTCCGTCTCAAAACAAAACAAAAAAAATGAAACTTATCCAAAGTCCCAGACTTAATAACTAAGCCAGCAGGCAGCCTCACTCCAGACACCCTTCGTGTGTGTGTGTGTGTAAATTGTGGCATGGTGTATAGAATAGCATACAATAATGAAAAGAAAGAAATACACATTTGGCATATGTCAACACAAATGACACTTCAGGTGTAATGCCGCAACATGTGGAAGTACAGATACAGGATGATGGTGTTGATATAAAGCTTAGAAATGAGCGTGAACGGGCCCGGTGCGGTGGATCACGCCTGTAATCCCAGCACTTTGGGAAGCCAAGGTGGGCAGGTCACCTGAGTTCAGGAGTTTGAGATCAGCCTGGCCAACCTGGTGAAACCCCATCTCAACTAAAAATACAAAAATTTGCTGGGCGTGGCAGTGCGCACCGGTAATCCCAGCTACTCAGGGGGCTGAGGTAGGAGAGTTGCTTGAACCCTGGAGGCAGAGGTTGCAGTGAGCCAAGATCACATCACTGCTGTCCAGCCTAGACAGAGCGAGACTCAGAAAAAAAAAAAAAGAAATGTGCATGAACAGTGCTATATATTGCTTAAGGACACTCACATGAGTTAGTGAGATGTGAAGAAATGTGTGGGACTAATGGCTGCCAATTCTGTTCCTCCAGTGCATAGAAGCTGTGATTAGGAAGGAAAGCTGGGCTCGGTGACGTGGTAATGCATCTGCTAACCTGGTGGTGGGTACAGGGGTGTGGTTAGCAACACTGGTACCCTACCCAGACCCCACTCTTTTTGGTCGATTTTACTTCTAATCACTCTCCAGGGCCCCTCCAAGGAATCTGGCTGAAACTGCCCGCCAGGGACGTCGTCTGAGGTCACACCCTTGCTGAGCTTCTGCCCTTCTCTGTCTTCACTCCCCCACTCCCTCGCCATCTCCCCAGGGAGCACATTCTTAGTGAACCCAACTTGAGACAGTGGAGACAGCCCAGTCACCCATAAGCAGAGAGAGCAGAGCCCAGGCAAGGCAGAAAGGAAGGGGGACCCTATCGCTAGCCAAGTGTGGTTGAGGGGAAAGCCCCACTGTGCGGAGGGACAGCCACAGCCCAGAGGGGAGCTGAGGTGCCAGTTCCTCTCTGCAAAGAGTTCTCTAGGGAATCCTGCTTCCCAGCTCTGGGGCCTGCTCACAAGTGGCCACATCCCTTCCCAATACCCTTGGCCCCCTCTGGAGAGAGCCATGACCCAGGTGGCACTGTGCCACATGTCAAATCCCCAAATGCTATTGAGACGTGACTCCATTCCCTGCTGGCTTTTGCAGTGGCTGAGATTCCCAAGGCCTTTCAAAGAGGCCAGATCCAACAGGCTCCTTGGAAAGGGTGCACAGTTTCTTCCCAGGATGCTGGGTGCTTGTCGCTGACCCTGGTGCTGAACAGATCTTCCTAGGGTGCCCAGAGGGTCCAGTTTGGCAGGACTATCCCCGCAGCCCCACTACAGGCAGGCTGCCAGGCTAAGAGCAGAGGATTTCTGAGTTCTGTGATTCCTGTCATTGCAGCCTCAGGAGTGAACCTCGAATTTTCCCAATGTCCTCAGGAGACCAAAGACCTGACTTTGAAGTAGCTTGGAAACATGGACAGATGCTCCTTGGAAAGAGAGTCAGACTCTAGCAATGAATAAAAGGCACTAATTTACAAGGCTTGCATGGAATCCCAGAAGCCCTGAGGCCCAGGCATCAGAGAGACATTGAGACAAGTCCGTTGGTAAGAGTGAGAGTAATAAGAAGGGTTTCTGCATTCTGCTTCAAGAACACCACCAGTGACTTACCCATTCACTCACTTAATCCAACAACTCCATATCGAGGGCCTATCATGTGCCGAGGTATATTCCATTGAAGAAAAGAAACAGAGGCCTCTGTCCTGTGTGACTTACATCCCAGTAGGGTCAGGGCGGGGGTACAGGACTGACAGCAAACAGTGACATAAGTAAGTGAATGGCACAGCATGTCAGAAGATATAAGCATTACAGCAAAAAAGAAGAAAAAAAAGCAGAGGAAGAGATGGAGGTGGCGTGCAATTTGAAATAGGGTAGACTTCACTAAAAGATGTAACTTAAACAAAATTATATATATTTTTTGAGACGGAGTCTCGCTCTGTTGCCCAGGCTGGAGTGCAGTGGCACACTTTTGGCTCACTGCAGCCTCTGCCTCCTGGGTTCAAGCGATTCTCCTGCCCCAGTCTCCCAAGTAGCTGGGACTACAGGCACCTGCCACCATGCCTGGCTAATTTTTGTATTTTTAGTAGAGACAGGGTTCCACCACGTAGGCCACGCTGGTCTTGAACTTCAAGTGATCTGTCTGTCTTGGCCTCCCAAAGTGCTGGGATTATAGGTGTGAGCCACCGTGCCCAGCCTAAACAAAGATTTGAAAGAGGTGAAGGAGTGAGTCCTGCAGGTCTCTGGGGACAGAACATTCCAGGCTGAAAGAACAGTCCATGCAAACCTCCTCAGGAGGGAGCATGTCTGCCTGGCTGGACTGAGGCATAGCAAGAAGGCCATTGTGGCTAGAGCAGAGTGAACCAGGGAGGCAGGAGACACAGGTGGACAGAGGGCAGGGCACAGAGCTCGCCGGGCCTCACGGCTGCAGGAGGATCTTCTTGGACTTGTCCTCTGGGTGAGGTGGAGAGCCACAGGGACGTTCTGAACACAGGAGATTCATGGTTCCTCTGCTGTGGTGCTGAGAATACACTGTAGGGGCAGGATAGAGACAGGGGGAGCACCCAGAAGGCAGTTGTAGGAAGCTGGGGAGAGATGCTGGTTTCTGGGTGTATTTGGAAAGCAGAGACATGAGCTCACCCAACAGATGGGAAGTTGGGGGCGAGAGGAAGAGGCGTCAAGGATAGCGCCCAGGGTTCTGGACCTAGTAACCGGAAGGAAGGGGCTGGCAGAGAAGGAGGAGAGAGCAGGTGTAGGGGTGGGTGGGAATCAGGAATTCAGTTTCGGACTTGGGGGGTTGGAACTGCCTATTTGGCATGGCAAGTAGGCAGCTGGACGTAGAAGGCTGGGGTTTGCAAGAGAAACTTGGGAGTGGTTGGCATATAGATGATATTTAAAGTCAGAAACGTGTACTATTTGCCAGATACATGCAGTAAGGCAGTTGATGCTAACCGAAGCCTTCTAATGTAGTTACTGTTATTATTTTCATTTTGCAGCTGTAGAAACCGACACTCAGAGAGAAGTGACTTGGAGCTTACGGTGTCACTGCCCACTGATGGGAGAGCTGAATTCAACCTGACCTACAGTCTTTGCTCCTAAGCCCTCCACTGCAAGGGGCCCCCCTCACTGGATCTTTCAGGGCATGTCTTAGATGAGAGGTGGATGGACTTCAGATCAAGGGAAGATAATCCATACAAGAAGGGGACAGGAGTTTGGAATCAGCAAACCAAGTCCCATAGTGAGGGGACTCACTGGCCCTCAAGGAAGCTGAATATCGGGGAGCAGTGAGATGAGACTGAATAGGAAGGAGGGGCTAGATGGAGGGTACAGCTTCAAGACTGGCCTGAAAAGTTTTGACTGGATGGGGAAGGAAGCAGGGAGCGATTGATGGTTTTGGAGGAGGGAGGCATTACATGATCAGTGCAGCCCTTGTGAAAGACCCATCAGATATGGGCATTCAGGCTGATCAGGGAGGTGTCAGGAGAGACCAGAGTGGAGGAAACAGGTCCAGAAGTTGTTGAGACTGTCTGGGTGTGAAGGATGAGGGCTGGGCCAGTGGAGATGAGGAGGAAGCGAGGAAGCCAAGCTCCCACTGAAGACAGCACCGAGCAGTCTCTGCCTGATGTAATGTGGGGGATAGAGGCGAGGAATGAGTCAAGGGCAAAGTTTCAGACTGGTGGGGGCAGATGGGGAGGTAGGAAACAATGCTGGCTTGAACAGAAAAAAGGGAACTGACGTGAGAGGGAACTCGGTTTTGCATGTCTTATACTTGGGGCTAAGTGAATCATGCCAGGAGGCTAGTGTAGGGGACGGAAGTGCACAGGGCTGGCCAGGCTGCAAGGCAGAGAGAGCTGAGGGGTGCCACAGAAAGATGGGCAGGAAGGGGCAGCGTCCGGTGAGTGTGTCTGATTGGTTATTGGTCAGAGCTAGGGACAGAGATTAAAGAAGTGTTTATCCAGAGATGAAAGATCTGGGGTAGATGACGCCAGGGAGGAAGAGAAGGTTGCCTGAGGGAAAAAAACAAGGTCTAGGACAGGCACAGGCTTGCTCCTGCCACCAGCTAGCTCTGTGCCCATGAAGTAGGTTTTTTTTAGTTTGTTTTTTTTTTTGAAATGGGTCTTGCTCTTTTGCCCGGGCTGGAGTGCGGTGGCACAGTCATGGCTCAGGCGTGCACCACCATGATGGGCTAATTTTCATTTTATTTACTTTCGTAAAGACAGAGTCTCACTATGTTGCCCTGGGCTCAAGCAGTCCTCTCGCCTCAGCCTCCGAAGTGCTGGGAGTACAGTGAAACCGTTGTTTCAACTACTCTAGCTAGTTCCTAATTTTCTCATCTGTAGAAAATAATAGTTCTTACCCCTTGAAGCTGCTGTGAAGACAAAGTAAACTCATAGACTGAACTGCTGAGACCCCCGACCCCCACCCCAGCCCATAGTGAGGGCTCAGGGACATTTCTGAGAAGGGGAGCTCACAAAGAGCCCAGGGAGGAACCATGTCCCAGATCCCAGTGTGAGGAGCATCAAGAAGGGAGGTAGGTTCCCAGGGATGATAAGGAGATTCCCTGAGCCAGCTGGAGACCAGGAACTTTACATACTTTATCTCAGTCAGTTCTCCAGGTCATACCATGAGGGAGGGTTTGTCATCACACCCATTTCACAGATGGGAAAAATGAGGTTCATAAAATTGCTCTTGGTCACACAACCAGGAATAAGTGGAAGAGGGACTGGGACCCAGGGCTATAAGTAATGACTCCAGAACCTCTGTTGGTAACTACTGCCCCACACTGCCCAATGTAAGGCAATGGGAGGCTCAGGGAGTGGATGGAGGGGATTGAGAGGCTCAGAGAGAGGACCCTTCCTAGAGCGTCAGAGCTGGAAGCCACATTGCTGAGGATTAATTGAATCACAAGTGGGCAGAGAGGAAATGGCAGAGGGAAGTACAGACCACACATCGGAGCAGTTTGGTCATGAATGAAAGGAGAAATGGGAAGGCAGCATTTGGGGGTGTTGAGGTCAAGGAGAGGTCTTTATGGAAGTGGAGAAACAGCATCGTGTTGTCAGCAGAGGGAAAGGGGGGTCACGGGATGGGAGACAGTGAAAAGCTAGAAGATGGGGGTGCAACTGAGTGAAGGAGGCCCCTCTGGGCTGAATAAAGGTTGATATCCAAGCCACAGTTGAAGCAATTTAGGTTTGGCAGAAAATGGCCATAACCATAAGGAAGTTGTAAACTGGATAGAGGAGGAGTCAGGGTGCCCTTGGATAGGTTCCTCTGCTTCATCCATGGCAGAAGGATTCGGTGTGTCTCATAAACTGATGGGACACACTGGTTTAAAAACAATTTGCTCTGGGGTGAAGGAGGCCCTGAGATAGAATGTCAGCTGGACCCATGTTGTAGTTCAGAAATCTGTAAGTGACCATCCATCTATCCATGCATCCATGCATGTATATATGAATTCATCATCTATCAAGCCATGTGCCCATCCTTCTATTCATCCATCCCACCACACATCCATCTATCTATCCATACATCTACAACATACACCCACCCATCCATCAGTCCATCCGTTCCCCTATCCACAGTTTCATCCATCCATCCATCCATCATCCATTAACCCATTCATTCATCCTTCTATCTGTCCATCCATCCATCCACCCATCCATCCATCCACCCATCCATCCATCCATCCATCCGTCCATCCATCCACCCACCAGTTCATTCATCCATCCATCTATCCATCCATTCATGTACCTATCCATCCATCTACCCATCCTTCTTTTCTTTTCTTTTCCTTCCTTCCTTCCTTCCTTCCTTCCTTCCTTCCTTCCTTCCTTCCTTTCTTTCTTTCTTTCTTTCTTTTCTTTCTTTCTTTCTTTCTTTCTTTCTTTCTTTCTTTCTTTTTTTCTTTCTTTTGAGACAGAGTCTCGCTCTGTCACCAGGCGCCAGGCTGGAGTACAGTGGCGCAATCTCGGCTCACTGCAACCTTCGCTTCCCAGGTTCAAGCAATTCTCCTGCCTTAGCCTCCCGAGTAGCTGGGACTACAGATGCGCGCCACCACATCCAGCTAATTTTTATATTTAGTAGAGATGGGGTTTCACTATGTAGGCCAGGATGGTCTCGATCTCTTGATCTCATGATCCGCCCACCTCGGCCTCCCAAAGTGCTGGGATTACAGGCGTGAGCCACCGCACCAGGCCCCATCCAACTGTTCTTTTGCCATCCATCCACACATCCATCTACCATCCATCCATCTACCCATCCATCCATCTACCCATCCATCTATCTATTTATTCTTTTACCATTAATCCACACATCCATCTACCATCCATCATCTACCCATCCATTTATCCACTCATCTAACCATCCATTTATTCTTTCAGCATCCATCCACACATCCATCTACCATCCACCCACCCATCCACCCACCCATCCATCTATCCATCATCCATCCACACATCCACCCATCCATTTTTCTACCATCCATCTATCCATTCTTTCATCCACCTTCCAGCCACTCATCCATCCATCACCCATCCACACATCCATCCACCATTTATCCATTCACTCATTTACTCATCCATATCCATTCACCCATTCATTCATTCACCCATCCATACAACCACTCACCTAGTTATACATTCAGTAAACGTATATATATATTTTGAGATGGGGTTTCACTCTGTTGTCCAGGCTGGAGTGCAGTGGTGCAATCATGACTCACTGCAGCCTCAACCTTCCTGGTGTAGATGATCCTCCCCACTCAGCCTCCAGAGCAGCTGGGACTACAGATGCACACTGTAACACCTGGCTATTTTTTTTTTTTTTTTTTTTGCAATTTTTGTAGAGACAGGGTTTCACAATGTTGCCCAGGCTTGTTTTGAACTCCTGGGCTCAAGTGATCCATCTGCCTCTGCCTCCCAAAGTATTGAGATTACAGGTATGAGCCACCACACTAGCCCAATAAACATATTTTACTGAGCACCCACTACGGTGCTAAGTCCTGGAGGGATAAGTTGGAACACAAAAGAGATCCTTCAAGGATTGTACATTCTTGTGTGTGAGTCCCAACAAATAAACTAGCAATCACAACACTGTATGAAGACAGCCATGAAGAGGGAAGTCAATGAACTCTGGGGACATAGAGGAAGGTGGGAGTTGAAGGAAGGAAGTGAGGGTTCAAGCTGTGCTCTGAAATGAGGGTAGGAGAGAAAGGAAGTGAGACGGGGAGCAGGAGAGAGTGTTCCAGACAGGAGGAACAGGCTGTACAAAGGCTTGGGAGTCTGTCAGAGCCCAGCATTTTCAAGGAACTGAAAGAAGGTCCATGTGGCTGGGACAAAGTGATGTGGTGGGTGGTGGAGCTGGAGGAAAAAGTTGAGGCTGGAGAAGTAGGCAGAAATTTGGGCTTCATCCAGAAAGGGTAATGGGGAGGCATTGAAGGATTTCGAGATTACAGGTGTGAGCCATCCATCCATCATCCATCCATCCATCCATCCATCCATCCATCCATCCATCCATTCATCCACCTATCCACCCATTCATCCATCCACCTATCCACCCATTCATCCATCCATGAATGGGTGCACTTCAGCCTGGGCGACAGAGTGAGACTCTGTCTCAAAAATAAAATCGAGAGGGGAGAATCTTGCTCAGGCTTGTGTTTTGGAGATCACTGGCATTTTGAGAGGAAGATGGACTGGACCAGGAAGGCCAGGAGGCTGGGGCATGAGCTCAGGACTGCGGTCCAGCAGAGAGATGGAGGAGGAGGAGGAGATGGATTCAGGACACATCCAGCTAGCCACTTTGCTGATGGACTGGATGTGGGCGGTGAGGGAGAGCCCAGGGACAGAGATGACCCTTGGGTTTCTGACCTGAGGAACCAAGAGGACACCCTGTCAGGAACGACAGACACATCAATGGTCATGTCAACTCTTTGCAACAGGGGAGCGGGGCCTATTTTGGGGTCAGGGGTGGAAATACCATATGGGACTCTCACATCTCAGCTGGGCTGGCCCTGATCCCAGATTCCTGGCCCCCTGGGCAGGGCAGGACAAATCCGGCTTCAGCTGTCAGCTATGGAGATGAGTGAACAAATGAGCCTCAGGTGACACTGATATGACCGGGATGACCCTTCTGCCTAGCCGCTCCCTCCCGGTCATCCACAGCTGTCAAATGCGATTGAAGATGATGAAGAGCTGCTGCCCCGCCGCCTGGCCCCTGCTCTGTGACTGAGAGCATCCTGGTTCTGCCCATGCCTAGGGGCTAGGCTTCTCCAGGAGCCTGGGCAGAGCCTGGGGTCGGGGCAGGAAACCTCCTTCCTGTCTTTCAGGGAGAAGGACCCCAAGACAGCCTGGCCCAGTGCCCTCTGGCCAAAGTGGAGTGGGAGTGTTGCAGCAAGTGCTGGGGCAAGGGCGGCAGGTGCCTGGGCGGTGTGCCTGGCTTGCTTTAATCAGAGGCGTTGAGACAGGGAGTTACCTTGGCTGCTCCTCCCACTCAGATCCAATCCCCCTTTCACAATCTCCTAAGAGGCCTAATGGTGTCTGGCCTGCTTCCCTGCTGTGGCCCTTTCCCTTCCTCTGGCCACAGCACCCTCTCCCCTGCTGCCCCTCCACAAAGCTCTGCCTCACTGCCATCTCCTCCAGGAAGCATTCCTGATTGCCCTGACAGACCTCCAGTTCCTAGAGTCCTCACAGCATCATAAAGATCTCTCGATACTTCTCGCAGGCCCAGACTTCAGCACATTGTGTCTGGAAGGTCCCTTGGCATCCATCTCACTGCCTGGGAGAACTGACGAGGAATAATCCCAGTTAATCCCTGGTGAGGAAACCACCTCAAAAATGTCCCTGGTCCCTGCCGCCGCCTCCCGAAGAAGGCTGAGGCACACTGGGCCCTTGGCGCCCGTCTCGCCTGCCCTTCCAGTCCTGTGTGGACTTGGTCAGGTGACACTGAAGGTCCACTGCATGCCAGGCACTGTGCTTGGCACTGGGGATGCCCACGGCGCGGGGCAAGGCAGACACAGCCTGTCCTCATGTGACTGGCTCTCAGCCTGACATCGAGGTTGTGCCCCATGCTAGGGTTTCATGCTATTGTCCTAGTTTACCTCTGCACATTCCCCTCTCTGCGCCTTTGCCTAAACAGTGTCCCCTGTGACATGCCCTTTCTTCCAATCTCAGTATGAATCTTATTTATAAGACCTAGCCCCACAGCCACCTCCTCCAGGCAGCCTTCCATGAATTCTGGCCAGAAGCAACCTCTCCCCGCGCTGTGCCCCAAGGCCCTTTAATCTCACCTGCATGTCACTATGAGGAGTAAGGCCCTATTCCCCGACCCCTACCCACTGTGAACCCCCGAAACAGCAGGCTCTGGCCTCTGCCCACCCTGCAGCACCGGCCATAGCCGCTAGAGGCTCAGCTGCCCCTGCCAGCCAGGCAGCCTGCACCAGCCTTGAGCTGAACCAGAACCTTCCTAGTCTAGAACCTTCCGCTGCTGCTTTCATGATCTGTTCCCCAGAACAAACGGGGGAATTTGGGTCCTTCTGGAGAAAGCTCTGAGTCTGCGAGAAAGCAAGGAGGACTCAGAACTCACCCGGGGAGTTTCCCCAGTGGCAGGGACTGCAGCTGCATCATCATTATCAGGCTGCCCACTGAATCACAGCTGTCCTTTGCAGGCAGGTGGAGCCCCCACAAGAGGGTGGGCAGAAGCCACCAGGCTGAGTGCATGAGGGCAGGGCAGGCGGGAGGGGTGGTTGCAGAGGCCCTCCCTCCTGCCTCCTCCCGACCCCAGGCCTGGCCCTGCACCTCTGGGCCCAGGCTCTGTCTCCAGGTCAGGGCCTCCTGTGCCTGCACCCTTCCCCTGCCCAGCCGGCCTCCTTTGCAGGGGGACTCTGCAGGGAACCACCCTGAGGCTGCCCCTCCCTTTTTCTGGGATGTTGGCAGCCAAGAGGGGCCCAGGCAGGAAGAGCAGACTCCCCTCCCCCACCTCTGCACGTGCAAACGGAAGCCAGCCCTGGGCACAGGACGGGTGGCTGGGGGCAAAGAACCCATCTGGGCTGTGGTTTGAGGAGGGGGCAGGGTCAAGGTCTCTGGCAGCTGATATGACCCCCAGAGAAGCAGAGAAATGCTGGTGCAAGGCCCACCAAGGCCGACCCCATTTTCCTGAGATCCCTTTACAGGTGATGAGATTGAGGTCCAGAGAGGGTCTGTGAGCTGCCTGAGGTCACACAGAGGATCCTGCCCACAGAAAGATTCCGCATGGGCAGGGGAAGCCTTGCTCCCAGGCATGGAAGCAGCTCCAGCCTCCCAGGCCGCCCTTGTGAGGGGTGGGGAGAGGAGCGCCTGGGGCTCCTCCTGAGGTGGAGGGTCCTTGTCTGGTTTCCTTTCATCGGAACCCCCCCCCCCCGCCCCACCTGAAGACTGATGAGGTTAGCTCTGAGCGACGCTCCGGGAGAGTGGGGTTTCCACAGGTATCCCCAGAATGTAAAAACAAGAAACAAAAATCTCACGACACATAGCTGCTGTTGCTGTTATCAGGACCGGTAATGAAAACGTAGTAATGATTCAGAGATCAACACAGGGCAGACTGTGAGAGGGCGGAAGCACCTGCGCCGTGTTACCGAAGGGGCGCTGCTGTCATTTTGGGCTGGCCCTGGTCATGCAGGGACAGGGCAAAGCCAGGCCTAGGTCCCCCATGTCACAATCAGAGTCCAGGTGCTGCCCTGCCTGGTGCCGCCCTGCCCTGGTGCTGCCCACCTGGAGGGCATGGGACCCTCATTCTACTGAAGGGACGCCCATGCTCTGGCTCCCAGGAGCCCTGACAGGGTGACTGGCAGTTTCCTCGGGTGGCCAGGGGCCTGACCCGCATGCAGGGATGCTGTGGCCTGGGGCTGAGACCCTACAGTCACAAAGAAGCCAGTTCACCAACTTTATCCACCACCTTATGCTTGTAGTTCTTGTTTCAGTCCTGCCCCTACTGGAAAGTGGACTTGCGTTCTGTCATCTGCCCTGCAATGAGCTGGGGTGCCGGGAAAGTCAGCTCAGGGCCTGGCTCGGGCTGGATCCTGACCAGGTGTCCAGTACAGACTCCGGGACACAGCTCTGCTAGAATCGAGAAGCAGCATCTCCCACAGACCCCTTTGTTCTGTTCTGCATCTTTTTTTTTTTTTTTTCAGACTCAGACTCTTTCTTGTCCACCAGGCTGGAGTGCAATGGCGCGATCTCAGCTCACTGCAACCTCCGCCTCCCGGGTTCAAGCAATCCTCCTGCCTCAGCCTCCCAAGTAGCTGGGACTACAGGCGCCCACAACCACACGCTGCTATTTTTTGTATTTTTAGTGGAGACAGGGTTTCACCATGTTGGCCAGGCTGGTCTCAAACTCCTGACTTCAGGAGATCCACCTGCCTAGGCCTCCCAAAGTGCTGGGATTACAGGCGTGAGCCACCGCACCCAGCCCTGTTCTGCATCTTAGTGTAAGGCAACCCATTTACCTCACAACCCATGGTTTCTCGAGCTATTTGGATTGAATGGTGATCGAAGCACCACTGGGCTCTGGCCTCCTGTGGTCAGGGCCTAGCCTGGGATGGGACAGGCAACCAAAGCTGCTCTGTGCCCTGGCTGGGCCTCAGCCTCCGTCAGAGGCAGATAAAGCATGGACCTCCCTGCAAAGCGATGCCCCTGTGCCCGTGGCCCACAGCCAGGGTGGCCCCCTAGTGCCCTGAAGTTCGCCCATGGTCCAGGAGAAGAGCCCTGCTTGGTTTCTGTTGGTTGACTCCCAACACCCCCGTCTCCTCCCACTCAGGCCACCATGCATGAAGGATGCTTTCTAGCCACAGAGAGATGAACTCCGTTGTGGATGGAGGCTTTTCAATTCTAATAGAGGAACCAAGAAATGTCCCCTTTGAAAGGAGAAGTGTGTCATTGCATGGGCTCCAGACACATGTACCCCACCTCTGTCTCCAGTTGAGGGCCCATTCTCTGGAAATCCACAAACATTCCAAGAGCTGGACTTTCCTGAATCATCTCAAATTCTTCAAACTTCACTGGTCTAGCAAAGGATGTGGGGAGGTGACAGAAGGCGGGGCAAGACCCCCAAGGAGGTTAAATAGGTCACTGCCACCCTCGACTCCAGCAGGGTGTCTCCCTGAGCAGAGGGACCTGCACGCACAGACTCCCTCCTGGACTTCCGGCACCATGGCCCCACTGAAGATGCTGGCCCTGGTCGCCCTCCTCCTGGGGGCTTCTCTGCAGCACATCCATGCAGGTGAGAGCAGGGAAAAGTGGCCAGGGGCAGGCACTGGGAGGACAGGAGTTGGGGGTGTGAAAACCATGGAAGCAACACACACACACATTTGTGTATTATTGACACCCCACCTACTCCCATCCCACAAAAGACATGAGAAGCCCACAGCACTAGGATTTTGAGGGAAACGAGCAGAGAAAAATGTCGATGATGATGATGTCACAGCTCTTGCAGGTGGGCTTGGTAAGGACCAACATGAGCACATCTCGAGCTGCAATGGCTGTGAGGTTGGGATTCACGGCTGTAGTTGTGCAATGGAAAATGAACGATTCTCAAAATTATTTATTAGCATTTATTTTAACAAGTTTTATGCACAATGAGAGAATCAGCATAAAGATTCCAAGAGCAATGTAGAAAAGAGTTTCTTTCTTTCTTTTTTTTTTTTTGAGATGAAGTCTCACTCTGTCACCCAGGCTAGAGTGCAATGGTGGGATCCTGGTTCATTGCAACCTCTGCCTCCCAGGTACAAGTGATTCTCCTACCTTGGCCTCCCGAGTAGCTGGGATTGCAGGCACCTGCCACCACACTGGGCTAATTTTTGTATGTTTTGTAGAGATGGGGTTTTAACATGTTGGTCAGGCTGGTCTTGGACTCCTGACCTCAAGCAATCCACCCACCTGGGCCTCCCAAAGTGCTGGGATTACAGGCATGAGCCACTGCGCCTGGCCTAAAAAACAGATTCTTATATTAGGTTAGGAAAGGAAACATGAAATAAGGTTGCCAGGCATAGACACACAGGACTGCACACAGACACACACACACGTGGGCACTTACAGGAGACACAGGATCCCCCACAGACACACACAGACATGCATAGCCACAAACACACCGGACCCCCACAGCATATACAGAGGCCTCACACACATACCTGTGCACATTCACACACACACATACACATAGGCAGTGACACATGCAGTCACCACACACAGATGCACACTTGTGGACATGTACATGCCGACCTTCCGCAGACACCCCCAGGACTCCCACAACACACATGCAGACACTCACAGACACCCCACCCCGCTTCCTCTCCCTGCAGCTCGAGGGACCAATGTTGGCCGGGAATGCTGCCTGGAGTACTTCAAGGGAGCCATTCCCCTTAGAAAGCTGTCTGCTTGGTACAGGACCTCCCAGGACTGTATTCGGAAAGCCATCGTGTAAGTCCCCCTGGCCCCACCCCTACTTCTCTGGGCCAAGCATGGGGACAGGTGGACCCTTGAGCTCCCAGAACGGCCACTGGGAAACAGGGATGAGACAGTGGGGACCTTCCTCCCCAACCCCTGCAGGCTCCTTGGGGCAGTTCATGTACCCATGCTGTGGGACCCAAAAGGGCTGCAGGGCATCAAGTCCAACCTGTTCCTTGATTGTGGTGAAATCGAGGGCCTGGGAGGGATGAACACTCAAGGTCACACAGCTGGTCAGGGGCAATGCGGTCACCTCCCCTGGCCTGGGCCTGAGCGCTCCCCACAGTCTCCACATCGCAGGCTCTAGGCCATCTTGGGGCAGTCTGAGGGGTAGGCACAAGGTCCTGCAGCCCTGGCTCCCTGTGAGGGTCCGGATCACTCAGGACAGAGCCTGATGTCCCAGACCTGCCACCAACGCCTTGGGTGACTACAGCAACTTCCTGCTCCTCTTGGAGTCTTGGAATCCTGCTCAGCGCAGGGCGGGGCCATCCTGGGGACTGTGGGGCCCTTCTCACTCTGACATCCCTGGGGACGTCCTCCCTCTGCGTAGGCTTGTGACCGTCCAGGGCAGGGCCATCTGTTCAGACCCCGAGGACCAGAGTGTGAAGAAAGCGCTTAAATACCTGCGAAGCCTGCAGAGGTCTCGCAGCCTCCTCACCCGGGACTCCTGACTGTCTCCTGGGACCACCCGGTACCTCCAGCATCTGTGTTCACCACCCCAACCCCGAGCTCCTGGGTCCAAGGGAGGCCTTCCAAGGACAAAGAAGAGCCACAGGGAGGAAGATCCCAACCGCTTGTCTGAACTGGAGCCTTGGGCACAGAAGGGCCCAGATTAAAGTCTTTCTGCTCAGTCTGTGTCAGTGTGTCCGTCCCCACAGCGCAAGACGCGGTTCCACTCCCGCCTGTCACACTGGCAGGGTCCTCAGAGAATATCTGGTCCTGCCCTGTGCAGGTCGGAAAGGGAAACTGAGGCTGAGAGGGGCACGTGGCTTCCACAGACCACGCACTAGTGAGGGGAGGCCCTGGTGAAAGGCCCGGGCAGGGGCGGGGCTGGTGGGGTCCTGGGAGGCGGCAGCTGGATTCTCGCCGCCTGAGGTCTCCGGGTTTCTCCCCAGCACAGTTCCTGCTCTTGCCCCACGTGGAGCTGGGGACAAGCTTCCTTGAGGTGCTGGAATCAATTCCACAGACTGGCCAGGACCCTCCCGCAGGCCGCAGCTCCACCTAGTGCTGGGGAGCTCCCCTGGCGGAGGGTGGGGGATCCTGCAGCCCTGTCCCTGCCTCCCCTGCACTCACTGCAGGCCCGCTGGCCCGGCTCCTCCTAGCCCTGGCTCCCTCTCCCCGCTCAAACTGCAGACCAGCTCCAGGGCGAGCCGGCTCTGTGGGTCCTGGGTCCTTACGCGGGCCCTGGGTCCTCTGCTTGCAGCTATCCTCCCAGCCCCCTCCAACCGCAGGTAGGAACGCGGCCGCCGTTCCTCCTGACTGAAGTGTGATCCCCGCCTCCCGGGCTGATCCCCCACCCAGTTCAGCCGCACCCGGCCTGCAGGAATCCGGCCTAGCACAGCTGCCCACCAACTCGCTCACCCAGCTCGTGGGGACTGCCTTGCAGCCGACCCCTGCTCCGCCTGGTTCTCCTATTGGTTCGTGTGTGTGTGTGTGTGTGTGTGTGTGTGTGTGTGTGGCAGTCCTAGTTCTTCTATTAGGTCGAGAGCTCCGTGAGCCACTCCGGGCACCTCGCGCCTCTGTGCTCAAAAATATGGGGATTGCAGGCTCAGGACACCCCACCCCCAGGCCCCTCTGCCCAGGCCCAGCTGAGGGCTGAGGACAGCGTGCAGCGGGGGAGGAATCGGGCCCTCGTGTCCTCGCTCTCTCTCACTCTCTCAGCCAGCGATGCGGCAGTGGCTTGTCTCTCCGAACACAGTTTGGCGGCAGGGGCATGGGTCCTTCTCTTCCGAGGACCCTGTGGCCGGCGTTGCTTAGCGGAGCTGCGGTTAGAAGGGCAATTTCCAGGCCTGGCTGTTGCCTACTTCTGCCCCCTTGTGGCCAGTCAGCTCATTGCAGGGAAGAAGACAGAAAGCAAATTCACTTTCCAATACGGGCAGGAATAAAACAAGAACAGCAAAATGAGGTTGATAAAGCCAGTAAACTGGCTTCTCTGTGACTCTAGGGTCTCTTCGGCTGCAAGTGGGCTCTTCTCCTGTCCTGATGCCGAGGAACATCCCTTGAACAACTGCCTCAGACCCAGAGCCCTAGGGGTGGCCCAGTCTGAGTTCTTCATGGAAAATCGTTCTCTGAATCCACCGGGTGGAGGAAGGATGATGTAAAAAGGGAGGGAAGCAAGGAGAAGGCTTTAAGACAGCAAAGGCCAGCGACGGCCGGGGCCTGGACCCCTGCACCATGCAGGCCAGAGCTGGAAGGACGCTCAGAGTGCAATGGCGCAATCTCTGCTCCCTGCAACCTCCCACTCCCAGGTTCAAGCAATTCTCCTGCCTCATCCTCCCAAGTAGCTGGGATTACAGGTGCCTGCCACCACACCTGGCAATTTTTTTTTTGTATTTTTAGTAGAGACAGGGTTTGACCATGTTGGTCAGGCTGGTCTTGAACCCTTGACCTCATCTGATCCACCTGCCTCAGCCTCCCAAAGTTCTGGGATTACAGGCATGAGCCACTATACCTGGCCTCCAGCAAACTTTGTTTAAAAAAGCAAGACCTTTGTTTTCCCCTGCTGAAATCCTACTCAGAAGCCCATATTGTAAGCTTAGATAAATAGAGGGGCTGTGGAGGCCTGTGAGGAGGTGGGGAGTTGCCAGAGGGCCCCTAAAGGTGAGATAGGTGGGGGCATGGCATAAAGGCAGGAAGAGGTGGATCCAGGACTGGCAACAAAATGCAGGATTCAGAATCCAAGTATTCACTAGCAGCATCCGGTGCAAGGTGGGAGATGGTGAGATGCAAGAGGCAGGACAGCTGCCATGTTCCCCTGGGGTATTTTAAGGAAGTGTGACTTAGAGACTACAGTGATTGGAGAGCAGGGAGGGAGGGAAAAAGAGGAATGGGCAGGTTGGGGTGAGAAGTCAGGAGGGGCGCCAGTCTTACCTTGCTTCTTCCACCTGGTAGGTGCCTCCCCTCTTCCCTCACCTCCCCCAACCCAGCTTTTTTTCGTTGTTGTTTTTTGTTTTTTCAGATGGAGTCTGGCTCTGTCGCCCAGGCTGGAATGCAGTGGCACAATCTTGGCTCACTGCAACCTCTGTCTCCTGGGTTCAAATGATTCTCATGCTTCAGCCTCATGAGTAGCTGGAATTATAGGTGCACACCACCACCCTTGGCTACTTTTTGTATTTTTGGAAGAGACAGGGTTTTACCATGTTGGCCAGGCTGGTCTCGAACTCCTGAGCTCAAGTGATCCACCCGCCTCGGTCTCCCAGAGTGCTGGGATTACAGGCGTGAGCCACCATTCTGAAATCCAGTTTGTCTTGAACACTCAAGTCAGTGCTGCCTCCGCCGCAGCCAGCAGACCGGCCCTGGTCTCTCTGGTTGCATCTGATCCTCAGCTGTGTGTCCTCCACCTGCTCCCAGCGCTCACCTCCAACTAATCCTGACCACACGCTGCCCCTTGTGACTGGAGCTGCTTGCGTGATTTACCCAATAAACTCATGGGGCAGGTATTTGGGTCAGGACAGTACCAGCCTCATTTATGAGGAGGGGAAAAAAGCTTTATGCAAGTGTGTATTTAATTTTTACATTTTCATCAATGCTGCTTGGGTGAATTCCACAAGGGGCACTTGTGGGCAGAGAGAAATTTCCTGGGGAGCTCTAACACCTGGGCTTGAAACATCACATCTCGGAGCGTGGAAATTAGAATTGGATTGTTCTCCAAGGGCCCACTAGAGGACACTCTGCTCTTAGGAGGAAGTTCCAAGGCTGATGGGCCAGAGGCCCTGACCCCACTAGCAGGACTCTGGCCCCATCGCTGTACCCAGGGGCTGGGATCAGCCACATCGGTTGTAGCTGCACTAGACCTTGGGGCAGGGGTGTCTGTAGCTGGCCAGCCCTCCTTTTGGGGGTACAGAAGCAAAGAAACCACCCATTACACTGCCTGGGGTTTGCTGGATGAAGAGGAAGAAGGAAGAAACGCTGCAGGAACTAGCAGGGCCACTAACTCCAGATGCAACCTGGGCGGTGGTCAAGAGCCCTGGGCCGGCGTGTTTAACTGTGTTTTCTTAGAGACTGTATTTTGGATCCATTTATCACAGGACCAAATCACAGAGCCAAAGGCATTTATACCTCCCCTGCAAGCCAGTTTTTGCAAGTGTTTAAAAGTAATGACAGTTACAAACCCTCCAACCAATCCCGCTCACAGTTCCACCAACCATCTCCATGTAACTCTCACACCAAGCCAGTATTTCTCCTGCCCTAAATCACCCAGATCTGGGTAGGGACAGCCAGGGACAGCCCCTATACCCAAGGCCCTCTGGAATTATTTCAACTAGCCAGACCTGGGCTGCTTCCCTGCCCTGCCTTGCCCTTCAGGTGGAAACCCCGAGAAAGGCTGTGGTCTGTACTGTTCTGATCCTTCCTTTCAGCCTCCTGACCAAACTTGGTGCTTCCCCTGTGGCCCTGCGTGTGTGGTCCTGTATGTGTGGCCCTGTGTGTGTGGGGTCCTGTGTGTGTGGCCCCGCGTGTGTGGTCCTGTATGTGTGGCCCTGTGTGTGTGGGCCTGTGTGTGTGGCCCTGTGCGTGTGGCCCCACGTGTGTGGCCCTGCGTGTGTGGGCCCGTGTGTGTGGTCCTGTGTGTGTGGCATGCCCTGTGCTCTTGGGAGATGCAAGTAATAAAATCTTCTTTCAGTGGCCTCAGTTGCTCTGTGTTGTCACTCAGTCACCTCCATCAATTCAAATCCTGTGGGTACATTTAAAATTTTTTAAACTGATACATAATAATTGTACATGTTTATGGGGCAAATGTGATACTTGACACAGGCATACAATGCGTAATGATCAGATCAAGGTAATCAGGATATCCATCACCTCGAACATTTACCATTTCACTATGTTGGGAACATTTCAAATCTTCTCTTCTAGCTATTTTGAAATATACAATAAGCCAGGCATAGTGGCTCACACCTGTAATCCCAGCACTCTGGGAGGCCGAGGTGGGAGGTCCCTTGAGCCCAGGAGTTTGAGATCAGCCTGGGCAACATAGTGAGACTCAGTCTTCACGAAATACAAAAAACAGCCAGGTGTGGTAATGTGTGCCTGTGCTCCCAGCTACCCAGGAGGCTGAGGTGGGAGGATCACTTGAGCACAGCAGGTGGTGGCTGCAGTGAGCCATGATGGTGCCACTGCACTCCAGCTGGGGTGACAGAGGGAGACCCTGTCTCAAAAAGAAGAAAAAAAGGCTGGGTGCAGTGGCTTACAGCTGTCATCCCAGCACTTTGGGAGACCAAGGCGAGTGGATCAACTGAGGTCAGGAGTTTGAGACCAGCCTGGCCAACATGGTAAAACCCCATCTCTACTAAAAATACAAAAATATTAGCCAGGCATGGTGACAGGCACCTGTAATCCCAGCTACTCGGGAGGCTGAGGCAGGAGAATCACTTGAGCAAGGGAGAGGCTGCAGTGAGCCGAGATCGCGCCATTGCATTCCAGCCTGGGAAACAAGAGTGAAACTCCGTCTCAAAAAAAGAAAGAAAAGAAAAATACAATTAACTGTTCACTATACTCACCCTACTGTGCAATCAAACAAGGAATTATTCCTTCTATCCAACTGTGTGTATCCACCACCAATCGCTCTCCATTACCCCGTCTCCCCAGAATAGAACTACCATATGATCCAGCAATCCTACCACTAGGCATTTATCCAAAGGAAAAGAAATCAATATATCAGAGGGACACCTGCACCCCCATGTTCATTGCAGCACTGTTCACAATAGCCAAGATATGGAATCAACCTGTGTCCATCAGTGGAGGAATGAATAACGAAATGTGGTGTGTGTACACAACAGAGAACTATAAAAAAGAAGGCAATCCTGTCATTTGCAGCAAAATGGATGGATAGTCGCTATGTTAAGTGAAATAAGCCAGGCCCAGAAAGACAAATGTCTCATATTCTCACTCATATATGCAGCTATAAAAGTTGATCTTTGACATTTTAGCACAAAGTGCCAGGGACCTGTTTCTAGTCTCTGCTTTGCTACTCACTGGCCATTGGACCTGGACACATGCGCCTCACCTTCCTGAGCCTACTTCTCTATGAAGCGATGGAACTGGACCTTCTCTGACCTGTTTGGGGATGTGCCAATATGGCTGCTTCTCCTCCTCTCACATTGCCCTTAGGGGACCACAGTCTTAGAAAACCTGCCGTTGCCTCATAATTGAACTGCCGTCAACTGCCCTTCTCCAAAGTCAGCATGGCAACCACAGAGGTCAAATAGACAAGTAAAGTGACCAGGGCTTTATTAAGAAGTCAGCCTTTGCCTAAGCATGGTGACTCACACTGTAATCGCAGCACTTTGGGAGGCCGAGACGGGTGGATCACTTGAGGTCAGGAGTTTGAGACCAGCCTGGCCAACATGGTGAAACTCTGTCAGTAGTAGAAATACAAAAATTAGCTGGGCATGATGGCACACACCTATCATCCCAGCTACCTGGGAGACCGAGGCAGGAGGATTGCTTGAACCTGGGAGGCGAGGTTGCAGTGAGCTGAGATCAGTCCACTGCACTCCAGTCTGGGCAACAGAGTGAGACTCTGTCTCAAAAACAAACAAAAAAATCCTGACCAGTACTCCTCTAAATGATCAAGCTCATCCAAAGCAAGGAAAGTCTGAGAAACTGTCGCAGCCAACAAGTCAGCCTTCAAAGGACTTGTTTAGCCTTTGCTCATGGATGTTCGCAGTGCAGTATTTACTATAGCACAAAGCTGGAAACAGCCCAGCTGTTCATCAGCAGAGGAACGGATAAGCCAAAGTGGTCTAACCATACAAGGAAGATTATTCTGCCATAAACAGGATGGAGCACGGACACACCCTATGAGATGGGTGAACCTCGGAAACACTGTGCTAAGTAAAGAAGCCCCGCAGAAGGTCACACGGTGTCTAATTTCATTCATATGAAATGTCAGAAGTAACTCCATGGAGTCAGAATGCCCACTGCTGGTGACCGGAGATGACGGGAGAGGAAGCCGGGGACCGACTGCTTTCTGGGGATGGGGTTTCCTTTTAGGGTAATGAAAACATTTTGGAACCAGCTAGAGGCAGTGGTTGCACCACACTGTGAATGTGCCAAATGCTGCTGAATTGTTTATTTTAAATGGTTAGTTTTATGTTATGTGAATTTCATTTAAAAAGACATATTCAATATTCACTTTTCTGTAGAGAAGCAGGTTTGGATGGGACATACATCAGCTCAGGACAAAGGAGTCCTCTGGGAGGGCAGTGAAGTGCTGGAACACTTGTGTATGTAAAAGGGAGTCATAGGAATAAACACAGCAAAGCTAATTGTCCACTGGCAATTCTCTGTATTTGAAATGTTTCATGATTTAAGAGAAAAAATGTTTAAGTAATTATAGAAAATCTAAAAGGAAGGGAGGGAGGAAGGGAGGGAAGGGAGGAAAGGAAGGAAGGAAGGAAGGAAGGAAGGAAGGAAAGGAGGAAGGGAGGGAATACAGAGAATTGTCTACTGGCAATTCTTTGTATTTGAAATCTTTCATGATTTAAGAAAAAAATGTTTAATTATAGAAAATCAAAAAGGAAAGAAGGAAAGAAGGAAGGAGGGAAGGGAGGAAGGAAGGGAGGGAGCGTTTTAATCCAGTTGAGTCTAAATGCAGTTTCCAGATCATCACAGAGCTTTGTAGAGGTGAAAGGCTCATGCTGGAGGGTGGGCCATGGGTAATCAATGACCAGACTACCAGCTTGACCACCAGCAGTGACCACTGAAGGTGAGACCTGAAGTCACTAAGGGCTGAGTGGGGGCTTCTGTCCCTGCTTTCCCTGAGAGGGGTGAAGTAAGAGCCACCCGAGAGCTGCGCTGTCCTCACCTCCACTCAGCCCCTATCCAGATCCCACCTGTTGCTGTGACCAGACAGCAATGAATGCAGAGAAAGACCGAGGGTTCAGAGAGGAGAAGACAAACAGGCAGAAGCCAGACTTTTCTAGACTCACACAACTTTCATTTCACTCATTTTTTTTTCTTTTTCTTTTTCTTTTTTTTAGACTGAGTCTCGCTCTGTCACCCAGGCTGGAGTGCAATGGCACAATCTTGGCTCACTGCAACCTCTGCCTCCCGGGTTCAAGCAATTCTCCTGCCTTGGCCTCCCAGGTAGCTGGGATTACAGGCACCCACGATGGCACCCGGCTAATTTTTGTATTTTTAGTAGAGACGGGATTTCACCACGTTTGTCAGGCTGGTTTCGAACTCCTGATCTCAGGTGATCCGCCTGCCTCGGCCTCCCAAAGTGCTGGGATTACAGGCATGAGCCACCGCACCTGGCCTCATTTGACTCATTTCTGGTTGGTATCACATTGTTTTAGGGTAAAGGAACTTCAGGATTAGCAACGCCTCCTTGATAATGCACGCCTTCTGCAGTTGTAGAGTTCTCAGGAGCTAGAAATCATACAGAAGAAAATCTTTAGTTATGAGACAGAAGCTCATTCTGTTGCCCAGGCTGGAGTGTAGTGGTGTGATCTTGGCTCATTGCAACCTCCGCCTCCCTGGTTCAAGTGATTCTCCTGCCTCAGCCTCTAGAGTAGCTAGGACTACAGTGGCACACTACCACACCTGGCTACCTTTTGTATTTTTAGTAGAGATGAGGTTTTGCCATGTTGGCCAGGTTGGTCTCAAACTCCTGAGCTCAAGTGATCCGCCTGCCTCAGCCTCCCATAGTGCTGGGATTACAGGCGTTGAGTCACTGTGCCTGACCTGACTTTTCACTTCTTGACTCAGCTCTGCCATTTCATGTGATCATCACAGATCTCTCTCCCTCTTAATCACTTAATAATTTCTTGAACTTGGCTGGGTGCAGTGGCTCACGCCTGTAATCCCAGCACTTTGGGAGGCTAGGGCGGGTGGATCATGAGGTCAGGAGATCAAAACCATCCTGGTCAACATGGTGAAATCCTGTCTCTAATAAATAAATAAATAAAATAAAAGATTAGCCGGGCGCAGTTGTGGGCACCTGTAATTCCAGCTATTTAGGAGGCTGAAGCAGGAGAATTGCTTGAACCCAGGAGGCAGAGGTTGCAGCGAGCCGAGACTGTGCCATTGCACTCCAGCCTGGGCGACAGAGCGAGACTCCGTCTCAAATAATAATTTATTGAGCTCTTTTTGTCTCTTCATTATATTTTACACATTTGTGTAATTTGTAGCAAAAATTTTGGTCATAGACAGTATTCATCTGCTCTGTGGCAACCTTCTTCCTCTGTTATTATTATTCTGAGGCAGCTTTATGTAGATGCTGTGCGACTATGATTCATGGAGGTCCACATGTGGAGATGCAGAACTTTGTCTTGGGCTAGCAGTATTTTCCTTAAGACCCAGGTTTTTATGTGAGGAGTTTTTAGATTTTTTTCAATGAAGTTTCTTAGAAATACAAATCCATTGGCCAAGTGCGGTGGCCCGTTAATCCCAGCACTTTGGGAGGCCGAGGTGGGCAGATGAATTGAGTCCAGGAGTTTGAGACCAGCCTGGACAACATGGTGAAAACCTGTCGCTATAAAAAATACAAAAATTAGCTGGACATGGTGGCGCATGCCTGTAATCCCAGCTACTCGGGAGGTTAAGGCAGGAAAATCGCTTGAACCTGGGAGGCAGAGGTTGCAGTGAGTCGAGATCACACCACTGCACTCCATCCTGGGTGACAGAGCAAGACTCCATCTCAACAAAAAAGAAAAAAGAAATACAAATCTATCATGTATGTGTCAGGTATGCAAACCAATAAAATAAACACTTGTATACCCACCTTCCAGCCTAAGAAATAGAACTTTCCTGCTACTATGAAGTCCTGCCTCTTCCTCCCATCTCCCTTTGGAGCCAACTGTGGTCCTGCATTTTATCATTTCCCTTGAGCTTCTTTTTTAGTTTTGTCACACACACACGTGTGTATACATCATATATATGCACGTATGTGAATATCCTTAATGACAGGCTGATGCATCTTGCATGTTTTTGAACTTTATGTAAATGAAATCATATTTCTCTCTCTCTCTCACACACACACACACACATACACTTCTGTGACTTGCTTTTGTGGCTTTTGTTGCTTCGTGATTCTTCCAGGTTGCTGTGCACAGCTACAGCTCATCACCGCTGTGTGGTGTTCCCTGCTTGGACACGCACTCATTCATTCACAACCTTGTCAATGGCCACTTGGATTCTCTTAGAAGTATTGCTGCTTTGAATACTTTTTTAAATTGTCTTCTGGTGGATGGGCCAAAGAATTTCTCTAGGGCAGTGGTTCTCAATCCTGGCTCTACAATGACCTGGGAGAGATCTGCAAAAATGCTGACGCCCTGGGCCCTACTCCAAGAGATTCTGACTGAACTGGGTTTTAGAAAGAAAATTCAGGAATAGTTTCATTTTTTTTTTGATTTATTTTTGGAAGCTATCCAGGTGATTCTATATGCAGCCAGTGTTCAAAGTGACCTGAAGGTGATATTGCTCAAAGTATCCCCACCAAAAGTGAGATCCCACCTGGCCACATTTTCACCAATACTTGGTAAGGTTTCTGTTTAGCCTTCTCCCTGCCACGAGGACAGTCAACTGGGCTATTCACAGTCTCTCTTCTCCAGCGCAGAGACCAGGGTGCTTCCTGCATGCCAGGCTCCGCTGTGGGGTTCTCCCTTCGGCCCCACTGCCTGCCCTGCACTCGGAACCCACTGTTACAAACAGGGGCCCATTCTGCAGCTCAGGGGTATCTTCACCTGGAGCAGGTTTGCAGCCTCACCTGCTCTCCCTTCTCTCCTGTCCACACTCTGGCTCCAAAGCCTCTG
Source organism: Aotus nancymaae (assembly GCF_030222135.1). Lineage (NCBI taxonomy): Eukaryota > Metazoa > Chordata > Mammalia > Primates > Aotidae > Aotus > Aotus nancymaae. The sequence continues at coordinate 12,619,559 of NW_026988443.1, forward strand.
CTCTCACCTTTTTCCAGGTATTTTGGGGTTCAGTTTTGGCTGCCTCCTAACCCCAAGGAAGGTGTGGCTTGTCTGTGTTGTCTCCTTCACTTTCTGCTTTTGAATGATTTCAGAAGGGGGAGGTCCCAAGTGTACACTGCCAAGTTCTAAGCTAAAGACCTTAGAAAACTAAAAGAGAAGAAAGATGCCCCAAGCCCCAGCTCGGTCCACCTTAGGCTGACTCAGAACGTCCAAGGACATCAGGCCTCACTACTTGTTTTTTCTTTGTTTTTTTGAGACAGAGTTTCACTCCTGTCAACCAGGCTGGAGTGCAATGGCGCGATATCGGCTCACTGCAACCTCTGCCCCCTGGGTTCAAGCGATTCTCCTGCTTCAGCCTCCCGAGTAGCTGGGATTACAGGCACATACCACCACGCCTGGCTAATTTTTGTAGAGACAGGGTTTCACCATGTTGGCCAGGCTGGTCTCAAACTCCTGACCTCAGGTGATCCATCTGCTTCGGGCTTTCAAAGTGCTGGGATTACAGGCGTGAGCCACCGTGCCCAGCCAGGCCTTAGTACTTTTAAGAGGTGCTCAGGTGAATGATGGCAGCAGGTCACCCTCCTGGTCTCACTCTTTCCTCAGATGTAAGATGAGGTTGCATTCGGTGATTATCAGAGCCCATGTTGGCTCCAACACCGTGAGCTTGCTGAAGGCTAAAACCTCTAGCCTGTCTGGCTGTTGCCTCTCTGGGTGCAGATGCAAATGCAGCTGAGCCCCCGGTCCAGGTGTGCACTGCTGATTGGCAAGGACTCTTCCCTCACTCTGGGCCCCAGACTCTGAGCTGGCTGGCTTGCCTCAGACCCTATGGAACGCCAGCATAAAATCATTAATTTTGCCAACTGCAGCTGACAAGAGGTGGCAGCGTCCATTTCGCCAGCAGCAGCTGGGACTCAGAACGAGAATCGGCAAAGGCTTGAAGCATTTGCTAGACCACTGCAGGAAGTTCTGGCTCAGGATCTCTTGCCCTCAACTTGGAAGTGGAGATTTTTGTCCTTCATCTGGGCAAGTGCAGCGGAAGCAACTAACAGTGGTCCTGCAGCTTAATAATTATGTTACTGTCAAACCATTCTGGGGCTGAATTAGTTTCCTATTGCTGTGTAACCAATGACCTCACATTTAGCTGCTTAAAACACCCATTTCTTACCACAGGTTCTCTGGGCCAGGAGTCCTGGCACAGCAGACTGGAGCCTCTACTCAGGATCTTACAAGATGCTGGCTAGGCTGCATTCTCATCTGGAACTAAGCATCCTCTTCCAAGCTAACCTGGCTGCTGGCAGAATTCGGTTCCCTGCAGTTCCTCCCGTGGCCCTCTCACAGCTCGGCAGCTGATATGCTTAGGCTCTGTGTCCCCACCCAAATCTCATCTTGAGTTGTAATCCCCATAATCCCCATGTGTCAAAGGAGAGACCAGGTGGAGGTAACCGAATCATGGGGGCAGTTTCCCCATGCTTGTCTCGTGATGGTGAGTGAATCCTCAGGAGATCTGATGGTTTTATAAGGGGCTCTTACCCCCTTGCTCGGCATCTCCTTCTTGCTGCCTTGTGAAGGTGTCTAGCTTCCCCTTCACCTTCCACCATGATTTTAAGTTTCCTGAGGCCTCTCCAGCCTTGTTGAACTGTCAGTCAATTAAACCTCTTTCCTTTATAAATTACCCAGCCTCAGGCAGTTCTTTATAGCGGTGTGAAAACAGACTAATACAGCAACTTACTTCTTCAAGGCTAGCAAGAGACTCTTCTCTAGTTCTTTTAAAGTATCAACTGATTGAGTCAGGCCCACTCAGGATAATCTCCCTTTTAATTAACTTAAAGTCCATTAAGGCCTTTAATTACATCTGCAAAATCCCTTCACTTTTGCCACAGAATGTAACCTAATCACAATAGGGATGATGATCCCATCACATTGACAGGTCCTGCTGAAACTCCAGGGGAGGCTATCATACAAGGGCATGAGTCACTAGGGGTCATCTTAGACCTGCGTAAAAAAGGGGCTTTGGAGCCAAACTTCAATTAGCCACAGCAACAACTAAAATCCACCAGCAGGGACTAGGATAAGCAAGAGCAAACTTGGAGAATCAAATCAAGTTTCAAGGACAAATACCAACTGAACACTTTTATTTACTAGTAAAGTATAAAAATCCAGGTCTCTTAAATCCACATAATTTCTCCAAATATTTGGCAAGATTGATCCCAAGTCCATACAGGTGGGTAACAAGAACAAAGGGGTCTCTGCACAGAGAGACTTATTGTTGGTTCAGAGTTCTGCCCTGCTTCCCTCTAAATGCTCACCAACCTGGGCTCTTCTAAAGTGGGCAGACAGGCCCTATTCTAAGCGCAGGACTAGCCCCATTTGTGTGTGACACTAAGTTCTTCCAATGGTCCAAAATGAGCGTGGATGACTATCCAACATTACACACAAATGCACATCCCCTCTCTTTACAAGACATGCAGAATCTCAAGATATCTCCAGATATGCAGCAAGTTTAATACTTGATGGTTAACAGAAATGACAATAAAACACAGATGCAATGCTATAGTAAAATGGGGTTGGGGTGGAAAGGGGCAGAGGGACACTGAATATCATCACAGCAACCAGTGAGTGACTCCTCTGGTGCCCTGAGGAGGTCGTGAGACACTTGACTTGTGTCACAAAGAATGGAATAAACTAACAACTCTGAAAGACAAGCAGGTGGCGGCATTGCTGAGATGAGACTCTGGGCAGGGGCCTGGAGCTCTGTCACAGAGTGTTAGTGCTCAAGGATGTCTGGGCTCAAGAGTGTTCTGGTCAGCATTTTAACAGAAGGACTTCTTCAGGACACACTCCCTTCTTTTAACATGAGGTGAAGAAACCCATCCCATTCTGGGTAACCAGGCCCCATAATACCTTGGTGTTTTGATACACAGCAGCACTAAACACCACTGTGCCCACAAGCCAGCTTCACTCTGTCTGCTAAGCACCCACTCTGCAAACAGATCTCAAACAGAGTGAACAAATCCAGAGGAGGCGGGAGGAGCCACAGTGGTGGGATGTGAGAGACGGGAGTTGGCTGAAGGAGTAGATGTGTCCCATGTTGGGTCCCTCCTAGGCATCATGAAGATTGCTATCGCTCAGAAGCACCTTTTCCCCAGGTTTGAAGGCTGGCATCCCAAGGTAGGGGCAGCTGGCACAGCGGAAGGCATCACCCAGGTAGCACTGGAGAGAAAGAATGGGGAAGCCAAAGGTCAGCTTATCCTAGGCATACCGGCCAGAAGAAAGAAATTCCTAATTTCATAATGTAGCCACAGTGGCCTGAAGGAAATAGCTGAGTATGTTTGCAGGTCCAACTGAGACTCAAATACTAACAGTTTTCAAGATCTCTGGTTTTGTGAAAAACTATAGTCAAGAATAAATTCCTTAGGAGGCCATAGTTATATATATATATATGTATATACATTTTGTGTGTGTGTGTGTGTGTGTGTGTGTGTGTGTGTGTGTGTGAGAGAGAGAGAGAGAGAGAGATAGAGTCTCCCTCTGTCATCCAGGCTGGAGTGCAGTGGTGCAATCTCAGCTCACTGAGACCTCCGCCTCCCAGATTCAAGTGATTCTCCTGCCTCAGCCTCCGAAGTAGCTGGGATTACAGGCATGCACCACCATGCCCAGCTAATATTTTTGTATTTTCACTAGAGACAGGGTTTCACCATGTTGGCCAGGCTGGTGTGGAACTCCTGACCTCAAGTGATCTGCCCGCCTTGGCCTCCCAAAGTGCTGGAATTACAGGCATGTGTCACTGTGCCCAGTCATAGTTCTATATTTTATGCAGTTCCAAACACAACCAACCTCGGTTAAATGTCTAACTCTGAAGTAGAAAGAAATGGGCCACAGATTAAAAAACAAGACCCTCCCGAATGGGCACATGCATGCTAACCCACTCTCACCCTCAGGAGACAGCCTTTCTCCCCATTACTACCTATGTTCATGTGCTCATGCATTTGTCTGTTCCTAAAACATTTGAGGTGGAGCTTGTCTGTGTTTAGTGTAGAAGGATGCCTAATCCCCCTGGGGGTTTTGTGAATGCTGAGGAATGATCCTTCTATTTACGTTTCCACAAGCCGACTTGGGTTGGGAGCTCATCTGTTCCCTTGACTTCTCTCTTTCCAGTTCTTCAGCAAGGCCACAGGTGCTGTGGGAAAATTAGTAACTAATGAATGAGAATTACCACCACCCAGAAGTCCCAAATCCTAACAGTGCCAAAATGTGCTGTAAGCCTTTTCTCTTCACACCAGGTGTCGTAACTCAGAAGCCTATGGGCCAGGCAGATAGCAGCAATGTGAGAGGCTGCTGAGGGAGACAGGAGGGAGAGGAGGATGGGGGGAAGTAGAGGGTATATGCTCTGTCTACAGAGGGTGGCCACTACTCAGCTTCAGCTGGTTATCATGTTGGGTAAAGTGGACCCAGTTTGCCATATTTTCCAAATTCAAGAACAGAAGGGAAAAAAATTTGTGTTTTTACTTAAAATCTCCTGATTTGTAAATGCTGGCAGCTTTTACATTTTAAAAACACTGATGATTAAACAAGCCTGAACACCACTGATTAACTTTCTACCATCCTTCCCAACCATTTATAAAAACAAATGTGAAAACACCAAGGTCTCGCTCTGATGCCTAGGCTGGAGGGCAGTGGCACAATCATGACTCACTGGTAGGGTTTTGAGGGAGAATGAGATTAGGCACAATTATGGCTCACTGTAGCCTCGACCTCCTGGGCTCGTGATCCTCCTGCCTTTGCCTCCCAAGCAGCTGGGACCACAAGCACATATCACCATGACTGGCTAATTTTTTAAAAAATTATTTGTAGAGATGGCCTCCCTATGTTGCCCAGACTGGAAAATGTATGTTTTAAAAATAGTAAAGCATTGCGATTACTTGAGCATGAGGCCACTGGAGGCAGCATCACAGGCTCCAGTCACCCGGCACTTACCAGTTCTTGCAGGCCTTCCTCTTTTTCCCTTCCCCACAAGCAGCAGCCCGCAGGGAAGCCGGATCTGGCTTCTTCAAATCTTCTGGATCCAGCAGCTCATCTGAGTCAATGAGATCCTGGAGAGTGTTAAAGCAATGAGTGACACAGTTGTGGTTTCTGCTAATGAAAAGCTAAAGTGACCACAGGCTTCAAGAAGAAACTTGGAGTCCAGGGTAAAGAAAGTGTCCACCCTGTCCTTCTTTTGGTTGATCATCATGTTCAACCTGACCACATACTCAAGAGGCCAACAGTGAGTTAAACTACATCCACAGACTATGCACTAGGATGTGAAGGAATTAGGAACAAATTTACGTGAGAAAAGCCTGTAAGACTGGCCAGCAAATTGTAGAGAATGTTGGGGGTTGGGCGCAGGAGTGGGGAGAAAGGAGAGAGCAGGCAGAACAAAGAGAGAAGTGTCTATGAAGGGTCATGTGAAAAATGGAATATCTTCCATATAATCCCAGAGAAAAATCAAATAATTACATATACTTTTACGTAATTCTTTGTAAATGTGTACAGTCTGTAAACTCTATGAGAGCATGAACCTGACTTATTTTGTTCACTACTCTAACTTTAATAGTAGAAGTGTAGAAATGAAGAACTTTATTATAGACATGGCAAAGATGGAAAATACTGCTTTTTAAAGCATGGAACATTCAGCAACTTGCCCAAACCAAGAGGCCAATAAAACTATTTAAGCTGACAAAATCTTTTCAGGTTTACACATGCCCACAAGAGTTTTTAACATATCACATGAAGTGAGAACAAGAAATTATGTGGGGAAAAAGAGATACTAAAAAATTTAAAATGCCACCAATATGGCCAGGCACAGTGGCTCACACCTGTAATCCCAGTACTTCAGGAGGCTGAGGCAGGCAGATCACTTGAGGTCAGGAGTTTGAGACCAGCCTGGTCAACATGGTGAAGCCCTGTCTCTACTAAAAATACACCAATAAGCTAGGTGTGGTGGCGCGTGCCTGTAATCACAGTTACTTGGGAGGCTGAGGCAAAAGAATCACTTAAACTCAGGAGGCAAGAGATGGCAGTGAGCCAAGATCACGCCACTGCACTCCAGCCAGGGTGGCAGAGCAAGACTCCATCTCAGGAAAAAAAAAAAAAAAAGCCACCAACGTGGAGTTTCCTTCTAAACCAAAGATGTAAGTGACAGGAATAGTCACAAATCTGGGCTTTAAATACGTTCACACCGACAAGTCCAGAAAGGTCACTATAGTTGTTCACACCCAAACTGAGGCTTGAAAGAAAGCAATCAAGTGACCATGGTGCCAGCTCACCATGCTGTCGTCCTCCATATCATTGGCTGAGAGCGTCCACAGCTTGGCAGCAGCAGGGTCCACAGCAGGCTTCACTGAATCCAAGCAATAAAAGAAAAAGAGCTCCATAAAATCAGAAACTATTAACTACCACATACCTAAGTGCTTTCTGCCGTGTAGAAGAGAACACACTAGACTGGGAGGCAGAAGGCGTGGGTTCAAATTCCAGCTCTACCCCTCTGAGATGTCTGACCTTGAGCCAACCACTTTCTGATAGTTATAGAAGTCACCATTTGCTAAGCACTTGCTTTGTACCAGATACCATATTAAGCACTTAATAAACATTATCTAACTTAATTCTGCTGACAACCTATGAGGTAAGTGTTTGTCATCCTAATTTTGCTGCCGAGGAAACAGGTTTAGACACTTAGGCTGGTTCCACAGGCTGCAAAGTCTGTCTGATGCTTTTTTTTTTTTGAGACGGAGTCTTGCTCTGTTGCCCAGGCTGGAGTGCAATGGTGCAATGTCAGCTCACTGCAACCTCCGCCTCCCAGGTTCAAGCTATTCTCCTGCCTCAGCTTCCCAAGCAGCTGGGATAACAGGCACCTGCTACCATGCCCAGCTAATTTTTGTATTTTTAGTAGAGACGGGGTTTCACCATGCTGGCCAGGCTGGTCTTGAATTCCTGACCTTAGCAATCCGCCCACCTCGGTCTCCCAAAGTGCTGGGATTACAGGCATGAGCCACCACGCCTGGCCTTGTCTGATGCTTTTAACCTCCATTCCATATGGCTTCCTCATTGATACCTTAGTTTCCATCCTATAACATAAAGCTAAATTGTACTCCCCATGTTACTGCAGGTGTTTTGAGGATTAAATGAGAAATGTGTCAAAAACTTCAAAAATAGCAGAGCTTTAGCCTCATGTAAACCTGCTACATACAAGAAAATAAGCTCTAGAACTGCTGATGGGAAGGTAACACCATCATTGGCAGACAAACCTCACACTTCCTGATTCTTTGTCTAGTCAGAAGAATGCAAGGAAGAGCCAGAGAGCTGAGATTCGGATGCAGTGTGGGCAAATCCTCACGGACCCTTGGGGTAAGAGTACCCTCTAGTGATCATTGTCACTGTTCTTCTAAGCTGTCCCTACCCATTCTGGAACCATGAATTGAAAAGTTAGATTCCAAAGGATTTCTTGAAGATTTAGGTTAGACAGTCAAAACCGTACAAGTGGGGATGTACCAGTAAATATCTGTAACAGTGTGCATACCTCACAGCTGGGACAATTTAGGCATTAAAAAATAGTGATAGGAAAGATGAGAGTGGGGCAGTGTGTGTGTGTGTGTGTGTGTGTGGGTACGCGCATGTTTGTATGCAATTTTCTAGGCAGAAGAAATATAGTTTTTTAAGTGTCTTAGGATCCTCAAAGTAAGAACAGCTGATTTTCCTGGTATAGGTGAAAAAAGGACATGAGAACAGGAACAGGGCACTTTCATCCACCATTACCACTATACTGTAAGGTCTTCTGAGGATAAATGTTAATTCTGGGACCTGGAAGAACTTCATTAATTAAACCGTGTGACTCAGTCCTGTAGAATTAGGAGGCCTCAGTATTTTCTGGTGCAGAAGGAAGAGCTGTACTAGATAATACCTATGTATTATTTCAGTTTTGGATCCTAATACACCCACGATAATAGTAAATTAAGTATTCTTCTATGTGGAAATGGCAGAAATCAAAGGATTAATCCTCTAAAAATATCACCATCTCATTTATTGCTGGCTCAATTCCTAATTATGTCCCTCTAACCCATGCAAATGGAATGTCCCTACACCAGCTTTACCTGAAGGAGATGACTTCTTGGCGACGGAAAGCTTAAGCTGACTAGAAGAACCCACTTCAAAGTTTGGTTTTTTGCCTGTGATCTGAACAAACAGTAGGCTGTCACTTTCATGACCCAGGTGTTCTCGAACAGACTGTACTTCCTCGGGGCTTAAGGGATCCTGCTGCAGCTAGAATTCAAGACATCAAAAGGATTAGTCCACCCTCCTCTATAAAATGGTTTACTATTTCCATCTACACAGGAGTTAAAGACTCATTTCCATGCATTAAGTATATAACAGTGGAGGGTAACAGATATCACTTTATGCCTCACATTCAGTTTCTCACTGATCAGAACACTAGAGTATAACTTTTGTCTGCATGTCTACTTGGAGCCTACTCCTTGGAAAATTTAAAAGTACTTATGAACTATTAGGGATGAGGTATATGCTAGTTATTGTAGGGGCTATAATTATGGAAATGAACCAGATGTGGTCCTATTGTGTAACAGGAAAGAATGCCCACAATGAAGACAGCAGAAATTTATATCCCAAACGAGAAAGGAGGAGGAAAATCCTTCCTATGTTCCTGGGATGAAGTAGCAGAGAGTAAAGGTAGAAAAAAAGGATCAGAAAAAAAAGATACCTCTATGTCCAATAATTATAGAATGGTTACCTAAATCATAGTCCATCTACTGCATGGAATACTGTTACATCATTAATATGAATGAAGGGAAACACACTGAAGTGGGTAAGTGTCTATGATATCTAAGGGTGGGAAAAAAGCTGGTGATTGAACAATGTATACATATGATCTTATTTACATTAAAAAAGAAGTATATGCATGCAGATGCTTGTAAATACATGGGAAAAGGTCTGAATGGACATACAAAAATACATTGGTGGCTTCCTCTGGGGAGGGAAGTGTGAGCAAGGAGTGGGACGTCACTTTATATACTGTATGCTTCAGTATAAAGTGAATTTTTATGAGTCTGATATAGTTTGGATATGTGTCCCCTCTAAAGCTCATGTGGAGTTGTAATCCCCAATGTTGGAGGTGGAGCCTGGTGGGAGGTGACTGGATCATGGGGGCAGATGTCTCATGAATGGTTTAGCACCATCCGAATTCTCATGAGATGTGGTTGTTGTAAAGCATGGCACCTTCCCTACTCCTGACTCTTCTTCTCTTTCTTGATCCTGCCTTTGCCATGTTACGTGCTGCTCTTGCTTCACCTTCTGCCATGAGTAAAAGTTCCTTGAGGCCTCCCCAGAAGCCAAGCAGATGCAGGCCCATGCTTCCTGTACAGTCTGCAGAACTGTGAGCCAATTAAACCCCATGTCTTCATAAATTATTCAGTCTTAGGTATTTCTTCATAGGAACACAAGAATGGCCTAATACATACTCCTTATTCTAGAATCAAGCACAGAAAACCTTAAGCTAAAAGGAAAAACAAGAAAGGGTTGGCATAAAGAATCTAAGGCCTGTCATGGTGCAGTGGCTCATGCCTGTAATCCCAGCACTTTGAAAAGCCGAGGTGGATGGATGACCTGAGATCAGGAGTTTGAGACCAGCCTGGTCAACATAGTGAAACCCCGTCTCTACTAAAAATACAAAAAATTAGCTGAGTGTGGTGGTACATGCCTGTAATCCCAGCTACTCAAGAGGTTAAGGCAGGAGAATCGCTTGAACCCAGGAGGCAGATGTTGCAGTGAGCCGAGATCATGCCAGTGCACTCCAGCCTGGGCAACAGAGCAAGACTCTGTCTCCAAAAAGAATTAAAAAAATAAAAATAATTAAAAAATAAAGAATCTAAGGCCTTACATCATGTAACAAATAAGAGGCACAACAGCTATCATGCTGTAACATTTACCTCTCCCACATCCAAGAAAATTTTAACATCAAAGAAGGTAGAAATAAAAACACTTCTGCTTAATTTAAATATCTCCACTGAATTGTCAGAAAAGGAACTTTCCCCCTAACCTATTCCAGCCTCCCACCAAAAATGTGAGGTTGAAATAGGTGACAGTGTTTTTCACCCAGGCCTAGGATTCAGGTCTACCGAGAGGTAGGTGTTGGAAGCAGCACAGCTGCTGCTCATGCCCCTCAGCTGTCACCACCACTAAACTAGTACCAAGGAGGCCAGAACAAGCCCCAGCCCTTATGGGCCAAGCTGAGTCTCTTCAAAGTTGATTATTCTCACAAGTTTTGTCCTTTGAAGCATCATGTATCTTACATGCATAGCATTTCTTGTTTCCTAGTTCTAAGCAATACTGATTACCTCACCTGCAGGACAGCAAAGAAAGTTGTCTACAAACATACCTCTTTCACTTCCACAAGACCAGAAAGAGTCAGGGCTGAACACAGCTTAGATGCTGTCTTCACTTTGCTATTGTTATCTGCCAAAAGGAAAATCCCAATTAATAGCTTTATAGGTCAAAGTAGAAAAAATAATAAAGGCTCAATCCTATGTGGGTTAGCAGGCATTCAAACAATAATAACCAGGCAGGCGTGGTGGCTCATGCCTGTAATCCCAGCACTTTGGGAGGCTGAGGTGGGCAGACCACTTGAGGCCAGGAGTTCAAGACCAATCTGGCCAACATAGCAAAATCCCATCTCTACTAAAAATACACACAAAAAAACAGCCAGGCGTGGTGGTACATGCCTGTAATCCCACCTACTCGGGAAGCTGAGGCACGAGAATCACTTGAAACTGGGAGGCAGAGGTTGCACTGAGCTGAGATTCCATCACTGCACTCCAGCTTGCATGATAGAGTGAGACTTGATCTCAAACAAAAAACAAAACAAAACAAAAAACAATAATAACCTATTCTGCTTAATGTACTGATGGTTCCTGACTTAACGACGTTTCTACTTGCAATTTTTCAACTTCATAATGGTGTGAAAATGATACCCAGTCAGTAGAAATTGTATACTTCAGTTCAGTATTCAGTAAATTACATGAGATACTCAGCTCTTTATTATAAATAGGCTTTGTGTTAGATGATTTTGCCCAACTGTAGGTTAATATAAGTGTCCTAAGCATGTTTAAGGTAGGCTAGCCTAGCAATGTTTAGTACATTAGGTGTATTACATGCATTTTCATTTTATAGTATTTATCAGGACATAACTCCATTGTAAGATGAAGACAACTGTATATTTTAGTGATACTATTTTATTAATATTACTATTTTTTTGAAACAGGGTCTCACTTTGTCACCCAGGCTGGAGTGCAGTGGCAAAATCTCAACTCACTGCAGCCTTAACCTCCCAGGTTCAAGCAATCCTCCTGCCTCAGCCTCCACCAAGTAGCTGGGACTACAGGTGTGCACCACCACGCCCAGCTAATTTTTGTATTTTTTTGTAGAGATAGGGTTTCACCATGTTGCCCAGGCTGGTCTTGAACTCCTGGACTCAAGCAACCCGCCTGCCCCAGCGTTTCAAAGTGCTGGGATTACAGGTGTCAGCCACTGTGCCTGGTCATAGTGATACTATTTTAATTTGAAAAATCCTTTTGGTTGTTCAAAGTGTTCTTATCTAAGCTCTTAAATGTTATAATTCCATTATTATTGTTTCTTATCACTCTCTGCTTCTTGAAACCCCTTCTAGAGGTTGTGAGATAATGACTGTGTAAAGATGCTTATGAACTGCAAAGTGCACAGAAATACAAGTATTCTTTCTGTGTAGTTCTTTTCTCCTTTTTTTTCTCTCTGTATAGTTCTGACAGAGACACTGCATTTAGTCATGTAAGGTTTAAATTCCCAGCAAAGAATGCTGATGTGTACTACACATAACACAAAGTTATATTTCCACATAAACAATGAACACCTTTATATATTTCAAAACACTTTCATTTATAGTATTCTATTTGATGAAATTGTTACATTCTGAAAGTCTAGCGAAAAATATTAAAAATTCAGAATTGAATCACTCTGACAGCTATTCCACTGATAAAAAAAGTTTTTATTTCATGAACACTGCCATTAATTTCACATGAATCAATAATTACCACATCACTCCCAGAGTTTCAGCCATTATTTTTAAACTTTTTATTTTGAAGTAACTATAGATTCACAGGAAGTTGGAAAAAAACAAAAAAGTTCTGTATATTAAGGAGGTCTTCACCTCATCTCTCCCGCAGTAACATCTTACCCAATTATAGCATGGTATGAAAACTAGGAAATTCATATTGACGGTCCACATAGCTTTTTCAGATTTTGTTAGTTTTATATGTACTCATTTGGCAGAGAAGGACTGTATAGTTCTATGTGATTTTATTACACGTGTAGATTTGTGTAATCACCACCACATTCAGAACACAGAATTGTTCCATCACCACAGGGAACCCTCATACTACCCCTGTATAGCTCCACACACCCCTTTCCTCCCACTTCTAACCTCTGGCAAACTCTAATCTGATCTCCATCACTATAATTTTGTTATTTCAAGAATATGAATGGAATTATACAGCACAGAACCTTAACTCAGCTACCTCCCTTGATATCCACCCAAGCTGATGCACATATAGCTAGCTTGTTCCTTTTTACTGCTGCATCACTTTCCATATTATGAACATATCAAATTTTAACCATTCACCTGCAAAAGGACACATTTTTAGATGGCAGTTTCCTTCTGTTTTATTACATAATGAGTCAGCAAAAGATCACAATTTCTCCAGATATGCTGCTTCAGATTTTAACAATAATTATCCCCAAGGGAAAGGTTTTGCTACAGTAATACTGATTTCCAAATGATAGCTCCTGCTCAGGGAGATGTAGCACACATACTCAAAGACTCAACCCTGTCAAATTTGTTTTTCAAGTGAAGATTTCCTTACCTACAGCTGTCTCTACTGGCTCTTTCAGAAAAAGACATCCACCAGGCCGAAGGATCCGGGCGATTTCAGCCAAAATCTCAGCACTGTGCAGAGTGGTGCTTCCCGGGACTAAACCCGACAAAATAATATCAAAGCTGGATTCCTTGTGGGCAGCTGAAAAGGAGGAGGACTCTAATTAGCAATCACCTGAGCCCGGAACAATCTCCTGGTCCCTTCTAACCCCCCACAAAGGCTACAGACCTCACCCTGAGAGAATGTATACCACTCGGTATCCATCCAAGAAGCTGGATGAATAGTGTTAAAAAACATGGAATAGTTACTAAGAAAGAATATACTTACAGAAATCATCAACTACACTCCTAAGCTCACTTTATTTCAACTGAAAAACAACAGGGTGACCAGCCACTACTATCACATGCCACCCTAAACGAAAATTCAGATATCAAGGAACCACAGAAACGCAACACCCCCATGGAAACCCCTCCAGCCTCATGAAGACAACATGGGTGGGTACTTACACTGTAACAGCTGGTTGATGTTTTCCACAGACACGCGGCCTTCATTGCCAGTTAACACTTGAAGCTTATCCACCAGATCTTTCAGAGCTTCCACTGGGGATGACTTATCCCAGATCACAGCCACAAACTGGCCAGCAGAAATCCCAAAATCTGCCATTCCTGCAGTGCAGTACTGATGGACCTAAAAACTGCTGGCCAAAAGAGAATCACAACTGAGCATATACAAAGTGAAGTTTAATCCATGAAGTATCATAAAATATTATTAGAATCCCAACCTAACATCTAACCACCCACTAGGAAATGCTAACAGTATTAGAAACCCTACTGTATATGCTAAAGAGTCTGAATAAATGAACCCCATTATCTCATCTTCATAATCTCAACATTCCAGAAGAAGATAGATAGCTTCCTTGGTGAGAATCCTGACTGGGCAGAGTCAAGAAGGGGATTAGAGGCAAGTAAAGAAGTTGGAGGCAGAAAGATTATTTTCTCTTTGACCTAAGATAATTCAGCCTGAACAAATGCAAAACACACAGGACATCAATTAGGCAGAGTGTGACTCAGCAAGGAAGGCAAATAAATTGACAGACATAACCCAACCACAGGTTCAATGTTTTGAAAAAGAAATAACACATGTAAAATTTGCAAAATGAATACTGATATTTTCCCTTTCATCAAAATATGAAAATTCCATCAAATTTGCAGTAATCAAGAATACTTACTATGTCTTTAACATTTAACATTAGCCAGACTGTTCAAAGTATCTTCTAAACATTATCTCAACTGAACCTCAGAACAGCCTTAAACTAGATATTATTACCATTTTACAGTCTGGAAACTCAGGTAATTTACTTTGCCCAAGTCATACAACTAATGAGTGTTACGTGGATAAAGTAAGATCTGGGAGTTGAATCCAAATTCATCTGACTATAAAGCCCATGCTTTTAACCCATGGGAATTTCCCTCCATGGGTCAACTTTCTCTTCCACTTGATACTCAGCTGAGTATATAATATGCTAACAAAGAAATTGGGTCAAGAGATAGTACTCTACTCAGTTCCTCCTTTCTTAAACATTAATGACACCAGTTTCCAAAAATAGCTCAAATAAATGAAACAATTTGTGGTAGAGGGGTCAAGCATGAATTTGTTTTATGTTGAACAGACTTCTGCAGAGGTGGCCAACTCAGTGGCAATCATGTCACTACAGATACAGACTGAATTTAAGCCAAGTCACTACACTCTCGTTTCTTTTAAAATGTTGACTTCAGCTGGGTGCAGTGGCTCCACACCTGTAATTTCAGCACTTTGGGAAGCTGAGCCAGGCAAACTGCTTGAGCCCAGGAGTTTGAGACCAGCCTGGGTGACACAGCAAAACCCCACTTCTACTAAAGACAAAACAAAACAAAAATTAGCTGGGCAAGGTGGTTGCACACCTGTAGTCCCAGCTACATGGGAAACTGAGGTCACTTGAGCCCGGAAGGTGGAGGGTGCAGTGAGCTGAAATTGATCCACTGCACTCCAGCCTGGGAGATAGAGCGAGACTGTCTCAAAAAATAAAAAATTATAGCTGGGTGTGGTGGCTCATGCCTATTATCCTAGCACTTTGGGAGGCTGAGGCAGGCAAATCCCTTGAGTACAAGAGTTAAAGACCAGCCTGGGTGACATGGTGAAACCCCATCTCTACTAAAAATATAAAAATTAGCTGAGCATAGTAGTCTTATGTGGTAATTTTATGTAGTCCCAGCTACTGGGGTGGAGAGAAGGGCCTGAGGTGAGAGGGCTGCTTGAGCCCAGGAGGCTGAGACTGCAGTGAGTCAAGATTGTGCTACTACACTCCAGCCTGGGTAACAGAGCAAGACCCTATCTCAAAAAAAAACAAAGTTCACTTCAAGTAACTTTCCTTTTTGCCTATAAAATATACCCAGGATGTTAACTTAATACATAAGCATTAATACTGTAGCACTTCGATTTGTCACTCTTTTTACTAAAGGTTTTATTTGCTAGAGTGAAGTCAATTAGCCTTCTGGATCCACGGCCTCCATAATCTGGCTCCACCTGTATCTCCCACCACTCCAAAGCGATCTCTCCTTATTCTATGAAAACCCTTTGCATTTTCCCTTCATCATGCCTTTTATTTAGCTCTTTCCATATGACCCAACTGCAAGTGCCACTAAAAGAATGCTAAGTGTTATCGGACAAGTAGGATTCTTTAGTCATTTAACTCTGGTTTTTTTAATGACAGAGGGCAAGTAAAAATGGGGGAAAAAAAGGAAAAAATAATAAAAAAGAGACTAATTCAATTCTGGGGTTTTTTTTTTTTTTTTTTTTTTTGAGATTGATTTTTGCTCTTGTTGCCCAGGCTGGAGTGCAATGGTGCAATCTCGGCTCACTGCAACCTCCGCCTCCCAGGTTCAAGCGATTCTCCTGTCTCTGCCTCCCAAGTAGCTGGGATTACAGGCATGCACCACCATGCCCAGCTAATTTTGTATTTTTTATTTAGTAGAGATAGGGTTTCCCCAAGTTGGTCAGGCTGGTCTCGAACTCTCGACCTCAGGTGATCCTCCTGCCTCGACCTCCCAAAGTGCTGGGATTACAGGCATGAGCCACTGCATCCAGCTAATTCTGTTTGTTTGTTTGTTTTGAGATAGAGTCTCACTCTATCACCCAGGCTGGAATGCAGTGGCACTATTTCGGGTCACTGCAACCTCTGCCTCCAGAGTTCAAGCAATTCTCATGCCTCAGCCTCCCAAGTAGCTGGAATTACAGGTGCATGCCACCACACCTGGCTAATTTTTGTATTTTTAGTAGTGACAGTGTTTCACCATGTTGGCCAGGCTGGTCTTGAACGCCTGACCTCAAGTGATCTGCCCGCCTTGGGCTCCCAAAGTGCTGGGATTACAGGTGTTAGCCACCATGCCTGGCCAATTCTGGTTTTTAAATCCCTAAAAAGCACACAATTAAGAACTGAAACTTTTAACTGGCATATGATGCTGAGGAAGAACCCTTGCAAACTTTAAGGTGTGCAATGTGGAATCAATCTCACATTTAAGAACCAGCCAGGCAAGATGGGAGTGTGGATTGCTGGGCTTTAAGTGACCTGTTTCTAGAATGATGTTGGGATAGATTCTTCCTTGGGACAATAGAAAGGGATGATAAAGACCCACCCACCAGACTACCACAACTTTGCACTGTACTTACAGAAAAACCCATGAAGGAAACAAGGGGCAAAAGGTTACTCGTTAGCTAGAGAAAAACAAAAAAAGCCAAACGTCTAGACCTTTTCAGCAACATTTATGGAGGCAGTTTTATAGGGTAAAGGTTTTGAGTGCAGATGACCTAGGGTTCTATCTACCACTGGATCTAACGGGCACATGACCATGGGTAAGCCATTAGACTCTTTGAATCCATTTTCTCATCAGTAAAGTAGGGATAATAACCTCATATTTTGGGAGGCTGCTATAAGAAGCAAATGAGAAGATAAAAATATGTAAGGCACTTGGCAGGCTCTGGCACACAGAGCTCCATAAAGTAATGTTCTAGAAGAACTCTGGGCCTCCACTTCTCTGTTGCTAGTTTACCTGCCTTTGCTTCAAACAGTTCTATAAAAACCTGTTTCTGCTTAGCCATGCCTTCTAGAAGGACACCCAAGGGAGTGATGGGAAGCTGCTTTTTCATTGTTAGAATTACAGTGTAAGAGCTGCACTTTATGATCTTTGAACAGAACTCCAGTGGGGCTGTGTCAATAAATAAGAATGTAGAATGCTTTGCATTCCGTATCCCCCAAAACTAATCTTACGGCAAGAGGAGCTTATGAACTACATTTATTAAACATCAGCCCTCAAAAAACAGGCATAGTCACTACTTTCAGTCAGCATTTTTCAAATAAGATGATATTCTTTTAAATATCTAAAGCCAAAGTGTGATACTTTTCATCATCAGAGTTTTATGTTGCTGTTGTGAATTTGTCTTTTAAAACAAAAAAATCTCATAAGGAAAAAGTGTCCAGCATCTAAGATAACATGGCTAGAAGCTGTGACTCAGGGCCCAGTTTCATAATAAGAGGCGGCATCACTGTCACGTCACTGAACTTGTTAGGTACCTCTCCAACTCTGACTGAGGCAGACACATGTCCATGGCCCTTCTAAAATGTTATTGACCGGCAGTAAAAGTGGATGTCTGAGAATAACGTCTGTTTTAAGGTGCCCAGTAAGCATCAGATCTTGTTGTACTTGGTCTCTCTTCTGGTGAAAGGGGACAAAAGAAAAAAATAAGACTGAAGTTTGGGCTTCAGTTCAAAAAATCCTTTAACTCAGATGCATAAAAGAATTCTAAGAATGCTGACAGTTATCAAAAAGAAAATCCTAATTAAAATTAACTAACTGGGCTGGGTGCGATGACTCACGCCTGTAATCCCAGCACTTTGGGAGGCCGAGGCAGGTGGATCACCTGAGGTCATGAGTTCAAGACCAGCCTGGTCAACATGGAAAAACGCTGTCTCTACTAAAAATACAAAGATTAGCCGGGCATGGTGGTGTGCACCTGTAATCCCAGCTACTTGGGAGGCTGAGGTAGGGAGAATTGCTTGAACCCAGGAGGTGAAAGTTGCAGTAGGCCAAGATCTCACCACTGCACTCCAGCCTAGGTGACAGAGCAAGACTCCATCTCAAAATAAATAAATAAATAAAATTTAAAAATAAAATTAACTGAAGCTGTTGTGTACATGCATGTCACTGCCTGTCCTCTGGGTGACCAGCACCAAGTGGGCCTAACTGGCCTACTCTGCAATCCAAGCCAGCCATTGCCCTCTCTGGGCCTCAGTTTCCCTGTCATCTTTAGCAGAATGGTAGGAAGGCACAATTACAATCTGCAAATGAGACCTAAGGAACCTACTATGTGTCTGTCCCTACAAGGGAGACAGACAAGGCGGCACTTGTTCCCTGCCATCTTGACGCTTAGACTAAGACCCTAGAGATTTTTTTTTTTTTTCGAGACAGAGTCTTGTTCTGTTGCCCAGGCTGGAGTGCAGTGGTGCAATCTTGGCTCACTGCAACCTCCACCTCCTGGGTTCAAGCAATTCTCTGCCTCAGCCTCCTGAGGAGTTGGGATTACAGGTGCCTGCCACCACACCCGGCTGATTTTTGTATTTTTAGCAGACATGGGGTTTAACCATCTTGGCCAGGATGGTCTTGAACTCCTGACCTTGTGATCCTCCCACTTAAGCCTCCCAAAGTGCTGGGATTACAGCCATGAGCCTGGCCCAAAATTTTTTTTAAAAGTGAGAATCAACAATGCAACAGAAATGTCTCCAGGCATTTGGTGTTAGGAATCAGGGTTTCAGAAAGGATACCCAAATGTTAGTTTCCACAGAAAAGGCTCATTCAAAGATGGGTGGACAGAACTCAGAAACAAATTCTCACGGAGAGGAGTGTTTTACCTAAAACCAGAAATACGGATCTAAAATGTTAACCTTCGGGGTAAGTTTTGGCTTAGGAGGTCTTCCCCACACTCGTGCAGTGGGGAGGAGGATATTCTGAAAAGACTAGAGTTGATAAGGTGTGTACAAAACACAACTTTTAACAAAGATGGCATCTGCCTGCAAACACAAAATCGACAGAATCACATCCTCTTGTCGTCAGTTACTCTTAGTCCAAAAACCATTTACTTCTTCCTATTAAGCCTTCCCTAAGGACACCCCAGTGAGGTGCTGTTAGTGGCTGGACTGTGACCTCCTTGAGCCATCCAGAGCTTAGCACTCAGTAATGTCAGAATGAAGGGCACCAGCCTTTCCCGAACGTGCAGATCCTACAAATCACCCAGAGGTAGTGGTTAAAATGAGATTCCTGGACCACACGCAGACCCACTCAATCAATCCATCCTCCAGGACAAAGACCTGGCTGTCTGCTTTAGTAACAAGCATCCTTCCGATCTGGATACTTAATTATACCAACTCAACACGCTGGAGGTTCGGACAAGTCGCAGGCTCGAAATTACAATCCCGAGCTCAGGTACCCCTCAGGCTTTCGGGCTTTACTGCCAGGAACCCCCAACAACTGAAACTTCACGGGGACTGAGGCCCAAGGACATAACGACTGGCGACTTACTGGTAAGACCGGGTCTCAGAACCAGTTCTCCCGGATCCCAGAGCTCGGGGCCCCTTCCCCTCAGCGTGGTGGCCCCAGGGCCTCAGAGTGAGGCGGGCAGCGCAAGGGACTGGGCAGCCCGGAAACGGCGTGAATTCTCGGTCAGGAGCCCGGGGTGGGCAGGGCCGGTCCTGGCCCCTCACACCGACTTCTCAGGAATAAGCCCGCCGGGGCTCTCAGCGGGGCGGCAGTGTCTGCGTTCCCATTGAGGGACAGGGGTAGGAAGATGAAATGAGGGGATGTGGAGACGAGGGTGGGCCGGAGGGGGCAGCTGACGGAACTCTGGCTTTCAACTGGCCCCCACCACTCTCACCTGCCGCCTGGCCTCACTCCCGGTTCCTCCTCAGCAGTCGACCCTACGCCTCGCGCCTCTCGCGAGAGGAGGAGGCTCCGCGGCGCGGCTACTTCCGCCCTTCAAGCGCCGTGGTCCCAACTCTGCCTGTCGCGTAGCCGTGGGTTACGTGCCCGCCTTCAAGATGGCGGTGGCGGCGGTGTCCGGTGCGCTTGGCCGGGCGGGCTGGAAGTTCCTGCAGCTGCGATGCCTGCCCGGTGAGGGGGCGGCCAGGTCGGGGAGAGGCGGGGAGGGCAGAGGGGGCGCAAGGCCGGCTTGAGCTGGGTGCGGCGGTGGGGGGAAGAGGCCGTTAGGGCGGCCCGCTAGCAAGGTGACGTGAAGGGCATCGGCGCGGGCTCGGGCGAGCCGCCTGGCCAGCTTCGGCCCTGCCCCGCTGCCTGTGAGGGGCAGGTGCAGCGGTGCAGGGCCTGTCACCCCCATTTCATGGAGTTGGCGGAGCCTCAGAGAGGTCTGGGGGTACCAAGGTCACGCAGCCTGTTGGTTACAGAACTGGCAGTCCCAGACCCATTCTCAGCTCCATTGCCAAGTCCACTGGAAGGACAGGTGGACACGGCCACAGAGAACCTAGTAGTCCATTGTTTCCCGAAAGCCAGTCGTTTCCCCACCACTTCACGAATTCTGTGATACTCTCTTACTACCTTTGCCACCACGTACTCAGTATTTTTATTTTTACGTAGGAGTTCCTTTTAAAGAGGAAACTTTAAGGCTGGGCGCTGTGGCTCATGACTGTAATCCCAACACTTTGGGAGGCCGAGGCGGGCGGATCATGAGCTCAGGAGTTCAAGACCAGCCTGGCAAACATGGTGAAACCCCGTCTCTAATAAAAATAGAAAAATTAGCCGAGTGTGGTGGCGCGCGTCTGTAATCCCAGCTATTGGGGAAGCTGAGGCAGAAGAATCGCTTAAACCCAGGAGGCGGAGGTTGCAGTGAGCCGAGATCGCGCCACTGCACTGCAGCCTGAGCGACAGAAAGACTCTGTCTCAAAAAAAAAAAAAAAAAAAAAAAAACTTTATATTACTGCCGTAAATGGAAAACTAATATCACTTTCCTTAAATAGAATGTATGCATAAACACTTTAGCATACATACATAACTGATGAAATGTTCACCTGTATTTCACCTAAAATTTTCTCTTGAACCTCGGTGGTACTACAGTCATATTTTGCATTGGCTTCTTCCTTTTCACAGTTTTATGGATATGTGTGCCATATCTTTCTGTACATATATTAAAATATTTATATTTTTACACATACTGTTTTTTTTCTTTTTTTTTTTTTTCCTGAGACAAAGTCTGGCTTCTCAGCCTCCCAAGGAGCTGGGACTACAGGTGCATGCCACCTTACTTGGCTGATTTTGTTGTTGTTATTGAGACAGTCTCACTCTGTTGCCCAGGCTGGAGTGCAGTGGCACAGTCTCGACTTGCTGCAACCTCTGCCTCCTGGGTTCAAGCGATTCTCCTGCCTCAGTCTCCCGAGTAGCTGGGATTACAGGATTGTGCCACCACTCCCAGCTAATTTTTTATTTTTACTAGATGGGGTTTCACCATGTTGGCCAGGCTGATCTCGAACTCCTCACCTCAAGTGATCCGCCTGCCTCAGCCTCCCAAAGTGTTGGGATTACAGGTGCCACCACCACCCAGCCCCTATTTGTTGTATTTATACAAAATTCCAAACTAAAGATGTGTAGTAAAAGTAATGCCTATGACCCCACAAATCTACCAAGAGAAATGAAGGTATGTGTCTACAAAAAAGTTTGTACAAGTATATTCGTAGTAGCCAAACACAGAAACAGCCCAGTTGTCTATCAACAGAATAGTCTTTTTTTATGGAATACTACTCTGCAATAAAAACTAAAAATCAGTCAAACAAAGCTGGACACTAAAGTGGTAAGAACTGTTTTTAATCAGTAATAACTACTGCAATAGTGAAAAGAGTCTAGCATGAACTGAACCCAACCTTGAGTTTGGTGCATGCAGAAGTAGAGCATTTTAAAGAAAAAATGAGGGAAGAGGGAGGAAGGCAGGTGGGGACTCAGTAGAGTCAGGAAAGTGAAAAATTACACAGGATTAGTATAAATGAGCTTGGTCTGGTAGTTGGCAGTTAACAAACAGGATTCTGTTTTCCCACAGGGAGACAAAAGCCCTATCCTTAAGTGTTAGCCAGAATAAACAGTACATTTTTTTTGGGGGGGCAGCCTTGAGTTTTCTCAGGCAGGCACTTTAATGGGGGCTAGGGTCATCTTAAGGGATGGGGCCCTGAGTGATGCTTATGTTAGTGTGTGTCCAAGTCTTTATAGGCCAAGGTTGAAGTCTAGATAAGAAAAGGGCTCGGAGCCTGGTTAGAGTCTGATCAAGGACAGAATCTTTGCCACATCTACTGGTTTGCATAAAAATACAGATCAGGCCGGACGCGGTGGCTCACGCCTATAATCCCAGCACTTTGGGAGGCCAAGGCGGGTGGATCACGAGGTCAAGAGATCGAGACCATCCTGGTCAACATGATGAAACCCCGTCTCTACTAAAAATACAAAAAATTAGCTGGGCATGGTGGCGCGTGCCTGTAATCCCAGCTACTCAGGAGGCTAAGGCAGGAGAATTGCCTGAACCCAGGAGGCGGAGGTTGTGGTGAGCCAAGATCGCGCCATTGCACTCCAGTCTGGGTAACAAGAGCGAAACTCAGTCTCAAAAAAAAAAAAAAAATACAGATCAATCTCAAAAAATATACTAAGTGGGCCAGGTGTGGTGGCTCATGCCTATAATCCCAGCACTTTGGGAGGCCAAGGTGGAAGGGTTGCTTGAGGTGAGGAGTTTGAGACCATTTTGGGCAACATAGCCAGACTCTGTGTTTAAACTTAAAAAAAAAAAATATATATATATATATATATATATAAACACACACACATACATTTATATAATCCTAAGTGAAAGAGGCTTTACTGAAACACATACATGTAGATGAAATCCTAGGAGAGGCAAAACCAAAACAAGCCAAAACTAACCTAGAGTGAAAAATTCAGAACAGTATGAATGGAAAATGACTGAAAAGGCATAAGGGAACTTTCTGGGGTGGCAGTAATGTTCTCTGTTTAGATTGGGTTCAGGTTGTACAAGTGTATACATTTGTCAAAACTCATAGAATGGTACACTTAAGATTTATGCATTTCATTGTGTGTAAATGGCATCTTAATTAAAAAAAACAGTGAACATAGAATTCTTCCATGATAAAATGTTTAGAGATGAATAATACTGTTATCTGCAACAAATGCACAGAAAATCAAGATAGATGAATGAAGAGCTTGACAGAGGTGTAGAACCTAGTGGTGTATATACAGGTGTTCATTCCATAATTCTTTCAATTTGCGTGTTTGAAATTTTTATAATAGGCCAGGTGCGGTGGCTTATGCCTGTAATCCTAGCACTTTAGGAGGCCAAGACAGGCAATTACTTGAGGTCAGGAGTTTGAGACCAGCCTGGCCAACATGGTGAAACCCCATCTCTACTAAAAATACAAAAATGAGCCAGGAGTGGTGGTGGGTGCCTATAATCCCAGCTACTTGGGAGGCTGAGGCACAAGAACTGCTTGAGCCTGAGAGGCAGAGGTTGCAGCGAGCTAAGATAGTGCCACTGCACTCCAGTCTGAGTGACAGAGTGAGACTCTGACTCAAAATAAAAAGAAAATTTTTAGAATAAAAAATGTTGGGAAATTAAAAAGTAGTATGAGTTTATGCTTAGGAAACATACTTCTCACCTTTCTTAAAGTAAATGAGGATGTTGCAGATATTGCAGATGAGAAAGTAAATAGAGATTAGTGACTTGTCCAGAGATACCATATAGGCACTGGGGGAGTCAGGACTGAGACATTCAAATTACTACTCCAGAGCTCTTGCCATAATATATATAAATATGTAATATTTGCAAGCCACTCTTTGTTTGGACCGCACAGTGCTCTCACCTAGCAAGTAGAGATTGCTCTAAATATGCAGATTTTAAAATCTGCATGTTGGGGTGAAATTGTCTGCCAGTTACCACACAGGTAACAAGTGGTAGAAACAGGTCGAGTCACTAGGTAGATCTTGTTTCCTGGCTTTCCACTTTTGCTACCACTTCATGTCCCAAGGTTCCCAGTTTACTTAATATTTTTGTGCGGGACCCAACACTTGGATAAGTGGTTGTGGAGGAGTCTGTAGCCTGCTTTTCCTCCTCCTTGTCTGTATTACCAGTGTGGGTCTGAAGGGTCTTCTCTGTTGAATGTCCCTGACTGACCAGCCCAGTTCTGTTTCAGTGGCCCGTTGCCGACCAGCCCTGGTGCCACGTGCCTTCCATGCTTCAGCTATGGAGCTAAGGTCTTCAGATGAGCAGAAGCAGCAGCCTCCCCTGTCATTTTCTCAGCAGCATTCTGAGACACAGGGGGCAGAAAAACCTGATCCAGAGGCTTCTCATTCACCCCCCAGGTAGGCACCAATCCAACTATTTCTGGCCACTTCACATGCTTCAATATGTTCCTCCTTCACTTCCTCTCTTCTCCCCATCCCCTTTTGTATCCTCCTTCATTTCCAAGGCTATCTTTGTTTTTTAGAATTTTTTATTTTTTGTAGTGATAGTTTCTTGCTACGTTGCCCAGACTGGACTCAAACTCCTAGGTTTCACACTGTCCTCTCCGTAAACCTCCCAAAGTGTTGGGATTACAGGCCTGAGCCACTGCACCTGGCCCCAAGGCTGTCTTTGAAAAGAACCTATTGTTTTTATAAAATTGGTGCCTGTTTGTTCTAAAACATCTAAACAGTATAGAGAAGTTCACAAAAATAAATCAGTTTTATCCAAAATTACAGAGACAATCCTGCTAACATTTTTGTGAATATCCTTTTAGACGTTTCTCTAAGCTTATTTCATATAAATTTTTATATAGAATAGATATGTGTATAAACTCTACATGCTGTCCTAGAACCTGTTTTTCCACTCAACAGTACATTTGTAATATCTTTTCATAGTTTAATAGTTGTATAGCATTCCAGCAAACAGCTGTACTGAAATTTGTTTAACCTTTTATTGATGGATATTTAGATTTCCTTCACTAGTGTAAGAAATAATGTGATAAAGTGTGTGAATCTCTCATTAGAAGTGGGGGCACTAAGTCAAAGGATATGTACATGTAAAGATTCATTACATATGTGGGGCCAGTTGCCCTCCAGAAAGGTAATACTGATTAATATTTCCATTAGAGTTTTTTTTTCCTTAATCCTGCCACTGAAAAGTTTCTCTAGATCTGAAATTAGAGTGTTGCTTTTCATTTTTCTGGTTTCTTAACTAAAGTACTTTTCATTTCAATTTGAGAAATATTTTTTTGAGGCCCTACTGTCACGCCAGGCCCTGTGAGTAACATAGCATTCCCGCTGCCCTCATGGAGGTACAGTCTGGCGTGAGTTAGATAAAGAAACCCTCTGAGCACAGTGTGCTAAGGGCTGAAGACAGGGAACTCCGGGTGCAGCAGGAGCATTGCCTTCATACCACATGACCTCATTTGCTGGATTCCTCTCGGTGGCTATGGGGAGGTGAGAGATGATCTAATTTTTACTCTGTTGGCATTAAAACATTGATACTGGCTGGGCGTGGTGGCTCACACCTGTACGCCCAGCACTTCGGAAGGCCGAGGCAGGAAGATCACTTGAGGTCAGGAGTTCAAGGCCAGCCTGGGCAACATGGTAAAACCCTGTCTCTACTAAAAATACAAAAATGTGCTGGGTGTGGTGGTGCACACCTATAGTCCCAGCTACTCAGGAGGTTGAAGCAGGAGAATCACTTGAACCCAGGGGGTGGAGATTGTAGTGAGCCGAGTACCACTGCACTCCAGCCTCGGCGACAGAGGGAGACACTCGAAAAAAAAAAATGATACTGACACAAGAGTAAATGTCTTACCAGCATGTGTTTAGAGAAGATCCAGAGCCTCTGGTTTCTGGACAGGCCCGTGGTGCATGCCAGGAGATGAAGTATGCTGGGCTGTGTCCTTTTGTCTCAGGTATACAGACCAGGGCGGTGAGGAGGAGGAGGACTATGAGAGTGAGGAGCAGCTGCAGCATCGCATCCTGACGGCAGCCCTGGAGTTTGTGCCCGCCCACGGGTGGACAGCAGAGGCGATTGCAGAAGGAGCCCAGGTGTGTATAGGCGAGGTGGGAGGCCACCTGAGCAAGATGAGCCAGGAGGGAGTTACACCAGGCAGAACGGAGGGCCTCATGCCTTATTCCAGCCCAGCTCAGAGCCCCTCACAGCCGAAAGATTTACTGGATTTTTTCTAATAGGGTGGAAATGGCTTTATTTTGTAGTTATAAGGAACGTACCACGGAGTTGGTTCTTGAGAGTGTTGTTTTCTAAAGGCAACCTATTAGGTAAGAATTGTCTGTGATCAAAACTACCATGTTTCATTGACTCTAAGATGTCATTGGTTGTAGGAAGCACCATTTTTAAATGCATCAGTAAAAAAGAAAACATGTTGCCTATTGAACTATGACAGGGCACTTCTATAATTCACACTAATTTTTTAAACTGAAAAATATATCTGCATCTTAGAATTAATGACATACGGTGTTTGGAAACCCCCAAGAAGGCACCACTTTGGAGCCCAATACATCTTATTTTCTCAGTAAATCTAAGGCATTTCCTGTATTAGTACAGACTGCTGCTTTAGATTAGGCAGTAGGCTCATTTTCAGGCCATGTTGTCAAGAGTCTTCCAGCATAGCAAGACACCATCCTCCAGGAGCCTGAGGGGATGACAGAGTCGCAGCTCCCATTCCAGGCTTGCTGCAGAGCATCTCCCCATGGACCATGGGCAAGGTTGCTGCTTTGCTGAAGTGTAACTGTTATTTCCTTGTCTTCTCTCACTCCCAAGTGCACATTTGGTAACAGAAGTCTCATTAGTGAAATGTGAATGCTCTGACTCTGCTGTAGGCTCATTGTGAAAACTTTGAATGATACAAAAAATATAAAAAGAATTTAAAGAACACCTATGATCACACCAAAGATCCTACTATCAACATTTATGCCTAGTTCTTTCAAATTAAAAAAAAAACCCTTTATATCATTCATTCTTTAAATTTTTTTTTTTGAGATGGAGTTTCGTTCTTGTTGCCCAGGCTGGAGTGCAATGGTGCGATCTCGGCTCACTGCAACCTCTGTCTCCCAGGTTCAAGCAATTCTCCTGCCTTAGCCTCCTGAGTAGCTGAGATTACAGGAATGTGCCACCACACCCGGCTACTTTTGTATATTTAGTAGAGACGGGATTTCTCCATGTTGGCCAGGCTGGTCTCGAACCCCTGCCTGCCTCAGCCTCCCAAAGTGCTGGGATTACAGGCGTGAGCCACCTCGCCTGGCCTCTTTAAATGTTTATTGAGGAAATAATATGCCCTAGACACTGTGCTAGTCCAAGGGACATGACAGGGGTCAAGATGGTCAAGATGGACCTGCTTCTTGCCCTTGTCGAGCTTCCAGTCTAGCAACATTAATAAAATATAAACAAATATTTACTTAGAAGATGTGGTAAGTGCTATCAAGGAAAGGTGCTGTCGGGCTGTATAATTAAGGGACCTGATTATTAGATCAGGTCACAGCTGCAAGATTGACCGTTTTTTTCCCCTCAATAGGGTGGAAATGGCTTTATTTTGTAGTTATAAAAGTAACGAACCATGTGGAGTTGATTTTTGGGAGTTGTGTTCTAAAGGTAACCTATTAGGCAAGAATTGTCTGCAATCAAAACTACCATATTTCATTGACTTTAAGATGCCATTGGTTGTAAGAAGCATCATTTTTAAGTGCATCAGTAAAAAAGAAAACATGTTGCCTATTAAACTATGACAAATAGTTTAATTTGTCCTATTAAAGGGGTGGAGGGCTGGGCACAGTGGCTCGCGCCTATATTCCCAGCACTTTGGGAGGCCAAGGCGTAAGGATTGCTTAAGCCCAGGAGTTTGGGACCAGCCTGGGCAACCTAGGGAGAGACCCCATCTCTACAAAAAAATATAAAAATTAGCCAGGTGTGGGGGTGTTTGCCTGTGATCCTTGCTACTTGGGAGGCTGAGGTAGGAGGATCTCTTGAGCCTGATAGGTTGAGGCTGCATGAGCCGTAATGACGCCACTGCACTCCAGCCTGGACAACAGAGTGAGAACTTGTTTTAAAAAAAATATGGGGTGGGTGACAGGGTGGTCAGGAAAGGCTTTTGAGCTAAGAATTGAGGAACGAATAGGCTTTACTTGACTTTGTGGGCGGGGGGTGGACAAGTCCAAATAGAGAAACTGCACCGGCAAGGTAGAAAGAAAAAGAATGCTCCATTAGAAGCACTGCAGAGAACCACTATGCAGAGAGTGAAGGAAGAGAGACTTGAGGTGAGTATGGCTAGGAAAGGTCGGTTGAGGTCAAATCAGGCAAGGCCCTAAAGGTCATTGATAAGGAGTCAGGCTTTTTTGCTAAGAACAATTGAAGATAGCGGATTAGATTTGGCATTTCAAAATGCTCATTTTGGCTGCTGAATGAAAAGTGGATTGGATGCCCAGAGAGACTCGCTGGGGGCTGCTGCCAGACATCCAGGGGAGATGAGATGGTCTGGCCTAGAGCAATGGCAGTGGGTAGGTTTGGGGGTAGCTTGGACATGGGAGGGAGTGACAAGATGGCATCAAAGTTGCCAGTTTGCATGTGTGAGTACACAGTGGTGGTGTTTTCTAAGATTAGGGCCATTGGGAGGACCAGCTTTGGGGAAGG
This sequence comes from Aotus nancymaae, assembly GCF_030222135.1. Lineage (NCBI taxonomy): Eukaryota > Metazoa > Chordata > Mammalia > Primates > Aotidae > Aotus > Aotus nancymaae. The sequence continues at coordinate 12,648,271 of NW_026988443.1, forward strand.
GTACAGTCTCGATCTTTGTTGAGTATGAGGAGTTTTTGAGTCAACCAGTGGAGGCATCAAGCACACAGATCAGGAACTGGAGGAGACAGCTGGACTACAGATACACATTTGGGCATTATCAGCCTGCATATATATGTACTATATATATGTAGTAATTATGGAAGTCAGTGAGATTTTCCAGGGCAATAATATAATGCCGTGTAAGAGGGGAGTCCATACTCTCAAGGAACTTGGACATTTACGGGGAGGGTAGAATAGGATGAGCCATCAAAGTCTGAGTCAGAGCATCCTGATGTTGGAGGCAAAGCAAGAGAGTGTGGATTAAGCAGCTGGACATTGGTTACTGGAGCAACAACTGTTTGGGTGGAGAACTGGGTCAGAAATCAACTGGAGTGGATTGAGGTGTGCATAGAAAGCGAGGAAGTGGAGAGGCATTTGGCTGCGAAGGGTAGAAGAGAGCTAGGGTGTACCAAGCAGCGGAAATGGATGGAAGTTTACACATGATTTAACACAAATGGGAAGAGTGCAGAAACAAGAGTGGACCGGGCTCACATGTGTAATCCCAGCACTTGGGGAGGCTGAGGCAGGAAGATTGCTTGACACTAGGAATTTGAGGCCAACCTGGGCAATATGGTGAGACCCTATCTCTACAAAAAAATTAAAAAATTAGCCAGATGTGGTGGTGCATACCTGTGGTCCGAGGCTGAGGTGGGACAATTGCTTGAGTCCAAGAGATCAAGGCTGCAGTCGTATCACTGCACTTCAGCCTGAGTGACAGAGTGAGACACTGTCTCAAAAAAAAGAAAAAGGAAAAGGAAATAAACAAGAATGAGGGTGAATTTACAGAAGAAAATAGGCAAAATCAAGAGGGTGAAGTTCTTTGAAGTGAAGAATTGTGGGATCTGGACAACAGATGGAAGGACTGGCCTTAGATGTGTTAGGTGCAAAGTTGGAGAAAGCAGCTGCAGGCTTAGTTTGCAGAAGACTATTAAGGGAGTTCCCAGGGATGTCTTTGTTTTCCCTATGAAGTAGGTGTGGTTTGGTGAACCTGAGGTTAAAAAAGGGTAGAAAGAAACAAAGGTTTGAGGAAGTGGAGAATGGTGGAAAGAATCATTACAGAAAGTGGTAGAATAAGTAGAGGACAGGATTGTTTGGAAAAATCAGAAGGCATACAAAGTGAAAAAGTCAGTTAACTATAAAATATAAAGTGTAGGCCTGGCGCGGTGGCTCATGCTTGTAATCTCAGCACTTTGGGAGGCCAAGGCGGGCGGATCACGAGGTCAAGAGATCGAAACCATCCTGGCCAACATGGTGAAACCCCGTCTGTACTAAAAATACAAAAATTAGCTGGGCATGGTGGCGCGCACTTGTAGTCCCAGCTACTCTGGAGGCTGAGGCAGGAGAATTGCTCGAACCTGGGAGGCGGAGGTTGCAGTGAGCCGAGGTTGCGCCACTGCACTCTAGCCTAGCACCTGGCAACGGAGCGAGACTGTCTCAAAAAGAAAAAAAAAAGAATATAAAGTGTAATCTGATTTTTCCAAACAATCTAACAGGATTATACTTTATATTCTATAGTTAACTGACTTTTTCACTTTGTATATCTTCATTCATAGTGGCTATATAATTCCTGTTGTATTTAACTACAGTTGATAAACATTTGGGTTGTTCCCAGTTTTTTAGTATCATAAACCTATTTTGTTTTTGTTTCTGTTTTTTTTTGAGACAGAGTCTCACACTGTTGCCCAGGCTGGAGTACAGTGGTGCGGCCATGGCGCACTGCAGCCTCAACTTCCTGGGCTCAAGCAGTCCTCCTACCCCAGCCTACAAAGTAGCTGGGACTATGTCTGGCTAATTTTTTTTCTATTTTTTGTAGAGATGGGGTCTCACTATGTTGTTTAGGCTGGTCTCAAACTTCTAGACTCAAGTGCTCTGCCTGGGCCTCCCACGGTGTTGGGATTAGAGGCACTAGCCACCACGCCTGGCTGTGTAAACTTATTGGAAAACATATTTTAGTACATTTCTGATTAATTTCTTTATGACAAATTTCAAGAAGTGGAGTTGCTCTTTCATGGGTGTATTGGTGAGGATTCAGTCAGGATAGAAATTACAGGTATTTAAATAGAGAGAATTTAATACAAAAGATTGTTAACTAGGTGTAAGGATAAAAAGAACACTCTGAGGTATTACAGAGGTAGCAGCTAAAGGAAGTACCTCCACCCCCAGGACTAAGCAAACAAAGGGAAGAGTTAAAATATTAAAAGTGGAAGCTTGAGTGGGGCACAGTGGCTCATGCCTGTAATCCTAGCACTTTGGGAGGCCAAGGTGGGTGGATCACTTGAGATCAGGAGTTCAAGACCAGCCTGGCCAACATGGTGAAACCCTGTCTCTACTAAAAATATAAAAATTAGCTGGGTATGGTGGTATAGTGGCCTGTGATTTCAGCTACTCAGAAGCTGAGGTGGGAGAATCACTTGAACCTGGGAGGCAGAGGTTGCAGTGAGCTGAAATCTTGCCACTGGACTCCAGCCTGGGTGACAGAGTGAGACTCTGTCTCGACAAAAATAAATAAAACAAACAAAAAACTAGAAGCTTGAAGGAGAGTCCCTATGGAAGTGAAACTCAGACCTCTGAGGATGAGGTACTGCTTGGCTGGTGCTGGTGTCGAGAGAGAAAGGGTCAGTTGGGGCTGGCACCCAACCTGGGGATGTGGTGAGGAGTTGGGGATTTGTGGCTCTGGAAAACTGTAAACTGGGTTCAGCTGCTGCTTTGGGAAGGAACTACAACTGCCAGGGTGAAGGAACACAGCTGGGATGATGCTCGCATCAGACAGCCAGGAAGTAAACACATCACAAGCAGACAGGAAGTAAAGAGGAAGGAGCAAGTCCCTTCTTCCTCCTCCAGCTTTGCAGACTCCCTCTAGTAACCCTATTGGCAGAGCCTAGCAGGGAGTAGAAATGTGGTTTGCAGAGTCCTGGTCCTGACATCACAAACTGAGTATAGAAGGGCAGGATTGCAGCCAAGAGACTGTAACTTAATAACTGACTCAGAGAGTGTGTATATTTTTGAGGTTCTTGTTACATACATATGGAGATAGTATGGCCTTGTGGTTAAAAGTGTTAAGTCTCAGTTTCCTCATTTGTAAAACATGGATGATAATACCACCCACCTAACAGAAGTGTTGCGAAGATGCAATGAGGTGGTGTATGCAGTGTGCTTAGCAAGCTGCCTTGCACTCGGGAAAGCATGCGGTCACTGTTAGTTGATGCTGTTGCTACTCTGCTGTGTCAGATTGTCCTCTGGAAAGGCTATGAACTTCCACCCAAAGAGAGACAGTTTCCCCACTCCCAAAAGTAGGAATTTATATTGAATTTGTGTGTGTGCGTGTGTGTGTGTGTGTGTGTGCTTCTTTCTTGCCCTCAGTCCCTGATGCTGTGAGGGCTCTGCCTTCAGTAGATGCTTAAGGACTCTCGTATATCAGGAATAGCAAAGGGTTTTCATGGCTTTGTTAACTCCTTGGCAGCTCATTAAGAAAGTTATGTTGCTGTTTTAAACAACTGAGAGATCCAGCTTCTAAGAGATTTAGGTTATATGAATTTGTCAGGAAGGGAGTTATGTGGGCTCTTCCCAAGCCCCTTTCTATATTAGTCAGGACTCCAGGTGAGAAGTGCCAAAGCTCGTCTCTAACTGGCTAAAGCTAGAAGATCCAGAAGTAGCTCTGGCGCAGTGTTCTTCAACTGTGCTGCCAGAAGCTCTCTCCATCCTCTCAGCTTTGCTTTCCTCCTGTGAGCTGCCTTCTCAGCAGGGTCTTTCCATGCAGGATTGAAAATGGCTCAGCAGTCCCAGTGGAAAGCACCTCTTTTCAGTGAGTACTAGCAAAAGTCCTAAGGTGGACTCTTAAGACCTGGATTTGGAGTCCGGGCATGGCAGCTCACACCTATAATCCCAGCACTTTGGCAGGCTGAGGTACGAGGATTGCTTGAGGCCAGAAATTTAAGACCAGCCTCAGAAACATAGTGAAACCTTGTCTCTGCAAAAAACAAACAAACAAACAAACGCCACACACACACAAAAACAAAGAAGACCTGTTGATGTGTTCATCCCTGAGCTAGTCCCTGTGGACTCCAGTTATCCAAGACTGGATCCCACTCTTGCACACACACCAAGGGGCTTTGTGGGGTGGAGGGACCAGTGGTGGTCAGTTTCACCAAAATCACATGGGCCCAGAGTGAAGAGTAGGGGTGTCCCATTGAAAATCAAGCTGACATCAGTAGAAGAGGCTCTAGTGATAAACAGGCAACAAATGTCCCTTACACTTGGGCACCACTTTGCTGTTTTCTGTCTCCCCTTTTGTAGTCTTTAGGTCTCTCCAGTGCTGCAGCCAGCATGTTTGGGAAGGATGGCAGTGAGCTAATACTGCATTTTGTGACCGAGTGCAACGCCCGGCTCACACGCGTGCTGGAAGAGGAGCAGAAGCTGGTACAGCTGGGCCAGGCAGAGTAAGTCCCATGACAACTTGGGGTGGCAGCTAATGATCAGGAAGCTTGGGCCCTGCCAGCTGTTCCCAGGAGGCCAATCCAAGCAGAACCCAAAGAAAGTAGGATTGGGCAGCCCTGCTGCTGTAATGGGACTGAAACCCAGCAGCCTGTCAGAGACAGGCTTTAGTTTCTGACAGCTTTAGTCAAGCCAGTGTCAGGAGCTGGTGGGACCCTCCTCCCTAGGACTAAGTAAACTGTGGAGCACTGAGCCCCTGCCTTTCACCCAGAGACACACTGTTTTCTTTTCCCTCTTCCAGGAAGAGGAAGACAGACCAGTTCCTGAGGGATGCAGTGGAAACCAGACTGAGAATGCTGATCCCATACATTGAGCACTGGCCCCGGGTACTGAGTCCATATCCAGGCCCCAGAGCAACAATAATCCTAATATTTATCATTCTCAGCACCTTTCACTCAGAAGACTTTGTACACTGTTCAGAACTAGCTCATCAATCTCCATATACCCGAGAATACTTAGTACACTTGGTAGAGCTGGGTTTCAAACTTGGGTGTACCAAAGAGAGTGACTCTGAGGCATCTGTGTCTCAGTTCTTGGAAATGTGAGTGATCCGGGTGTTGGATCCCATCCTGGGTGGGGTCTTGGTGGCCTGAGTGTGCCACCAGGTCTGCAGGGAGGAGGAACCCATGCAGGTTAGAAGAGTCAAAAGATTTTATTGGCTGTCTTCACTTGAATAAGCACACCCGAAGTGAGAGGGACTCAGACATCGTGTCCTTTGCTCACCTGGAAGACTATTGAGCATGTAGTTTCAGTCATTCAGCTGATAGACATTTGAACACTTACGGTGGTGCCTAACCCCAGGCTGATGGTGACTCATTCCACCTTGCAGTTAAAACCGTGAAAGTGCTTGTATGAGGCCCTGAGCGGCCTTCCTGATTCGGCATAGTGTTTCCTTCTGGGCTACCTCACTAAGAGAAACCTTACAGCCAATCTAGGACCTCTCTGACCATCTCCCCAATGGATGTAGCATTGGTAAAGTGGCAGGGCCTTGTTCTGTTTGACAGTAGAAGCTGATGTGTGTAAATGGACTCCTATCTCTGCTTCTTCCTCTGTGTGACAGACTGGGATGTTCTCGCCCATCCTTGCTTAGACCAGTCTAGACCCTCTGGCGCTCTGCATTCCCAGTTCCAGATGCTAGGGATGGAGAATGTGCCTGGGCTTGCATAAGACAGGGCCATGCCCCTGGCTCTCCTCAGCTGTAGTCAGCATTGATAGCTGCCCAGAACTCACGCTCGTGTGTGAAGATGGTAGTCTCAGAGAACTATAGCTTGGCAGGCCTCCTCATACAGCTCTTGGAGAGGTAGATGCTGGTCACCTATGCACCATTACCTGCGAGCAGGGCTTACTCCTCTGCCCTTCTCTCCCCAGGCCCTCAGCATCCTCATGCTCCCTCACAACATCCCATCCAGCCTGAGCCTGCTCACCAGCATGGTGGATGACATGTGGCATTACGCTGGGGACCAGTCCACTGACGTGAGTGCTTTCTGCAGGCCCACAGGAGGCTGGGAAAGGCTTGCGTTAAGAATTTCTTGAAGAAGCTTGTGAAATTTCTTTGATTACAAGCCCCTGCTGGGGGCGGTTGGGTGGCAGGGGAGCTGCAGTGTCAATCCCTTCTAAGGTATGAGGAAGATCCCTTAAGAAGCCAAAGTGGGATCTAGGTCATCTTCATTCAGGGACCAGCATTCTAGCCACAAACTAGTTATTATTTCTTCCAGCTTGTGGCGGTGACAACCAGATATCAGGGGGCCTTTAGCATTGGCAAAAGCTAATTGGGCTGCCTTTTTTATTATCATTTCCCTGTCTCCTAAGATGTAGATTCTGCAGCAAAATTCCTCTTTTGAAAAAAGAAATGCCGTGGAGACATCCAGTGCTTTAAAAAGAAATTCCCTTCCCCAGCCCACCTTGGCCTGCTTTGCTAACAGAGCAGTAAGGCTCTTTAAACAGCACCAGGAAAGAATCTGACTTGTTAATGTTGTCATTTTTCTGGTAGGAAATCTTAAAAAATACACCTTCATAAAAGACATTAAAATGTGATGGTACTTTGTGGAATCATGGATGAGGAGGCACAGAGATAATCCCACCATAGTTATAACAAAGTGTTTTAATAAACTTCCCCCATGTGGGAATATACCACCAGCAGAGATGGTAGGAAAATGAAATTAGAAAGCAAAGAAATTAAAGGAATAAAACACCAAGCGGCTGAACTGGTCCTCTGAAGAGTAGTTTGCCAGAACAATCAGAAGTTGCTGAGGGGCTTGAACTCTCAGCTTTGCCCAGGTATTGTAATCTGTCCATGAGCCTGTCTCAGCCCTCACTTTATTCATGAACACGCCAAGGTTTGGTCATAACTGGCTGATTACAGTGTCTTCTGGGACTCAGATGTCCTAGATTTAGGCTTTCTACTAGCAATTCCAAAATGGATTGGATGTAGCCAAATCACCTAGGATGCTTATTAAGCATCCTGATTCCTGGCACTTAATTTAGATACATTGGCTCTGCTCTTAAGAGGTTGGGCCCAGGAGCTTGCATTTTTAATCAACCAGGTAATTCTGATGCCCAGTCAAGTTTGAGATGATAGTGTTGTCCAGAGGGCTGGATATATCTCTGAGGGAAAGAAGTAGTCAAGAAGGAACCCAGGAGTTCCCATGGCCTTGGGTAGGAACTACCTCAGACTTGCACCAACCCACAGCAGTAGTGTGGTTTTCTTTGCAGTTTAACTGGTACACCCGCCGAGCCATGCTGGCTGGCATCTACAACACAACAGAGCTGGTGATGATGCAGGACTCCTCTCCAGACTTCGAGGATACTTGGCGCTTCCTGGAAAACCGGATTAATGATGCAATGAACATGGGCCACACTGCCAAGCAGGTAGCTGGGGACAAGCCACTGAGGAACCCTCTTTAGAAGGCATACCTGTTCTCTTCAGGCCACAGCTGGTTGTCTTGCTCCCTTTTGGCCTCAGCTGACAGTCCTGAGGGCCTTCCCAGGGAGCCTGGCTGGTTCTTCCTCATGCCAATCCTTCCCTAAGAGCCATACTTTGCCCATTTGTGATTGTGTTGTCCAAAGCTCTCCTTCCAGTAACATGGCCCCCTCGTCTCCACCTTTTGGGGCTCACAGACCTCCTGATTTGTCCTGCCTGTCTCAACTTTAAGTTTGTGTTGTGGCCTAAGGGAACCTGACACTGACTCCTTCTAGGTAAAATCCACCGGAGAGGCACTGGTGCAAGGACTCATGGGTGCAGCGGTGACAGTGAGTACTGCCCAGCACATCCCTGTCCCTCTCTATCCCACTCTTGTGATACCTGTGTTACTGACCACACATCATTTTGTAGCTCTAAACTGGAAACCTAATAATAAGGCTGACAGTGGTTCAGTCCTAGTGATTTGATTCCAAAAACCCCACTTCTTTATTTTTTCCTGGTATCAGGAGGTATCACAGACTCCTGGCACCCTGGTATATCAGGTCTCTGTATCATAGAGATCAGTGTGCCACCTTGCACACCTGGATCTTGGCCAGGTGTGGTGGCTCACACATACCATCTCAGCACTTTGGGAAGATTGCTTGAGCCTAGGAGTTTGAGGCCAGCCTGGGCAACATAGCAAAACCCTGTCTCCATGCAAAAAAAAAGAGAGAGAGAGAAAAGCTAGATCTTTTCTGTTAAAGTCTAGAGGCAGGGTAAGCCCTCACTGTTCTCTTTGTTTCCATTCCCGTGTCAGCTCAAGAACTTGACAGGTTTAAACCAGCGCCGGTGAGAGGAAGGGGTGTAAGCTACAGTACCTAGAAGAGAACGAGCAGACAGATTGAAAGAGCTTTGAAAAGTATGAGATGCCCTCCAAGTAACCTGGTTTTCATGAGAACACACTAAAGGACTCCTGAGTCATTGCCACAGCCACCTGGAAACCACAGGGCATTGGATGCTACCATTCTGGTCAGGGATTGGGCCCCTTCTTCAGTTCCTATTACCAGGAGAAGCCTCCGGATGCCTTTCTGCACTGCAGCTGTGTGATTGAAAAATGAGATGTTCATCCAAGCATTCAAGCCACAGAAACCCAGCATGTCCCTGTCACAATCTCATGGGCACCTTCATCATGTCTTAACCTTCCCTTAACCTTGGGGCTCCCAAGCCAGAGTCAAGGTCTGAAGCCATCTCAAGGTGGCCGCTCATCCCCAGCACAGTCCACTTGCAACCCTCTCCCTCCCAGGGGTCCTGAGATGCTGCTCCTGGGAACCCCTCAGAAAACTGCCTCACCTGAGACAAGTGCCTGCTGGACAGAGGTGTGATCCCGGGCCTGGTGTCACATGACACCGGCATGCATTGCAGGATTGTTAGTGAATTTCGAGTCTGTAAAAATAATAAATATGTTTGAAGCAGTTTTCTGTTGTGTAGTTAGTTTCCTCATCAACCGTGATAGATATCCAAGCCCCAGAGGGAGACAGAGGTGTTTTGGAAGAGGCTTGAGGCTGGCAGCCAGGAGACCTGTGTTCTGGCACTGCCACTGCCTAATACATAGTGGTAATTGTACCTCTGTGTCTCTGGGCTCAGGTATTCCCATCAGTAAAACAGGGGTAACAGAAGCCTTCCCAGAGACCATTAGCTCCCTTGGCTCCTCTTGTCTGACTGACCATTTCAGTGGTATATTCTTTAACCCCAGTAATTTTCTCAGCCTCTACACTGGCTAGGTTCCCTTTGCATGTCTGGTTAACTCTTTTCTGCTTTGCTCTCTTCTGCCTAAGTCAGCTGAATATTAATGGGGGAAGTCAGCAACTAATTGAATGTCAGATCTCTTGTGAGCCTTCCACTGGATCTTTTCTGCACCTCTCTTAATTCCTTGTATCTCTTGACACCCTGTGAAGTTTTCGCAGTAGCTGTTCCACTTTTCATTGCATTCTCCTTTTTCCTTCATAGCATCCATCTCACACTCAGCAGACAACCATAATTCTTAATTTACCAAGATGACACAGGATATGGAGCAAGGTTCCCTCAGTGCCTGCCCTCTGTCTCAGGAAGAGGTGTCAAAGGCAAACTCCTCTTTATCTGGTTACTCTCCCACCTCTGAAATGTAGCCCTGCCAGGTTCTATTTTAGAGCTTCTTTTCTCTGTGGGAGCAGCTGCCACTTTGAGGCTCAGTTAAACCTCTCTCCAGTCTGTTTAGGGGACTTCACTAGTTCTTTGTTGAACATACACCCCACATAGTGCCCACTGCCAGGCACTGAGGATGCAGAGACAAAGTGCTCCCACTCACCACAACTACACAGACTGTAGAGAATGCATTAGGTTAAAGAACATCGTATCTTTTCCTGCAGTTTTCAGCAAGTGCATGGTCCGTACTTGAGAGTGCAAGGGAAAGGGCATCCAGGTATACTTTGTTAAAATATACATTCATATTAAAATATACTTTTGTTTTTTCTATAGATGTACAAGTTCTTTTTAAGGGCTTCATCGTATTCTGCTTGTGTATACTTCACCAGGTCTCATCAATGGACAGAGTTTTGCTGCTTCTGCCATTACAAACTACTACCACGAACGTCCCTGCACTAGTATCTTTGTTTACAACTGCAAGTGTTTCTGCAGTATGAACTCTAACTTAGAAGTGTTACTGTTGAGTCAAGGACATATGCATGTTTTGCCAAACTGCCCTCTGAGATAGCTGAACCTGGTACTTTTTAAAGCAGGAGGCGGTAGAAGTCGCTCGGCGGTCCCGGCCTCCGAGCAGCAGGCGGCGCTGCGAGCCGTCTTTGCGGAAGCCGCGGGGGACGCGCTGACTGACTTCCGGTGTCGGCAGTGACGCAGGCGCAGGCACCGCGGACCTGACGCGGGGAGCGATGCCGTACGCTAACCAGCCTACCGTGCGGATCACGGAGCTCACCGACGAGAATGTCAAGTTCATCATCGAGAACACCGACCTGGCGTAAGGCTGCCTAGGGAAGAGGCTGGCAGCTCTCGGGCGCCGGGAGGCCCAAGCTGGGGCCCTGGGGGTTGGGGGCGGGGGTGTAGTGGGGTGGGAGCGATGTCCTTCCAGAGCTGCCCCCTGCGCCAGGGCTTTAGCTTTGGGAACCTGCGGCCCGGGCCCAGCCTGTCGAGGCTGCGCCACCTTCACGCCCCTTGGCTTTTCATCCTTCAGGGTGGCCAATTCGATTCGGAGGGTCTTCATCGCTGAGGTGCCCATAATAGGTAAGCGCCCCCCCTTCCTCGTTCCCGGGGCCACGGGTCCCTCCCCGCTCTCCACCCACACTCTTTGGGGCTCCTTCCAGTCCTTGGTTCGAGCTGAGGGTGGGAGTGTTGAGAAAAGGGCACTGCTGGAGACTTGACCATACTCTGTGCTCTTGGCCCAGCGACCGCCTCCCTGGCGCCCACGGGCCAGTTAAGTCCACCCTTGTTCTGTGTGTGCATTGCTGAGAAGCATGAATTTAGCAGTCTGCAGACTTGGGTTCAAATACTGTTTTCACTACTATTGTTAAAAAAAACTTTTATTTTGGATTCAGGGGGTACATTGGTGCAGGTTTGTTGCCTGGGTGTATTGCGTGATGCTGAGGTTTGGGTTGTGAATGATCCTTTCCCCCAGGTAGTGAGCATAGTACCCAATAGGTAGTTTTTCACCCATAGCCCCACTGCCTCCCTCCCCACTCTAGTAGTCACCAGTGTGTCTGTTGTCATCTTTATGTCCCTGTATACCCAGTTTTAGCTCCCATGCGGTATTTGGTTTTCTGTTCCTGTGTTAATTCTCTTAGGATAATGGCTTCCAGGCCGGGCTCACGCCTGTAATCCCAGCACTTTGGGAGGCTGAAGCTGAGGATCACCTGAGGCCAGGAGTTCGAGACCAGTCTGACTAATTTGGCGAAATCCCTTCTCTACTAAAAACATAAAAATTAGCCTGGCGTGGTGTTGCATGCGTGCAATTCCAGCTACTGGGGAGGCTGAGGCAGAATTGATTGAACCCAGGAGGTAGAGGTTGCAGTGAGCTGAGATTGTGCCACCGTACTCCAGCCTGGGCAATGGAGCGAGACTCTGTCTAAAAAAAAAAGAAAAGAAAAAAAGAGGATAGTGGCTTTCAGCCATGTCCATGTTGCTGCAGAGGACGTGATTTCGTTCTTTCTATGGCTGTATCACTTAGTATTTTTGTGAAACCTGGGCAAGTTACTAAACTTCTGTGTGCTGCAGTTTCCTCATCTGTAACATTCGGCCACTAATGATCCTTAGCAGGGTAACATTAAGGATTAAGTGAGGTAATCCATATAAGTGCTTGTGTTTAGTGAGTGCTCAGTACTGGTATTTTTTTTTTTTTTATTAATCTATTTCTTCAGCTGCATTTGTGGAGCATGTAAGTGCCAGGCATGGTGGTAAGCTCTGGGAATGCAAAGCTGTAGCGAACAGGGTTTTTGCCCTTGTGGAGTCCACGGTGAGATTGCAGGGGAGGGATTAATACACAGACAACACTAAAGCAAAGTAGGCTTTGATCGTAGTTCAGGAGAAGCATAGCTACGGTGCAGTTGGCTCGTAGAGGAGGGCAGATCAGTTTCTGGTCTCGTTGCAGCCACTCTGCTCCAGGTGCTTAATGCATTGATTATACTTGTATAGAATCCTGCAAGCATTTCTGAGACTCAGCTCAGAGAGTTAGGGTTAGGCAAAAGAAACATCATAGCTGCTGCATCAAATATTAGGCTTTTAAGGAAATAAGCAAGCTAAATAACTAGGTAAGAAAACATTGTAGTTTATCCACTGCCCCACTCCCCAGTCACTTCTTCAACTCAGCTTGGAGTGCTGAGCCTCCCTTTGCCTAATCACTTCATGCTTCTGGGCCTCAGTTTCATCAGGAGTAAAGTGAGGGAGTTGTACTTCCTGATGCATCCCTGCTATTCTGAGTTTAAATGCCACTTTCCCCATAAATGCAGTTTTACAAATAATGTTGAGCACACGTGCTAGGAATACAAAGCCATCCCAGGACCTGCCTGAAGGAATTTCTGAAGCTTGAGGTATAGACAAAACATATACAAATAGGATACAAGGCACACTGTGACAAGTGTCTTCTGGGAAGTCTGAACAGTTTTGTGAGAGAAGAGTTGAAGGAGAGGGAGTGTTACACCTGTAGCATAGAGGGCAGGCAAGGCTTAGTTTTTAGGAGGCACAGAGGATCTTAACCTGTACAGTGAGGAGGCGAAGGGTGTGCTGGAGGGAGGGGCCAGGGAATTAAGAGGCAGAAGAGGGTGGGTCAGGGTTCTCAGTTGGCTTGGGCTGGGGAAGCGATGGGAAGCCATAGCAGGACGGAGCAGGTGGAGGCCCTCTTCTGACCTCTGTTCCTAGTGTCTGCCTCTCATTTGGCAGTTGGGCTTCAGTGTCATTTGATTTCTGGATTTAGGTGGTTCCATGCAAATGTTTATGAATGAATAGATATGTGTTTAAGTGAAGCATGTGTGATAGAGGATACAGACTTGACCCTCCTACCAGTTCATTGCTGCTAGGAATTGGGGTCTATATTTAGTATGCTTTGAGCATTAAAGGAATTCAGTAAACAATTGTTGATTGTTTTAAAAGTGCTAAGTTGAGCAATCTGGTCATTATATCATAAAACGAGGTATGGCCTGTAAGTCTGGTTACTTCTGTGAGGTTTTCCCTAACTTTAAAATGCTCAGATAGTTGATGTTCTTGGATTTGGTGTTGGGACAGGTAGCAAATTTAAATGCTTCTCATGGAAATACTCAGCTCAAAGAAACATGTTTCCACTCCCATAATATTCTCTAAGTCAGTGTTTTCTGTGAAGCAGAAAACACTGCATTAAATTCACATGGGTAGGGAGGTGAGGTGTGTGTGTGGGTCTTGTTAAAATGCAGGTTCCTGGGCTGCACTCTAGTGCTGTAGAGTCAGCCCCAGCCATCTGCAGTTTAGTGTCAGGTGATTCCTAAATCTTGAGAGCAACTGCCTTAAGTCTGTAGGTGAATTTGATAGCTAAACTCCATGTCTCCTTCCTTCATTTTTTAGCCATTGACTGGGTTCAAATTGATGCCAATTCCTCAGTCCTTCATGATGAGTTCATTGCTCACAGGCTTGGTGAGTACTCCTCGTATTAGAAGGTTAAAGGGAGGGTACTGTGCCTAGTGTCAGGAGGGGGCCTCCTTCCAGCCTCACCCCTAGGGGGCTTCTGGGTTCTCATTTTGGCTTGACTGTTTGGTGGTCTTTAAAGTGCTTTTCTGTTTTTTGCAGGATTAATTCCCCTCATTAGTGATGACATTGTGGACAAGCTGCAATACTCTCGGGTATGCTGTGTGAATTTGGTGGAATGCGAGGTTCGGTGGGGAGGGTTCAGTGCTCAGAGGGATTTTTCCTGACATTTGGCATCCAGCTTGAATTGTATTGTAGTTCTGGAACAACCATGTGGAGATGTTGTCTAGAGCCTGGGCAGGCCTTGGTCCTTGGTTCTGATGGGGCTTCAGATTGGTTAGTGCACAGAACATCAGGGAGTGTTGTTAGCCAGCTCCACCTGAATGCCCATTTATACTCACAGTGGCGGCTGTTCCTTCTGAAGCGTCTCTTCCCAGTAACAGGGGCCTGAGGATGCTAAAAGAGTGAACAAAAGGTTGGGTGGGCAAGGAGCAGAGGGGATGGGAGCTGTCTCACAAGAGCAGCTCCTGAGGGACTTAGTGCTGGTGTCTGCCAGACTCATGCCTTTCCCTTGCAGGTGATGTTACTTAAACATGGCCATACTCTTAGGGTCTCACCCTCTTCCTCCTGGTTGTGTTTGCTCCCTGATGGCACGTTAACAGGCCTTCCAAGTCGGGAGAGAGTGGGATAGGAGTAGACTACCTTCATCCTTTTCACTAGGCTAAATTACACAGCAGCTTGAGACTATTTCCTCTTGATGGTTTGGGTGATGCTGAATCAGCCCATTTTCTAATATTTTCAAGGGCCACGTCATCTTTGTGATGGCTAATTTGATATATCCTATAAGTATATATGTATTTTTAAAAAAGAAATATTCAAGCACAGAAAAGCATGGAGCTAGCGTAATAAATACCCATGCTGCCGCCTAACACCGTGTTGTCACATTTCAACATTTTGCCCTATTTGTTTCACATCTCCAGATTTTTGATTTTAGTAAATAAAACATAGATATTAGTGGGGACAGTGGTACAACCAATTAAGAGCAGTTTACCAATATCTTATATAAGGATATGCATAAGGCCAGGCACGGTGGCTCATACCTGTAATCCTAGCTCCTTGGAGGCTGAGGCAGAAGAATGGCTTGAACCCAGGAGGAAGAACTTGCAGTGAGCCAAGATCGCACCATTGCACTCCAGCCTGGGGGACAAGAGCGAGACTTGTCTTAAAAAAAAAAAATATATATATATATATATATATATATATATATATGCATGCTCTGTCACCTAGCAGTTCCTTTCATTAAATTTTTTCCTAGTATTTATTGAACAAAGATGGCTTGCTCTCTCTCTCTCTCTCTCTCTCTCTCTCTCTCTCTCTCTCCCTCTTTCTTTCTCTCTTTCTCTCTCTCTCTCTATATATATCTCTTTATCTCTCTCTGGCTTTTTCTGAAAGTCTGTAGAAACGTTTTAAAACTAGAATAATAAATACCCTTTTACTTTTCACCTATAGTTACCAGTTATTAATATTTTACATTTGCTTTATTTTTCATATGCTTGTTTTTGCTGAACTGTGTGAAAGTTGCAGAGACATCCTAACACTTCAGCATGCATTTCCTGATAAGAATAGTTTCTTACATAACCACACTTTTATTATGCCTAAGAAAGTAAGCGTTCATTTGTAATATCAATGTTCAGATTTTCCTAGTTCCCCAAATATTCTTTATTGTTTTTCTGTTTGTTTGTGGGTCAGTCTTGATCAAGATTCGTTTGGTCCTTATAGCTCTTTAGTCTCTTTTCATCTCTAACAGACTCTTCTCCTTTCAGTGCATTTTTTTTAGGTTGAGTACCTTGTCATATTTTTTATCTTCCATTACATTTTGATTCTCTCGTTTCATGTTTCTTTATTTTTCTATTTTTTGAGATAAGTCTCGCTCGTTACCCAGGCTGGAGTGCAGTGGCATGATCTCGGCTCACTGCAGCCTCATCTTCTGGGCTCAAGTGATTCTCCTGCCTCAGCCTCCCGAGTAGCTGGGACTAAGGTGCTGTGCACCACCATGCCTGGCTAATTTTCTTGTACTTTTTTGTAGAAACAGGGTCTCGCCATATTTCTCAGGCTGGTCTCAAATTCTTGGTCTCGAGTGATTCTCCCACCTCAGCCTCCCAAAGTACTGGGATTACAAGTGTGAGCCACTGTGCCCAGCTCCATGTCATATTTCTAAGAGTAATTCTGTCTCAGGGGTCTGGGTTGCCTTCCTTCCTTACCTGTGTGTGACTGCAGACATCTCAGGTGGGACCTGTAGTTGCTGCTTTTTCCTTATCAGGCAAACATCAAAAGAATGTCGGGTTTTCCTCACTCGTGTGAGGGAGAGAACACCCTGCTTGATTACATCCTAGTAACTCTCTTCTTGCCTGAAGTTCAACTGCAGTTGGTAGTCCCTAACATGGGTATGAGCCAGTTGTTTTAAGAATGGCAAACTTAATAATTATGGAAGGTGGTTGATGGTTATGGGATGGCAGTTTCTTACATGCTTCTCTATTTTTGTATATGTATGAAGTTTTCCATAATAGAAAGGATTTTTTTAGAAAAGGTAAGTACTCTAGAACGTGAAAGGTACTTTTTTTCTGTTCCTTGGTGGTTTTATTTTAAATGGTGGTTACATTCCCAAGCTGGTCCACTTAGTTCTTTGGGAAGCTGAACTGTAGAGTGTGGAAGCATCCTCCTCTCCCTCATAGCCTTGCTTCTCTGAGGAAGAGTACTCCAAGGGCCAGAGTGAGATGTTAGCAGTGTGTCTGCAGAGATGGCCTGGCAGCTGGTGGAGTGGGAAGGAACTGTGGGTGCCAGTGTATGTATAAGTTGTCTCTAAACTTGGGCAGTCCGTGAGAATGGTATACCAGATTGTCACAGCCCACAAGAACCTGGAGACTGATCAATCCCTTTTTACAGGTGAAGAAACTTAAGGAACTGGGTATTAGATGCAGGGAGCCAAGGCGGGAGTCGCCATCTCCCCATAGACTCATTTCTGCTTCTCTTCCTGCCTCAGGACTGCACATGTGAGGAGTTCTGCCCTGAGTGCTCAGTGGAGTTCACCCTCGATGTGCGGTGCAATGAAGACCAGACTCGACATGTCACGTCTCGAGACCTCATCTCCAACAGCCCCCGGGTCATTCCGGTCAGTGCAGGACAGCATCCTCCTTTCCCTGGGATCTTTTTTTTTTTTTTTGAAACGGAGTTTCACTCTTGTTGACCCGGCTAGGGTACAATGGTGCGATCTTGGCTAACCACAAGCTCCACCTCCCGGGTTCAAGCAATTCTCCTGCCTTAGCCTCCCAAATAGCTGGGATTACAGGCATGTGCCACTATGCCCGGCTAATTTTGTATTTTTAGTAGAGATGGGGTTTCTCCATGTTGGTCAGGCTGGTCTCGAACTCCTGACCTCAGGGGATCCACCTGTTTCAGCCTCCCAAAGTGCTGGGATTACAGGCGTGAGCCACTGCACCTGGCTTCCCTGGGATCTTTTCTCTTTCTGGCTACAAGTGGGCCAGACTGGGATTGATCCTTATGAAATGTTGACTTTCCCTGTTACCCTCTGCCTTAATCTGATTCCTAGAAGTTCTAATTCTGGATTCTTCTTGGGCATCGTGGCATCATTAGCATCATTGGTGCTGTGCACCCTCTATCGCCCAGGGACTCTTTTAAAGGCCATGGAATTGTTTTGCCTGAGGCTGTCACCACACCATGAATTGGGGGTTGGAGTCCTCGGGGACATCTGTGCCACAGCCTTGTCAGGTGCCCCTTCCCTTATTGACAGATTGCAGTCTAGAGGTTTTGGGAGATGGATGCCGGAGGAAGTGACTGGGGAGGTGAGCAGCTAATGAATGGCTGTTGGACTCCCTACAGGTGACATCCCGGAACCGAGATAATGACCCCAATGACTACGTGGAGCAGGATGGTAAGCCATGGAGTGAATGTGCAGACATCTTCCTGACCTGTCACTGTGTGGGCCAGTGGGATGCAGACACCAGACACAGCCTCTCGTACTGTCTAGTCTCATCGTAAATTGGCTTTAGACCCATTTTTCCAGATGTGTGTGGTCTTGCAGTAGCACTGCAAGTCAGAATTTGGAGAACCGTCTTTCTCCAGGGCCTTGACTGACTTGTACCTCCCCCTGCAGACATTCTCATCGTCAAGCTGAGAAAGGGCCAGGAACTGAGACTTCGGGCCTATGCCAAAAAGGGCTTTGGCAAGGAGCATGCCAAATGGAACCCTACTGCAGGGGTGGCTTTTGAATATGATCCAGACAATGCCCTGAGGCACACAGTGTACCCCAAGCCCGAGGAATGGTATGTTCCCTTTAGGAGTGGTGGCAGGCATTGGGGGGTGGAAATGGCTGCTGGTGACTGAGATGTGGCAGGCTGTCTAGGAACTTGAGTGCCCCAAAAGCCGCAGTGGCAACCCTGTACTGACCTGTGTTTGACCTCAGGCCAAAGAGTGAGTACTCGGAGCTGGATGAGGACGAGTCGCAGGCTCCCTATGACCCCAATGGCAAGCCAGAGAGGTAAGACCCTGGTCAGACATGAGAAGGTGAAGGGCGTCAGAAGGGATGGTTTTGGTACAGGCTCTGGGCTCGGCAGTCCTTCTCCCCCACCTTGCAGTTCTTGTAAGCTGAGGAGGGGCTGTTGACTGCTGAACTAGACTTGTGCTATGTGTATGTCCCCGGGGGCAGGTCGCCGGCCCCTTTCGGTCACTGTGACAAAGAGGACCCTCCAATTATCCAGGTTGTTCCTATTCTGATTTTCAGCCCCCAAAGAAAAGATTCTTCAGGTCAAAGCTAGGGGCAGAGATTTTGACCCAAGTTCCACAGGGGTGGCTGAAGGGGCTGTGACACTGGTCACTGCTCACATGGTTTTCTACTCTCTCCTCAGTGAGGCGTGTATGCATACAGAATCTGAGGATTTTCACAGGTATCTTATGAGGTAGTTGTAGCCTCCTTGAGGTCATGCAGTGTGTTGAAACTACTCTATGTAAGAGGTTTTAGATGAAGGGAAGTCAGCCCTGGCCCAAGGTCAAGTTCCATGTGGGAACAGAGCCAAGACCCACAACGAGGAAGTGTTGTCCATGGCCAGAGCTCAGGTCGGCCAGCCTGCCTTGCAGGGTGCTTACTGGACTCTTACCTCCTAGGTTTTACTACAATGTGGAGTCCTGTGGCTCTCTGCGTCCTGAAACCATTGTTCTGTCAGCCCTCTCTGGATTGAAGAAGAAACTGAGTGATTTACAAACTCAATTAAGCCACGAGATCCAGAGTGACGTGCTAACCATAAATTAGCTGCAGCTTGCCTGCTTCAGCAAAAACGGAGATTGAGGCCAGCAGCTGGATTTGGGGGTCTCTTGAGGCCCTTCTAGTTTCTGGGAATCTAGTCTACTGTTTCTTGAGCTTCTTGGCAGGTCATAGATAGATTACCAGGGATGCGGTGGTGTTTAGGCAGGACAGGTTTTTACTGGCCCTGACTGCTGTTAGTAATTGCCAGCAGGGCTCCCCAGATCCCAGAACGTCCCTTCCAGTCTGTTTGCAGCGCACCTGTAGGGAACCCACTGAACTTCTCTCCTGGTTAGTCCGGGTCTTCACTCTAAATCCTTTCTGTCCAAAAGGAGTAATTTTCAGTTGTACCTTAGATTTCTGGTGTTAGGATCCAGTGCCACAGTCTTGATTCAAGGAGCCTATAAACCCTTCCAGTCCTTGCTCCAGGGCCGGTCTGCTAGCACTTCAAATTCCCAGGTGTCCCTCATTTGAGAAATAATCTTTTGGGGATAGCATTACACCTTGGCTGTCCCCTCCCCACCAAATAAACACGGTATTTCATTCTCTACCCAGCAGTTATGAACCCCTTCACCACCAGTGGCCTGATGATTGAGTTTGTGGTGGGGGTGGGGGTGGAAGCAGCTGCAGGAGCAAGAGCCCCTCCCACATACACAGGAGAAGTATTTCATTTCTCCTTAATGAAGGCTCTGGCCCTAACCCCTTAGCACTGTCTCCAGGTAGGAACACACACAAAGCAGTTAATTAGGCAGCCTGCAGAAAAGCAGAGATCCAGTACAGAAAGGAAAGGATATTTATTGATTAACAGAAGTTGTCTTTTTAAAAGTGTTTATTTTTGGCAATAAAGAGCACAACATAATCTCCTTCATGCGTCATCGTGCCACTTAGCTGAGCCAGCCAGCTCTGCCTCCCTCCCCAAAGACCTTTGGACCCCAGTTCCCCTCTTCAGGCTAGCTCATCCCTCTGGGTGGTCATTCCCCAGGTCACGTTGAGAGCTGAGCTGACTGCGCCACCTCTCTGGCTCAAGGGCTCCTTTGGGAGGGGCCGCATGCTTTATCATCCTCCTGCCACAACTCAAATAGTGGTTATTTACAAGAAAGTCTGTTCCCACAAATCAGGACCCTAAAGTTTTAAAAAACAAAACAAAACGCAAAAAACAACAACAAAAAACCCCACACAACCAAAGGTTTGATGTGAATAGAAAGATAGATAGCCCTTCTGCATGGTAGTCAACAAATACCAGCACTAGAAAATCAATTGCTTTAATTGCATTTCAGCAGGGAGCCTCAGCACCATGTGGGGAGAAGGAAATGGGAAGGTCTTGGTTTCAGAGTGCTTTTGGCTGGCCAGAGAGTGGCCAGACAGGGCCAAGGGGCTCCTTTTGCTTGGGCATTGTCCACCCCTGGTCAGTGAGGGGGGCAGCAGGAGTGCTCCCCACGGCAGTCCTGCTGCGGCCTTCCCTCCTGGCCTGGCCCTGGGGAAGGAACAAGTTCCAGCCTTCCTCCACGTGGCTGAGGTAATCAGCCCCCTACCCTGAGGGCATCTTCCCAGCCTACAAAGCAGGAAGGAGCCTGTGCAGAAGTTAGATTTTAAAACCAGATTTTCACCTGAGATATCAACCAGATGTTACTCTGCTTCAAACTCCAATTGCAAGGCTGGCAAGCAGCACAGTGGAAGCTCAGATCCTTCCTGTGCCACTCCAGGCCCAGAGGAACTGAGAAGCCACCTTTGTTCTAGCCCTTGGGCTGTTTGTTTGGGAAAAGCCAGCAGTCAGAGTGCCAGCCTCAAGCCCTGATTGTCCCCCTCTTCTGGCCCTGGCAGTTCAAGCAGGTCCTGGCAGCAAGAAGGCTGTGCCATGGAAGATGGACACAACTGTCTTCATTCTCAAAGGCAGCCTTGACCACGGCATGGTCATGGAACTCAGAAATGTGTGTGTATTGGTGGGGAAGGACAGGATGAGGGTGGGGGATGTCGTTAATACAGAGTATGTCGTAAGCCATATATATTAAAATCATTAACAGTATATAGTCCCACGGTAGCTCCAGCCCCTCACACATGCTCAGGTGGTGTGGCCAGCCCTTTGCCTCAGTCCAGCCTCACCCTTGGGGGTGAGGAGGGGGCAGTTTGCTCCCTTTCTCCAGGCTCTTGGCCGACAGCCCCTTGAGGCTGTCCACAGTACACTGCAGCCAGCCCTGCAGCAGGCAGCCCCCAGCAGTCATTGGTGCTCGCCAGCACTGTCACTGGGATGGGGTCTTGGCCTCGCTGCTGTCCCCCTGGCTGGGCTTTGGCTTTAGCAGGATAAATCTGTTGAGGAGGTCCGTTTCTGAGCTGGCCTGGGCTGCCCCATACCCCTCACCTGTGGGCACAGAAGCAGGCTCAGAACTCAGAGCTAGGTCAAAAGACCCCTGCCCAATAGGCCTCATCCTCCACGGAGCCTCCTGGCAGGCAGGTGTGGAGCATGGAAGCGACTCACCAGCATAGCTGGAGGCTTCGGCGATGTTCTGGGAACCTGTGATGTGGTGCCAGTAGGCACTGCGAGGCAGCATAGTCGTGGGAGTGCAGGGATACGAGTAATGTTCTGTGCCCTTGTTCAGCAGCTGTGGGGCAGAGGAGGGGGCGCTCCCATTAGTGGCTCAGTATTCCTGAGCAGCCTGCCCAAGACCCTACCTGCCTCCACTGTGTACCCCAGGCACTCAGCCCTGCCTGTCCACCTGCCACCAATAACCTGGACTGCCACCTGCTGCCTCACCCTCACGTTCTTCTCCATTTCCAGCAGGACCCGCTTGTGCTGCTCTGCGATGGCCAGGGTGGCACTGTGGACCCGCTGGTAAATCTGCTCCCCCTCTTGTGTCTGGAAGGTGTAGAGTCCTTCCCCAGCATCACACATCCTGGGGACACAGATGGCACAGAGGGCAAGGTGGTGGGGACCCCCCACAGACATGCATGTGCTCGGTCAGGCTCTCCTGCAACTGCAAGCTGTGGTTGCATTCCAGGCGGGAGGACGGGCAGCACTGTGGTCTGGGGTTCCGACCACATGATGCAAATATGCTGAGCATTTTCTCTACCAGCTGCTGCTCAAAATGCTTTAGAAGAATTAATCCATTCCGTTTTCTCTACCACCTCCCTCTGGCCTTTGTACCATTAATAGTTTCATTATTATGCATTTTCCCAAACCATTTTATAGATGAGGAAACAGACATACAAAGCTAAGTAACTCAACCGGGGTTCTACAGAGGGGTCTACAGAATTTCAGTGTAGGCAGGCTGACTCCAGAGTTCAAGCGAGGGGATACCCAGTCTTCACTATAATTCTAGGAGGCTAGGTACTTTATTATCCCCGAAACCCAGACGCAGGTCCACAGTCACAGAACTAATGCCTATACCCACATCTGACTTAAGCCAAAGTATGACTTTTGGTAAACAGCTTCACTTGATCTGCATGCTGTGGGCAAGTGACTCCTCTGAGCCTCCATTTCTTCTATAAAATGGGAACATTATATTCCCCCTTGGGATTGCTATGTCAATAAATAAAACAAGCTCCTAGCACAGTGAGTGCCCAACACAGTGAATGGCAGCCACCCTCACACCATGGTAGGACGGGGCTGGGAGGCGAGAGGGTCCTACCGGCCGGCCTCGAAGGTAAAGCGTGTGGCATCCCGGCCATAGCGGCGCAGTGAGCAGAGGGGCCACGAGACGAGCTTCACGCGGGGGTTGTGGATGTCCCAGAGGTAGATGTTCTCGTGGGTGATCTGCAGCTTGCACTCGCCATACACGTCCAGGTTGGGGCAGGGCAGCAGGAAGACATTGAAGCGATCTGGAGTCAGGGAGGGAGGACAAGTGGGCCCAGAGATGTCCCAGATGGGGGCTTCCTCCCTCCTTTTTCCTCTTCCTCCTCCCCCTCCCCGCCCCCAGGGCCAGGGCCCAGCCTCACCTGTCTGCTCACACTGCACGCCTGGGGCCAGGAGGTCAGGCTCTCCTAGACTGATGTCATTGAGCCGGGACCCCAGACACTCCACAGATAGTGTCTTGTACCACTCCTCCGCCTCCAGCTCTGAAGAAAATGCTACTTCATCATGCGGCTCTTGGTACCCATCTGCCCAGCCTAACTTATGCCGCCATGCACAGCAGGGAGGGCAAGGACAATGGGTTCTATCTGTCTATCCCACCTCAACCCTGGGGGCCTGCTCCCTCAAAGCACCCCCAACCCCACACACACCACACCACCATCTCCACCCAGGGTTAGCCCTGCTCTGCCTGCTCCTGGCTAGACCTCTGACCACAGCCACCCCAGGGGAGGCAGATGGGAGCCTGCACTCAGCGCCTCACCTGAGTCGCAGGTGAAGGTGCGCGCCGAGTCGTCAGTGAATATGATGGCCACTGCCTGCCGCTTGGTCTCCTTGGGGAGCCGCGTGACGCACTTGACATTGCTGATCTCGGTCACCTGGGACAGCATCCACAAGGGACTTAGCCAGGCCAGGGCGCCTCTCTCTGCATCCCCCACAGCCCTGCCACCCGCAGGAGGGTGTGCAGACCTCAGGCCTCAGCAGACCGCCTTTGCTTACAGGTTGGGGGAGCTAGGGCCCAGGCCTCCTAACCTTGGGGCAGCCCCGGAGGCACACCGACTTCTCATCCGGATACTTCTCCAGCCGCTGGGGCCCCTTGCTGGAGGATTTCCGGAACACCAGCCAGCACCTCCGGTAGATCTGTGGGGCAAGATGACAGCGACCCCTGAGCCGACCTGCCTGGACCACTCCCACCCTGCCAGCACGGCCCTGCAGCCACACCTGCCTGCCACAGGGGGCAGTGCTACGCAGGGTTCCCTGAAGCCCCAGCCTGAGTGTGTGCACCGCTGAGTTTAGTGAGAGTTGCCAACGTTCATTGAGTGCTTCTTGCTTAGACACTGTTATTAACACTCCGCACAGTCTCAGGGCCACTCCTGGGATCGGTTCTGTTATCATCCCCATTTTATAGATGGGGAAAGTGAGGCATCATAACGCTAAGGAATGGTGATGCTGGTATTTGCAGCAGGCTGTCTAGATCCAGAGCCGACCCTCACAGTTCACTGTAGGATCTGGCCAGGGGTCGGGCAGTGCCAGCCACCACAGAGGGGCCTCCTGGGAACAGGGATTGGACCCTCGCCCCCTGCCAGCCTGCACATCCCCGTGCCCCTAGTTCTCTGAGTCAAGTGAGAGCTCTTTACATAGGTAACACTCTTGTCTCTGGGAGCTTTCACTCGCCCTCTCTTCATTCACTTACCAACCCTGGAGTGTAAGGGGCCCTGTTCCATCTGGGAACCCAAGGCTGTCCGAGGTTAAGGGGCGGAGCTGGGAAACCGGGGCTCCTCCCACAGCATGGTGCCTTCCCTCCTTGTCCGGGCCACTGCCAAGACCCCTGTATCTTAAACCACCTATGTTCTCTGTAGCTTCACGGACTCCTCCCGAGGGGTGAGTAGTACTGGGGAGGGGAGGGGAGTGACCACCCTAGGACTGAAGGGACAGACGGGCCTATCATTCACAGTGCAGGGGTTTGGCCCCAGCCACCCACCTCAGCCGCCCTTGCACAGCCCCTGCCTCCCACCTAGGCTCTTTTCTGCCCAAAGTCTGTGGTTGGGGTTTACCTACTCCTTCCAGCGGGCACTCCAAAAGCCTGGCAGAGCCCATTCTCCGGGCATCTCTGGTGTTCCTCTTACTGGAAACAGTAGGGAGACTGAGTGGCGGCCGAGAGCACAGCAGAGGAGGCCAGGAGACCTCTGGGCCCCATCCCCTCCTCAGCCCTACTGTGCCATGGATGCACTAGGTCCTTGGCAGGAAAGGTCCCAGGGTGCAGTAGACCTAGGCAGCCCCCATTTCAAGATGCCACTCAGCGCCAGGCCATTTCTGGCTCCTAGCTGGTACCCTAGGAGGCATGTCTACTCCTGCACCCCTGACCTGGCTCGGCCCCTGTTCTATCCACCTAAACCTCAGCAGCCCTCAGCTCTCAGCTGCAGTGCTCCTTTAAGACAGACGCTGAATTTTATCCTCAGTATCCTCACTCATATCCTGGTAGCCTCATTAACAGCCGTGGTAAACAAGTGAATGACCACATGAAGGAACCATGAATGAATGGATGGATGAATGGATGGATGCTGCCGACCCAGATACACCCTGCCAGGGTGGGTTCCAGGCAGCCCTCAGCGTCAGGGGCAGAAGGCCTGGGGGCCTGGCACGCCGGTTGCCTGGTTACAGGATACACATTCACAGCCCCAGGGAGCCACGTGCTCAAGAGCCCTCCTTCCCACTTCGCACAGGGCTTTGATCAGTGCTTCAGAAACACTCTGCCACAGCTCTGCCACAGGAGAAAGGCCCTGGCAGGTAGGAGAGCCCGCTCCTGATCTCTTTCAGCCCCTCCCCCTCACCTCTGTAGGCTGAGATGAGAATGGCTGCTGCAGCCTATCACACCAGGGGAAGTGAGGCTCCTGTCTTCAGAGGGAAGAGAATTCTCTGCATGGAGAGGGCCTGGCCATGCCCCACCTCCCCATCCGGGCTGTGCCCACCTGTCAGCCGCTCATTCTCCCTCGGGAACAGGTTTGATACTGAGCGCGAGTGGTTGCCCTGTAGCTGGTGCCTTCTTGGCATGCTCTGCCCTGGGCAAGGCCTCAGCCCACCTGGGGACCTGCTAAGTCTGGGGCCAAAGGAATGAGCAGTGATGTTAGAAGCTAGGCCTCCGCTTCCTTGGGCTCCCTGCCTCGGCCTCAGCTTCTCTTTGTTCTGTGCTCCAAGTCAGTGGGCTGATCCCTCTTTCAGAGGAAGAGTAAAGAGCAAAGTAGCCGATGGCTGCCAGGGCCCAGTCTCAACCAGGTTGAGCCCCAGGGCAGGGAGGCACAGGAGGGGAGGCGGGGCCAGAACCACCCTTTCCAAGGCCAGCCCTGCTCTGTCTGGTACCCAGGTAGGGAAGCCCGGAGGCAGATCCCTCTCCCCGCTGCATCCCCCCACCCCACTCAGGCTGAGCCAGGAAGCCTTGAGCAGCCTGAACCCACCCGGTCCTTCAAGGGAATGGGAGAGAGAAGGGAGAGAGGACAGGAGTCCTGGGTCAAACACGAGGCTTGGGTGACCTCCGTCACTGGGGCTGTCCTTCCCACAGGGGAAGGGGCAGCTGCCAGACCTGTCTTTGGCAGGGGGGCTTGGCAGAGGAATAGAGGCAGCTCTCAGCCTGGCCGAGATCATTAAGTTGATCCCTGGGGCCTCTGCTCCTGCCTTCTGGGGAGCTCTTCACCAGTTGGGGGTCTACATGGGTGGGACAGGGTGCATGCCCAGTAAGACCTCTTCTCTATAGCCCCTCCAAGCCCCCAGTTCAGGGACAAGCACCAGGCAAGCACAGAGTCACCCGCCAACAACTTGGAGGGAAGCAGCCTGTCCCAGAGCACTGGGCCATTCTACCCAAAGTTCTCATTTAGAAACCACATAAAGATCAGCTTCAGCGCCTCTCACACCACCCCATCTCCCCCAACCAGCCACTCCCCTTTTCAAACACTTCTTTGACATTAAAAACGACAATCAAAAATGTACTAAAGATCTGCACACGGAAAGCAGTCAGAAGCAAGGGGAGAGGAGGTACCGAAAAGAAAAGAGGCTAGGAGAGGTGAGGGGAGGCTGGGGGTGGGGGGCAAACAGAAGGGAGAGGAGGCCAGGGGAAGCGAGACGCTGTTTCTCAGCTCAGACACAGCCCGGCCTTGCCAGCCACTCCTGCTGCTGCTGAGGTGACAACTTCAACAATAGCAGGGGAGTCGCCTGCCCATCGGCACCACCACCACCACCGCTGGCCCAGCTGCTGGGATGCCAGCCAGCCCTCTGGGGCGGGGGCTGCAGCAGGCAGAACCCAGCCCAGGCACATGCCAGGCAGACTGCTGGCAAGGAGCCCCAAGACCACAGATGCACGATGCCCAGCGGCTGGCGGGCAGCCGCGTGCCCCACACGCCATGCCTTCTGTGTCCGGACTGAGTCCTCGGGCCCCCATCCCTCAGCAGGGCCCCTCCGAAGCTCAGGGTCACTCACCCCGAGCTTTCTGCTCTTCATCTTCACGTAGCCTTGCTTGACAATGTCGCTGAAATTGGTCGCCATGGTTCCCCTACCTTTTGGGGGCTCGGGGCCTGGTAGAGGCGAGGGAAGGATGCCCAGGTGCCTGGGTCTCCGGCTTCTCCAATCACCTGTTCCAGACACTCCGTCGGGGCTGCCGCGAGGGGCTGCTCCTCACCTTGCCTGCCTCAGCATTGTTCTAGCAGCTCCTTCGCCCCGCGCCTGCTGGAAATAAAAATGACAGGGAGATTAGAGACAGTGACATCTTTCTCTTCCTCTCGCTGTCTCGCTCTCTTTTTTCCTTCCTCTTCCCACACTCCTCCCTCTCCCTCCCTCCCTCTCTCCTCCCGCCCTTCTTCCTTCCCTTCCCTCCCCACCCCAGTACGACAGAACCATTCAGGAAAACCGAGGTGGAGGCAGCAGGCGAGGAAAATGGTCCAGCCCAGTCCCCTCCCTCATGGCTGGGGCTGGCACTTAACCCCTTCCTGGGAGGACTGGCTCAGCTCCTGCTGTGGAGGTGGGGACTCCGGAAGGGAAGTGGCCAGGAGCTGCTGTCCCTCAGCATTTCAGGCTGGTGGCCCCATCAACTGTGATAACTTTGGGGCAAATTGGGGGCAAATTGAGGGCAACTTGCCATGAGCAAAAGCTCCTTTCTGGGTACAAGAGCCCCCAGGGGTAGGGGGAAAGCAGGAGCCTTCCCAGAGATGGGGGAGGGGGTCCCAGGAAAGGACCCCTGGGTGTCTGAGTGAACCTCATGCTCTGCAATGTTAAAGACTGTTTGCCTGGCCAGCTCAGCAGCACTCCCCGACCCAAACCCCTCTGCCCTCCTGCCCCACCCTATCCTCTACCTGTTTGTTTCTCTCCAGCCCCAGGCTAAGAATCACTACCTTGAGCCCCTGCAGAGCCTGCTCCCAGCCCCTGCAACTCTTCCGCAGCTCTGGGTGCTGCTTCCTGGGTGGGAGGGCAGAGTCCAGTGGGGCGGGCCCCAGATAAGCCTGAGGAATGTGCTAGGCCGGCTGGAGGTGGCCACTGTGGGAGCAGACGCCTTGCCCTGGCCCTGGGGTTGGGAACACTGGCCAGTCCATGAGGGTGGGGCCCGGGGTCTAACAGGCCACTAGGTCTGGCCAAACCAAGCAGGGCCTCCGTGTCCTGAGCAAGTGCAGGAGTTAAATACAGGCGAACCAGCCAGGGACTGGGGCAATACGACATTCAGGAGCCTGTGGGACACCAAGGGGAGGTAAACATGGAGCAGGAAATGGGGGTAGCAGCAGAGCCACCCCAAATCAGGCAGATCAACAGATAACAAAGACTCAGACTCAGAGGGAGACCTTAGCAATGACCCAATCTAACCTCTTCATCTTATAGATGGGGAAAGTAAAGTTGCCCAGAGAGGGTAAGCTACATGACTAAGGTCACACAGGAGGCCTGGGGCAGAGCCAGGGATGAAGGAGAAGGTCCAGGGTGGTGATGGAGGCCAGCCTAGGGGGGAGCATCCTGCCGCTATCTCTGGCTGCCTGCCACCACCTAAGCCTTCTCTGCCCGCCAGCCTCGGGGGCAGGGCTATGCCAGCAATGTGGACCCGGTGTCTACAGGATCACCGGGTGGGATGGGAGCAGCATTTCTGGGGTCAGCTGGGTATCTGTGCAGCCAGAACGGGGCCCTGGGGCAGGCATGTTGCTGGTTGTGCCAGCAGCTTGGCATTAATTAATGTCCTAGAGGCCTGTCTGTTGAGTGCCTAACAAGGAACAGATGGGACTACCCCAGTGGGCACACGCAAACAAGGGAGGGGCAGAGGGGGTAATGCTCCCCTATCCCACTTGCACCCGATAGCCCCCTCAATTCCACTCCTGCCCATTCACTGCCTCTATCCTAGCTTCCTGGGGTCCGAGACCCTCCAACAGCTAGGCAGTCCACTTCTTCCTGTAAGGTCTGGTCTGGGGTCCTTCACTGGCAACTGATCGCCAACAGCTCTGCCACATCTGGGCTCTGGCAGCCAGAGATGGGTCAGTTTTCTCAGCTCGTTCTTCACTGCCTGCCTCTGGAGCTGCCTTCTCCCCAGAGCAACTGCAGTTCCCCTCCAAGATGCTTAGCAGGCTGGCTGCTGGCTGTGGGTCCACAGTGTGGAAGCCCCCTGTCAACACACCTACAGGAAGCCACTGGGCCCCTGGGTCCATCCAAGGTAGCCCAGACATAGCATAGTCAGGAGTGTGAATCGAGCTGGCTGTGTAGTCCTGGGCAAGCTGCTTAAGACCCTGTGCCTCAATTTCCCCATTGGAAAAAATGTGAATAAATCCACCTACTTTAAATGAGGAAATGAATCCATGAGGCACCTGCCTGCTCACTTAGGACCCTTTTTGGTTTCTTCTTTTGAGACAGGGTCCTACTCTGTCACCCAGGCTGGAGTGCAGGGTGCGAGCATGGCTTACTGCAGCCTCAACCACCCAGGCTCAAGTGATCCACCCACCTCAGCCTCCTGAATAGCTGGGACCACAGGTACACACCACCATGCCTGGCTAATTTTTAAAAACTTGTTTGTAGAGACAGGTTTTCACCATGTTGCCCAGGGTAGTCTCAAACTCCTAGGGCCAAGTGATCTGCACTGCTCGGCCTCCCTAAGTGCTAAGATTACAGGTGTGAGCAACTGCGCCTGGCCAGAGCTTCTACCTTGAAAACTCCAAGGGCTGTGTGTGTGTGTGTGTGTGTGTGTGTGTGTTTTCCTTCAAGAGTTGCTGCCCAGACAGGGTGATGAAACCACCCGAAGCCAGCCTGCTCTTTCCCAGTGTCACCCCACCAGGGACTGTGGCCTCAAGCTCTCAGGAGTGCTCCTGCTGCATCTGTCATAGGCCCCACCCTGTCCCATACCCCAGGTCCCCAGCGGGAAGAATGACCTTCATGGGGAAGACTGGGTGGCAAAGTCCTGGCAGCTTGCTCCAGCCCTGAGTCATAGGGACCCCTGGCCACACTTAGTCCCCAGTGAGGTTTGCAAGAGCAAGACTTAACCTAGGACCCAAAATGGTGTGGCAAACGGGGGTTGGGAAGAAGAGGAGGGAAGGGTCAGGGCCAACAGGTGGACCCACAAATTTGACAGGCAATGGGGTCAAGCGGTGGGGGTGCCCAGAACCAACCCATCCTCCAGAGGGACTGCACTGTATTAAGCAAGTAAGGTGGTCCCCAAGCCGAGCCGGTGAACACCCAATAGGACAGCAAGAAGTAGAGGGCAGGCCGGGCACAGTGGCTCACACCTGTAATCCCAACACTTTGGGAGGCCAATGTGGGAGGATCTCTTGGGGCCAGGAGTTCAAGACCAGCCCGGGCAACATAGGGAGACCCTGTCTCTACAAAAAATGAAAAAATCAGCTGGGCATGTGGCATGTGCTTGTAGTCATAGCTACTGGGGAGGGTGAGGTGGGAGGATCACTTGAGTTTAGGAATTCCAGGCAGCAGTGAGCTATGATCAAGCCACTGCACTCCAGCCTGGGTGATAGGGAAAAACTCTGTCTCCAAAAAATTTCAAAAAATTAATGAAAAAAATTAAAAACAAGTGGAGGGCAGCTGAGGATGGGCAGGCCAGGAATTGGGTGAAGCAGCCCCTGCCCTGTTTGTCCCTGCGGCCACTGTCCCCATCACTCCTGAGCCACCGCCAGCCTCACAGGCCTGCAGCAGGAAGAATGCTTACTACTTCAAGAGGACCTGAGGTCTTGGGTCCTTCCCCAGCACTAGGCATGGAGCCTGTGAGCTCCGAGCTCCCAGCTAAGCAGGTTGTCCAGCAGCCCCTCTCAGGGTTCCAGTGGGGGAGGAGAGGAGCAGCTGCCCTCCATCCTGCCTCCCAGCTTGGTACCAACACCGCTGCTTACCCAGGGACAGTACCTGCCCGGTGCCTGGCCACCACAGGCTCCTGTGCAGGGAGAGCCAGCTCCAAAACGCTCCTTCAGGGTAGGGGGGCAGGGAGACTCCAGGGCCCTCTGTGCCCACCTGCCCCATGGGGCAGTCACTCTGAGCACTCCCTCCCGCACCTGGATTCTGCCTGGAGGCTTTGGCTCCAGAACAAACACTACTCGCTGAGGCTAGCAACCAATGACTGAGCGGGCGGCTGCCTGGCTGGCTGGGCCTCCCCACCCCTGACAGATCGGATCTTATCGGGGCTGCAGGAACAGCCCTACCTGGCCACCATCTCACTGTTGTCTGGCTGTCTCCACCCCACGGCGAAGATCGGATCTGTGGGATTCTTTCCAGCACCAGGGCCATTTCCCATCACCTGCCACTCTGCCCCCACCCTACCCCCCAGATTGTTATCAGGGCAGGCTGGGAGGTCTCCCAACAGATCCCCATAGGGGCCACCACCTGAAACGTGGCAAGTCTCATCAAGGTGGATGGCAAAGACAGACCAAATACCCACCTAGGCAGAGAAGGACAGCAGAAGGAGGGGGCATCTGAACAGCCATGGTCCCCCAGTCCCTTAAGCCAGGAGAGTAAGGCTGTGGCCTGGTACCACTCTGCTCTCCTGGGTCCCCTACCCACCACTCAACATGCCAACCCCACTCCCCTCGAGGGACCACTGCACTGGTTGTTTCCCACCTATAACACCGTTCCCTCACATGCTCAAGGTTCATTCCACCGCTTCATTCACCTCCTCCAGGAGGCCTTCCCTGACTACCTTCACCAGAGGAACCCTGCTAGTCAGCCTCTCTCACAACATCAGGTGCGGCTGTCTTCATCACACACCACCATGGGATTTTCTTGTTCCTACATCTGTCCATTTGTTTCTGGCCACAGAGAGACATCTGGAATGTCAGCTCCCTGGTGGCTCGTCCTCATCTGTCTAGTCAACAGCTCTATCTAGCTCCCAGAATGGTGCCCGATGGGGAGGAGGTGCTCAATATTTGGGGGCTGAACTCATAATTCTCTCTAGGACTTATCCTCCTCCCCATCCTTTCTTCCACCACCACCAGCCTCTATCTGGCTGGACCCGGCTCAGCTTCCAGAGGTGGCATGGCCAGCAGGCAGTCTGTTACTGGAGAACCAGCTGCGCCCAAGACCCGCAGTTTGGTTCAGAGCTGCCTCAGGGAAGAGCATGCTGCTGACACCTAGGCCAGGCCTGGTCAGACGGCCCCACCTTGGCCGGGGTTGTGGGGTGAGGTCATGCCCAACTCTGCTGCCCTGCCCAGGAGGGCAGTGCTGGGAGTAACCAGTACTAGCACAGCAAGGCAAGCAACGGGAAGAGGAGGCACAGCTCCTGGGACTCAGTGGGGGGCGGAGGCAGGAAGAACCTGTACTGGTGCCACATCCCTCTGAAAGGGTCCAGGAAAGAACCTGCCCTAAGCAAGCCCACCCCACACTGCCCAAGTGGGGTCTCCTAGAGCTGCTGCCAGGACCCTCGCTGCCCCAGCCATCAGACCCCTCCAACCCACACCCTCCATCGAAGCGGAAGCGCCCCAGCAACTGACGTGTCCCCTTGGCCTGGGGCAGGCAGGCTGCACAGAGCCCCAGCTCTGCCACATCACCCAGGTGCCCAGCCTCCGCTCATGCCCCTTTTCAGCAACAGAAAGCATGTAACTGGATCCAGGGCCTTGCGGGCCACTGGGGAGAAGGTGGACAGGACCTTGGTGGCCAGTGGAGAAAGGTTCAAGGACAGGAGGCAGCTGGTCATGAGTTTGGGCTGTGGGTAGAAACTCCACAGGCAGGAGAGGGTCGGCAGTGGGGGTCAGCGTGGGTACAGAAAATCATCTCCTGGAATTTGGAGCAGTTGAGAGAACAGGAGGCCTGGGGAGGAGCAGGAAGGCAGAGAGGTTGGGAGCTGCCAGGGGCTGGGTAATGCCCCTTCCGGCTGGCAGGCCCAGGAGCGCAGGGCTTGGGTTGCTTCGATAGGGTTTGTGTGGCTGCGGGTGAGGTCAGCTCACGACAGGGGTTCCCACGGAGAGGAGAGCTGGGGGTGGGGAGAGCTCAGGGACTTTCAGGGCCCAGGCACTGGCTTTTGGGTGGCGGATCTCTGAGACCCCCACCCCAGAGTAGGAAGGTCCCATGGGATGGAGCGTCCTCAGGTTCGGGAAGCGACTGAGGGTCCCCACGGGTGGGAGTCGCCAAGGCTCTCGCGGGCTCTGCTCGGCCTATGTCCCCCTCCCTGCCTTGCGCCCCCCAATTTACCTGGGCGCCGAGGCCCGGGACAGGGCCGCCTGCTCGGCGGGGCCGCGGGGCAGGCTCATGCCCGCGTCACTGCGCGACCGGCGGGGGCGGCAGGGCGGCGGCGGCGCCGGGATCCAGGCGGGGACGGTGAGGGAGGCGCGGCCACCGGGCTCGGG
The DNA here is from genome assembly GCF_030222135.1 of Aotus nancymaae. NCBI lineage: Eukaryota > Metazoa > Chordata > Mammalia > Primates > Aotidae > Aotus > Aotus nancymaae. The sequence continues at coordinate 12,681,576 of NW_026988443.1, forward strand.
ATCCGGATCAGGCTGGGACTTCGCTCCGCTCCCTCCTCCGCCGGGTCCCGCCGCCGCGCCCCGCCCCCTGCCCCGCCCTGGCGGCCGGCCCCAGCCGTATTCCTCCGAGCCGCGGGACATGAGCTTCTGCCCAGGCACCCCCACTTCTGCCCTGGCACCTCCGCACCCGCTTCAGGTCGCCCCCGTTACCTCTGGCTCATTCCCACCGCCCCTCCCTGGGTCCCAAAACCCACATCGCCTTTCAGCCCCTGAAAGCTGAACTCCACATCAGCTCCCAGCCCCCCAAATCTCAAACCCTTCACTTCTTCAGGAATCACATACACACCCATTGCTCCCCTAACCCCTTCATGACTCTCTGGGCCCTCACTGCGCAGCTCCCCCAGCCCCACAGTGACCTCCTCCGCTACCCCTCCTCAAGTAGCCGCACCAGTGCCTCTGTCTCTCCTGATCTCCTCTCCACCCTCAAAACATCCAGTTTTCCCATTCTAGACTCCCCCCGAGACTTTGCCCTCAAGCCCAAACTTCATTCCCTTCCATTGCTCCCCCCACTCGGCCCCCAACCCCCTCACCTCTGCCCCTCGGGCCTATTGAGTCACTGATCTGTGGGAATCCCCAATCACAGGCCTCAGCTGTGCCAGGCAGGGACAGAAGTTGCCCAGTGCCTCCTCTGAGGAGAAACTGTCCCCCCTCTGATTTTCATGTCGGCAACTTTTTACACCAGGGTTTCTCAAAGTGTGGTCCCTGGACCAGAAGCCTCCCATCACCTTGAAACTTGTTTGAAATGCAAATTCCCTGCCCCACCCCAGACCTATGAAATCAGAATTTCTGGGAGTTTCCAGCAGAAACTTGTGTTTTAACAGGTTTCTAGGTGATTCTGATGCACACTAATGTGTAAGAACCACTGCTTTAGACCATATATACAAAACAAAACAATAGGCCACCTGAATAGCCAAGATCCTGAGAAATGAAAATGCCTCCATATCTGGCTACTGTCCAGGTGTCTCAGAGGAATAGGCCTAAAGCAGTGAGGGGCCAAGGATCCCAACACTCACCCATGGAACGCTTGCCCAGGGAGACTCCTGGGCCTCAGCCTTGCCCAGGAGCTGAAAAGGAGTCTGCCTCTGGATGTCTGAAAATTGCCCTGATGGTCATTGGGGTGTCTGTGATCAGCCTGAGCTAACCAACCACAGGCCCCATGGCCAAGCTAGCCTGGGCCTCGACCTCCTGACCTCTCTATGCATCTTTCAAACTTGACCTCACCTGCTTTGCTTCAAACCACAGCCCATAAAGCTCCCAGCACTTGATTCATCACAGTGAATTGTTTTTCAATACCAGAAACCTCTAGGGGAGCTTTGGCCAACAACAAGAACACAAATGAGTTTTCACAATAAAAAGGCATCTTTTTTTGTCACTGAGGCTAGAATGCAGTGGCGTGATCTCAGCTTAGGGCAACCTCTGCCTCGGGATTTAAGCAATCCTCCCCGCTCAGCCTCCTGAGTAGCTGGAACTACAGGGGTACACCACCACGCCTAGCTAATTTTTTCGGATTTTTTTTGTAGAGACAGGGTTTCACCGTGCTGCCCAGGCTGGTCTCAAACTCCTAAGTTCAAGCAATCCACCTGCCTCGGCCTCCCAAAGTGCTGGAATTACAGGCATGAGCCACTGTACCCAGTGTGATGATTTGCTTTTTCACTGTGGAATTTCAAGAGTTATATATTCTACCTGCTAGTCCTTTGTTGACTATGTCCTTTGCAAATATTCTCTCCCAGTCTGTAGCTTGTCTTGTCATCCACTTATGTCTTTCATAAAACAAAAGTTTCAAATTTTGATAAAGTCTGAATTACCCATTTTTTCTTTTATGGATCATGCTTTTGTTGCTCAATCTAAAAACTTTGAATTTTCTCCAATGTTTTATTCTGAAAATTCCATAATATTATTTTACATTCAAGTCGTAATTCATTTTGAGTTGGATTTTATAGGAGGGGTGAGATTTGATAAAGGTTTTGCTGTCGTTTTTTTGTTTGATTTCTTTTTCTTTTTTTCTTTTTTTGCCTGTGGATGTCTGATTGTTCTAGCTCTATTTGCTGAAAAGACTCTCATTGAATTGCGACTTTGTAAAAAATCAGATGGACATATTTCTGGATTCTCTGTTCTGTTTCATTCATCTGCATGTCTATCTCTCTGTTAATGACAGGACAGTCTTCATTACTACACCTATATAATAAGTCTTAAGGCCGGGAAAGGTTGCTCACGCCTAATAATCCCAGCACTTTGGGAGCCCAGGTGGGTGGATTACTATAGGTCAGGAGTTTAAGACCACCCTGGCCAATATGGTGAAACCCCATCTCCACTAAAAATACAAAATTAGCTAGGTATGGTGGTGTGTGCCTGTAATCCCAGCTACTCAGGAGACTGAGGCAGGAGCATTGCTTGAATCCAGAAGGCTGCGGTTGCAGTGAGCCAAGATCTCACCAATGTACTCCAGCCTGGGCAAAAAGAGTGAAACTCCGTCTCAAGAAAACAAAAATATTTTTGGCACCACAGACAGTTTCATGGAAGACAATTTTTCACGGATGTTGAGGGGTGTTTTCAGGATGACTCAAGCACAATATGTTTATTGTGCACTTTATTTCTATTACGATTACATTGTAATTATAATGAAATAATTTTATACAACTCACCGTAATGTAGAATCAGCAGGAGCCCTGAGCTTGTTTTCCTGCAACTAGACAGTCCCATCTGGGGGTGATGGGAGACAGTGACAGATCATCAGGCATTAGATTTTCATAAGGAGCGTGAAACCTAGATCCCTCACGTGTGCAGTTCACAGTAGGGTTTGCGCTCCTGTAAGAATCAATGTCACTGCTGGTCTGACAGGAGGTGGAGCTCAGGCGGTAATGTGAGCAATGCGGAGCAGCTGTAAATCCAGATGAAGCTCATTCGTAGCTGCTCACCTCTTACTATGCGGCCTGGTTCCTAACAGACCACAAACCAGTACTGGTCTGTAGCCCAGGGGTTGGAGACCCCTGAAGTAGACTGTTATTAATTCCTCCCAAGTTATTGGTTTGTTTGTTTGTTTGCGACAGGGTTTTACTCTGTCACCCAAGCTGGAGTGCAGTGGTGTGATCATAGCTCACTACAGCCTTGAGCTCCTGGGCTCAAGGAATCCTCTACCCTCAGCCTCCTGAGTAGCTAAGACTACCATGCTCAACTAATTTTTAAAATTATTTTGTAGAGACAGAGTTCTTGCTTTGTTGCCCAGGCTGGTCTTAATCTCCTGGCCTTAAGTGATCCTCCTAGCTTGGCCTCCCAAGTGTTGGGATTACAGGCATGAGCCACTGTGCCCAGCCCCAACTTATTCTTTTTTCAAAATTGTTTCAGCTGTCTTAGTAATATTCTCTATCTTTCTATGTAAATTTTAGGATAATGTTATCTATAGCTACAGAATATCTTGCTGGGATTCTGATAGAAATTACATTAAACCTGTATATCAATTGGGGAGCATTGACATTTTTACTATGCTGAGTCTTCCAATTCAAGAACACAGTATGTCTCTCCATTTATTTATTTATTTGTAATGTCTTTCATCAGCATTATGGCATTTTCAGCATACAGGTTCTATACACATTTTGTTAGCTTTCCACCTAATTATTTTATTTAATTATTTTTGGTGATTTAAAATTGTATTGCATTTTTAATTTTGTTGCCCATGAATGAGTTCATTGCTAGTATATGGAAGTAGTTTTGTATAATTATATTTTGCAATGTTGCTGAACATATTGGTTCTAGGAGTTTTTTTTTCTTTTTTTTTTTTTTTTGGTAGATTCTTTGAGATTTTCTACATAGATAATCACGTCATCTCCATGTAGAAAAGGTTTTTTTCCTTTTTTTATACCTATTTGTTAGTGCTTTATTGCATTGGCTAGAATTTCAGCACTATGGGCCAGGCCCGGTGCCTCATTGCTGTAATCCCAGCACTTTGGGAGGCTGAGGTGGGCAGATCATGAGGTCAGGAGTTCAAGACAAGCCTGGCCAACATGATGGAACCCCATCTCTGCTAAAAAAAAAAAACCCACAAAAATTAGCTGGGCATGGTGGCGTGTGCCTGTAATCTTACTACTTGGGAGGCTGAGGCAGGAGAATTGCTTGAACCGGGACCCAGGAGGCAGAGGTTGTAGTGAGCCGAGATTGCACCACTGCACTCTAGCCTGGGCTACAGAGCGAGAATCCATCTGGAAAAAAAAATTTCAGTACTATGTTGTAGTATGAGCTGACATCCTTGCCCTGTTGTGATCCTGGGGGAGACCATTCAATTTTTCATCATTAAGGACCAACGTTATTGGAAGGTTTTTTGGAGATGCTCTTTATCAAATTGTGGAAGTTCTCTGCTCTTTTAATTTTTGAGAGCTTTTATCATTAATAAATGTTTAATTTAGTCAAATGCTTTCCTATATTGACTGATACATGATTTTTCATCTTTAGCCTGTTTTTTTTCCCTTGAGACAGAGTCTTGTTCTCTTGCCCCGGCTGGAGTGCAATGGCACCATCTTGGCACACTGCAACCTCTGCCTCCCAGGTTCAAGCAATTCTCCTACCTCAGTCTCACAAATAGCTGGGATTACAGGTGCATGCCATCACACCCATCTTATTTTTGTATTATTAGTAGAGACAGGGTTTCACCATGTTAGCCAGGCTGGTCTTGAACTCCTGACCTCAGGTGATCCACCCGCCATGGCCTTCCAAAGTCCCGGGATTACAGGAGTGAGCCACTGCACCAGGCCAGTTTTCTTTTCTTTCTTTTTTTGTGCTACTTCTATCTGGTTTTAATATCAGGGTAATACTGACTTTATAAAATGAAATGAACAGAATTCACTTGTATTTTCTGAAAGCAATTTTGTAGAATTGGTGTTAATTTTTTAAATATTTGGTAGAATTATTCAACAAAAACATCTGAGTCTGGAGATGTAAAATACTAATAATTATTTTATATATATATATATATATATTTTAAAATAAAATGAGATGGGGGTCTCACTATGTTGCCCAGGCTAGTCTCGAACTCCTGGGCTCAAGTGATCCTCCTGCCCTGGCTTCCCAAAGAGATTTCTTTTTTGGGAGTTTTAAAATTTTAAATCTAATTTCCTTAATTGTTATAGGACTACTCAAATTAACGAATTGTAACAGTTTGTGTCTTTGGGGGAAGTCGTTATTTCATCTAAGTTGTCAACTTCATAATAACAAGCATTACCTTATTATTATTATTGATGTCTTCAGGGCTTATAGCAATATTCCTTATTTCACTCCTGATGTAAGTATTTGTGTCTTCTCTGACTCTTTTTTTTACTCTGTCAGTCTTGCTAGAGGTTTGTCAATTTTATTGATCTTTTCAAAAAACCAGATCTTTGTTCCACTAGTTCTCTCTCTCCCTCTCCCTCTCTTTCTCTCTCTCTCTCTTTTTAGATTTCATTGATTTCCGCTCTTAACTTTATTATTCCCTTACTTCTGCTGGTTTTGAATTTATTTTGCTGTTTTTTTTCTAGGTCTTTAAGGTGCCAATCTATCAAGTTTAGACGATATAGAGTTTAGATGACAGATTTAAGGCTTTTCCTCTTTTCTAATGTGAAATAACTTCCATGTTAGTGCTGCCTTAGGTGTAGTCCACAAATTTTGATATGTTTTACTTTCATTGTCATTCAGTTCAATGTATCTTTTAAAAAATTCCCTTGAAACTTTCTCTTTAGTCCATGGATCACTCAGAAGTGTGCTGTTTACTTTCTAAGTATTTGGAGAATTTCCTGTTATCTTTGTGTTACTGATTTCTCTGGTTCCATTGCAGCCAGAGAAAACACTCTGTAAGATGTCAATTCTTTTAAACTTGTGAAGGTTTGTTTTATGGCCCAAGACATGGTCTATCTTGGTATATGTTCAAGGGCACTTGAAAACAAGGTGTAGACCAGGCTCAGTGGTTCATTCCTGTAATCCCAGCACTTTGGGAGGCTGAGGTGGGCGGATCACTGGAGGCCAGGAGTTTGAGACCAGCCTGGACAACATGGTGAAACCCCATCTCTGCTAAAAATACAAAAATTAGCCAGACGTGCTTGCTTGAGCCCAGGAGGCGGAGAGTGCAGTGAGCCACCGAGATTGTGCCACTGCACTCCAGCCTGGGTGACAGAGCAAGACTCTGTCTCAAAAAAAAAAAAAAAGTATGTTCTCCTGTTCTGAGGTAGAGCATTTTAGAAATATCAGTTGTACTATAAATAGCTGGAGAGAGGGGTTGATATCTCCAACTATACATAGGAATTTGTCAGTTTCTTCTTACAGTTCTGTAAGTTTTTGTTTCGCATATTTTGAAGTTCTCTTGTTGGTACATGTGTATTAAGGATTTCGATATCTTCTTGATGGACACTGTTGCTGTTATATACTGTCCCTTTCTGTCTTTCTGTCTCTGATAGTTTTCTTTGCTCTAGAGTCTATTGCGATTGTTAATTTTAGGAGTCAACTTGATTGGGTTAAGGGATACCAAGATAGCTGGAAAAGCATTGTTTCTTTTTTCTTTTCTTTTCTCTTTCTTTTTTTTGAGACAGAGCAAGACTCTGTCTTCCTGGGTTCAAGCAATTCTCCTGCCGTAGCCTCCTGCGTAGCTGGGACTACAGGCATGAGCCACCATGCCCAGCTAATTTTTGTATTTTTAGTAGATATGGGGTTTCACCATGTTGGCCAGGCTGGTCTTGAACTCCTGGTGTCAGGGTATCTGCCCACTTCGGCCTCCCAAAGTGCTGGGATTACAGGCGTGAGCCACCCAGTCTGAAAAGCATTATTTCTGGGTGTGTCTTTGAGGGTGTTTCCAGAGAAGAATGTGATGTGAATGGTTGAACTGAATGGGGAAGATCTGCCAGTGATGTGGGCAGACATCTTCCAGTTGGCTGGGGCCCCCAGAGAGAACAAAGAGGTAGAAGAAAGGCAAATTCACTCTCTCTTCTGGAGCTGGAACACCCTTCTACTGGCCTTGAACATTAGAACTCCAGGCTCTCTGGCCTTTGACACTGGGACTTGCATCAGTGGCCCCTGAGTTCTCCAGCCCTCAGCCTCAGACTGAGAGTTATATCATTGGCTTCCTCGCTCTGCGGGTTTTGGATTTGAACTGAGTCACACCACCAGCATCCCTGAGTCTCCAGCTTGCAAATGGCCTGTGGTAGGACTTCTCAGCCTCTGTAATGGAGGGAGCCAATTCCCCTAATAAATCCCCTCTCTTCTATCTATTTATCTCTTTCTCTCTCCTAGTCTGTCTCTCTGAAGAACCCTAACTAATACATCTACTTTAGCAGATGTTAATGTAGTCCCATCTGCTTTTCTTTGACTAGTGTTTGCATGATATATCTTTTTTCTTTTATTTTTTATTTTTTTCTTCTTCTTCTTTTTTTTAAAGATGGGGTTTCACCATGTTGGTCAGGCTGGTTTTGAACTCTCGACCTCAGGTGATCCACCCGCCTTGGCCTCCAAAGTGCTTGGATTACAGGTGTGAGCCACCACGCCCGGCCGATATATCTTTTTTTCATTCTTTAATTTTCAATCTGCCTGTATCATTGTATTTGAAATGAGCCTCTTGGATACAGCATTTAGTTGCCTCATGTTTTTAAATCCAATCCAGTCTGCCAATCTCATCTTTTGATTGGTGTATTTAGGCCATTTGCATTTAATGTAATTATTGATATGCTAGGCCTTCAGTTTATCTTTTTTTTCTTTTAACTGTTTGTTCTGTTTTTTATTTCTATGGTTTCTTTTTCCTGCCTTCCTATGTGTGACTTAAACAGTTTCTTTTTTTTTTTTTTTTTTTTTTTTTGAGATGGAGTCTTGCTCTGTCACTCAGGCTGGAGTGCAGTGGTGCGATCTCAATTCACTGCAAACTCTGCCTCCGGGGTTCAAGCGATTCTCCTGCTTCAGTCTTCCAAATAACGGGGATTACAGTTGGCCACCACCATGCCTGGTTAATTTTGCATTTTTAGTAGAGATGGGGTTTCTCCATGTTGATCAGGCTGGTCTCGAACTCCCGACCTCAGGTGATCCCTCCACCTTGGCGTCCCAAAGTGCTGGGATTATAGGTGTGAGCCACCACGCCTGGCCAAGCCTATCGTATTTACCCATAAGTTTGCTTACCATGTTCTTTCATCCCTCCTGATTATCCAAGATTTCTTCTTTTATTATTTCTGTTTGGAGAATTTTATTTAGCCATTTTTTAGGCTAGGTGTAAATTCTCTTAGTTTCTTTTATCTTAAAATGTCCAGATTTGCCCTTCATTCCTGAAGAACATTCTCACTGGGCATAGAATTCCGGGTTGATGGTTCTTTTCATTCAGCCTTAAAATATCTTGTTCTACCTCCTTCTGACCACCATGGTTTCTGATGAGAAATTTGCTGTCATTGGAATTGTGTTTCCCTTATCTGCGAGGTATTATTTTCTCCAGGCACTTTCAAGACTTTTTTATCTTTATCTTTAGTTCTCAAAAGTTTAATTATGAGGTATTTTGGAGTGGATTTCTTTGGGTTGCCTCTTTGAGGTTCACTCAGATTCTTGAATCTATAGGCTTATGTCCTTTACCAAATTTGGACAGATTTCAGCCATTATTTCTTTTTCTTTTCTTTTTTTTTTTGAGACCGAGTCTTGCTCTGTCTCCCAGGCTGGAGTGCAATGGCATGATCTCCGCTCACTGCAACGTCTGCCTCCTGGGTTCAAGCGATTCTCCTGCCTCAGCCTCCTGCGTAGCTGGGACTGCAAACATGAGTCACCACACCCAGCTGATTTTTGTATTTTTATTAGATACGGGATTTCACCATGTTGGCCAGGCTGATCTTGAACTCCTGGCCTCAGGTGATCTGCCCCTCTTGGCCTCCCGAAGTGCCTGGCCTCAGTCATTATTTCTTTGAGTACTTTTTAAGCCCTGTCTTTCTTCTCTCTTTCAGGGACTCCGATGGCACGAATATTAAATCTTTTGTTACAGTCCCACAGGTCCTGTATTTTTCAGTGTAGTTTCTCTTTGATGTTCAAATTGGGCAATTTCTGTTGTTCTCTCTTCCATTTCACTGACTCTTTCCTGTTCCCTGATTCTGCTATTCAGCCCACCCACTGAGGTTTTTATTTCAGTTATCGTGTTTTTCAGTTCTAAAATTCCCAGTTCTTGGATTACCAAGAATTGATTGAGTGGAGACTGAAGGGTGCGTCTTAGCTGCAGCCTGATGTCTCTCTGGTTGTGAGGCCATTGGCAAGCGCTTCTCCTTCCTGGAACCTCAGGGCCCACAATCATGAGTGGGGCTGGGCGTGGTGGCTCACAATTGTAATCTCAGTACTTTGGGAGGCCGAGGCTGGAGGATCACTTGATGCCAGGAGTTTGAGAACAGCCTGGGCAACATAATGAGATCCTCTTCTTTAAAAAAAATTGTTAAATATTAGCCAGGTGTGGTGGTGCATACCTATAGTCCTAGCTACTCAGGAGGCTGAGGTGGGCGGATGGCTTGAGCCCAGGAGTTGGGGGCTGCAGTGAGCTACGATAGTGACACTGGACTCCAGCCTGGGTGACAGAGCAAGACCCTGTCTCAAAAAATAAATTAATTAAATAAAATCATGAGTGGGACCCGGGGCTGCACTGAAATGTATAGATGACGGTCTCCCCTCCATCCCCCAGCACTGCCTAGGGAAGATAAATGAGGATGGTGTGACTGGGCACACCCCTCCAGCTCATGGCCAGGAGCCTCAGCCTGTTTCAGTCCAGCATTGATGCTGGGCCTGAGGCCAGGAGGGGCTGGGGGCAGTGCGCTGGTCCCAGCTGTGTTTGCTTTGTTAGATCCTGTGGGCCCAAGCCTGCAGAGCGAAAAGGCCACCGTCACTGTCGTGGGAGGCTTGTAGTTCATTCAGCCCCAAACGGCCCTCGCCTGGGCCCCTCAGTCCCCACACCACCCCCAAAAGAGCCCATGGCGGGTGGGTAGGGGAGAAGCAATCACATCCCCACATGCTGGAGCCTGTTCCAAGAGCCTTATGTCTATTTCCTCGTGATTGTAGGAGGAGAGACACTCTATTCATCACCCTCATCACCAGGCAGATGGATTTCATTTTCCTACATTTTCATTCCTCGGCCAACACTTTCTAGGTGGAGAGACTGGTTTTGCTCCTCACCTGAGCATTATTGGGGCTTTTGGTGGCTCTGGGTGCTGGTTCTTGCCTCAGTTTGTCTGGGAGGGAGTGGATTTGAGCAGCTAGGAAGAAGTGAGATGGCAGGGCCAAGCTGGATGCTCTCCTGGGCAGTATCTGGTGGAGCCTGGGTTGTGATGGCAGCCCCAGGACGGCGCCCAAACCTGGGGCTTCCCTGGCCCTCCTTGGCCGGGAAGAAACACCAAGGCCCTGGTAAGCATGACCTCCAGTCAGAATGTGATGCCTAGGGAAACTGAGGCAATGAGTAAGGACAGCGAATGAGGTGGACTCAGCTCTGCACCTCTGTTTCCCCCTGGAAATGGGGGTGGGTGAACCTCACATGGCCTGCCCAAGAAGCCGTGCTCTAAAGGGAGAGAAGATCCCAGGCAGAGAAGGAGGGTGGTGCTGAAGTGCGTAGCCCTGGTTCCACATTTGGGCAACTCACCTCACCTCTCTGTGCCTCAGCTTTGCCGTCTGTAACGTGGGGTTGATGAGGGTGATGAATAGAGTGTCTCTCCTCCTACAATCACGAGGAAATAGACATAAGGCTCTTGGAACAGGCTCCAGCATGTGGGGATGTGATTGCTTCTCCCCTACCCACCCGCCATGGGCTCTTTTGGGGGTGGTGTGGGGACGGTATTCTGCGAGGGGTTACATACCGGACTCAGGGCCTAACCCAGGCATCCACTGGGAGAGGGAGGGAAGGAGGGGGCATCCCTGGCACTTGGAAATCTGCACTGAAAGTGGAGGCGGGGAAGGATCTGGGGTCAATCCCAGTTCCACCTTGGGTCCTTTTGCCATTAGGAGCCTCAATTTCCTCCTCTGGAAATGAGAACACTAAGTTCAGTGAATAAGATCTGTGGAGGCATCCACCTGGTTCATGGAGTGGAGGGAGGCCTGTTACCACAAGTACTGAGGGTTTTTTGGTTTTGGTTTTGGTTTTTGAGATAGGGTCTCACACTCTGTTGCCCAGGCTTGAGTGCAGTGGTGCGCTCATGGCTCACTGCAACCTCGAACTCCTGGGCTCAAGCCATCCTCCTGCCTCAGCCCCCTGAGTAGTTGGGACTACAGATATGCACCACCATGCCTGCTTGGCTAATTTTTATATTTTTTGTAGAAACAGGGGTCTGTGTTTCCCAGGCTGGCCTCAAACTCCTGGCCTCAAGTAGTCCTCCAGCTTTGGCCTCCCAAAGTGCTGGGATTACAGGTGTGAGCCACTACGCCCAGCCACTCACTGTTTTAATCATCTTCTCTGGGCCTTAGCCCCTCAAGCCTGAAGTTTTCACCCAGGAAAGGCAAAGACCTTCGGTGAGATGACTTTTCCATGCCCTTGACCTCAAACTACGTTTACACCGCACGCAAAAGTTTTCAGGGAATTTTTGCCCGAGCGTTTCCCAAGTCTGGCCATTCTAGCTACTCTGTGATTTTTGCCAGATTCAAGCATCACCTCTACTTTTATTTGCTCAAGACCTTTCTTTAAATCACCTCACATTTTTCTATTTGCCTCAAGAACAAACTATATAAATAAAATACCTTGAAAATAAGACAAGCACATTCATCTGGGGCTGGCAAACAATGCCTGTCTGGAAAGCTCTGAGGCTTTTGTTAAAAGGACACATGTCAGAGAGAGGCCAGACCCACACTAACACCTGTCTGAGGCTTTCCACTTGACAATAGTCAGAGAAGGAAAAGAAAAACGAATAGGATATGGCTTTCTCATAGTTCAGCCCAACATTGGTTAAGGCTGTTTTGTGGAGTATGGCTCACATCACTGCATGTATCACTGTGGTGTGTTCCACACCTGGGAGGCACCTTACTAGCCTATTGAACCTCATGGCGGCAATCCCCATTTCACAGGGAGAGAAACTGAGGACCAGGAAGTAGAAGAATCTGTCCCAGATGACGCAGTCATGCCACGATTTGAACCGGTGACCCTGGAGAGTCTGTTGCTTGGGGCCTTGGTGTAACCGAGAAGGATGGGGGCCCCTGTTCATGTCAGCCTTCTATGGGGCCTCTGGCAAGGTCCTTGCTCCCCCCAGCTCCCCAGGTCTACTACTGGGGAAAAGAGTAGGCTTCACAGAGCCAGGTGCCAGGCCCAGGGAAGAGGAAGACATCTAGAGTCCCTTGAATCCTGGGCAATGTCACTGCAGCCATCAGACTGGTGAATTCTTTTTTTTCTTTCTTTGAGGTGAAGTCTGGCCCTGTCACCCAGGCTGGAATGCAGTGGTGCAATCTTGGCTCACTGCAACCTCTGCCTCCTGAGTTCAAATGAGTCTCCTGCTTCAGCCTCCAGAGTATCTGAGATTACAGGTGCCCGCCACCACGCCTACCTAATTTTCGTATTTTTAGTAGAGACGGAGTTTTACCATGTTGACCAGGCTGGTCTCAAACTCCTGACCTCATGTGGTGGCCTGTATTGGCCTTCCAAATTGTTGGGATTACAGGCATAAGCCACCACACCCAGGCATGAATTCTTTTCAAATGACCTTGGTGACAGGCTGGTGTCTTGGAGAACTGCACAGGAGCATGGAGAGCTGGCCCAGTTGGCCAGTTAAGATGAGGGCTCTGCCGGGTGCAGTGACTCATGCCTGTAATCCCAGCACTTTTCGAGGTTAAAGTGGGAAGATTCCTTGAGTCCAGGAGTTCAAGACTAGCCTGGACAACACGGTAAAACTCTGTCTCTACAAATAATAATAATAAAAAAAATTAGCTGAGCATGTGGTGCATGCCTGTGGTACCAGCTACTCAGGAGGCTGTGGTGGGAGGATCACTTGAGCCCAGGAGGTTGAGGCTGCGGTGAGTCATGACTGTGTCACTGCACTTCAGCCTGCATGACAGAGTGAGACCTTATCTCAAAAAAAAAAAAAAAAAAAACAGAGATGAAGCCTCTTCCTGTCTCCCTCCCCCACTCGACAGTGACACAAACCAGCCTCCCCAGGAACCTTCACATCAAAGTGGACTGACCAGGAGGGGCGTGGAGAGGAAGGAGACGGGGCCTCCGATCTCCTTTAGCTTCCTCTGAGGAGGCTGGATGAGGGGGGTGTCTGATGGTCTCAAAGAGCAGCTCACAGGAAGGAGGCCCAGGACAGCATTCCAGCCCCACCTCCCTGCACAGGGCTCTGTCTGCATGGCTCTCCCTGGACTGCCTTCCTGAGCGCACATGTGAGATGCTAACAGCAGGTCTGACAAGCTGCTCCCTGGACAGGCAGCAGGGAAGGGAGGTCAAGTGCTTGGGCAGCCTCCTCTCCCTCGCTGGTTCATTGATTCACTCAGCAAACATCTGAGCACCTACTCTGTGCCAGGCACTGGGCACTGGGAACACAGGACTCCACAAGAAGAGCCTACGGCCTTGGGGAGTTCATGGTCTAGTGCGAGTGACCGGCAACTGCAACTGTGAGAAGGGTAAAGGGAGTGAAAGCAGCCATAGGGTGCTAGAAGAGATACGGGGGCCAGGCACAGTGGTTCCTGCCGACACTTTGGGAGGCCAAGGTGGGAAGATCACTTGAGGCCGTGAGTTGGAGACTAGCCTGGGCAACATAGTGAGACCCTATCTGTACAAAGAAATAAAACACATGGTGGCATGTGCTGTTATCCCGGCAACTCAGTAGGCTGAGGCAGGAAAATCACTTGAGCCCAGGAGGTCAAGGCTGCAGTGAGTCAACATCATGCTACTGCACTCCCCCTGGACAACAGAGGGAGACCCTATCTCTAAAAACAAAAAACAAAAGACAGAGATACAGGGAGACCTGATTTGTCTGGGAAGGCTTCCTAAGGAAGTGACTCATAAGGTGAAAACTACAGGATTTATTAACCTGGTGAAGAAGGGAGGAAGAGTGTTCTGGGCTGAGGGAACTGCACGTGTAAAGTCCCCTTGGCAGAAGAGATCCTGGCCTGGAGAAGGGCGTGGGAGGAGGCCACAGTGGCTGGGTGCAGGGAGGAGGGGAAGCATGGTGCTTGGAGAGGCTAGACACACAGTGTCTTGAAGGCCAGTGCCAGGATTCCATCTCTATCTTAGAGATAAGATCCAATTGACTTTTTTCTGAGATGGAGTTCTGCTCTTGTTGCCCAGGCTGGAGTGCAATGGGGTGATCTCAGCTCACTGCAACCTCCGCCTCCTGAGTTCAAGTGATTCTCCTGCCTCAGCCTTCTGAGTAGCTGGGATTACAGGCATGCACCGCCATGCCCAGCTATTTTTTTTTTTTTTTTTGGAGACGGAGTCTCACTCTGTCATCAAACTGGAGTGCAGTGGCACAATATTGGCTCACTGCAACCTCCGCCTGCTGGGTTCAAGCGATTCTCCTGCCTCAGTCTCCTGAGTAGCTGGGACTACAGGTGCATGACACCACACCTAGCTAATTTTTATATTTTTAGTAGTGACAAGGTTTCACCATGTTGGCCAGGATAGTCTCGATCTCTTGACCTCGTGATCCGCCCGCCTCGGCCTCTCAAACTGCTAGGATTACAGGCGTGAGCCACTGCGTCCAGCCCTCTAATTTTGTAATTTTAGTAGAGATGGGATTTCTCCATGTTGGTCAGGCTGGTCTTGAACTCCCAACCTCAGGTGATCCACCCGCCTCGGCCTCCCAAAGTGCTGAGATGACAGGTGTAAGCCACTGCTCCTGGCCATTTTTTAAATGGAGTATCACTGTCAACCAGGCTGAAGTGCAGTGGCACAATCTTGGCTCACTGCAACCTCTGCCTCCTGGGTTCAAGCAATTCTGCCTCAGCCTCCTGAGTAGCTGGGATTATAGGCGCATGCCATCACATTTGGCTAATTTTTATATATTTTTTAGTAGAGATGGGGTTTCACCATGTCGGCCAGGCTGGCCTTGAGCTCCCTGACCTCAAGTGATCCGCCCACCTTAGCCTCTCAAAGTGCTGGGATTGCAGGCAGGAGCCACCGCGCCTGGCCCCAGTTTACATTTTGAAGAAAGTCTCACTGGCTGTCCTTGGAGAATATATGGAAAGGCCCGAGTGGAACTGGGGGAGTAAGACAGGAAGCAAGAGCAGGTCTCACAGGAGAGAGGTGCTGAGTAGTGACAGGGTTGGTGGCTCTGAACAGGTCTGAGAGATCTTCAGATGGCAAGTATCCCTGATTCCTTGGTGAATGGTTACTGGAAGCCAGGACACTCAAGGATAAGAAGGAAGAAAAACAGGGACCCTGAGGCGAACGTTGTGGTCTCAGTGCCTCCCCAGGTATAGACAGAAAACCAAGCCCACATTGGACGCTTTTTTCCAAAACGGATTTTTCACACACTCCCTCTTCTTTCACTGGACAAGGTGAATTTTACCAGCTATCCGACATGCCCCAGACCTCCGGCCATTTAGCTGTCTTTATTTTTGCTTTTGTAAACAATGCCACAGTGAGTACTCGTGTGGCTAAATATTTGTGCCTGCACTTACAGATGATGTGTGTTCACAGACTTCCTTAGGAGAGATTTCTCAAAGTGAACGGTCTCTGCTGCATTTTGCCAGCCTGCCCTGTTCCCATCTGAGGGTGGGCACCAATAGAGGAAACCTTTCCGATGCCCATAAGGTCAAAGCTGTCGTACCTTTAATATTCGGTACCTGAAAAGAAAAAAAACCCTCCAAAAAACCAACATGTTGACCAAAGGCTATCAGGAATTCCCCAGCTCATTTAAGTTAATTTGTTCCTCCTCTGCAGTGCGGACCTCGAACTTCCACTTGACAAGAGTTGTACCTATCTGGGTTAAACATTATTTGCTCAGTCCACAGATGAGACTTGGTGAACATATGGATTTGGGGACCCCCCTTGCCATACCCCTAAGCTCCCTCCCCAGGGTCTGAGACTTAGCGATGCAAGGAGAAGTCATTCCCCATGAACTTGCTCATCCCCTGAAGGGCCTCTGCAGTGAACAGCTGGGAGGACCCGGGTAAGGTGACGAGGAAAGGTGTGGGGATTAGGTCGGCCCTCTGCAGGGACAGTCCACGGCCTAAAGGTATGGGCATTGCGCTGGGGATGCACCCTGTGGCCATTTCCTGAAGCGGCACTGTCCTTTGGCAGCAAGACCGGCCACATCATTTTCGGGGCCCAGTACAAAATGAATATGTGCCCCACTGACAAATTATTAATACATTGCTGAGGGGTGACAATAGAGCATCACAATCCCGAGCCCCGGGTCCTCGGAAGTGCGAGACCCTGTGTGACAGCACAGGCTGCCTGCATGCCCGTGATGCTGGCCTTTTTGGCAAGTCTCTTCCTTCCAGAAAAGAGGTCTTGCAGGCGTGGAGCAGCAGAGAGGAGGTAAGCGAGGGAGGCCAGCTCGGGGAGCAGTCCAGCCCAGCCCTGGCTCACCGCCGGATAGCCGGAGAGCCTCTGGGGCCTCCTTGAGGCTGCCTATCAGGCTGATGGAGTGGATGGATGGGGTAGAAGCAGATGGGGCCGGTGACCTGGCAGACAGGTGCTCGCATAACACCTCTGCACCATGAAGCCGGAGTCGTGCAAGCCCAGCTTGCGGAGGGAGTGGTGTGGCAAGGATTTAAGGGCTGCCTGTAGAGCCGGGAGAAGGAAGCTGAAATTAACAACAGTAAGAGTAACAGATGCTCCTCCTGCACACTCACACACTCTCGGGTGCCAGGCGCTGTGCTTGGCCTGAAGAGCTACTCCTTGAGACTGGAGCCAGTGTTACCCCCACTGAATAGGGGCCGCAAGAGGCCCAGAGAGAAGAAGTGGCCGCAACTAGAAATCCTGAATCCCCTTCTCTGTTCTTACTTGTCTGCCTGCAGCCCCGGCCTGCAAGGGACCAATGCCTGGAGTGGAGGAGGAACTGGCCACCAGTGACAAGGGAGAACCCAGGAGTCCCGCCTCCCAGAATGGGGCTTTGCCTCCACGTTGGGGGGCCTGTTGCCACACTGCCTTGTTGAGCCTTCATCTTCTCCTCCCTTTACGAAGCCTGTCCCTTGGGACTGAGGGCAGAGGGGTGTGTGTGTGTGTGTGTGTGTGTGTGTGTGTGTGTGTGCCCTGGATGTACAGGGACTTCCCCTCCTTCCTCAAGGGAGTCAGTCCCACCCTGCCAGGACCCACGACCGCCCCCCATGTTCCTCCCTGGCGCCTCTGTTACTGTTTTTGAATCAGCCATGAGGTAGCCCCTCCACCCTATCCGGGTTTGATCGTCCATAAAAAAATTAATGGTCCCTGCAACTAAAGAAGCACAACAACAGAGGAAGGCTTTTTAGACAATCAATTAAAAGCCTAGGAGAGGGATTATCTCATTGAAATATCAATTTTTAATAGCACCACATCTTAGAGTTTCCTCTCAAAAAACTTTGCACAGTGCATTTGCCTGACTTGGTTTCTCCCTCCAGCTCCTACTGCCTTCGAGTGCCCAGAGCAGGGGCCCGAGAGGGAGCATGGGAGGCCATCCATCCATCCATCCATCCATCCTTCCATCTGTCCATCCATCTATCCATCCATCCATCCATCCTTCTATCCATCCATCCATCCATCCATCCAACCAATGCTTAGTGAGCTCCCGCTATGTGGCAGGCATAGGTGGTGGGGGCACCAAGGTGAGCAAAAAGGAGGAACTTGCCAGCTGGCAAGGGCACAGGAGAGCAGCAGCAGGCAGGTGAAAACATTGGCAATGAGGAAAGTGAAGCCATCTGGGAAAATCAATGTAAAGGGACCGCAATGCAGGTTAATAGGGGCACAGGAGAGGGAGTATCTGTTTAGCTAGAAGAGCTAGGGAAGCCCTTACCACTTCCTTGCCCTTGAGAAGTGACCTTTAATTGTTTTTTTGTTTTTGTTTTGTCTTGTTTTTGTTTTTTTGAGACAAGGTCTTGCTCTGTCTCCCAGGCTAGTATGCAGTGGCGTGATCTCCGCTCACTGCAACCTCTGCCTCCCAGATTCAAGTGATTCTCCTGCCTCCGCCTCCTGAGTGAGTAGCAGAGTTGACAGGCGCACGCCACCACGCCCAGCTAATTTTTGTATTTTTAGTAGAGACAGGGTTTCGCTGGGTTGGCCAGGCTGATCTTGAACCCCTGATCTCAAGTGATCCAGCCACCTCGACCTCCCAAAGTGCTGGGATTACAGCTGTGAGCCACTGCACCTGACCTAGAGGTGACCTTTAAAATGAAACTGGAAGGCTGTGAAGGAGGGAAAGGTGGTTCTAGGCAGAAGGAACAGCACAGCTGGAGGTCCTGAGGCAGGAGTGGGTTTGGGGTGTTGGAGGAGTGGAAAGGAAGCCAGTGGACTGGAATATAGGCAGGGAGGGGCGCTGGGGGAGATGAAGCTGTGAAAAGAGAAACGATTCAGACCTCAGGGCCCCGGGAGGTCTGGGAAGAGGCGTGTGTTATATTTAGGGTGCACCATGGGCAGTGGATGCAGTGGGGTTACCAGCCCTGGTCTGAGCCCTGCCTCTTAGTTGCTCTGGGACCCTGGGAAGCTGCCGAAGATCTCAACCTCGGTTTTCTCACCTGTAAGATGGGATAATTGTGATCACCTCACTGGGCTGTCAGGGGCATCCTAAGAAGTAATGGAGTCAGCCTGTTTAGCCTGACACCTCTTTTTTCTCTCTGCCCCTACTCCTCTTAGTTTGGCAGCTTCCTCAGTTTACCCTTCAGGGTTTGAGGGACCAGATAAGCTTCAACTGATAAGGGATTTCTACCAGATTGATTCCTACAGGATTTTGTTATACACCTGAGTCCAGTTTATCAGCCATCAGGGCAGGGGTGGTGGGGACAGGGTGGTGGTGCAGGGACAGACAAAGGTGTCACTGCTCTCCCAGCATCACCACCTCCCCATCCCATCCCATCCCATCCTGGAAATGAGATACTTCCGCATTAAGATACCTAGGCGAGTGATCGGGTGGAGGTTTCTGAGAGGGCACTGAGGGCAGGGGGAGCCACGTGTGGCTGGGTGGGGTGGACCGTGCAGGCAGAGGCAGAGCCTGGACAGGGATCCTGCCCCAGTGTAGACAAATGTGCTTTTTTTGCCCGAACAACTGGTCTCCCACACAGACCTGGCAGGCACCCTGGGACAAAGGTAGACACACGACAATACTGCTGGTGCTGGACCCTGTGCCAAGGGCTTGACCATGTCCCTTCTAAGCCCTGCGGCACATCCCGTGTTACACAGGTGGAAACTGAGGCTCCGAAGAGAGGTGGCACGGCTCTCATGGCTGGGGTGGAGGGAAATCCACAGCTGTCTGGCTGCTCCCTCTGAATTTATGATAATGGAGGGGCCATTATTTCCTTATCTATGAAAAGAAAGAAAAAAATAACGTGGGGGCTAAAGGAGCGATGAGTTACGGCCCAATGGAGAGGATCGGGGGATTTCCAGGACACAGATGCTGGGTACCCTGGGACGAGCCACTTCGCTCTCTGGACCACAGTTTACTCATCTAGGTAATGAGATTCCCAACTGCAACCCATCTAAGTTAAGGGATCAGGTGAGGCTCTGGGCGAGAAAGGGCTTTGCGGAATGATCTGAGGGGAGAGGGTTTGGAGACAGCTGTTAGCTCATCATCGGCTCAGGCCTCCACCCTCCCACAAGCATTTACCCAGCACTGTTCTGAGCCAGGCTCAGACCTGGGCCAAGTGCTGTAGCTGAAAATGCCTAGGCTTTGGAGTTACCTCGGTTCGAATCCTGATCCTGCCACTTCCTGGATGGGTCCTTCCCTCTCTGGGCCTTTGTTTTCTCATTTGCCATTTTTCACCTCCTGGGGCTTGTGAAGGTAAAAATTAAACAGCAAAACAGAGAAGGAGCATGAGCCCCGAATAAAACTCTCCTTCCCTTCCTGGGGACACTCAGATTCCTGCCCTCTGAGCTCGGAGCTCAGGGTCCAGGGGTGGGCTGATGAGACGTGGTCCTGAATCCCTGTGTTCCCTGGCATGCAGTCCGACGAGGTCACTGGCGCTCAGGTCGCAAGGCAGGTGCAGTGGCATCGCTGGGGAAGCCAGTGGGGGAGGAGGAGAGGCAGGTAGCAAGGGGCCCATCTGGACTTGTTCCTAGAGCAACAGGGAGCTGAGCCCACTTGGAGAATGTGCTGAAGGGTGAGACTCTGGGGCGGCCCAGGGGCCAGGATGTGGCCAGCCCTGCTAGGCCTTCAGCAGGAGAGGGGAAGGCCAGGCTGCTCCTCTCTGACGTAGGGGAAGCCTGGGAAATAAGAAAGCCTCGGAGGAAGGCTTCACGCTTCCACCTTTTCAGGCCCCCTCCCTGGGATGGGGAGGGAGCCTGAGCACCCTGGAGACCACCCCCAGTACAGCTGGGTCTGTGGGGCTTGAGGAAGGCTTTCCAGGGGGGCCCTGCTCTATTGGGAGGTGCCCGCCTGGGGCCTGGGAGGCAGATGGCATCTTGCAACCCTGCAATTAGTAAAGTAGGCAGGGGAGCTGGTGGTGGGCGGGGTAGGAGGCGGCTGGCTGAGAGCTGCAGCTGGCTTCTGGATGCTGCCGCTGCCTCTAGCCCCCCTCCACTGACCTAGAAGGGCTGCCTGGAGTGGCAGGAGGGCCCCAGGAAGACAAGGCAGTGGGGGCTTGGGAGGAAATACAGAGCAGCAGGGAGACTCAGAGAGGAATGGGAACGGCACAGTCATGTCAGTGAATGCGGGTTTGGACAGCCCATTTGTTCCTGTCCCCATTTGACAGATAGGGAAACCAAAGCTGGGAGAGAGGCAGGAGCTCACCGCAAGATACACAGCCAATCAGAGAGCAGGCTGGGGCCAGAGGCCAGGTTTGTCTGGAGGGCTGGAGTGCTGAGGGCTCATTGCTGGGCATGGATTTCCAGGCAGGAACCTCTAGGGGCTGCCTGGTAGAGTCAGGCTGGACAAAATGGCCTTGGCTGGAGAGGAAGGACAGACTTGGGGCCCCCAGCCCTCCCACTGCGGGAGAGGAGGGGCTGGGTGATGGGGCGGTGTCTGACTCAGCTGGTTCTCCAGCCAGTCTGGGCACTCCAGGCCTGTGAGGAGAGGCCCTGGCAATGCCAGGCTGCCCCTGAGCTGCTGTGGCTTTCAGTTCCTGGGCTTGGGGGACTTCCACACCCCCCTCCAGGAGGAAGACTTAGCTGGGCAGCAGCAAGACTCTTCTGGGACTGGCCTGGCAGTTACTGCAGTGGAGCTGGGGGTGGGGTGGGGTTCCAGCTTCAGCTTGTACCATCCCACCCATCCGTCCTTCCTCCATCCATCCTTCCAGGCATCCATCACTCTTTCCCTCCTGCCTCCCCCTCTAACACTGAAAGATGCCCACTAAGCCTAGGGCACTGTGCTGGCTGCTAGAGGATTCTCTGCCCTTCAGGAGCAGCCAGGAGGCAGAAGCAGCAGACACACAAATAGCCCCCCCAACACACGAAGAATGAACCCAGACCGAGCTCTGAAGGGCTGGTGGGACTTTGATGGGTGCAGGCAGTTCTAGGGGCAGTAAAGAGCTTGGCATGCCAGCAGCTGCAGCATCTGCAGAGTAGAGTATGGTGGTGAGGCAGAGAGCAGGGGCCACACGGGGCCTTGCCTTGGAGGGTGGGGTGATGGCTCATGATCAGGCGTGTGGGCCAGGCACGGTGGCTCATGTCTGTAATCCCAGCACTTTGGGAGGCCAAAGCAGACGGATCACCTGAGGTCCGGAGTTTGAGACCAGCCTGGCCAACATGGTGGAAGCCTGGACTCTACTAAAAACAAACAAACAAACAAAAATGAACAACAGCTGGGCGTGGTGGCACATGCCGGTAGTCCCAGCTACTTGGAAGGCTGAGGCATAAGAATCGCTTGAACCTGGGAGGCAGAGGCTACAGTGAGCCTAGATTGTGCCACTGTGCTCCCGCCTAGGAGACACAGTGAGACTCTGTCTCAAAAAAAAAAAAAAAAGGGGGTGTGGGCTCTGGCCTGGGATCCCAGTTTCATGTCTAATCAGCTGTGTGGCCTTAGAACAATCACTTGTTCTATCTGAGCCCCTGGATCCTCAGCATAAGATAGGATGATGATGGTGACACGTACCGTGTGGGGCTGTTGGGAGCGATCTGTGAGGGGATGCGTGTGAAGCACAGGGGGTGTGGGGGGATCAATACATTCTGGCTGTTCTTGGCAGTCACCCCTGGAGTGATCAGGACCCTGTAGGGGATCTGAGCCTGAGAGTGACATGTACACTTGTCCTGAGTACATCTCACAATGGCGGGCTCAGCGCCTCCCCTCTCTCTCACTATTTCCTTACTTGTTCAAAGATAAACTGGACTAAGGCCGAGGAAAAATATTCAAATACCTCCAGGAGCAGGGCAGCAATTTAAATGAGTGAGGGTGATGCCGGGGAAGGCTGCAGGGAGTGGTGAGGACTGCAGTGCCCAGGGCACCCGTGTCCCACCCCAGGGAGCAGCCTCCTCTCAGCCCTGCAGCAGTAGCCATGTGGAAGTGAGTCCAGCCTGGTCAGAGATGCTGACTTCTCAAGAGAGGGAAACCCACGCTTCTGTAGGAAAACCTCACATTACTAATGTTAGCAACGCATTAATTTTTTTTTATTTTTTATTTTTTTGAGATGGAGTCTCGCTCTGTAGCCCAGGCTGGAGTGCAGTGGTGCGATCTCGGCTCACTGCAACCTCCGCCTCTCTGGTCCCGGTTCAAGCAATTCTCCTGCCTCAGCCTCCTGAGTAGCTGGGATTACAGGCATGTACCGCCATGCCCAGCTAATTTTTGTATCTTTAGTAGAGACGGGGTTTCACCACGTTGGTCAGGCTGGTCTTAAACTCCTGACCTCATGATCTGCCCGCCTTGGCTTCCCAAAGTGCTGGGATTACAGGCTAAATTTTTTTTTTAATTGTACTTTAAGTTGTGGGGTACATGTGCAGATCTTGCAGGATTGTTGCATTGGTACACACATGCCATGGTGGTTTGCTGTCTCCATCTCCCCGCCCCACGTCACCTACATCAGGCATTTCTCCCAGTGTTATCCCTCCCCAACTTCCCCACCCACCCCCTGCTGTCCCTCTCCTAGTCCTCCATCCCCCAACATACCCCAGTGTGTGATGTTCCCCTCCCTGTGACAGGCTAAATGTACTTTTAAAGTATCACGTGCGGCCAAGCTAATGCTTCTGTTGGCAGTGGCCGCCATGACCACTAGGTGACTTTGCAGGTAAGCTGGGGAGTCACGGAAGGGCTGTGAGCAGAAGCAGCTCGCGTTCCAGGCCGGGACCATCCTCAGCCCTATCTGTGACTGTCCCTTCCCTCCAGAGGTGGGATGCCAGACCCTTTCCTTGCTGACATTCTTTGGAGCAGTCTGCCTGAGAGATAGGGGCTGTAATGAGGCCCCAGCTCAGTGCTATCTCACAGGAGGTGCCAGGGAGTCTGGGGGAGCCTGGCCGCGCCAGACGGGGTCTGCTCTGTGTCTGGGAATGGCAGGTCCGGCCAGGACTGCTGGAGGTGGCTCTTGAAACTGGTGTCAGTGAGGGCCTGGCTCCTGCCGCCTAGCTCTTCAGGGTCAAAGGGCAGCACTTTCAGCCTTTTCTGGGGCCAACTTCCTATTTGGGAGAGAAAGCAGACAGGTCCCTGGCAGGAAATGACCTTCTTCCCAAAGCCCTGTTTTCCACTGGAGCTGGCTTTTGTGGACAAGCCACAAAGGGAGAGTCTCCATGGTTGTATCAGCCCCTCCATCCCCCTCGGAGCCCAGGGACCTCTTTGCCATGGCAGCAAACCCACCTCGCTAACATCATTAATTTAGTCTTGGCAACAGAAAATTTTTCAGTGCCCATGTTTACCAGCACCCAGCTGGGTTCCTGGTTCTGCCTCTCCCCTCTTCTCAGTCCCCAGGATTCCTGGTGACCCCAAGACCCAGTACTAGGTGTCCCTGGTGACCCTGGGACAGCTCTGAGCACTGTGACCTCAGGACTCCCTCTTAACTAGGCCACGCCGAGAGAAAATCATTTAGTGTAACTCTCCCATCCCCAGCAGGCAGCCCCTTTATCAACTGAATTGAATTCCTCTTTGGTGCCAGGCTGGAGCCCTAGCCTCTCCTTGCACACCCCGAAACACAGGGAGCTCACCACCTTTTGCATGCTAGAACAATTCTGGCAATGCTTCCTTCTGCAGAAAGCAGGCCCGGGTACTGAGAATTCACTTTAAGGGTCCCATCAGAAGAGCAGGTGCCCTGAAAGCCACCTTGGCTGTGAAAGATCAAAAGTGTATGCTGCCGTGTTTCCTTTTTCCATTTCCTTTTTTAAATTTTTTAAATAATCCTGCTCTGTCACCCAGGCTGGAGTGCAGTGGTGTGATCTCAGCTCAGTGCAACCTCTACCTCCCGGGCTCAAGTGATTCTTCTGCTTCAGCCTCCCAAGTAGCTGGGATTACAGGAGTGCGCCACCATGCCCGGCTAATTTTTGTATTTTAGTAGAAACAGGGTTTCACCATGTTGGTCAGGCTGGTCTTGAACTCCTGACCTCAGGTGATCCTCCTGCCTCAGCTTCCCAAAGCACTGGGATTATGGGCCTGAGTCACTGCACTCAGCCTGCTTCCACCAGATTTAACATAAATCTGTTAATCTGCTGGTTATAGAAGGTATAGAAATTAAATATTAAAAATAAAACTGCCTATAATTTCACCACCTAGGGCAGGGTTGGGGAAAAAAGAAAAGGGTTTGTTCTTTATTGTGTCCACACCTACCTCTAGGTAAACTTCAATCAATCACCTGAACTCCATCCCCGGGGCCCATCTGGCAAATCCCTCCTCTCCAGGGAAAACTGTTAGGTATTTAATACAACTAACCTTTACTGAGCTCTGGGTTACCCTATCTAATTCTTGTGACGGCTCTGAGACATTTTATAGATGAAGAAACTGAGGCTCAGAGAGGGTAAGTAACTTCCCAGAGGTTGCACAGCTAATAAGGGGCAGAGATGTGAATCCATCCGGTGCCGGAACGGAAGTCTCCTCTAGAGCAGACATGCGCTGTACCTTGTCCCTCCTCACCACAGGAGTGGATGCCAGACTGCTTAGCAGCTCAGATGTTCATTCATTCATTCTTTGTAGGGTTTTTTTTTTTTTTTGAGACCGAGTCTTGAGACTGAGTCTTGCTTTGTCACCCAGGCTGGAGCGCAGTGTGCGATCTCAGCTCACTGCAACCTTCACCTCCTGGCTTCAGGCGATTCTCTTGCCTCAGCCTCCTGAGTAGCTGAGATTACAGGTGCCCATCACCACACTTGGCTAATTTTTGTGTTTTTAGTAAAGGTGAGGTTTGGCTATGTTGCCCAGGCTGGTCTCGAACTCCTGGGCTCAAGCGATCTACCTGCCTTGGCCGCCCAAAGTGCTGGGATTACAGGTGTGAGCCACCATGCTTGGCCTCATTCATTCATTCATTCATTCTTGTTCACATTCATTCATTTATTAAGTTACTTGACATTCCTGACTTCAGGTGCAGTGTCAGGTGCAGGCTGATGCCATGGTCCCCTGCCCACATCTGCCACACTTTCAGATGCCCCACAAACTTGAACTTCATTTATTACAAAGAACTGTGTTCACTGCACTGTATTATGAACAGCAAGGCTTAGAGAGGCAGCCCAGGCTGGGGCCCCAACAACCTACCCCGACATGCCTAGTCCTGCATGAAGTCCTGGGTGGGAGGGGTCACCTGGACTGGGCCTTGGAGCTGTCCTGTATTTATGAAACCAAATGGGTGCAAAGACTCCTGGGCATACACATATATATGTGAACAGAGGCTTCCTTTCCACAGGGCATTGGTAGACGGGACTGTCGACGCCATCCCTGGGAGAGAAGAAGGTTGGCTGTAGTGGGGACTGGTCCCAGAGTAAGCCGAGGCACTGCATCAGTTTGAGTGTCTGGTTAGCCTGGACCCTGGGCAGGTGGGGGGCGGCCCATACTGCCCAGCCACAGGAAACTCTAGGCCACCTGGATTTGCAGGTCCTCATCCTCGTCCAGGTCGCTGGCTCCATCCCCGGCCTCCTCAGTGCCAAAGCGAGCACTGCGGATCTTCCCGAAGAGGGGAGCATTCTGCTGCTGCCTGCGGAGCCTGCGGGGTGGAGGTGACGGGGGTTAGAGCAGCAGCCTGGCCTGCAGTCCCTGATAAGGTGGCTGCAGCTGGTGCTGGGGCAGCTAAGCCTTCCCTGGCACTTTCCCTGCTGTCTCATCTCCTGCAATCTCCTTATATGATGGAGGTGCCATTATCACCCCCATTTTACAAGCAAGGAAACCGAGGCACAGAAAGGTGAAGTAATTTGCTCAAAGTCACACAGATGGTGGGGAGGGGGGCAGAGCTCTGAATTGAAGTGGGTGGTACCAGAGCAGCTGGATGCTTAGAGGTAAAGGAGCTGGCTCAAGGTCACGCTGCGGGATTTGAACCCCAGCCTGGCTCTCAGAGCACAGGCAGCAGAACTGGGTGGTGGCGGCAGTGGGGGGTAGGCTGAGGCCTCTACATTCCCAGTGTCAGTGAGAAAGGGCTCAGCCCTAGTTCTTCTTCACATTAAAATTCCTAAATCAAAATTTACGAGGCAAACTTTGACTCTAAGAAGAGCTGGTGGAGGAAATGTACATCCCTCCCCGCCACCCCACAGCAAAGTGGCTGCCCCGGCTGCATCTTACTGGAAGGTATGAATTATTAACACGGCAGGGAGGGGTGCAGGCGGGGCCTCCATTACTGCACAGTGATTTAGTGAGCTGTCCCCGGAACATTAAAGCAGAAAAAGTTGGAAAATAAAACGACACAGCGGTCCTGGGTGGCCCCACCCTCCCGGATGGAAGCACTTGAGAGGCCCAGCAGAGCCTGCCTGCCCACTTCTGGAGTTTATGGCTCCTGAACAAAGTGACCCAGACTGCGGGAAAGCCCCAAGGCTAAGTGGCCTTTTGAAGGGTGTATGCTGTGGGGTCAGAGTGGGCAGAGTCAGCCAGGCACCCACCTTCGACTCACGCCTGGGCCCCTGCAGAACACTTTATGGGCATCATCCCAGGCAGAGGGGGAAATCGAGGCTCAGTTGACCATGGCGCAATAGCTGTTAGGTATCTGCAGCCCATACTCTAAGCCACAAGATCTCAGCAAACAGCAGCAAATTGTAAATGCTCAATAAATAAGGGTTTGGATGGCTGATGGCCAGGGGTGATTCTGCCTGGCCACCCACCAACTGGGTAGCCATGGAAAGACTTCCCCTCTTGGGCCTTAGTTCCTTATCTGCCAGCCCACCAGGGAAAAACATCTCTCCTTTCCTTTCTCTCACAGGAGCAGTGTGATGCTGAAGCACAAGATGCAACCCAAATATAAGCCCCTCCCTCACAGTAGTAGTAATGGTTTCAGTAATAGCAGGAGCTGCTGACAATTACTCAGCATTTATCATGTGCCAGGTGTTTTCTTTTTTCTTAGAGACAGAGTCTCACTCTGTCTCCCAGGCTGGAGTGCAGTGGTGTGATTGTAGCTCACTACAGCTACAAACTCCTGAGCTCAAGTGATCCTCCTGCCTCGGCCTCCCAAGTAGCTGGAACTACAGCCACGCACCACCACACCTAAGTTTTGCACTTTTTGTAGACATGGGGTCTTGTTCTGTTGCCCAGGCTGGTCTCGAACTCCTGGTCTCAAACAATACTGCCTGGCTCTGTGATTCACACACACAGAGGGGGTCGGGAGAGAGAGGCAGACTGCTGGGTGGGGCCTGCTGGCAGCTGAGGGGATCCAGGCCTGGGGTCCCTCCTTCCCTGCCCACCAATCTCTCAGATCCTTGCTGTTCTGGTGTCACCTGGGCCTGGCAACCCTGACGGCTGCTTAGCTGCTTATTCTTCTAGTAGGTGACTCCCAAGTCCTGCTGGCCCCGCCCACTACCCCGCCCCTTGGTCCTGACCTCTCCGGGCCCGCCCTTCCTGTCCTCACTCCGCCCATCAGCCCTTCCACCAGAGGAGACAATTCCAGGGCCTGCAGCTGGCCTGACTTCCTGTACCCCCTGCCCTGGTTTCCTGGCCCTGGCCCTTCCTGTCCGGAGGGTACAGGATTCCGGAGGATACCTGGATCTCTTCCTTCTCTGTCTCCCCCTCCAGACCTGGTTTGGGCTCCACCCCTGACTGGAGCGTTCCCTGGCTGGACATCTCTGTCCAGTTTCTGTTCCCTGCCCTGGGCCCACCTGGACTGCAGGTGCTCCAGCTGCACTTGCAGGTTCTCGCTCTGTTCCGTCTGTTCGTCCAGCGATCGCTGCAGCTTACGTGCCTGGTTGTGAGCCTCGTCCAGCTGCGGGATAAGCAGGGCCGAGAGCATGAGGGTCACCCATTACTGAGCAAGGCCGGCCACCCACCCAGGGCCAACCACTCCTACTGCTGTTGCCTGGGAACGTGCTCCTCCGAGGGCGTTTGCTCCTTGAAGCCTAGGCTTAGGCTCACCTCCTCCAGAAAAGCGTCCCTTCTGGTTCCCTCCAACCCTTCTGCCCCCTCTTGCACATCTATGCATCCTCCCAGGCCCTGCACTACAGCCATCCACCTCCTATCCTTCCATCCCCATCAGTCTGTCATCTGACCACTTATCCAGGGAGATATTCATCTGCCCATGGAGACAGTCGCCCACCACTCCCCATCCATTCATCTAATCAGCTGCCCATCCAGCATGCCTAGCCATGCCTTCCTGCTCTCCCGGACACACCCATCTTCCCATCAACCTGGCCTTCTTTCTCCCTCTCCATTCATTCTTTCACCCACTGACCCAGTCAGCTGTTCATTCATCTGTCCACTGTCTGCCCATCCAGCCATCATCTGTTCATATATCCATTGGATCCATCCATCCATCTGCCCGCTCTGCCCCTCTCTCCCATTCATCCATCCACTCATTCCTTCATCCATCTGTTCATCCATGCACACATCCAACTTGTCTTGTTCATTTTTCTTCCCATCCTCCCACTCACATGTCTACCCTGCCATCCAGCCATTGCCCACCTACCCGTTCTACCCTGGGCGCCTCCTGAGAGCCAGGCGGGCCCTGCGGCCCCCACTCCTCCCCGGCCGAGGTCGGTGATTGCCACTGCCCCTGCCCCTCCATGGTCCTGACCTCGTCCTCAGCCTGGGCCAGCTCCTTCTTGAGCTCCTCCACCCGCAGCCGCAGCTTCTTCACCTCAGCCTCGTGCTGCTCCACGCGCCGGTTGGCATGTGCCAGCTCTGCCACCTTCTCCTGGAACTGCTTCTTCAGCTTGCCATGCACATGCTTCAGGTCTGCCAGCTCCTGCAGGGCACAGGGAAAGGGTGGGAGGAAGCGGGGATCAGTATCAGCTTGGGTACCATGCCGGGGAGTCTCATGAGGTCAGGCAGTTCTAGGGATGCTGGGTGTCTCTTCCTCCCAGAATCTCTCCATCTGCTGTCTGAATATCAGCATTAGAGGTTTGGCTGAGCAGCCAGAGGCTGGAGGTGCCTTCTAGAAAGGCGAGGAGGCTGGGTGTGTGGAACCTGTGGCTCTAGTTTGGATGTGTAATTTTCAGATGCTACTGGATCTGCCCTGGGGCTGTTGGAGCAGAGTTGGGATTTCTGGGAAAGGATGAGGTCTGGAGTCTTCAGCGGCGTGTACATGGTATTGAAACCCCTGGGTTGGGAATGAGCTAGGCTGGGGAGTGGATGGGTGTCTCAGAGGCCAGAGTGGTTGGGAAGAGGAGGGGCAGCCAGCAAAAGAGGTGCCCACCCCGGAGCTCTGTGAGTTCTCTGAGCCTCAGTTTCCACATTTGTAAAATGGGAATAGACATCGCCTAAAGGTCTCTTGGGTCCATCCTTTTAGTTCCATCTCTACTGATGGCAACCTGGTCCAGGTCTCCTCCCTCTCTTGCTGCCCAGGGAATGGCAACAGCTTCCCCCTAGCCTGCCTTCCCATCCTCTGCCCACACAGCCTGCTCACACTCCCCTCCTGCTTTAAACTCTCTCAAGGGGGCCCACTACTCCTCCCTCACCTACCACATCCCCCAGCTCACTGTCCCCCAGCCACATTGGCCTTCTAGTTCCTCCAAAGCTGTGTCTCTCACAATGGACACTTATTCATGCTATTCCTAAGTTCTCTCCGTCCCCTCCCCTAAGGCCACGCGCTACCAGTTAATGGCTGTTTTTCCTGGAGAATTTAGTGTATTTTTTTTTTTTTTGAGATGGAGTTTCACTCTGTTGCCCAGGCTGGGGTGCAGTGGTGCAATCACAACTCATTGCAACCTCTGCCTCCTGGTTTCAAGTGATTCTCTTGCCTCAGCCTCCCAGGTAGCTGGGATTACAGGTGAGCGCCACCACGCCTGGCTAATTTTTGTATTTTTAGTAGAGATGGGGTTTCACCATGTTGGTCAGGCTGGTCTCGAACTCCTGACCTCAGGTTATCCACCCTCCTCGGCCTTCCAAAGTGTTGGGATTACAGGCGTGAGCCACTGTACCCGGCCGAGAACTCAATTTAAAATGTCACTGCGTCTGGGAGGCTTTCCAGGACCGTGGGCCTAAGTCAGGCCTCCTGGTATTCCCTCTTCTTGCTGGTGACCATGAAGCTGTATGATTGGCATGAAGCCGTGTGACAGAGAGAGCCACATGTACATCCCCCAAGAAAGCCTTCAGCTCCACGAGGGAAGAGGGCTGGCCACACCTGTCTGTTCAGTGCTGTGTCCCCAGCACCTAGAGTGGAGCCTGGCACACAGTAAGTGCTCAATTAATGCGGCTACTATAATTACCAACTGGCCTAGCACACCAGGTGCTCATACATGCAGCTACCATAATTATCACCAGGCTTGGCACATAGTAGGGAGGCTGCACTCTGGCTGGATGGGGGGTGGCAGCCCCAGCACTGGCCACTCTGCTCCTTGCCCCACCTTGTTCTTCTCGAAGAGCGCGGCCTGGCTGGCCCTCAGGTCGCAGTCCAGTGCGCTGGCCGTTTGCCGCCGCCGCCGGGCCAGCGCCTCCTCCAGGTCCCCGACCTGTGCGCGCAGCTTCTTGTTCTCTCGCTCGAGGCCCAGCTTCTCTGTCTCCAGCCGCTCCCGGCGGCCCCACTCCGCTGCGTTCTCGGCCTGTAGCCTCTCCATCTGCAGCAGGGCAGGGCAGAGTGAGGATTCCCAGGGGAGGGGGCATGCAGGGCCTGAGCTGGATGCCCCCGCCACCTCCTGGAGCCATTTTTGGCTCCAGGAAGCAGATCCAGCTGCGTTGGCTATAATTAAGCTGGGCTCATTTCATGGTTGTGCAGGATGTGAGGGCGCTTCTGGTTTCTGTGTGGGAGAGGGGCCTGCCTCCTGCAGATCGGGACACCCTTGGATGTGGCTGGTCCCCCTCAGAGTACAGGCCCTGCTGATGGAGGCAGGGCCTCAGGGCCCCCAAACCCAGGTCCTCCTGGGTCCCATCCATGGCCTCACCTCGCCCCTCAGCTCGGCCATCTTCCGGTCCATGCTGGAGCGTGCACCGAGCTCATCCTCCAGGTCCTCGGACATGCGGCCCAGCTCATCCTGGTGTGCCTCCTTCAAGATGCTGAGCTGCAAGGATAAGGCCCCACCTGGTCATGAGAACCACTAGGATACAGCCTGGAATCAGCACCGGGGGTGGGCACCAGCACGGGGATGCTCAGCCCAGAGCCTGAGGCAGCGGCCAAATGGGGCAGGCACCAGGTATTCCGAACAGACCAATCTGATCACCTCTGCTCCTCCCAATGTCTCTCCTCCTCATTACTGTCTAGCCTCCCAGTGTCTACTCCGGCCCTTCTCTGTCAACCCATTTTCCACAACAGCAGCCCAGAGGGAGCTTTTAACGCAGATGAATGCAATCATACCACCCTCCTTCCACAAAGCCTCTCTGATGGCTCCCAGGTGCCTTAGGGTAAAGTCCAACTCCTCTCTACGGTCTCACAAAGCCCTGCACGAATGGACACCTAGCCGCCTCTCTCCCCTTAGTTCACTGTATTCCAGGCACCATGGACTCCCTTCTATTCCTCAGATGCACCAAATTCCTGCCCACCACAGGGCCTTTGCACATGCGTGGAACATTCTTTCTGAGATACTTTGTAAGACTGATTTTTCTTATTCTCAGGCCTTGACCTAAATGCCCCCTCCTTAGGGATGCCTCTCCTGTTCACCTGGCCTGGAGAAGGGGCCTCCTCATCCCACTTCCCACTGGAAAGCTAGCTGGGAGGACGGGGAGCTTATGTGTCTGTCCATCTTTGTGTCGTTGTATGGCCTGGGCACAGGGCAGCCCTCAGTGTACAGTGACTGATCCATTCTGCACACAGGTGCATCGGAATTACTTGGGATGCATTTAAGACAATACAAGTCCTTGCAGTATACAGCAAACCCAACAAACTACTGCTCCCTGCAACACTTGGATGAGTTTTCAGCACATAATGTTGAGGGAGCGATGCCAGATACAAAAGAGGACCTTTATGACCTTCTACTAAATTGTACATTCGTGTTTCATTTGCTTTTCTTCAAATGATTATACTTCACAATTTGAAAAGACTAAAAAGACAGGGTCCTGGACCCAACCCCAAAATGTGCTGATTCAGGAGGGTGGAGGTGGGGTCTGGGAATCTGTATTTTAGGAGATTTCCTAAGAGAGTCTCACATAAGATCAGTTTCAGTCCCCTCCAGGACGGAGTTTCAGGCTCTAACGTTCTGTGATCTTCCCAGCTGCTAGAAACCCAAAGATCCAGCATGGTCTTCCCTGGGTAGCTGCGCCCTCTGGCGGCCACCAAGGCCTGCACAGGAGGCAGTAGTGGCAGCTCAGCATGGTTTCCCTTCTCTGGAGCCTCAGTTTCCCCATCTGTAAGATGGGGACATAAGGACTCAGCTTTCTGGACTCCCATGAGGCTTCAGTGACACCTGGTACAGACTAGGAACCCAATGAACACCACATCAGACTCCTCCTCTTCATCCTGGTCTACAAGGCACCCTCTCACGGCCTCGCCTCTCACTTCCTGCTCTCCAGCCCCCTGGCCCTCCCTGTTTCCCACTCACGCTGGGCTTGTTCCTGTCTCAGGACCTTTGCACCGCTGTGCCTTCTGCCAGGAACACTCTCCCCATATCTTCTCAAGGATGGCTTCCTCTAGCCCCTTTAGGTCTTGCCTCAAATGCTACCTTCTTAGAGAGGCCTTCCCTGACCCACCACCCCATCTCTCTCATTCTGTTTTGACTCCTTCATAAATCATGAATCTGCCTGGTGACCGTCCGTCTCCCCTGCCCACGGCCCCCACAAAGTGAGCTCCTCTAGGCAGGGACCTTGCCTGCCCAGCGCTCAGAACAACTGTCAAATAAATGAGGCCAGGCACGGTGGCTCACACCTGTAATCCCAACACTTTGGAGGCCGAGGCAGAAGGATCATTTGAGGTCACGAGTTCAAGACCAGCCTGGCCAACATGGTGAAACGCTGTCACTACTAAAAATACAAAAATTAACCAGGCGTGATGGTGGGCACCTGTAATCTCAGCTACTTGGGAGGCTGAGGCACGAGAATTGCTTGAACCTGGGAGGTGGAAATTGCTGTGAGCCGAGATCACGCCACTGCATTACAGCCTGGGCAACAGAGTGAGACTCTGTCTCAAAAAACAAAACAAAACAAAACAAAACCAAAAACAAAAACAGAAACAAAAACAATTGTTGGATGAATAAATGAGTGAATTCTCTCTTTCGTCCCCAATACTAAAATTCAACAGCACGATCCTGCCGCCTCCAGGAAGCCCCTCTGGTCTTCTAGACTCACCTGCTTGAGCATCTCCTGCTTGGTCTTGCTCAGCTCCTCATACTTGATCTTCCACTGGCTGAGCTCCCCCTCCAGCTTCTCAATGTTCCTGCTCAATGCCAGTTTATCCCTGGGGAAGGGACAGACATGGGGGTGAGCCCACAGAGGCCCTCTGCTTGGAGTCCTCACCAAGGGTGGCCCTGCTGTGTGCCTTCTGCACCTGTTGAGCCCACGTCGAAAATCTCTGCCTTGGTATTCAGGCCCCAGCACCCTACACGGCTATAAGCACCCTGGCTTGGCAGTTCTCCTGGAACTGTACTCCCTAGAGGTGCTCGGGGCTCCAGAGCACTGAGCATCCCCAGGCAAGTACCTGTTTCTTGTTGAGCCCCAGGCTCACCTGTCCAAGACCACCCTGATCCTGTCTGTTTTGCAGACTATGTTCCCTGCAAAGCTTGGTTTGAACACATGGTTCTGCAGATAGAAACACTGGAAAACACTGTCCAGTGATTCAGAGAGAGGGACCTCTCTTGCCATCATCACTGTGTGGGATCCCCACAACCTCCCGTAATCCCCACCCTGTCTTGAACTTGAATGAGGCCCTGTAGGTAACGAGCACGATGCCTGGGCCTGGCACAGAGTAGGTGCTCACCAGTGTCTGAGCTCAGCACCCCCTTCCAGCATGCTGTGCTTCAGGACCCCACACCACACTGGCCTCTCTCTTTGAGACTGAAACATTCCACGGCTCCAACATGGGGTTCCCAGAGGGGACAACACCACCCTCTAGGAGGTATGTTGGAAATCCATGGGGACATTTTTGGCTATCACACTGATTAGGGGCCATTTAGTGGATGGGGGCCAGGGTACCTGACTCTCTGCAACGCCCTGGGCATCCTGCATCCTACTGAAAGCATGCACAGCTCACTGGACATTGCTGGGGGTGGAGATGATCTCAGCCTAGAGCCTCATTTGGATTTACACAGAAACAGAAACTCATTTTTATACTAACACACCCTGAATTTTCCAGGAATGGAACCACTGTATAAAGTGGGGGAAGATCGCACTTTTCTTTGTTTCTGGAAACAGGATATGGCTCTGTTGCTCAGGCTGGAGTGCAGATCACAGCTCACTCCCTGGAACTGCACTCCCTGCCCAAGGGAAAGTGCTCAGCTCATATTGTGGGGAGGTGCTCAGGGCTGCAGAGCACTGGGCATCTCCAGGCAAGTACCTCCCTCCTGTTGCGCCCCAGGCCCATCTGTCAGAGACCACCTGGTTCCTGCCTGTTCACAGCTCACTGCAACCTGGAACTCATGGGCTCAAGCGATCCTCGAGCTCCCAAAGTGCTCATGGGGCTCCCAAAGTGCTCCCAAAGAACTCATGGGCTTAAGCCACCTCGAGCTCCCAAAGTGCTGGGATTAGAGGCATGAGCCACTGTGTCCAGCTGCACTTTCCTTTGCTCAGAACTTTACCAAGGGCTGTTCATCCCTCAAGAAACCTCATCACCACAGTGACACCACTTGGTTTTTGAGTTGCTAACTCTGCACACCTGCATGAGCCGCCTTTGTAGCTGTCCTGCAAGGTGACTTAAATGCGCAGATACATGTAAGCTCTCAGCATGGCGCCTGACTCGGAGCATGTGCCACGTGTTTGCTGTTATAACTATCGTCACTACCATATCATTTAAAGACACCCACTCTGACCCCTTCACCATTTCTTCTAGAGGAGCTATTCCCAAACACTTCCATATCATAACATGTGTATTTTAAGTCACTTTCAGGCTGGGTGCAGTGACTTACGTCTATAATCCTAGCACTTTGGGAGGCCAAGGCAGGTGGATTGCCTGAGCTCAGGAGTGCGAGAGCAGCCTGGGCAACATGGTGAAACTCTGTCTCTACTAAAATACAAAGAATTAGCTGGGCATGGTGGTGTGTGTCTGTAGTCCCAGCTACTTGGGAGGCAAAGGCATGAAAACTGCTTGAACCAGGGAGACGGAGATTGTAGTGAGCCAAGATCATGCCACTGTACTCCAGCCTGGGCAACAGAGCAAGACTCTATCTCCAAAAAAAAATTACTTCCATTTCTACTTTTTATTTAAGTTAGTGCACTAGGTTGATTTTTTTGCTTGTTTGGCTTAAACAGTCGAAATTTATTCTCTCACATTTCTAGAGGCTAGAAGTCCAAGATCAAGTTGATGGCACAGTTGGTTCTCCAAGGGCTGCAAACAAGAATCTGTTCCATGCCTCTCCCCCAGCTTCTGGCAGTTTGCTGGCCATCTGTGGTCATTCCTTGGCCAAAGATGCAACAATGTCCATAGAAGCATCCCTTGACCTCTGCCTACATCTTCACAGAGGCGTTATACTGATTTTTCTTTTTTTTTTGAGACAGTGTCTCTCTCTGTCACCTAGGCTGGAGGGTAGATCCTCATCATAGCTCCCTTAGCCTTGACCTCCTGGGCTCAGGAGATCCTCCCGCCTCAGCCTTCTGAGTAGCTAGGACTACAGTGGCACAGCACTATTCCCAGCTAATTAAAACAAACAAATTTTTTTTTTTTTTTTTTTGGTAGGCTGGGCACAGTGGCTCACACCTGTAATCCCAGAACTCTGGGAGGCCGAGGCGGGTGGATTACCTGAGGTCAGGAGTTTGAGACCAGCCTGGCGAACATGGTGCAACTCCATCTCTACTAAAAATACAAAAATCAGCTGGGTCTGGTGGCATGCGCTTATAGTCCCAGCTACTTGGGATACTGAGGCAGGAGAATCACTTGAACCCGGGAGGTGGAGGTTACAGTGAGCTGAGACTGCTACTGCACTCCAGCCTGGGTGACGGAGTAAGGTTCTGTCTCAAAAAAAAAAAAGAAAAATCCTCCTGCCTCAGCCTCCCAAAGTGCTGTGATTACAGGCATGACTCACTGCACCTGGACTTTATCCCTTTAAAAAAGGGATGTGTAGATAGGTTATGCTATTGATGTATTTAATTTCTGGACAGAAAAACTACAGAATATTATCATCAGGCTCATGCCCTCTAAACTGCCTTAATCAACGTCACCGGTGACCTCCACATTCTAAGTCCAATGGTCAGGGCTCAGCCCCCTTCTTACTGATCACTCGGTCCTCCATGAAACCGTTACTTGTGGTTCCCCTTCCCCAGCCCTGGCTCCCTTCTCTGGTCACCTCTGTTTCCCCTTCCTCTAACTGACCTCTAAACTTGGCACTTCGGGGCTGGATCCTCTGACCTCTTCCCTATCCACACTTACTCCTCTGCCCTTGCCCAGGATCATGGGGTTTTTTTTTGTTGTTGTTGTTGTTGTTGTTTTGAGATGAAGTCTTGCTCTGTCTCCCAGGCTGGAGTGCAGTAACGCAATTCTGGCTCACTGTAACCTCTGCCTCCTGGGTTCAAGCGATTCTCCTGCCTCAGCCTCCTGAGTAGCTGGGATTATAGGCACCCACCACCACGCCTGGCTAATTTTTGTATTTTTAGTAGACACAGGGTTTCACCATGTTGGTCAGGCTGGTCTCGAACTCCTGACCTCAAGTGATCCGCCCACCTCACCCTCCCAAAGTGCTGGGATTACAGACATGAACCACTGCACCTGGCCCAGCTCACGGCTTTCAATATCATCTCTTAGCTGGTGACTCTTGCATTTTTACCTCCAGCCCAGGCCTGTCTCACGAACTCCAGACTCATTCACATCCCCAGCTGCTTCCCTGACATCTCAAACCACGCTTCCAAAACTAAGGTCCCAGCTGCAATCCTCCAACTTGCCTGTCTCCATTCCCTGCTTTTACCCTGCCCACAGCCCTCTCCCCCAACTAGAAAGTAAGCTCCATGAAGGCAGGAGCTTCTGTCTGATTTATGGCCGTATCCTCAGGGCTGAGTACAGTGCCTGGCCCAGAGCAGGTGCCCGGTAATGTATTATTTGAATGAATAAATAAAACTTGCATTGAGTTCTCAGGTAGACATTACTACTCTATAGTTCCAAGACATGGGTCTAAACACTACCTGTCGTCTTCGCAAGTCTAACGTTCTGTGATCCTGAGGGTGCTGAACTCGGCCCGGCCCTGCCCCAGTCCCAGCCCCTTCCCGCCTCCCGAGACTCACTCTCGCTCCTTGAGCAGCACCTTCTGGGACTCATCCAGCCGTAGCCGCAGGGCGGTCAACTTGGAGGCCTCCTCCTCTGTGGCAGCTGTGTCCTCCCAGGGCAGCCGGCTGCGCTCCTGGCGGCTCGAGCTGCCCCGTGGGCCTCCGGCCCCCACGCTGCGCGCCTCCCAGCAGTCCTCGGGCTCCTCCGGCCTGCTCTTCAGCAGGCTCTCCACCAGCTCCAGTTCCTGTAGGGACCAAGGTGGAGGCTGGACCAGTGCCCACCAAGCCAGGCCCTGGGTCTGAGATCAGTCTGCTGGGTAACCTGGGTTACTCAGTTCTAACACAGTGCCTCTGGGCCTCAGTTTCCTCTTCTGCTGCCTGCCTCTCCACCTCTGGAGAAGGAAGACACAGCCTACTCTGGGCCTCCCCCTTCACTTCCTAGAGCTGCAGAGCGTCAGCCAGCATGGTTCACTGTATCCGAAAAGACTCCTCAGGAGAGGTGGTGAGCTCCCTGTCACTGGAAGTATGCAAACCTATGGTGGGGCACTGAAGGGAACAAATGTTGAAGCAGGAATTCCTATAATGGCTTAAGCCTAGATTCCTTTCAAAGGAATTCCAGCTCTAAGATCTTGTTTTTCTGGGACAAACAGTAAGGCACAGGGAGACAGATGGCATGGGCAAGCAGTGCCTGTGAGGAGAGCAGGCTCCCAGACAGGATGCAGTAAGAGATTAGAACCCAGGGCTGAGCTCCCTTCCTCCCTGCCATCCTCCCCTTCTCCTCTGCCCCTGCCCATCCCCAAGGCCTGTCTCTGACACAAACCCACAAGGACCACAGCCCCTGTTCCAGCTTCTCCCACAGCCTTTCCCAGATGAGTCTGGACCAGCCTCTTCCTGGCCTGGCCCTCGGTTTCCCTAACTGGACTGGAGCGGTGGCCCTGGGGACTCCCTGAGGAGTGAGAGCTATTCTTCTGTAGCTGATTATCCAGATGGGGGGTGGTACCTAGTCCAAAGCCCCGTTTTACAAATGGGGAAAAGGAAGAGAAGGGACTTGTTCTGGGCCACAGCATGAAGAGGCTGGGCTGGAGGACAAACTCAGACTGCA
This sequence comes from Aotus nancymaae, assembly GCF_030222135.1. Lineage (NCBI taxonomy): Eukaryota > Metazoa > Chordata > Mammalia > Primates > Aotidae > Aotus > Aotus nancymaae. The sequence continues at coordinate 12,720,501 of NW_026988443.1, forward strand.
AGCCTAGGGCTCCTGCCACTGCCCATGGCCTTCCAGCCCGTGACCGACAACTGGAACAAGGATAGGACAGGTGCAGCGCTGTGCGCCGTGAATACCACCTCCAAACACCAGGTCGTCCCAGGGAAGAGGAGACTTCAGCCACAGGAGGCAGCAGTGCCCGCTCTAGCTTATGGGGTGGAGGAGGCTGGGTGGGAGAGAGGAGGGGGTGTCTTTTCTGGAAGAGTTGGCCTGTCCGGGGACTGACATGGGGAGCTGAGGCTGGTCCCTGCCCCTCGGTGGCTTTTTGGTAACAAGTCTGCTGGCTCCAGAGAGGGTGCCCTCTGCATCCACTGTTAATGCAGCAGCCATCCTGATTATTACCCTGGACTCTGGAGCCAGATCACCCACGTTCAAACCCCACGAAGTCGTCACTGGCTGGCAGACCTGCTTCCCTTTTTTTTTTTTAAGATGAAGTTTTGCTCTTGTTGCCCAGGCTGGAGTACAGTGAGCCGTGATCTTGGCTCACTGTTACCTCCACCTCTAGGGTTCAAGCAATTCTCCTGCCTCAGCCTCCCACATAGCTGGGATTACAGGCGCCCACCACCATGCCCGGCTATTTTTTGTATTTTAGTAGAGATGGGGTTTCACCATCTTGGCCAGGCTGGTCTTGAACTCTTTACCTCAGGTGATCCACCCACCTCAACTCCCAAAGTGCTGGGATTACAGGCGCGAGCCACCGTGCCCTGCCCAGACCTTGCTTCTGCATCTCTCTGTGCCTCAGGGTCTTCCCCATGGAGCAACTATCTTAGAGCGTTGCTGTGGGGGTTACCTAGACAATGTACATGCTCAGCTTAGTGATGCGTGGTGCCCACTGAATGACGACAGTTGCTATTACTGCCATTTGCCAAACTCACCAGGTCCTCTTGGCCTCTAGACTTTGCACAGGCAGTTTCCATCACCCGGAATGACTTCGGGCACTTTTTGTCTTAATTTTTATTTTTTAGAGATGGAGTCTGTTGCCCAGGCTGGAGTGCAGCTGTGTAATCATAGTTCACTGCAACCTTGACCTCCTGGGCTCAAGAGATCCCTCCTGCCGCAGCCACAGCCTCAGCCTCCTAAGTAGCTGGTACTCCAGGTACGAACCCCCTCGTCCTGCCCTCCTGGCACTTTTCACGGCTAATTCCTACTTATCCTAGTCTCAGCTTGAATGTGATCTCTTCCAGAAAAGCTTCTGTGAAGGCTGCGTCAGGGACTTCCTGTGTGATCCTAGTGCCCTGATTCCCCCCCAACTCAGCTCTGATTGAATGAATGGATTCAGCTCTGCTATAAATCAGCTAACTTCCAGGCAAGCTGCTGGATCCCTCTCCTGCTCAAAGGGATGATTCCTTGGTTCTGTTGACTTCTCAGGTGTGGGAGTGGAGGGATCACAGAACTTGGGATTCTCCACCCTGAGGTCTCCGGAAGGAAGATGATCTGAGGCCCCACGGGGGCAGTCAGACCTGGAGAAGCGAAACCTCCAGGAAGCCAAGCCTTGACTGGCTCCGGCCTGAGCCCAGCAGCCCCGATTCAGCTCAGCCAATCGGCTCCGCCCACTTGGGAGACAGGAGCGCGAACGCCCCGCCCCCGCCGCGCACCTGGCTGCCCGGCGGCCTCTCGGATCCCACGTCGCGCACGGGCTCGCGTTCCGCCTCTGGCTCGGGGCCGTCGCGCGTCTGATCGGCGGCGCCTCGGGCGCCCCGCAGCCGCGCCAGCTCGCGGCCCCGTGCCTCGCACTCGCCCTGCACCTCCTGGCGCTCGCGCCGCGCGCCTGCCAGCTCCTTGGTGAGCGCGTCCAGGCGCTGGCGCAGCTGGCGCACCTCCTCGCGCGCGCGGTTGCGCTCGGCGCGCACCTTGCTCCACTTCTCGCGCCAGTTGGCCGTGCAGTCCGACCACCAGCGCATGGTCTTCTCCATCTGCGCCGCCCGCGCCCGTGCCTCCTCCAGCTCCCGCAGCCGCAGCTCCTCGCGGCTCTCCCAGTCGCCGTCGGCCAGCAGCGCGGGCGCGGGGGGCAGGGGCAGCGCGGGCGGCGGCCCTGGCGAGGGCGTGCCGCTGGGCGGCGTGGGCGGCAGCGAGTCGGCAGGTCCCATGCGCTCTGGCGACGGGCTGCCCAGGATGGTCAGGAGGCTGCCCTTGGACAGCTGCGGAGACTCGGCCAGCCGGGGGCTCGGCCCGTGGCTCATGGTGCGGCCGGGCGGACCCTGGGCTCGAACTTGCGGCCCCGCTCACGGGCGGCTCCGGGGACGCGCGACGGACGCAATACCACTGTGCATGATGACGCCGTGCCCCGCTTCTCTCTGGGCCACCGGGCAGAGGACGTCTCCTCGGACCTGTGAGAGAACACAACCATTATTGGACCGTGACCACCATCAGTCCGGAAGATCAGTCGCGCGAAGGGCCGGGTGGAGGGAACAGAATGGCCAAAGGTGGGAGAAGAGAGTTCTGTTCCAGAAGAGTCCCAGTGAGGCAGGATTGCTGGAGCAAGGGCCAGCAGTGGCATCCTCAGTAGCCTCCAGACTCCCCGCTCCAGTCCCTTCACCCAGCGGCGCTGATCTGAAACCTTGATCTGTTCTTTATCCTCCCAGTCCCATCTCACACACTGATGGCTTATACTACACTACCATCCCACTTTGGCACGGGACCCACGCAGGGGCACTGGGCTGCTGCCGGGAGTCATCTCCCTGCCTCTTCCTGCACTGGGCTAACTCTTCTCATCCTTAAACCTCCTCTGAGATATCACCTCCTCCTGGAAGCCCTCCTGGAGTACCTCAGTCCAGGTCCATCAGCCCCTTCTGTGTCTCCATCACTGCACTAACTTACCTTGTCATTTATGTGTCTCCTCTGTGCCCTTATCCAAGGCTGTGAGAGTTTGCTGTGGGCCAGGACTGGGTCCTGACCACTGCTTTAGTCCCAACACATGACAATGACATTTGTGGAGGGCAGGCCACAGGCCAGGCACTGTGCCCATGGCTTTAGTTAAATGATCTCATTTATTCCTCAAAGAGTGGAGGTGAGGAAAACGATTTGTCTCCATTTACCGTATCTATGAGTCCAAATTCAAACTCCAGTAAGGATTTGCTGAATGAATGCATGTCCCGGGGATGATGATGGAAATAAACCAGTCCTCAGATGGCAGGGGCTTCTGAGAGTGCAGCAGGATGTTCCCTCCCCTTCTCTGCCAGAACCACCACCCCTCCCTGACACCCTGACTCACTGCAAACATCTCTTGTTCTCTGTGTCTCACTTTACCTCCCCATTGCCCAGCACTGGGTTCTGCCATTTATGGGCCATTCCCCCCTTTAAAATAAGTGAGAGGATGGCGAGGCAAGGTGGCTCACACCCCCTGTAATCCCAGGACTTTGGGAAGTCGAGGCAGGTGGATCACCTGGGGTTGGGAGTTCAAGACCAGCCTGACCAATATGGAGAAATCCTGTCTCTACTAAAAGTACAGAATTAGTGGGGCATTGTGGTGCATGCCTGTAATCCCAGTTACTCGGGAGGCCGAGGCAGGAGAATCGCTTGAACCTGGGAGGTGGAGATTGCCATGAGCCGAGATTGTACCACTGCACTCTAGCCTGGGCAATAAGAGTGACAATCTGTCTCAAAAATAAATACATAAATAAAAAGTAAATGAGAGGCATGTCCCTCTCTGTCCCCAACCTGACCCAGTCTCCCTCCATGGCGGCCTCTGGTGACTGCCACCAACAGCCCCTTGGGACATCACACCTTTCCTTCCCCATTAGGCGGAGAGCCTTGGTCCCCAAGACCCACCCTTTCGGAGTGATCAATGCACTGTCGGTGGGACTCTTGGCACTGGCTGTCCCCAGGGCTGCCTGGCAGCCCTCTATGTCCCCTCTCCACTCTCTGCCAACCTCTGACCCCCCTCATTCTCGGCAGATGATCTAATGTCATGGTTTGCAATGAAAAAGGAAGCTGTCAAGCCCCTCCTCTCTGTCCCTGAGAGGACAGAGGGGTTCTCCTTCCTTGAGCTGAAGGCCCCTCTCCTGCCCATTCCCCCCAGCCAGTGACGTTCTCTTCAGAGGCCTTACCCCTGCTGAAGTGTCTCCTGGCACCTTCTTCTCCCCTCCCCTGACTCCTCCTTCCAAAGTGGTCCACACTTGCTGTCTCCACTCCATCCACCTTCCTGGTGCTCTGTCACCCAGCCACCTGTGCCAGGCTGCCTTCCAGTCCCCTATGACGGTGTGCCTTCTGGACCTGCCATGGTGCCCGCTTCCCTGCCTCACTTGCTTCCACGTTTTCCTCTCCAGGTGCCCCTCTTCTCCAGCTGCTCCTCGTCAGCCTCCCAGGTGGACTCCCTGGGCTCATCCCTTGAGTGCTGCTGTCATCTGGCCCTGGGCCCCCTTCTCCTCTCAGGCTAGCCCTGCCCAAGTCATCTCGCCATGTCCTCAACCCCGAGTTTCTCTCCAGCCCAGGATGCCCTCAGAGCCTCCCATACCTCCATCTGGATGCCTGACAGATGACTCAGGCCTGTCTTGGTCAAAATGGAACTTGCTGCCTCCATTCCCCCCATGACCTGCTCCTCTAGGAGAAGGCACTTCCTCACTCCTTCCAGCTTTGGGGGCACTCTGAAATCTGCCTTCTCTCCTCCCCTGCCCACCACCACACCCTGTCAGTCTGTCTGCTCTGCATCCACCTTCCTCCACCTTTGTCCAGTCACTAACCTGTCAGGGTCCACACCACCTTCACTCACCTGGGCAACAGTAGCCACACCCACCTCCCTGCCCATCATGCACTTTTGCCTCCTTCAAATCTATTCTCAACAGCAACAGACAGGGAGATTTTGTAAGTGCAAACCTGACCACTCTGGTGGCTACCTGCTGTGTCAATACCAATAGTCCTGAATCCTCCCTAGCCTCAATTCTGAAGTTACTCCCTCTAGGACTCCAGCTCCAAATAGCTTCTAATCCCAGCAGGAGCCTAAAGTCACAATCCCGCCACTACACTGCCCACCCCCACTGCCCTCTCCTTCCCGGCTCACTTCTGTGCTCTAAGTTTCTCCCTTGCCAGTACCCTCCGTGTCCTAGGCCCCTCCTGTTCTGGCCTCTCTCGGCAAACGCCAACCCTGTTCCCTCCACTGCTTTTCCTGCTTTTACCTTCCACTGTAGAGCTGGGCATTGCAGGTTTTACACCACCGTGTGGAGCAGTGTCTTAAAATTCATGACCTTTGGTCATGGTTCCTCTGTGCTGCTTGGCGACCCCACTGCATTTCTCTGGGGCCATCTGCTGTTTGCTGATTGTCTGTCTGCCTTTACCATGCATGAGGTCTAGACCCAGCTCTGACACCAACCTCATGTAAGCCACTGTCCTTTTCTGGGCCTCAGTTTCCCCATGTGTAGAAGGGGGAACGTGTAAGAGAGATCAATGCTTCTTATCAGGGTGTCCTTCAGATTCACCTGGGCACTTGGCCCTATACCTGAGAGAGTCGTGTTTGGTAGGTGTGGGGCTGGGAATTCGCATTTGAATAGTTTGGGATATCTGAGCATTTGTCGATGCTTTTTTACTACCCACAGTTCCATAAATACAACATGTACATCCCAACCCTGATAACATCTGTGTCACGCACCCAGACACAGCCATACAGATCCAGGCTCTGGTTCCATGGACACCACCGACACCCCAGAGATCCCTAGCAGCCCGTGCCTCTGTAACATCCTGTGCAGTGAGCTGGCTGCCTTGATGCTGTGTGCACACACAGACATGCAATCCCATGCACAGATGCAAAGACCCAGGGACAGACACACACATGCTCAGATGGACTGATAGGTACACACAGCTACACGGGTGCACGGAAAGACGTTCGCTTGTAGACACAGACATGCCTGAAGGCACACACAAGCCAGCACACTGACAGACAGGTACAAAGACATGCAGGAATACATGCTCATCCCTAAGAGAAGCAGAGGTACACTCGTACACACATGCAAACACACACACACAGACACTCACACTCCTCATTTTCCTGGCCTAGCTCCACCTAGAAAAGCTCTTGGAAAAGAAAAACAATGTGAGAGCCTGTGGGGGAGGGGAGGAGGAGGAAGAGGCAGGAAACCCGGGTGCCAGCCAGCAGCTGTGCTGGGAATGGGGGCCTAGGCCCTGTCTGCTGGACCCTTCCGACAGCCCCTAAACTAGGAGCCTGGCAGGGAGGGGGCCACTGCCACATCCTCTCTGCCTCTGGGAGCTGCCAGTCCTGGCACAGGGCTTGGCCCAGAGAGGGCCGCTGGCTCCTTCCAGGAATCCAAGGCTGCTGTGCAGGGCCAGGGCAGGCACCACCCAGGCCTCTAATGGCTTCCAGACACCCATGCTAAAGGCAGAGATGGGGGCTCCAGACTCAGCTCGTTCTTTCCCAGCAGCCTGGCCAGGCCCCTCCTAGGGGCTGGGGGAGAAGGAAAGGGCACAGCGGGAGCAGGGAAGTTTTGCAATAGCACTTCCGCCTTGCCTTTGCACTTCAGGCCCAGGGTCCCCCGGAGCGGGTGTGTGGGAAGGGGTGGGGGTTGGGGTCCTCAGGGGAGTTTTCTGGAGAAGCCCACCCCGCGCCCCCAGGACAGCAGGAATGCTGCACTCCCACGTAGACCCAAGGGCAGCCAGACCCTGCCTAGCAACGCCACCCCCACCTGCCCCACCACCCAGCACAGCCCTGGGATACACATTCACACACACACACACACACACACACAAGCCCCGGGGACCCGCACTCACACATGCACACTCACACAGAGCCTTGGGGATTGGGACTCACACACACAGCCCTGGTAATGCACACAATCACACACGGCCCCAGTAACGTGCACACTCACACACACACACAGCCCCAGTAACGTGCACACTCACTCAAGGGCAGCAGCAGCGCAGAGCATGGCTCGCAGCCGTGGAGATGCCCCAGCCACCCTGCCCACCCCTTCCACCAGGCTCCATGCCTTCTTTCCCTGGGGTGTGTATGTGCACGGGGAGTGGCCTCTTGTTCCCCTGGCATCACCGCTCCCCTAAGGGGCAGGTCAGGGTGGACCAGCCACCATAGGCCCCGGTGAGCCTTTCCTACCCCATCCTCCCCTGTCCAGCCTCCCAACAGCCAGACGGGTCTATTTCTGTTCTAAGTCTCTAGGTTTCTATTCCAAATGCGCCCGCCCTCCGACTCAACTCCAAAACCCCCACCCATCTTCAAGTACAGCTGCCATGAACTCCAGGAAATGCCTCGATCTCCCCAAACCCACCCCCACCTGGGAGCACAGCCCTACAACCTCCCACAGCCAGGCCTGGCAAGCTGCCATCTCTCTTCTGGCAGTACAGGCTTTCCCCATCCAGATGGGACACTCGTGCCACTCAGAGCTTCTAGAACAGGCCCCACAGATACTTGCTGATTAACGCTAGCTGGTGGGCTGGAGAGCAGAAGACTGAGATATGACCTCACATCCCCTTAGCTGGACAGCAGAGCTGAGTGGGAACCAAAGCTCCTGAACCCCAGCCCCACAGCTATGCTCTCTGGTAGCTCACTCCAGGACAGAAACAAGAATGTTTTGATCTGACACTTGCTGCAGGATAGGCCCTCATCAGCCCTGCCCACAGAAAGTGACCAGTGGTTCCTTTTGCTTTTGGACTTGTCTGGAATGTCTCTTCTTCCTTCACCAGCAGACTCCTACACATCCTTTAAAACCCACCTGCAGTGTCCCCTCCCCTGGGAAGCTTCTCTAACTTCTCTGCACAGAGTATCCTCCCAGAGCACCAGGCATCTCCCTGTTCTACAGCAAAGGCCTCACTTTGAAGTCCAGGAGGGCATCAGCGCAGGACCCAGCATACAGCAGACGCATGATGAATAGTAGGTGGACAGAGGCCACTCTTAGGGGTACCCTTGTGACCACGCAGAGTTTGGGAAGGTTGAGTCATCCTAAGGATCAGGAGTCAGTCTGTGGCCAGGCTCTGAGACAGGTAAATATCTGAGCCTGTCTGTGGTCAGGGTCCAAGTCAGAGGTCACGTCAGGTATCCCACCTTTTACCTGGGGAAGCCTAATTGACCGATAGGGGAACAACGTTGTGTTTTGTCCTCAGCACGTGTGGACAGGTCTTTCCATATCCAGAGAGAGGAATGAGCAATGCCAAGGCCTGGACGGGGCCAGCTGAAGGGATGGGGAGCCCAGTGGCCTAACCCCTTCCCCCAGCCCTGTAACCCTGTAGGTCCTCCCAGAGCCTTTCAGGTGGGGCCCTGGGACAGGCCCATGGCCACAGGACTGGCTGCAGACAGAAAGCAGAGCCCAGCAGGAAACCACAGAGGACAGCCTGATTGAATAAGTGCAGGGTGCAAGGCTGCTCAGCCCACAGACTGCGGGCACCTGTCCCTGTGACCTGCTGCCCAGGCTCCAGCTGCAGGACCGCTGAGGGGAGCTGGCTGGTGGGGAAGGCAAGGATGGAGGCTAGGCATCCAGTATGGACGTGAGCCCAGGGGTAGGTACCCCTGGCCTGTTCCCAGGTACCCCCATCTCAGACTGAGGAGCTGCAGAGACGCCCTGAATCATTGATTTGAACTTCTTTCTTTACAGATGGGCCAACTGAGGCCCAGAGGGACAGCTACGTGTCTGTGTCCACACTGTAGACCAGCAGCAAAGCCGGGGCGGGAAGCTGGAGTTCTGGGATGGGGTGCCTCCCCTCCTGGGTCTTGACTGCCTGAGGGGCACAATGCCCCCAGGAGCACCTACAAGATGGGGTCTGCAGGAGGCCAAGAGGATATGCATAGCTGGGATAGTGGGGTGGGAACCTTCATGGGGGCTGATCCCCACTCCAGCCCCAGACCTCTCGGCAACACCGTGAACTCTTCACTCTTGAACAGCAGGTATCCCACTAGTCCCAGCTTCGTCGCTGATATGCTGTATGACACCCACAAGTCCCTGCCCTCTCTGGGCCTCAGTTTCCCTACCTATAGGATGGGGAGAGGCACTCAAAAGATTCCTGAACGCTCTAACAGGTGGGCAGACCTCGTGAACCCAAACGAATCCAACCCCCACAACAGCCCTGGGAGAGCAGGGGTGGGAGGGTGGACACCACCCCACCTAAGGTAGAGAAACTGAAGCCCCAGCCCTGCGTCGCCTTAGTCCTCAGTCGCCCCCTCCAATGACGCTGGCCCAGCGAGGCGCCCCGCTCCCTCTAGCGGCGGGCGGAGGGTAGAGGTGGGGTTCCCGGGCCGCGCGGCGCGGTCCCGCCCACCCCACCACACAGCCCCCATTGGCAGCCACCGCGGCTCTGGGCGGGGTACCGTGCTCTGATTGGCCAGCGCTACCCGTCCATCCCAACTTCGCCATGGTGACCACGTTGGGTCCCCCGGGAGAGTTCCAAATTCCGTTCCCGCCCGCCGCCCCCTCCCGTCCGGCTCGGGCCGCGGCATTCCGAAGGCGCCTCCCCTCCCCCATCTCCCTGCGGCCCCTCCCAACCCGGGGCCTGGCGTTCCGGGGGGTGGGGGAGGCTGGGGAGGGGTCTGGAAAGTTCTGCTCTGAGTTTGGGGTTGCTGCGGGCGCCCCGACTGTGCCGGCTCCTCCAGCACGCCCCACAACTTAACCCCTTCCCTCCCACGGAAGGCGCGTGGCCTGGAGCCGGTTACCCGGCCGCCGGGGCCGTCCGCCCCCCCGCCCTGCCGCCCCCGCTCACCTCGGGCCGGGACCTGCGGGCTCCGGACGTCCGAGCCGCCGCGGCGGGGCGGGGCGGAGCGGGCACTGTGCAGCTGCGGCCGCCGCCGGAGGGGCCGAGGGAGGGCCGCGGAGTCTCCTCCTCCCTCCCGGGGGGAGGGGAAGCGAGGGAAGCGGCGAGGCCCCCGAGGCGGGTGCAGGCTGCGGCCCCGTTGTGACCCCGGCCAGTGGAGCTGCTGGGGTGGGGTCTCCAGCCTAAGTTCGGGGCGAGGGGCGCGTGCCGGGGCGGTGGGCTCTGCTGCAGAGCGGGCCGGACCCCGACGGAGGCCCCACCCCCCGTGGGGGGCCGAGGGTGTGGGTGTTCGGCTTTCTTGGTTCAGGTTACCTCAGCGCCAGCTACGTTCGAGGCGCCCCCAGCAGAAGTGGGCACCGCGGGTCCTGGCTCGGCACGTGGAGCCAGCCTACCAAGTCTTCACGTTGTTACCTGCATTCCTCTCTGGGCCACCTCTGCCACTGAGTGGACGTGGGCCAACAAGTCTGTGCCCACTGGGCATCAGTTTCTCCAGTACCACAAAAGGGTTGATGAAAGCAACCTAGCGCTTGTTAAGAAATGGGGGGCGCGAGGAGTACTCGGCCCAGTGGGCTGAACTTTTCTCCGCGTTGCGATGGTGGTTAGCAGGCCCTGGGCAAATACGGTAATGCGCTGTATTGTGCTCTCGGGGGCGCCCAGCTGTTTTGGGGCTTCCTCTCTGTTGGGGGTAGGGTGTTTGTGGTCTTGACTGGAAAGCGGCGACTGGCGTCTGGAGGACTCCTCCCCACCACATCCTGTACCCTGGAAGGCCCCTGAGGTGAATCTGTTCAAAAGGAGACCAAAGGTTCGCCAAGATGGTGGGGAGAACGTAGTCAAATTGGGATTTTACCTAGAAAACGAAGCTAAATTACAAAGATAAATTAGTTTTACCCCATGATTAACAGAGTTTAGATTATGATTGCAACCAAGCACACCTTAGAATGAACCAAGAATGAATCAAATGTTAATACTGGAAGACTTTTTTTTTTTTCTAATAGTTGAGTATGTAGCAACTTTCCCTTCTGAATCGGCTTTTGCAGTAAGAGATTTATTTTTGCAAAAATGTTTGAGAGCTTCCTCAAACCCAAGGATCACTGAACCCTTTGATAGTCCAGTGATTCTTTTCGGGTCTGGGTCACTTCTCTTGCAGATGTTGTGGGCAGCAGCTGTTCCATTTCTCCTGCATTGCTTCCACCAACTTCGTGAAATCCCACACTTTGCAAGACTGGCAGTTTCACTTGGCGATTCATTTGCTTTCTGTTTGTTCTGCATGGCTGAATGTTGACAGCGTCTGTTCACCAGCCAGAGACAGATTGTGGTGGAGATGTGTGGGGTTTGAGTACTCAGAGGACAAGGGCATCCACATTTTACAGCTGGGGGAAATGAAGGCTCAGAGAAGCTCTTGGCTCAGACTTGTAACAAGGCCCTACAGCTGGTGACAGTCTTGGATCAAGAGCCCAGAGCTCTTGCCCAGAGTTTTTAGAGGTGGAAATAGGGCTGAAGAAGGTGGTGGAGACTGAGTTGATGGTGCACCTAAGCTCCAGCTGTAACCTCATCACTGTCAGGGCCTCTCTCCTAAGGGAGAAGCAACACATACCGTCCTGAGGGTGTCTTTTGAGGGGGCTAGGGTGGGGTGACCCGCCTGATTGTAGAACCAAGGTGGGTGCTGGCCACAGGTTTTGGCAGCTTGCACGATGTTTTCTTAGTTACCTAGGGGCTGGGTGTTATTACCACCCTCTCATAATGAGAAAAGTGAAAATTAGAAGTGACTGGACTGGGCACGGTGGCTCACACTTGTAATCCCAGTGCTTTGGGAAGCTGAAGTGGGAGAATCGCCTGAGGCCAGGAGTTCAAGACCAGCGTGGGCAACATAGGGAGACCCTGTCTCTACAAAAAGATAAAAATTTAGACAGGTGTGGTGGTACACACCTCTAGTCCCAGCCACTTGGGAGGCAGAGGCCAGAGGATCTTCTCAAGTAACTGGCTCAGGGTAGGGTCACCCTATGACATGTCGGATCCCAGATCTGACTGTTTGAATTTTACTGTAGTTACCTTTGTAGAACAACACCTCCAGGAGCCTCTGTGAGTACAAGGCTCACTGAGCCTTCCCAGTGGTCTCCGCAGGGTTTCTTTCTGGCAGCCTGTCCCACTCCTCTCAGCTCAGAACAGTCAGGTTTTTGTCCGAGGCATGTGTTAGTATTTCCCACACCAGCAGTTCTCTTTTCCTGTATCACTGCCACCATTTTTTGCCACCAGGACATGGCACTTGTGCCCTTATTTAGCATTTTTTTTTTCAAATTATTTCACTTTTTAAGATGAAAGTGTATGTTAAAGGGCTATTTCATATTGCTAGGGTAAATTGAAAATTTGTGTCACCTGCCACAAATAGAAGAAAAATCATAAAAATAAATAGCATGCAAATAAAACAATGTTAGGAAAGTCTAGCTAGAAATGTTCTCTTTGTTAAGAAGGGGCCTCATTTCTACACCTGTGTTCATTGAAGCATTATTCACAATAGCTGAAAGGTAGAAGCAACTCAAGTGTCTATCAACAGATGAATGAACAAAATGTAATGTATATTATATGCACAGTGGAATATGATTCAGCCTATAAAAGGAATGAGGGTCTGGCACTCCAACATGGAGCAGCCTTGAAGACATCATGCTAAGTGAAATGAGCAAGTCATGCAAGGACAAAGACTGTGATTCTACTAAGATGAAGTACTTAGAGTAGTTAAATTCAAGAGACAGAAAGTAGAGCGGTGGTTGCCAAGGACTGGGAGCAGTAGAGAACGGGAAGTTCTATTTCATATGGAGTTTCAGTCTGAGGAGACGGAAAACGTTTTGGAGATGGGATGTGGTGATGTTCGCATGACAGTGTGAAGGTACTTAATGCCACTGAACTGTGCATTTTTGTTTTTTTTATTTTGAGACAGGGTCTCTCTCTGTCACCCAGGCTGGAGTGCACTGGTGGGAACACAGCTCTCTGTATCCTTGACCTCCTGGGCTCAAGCAATCCTCCCATCTCAGCCTCCTGGGTAGGTGGATCTACAGGGGCATGTTATCATGTCCAACCAATTTTTTTTTTTTGTAAGGACAGGGTCCGCTATGTTTCCCAGGGTGGTCTCGAACTCCTGGGCTCAAGTGGTCCTGCCACTAGGCCTTTGTCCGAAGTATTGGGATTACAGGTTTGAGCCACTATATCTGGCCTGAATCTTCACTTAAAAATGCTTAAAATGATAACTTTTGTTATATATATCTTACCACGTTTAAAAGTCAGATGTTCCTGTTTCCGTGTCTAATAAGAGACTGAAAAATGGGGAAAAATAAGGGACATAGTCCATGTTAGAGAGGGGTTAAAACAGTTTAACTCTAAGCTGAGGCTTCTGCTGGACACAATCAAGATTGAGAAAGATGTGTGAATGAGTTTTTGCAGCATGACTCAGTTTCTCTAAAGTTCTTTAGGGGTCCCACCTACAGTCTTCTTGCAGCTCACCAGGGTGAGTTGCCCCCACATGGGAGGTGCTTTACTGGGGTAGTATGTGGCCTCCTCCTTGCCTGGGGGCCTGAGAGGGGACTGGCAGGCTTCCTGCAGCTCAAGCATCCAGAATGTTCTGTAGAGGAGTAGGTGTCAGAGAAGCCTTCCTGGAGGAGGCAGGATCCAGCGGAGCCCTGATGGGTGGAGAGGAGCTGGAGGGCTGCCCACGTACATGTGTGGGACCGTAGCTGGGCCTGAGCAGGGAGATGGGAATTACTATGGCAAGCACAATCAGACTGGGTGGCAGTGGAAGTTGGATGGGGGTTAGACTGTGAAGGCAATAGGGAGCCATTTTTTGACAGAGTCTCATTCTGTTGCCTGAACTGGAGTGCAGTGGTGTGATCTCGGCTCACTGCCACCTCCACCTCCCAGGTTTAAGTGATTCTTGTGCTTCAGCCTCCCGAGTACCTAGGATTACAAGTGTGCGCCATCGTGCCTGGCTAATTTTTGCATTTTTAGTAGAGATGGGTTTTCGCCATGTTGACCAGGCTGGTCTTGAACTTGTTGCGTCAAGTGATCCACCCGCCTTGGCCTCCCAAAGTGCTGGGATTACAGGCCTGAGCCACCACACCCAGCCTCACCGCTGGCTTTTGAGCAGGAGAGTATCTTGGTAGTGAGTTTCAGAATCAGGAGTGCAGGGCTAAGTAACAAGCACTAACAGCCCCCAACTGAAGCAGGGCACAGTGAGACTGGTACAGACCCAGACTGGGAAATAGAGGGGCTGTGGGGTAGGCAAGGCCTCCTCCTGAGCCCTGAGAACAGCCACCTGGGCTCATATTCAGCATGAGGAGGGAAGAGGTTGGCGTAGCAATCCTAGAGGTGGCCGGGAGACCTCTGAAAGGAGGGGCCTGGAAGTCAAGATCTGGACAGAGACCAAAGAAAACTGAAGTGCAAAGAAGGGCCAAGGTTTGCCAAGTCACCCAGAGGGAGTGTAGCCCAGGAGGCAGGACACAGGTGCACTGGTGTCCCTGCAAAGCCTTCACCATGCAGCTAGGGTGGGGACCTGGTTGTCCTCCAAGGAGCAGTTCCCTCCTGCTTCTGCAGAGGCCACCTGTACTACCTGCGAGCTGTGCTTGGGCTGATGTGGGAAGGGCCCCAGTGAGGGCAGAGAGGAGGGAGACCGTGTTAGGACCTGTCTGGTTTCTCCCTTTTGCTGCCTCTCCATCTTTCCCCCAGGGCTGGAAGAGCACATTCTTGAGTCACAGTTTTCCCAGGAGTCTGGATGGGGCCCAGTCAAGAGACAGCACCGTCTCCCCATTACCAACATGCGCACGTGCACACATACGCACACACACACCTCTACCTCTTTGCTCCCTTAGAGCTCTTCAGAGGGTATGGCTGCTGCAGGACAGGCTTATCCAGACCCCTGGCTCAAGGAGAATCTGGTCAGCTTTCCTGCCCCACGTTTTCTGGGCTCTGTAGCCAGGGAGGCTCCTCTCCACCAGGCTCTGCCACTTTGCAACTCTGGGCCAGGCCCTGGTCCTCTCTGGGCTTCAGGTCCCTGATCTGTGAACTATGACGGTTTCATGGGACACTTCGGTGACTGCTAGCCTTGCCTTTTGTAAGCCTCACACTGCAAGGGGTTCTGTCATCATCTCCATTTATGGGAGGGAAACAGGCTCAGAGAGTGACCAAGTCACCCAGCCAGTAAGTGATGGGCTTGGTACTTGAACACAGGTGGTCTGACCCAGCTCCTGCCTGAGGTCTTGCCATCATCAGTACCATCGATGGTCAGATCAGGCAGCGATCATTTTCCCTTTTCTGTTGATGGAAAAACTGAGGCCCAGAGGGGCAACATCTCTTGCCCAAGGATGCGGAGCTCAGATGGGTCTCCAGCAGTGCATAAGGCCATGCTGCTGTGCCCTCGAGCTCCTCCACAGAGGAGCAGCCACCCCAGGAAGTGCTGCAGGCTCTTCGGGGTGCTATCAGAGGGTGACCTGGGCATGACCACCAGCTCAGAGGAAGCAAAGAGGCTGCTGCTAGTGAAAGAAGAAGTGAAGTGAGAGTGTGGTGTCTGGGCCTGGAGTGAAGGGAGCAGAGAGAAGCGAAGTGGGGGTGCAGGTGTGGGGCAAAGGGAGAGGCCACTCGCAGACGCCTCCCGACTTCCCCTTCTTCCTGCAGAAGCAATAAGACAGCAGCGGAGGGAGCAGCGGAGACTGCAGCAGCAGCTTCACAGGTCAGCCCCCTCTGGGCCTCTCCTCACTCTCCCCTGTCCAGTTCTCTATCCTTATCCACAGGCCTCTCAGTGGGCACTGGGCATACCCATGCCCAGATGGGCACAGGCATGGCGACATCCTGGGTGAGCAAGCTGGGGACCCACCCTCCTTCCATTTCTGGTTGGCAGCTTCACATCTAGGGGATTGTAGAGATCTATGCTTTTGGAAGGAGAGGTGATTTAAATTAAGATATGGTTAGGCATGGGGCTAGAGTCTTAGCTTCCCCATGAGGTCTGGGTCAAGTGAAGGGAGGTTTCTTTTCTGGACCTCAGTTTCTCATCTGCAAAATCCGGCGAGTCTGGGAACCTGCACCCTAGATGGCTGTCAGGGGCTCTGTAGAGGGCCTAGCATGTAGTTTGTGCTTGGCAATGGAGGAGGTGCAGTTCCTTTCAGAGGGACCCGGATTGGATCCTGGGGACAGCATGTCTCGGGGAAATGGCCCTACTGCTGGCTTGGTCACAGGTGTCCTATTGGGCTCTGGTGTGGCTTCTCTTTCCCCACCTGTGAAATGGGGTTACTAATAGCATCTCTTAGGGTTTTTTTTTTTTTTTTTAGTTGAAGTCTCACTCTGTTGCTTAGGCTGGAGTGCAGTGGCACCATCTCGGCTCACTGCAACCTCCACTTCCAAGGTTCAAGCGATTCTCCTGCCTTAGCCTCCCAAATAACTGGGATCACAGGCACGTGCCACCACGCCCAGCTAATTTTCATAATTTTAGTAGAGACGGGGTTTCACCATGTTGGTCAGGTTGGTCTCGAACTCCTGACCTCAGCTGATCCACCTACCTCGGCCTCCCAAAGTGCTGGGATTACAGGTGTGAGCCACCATGCCCAGCCTCTTAGGGTGTTTTTGCAGAGACCACAGGTTGATTGATTCCTCACCCAGGCTAGGGAGAGGCCAGGGGGAGGGGCTCCAGACTGTGGTTGGCAGGGGCAGGTGAGGCTGTGTGAGGAGAATGGCTGGCTCAGCAGGCCCCTGTGCTGCTGGGGAGAGGTGGGCTTTGGGGGTGCATGGTCAGCTCTAGGGAGGATGGCAGGGGTTCCCAAGCCTTGTGCTCAGAGGTATTCCTGGCCAAGGACTTTGGTCAGAACCCTGGACCTGGCTCACGGCCTGATTCCCAGGAGAGGATCATAGAAGTTGTTGTTTGAGTTTCTCTTTCTGGGAAATAGTTTTCCTCGGCCTCATTTTACAGATGAGAAAACCTGAGGCACAGAGAGGTCAAGTGCCTTGCCCAGTGTCACACAGCCCAGGCACAATACTGGAAATGGTTATCAAATTCTCATCTTCCAAAGGCTCCGTCCTGTTTTCCACAGTACCTCATGTCTCTATTGGCCTAAATAGAGTCTTTCTTGTCTACACAGTACCTCAGCTACCCAACCATCTTCGGGAGGCTGTAGTGTGCAGGGGGGTAGTGCCCTGGACCCTGGAGGCCTGGGTTTGAGTCCCAGCTTGCCCACTGACCTGCCGTGGAAGCCCAAGCAGACTCCTTCTGTGCAGTATTTAGTTTCCTCACCATCAGCTGGAACCATCCTGGAAGTCAGGTAAGGGATTGCTGTTTCCTAGAGGGCCCCAAATATCGATTGCAGGGTGGAAACAGATGGCTGAGCGTGTGGGGCGCTGGTGCATGGTGACCTCTCTGGAGGGATGTGGAGGGGAATTTGGAGGCTGCAAGCAGAAGTGAAGACCGTGGTTTGCTCATGGGAAAACGGGTGGAAACCACAGCTTCTATCTGGAGTGCCTGGGGGAGGTGTCACTTCTGCTTTGGCCTCAATTTCCCCAATTGTGTGGTGGGATCAAACTCTTCCTCCCTCGATGCCTGCCTGGAAGCAGTATGGGCAAGGACCTGGTCTTAAGGGCTACACTCTGCAGGTCAGATCCATCTGTCTGTCTGGGCCTCAGTTTCCCCAACAGTACAGTGAAGGGGCAGACAGGTTGGCCCAAGGTCCTTCCTGTGCTATCAGGTCCTCCACTACTGGACCTGTTTTCTCTCTTAAATTATTTCATTCAGTAGCTTCTTTTGTCTCCCCAAACCCTTTTGCTTTTTTTTTTTTTGAGACAGAGTCTCACTCTGTCACCCAGGCTGGAGTGCAGTGGTGCAATCATGTTTCACTGCAGCCTTGACCTCCCAGGCCCAAGTAATCCTCAGCCTCCCAACTAGCTGGGACCACAGGCACATGCCACCATGCTGAACCAGGTTTTTTAATGTTTAATTTTGTAGAGACGGAGGTCTTGTTATGTTGCTCTGGCTGGTCTCAGACTCCTGGGCTCAAGTGATCTTCCTGCCTCAGCCTCCTGAAGTGCTGTGATTAAGGCAGGAGCCACCGCACCCAGCCCCCACAAATCCTTTCCCTTGTCTTTTCTCTGAGGTTCTGAGAGGGTAAGTGAATAACATGCCAAATAAATAACCAAATAGCTGTGGGAAGAAGGTTGCCCATGTGCCAAGGCAAGAGACTTGAAGTCACAAGCTGTCCCAGTATAATAAATAACTGATTACTTAGTTTTAGCAATGACCCCAAATATATTTAGAAACAATCACAAAATCAATTATATAATCAATCCTATTAAATCATGATTCTTTATTAATCTTTGCTTTAGTATTATAGCATATAATTATTTTAGTCTTATGGTATAGACAATCGGGTGAAATATAGTTAGGAACTGAAGGGACCTGTGAGACTGAGCAGGAGGTGAGAGTGAGAGCCTCGCGGTAGCGCCAGCACCTGGGAAGGTGCCCGTTACTTAGCAGGCAGGCCTTGTGGTAACGCCAGCACCTGGGAAGGTGCCTGTTACTTAGCAGGTCGTGAAGGGGAGTTTCCCTTTCACTGGGGGAGTCCAGGGAACACTCTGCTCTGCCCGGCTCTTCAGGAAGGGCTGACATTAGCCAGGCCTGCCCGCAGACATCCAGGGGCTTAAATGCCTCTCTGTGGTGCTGTGCTCCGACGGTCACCATCCTTGTCCACTTTCATGTTCTGCTTTCTCACCTGGTGCTCTTTTGAAGTTCTTAGAAGTCATGAGAAGTAAGAATAGAGGAATCCTGAAAGCCTTTGATCTTTCTGATAAGTGCATAGAGAGATGCTGACCTAAGTGCCTCTCCTCCTTGTAGTGGCTCCCTGAGAGGGAGGGGCCCTCTGTACTGTAAGCATGTGATTTGCTTGACACTATCCATCATGTCAGATGATTCACTCTCCTTACCCTGCCCCCTGCCCTGTATACAATAAATATCAGCGTGTCCAGGCATTTGGGGCCACTACTGGACTCCACCCTTGGTAGCAGTGGTCCCCCGGGCCCAGCTGAGTTCTTTCTTATCTCTGCATCTTGTGTCTTTCTTTCCTGCGATCTATCGTCTCTGCATACAAAAGAACACCCACTAGACCCTGTGGGGCTGGACCCTGCAAATAGCCAAATAAATAAGAACCCAGCCTTCTGTGACCCACTGTGCTGGGTCTCGCTATGTTGCCTAGGCTGGTCTTGAAGTGCTGTGAATAAGGCGTGAGCCACCGCACCCGGCCCCCCCAAATGATTGGCCTGACCTCAGGTGGTTCTGCCTTAGCTTGGGATTACAGGTGCAAGCTATGGTGCCTGGCTGTACACATTTTCTTTTTAAAGAATACAGATAATTCTTAGTAGTGAAATGACAATCTGTTGCATATTTTAACTTTTAATTTTGAAAAAATTATAAATTCACAGAAGGTTGCAAAAAATAGTCCAGAAGGTTTTGTACACCCTTCGCTTATTCTCTGGTAGTAACTATAGTATAATTTCAAAGCCAGGAAATTGTCTTTGGTAGAGTTTACAGACTTCATTCTGATTTCGCCTGTTTTATACACACTCATTTACATATGCTGGTTCTTTCGTAAGTGTATTTTTTTTTTTTTTTTGAGACAAAGTCTCACTCTGTTGCCCAGGCTGGAGTGCAGTGGCACAATCTCCACTCACAGTGACCTCCGCCTCCTGGGTCCAAGCGATTCTCCTACCTCAGCCACCTGAGTAGCTGGGACCACAGGCACATGCCACCACGCCCAGCTAATTTTTAGTAGAGGCAGAGTTTCACGGTGTTAGCTAGGATGGTCTCAATCTCCTGACCTCGTGATCCACCCGCCTCAGCCTCCCAAAGTGTTGGGATTACAGGCGTGAGCCACTGCGCCCGGACCCTGGTAAGTGCATTTTAACTTTATAAGAAAGTGCCACACTGTTTTCCTTGCGATTTTATGACATGATAAAATAAAAGATTCCACCATGATCAAGACACACAACTGTTCCATCACCACAAGGATCCCTTGTGGTAGGCCTTTAAAAAAACACACTCCCCCTCCCTAACCCTTTGCAACCACTTATCTGTTCTCCATCTTTATCATTTTGTCATTTCAAGACTGTTACATAAATTGAATCCCACAGCATGCGATATTTTGAGATTGGCTTTTTTTGGGGGGCTCATAATAATTCCTTTAGGATCCATCCAAGTTGTGTGTATCAATAGCTTTTTTTTAGAAATTCATTTTTTTAACTGCAGAGAGTTGTATTTCAGAGTGTAAATGTATCCCCATTTAACCATTTTCACTTACTTTCAGGCAATTATGAATAAAGCTGCTATGACTGTTCATATACAGGTTTTAGTATGAACACAAGGCTTCCTTTCTCGGGGGTAAAAGCCCAAGAGTGCAATTATTGGGTCATATGATAGGTACATGTTTAGTTTTACAAGAAACTGGAGTGTAATTTATTGGAGTAAGAAATTGGAATGTAATTTATTTATTTCTCTATTGATAGACATTTACATAACTTTCAACTTTTCTTTATTAACAATACTATTCTAAATATTCTTGTCTGTATATAATCTTGGCTTGCCCTATTCTTTCCATAGGATAAATTCATAAGAATGAGTTTCCTGGTTCAAAGGATATTCAAAATGTAAAGTTCGAATGTGTTGCTAAGCCATCCCCTTGCAGACGAGGCTCAGCTCTTAGATGGAGAGTGCAGGAGTGTGCCTGTCCCTACAGACTCACTGGGTGCTATCAGATTCCAGATCTTTGCAAATCCAACGGTGGAAAAATGAAAACTCATGTTTTGAATTACTTTCCTCTGCCACTACCATCAAACAGGTGTTTTGAGTTTTGTCGTTCTCCGTCTTTGAAACTTTGAGAGTTTTTCTTGACTCTCTTTCCTCTTTTTTTTTTTTTTTTTTTGAGACGGAGTTTTGCTCTTGTTACCCAGGCTGGAGTGCAATGGCACGATCTTGGCTCACTGCAACCTCTGCCTCCTAGGTTCAAGCAATTCTCCTGCCTTAGCCTCCTGAGTAGCTGGATTACAGGTGTGTCCCACCATGCTCAGCTAATTTTTGTATTTTTTAGTAGAGACGGGGTTTCACCATGTTGACCAGGATGGTCTCGTTCTCCTGACCTCGTGATCCACCAGCCTCGGCCTCCCAAAGTGTTGGAATTATAGACGTGAGCCACCGCTCCCAGCCAACTTTCTTTCTTCTAAGAGGAGGATTATCAGTTCCCTTGCCCTCCCTCCCCTATTTCCTCTTCTTCATCCTCTTAATATGTTTTTTGGTTGGATTTCTAAAGTCTTGTTTATAGAAGTATACATACAATAAAATTCACCCTTTTGGAGAGCAGTTTGGTGAATTTTGACAAATGTGTACAGTCATGTATACATGTATATGACATTCAAAATATAGAACATTGCTGTCCCCTGAAAAGTTGTCTCATGCCGTTTTGTAGTCAGTATCTTTTCCCTACTCCCTGGCAACTACTGATTTGTTCTCTGATCCTATAGGCTTGACTTTTCTAGATTCCACGTCCATGTTACATTCCCTCCAGAAGTGTATGAGACTTCCAGCTGTTCTATATCCTCAACAACACTTTGTATTAGCTGTCATTTTAATATTAGTCATTCTAGAAGGTGTGTAGGGATATCTCACTGTGGTTTGTATATGCATTTCTCTAATGACTAATGATATTAAGCATTTTTCATGTGTTTATTTGCATCTATACCATCATCTTCTTCTTTTTTTTTAACATGTAGTTCTAGCTCTCTTGCCCAAGATGGAATGCAATGGCATGACATCAGCTCACTGCAGCCTCCTCCTCCTGGTCAGTTTTGGCATCTCCATTTTCTGCAGGATTATTCCCCTCCTTGCCAGCAGCCACTTTTCCCTTTTTCCCTTTGGGTACCTTCTCTCCCTTCTTTGCAGGGGCCTTTTTAGGCTTGGGCTCTGGCTATGGAGGATTGGGTTTAGCAGACAACTTCGCAGATCTTTTCTGTGGTTCGTCCTTCACCTTGGCTTTATCTCCTTTAGCATCGCCTTCAGCTTTCTCTTGGGCATGGTGGCGGCCGTGGCAGCGGGTTGTAGGATCTGGGCACGGGATGCGGGGGTGCGCAGGATGCAGGTGTGCGCGGGATGCAGGGGCTCGCGGGATGCAGGGGCTCGTGGGATGCAGGGGCGCGCGGGATGCAGGGGCTCGTGGGATGCAGGAGCGTGCGGGATGCAGGGGCGCGCGGGATGCAGGAGCGCGCGGGCTTTGGTCGGTCCAGGGGTTGTTCTCACCTCTTCTTCACATTGCTCCTATAGTATTCTTGTATCTCTACTATTGCCTTACTAGCTATATCTTATCATTTTCTCTTTTTTTGTAATGGCACTCTAGGATTTAAATACATATATTTAACTTTCCACAATTTACCTTCGAATAACATTACAGTACTTAAAATATATTTTAATAACCTCATAACCGAATACGTCCATTTCCTCCCTCCTGCCTATTGTGCTATTTTTGTGGTATCCTTCTACTTCTACATATACTGTGATCCCCACAATGCATTGTTACTATTTTTGCATTAAACAGATATTAAAACCAAGGAAATTTGTTTTATATTTGACATATTTTTGCCAATTTCAGTACTCTTCATTTTTTTTGTGTAAGTTTATTTCCAACTGGCATAATTTTCCTTCTGCCCTAAGAATTTTCTTCAATATTTATTTTAGTGCCGATCTGCTGGCAATGAATACTCTAACTCCTTGCTCATCTAAAGAAGTTCTTATTTTGTCTACTTTTTTTTTTTTTTTTTTTTTTTTTGACAGGGTTTTGTTCTGTCACCCAGGAGGCTGGAGTGCAATGGCATGATCATGGCTCACTGCAGTCTTGACCTTCTGGACTCAAGTGATCCTCCAGCCTTAGCCTCCCGAATAGCTGGGACTACAGGTGCATGTCACCACGCCTGGCTATTTTTGTATATTTTGTAGAGACAAGGTTTCGCCATGTTGGCCAGGCTGGTTTTGAACTCCTGGGCTCAAGCGATCCACCCACCTCAGCCTCCCAAAGTGCTGGAATTACAGATGTGAGCCACTGCACCCGACCTTGTCTTCGTTTTTGAAAGATATTTTCACTGGGCATGGAGTGTTAGAATGACAGATTTTTATTGAATGATGTGGCTGCATTATCATCTGGTTTGTATAGTTTCTGATAAGAAGTCTCTTGTAGTTTGTATCTTTTATCTTCTGGGTACCATGAGTCTTTTTTTTTTTTGGCTGACTCCAAGATGTTATCTTTGATTCTGCAGCAGTTTGACTAGAATGTATCTAGATGTGTTTTTTTTTTTGCTTTTATTCCATGGGGTTTTGCAGCGCTTCTTGGATCATGGTTGGTTGTTTTTTATTAATTTTGGAAGACATTTGGCCATTTTAAATTTTCTTTTCTTCCTGTTTCTACTTATTCTTCTCTGTTCTCTCTCCTTTAGCTAGGATTCCAATTATATATATACAGACCGTTTGCACAGTTCTTGGGTAGTCTGTTGATTTTTATTTTCACTCTTCTTACTCTTTATATTTCAATTTGGAAAATTTCTATACACTATTCATCAAGTTCAAGGATTCTTTACTTTGCTGTGTCCAGTTTGCTGATAAACCCATTGAAGGAATTCTTCATCACTGATATTGAGGTTTTCATTACTAACATTTCTACTTGACTAGCCTTAATAATTTCCATTGTTCTGCTGAAATTTCCCATCTGTTCTTAGAAGTCTACCTTTTTCACTACACCCTTTAACATATTTATTATAGCTATCTTGTTTCTGTCTGATAGTACCAATATTTTGGCCATCTCTAGATCTGGTTCTGTGTGTCTTAAAATCTTTGATTAGCTACCAGGCATTGTGTGTAATAGAACAGAGTAAAGTAAATGATATTTATGCCTAGAAATTGGAATCTGTCTTATGTCATGGCTGTAGTATAGGGCATCAAGTCAATTTAATCTGTAGTTGATTAAGGTTTACGTTTTGTTTATTTATCTGTTTATTTAGAGATGGAGTCTCACTATGTTGCCCAGGCTGATCTTGAACTCTTGTGCTCAAATGATCCTCCTGCCTCAGCCTCCCAAAGTGCTGGGATAACAGGCATGAGCCACAGTGCCCAGATGGATTTAGGTTTTGTTGTTGCTATAATTACCTTCTACAGGCTCCAAATTTCACCAGTTGTGAACTGTCCCTACTTTGTGTTCGGTATGAGGACTTGAGTCCCACAGGAATTTCCCCAGCATTCCTGCTCCGCACTCAGCATTGCGTGCATGCAACACAGAGGAAACCTCTCTTCGTGTTGTAGTCTCTTTCCCAGTGGTAGACTGCTGTTACTTGGTGCTTGGTGCAAGGCTTGTGGTAGAGGCAGTGAATTCTTAATTCTCCTGCTCTAGCTTCAGCCTTAGACAGTCTTGAGCCTGAGCCCTAGGAGTGGGGCTTTCTTCGTGTTCCTGTTTCTCCTCCAGTTTTTGAGAACCTCTGCCTCTTATTCAGTGCAGGTACTAGAATCCAGGCAGACTTTCTCTGCTTCACCCCCATGGGAAAGAAACTCTGCCTTATTAGTTGGGGGATCTTGAGTGGGAGTGAGGTTCCTGCTCTTTTCCCAGTGGTAGGTACAGCCCTCTGTTTTATAGCAGTGCAGAATCCTGAGCACTGATGGGTTTCCTCTTCCTTGCCAGTGTCCAGTGGCTTTTTTTTGTTTTGTTTTCTTTTGAGACAGGGTCTCACTCTGTTGCCCAGGGTAGAGTGCAGTGGTGCTATCGCAGCTTGCTGCAGCCTCCAACTTCACAGGCTCAGGTGATTCTCACACCTCAGCCTCCTGAGTAGCTGGGAAAACAAGCGTGTACCATCTCACCTGGCTAATTTTTTTTTTTTTTTAGAGGCAGAGTTTTGCCGTGTTGCCCAGGCTGGTCTCGAATCCCTGGGCTCAATCAATTCACCCACCTCAGCCACCCAAAGTATTGGGATTACTGGCATGAGCCAAAGCACCCGGCCCTGATGGCTTTTGCTTAGTGTCATTGCAGCATTGTGGCTGGAGGGACTTCTCCTCCAGCAGAGGCAGTCCACATTTGCCTTGCAGCAGGTCAGGGACCTGTGGGATGGGCATCTTACATCAAAGCAAAGCCAGGGTGCAGGTGCTTATCTCTCAGCAGCAGCCAGTTACCACCGTGCACTCATGCAGGTCCCAGAGCACAGATACGCTTCTCCAGGTACTCCTGCTCCAGCACGTTCCGCATGGCTGTGTCATCATGGGGTTCTCTCGGGCCCTGTCCCACTCCACATCATTCTCATGGGCGTCCAGTGGAGGGCTGTAGGAGAAAGCTGTCTAGAGGGTACAGGCTATCTTGTGTCTAGGGCTCCCAGTAAACTGCCACTCTCACTAATGCTCAGCCACTAAGAATTCATTAAGATATTAGTCATTTTCTCCTTACCTACATTTGTGGCAACTACCTATTCCTCCATGCTCTGTCAACATGAAACTGATAATGTGTTTTATCCAAAAAAGATAACGTGTTCTGGTTACCTCCAGAAACCAGTTTACTTGGTGGCCTGTGACCTCAGCTCTCCAGTAAGCTTAAAAAAAAAAAAAAAAAAGATTTTGTACATTATTTGGCTTTCCCTTTGCTATGATGGGAACAATGTTCCCATGTGGCTCTCTACTTTCTAAGTGGAAATCAAAATCACCTTAATATGGTTTTCACACAATTAAAAAAATCTCCCATTCAATGTTTCTATTATGACTATATACATTACATTCCATATTAAGTCAAGTTGTGTAGCAGCATTTCATTTTCTTTCTTGTACAACTTGATTTTCTTGAAATTAATTGCTTCTTTTTATTTTTGTATTTACACATTTTCTGTAAGACATCTCAGAAAACAATTTTCCTAGATGCTCAAACCTATTGGGTAGTTTATCTCCTCTCCTTTTCCTCTTCCTAATTTTTTTCTTGAAGACCTCCCTCCAGGGGCATTCTTTTCTCCTGCTCCCTCCAGATGGGAAATGCCCTAGTCCTGCTGTCTGACATCAACCTGGGCCTTCCCTTCACACATTTTCTGGGGAGTAGCTTTTCCTCTCCCATGGTAGGGTACAGGGTTTCCTGTACCTGTGTCTTCTTTCATGATTTACTCTTTCATTTTGTTGGAGCACATCCTCCAGCAGCTTCTCAAGAAACAGTGTATGTTTTGAAATACTCAGTAATCCTTGGTTGATCATTCATCTTTAAGAGAGGAGCACTAAAAACCTAACTGCTTGGCAGAGCTTGGTGACTGGTGAAATTTCACTGTAAGTTAGGTCTTGCATGACATTGAGGAATATAAAAATGGCAGTAGTTATAGGACACTATTCTTGGAATGGTCAGCTCTTCAGACTTTTCTCCTGCCTCAGGGCATAACCTCGGCTGCTGCAGTCTTCTGGAATCTGAGTCGGGGAGGACGTGGGGAGGGAATATTGTTTAATTCCCCCTTTCCCTCTGATTCTCTATGGTACATCCTCTCTCCAGAGAGTAAACTTTGTGTGGAGCAGGACTGGGGATGGCAGGATGGTGAGGAAACTCCTGGATACTCGAGGTAGCTGGGGAGATCTGGGGATTGAGTTGAGCATTTTAAAGCCTCACAACCAACAATCCCTGTTTTTATTTTTATTTTTTTATTGTTTTGAGACAAGGTCTCATTCTGTTGCCCAGGCTGGAGTGCAGTGGTATGATTTTGACTCACTGCAGCCTCCACCTCCTGGGCTCAGGTGATTCTTCCACCTCACTCATCTGAATAGCTGGGGATACAAGCACAGGCCACCACACCCAGCTAATTTTTGTATTTTTTTTTTTGTAGAATCAGGGTTTTGCAATGTTGCCCAGGCTGGGCTCAAACTCCTGATCTCAAGCGATCCTCCCACCTTGGCCTCCCAAAATGTTGGGATCACAGGCGTGAGCCACCGGGCCTGGCCAACGATCCCTGTTTTTAGCCTTTTCCTCCATCCCCACTTCAGAGATTCCTGATGCCTTCAGTTCTCATGCTTCCAAGATGAGGCTTCTCCTCATCTTCCCCCAGCACCATACCTCTCCCCACTGCAGGCACTTGGGTTCAACATTTTTTGGTCTGCTAAATGTCTTACCAAGTGACACCTACTTTGTAGCCTCCAAAGTTTTGCTGACATCTCCCATCTCTGTGGTTGTTTTCTTTCCCATTGTTCTGTCCTTGTGCCCATTTTCTGGGGAGTAGCTTTGCCTCTCCCATGGTAGGGTACCGGATTTCCTGTACCCTGTGTCTTCTTTCATGATTTACTGTCTCATTTTGTTGGAGCACATCCTCCAGCAGCTTCCTGAGAGGCTTTGTGCCTCTTTTCTTCCCCATTGTACTGTTTTTCATGCCTGTTTTCTTTCCCATTGTTCTGCTGCTTTGTGCCTATTTTATTCATTCCCTCTCATTTTAGTGGGGCTTTAAGGGGCAGACATAAATTTGCTCCATTGAAGCAGAAGTTTATTAGTTCATTTTAAAATGGAGGAAAATGAAGGCAGAGAGAGAGACAGATCCTACCCAAAGCCACATGATGAGTTAATGGCAGGGCCGGATGGGTTTTGCATGTTGCTTTCTCCCAAACACCTCCCTGCTGGGTAGAGGCTGGGGTCCTGGGGAAGCTGCCAGAGAGACTGTTTTTTGGGAGGGGGAGTGTATCAGGCAGAGCTGCTAATGGTAGCCATTACTTGGTGGTCATGGAGTCTGGAGTTTTAAGAGAGCTGGCTTCAGGCAGCTTTAAGCAAAGCAAGTCCCTTTGCCCTTCAGCCTCGGCTTCCTCATCTGTCAAATGCAGGAGTGGTGAGGATCAAATAAGATGCTGCATGTCCTACCCTTGGGATGTGCCAGACACTAGAAGTTAGAGGTCACTCTTTCGTCATGATGGTGATGGCATGCCCTTTCCCAGGGCCAGATCTAGTTCCTGGAGACTCGGCACAGGGCATGGATCGCTGTGGTGCCATTTTCCTGTGCCTGTGCCTTCTGATGTTGCAGAATGCAGCAGCAGGTAAGGGAGCTCTGCTGAAATGGGGGCAGCCCTAGCCCAGGCTGGGACTGTGGCGCAAAAGCGGGAGGCGTCAAACCACAGGAGATCAAAAGGGGCCACTTAGGCTTCCTGGGGGCAGTAGGAGCCGCTTGTGAACCAGACCCTCAGTCTGGGATGGAAAGCCTAGAGGCCGCGGGGCCAGGGGGCAGCTGAGACAGGCTGAGGGCGAGGTGTGTCCCCACAGAGCCACGGAAGGAACTGCGAATCATGGAGAATATGGAGGCGCCCAGGGCCAGGAGCTCGTTTTCTTTTCCTGGGTGAGTTGGACGTGTCTCTCTCCTGTTTAGACTCAGCTGTGCCTCCCACCCCAAGCCTGCACCTCGAATCAGTGGGCCCAGGTTGGTCCAGTGTAGACTCTTAACTGGACATTTTTCAGCACTTTTATTGAGCACCTACTGCATACCTGACTCTAGGCTCTGGAGATGCGACATGTCACTGCCCTCATGAAGTTTATCATCTAGGAATGGGGACCCTTAATCTTAGATGTCATGAAACTAAGTGTGGAATTGTGGGTCTCCATGCATTTTCATGGGAAGGGGCTCTAAGACTCTGGCTGGGTTCTCTAGGGTCTATGACTCAAAGACTGAGCAGCTCTGGGTGAGAGGCCAATGCTGAAGACTTCCCTGTGACTACAGGGAAGCTGTGAGGGAGCAGTCAGGGATGGCTTCCTGGAGGAGGTGACAGTAAACTGGGACCTGAACAGGAGTTAATCGAGAGGAGAGGAGGGATGGGATAGAGAAGTAAGAGTGTGCCAAAGACACTGTGTGTGCAATGGTCTGGAGGTGGGAGTGACAGGGATGTAGGTGGGGAGACCCTGCCCTCCCAGGCTGTCTAGAGCCCCTTCTCACCCTTACCCCACTCTGGGCTCTGGCCTCCCTGGCCATCTCTCCGGGCCACAGTCAACTCCACCAGCTGGAGCAAATGCTACTGAACACCAGCTTCCCAGGCCACAACCTGACCTTGCGGACAGCCACCATCCAGTCTCTGGCCTTCAAGCTGAGCTGTGACTTCTCTGGCCTCTCGCTGTCCAGTGCTGCTGTGAAGCGGGTGCCCCAGGTCAGAGGCTGTGGGGGGTGGGGGGTGGCCAATTGCCCCCGCCCTGGAAATCCCCCAGGGGTTTAAGGTCTGGACCTTCTTTGGGCTCCACTGTCCCCCTCCCCATGCCCCCAAGTCCAGGCTCTGCCCTAACTGGGAGTGTGTCGCCTCCTCTGTAAATTGGGGCTGATACTCGCTGTGTGAACTGTGGAAAGGGAGGTGGTTTACGGGCCCCTCCAGGGCGGAGTCTGCTTCCTGCTTTGGCTAGAGGCTGTCCCCTGGGGGAGGCAGCTGTGGGAGATGCCAAGAACCCTGGCTCCTTTTAGGACCCTGGGGTGATTGGCTGGGTCCCTGGCTGGTACTGTTGCTGGGTCTGAGGTAGCTCCATCCCTGTGCAGCACGGAGGGAGGGCCTGGGATCTTAGGAAGTTTGGGAGCAGATGCAGCTTGCCAGGAGAGGGTTCTGTAGGTGGAAACCCCAAGGAGGGTTTCATGCGGAGTGGGAGGCAGTGAAGGTGTTGGGATCGGGGGTCTGCAGGTCCTGGTTGCCAGACGCAGCCAGTCTGTGACCCTCTGCAGGCCCACAGTCGGCATGCCATGCAGTTCCCTTCCGAGCTGACCCGGGACGCCTGCAGGACCCGCCCCAGGGAGCTGAGGCTCATCTGTATCTACTTCTCCAATGCCAGCTTTTTCAAGGTCAGTGTGATGGCGGGACAAGGAGGGTGGTGCCGGTCCCTTCTTGGGATCCACTGCAGGCGTCCATGTCACTGCCTGGCCTCTGGGAGACCAGCACCAAGTGAGACCAGCCAGCTGACTGTGCAATCCAAGCTAGCCATTGACCCTCTCTGGGCCTCAGTTTCCCTGCCAGCTTTAGCAGAATGGTAGGAAGGCACAATTACAATCTGCAGATGATACCTAAGAAACCTACTATGTGCCTGTCCCTACACAGGAGACAGACAAGAAGGCACTTGTTCCCTGCCCTCAGAGAGCTCGCTCTCGATGGTTAGACTAAGACCTTAGAGATTTATTTTTTTGGCAGAGTCTTGCTCTGTTGCCCAGGCGGGAGTGCAGTGGCGTGATCTTGGCTCACTGCAACCTCCGCCTCCTGGGTTCAAGTGATTTCCCTGCCTCAGCCTCCCTAGGATTACAGGCATGCACCACCATGCCCAGCTAATTTTTGTATTTTTAGTAGAGACCGGGTTTAACCATGTTGGCCAGGCTGGTCTTGAACTCCTGACCTCAGGTGATCCACCCACCTCGGCCTCCCAAAATGCTGGGATTACAGGCATGAGCCACTGTGCCTGGCCAGACCTTAGAGATTTAACGTCAGCACAAGATTGATGATAGCCGTAGAGATCCAGAGCAATGGATGAGTGAGGGTGGGGTCGGGGTCCTTCCACTGGGCAGTCCAGGGAGCTTCTGGCGAAGGTGCCTTTCAACCTTGGCTTTGAAAGTGAGTGACGATAGTGGTGAGGTGGAGGGCGTGAGGCTGGAACTCATTAAGCAATGGGAGGTGGAGCAGCGGGTGATGGGACAGCTTTCCACAGGGCAGGAACAGCACGTGCAAAGAAAGCTGGGAGGCTGGGAAGCCTTTCACGGTGCACAGTGAAACTCTTGCTGCTTGTTCTCAGCCAGGGAAGCGGGCTCAGACCTTACCCAGGGTCTCCTCATTCCCCCTGCACTCAGCCCTTCTCCTGCTGCCATTCCAGGATGAAAACAACTCATCTCTGCTCAATAACTACGTCCTAGGGGCCCAGCTGAGTCATGGGCACGTGAACAACCTCAGGGATCCGGTGAACATCAGCTTCTGGCACAACCAAAGCCTGGTACTGCTGGGGGTGCCCCCATTTCCACTGCACCCTTGCCCCTCTGTGACTCTCCTGTTGAACACTGGTTTCACCAGACCCAAACCTGTGGAACCAACTTGGAAACAGACTGTTTGAAACCCATCACACTTGGAAAATTCCTGCTCAAGAAATAAGAGAGAGAAGTTTTTACTCATGTATTTGTCAGGATTCTTCTTTCAGTCTTAAGTGAGGAAAGATCAGCTCAAGCCAGCTTAAGCCCAGAGAGAACTGATTGGCACACATCAATGAAATATCTAGGGCTGGTCCACCAGCTTCAGGCACGGCTGGATCCAGGGACGGATCGGATGCCCTTGTGGGCGGATGTGGTGAATCCAGGACGGATCTGATGCCCTCTCCATCTCAGCAATGGTCTCCTGCCTTGGCTGTCCCTTCTGTGGCATGACGGAAGCCGGAGAGCAAGACTTCCTTTCCCTCTTCCCATCACGCTCTTCCCCCCACTCCCTACTCCCAACCTGCCCCAGTGCAGATCAGGGTCTCAGGATCTTAAAGGTTCATCTGGGTCATGTGCCCATTCCTGCACCTGTCACCATGCCCAGGGGGATGGAATGTGTGGATTGGCCAGGCCCAGGTCACATGGCCCAGGGACTAGGGTGGAGGAGTGAGCTCCTAGGGGAAGTACAGATGCTGATCCCGGAAAAGGAGAGGAGTGCTTGTTGTGGGTGGGGGTGGAGTGGGGTGGCTCACAAGCCTTAGTGCCTCCATTTCTCAGCTCCTGGCCTTCCTGAAAAGCCCGGAGCCTCTGCTTTCTGGATCCATCTTCCCTTCAGCCTCACCAGGACTGCCCTGCACTCTGAATTTCACCATCAGCCTTTCCTTTCTCCCTCTGGGCTTTGCCATAACAGTTCCCTCCACCTGGAATGCCTTTGCCCTACTCCTGTTGAAATCCAACATATCCTCTAAGGCCCCAGGGCCCCCACCTCTGCTTCTGTCTTTGGGTCAGCTCTGCCTGCTCTCCATGGTTTTCCACGGCTGCCTGTGTCATTTCCTCTACCTCTCCACTCACGTGGCTTGGCATTAGGTTGTCTGTGGATGAGTCTCCCCTGAACAGGCATGGGTCTGAGCACATTGCTGTTCCCCACGGGGAGGAGGGGAAGGGACCAGCTGGTGATAGAGCACCTACTGTATAAAAGGCCAGAGCTGGACACTCAAGATTCCATGTTGCCTTTTGTTTTCCCACCATTCTTGTGACATGAGTATGAATGACCTTATTCTGTAGATGACTCAACTGCCGCTCAGAGCAACTTGGCATCTTGCCTGGGTCACTCTGAGAGTCCCTAATGGAGGTGGGGCTGGAATCTGAGACTGAGACCAAAGGCCAGCCAGTGCCTGGTAAAATGTTGGCAAATGTGCAGTTGAGTTACTGTTGGCCCCCAGGACTCCCAGACACTGACCCACAGCCTTTCCTCTGCACCCTTTGACTGACCCCGGCATCTCCCCACAGGAAGGCTACACCATGACCTGTGTCTTCTGGAAGGAGGGAGCCAGTAAGCAGCACTGGGGGGCCTGGAGCCCTGAGGGTTGTCATACAGAGCAGCCCTCCCCCTTTCAGGTGCTCTGCCGCTGCAACCACCTCACCTACTTTGCTGTTCTCATGGTATGTGTGCATCCTGAGTGAGGCTCAGAGCTGCAGAGGGCCCTGCATCTGTGGCAGAGGGGCAAAGCAAAAGCTGGTGCAAGGAACAGAAAACCCAACTTAAAAGGGCTTAAGCAAAAAACAAAACAAAACAAAACAGAAGAAAACAAACCTTATGGACTCATGTTTCTGAAAAGGCTGGGTTAGGCTTCAGGCATGGCTTGATCCAGGGGCTGATCACTAAGATCACTAAGATAGCACTCTACCTCTGTCCCTTAACTGTGCTTGCTCTGTGCTGGCTTAGCCCTCAAACAGGATCACCTTATGAGCTAATAATATAGCTGGCAGCAGTTCCAGGCAGGCTCATGCCCTGGTAGCTTTCAGGCCAGTGGAATAAGATCTTTTACCCAGTTCTGCCAGGCATGTGTTCATCCCTGAACCAAGCATTATTGGCAGGAAGAGGGAAGGCCCTGCTAGGCCAGGCCTGGCACACCTTTCTGCACAGAGAGGGTAAAGTGGTGGTGTAGACCCCCAGGTGCATAGGGAATGGGGGAAGGGAGGCATTCATAGAAGAAGGGGGAGAGGGGAGCTGTGGAGGGGCGAAACTCACCGTATCTGCCATGGCCTTGTTCAAGTCAGGTTCATGGCTAGGCTTGTGGGGAAAGGGACTTGGAGCGGTGGCCTCGGGAGGGCCCTCTGACTGAGGCTGGGAGGGAGGGCGATGCTATGCTTCTGGCCTCCAGCCCCTCTTCCTTCCTGCAGCAACTCTCCCCGGCCCTGGTCCCTGCAGAGTTGCTGGCACCTCTCACATATATCTCCCTCGTGGGCTGCAGCATCTCCATCGTGGCCTCACTGCTCACGGTCCTGCTGCACTTCCACGCCAGGTATTCTGCTGCAACAGTGCTGGGCCTGCGCCCCACTGCGGCACATCACCTCCACTGTGTCCCATTTATTTCACTAGAACTGGATGGGCTTCTCCAGGGGGTGGGGGCCAGGAGGTGGAAGACCAGCCTTTGGAGCGGCTGCTGTGGGGTCCCTGGCCCTTCTTCGTCTCAGATTCCCTGTCAGTGTGCACCTCTGTGCCCTTCGGGTGGTGCAGCCTGCGTGATGTCCCTGGGCATTGGAGGGTCTTACTCTCACCTGCAGGAAGCAGAGTGACTCCCTAACACGCATCCACATGAACCTGCATGCCTCTGTGCTGCTCTTGAACATCACCTTCCTGCTGAGCCCCACATTCGCCATGTCTCCTGTGCCCGGGTCAGCGTGCATGGCGCTGGCCGCTGCCCTGCACTACGCGCTACTCAGCTGCCTCACCTGGATGGCCATCGAGGGCTTTAACCTCTACCTCTTCCTTGGGCGTGTCTACAACATCTACATCCGCAGATACGTGCTCAAGCTTTGTGTGCTGGGCTGGGGTAAGCACAGCGTCTCTCTTCTCCTCATCTTGAGGCCTCCAGGCGGGCAGGGTGTTGATCCTCTCTAGTCCTTTCTCCCCCTCCTCCTCATCATCATAGTGGCCATTACATGACCACCAGCTGTGACCTCAGTCTATGCCCACCTCTACTTTCTGTATTACTAATTTTATCACCTCTTCCACTGCCATCATCACCATCATCACCTTTTCCACCTCCTACATCTCCTCCACTCTGTCACCACCATCATCATCATCACCTCCATCACTTCCTCCACCTCCATCACCACCATCCTCACCTCCTCCACCTCCATCACCACCATCATCACCTTCTCCACCTCCATCACCACCATCTTCACCTTCTCCACCTCCATCACCACCATCATCACCTCCTCCACCTCCATCACCACCATCATCACCTCCTCCACCTCCATCACCACCATCATCACCTCCTCCACCTCTGTCACCACCATCATCACCTCCTCTACCTCCGTCACCACCATCATCACCTCCTCCACCTCTATCACCACCATCATCACCTCCTCCACCTTCATCACCACCATCACCTCCTCCACCTCCATCACCACCATCATCACCTCCTCCACCTCTATCACCACCATCATCACCTCCTC
Organism: Aotus nancymaae; assembly: GCF_030222135.1. Classification (NCBI taxonomy): domain Eukaryota; kingdom Metazoa; phylum Chordata; class Mammalia; order Primates; family Aotidae; genus Aotus; species Aotus nancymaae. The sequence goes on from NW_026988443.1 coordinate 12,754,829, forward strand.
CACCTTCATCACCATCATCACCTCCTCCACCTCCATCACCACCATCATCACCTTCTCCACCTCCATCACCACCATCATCACCTCCTCCACCTTCATCACCACCATCACCTCCTCCACCTCCATCACAACCATCATCACCTGCTCCACCTCTATCATCACCATCATCACTTCCTCCACCTTCATCACCATCATCACCTCCTCCACCTCCATCACCACCATCATCACCTCCTCCACCTTCATTACCACCATCACCTCCTCCACCTCCATCACAACCATCATCACCTCCTCCACCTCTATCATCACCATCATCACCTCCTCCACCTTCATCACCACCATCACCTCCTCCACCTCCATCACCACCATCATCACCTTCTCCACCTCCATCACCACCATCATCACCTCCTCCACCTTCATCACCACCATCATCACCTCCTCCACCTCTATCACCACGATCATCACCTCCTCCACCTCCATCACCACCTCCTCCACCTCCATCACCACTGCCCCTACCTCCATCACTACCATCATCACCTCCTACACCTCCATCACCACCATCATCACCTCCTCCACCTCCGTCACTACCATCATCACCTCCTCCACCTTCATCACCACCATCATCACCTCCTCCACCTCCATCACCACCATCATCACCTCCTCCACCTTCATCACCACCATCATCACCTCCTCCACCTCTATCACCACCATCATCACCTCCTCCACCTCCATCACCACCCACCACCATCATCACCTCCTCCACCTCCATCACCACCGCCCCTACCTCCATCACTACCATCATCACCTCCTCCACCTCCGTCACTACCATCATTAGCTCCTCCACCTTCATCACCACCATCATCACCTCCTCCACCTCCATCACCACCATCACCTCCTCCACCTTCATCACCACCATCATCACCTCCTCCACCTCCATCACCACCATCACCTCCTCCACCTCCATCACCACCATCACCTCCTCCACCTTCATCACCACCATCACCTCCTCCACCTCCATCACCACCATCATCACCTCCTCCACCTCTGTCACTACCATCATTACCTCCTCCACCTCTATCACCACCATCATCACCTCCTCTACCTCCTCCACCTCCGTCACTACCATCACCACCTCCTCCACCTCCATCACCGCCATCATCACCTCCTCCACCTCCTTCACCACCATCATTACCTCCTCCACTTCCTACACCTCTATCACCACCATCATCACCCCTATCATTTCCTCTACCTTTTTCACCACCATCACCACCTCCTCCACCTCCATCACCGCCATCATCACCTCCTCCACCTCCTTCACCACCATCATTACCTCCTCCACTTCCTACACCTCTATCACCACCATCATCACCCCTATCATTTCCTCTACCTTTTTCACCACCATCACCACCTCCTCCACCTCCATCTCCATCACCACCATCATCACTTCCTCTACTTTCTCTATCCCCAACAGCACCATCACTACCTTCATCACCGTCCTTGCCCCTTTCTTGCTTATCTCTATTTCCTCAGCAGTTCCTCAGCCCTTCCTCCCATTTGCACTCCACCGCCACCTTCCCAGTGTGACCGCTCCTCCCTCCACCACCGTTCCATCATAGAGCCATCACTAACATCATCTTGGCGGAGAGCTTCCTCCAAACCACCAGGCTCATTGCTCTGAAGCTGGGGGCTCAGAAAGTCTCCTCCCAGCTGTCCCTGGCCCGGTGGAATTCTGAGTCAGCAGCCCCAGGGACTGAGAGCTAGCTCTCTCCCACATCTCCTGAGCCTTTGTCCCACCCCTCAGGGGCTCCAGCCCTCCTGGTACTGCTTCCCCTCGCTGTCAAGAGCTCAGTGTACGGACCCTGCACGATTGCCATCTTCGACAGCTGGGAGAATGGCACGGGCTTCCAGAACATATCCATGTGAGTGCCCTCAAGGCTGCAGCGGGCTCCCTGGCTCTGCAGAAGGGCCACATGGGCTTGGGGCTCCAAATGCGACATCCTGTAGACAAGGCACTGGCTGCATTGGCTATGGGGCAGAGAGGGAGCTGGGGCTTCGACGGGGGGTTTGCAGGGGGCTCTGCCACATCCTTTCCATGGATCCAGGTCTCCTGCAGAGGCAGCCTTGTGTTCTATGCTGGCGAAGTCTACAAAGCCAGCATCTGCTCCCCAACCTGCCAGGGCAGCCGGGCCTCCCGCCTCCCCATCGCACGTGGCTACACAACCAACTGTCCTGCTCCGCCCTCCAGTGCCCAGGCCCTGAGGGTCTGGCTCAGCCTGCACTTGACTCTCTTCCCCTGTGGGCCACCTTGCTGCACCTACTCAGGCTTTGGCCCCTCCCAACCTGCCCTGGGCATGACCCTGCCAGGCCCCTCCAGCCCTCCTAGTTGAACAAGAGTGCTGTGGGGGCTAGGCTTGGGGGAGGCAGGGAGAGGCCTCGAGGTGGGCCTCTGGGGGCCTGGGGACACGCTGCTGCTGCTCTTGTATAGCCCCTCCCTGCACCCTAGGACATTCAGCTTTTTACTATTATGCAGACAGAGACTAGCCTAAGGAACCCTGCGGGTCCGTCACCCTCCTGCAGTTGACTGTGGAGGCTTCTTTTCCCTCCTGGCGGACGCAGGCTCAGGATGGCTGGGGGCAGACTCTGTGGCAGGCCTCGGGTATCAGCTGGCTTCCTTTTCACAAGGACAAGGGCAGGTCCTGTTGCCAGCCCGATTTTACAGTTAGGGCTACTGAGACACAGGCAGCTTACGAAATCCACCTGAGGGGCCCCAGCCGGTCAATGGCAGAGCTGGTCCAGAGCCAGGCCCCAGCCCCTGAAGCAAGGCCGGGGACTGAGTGGCACAGAGGTGGGGTTGATCCTCTCACGGTGAGGCTCAGGCTGGTTTCTCAGAGGACATGTGACGTCACTTTACATGAATTGTTCCCTGCAATCTCCATGAGAACCCATAAGGCAAGTTCGTAATCATCCCCACCCTGCAGATGAGGAAGTGGAGGCTCTGGCCTCAGTTTACATACTCTCTGAAGATTTCTTTTCTTTTCTTTTCTTTTTTTATTATTATTTTTTGATGGAGTTTCACTCTTGTTGCACAGGCTGGAGTGCAATGGCGTCATCTTGGCTCACTGCAATTTCTGCCTCTGGGTTCAAGCGATTCTCCTGCCTCAGCCTCCCAAGTAGCTGATATTACAGGCACGAGCCATCATACCCAGCTAATTTTTGTATTTTTAGTAGAGACAGCGTTTTACCATGTTGGCCAGGCTGGTTTCAACTCCTGACCTCAGGTGATCTGCCCGCCTTGGCCTCCCAAAGTGCTGGGATTACAGGCATGAGCCACCACACCTGGCCTATTTTCTTATATAATAATGTGATGAGGACAAAGGAGCTTTAGTGACATACCCACAGGACCCACTAGTGTGCAGACGTTAGAGAATGCCCAGCTACGAGCCAGCCTCTTCCTGGGTCTTCCTCACTCTCCCCTCTCCTCTCAGGAAACAGTTACCTTGGATTTTGTGACTTCTTTTTCTCTTACATTAAAAACGTCTCTTACTATGTATATACACACTCCTAAACCCAAACATCAGTTAGAAACCAAAAACAGCCCTTGAAAATCATTCACATCCACTGACAGGATGCTGGGTGAACAGATTGTGGCAGAGCCGCCCCGGTAGGGATATTTCCTAGCAGTGAAAATGAGTGGTCCACTATCACACTCATCAACTTGAAGGAATCCCAAAATAACGTCCTGGGACCTTGGTGACTGCAGGAGCAGGGGCCACAGAGCGAACCCGAGCAGGGGATTGTGACGGTCGCAAGCTCTGGGCTGGGGGCTTCAGGTTCCAGCTTTGCCTCTAACTAGAATGTGTTCCTGAGCCAGAGCTTGAGTTTCCTCATCTGTAGGATGAGGATGACTATGTACTTGCCTTATGGAGTGTCATAGGGATTGCAGGGGACAATTCACGTAAAGCACGTTGTTACTGGTGGAGGGTGTCCAGGTTCTTGGCGTCTTGAAGAAAGAATGAGACAAGCCTGGGTGCGGTGGCTCACACTTGTAATCCCAGCACTTTGGGAGCCTGAGGCAGGTGGATTACCTGAGGTCAGGAGTTCAAGACCACACTGACCAATATGGTGAAACCCTGTCCCTACTAAAAGTACAAAAACATTAGCTGGGTATGGTGTCATGCACCTGTAGTCCCAGCTACTCAGGAGGCTGAGAGAGGAGAATTGCTTGAACCTGGGAGGCGGAGGTTGCAGTGAGCCGAGATCACACCACTGCACTCCAGCCTGGGCGACAGAGTGAGACTCTCTCTCAAAAAAAAAAAAAATAAAATAAAGAACAAAATGCACAAAGGAATGAATAAAGCAACAAAAGCAGAGATTGATTGAAGATGAAAGTAGAAGCCACGGTGTAGGCATGGGCCAGAGCACAGGGCCTCCAGAGCCCCGTCGCAGAATGTGTGGGGGTTTCCGTACCCTCCAGAGGTTGTCCTTGGTTACCTGGTGTGTGCCCTATGTAAATGAGGAGGATGAAGTAAAGTGACAAAGTCATTTGGCATACGCCCTACGTAAGTGGAGAAGATATTTCCTGTCATAGTTGAAGTGCTTCCATTTGATATTTATTTATTCATTTATTTTTTGAGATAGAGTCTCACTCTGTTGCCCAGGCTGGAGTTCAGTGGCACGATCTTGGTTCACTGTAACCTCTGCCTCCAGATTCAAGTGATTCTCCTGCCTCAGCCTCCTGAATAGCTGGGACTACAGGCACCACACCCAGCTAATTTTTGTACTTTTAGTAGACACGGGTTTCACCATGTTGGCCAGGCTGGTCTCAAACTTCTGACCTCAAGTGATCTGCCCACATTGGACTCCCAAAGTACAAGGATTACAGGTGTGAGCCACCACGCCTGGCTTCCATTTCGTTCTAGGAAGTCCTATGATCCCTGTCTCCAAACCCTATTCTCCTGCCTCAATATGACATTGTGTCTGACTAAAAAGTGGCATCTGTCTTGAAGGTGTCTTGGGGAGGCAAAGGGTGGAGGCCTCCGGGAGGGCCCAGGACCGGGGCTGGCCTGGGTCAGTTCTCCCTGGCTCTGTGCTCAGCCCTTGTGGGGGCTCTCCTGCTGCTCTGTCTGCTCCCAGGTTGACAGTTGGAGAGTGCTCTTCCATCAAGCCACGGGTTGGCAGTCTGCCCACTGCCCAGGGCAGGGCATGGTGGCCCAGTCTAGGTGGGAAGAGGCTCGTGGGGAGGGGCAGCCCACTGCAGAGATGATGATGAGGCAGTGGCACCATGTCCTGGGGTGGAAGGGGAAGTTTCCAGGGAAGAGGGCTCTGGGCCCAGGGTCCAATAGAAAGAAGATGGGGCATGCCAGCCTTGGGCTGGCTGTGGAAGTGGAGAGGAGGGAGACGTAGAAGGGAGAGAGGAAGAGTGTTCAGGTGGGTGAAGGCACGGGGAAGTGAGAGAAACCACAGTGGCTGGAAAGGCGGGCATGAGGGAGCTGCAGATCGTTGACCAAGGCGGCAGATGCGTCCTCTGGTGGTGGCCTGGCTGGAAATCCGGGTGAGGGGCTTTACCGTGTGTTCCATCAGGCCAGAAACAACAGGGCCTGAGCCAGGAGACCCGGCAGGGCTTCAGGCAGTGGTGCTGGCCCCCTGCCCACCTGGGGCCGCTGTGAACCTGACACGTCACCTTCCCCTGCAGATGCTGGGTGCGGAGCCCCGTGGTGCACAGTGTCCTGGTCATGGGCTATGGTGGCCTCACGTCCGTCTTCAACCTGGTGGTGCTGGCCTGGGCGCTGTGGACCCTGCGCAGGCTGCGGGCGCGGGCGGACGCGCCGAGTGCCAGGGCCTGCCGCGACACCATCACCGTGCTGGGCCTCACCGTGCTGTTGGGCACCACCTGGGCCTTGGCCTTCTTTTCTTTTGGCATCTTCCTGCTGCCCCAGCTGTTCCTCTTCACCATCTTAAACTCACTCTACGGTAGGGCAGGAGGGCGGGCGGCCTGGAGGAAGCCGCTGGGCAGGGGGCATATGGCTGGTAGGATGTTCACTGCCAAAGGGGTTCAGGTGAAAGGGTCAAGCGAGGGACTGACATCCAGCCCACAGCTCCACTAGCCAAGCTGGTGGGGGCTACATCTGCATGAAGGCACCCTATGGCCTGGCCACGGCAGCTCTTCCAGCTCTGAGGCTCTGTCCCTTCTGGCCTTCTATAGTAAGAGATTCTGGAAGTTGCTTGTGGGACCCAGGGAGGCCAGCTCACTGCAGCCAAGGAGGCCCTGGCCTCTGGGGACACCCATGGTGCCCTGTGGCACTCCCACCCACCAGCCTTTCTCTTGCAGGTTTCTTCCTCTTCCTGTGGTTCTGCTCCCAGCGGTGCCGCTCAGAAGCAGAGGCCAAGGCAAAGATAGAGGCCTTCAGCTCCTCCCAGACAACGCCGTAGTCTGGGCCTCCTGTCCTGGAACCCTCAGCCTCTCTGACTGCCAGTATCTTGAGGTCAGGCTCTTGCTAGAGAGGGTCACAGGTCTGCTGCAGGACTCCAGAGGCCACTGTGACCCCCAGGGGGCCTTTTCCACTTCCATGGCCTCCCCAGGCACCGAGGGCAGGGTGTTACCCTCCCTCTCCCTGACATTTTGCTCTGGGCCAGATCCAACCCCACATGGGGCAGCAAACTTTGTCCTGGTACCTGGGCCCAGCTGGCCAGGGATGTGGGCAGAGCACCAGCTTGGGTGTCAGGACACCAAGTTTCAAGGCCTGACTTTGATTCTGTCTATATGAATAGACACTTGGGCCTGCCACTTCAACCCCAGGTATCCACGGCTGTGACATGGGGACAGGCGGCTTTGTTCCAGCCCATCCTGGGAGCTTGGAGAAGATTGCATCAGACCCGGGGAAAGAGTGTCAGCGTGGGGTGGGAATTCCTGCGGCCACTGCCTGCTTGCTAGGGGCAGGATCTCAGCCAGCCCACCCTGGAAGCACCTGCTCGGCCCTGCCACTTCCTCCTGGGGAGGGCCAGGTGGCATCCCGGCTTGGGGTGGGTGGGACCTACCCAGCGTCTGAGACTTTACTGGCCTATGCCTGAGGCCTCTTTTCCTTTAACTCTCTAAATTATGATGACTCCAATTCCAAGCCCACCCTTCCCAAAGATTGGGAGCTTCAGCCTTTCCCAGAGGCTCCTCCTGTAGTGCTTCCAAGACCTCCCTCCACAGACCTTTCAGACCAGCAGCCCACCCACGGGGTGGAAAACACTTCTTTCTCCTCCAGCTGAACCAGCTGGACCCCAGTGATCTGGCTACTTGGTGATTGGGCAGGATTGAATTTGCCCTGGCAGGCGTGAGAGTGTGGGTTTTAAATCCAAAGCTCAGGCCATAGAGAATCACTCTTGCCCCAGACCTGTCAGACCTCGTGGGAGACAAAGCTCATGAAGCCAGTACGTTTCCCAGGACGAACACTAGGGGGCGCCATTGGCCCACTTGGCGGCCCTTGGCGCCAAGACTGCATCTGGAATCGCTCAATCACTTGTTTGCAGACACCACGCACCAGCTGGAGGGGCCCTAACTGCAGGACTGCGCCTGCTGAGTGACCTGCAGGGGGAAAGGAGAGACACGTTTACATGGCCATTTCTCTTTTCCCAGTGCAGCGGTGCGCTGTCACCTTTGGGGGCTGCACCCCCTGACATAGCTGGCACAAGAGCGGGGCTGGGGTAGACGCTCAGGGCCCTGCGCCAGGCCATCAGGCAGTTTTAATGACCTCGAAGGTCTCAGGCAGAAAATGGGAGCAGGATTTCCCCCGGGGAAAAGTTCTCCTGGGGCATCCTCTGCTCTTCTGTACATTTCTAGATGCAAATAGCTCCTTCACCAGGCAGTGAGTGGCACAGGCTCTGGAGCCAGACTGCCTGGGCTCCGGTGCCAGCTCTGCCACTTGCTAGCTGTGAGACTGTGGACAAGCCACTCAGCCTCTCTGTGCCTCGGTTTTCCTGTTTGTAAAATAGAGGCCATAGCAGAACTATTTTGACGACTTGGTGAAAGAATTAAAATAAAGAGACTTGGCACAAAGTAAGTGCTCAGTAAACGGTTGCCGGTGTCATCATTAGAATTTTTGCTGTTATTATTAACGGTGCTGACTGAGTGTCAGAGCCAGCCTGTCTAAGCCTCAGGCCCAGCTCTGCTCAACCTTGCAGACACAGCCCCTTCCTAGGCACATCTCATCAGACCTGTTTCTTTCCCCAGAGGGGTCTCTGCTCCTGCCTCGCTGACTTTCTGCTGTTCTAGGAATAGTCCCCACATGGGACAGCCTCTAGGTGTTCCATATGACCCCCAAACCCACAGTCCCCAATCTTCCAGTCTAATGAAATTCCTGGTGGTCATTTATCACATCTTCTACAAAATTGCCCCGGCTGTGCATAGCGAAGGTCTCTTTCCCACGCTGACTCCAGGCAGAATCCCCCACCCCACCATCGCCATCGGAGTGATGTGAGCATCCATCTGATCTCCAGTGGTTAAGCCCCAGATCCCCAGGTGTTGGGGCAGGGATCCCCATGCTAATGAGGGTCCTGAGGAATCATGGGAAACTTTAGCCCTTCTCTTGGGCAGCTCCAGGGAGCGAGGACACAGGCTCTTGCTGTGGCTGGGTCTGCATAGAATTCTCCAGCCCAGGGCCTGGCCTCTTAGAACCCACCAAGCCCAGGGCTGCTGGAGGGAGGATGTGGCCACAGTGACAAAGGACGAGGCTGGCAGTTCCAGGAAGCAGCCCCAAGCTTGTGGCCCTGAGCCCCGCTGGGGTCCAGGCCCTGGGCAGAGACCGCTTCCCGGAAATGTCTCACCTGGGTGTGGGGGAGGGACTGAGGGAGACGGTGTGGAGCCAGGCAGGGCCCCACATCTGCCCTCCTGTCCTGCCCAGCAAAGCCCATACAGGGCCCTGGGGCCAGCTCTTGGGAGCTTCCAGAGGAAGGAAGGGGGATGGAATGGGTGGAGTCTGGGGCTGCTGTTCAGGGCGAGGGACTCAGAGCAGGTGCTTGGTGAACGGATGATGTGTAAACGCCAAAGGGACCACAGATGAGGTTTCTGTGTGTAGTTTTGTTACTGTTATTTCAGAAAGGGATGTACGCGTGTGTGTGTATGGGGGGCTATTGAAAGTAGGGTTGCCAGATAAAATATCAGATGCCCAATTTGGGAGACATACTAAAGCATTATTCATCATCGACCTGAATTCAGATGCAGCAGGGCATTCTGTTATCGATGTGTTTTGATTTTTGCTAAACCTGGAAGCTCTAATGAGACCAGCATCGGCTCAGGAGTCTGCGGTTTGGACCCTTCACCCTCTAAATCCACTCAGGCTGTGCTGATGGGGCAGCCCCTCTGCCCACCAATGAGTCCCCCTTGTTCACAGCCCACTCAGCCTCAGGTGCTCCTATTGCCAGCCAAAGCCACCGCCAGAAACCCCACGGGGTCTGCCTTGGGTGTCCTCACCCCTGCTGTCAGCCCTGGTGCACACCTAGCCTCCATCCCCTGCAGAGGCCCCACCGGCCTCCCTGCCTCCCCACTCCCAATTCCAACTTCACCCAGAAGCCAGAGGGCGTTTTCCATCCTGCAGCCTGCCCGTGTCCTCCCCTGCGGAAGTCCTTCCATGGCGCCCCCTCTTCATTGCCAAGCTCCCCACCGGAACCAGAAAGGCCCAAGATCCAGCTTGTGTCCCCCTCTCCAGCCGGTCTCTTACCTCTCCTTCCTCCTCCTCCTCAGTGCTGCTGCACTCACAGCTTTCAGTTCCCTGAACAGGTTCTGTCTCGTCTCTGGGCTGTTCTGTCTGGGAGGCTCTCCCTGTGCTTCTCGTTTGTGGATGATGGCAAATCCTTAGTTTCAGCCTTGCTCACCCTCATTCCCTTCAGTCCAGACTGGGAAGTGGTCTCTGACCTTCAAATCTAGGGTGGGGCCTCCTTTCAGCCCCACCACCCCACCCTTCCCCTGTGACAGACATTAGTTCTCTATATTATGACTGTCCCTGTCTGTCTCAGCGGCCAGACTGAGAGTATTTTGGAGACAGGTGCTGTGTCTCATTGGCTCATTCATTCATCCGTCACGTGATTGTTAAACACTTGTTATATTCCAGGCACTGCACTAGTTGCTGAGGGTATATAAATGAACAAGTCATCACATTCTTGTGGGGGAGGAGTGTCTTACACTAAACAATTTAACGAACAGACGTAAGATATGACAGATGGTGACATGTGCTGTGAAGAAAAATTAAGGAGGGTGAGGGAACAGAGTGGCCAGGAGCTGGGTTTCAGCAGAGGGAGCTGAAGAATGAACCCGTGGCACTGGAGCTGGAACTGGCTGGTTGCCTGGAGCGGGTCTGCTTCCAAAGCCAGTCTCACTGCAATTTTTCCATTTGGTGATAGTAAACTTCGGAAGAGCTAGGGGTGGGGAAGATGGGAAGTTGAACTCCTCTGAGATAAAACTCTCTGAGGGGGCTGAGGTGGTCCTGGGTTGGGGTGCCCCCTGCTACTGGCAAGAGAGAAGCAAACTCCACGTGGAGGAAAGCTTCCCTCGGTTAGGCCAGGAGGATGCCCAGAGTGAGAGCAATACACTTGTATGGGCTTCAATACAAAACTTACTAAATCACAAGAAAGTAAGCCACCATGAGTCACAGTCGGCAGAAAAGAAGGAAGAAACAGATTTAGACCCTGGGATGGAATACGTAATAGCCATACGTGAAATGTTTAAAGAAACATAAGATGCAATCACAAAGATGGCATAGAAATGAACAGAAATGAAGAGAGAGAGAGAGAGATCTGGGGAAAAACAAATGGAACTTCCTTACCTCAAGTTGGATGTGGTGGCTCATGCCTTTAATCCTAGCGACTCAGGAGGCTGAGGTGGGAGGATTGCTTGAGACCAGGAGTTTGAGACCACTGTAGGTAACACAGCAAGACCCCCGTCTCCATAAAAAAAAATAGCCAGGCATGGTGGGGCACACCTGTAGTTCCACTACTTGGGAGACTGAGGAGGGAGGATTGCTTGAGCTCAGATGTTTGAGGCTGCAGTGAGCTGTAATCACGCCACTGCACTCAAGCCTGACTGATAGAACAAGACCTCATCTCTACTTAAAAAAAAAAAAAAAAAATCTCAAAATCTAAAATTCAACAAACAGTAGACAGTTGAATAGAGAATTAGCCCAGCATGGTGGTATGTGCCTGTTGTCCCAGCTACTCAGGAAGCTAAGGTGGGAGGATGGTTTGAGCCTGGGAGGCAGAGGTTGCAGTGAACCAAGATTGCACCACTGCGCTCCAGCCTGGGTGATAGGGCCAGAGCTTGTGTTAACAAAAAAAGAAAAAACAAAAGAGGAGAATTAGTAAGCTGGGAGTTACATATAGAGAGAATGCAGCCGAGGTAAGAAGATGGATAACAGGAAAAGAGATCAAGAGATACAGAGAATAAGAATGAGAAGATCTTATATTGGAGTCCCAAAAGAAGAAAACAAAGGGAATGGGAAAGTGGAGGTTTTTGAACACGAAATGGCTACATGTTTTCTAGAAGTGATGAAAAAACAGTCTCAGAACCAGGAAACATGAAGCATCTCAAGCATAATACATAAATCCATGCTTTTACACATTTTATTGAAACCACAGATTGCCAGAGGCAGAGAAATGATGAAAGCAGGCAGAGAGAAAGGACAGATGGCCAAGGACAATAGAACGTGAGCTGGCTTCTCAACCACCATGACAGAGCTAGGAGGCGGGATTAATAGCTTTAAAGTGATGACAGCAAATAAATGTCCACTTGGAACTGTGTCCAGCAGGGGGTGGGCGTGGTGGCTCGCTCCTGTAATCCCAGCACTTTGGGAGGCCAAGACAGGCGGATCACCTGAGGTCAGGAGTTCCAGACTAGCCTGGCCAACATGGCGAAACACCATTTCTACTAAAAATACAAAATTAGCTGGGTATGGTGGCGCATGCCTGTAATCCCAGCTACTTGGGAGGCTGAGGCAGGAGAATTGCTTGAACCCGGGAGGCGGACGTTGCAGTGAGCCAAGATCCCACCATTGAACTCCACCCTGGGTGAGAAGAGCAAAACTCCACCTCAAAAAAAAAAAAAAAAAAAAAAAAAAATAACGAAAGAAAAACGAAGTGTGTCCAGCAAAACTGTTACCAGTGGCAGGTACCTGAGTTACCACCGGCAAATCTGAATCTACAGCAACCTCAATTCTTGCCTCCTCAGAGGAAAGAATTTGACTGAGGGGCATAAGGAAGAAGGAGAAACTTGGCAAGTTTCAGAGCAGGAGTGAACATTTATTAAAAAGCGTTAGGGCTGGGCGCGGTGGCTCACACCTGTAATCCCAGCACTTTGGGAGGCCGAGGTGGGTGGATCACTTGAGGTCAGGAGTTTGAGACCAGCCTGGCCAACATGGTAAAACCCCATCTTTACTAAACACACAAAAATTAGCTGGGCATTACTTGTAATCCCAGCTACTCGGGAGGCTGAGGCAGGAGAATTGCTTGAAGCCAGGAGGTGGAGGTTGCAGCGAGTTGAGATCATGCCACTGTGCTCCAGCCTGAGTGACGGAATAAGACTCTGTCTCAAAAACCAAACCAAACAAAACAAAGAGCTTTAGAAGAGTAAGGAAAGGACGAAGAAGGAAAGTACAACTTGGAAGAAGGCCAGGCGGTTGACGTGAGAAACCGACTACACAGCTTGACCTCTTGACTTGGGTCAGATACCTTGGCATACTTCTGGGATCTTGCCTTGCTTCTTCCCACCCTGAGATCTTACTGGGAAGCTGCTGATTGGCTGCAGGTGTTTTCTATTAGGAGGCTCCCTTTCCCCAGCACTGGCTGTGACCAATTATTACTTTACAGAAAGAGTTAACCACCTGACCATCACCTGATGGTCACCCAACACTCCTAGTGTGTGTGTGTGTGTGTGTGTGTGTGTGTGTGTGTGTTGGGGGGGAAGCCCTTTCCTTAACATTTACAGGTAAATAAAAGCTGAGAATGATCCAAAGAAACTCCTAAAGTATGCACTTCAAGAAGGAAAATGATCAGAAGGTCAGCCTAAGATGCAAGAAGAAGGAATGGTGAGCTTAGAAAATGGTAAAAGGTTGGGCACAGTGGCTCACACCTGTAATCTCAGCACTTTGGGGTACTGAGGTGGGAGGAAAGCATGAGTCCAGGAGTTCGAGACCTGTCTGGCAATATGGTAAAACCCCGTCTCTAATAAAAATACAAAAATTAGCTGGGCATAGTGGTGTACACCTATAGTCCAAGCTACTTGGGAGGCTGAGATGGGAGGATCACCTAAGCCCAGGGTGGTTGAGGCTGCAGGGAGCCGTGATTGTGCCACTGTACTCCAGCCTGGGTGACAGAGTGAGACCCTGTCTCAAAAATAAATAAATTTTAAAAAGTAAGTGTAGCCAAAGCCTATCCAAAAATCATCTGTATAAAATAATAATTTTATTTGTAATGTTAAGAATGAATCTGAAATGATGGAGAATAATAGAGTATAAATCAGGAAGAGTGAGACTGGAGCTACAGTGTCCTAAAGTGCTAGCTAGCGTTTGTGAGGAGGGGTAGGGTGTTAAGATATTGTTTAATATGAGATGTTATTAATTAAATACACATGGCAAAACTTCAAGGTTTAATTGCCTTTAGCTCAAAAGAAAGCAACTTCAAAGGCAAAAACTGAAAAAAAAAAAAAAAAAAAAAACCCAAAAACTGGAATGTAGACATTTTAATCCAGTAGAGAGAAAAAAGTGGGATAGACAAAACAATCAAATAAAACTCAAAGTAAAAGAAACAGAAAAAGTAGAACTAATAGAAATCCAAAAGTAAGTTAATAGAAACATACCCAAATATATCCATGATTACAATAAATATAAATGGACTAAATAGACCAGTTAAAAGGCAAGAGATATTAAGATTGAATGCAAAAACAAAACCCAGGTATATGCTGTCCATAAAAAACAGCTCAAGGAAAAGGACATGGAAAGGTTGAAAGTAAAAAGATGAATGAACGCTGGGCATGGTGGCTCACACCTGTAATCCCAGCACTTTGGGAGGCTGAGGAAGGAGGATCACTTGAGCACAGGAGTTCATGACCAGCCTGGGCAACACAGAGAGGCCTCATTTCTACAAAAAAAATTTTGAAAATCGTGAGGCATACTGGTGTGCAGCTGTAGTCCCAGCTACTTTGGAGGCTGAGGCAGGAGGATCACTTGAGCCCTGGAAGTGAAGGCTGCGATGAGCTGTGATCATGCCACTGTACTCCAGCCTGGGCAACACAGTAAGACGGTCTCAAAAAAAGAAAAAAAGATGAATCAAGATATTTGAAGGAAAGAATAACCAAAGAGAGCCTGTGTAGCAATTTTGATGTAAAACAAAATGTTTTAAAGCACAATACACTAATAGAGTAGTGATGGTCAAAGCATAATGGTAAAGTGTTCAATTCATCAAGAAGATAGAATAAAGTAGCCTTAAGAGGCAAGGCAGAGCCACGGTGGCTCAGGCCAGTTGTGCTGGTGCTTGAGTAGGCAAGGCTACACGTTCGAGGTCAGCGTGGGCAACATAATGAACCTTTCATTCATTAAAAAAAAAAAAAAAAAAAAAAGGTTTAAGGTAAAAATTGAAAGAAGAGAGTGTTTTTATTTTTGTTTTGTTTTGTTTTGTTTTTGAGATAGAGTCTTGCTATGTCACCCAGGCTGCTGGAGCACAGTGGCGCAAACACAGCTCACTGTGGCCTCGACTTCTTGGGGTCAAGTGATCCTTCCACCTCAGCCTCCCAAGTAGCTGGGACTACAAGCACATGCCACCACACCTGGCTATTTTATTTTTTGTAGCGATGGAGTTTCACTATGTTGCTCTAGCTTGTCTCGAACTCCTGGCCTCAAGGGATCTCTCTGCCTTGGTGGCCCAAAGTGCTGGGATTACAGGTGTGAGCCACCAAACCCGGCCTGGGCCTTTTTTTTTTTTTTTTTTTTTGAGATGGAGTCTTGCTCTGTCCCCCAAGCTGGAGAGCAGGGGCACAATCTCGGCTCACTGCAGCCTCCGCCTCCCAGGTTCATGCCTCAGCCTGCTTCTCCTGCCTCAGCCTGCTGCCCTGGTCTTTTCCCTCTTCAGTCAACTGGCCAGAGGTCCACACCACCTTCCTCCAGTGCGCAGAGGACCCTGATCACCCCGGGGCAGGGCTGCACCTGGTCACTGCCTTGGGAGCAGGAGGGGGCGCACCTGTGCAGTGACCACGGAGCGGGGGCCCTTTCCCACCAGCCAGTGCTGGAGTCTCCGGCAGGGAATGACAGCTGATCAGAGCCCTGCTCAGGGGAAGGAGCAGCTACTCTTCCAGTCCTGCCCCTGGAGGTGTCCTGGGGGACAGGGAAGGGTGTTGGGCTCTGGGCAAGCCTGGAGGTATCCATAGACAGCTTGAGTGTGGCTGAGATCGGGAAGGACAGGCTGGTGGGGCCCAGCCCTCACCTCACCACCCAATGTGGAAGTGTGGTTGCCACCTCCCCTTCCTTCCCAGTCTGAACCGGCGCTGTCCCACAGGCCCGGCTCTCTGCTGCCCCCTGCTGGCCACACAGCCCGGAGCCCCGCCCCAGGGCTTGGAGGGGGCGTGGCCTCACCTTAGAAGAGGAGGGGCAGGCACTCCTGGGCCTGGGGGAGCCTTATGGCCAGCGGAAAACATCCCCCGCGTGGAAACCTGGGAATAGTTACAAATTTAATAAAATTTGCCTTATAAATTACAGCAGCAGCCCCAGAGCTCAGTTCGCTGCCCCAAGAAGCAACAGGTGGGCCAAGCTGGGCAGCTGCTGCTGGAGCGAGTTGTCTCAGAGTTTGGGGCTGTAGAGGTGGCCAGGGACCAGCGGCACCTCCTCCAGGATGGCCACAGGGCAGCAGCACGGGCCAGGCAGAGGCTCATGGGCCGGTGGACGCAGAAGGAACAGGAGTGGGGGCTGAGGCCAGGCCCTGTGGGCTGCCGGGCGCCCCGCCCACCGCGTTCCTCAGTCCAGACTGGCCATGGGCAGATGTAGCTCGCGGAAGGTGCTGCCATGGCGGCCGCTCAGGCCCGACTTGCTCTTGACCAGGCCGCTGATGCTCTTGAGCTGCTTGTAGCAGAGCCGGCACTTGTGCAGCCTGTAGAGAGGGCATCTTTTCATAACCTCATCATCCATTTTAATTTATTCTCTTGTGAAACAAATGTTTATATCCATTACCCAACTTTAAGGAAAAAAGTAATACTGTTTATCTAACTTTAAACACATTTCAGCATTCTAAACATACAAAAAAAAAGAACATTGCAAATCATGTTTAAGAACAGAAAGTTCCTGAACTTTCACTGATGCAGGCTCTTTGCTTTGCAGACAATGAAGAGTTCTACAGTTTGTTTAAAAACAACCACATTTAACTAAAAAACAAAACAAAAACTAAACACTTCTCATGCCAGCTGATCCCCGACTTTTGTCCACAGCTAAGAATGGCAGCAGAAAGCTGTCACCATTTACAGAAACAAGACAACTTGAAGCTAAACGAATGCCCACTGCACAGTCAACCGGTCCAGCCTCACGCTGCATGCCCTGAGCTATGGCCCCTCCAAACGGCGCCTTCCCACGGCCTCAATTCAGGAGCGTTGAATTATGAAGGAGCATCAAGAGCTGGTCTCCATTGTTTTGTTCTTTTTACAAACTATAGACACATATGGGCTTTCTAGCCAATAACCATAGAGTTAACACCATCTTACAATTTGTAAAAATGCCAGAAACATGTTTTTCTTTTTTTTGAGATGGTATCTTGCTCTGTTACCCAGGCTGGAGTACAGTGGCGCAATCTTTGCTCACTGCAACCTCCGCCTCCTGGGTTCTAGATTCTTGTGCCTCAGCCTCCCAAGTAGCTGGGACTACAGGCATGCACCACCATGCTGGGCTAATTTTTGTATTTTTAGTAGAGACAGGGTTTTGCCATGTTGGCCAAATTGGTCTCAAATTCCTGACCTCAGGTGATCCACCTGTCTAGGCCTCCCAAACTGCTGGGATTACAGATGTGAACCACCATACCCAGCCCAGAAACATCTTTAAATGCCCTGTCACCAACAGCAAAGTGCACAGAGACAATGAGAATGCCTTTTCATTTTAAAATATTTAGAGGCTTGGCATGCTGGCTCACACCTGTAATCCCAGCACTTGGGGAGGCCAAGGCCAGCGAATAGGGAATGGCTTGAGCCCAAGAGTTCAAGACCAACCTAGGCCACATGTTGAAACAAAAAATAAAAAAATTAGCCATGAGTGGTGGCATGCACCTGTAGTCCCAGCTACTGGAAGGCTGAGGTGGCAGACTCGCTTGAGCCCAGGAGGCAGAGGCCGCAATGAGCCGAGATCATATGACTGCATGCACTACAGCCTGGGTGACAGAGCAAGACCCGGTCTCAAAAAAAAAAAGTTTGGAATTATGTACAACTTTGAAAGAGTTTCAGGGTGCTCTGCACACTCACAGCCACTTTATATAAACCATTGACAATTTCTAGGGGACTCTGAGAGACTACAATATGATCATGATCAAATTTTGTAATTAAAACTAATGAGGGCAACAGACACTTCTCAAATAGATGAGTCAGTTACGGCAGCGGTGCCCAACCTTTTTTTCACGAGTGACTGGTTTCATGGAAGAAAAATTTTCCATGGGGAATGGTTTTGGGATGAAACTTTCCACCTCAGATCATCAGGCATTAATTAGATTCTCCTAAAGAGCACTCAACCTAGATCCCTCTCATGTGCCATTTACAACAGGGTTCAGGCTCCCGTGAGAATCTAATGACGCTGCTGATCAGACAGGAGGCGGAGCTCAGGTGGTAATAATTGCTCTCCTGCCCCCTCACCTCCTGTTGTGAGGCCTGGTTTCTAACAGGCCACAGGTGAGTACTGGTCCATGGACCGGGGACTGAGGACCCCTCGAATTATGACCCTTCTCTGCTCTATGATATTGACAAGAGAGGGACAGTTTTTTTAAATTCATCTTCCTTCTCCTCCTCTTCCTCGTGTACCTTTCTCCAGGCAACTTTAACTTTTGCGACATCAAACCTTCCTTTAGACTGAGTCAGCAACACCCTTCTCGTGATTCTTCGGTTCTCTGCCTTGGTGATGTCAGGCTGCCTTGCACTGTCACTCAAGTTATTCCACATCGCACTCAGCTTTTTTGCTACATCTCTGATAGAGATGCCGGGGTTGTGGATTTGTCCTTGGGGCAGAATTCTGAACAGAACAGGAAGAATCCAGACAGGGGCCTTTTTGGGCTTTAGGGTCCTTCTTGCCCCCCTCAGCTTGTCCGTAATCTTTTGTTTCCCAATCAGAGTATTTTATCCACCTTGGTCATTTCATCAGCCTTAGACTTCTCTTTTCCACACATTGTCTTCCGCCTCTCATCACACTTCTAGGAAATTTCTGTGAAATTGACCAGCACCTCTGGGTTTTTCTGATGTTCTGCTCTGCACGTCTGCATAAAGAAGGCAGAAGCAGACATCTTGCCTTTTGGTTTCTTGGGGGTCCCCTTTAGCCATCCTGACTGTATTGTTCGCTCGTCTGGGCAGTGCGGGGCACCTGCTTTACACATTTTTAATTGGCCTTTTTGCCACATTCTTACCGATTCATAGGACCTCTTTGCATATTAAAAACCTTAATTCTTAATACATATAGGCCAAATATTTTCCCAGGGTCTTCTGCATGCTGTAAGCTAAATTCTTGGTGTCACTGGTCATAGCAAAGTTTTGCCCCACGCCAGCCTCTTGGCCTCTCTGAGGCTCCATATTCTCACCTGTCAAATGGGGGTTGTCCTTGGTGTTACTTCAAGGGCTGATGAGAAAAGAGTGAGCGGCCAGGCTCGCTGCCCAGCGTGACAAGCAATACATAAATGTAGGCTGCATGAGTCACCTGTCTACGGTGGCTCCAGCAGCTGTCTCTAGCAGGGCTTGGTGAAGACTAGGCCCTTCACAGTGCAAGCAAACTCCTGGTCTGGTGCCTAGCACACTATAGGTGTGGCAGACTGTGTCCAGGAATGTTTTGATGGGAGCCTGCCTGGATGTCAGAAGATCAGCGTGTGCTGGGAGGTCCCAGTCTTCCCAGCTTCCCACAGCCCCAAAGGCCCCAGCAGCCATAACCACCACCAGGGGTCAGGGCTGACCACATCTGCCTTCTTCCCTCCTCCCAGCACCTGTGGGTGACGATGACATCCCTGCCATCTGAGAGATGGAGCATTTCCAGCAAGAGCAGGTTTGAGGCCCTGGCTTGACTTTCCCAGTCCTGTTAAAGAAGAACACTGGTAAGCGTGTCCCTCCATCGGTGGGTCTGTCTGTTATTCTAACATCCACCCATCCATTTATATTTTTGTCCATTCATCCATTTATCTGTTCATCCTTTTGTCTGCCCATCCATCTATTATCCCTTTATCTTCCATTTGCTCATCTATCCATTCGTCTGTTTCTTCATCCAGCCATTCATCCGGCTATCCATCTGTTCATTGTCCTCCACCCATCATCCATCCATCCTTCCTCCCTCATCCACTCATCTGTTCATCTGTCCATTCTAATGTCTGTGCATCTGTCTATCCGTCCATCCATCCATCCATCCATCCATCCATCCTTCCTTCCTCCTTTATCCACTCATCTGTCCATCTGTTCATTCTAATGTCTGTGCGTCTGTCTATCCATCTGTCCATCCATCCATCCATCCATCCTTCCTCCTTTATCCACTCATCTGTCCATCTGTCCATTCTAATGTTTGTGCTTTCATCTCTCCATCCATTCATCCATCCAATGTTCAAACACCTGTCCATCTACCCACTGTCTACCCAACATGCAGTGATACCTTCTGTTGAGCCAGGACTTGCTCAGCTCCAGGGTACCCTCTGAAGGAAGGAGACCTGATTTCTGCTTCTGCCACTTTACTCCCCCACCTTTGGCTCACCATTTGCTGGGGACTGGAGAAGTACCAGACAGTGATAACATAGTGAGATGTGTGTGGACAAGCTTGGGTGCAAAAATGTCATATTTCCATGTTAATTTTTACATCATATTAGACTCCAAGGCCTCCCCTCCCCTGCATAGGCAGGAAATTCAATTTGTCCTTTGTAGAGAAGGCCCTCAGGGTAAACAAAAATCTGGGTGGCTTAGGTTGCTTGCTCCTGGAAGGAAAACCAGAAAAGGGACTTGGGTTGGACTCTTTGGTCTCATCGTGGTTCTCTGGACCCTCCAGGCTTGGTCCAGGGAAAGCTTTGCTAAGGTTGAGAAGCCTTCTTCTCAGAGGCACCCTAGACCTGCTTTCATGCTGTGGCTGGCACAGTGGGAGTCTCTGGGCTTGGGCAGGTCCTACATTTGCTCCCTCACTCAGGAACCCAGGCTGCAGGAGAACAGACCTCTCTGGGGTGCCTGGAGCCTGCAGGCTTGGCTGCTTCCTCTAGTGGGTGTTAGAGCGGGGTGGGAGGGATCACACAGCCTGGGTCAGGTGGTGCAGGGCAGGAGGGTTTCCAATGGGAGGTGACTTCTACACCAAGACCACAGTGTTGAACAGGGTTGGGCATGAGAAAAGGGAGGGGAAGTGGCACAGGCTTGGGGTTGGGGGTGATGAAGGATGATGAACCACACCACAAAATCGTGCTGCCAGCAGGAATGGAGGGAGGGGCGCAGCTCCGGGAGGTGTTGGGAGGTAGGACCTACATTGCAGATCAGGTGAGATGGGGCATCATCAAGGCTGGTGCCTTGGACTCTTGGGTAGTTGGAGTGGCCTGTCTGTAACTAAGGTGGGGAACCCAAGGGAGGGAAGAGGATTGATGATGTGTGTGGGTCGGTTTGATTGATTGATTGATTTTTAGAGACAGGGTCTACTCCATCTCTAAAATACAGTGTCACAATCATAGCTCACTGTAGCCTCAAACTCCTGGGCTCAACTGATCCTCCCATCCTCCCCAAGTAGCTGTGGCTACTGGTGGGCACCACGATGCCCAGCTATTTTTAATTTTTTTTGTAGAGATGGGAGTCTTGCTTCGTTGCCTAGGCTGGTCTTGATCTCCTGGCTTCAAGTGACCCTCCTGCCTCAGCCTCCCAAAGCACTGGGATTATATGTGTGAACCACCAAGCCTGGCTTAGTATTTATTTTTAAGCATTAAAAAGTGAATAGTACCCAATGGAAGCCACACTCTTTATAACCTAATATCAGAAGGGACATTCCATGATTTCTGCCGTATTCTATTCGTTAGAAGTGAGTCACCAAATCCATCCCATAGAAGATGAGATTACACAAAGACATGAATATCAGGAGGAAGCGTTCACTAGCAGATTGCCTTAGAGGCTGCCTATTGCAGTCATTTTTTAAAATTTCCATTTCCTAATTGTTATGGCTACTAAATAGTATTACATAATATACATATTTTTTGAGATGCAGTCTCACTCTGCTGCCCAGGCTGGAGTGCAGTGGTGCCATCTTGGCTCACTGCAACCTCTGCCTCCCAGGTTCAAGTGATTCTTATGCCTCAGCCTCCAGAGTAGTTGAGACTACAGGCACGTGCCACCACACCCAGCTAATTTTTGTATTTTTAGGAGAGATGAGGTTTCACCATGTTGGCCAGGCTGGGCTCAAACTCCTGGCTTCAAGTGATCCGCCTGCCTCAGCCTCCCAAAGTGCTGGGATTGCAGACATGGGCCACTATGTCTGGCCTCATAATGATGTTTTAATATTGATTTTTGTATTCAGCAACCTTGCTAAACTTTCTCATTGAGTTTAATAGTTTATCTGTGGGTTGCTTTGCATTTCTCATGTACACATCATATCATCCGTGAATGATAAAATTCATTTTTATCTTTCTAATCCTTGTATGTTTTATTTTATTTCTTTTCTTTGGTACACAGGCCAGGTCTTACAGAACAAGAGTTTAACAGCGGTGGTAATAGTTAGCTTCCTTATCTTGTTACCAATCTCCAAGGGAAAGTTTTCAACAGTTTCACCTGAAAGTATACTATCTGCTGCAGGGCATCATATGCATATATACTGGATCAGATATTATCAGATTTAGGGAGTTCCCTTCTGTTTTCAGTTTGCTAAGGGTTTTTGTTTGTTTTAAAATTATGAATGAATGTTGAATTTCATCAAACATCTTTTTGCATATATTGCGATGTTTATTTTAATTTTCTACTTCGATCTTTTAATGTCGTGAATTACATTAATTTTTTTGGTAATGTAAAATATGTGTTGCATTTGTTAAACCTTACATTATCTTTTTATGTGTTACTGGATTTAGTTTACTAATTTTTTAAAAAGAATTTTTGCATCTATGTTCTCGAGAGAGAGTAGCCTGTAATTTTTCTTTCTCATACTACCTTGTTGGGCTTAGGTGTCAAGCGTATGCCAGCTTCATAAAATGAGTTTGAGTCTTCATAAGAATTTGGGGCCAACTTAGAATTATTATTTATTCCTAGAATGTTTGACGTAACTTGCCAGTGGAACTGTCTGGTCTTAAGTTTTCACTGTGGGAAGATTTTTGAGTATAAGTGCAAATTCTATAATGTCTAGGACTGCTCAGAATTTCTATTTCTACTTATGTCAATTTAGGTAAGCAATGCTTTTCTAAGACTTTTTTTTTCTTTTTTTTTTTTTAAGAGATGGGGTTTCTCCATGTTGGTCAGGCTGATCTCAGACTCCCGACCTCAGGTGATCCACCCACCTCGGTCTCCCAAAGCACTGGGATTACAGGTGTAAGCCACCATGCCCGGCCTCGCTTTTCTAAGACTTTTATAAAATTTAAAATTATTGGCATAAAGTTGTTCATAATATTATCTTTTTATATAATTATGGTCATAATAATACTCTTTTTCTACCTGGCAATGCTTTTCTAAGACTTTTTTTTTTTCTTTTTTTTTTTTTTTTTTAAGAGATGAGGTTTCTCCATGTTGGTCAGGCTGATCTCAAACTCCTGACCTCAGGTGATCCACCTACCTCAGCCTCCCAAAGCACTGGGATTACAGTTGTGAGCCACCATGCCTGGCCTTGCTTTTCTAAGACTTTTATAAAATTTAAAATTACTGGCATAAAGTTGTTCATATTATCTTTTTATATAATTATGGTCATAATAATGTTCTTCTTTTTCTACCTAAGTTATTTGTATTTTTTTTTCTAGTGTCTTTGTTATTTCTCTAGAGGTTTGCCAATTTTGATAGTCTCTTCAAAGAGCCAATTTTGATTTTTGATCATTTTCTTAATTGTATGCTTACTATTGTATTAAGTTGTGCTTTTATAATTCTTTGGCCTTCCTTACACTTTTTGGGTTGAATTTACTATTCCTTTTCTAAGCTCCTTGAAATGGATGCTTAGCTCATTAATTTTAAGTCTTTATTCTTTTGTAACATATGATATATATTTTCTTATAAGTATTAACTTTGAAAAATTTCCTACTTTTATATATATGATATTTTCAATATCATTCATTTCAAAATGTTTTTAGTTTTTAATTGTAACTTATCTGTGATATTTTATAAAGAAGTATGCCTTTAAATTTTCCACATTATGAGGATTCCCTAGGTTTTTTTTTTTTTATTGATTTTAGCTTAATTATATTGTGGTCCAAGGAAAATTATATGAATGGTTAAAATTCCTAGAAATTGGCTGGGCGCAGTAGCTCATTCCTGTAATCCCAGCACTTTAAGAGGCCAAGGTGGGCAGATCACCTGAGGTCAGGAGTTTGAGACCAGCCTGGCCAACATGGCGAAAACTTGTCTCTACTAAAAATGCAAAAATTAGCCAGGCATAGTCATGTGTGCCTGTAATTCCAGCTACTCAGGAGTCTGAGGCAGGAGAATCGCTGGAACCCGGTGGGCAGAGGCTGCAGTGAGCTGAGATTGCACCACTGTACTCCAGCCTACCTGGATGACAGAGCAAGACTCTGTCTCAAAAGAAAAAAAAAATTCATAGAAATTTATCAAGATTTGTTTTAGGCCTAGAACATGAATCAAATTTATAAATGTTCTGCTTGAAACATGCATCTTACAACCATTGTGCACAGTGTTCCACATATTCTCATTGAGTAGAACTTATTAACAGAGTTCTTCAAATCTTTTATATCCTTTTGACTCCTTTTTAAAACTAAATTGAAAAAGGTGTCTTAAAATCTTCTATTATGGCTGTTGGTTTTTCCATAGTCCTATTAAGGTTTGCTTATATATATTTTGAGCTTATGCTGTAGGCACAAATTTAATATTGTTATGTCTTCCTAGTAACTTTTGTTATCCTTACCTCTGCTTTTTGCCTGAAAGCTCATTTTGTCCTTCATAAATACAAATAGTTACATCCACCTTTGTCTCTGTGTGTGTGTGTGTGAAAGTGTATGAAATAAATTGTGTGTGTGTGTCAGATTCAGGGAGTACATATGCTTGTTTCCTACATGGGTATTACATGTCTAATGGTGCAATTGGGCTTCTGGTATACCCATCACCCAAATATTGGACACTGTACCCCATAGGTAATTTTTCAACTTTCTCTTCACTAGTATTTTTACCTTATTACTTTAAACTTTATCCTTATGCTTTAAAAGTATCTCTTCTTTTCTAAACAGCGTAAGTTTCCCTCCCCACATTCCAAACCCAGTCTGAAATTCTTTGCCTTTTAACTGGAGCATATAGTCCATTTATATTTAATGTAAATGTATATGTAAATGTAAATATAATGTATACTTTGTATATGTTTAAAATTAAATCTATTACTTTATCTTACCTGCTTATTCATTCTATTCTTTTTTTCTGGACTTAAAAAATTATCTGCATACATTTTATCATTTAATTTCATCCTTTAGCTTGTTTGAAATAACATACTGTTTCTATCCATTTGGTGCAGCAGTTAGAGACCATTTTTCTGTAAAGGGCAAGATAATATACATTTTAGGGTGTGTGGGCCACAGTCAGTGGGATTTTTTCGGGTCTGTGGGCCACAGTCAGATTTTTTATAGCCATTTAAAAATCTAGAAACCATTCTTAGCTTGCAGGTCATATAAAAACAGAATGCAATCTGTATTTAACCCATAGTATGTAACTTCTAGTGTTTGCCCTAGAAATTACAACATACACACTTAACTTATCAAAGTCCACAATTAATGAAAACCTTTGCCCTTCTGGACAATGCATTGATATTAGAAAGCTTTGATTCTATTGCCTTCCTAACCCCAATTCCTATGTTATGTTATTTGGTATTTACATTTCATTCAAGCTCTACTAGATATGATTATTACTGTTTCATACTTGTGCACATCTGTCCACATATTTACTGCTTCCTCTGCTCCCTATTCTTTTTGTGACCTCTGACCTTCTAACTGAATCATGTCCCTTCTGTTCAAGTACATGTTTTAGAATTGTCTCTAGTGAAGGTTTGCTGGTGGTGAACTTTCTCATTTTTTATTTGCCAGAAAGTGTCTATTTGCCTTCATTATTGAAAGCAGGACTCCCAGGATTCTAGTTCCAGCTCTGCCATCTCAGCTGCTGTGTGACTATAGCCTAATCCCTTCTTTTTGGGACTTGGTTTCCCCACTGGTAGCCAAGAAGATGGGCTAATCATGTCTCCTCCTGCCAGCAGCTCCATCTGACCAAGCCCCAGGGTCTGCACTGGAAGTTTGGATCTGCGTTGCTGAGGTTACTCAAGGACCCTGAAGAGCTGGGTGATATGGAGTGAACTGAAGAGATGAAGCTGCCACCCCGGAAGCCACAGCCTTCAGAACTGACAGCCCCTAAAGTTACCACACCTATAGCATTTATGTAGGTGTTACCCACTCTCTGGCTTGGGCTGACAGTTTCTCACAGGGAGGGTGAGAACTTGCTGCTCCCCTTGGGCTGAACAAACTCAAAAAGGCAGCTTCCCTTTCTGTGCCTCCAGGCCCACCTGAGACCTGCCTTCCCTGAGCGCAGGGATGACACCTGGGTTCCAGCCTCTAACTCTCTGCCCCAAGCCAGTCCCTGCCCCTCTCTGGGCTCCAGTCCCCCCATCCCTCAATGAAATGGGGTAAGGCACAGTGGAGATAAGTCTCAAGGGTCCCTCCTGCCCTGTCCATCAGGCAAGGGTGTGACGGTCCCTCCTAGTGTGTGGCCCTGATCTCTGCCTGCTCCCGCAGAGGGGAGGGCAGTGCTGAGTGTGGGCACTGTGGCCGGGGCCTGACCATCTTGGTGCTCAACCTGTCTGCACCTGAGCACTCCTCATCTGTGCCGTCAGGTGGCGGCAGCACTCACTTGGGAGAGCCTGAGGGATTGCAGGAGCTAATTTGTGCAGGGCCTGGCAAAGGGTCAGCTCAGTAACGCAAAAAGTAATTCCCAGCCCACCGATGCCCGCTTCCTGCCTTACTGGGCCCTTGCAGGCCCCTTGCCTCCACCCTCACAGGAAGCCAGAGCTGAAAGAGGCCTTGGCCAAGGCATTCCAGAGCAGGTGCTGCAGGCCCTCTATAGCCAAAGCCTCCACTCACCCAAATTCTGCCCTGCTTCCAGGGCAATCCCTGAATCCGTTCTCATTTAGTTAGGGCTGCCAGCCTGCAGGCAGCTAACTCCTCCCATTGGCAAAACTTTAATGAGCAATTAATTAATAAATCTCATGACTGCCAGCCCACTTCTTTCAGTGGGGACTGATTTGATACATTACTCAGTCACTGGGGCAGAGGCTGACATCCATGTGTTTGCATCCTTCAAGATCCCAGGGCAAATGAAAGGTGACTGGTTAGCATTTCTGGGCAGTGTGCTTTACAAACCACACTTCTTCAGTCCTTACAGTGAGGTACTATTATTATATCCATTATACAGATGGGAAAATTGAGGCCCACAAAGGTTACTCTCTTCCCCAAGGTCACCCAAGTAGAAATGAATCCCAGTCTGTCTGACTCCAAAGTTATTTTCTCCTTGAGTGGCCCCTCAAAAACAGCTCTGTTTCCTTTTATGGCTGGAAGGTCCCAGAACCTCTGAGCTAAGGGGCTATTCACTGACCTTCTCATGGCCTTGCAGGGAGGGACTGTGTGGACTCAGGTCTGTTCCCAAAGCAACTCCTCTGCTTTAGTGATGAAGGAAGCCCTCACCCCTCAGCCCTGCTGAGACAGGCTGGCTCTTCTGCCACTTTCCCTCCCCACTCACCACCAGCCTCCAACCTGAATGAAGTTCCAGATTCTTCCTCTGCTTCTCCCTTACCTCTTTCAGGTCTGTGGTTGCCCTGAGGCAGCATTCACGTGATTTTAGATGGCACAGGAGATTCATTTTTCATTTTACATCATCACTAGTCCTTTGCTGATTATGGCATGTGCCCTTGGTCATTTAATGGGATATTATATTTTCTTTTAAAAGTGATCATTTTGAATTACATGGAAAAAGACCAGTTGATCTAGAAGAAAACATTAAATAAATATCTGGCTGATTTCTAGACTTGTGAAAAATCACTGGAACAGAACTTGCCTGCCTGAATTTGGGGAGACCTGGTTTGGTGGTTTGGGTTACTCCATTTCTTCTTAACTGAACCAGCCCAGGGAGGAGATTGTCGGCCTCAAGAGAGAAGTCCTGTCCCTTTGGGGAAGTTGGCCTTCCTCCTCAGCCAACAGGCTCATGCTGCAGTGGGTCATTTATTTCTCTGAAAATCTTATCGATGTACTACACATGTGTGGTTTCAGATAATCGTGGTTGCCTGGGGTGGAAGTGGAGGGGAGGTTGATGGCAAAGGGCCCCAGAGAAACCTTCTGGGCATGTTGTATATTTTGGTTGGCGTGTTTGACCCGAGAGTGTACGTTTGCCAAGTCATTGGTCATCACCCTGTACACTTAAAATGTGGAAATTTTATTGTAGGTCAGTAAAGTTGATTTGAAAACATTGACACCAAAGCCACAAATATCCATTTATGTTGGGAGCCACTCATTCACCTGGTTCTGAGTTCTGAGCTTCGAGGTGAGCTCCGTGGTCTTCTGTACCGTGGCCCACGCTCGCTCTCATTCAGCCGTCATTTCAGCTGCTCCCAGAGTCAACACTTACGAGTTCTGCCATGTGCCGATCACAACAAGAATGCCCAAAATGACAGAGGGACGCTTTTGACAAAGGGCAAGGGCAGGTCAGGCAGGAAGGGGTGACTTAAAAAATGGTGTTGGGACAATTGGTTCTCCATCCAGATGCAAACAAAATGGGATCCCAGTAGGGCGACTGTGGTTAATGGGATCTATAGTTTATTTCAAAATAGCAGGAAGAGGAGATTTGGAAGGTTCCCAATGCAAAGAGATAATAGATGCTTGAGGTGATGATTATCCTAATCATCCTAATTTAATCATTGCACATTGTGTGCATGAATCAAACTATCACATGTTCCCTATAAGTATGCATGACTATTATGTATCAAGTTTTTAAAAGGCTCACCCCGCAAAAATTAGACCCCTATCTCACAACATGTTCATCACACAGACATTCCAGATAAATTAAATGTTAAACAAAACTATACAGGTGTTAAAAATTAAATGTAGGAGAGTATTTTTTTTAATTGCAATGAGAAAAAGCATTTCAAAGTAAGACATGAAAGCCAGAAGTCATAAAGGAAGACTACATCTAGCTATATAAAAATGCAAAACTTTTCTATGACCAGTGACACCAAGAATTTAGCTAACAGCATGCAGAAGACCCTGGGAAAATATTGGGCCTATATGTATTAAGAATTAAGGTTTTTAACATGCAAAGAGATCCTATGAATCAGAAAGAATATGGCAAAAAGGCCAATTAAAAATGTGTAAAGCGGGTGCCCCGCACTGCCCAGACGAGCGAACAATACAGTCAGGATGGCTAAAGGGGACCCCCAAGAAACCAAAAGGCGAGATGTCTGCTTCTGCCTTCTTTATGCAGACGTGCAGAGCAGAACATCAGAAAAACCCAGAGGTGCTGGTCAATTTCACAGAAATTTCCAAGAAGTGTGATGAGAGGCGGAAGACAATGTGTGGAAAAGAGAAGTCTAAGGCTGACGACGTGACCAAGGTGGATAAAGTACTCTGATTGGGAAACAAAAGATTACAGATCAGCTGAGGGGGGCAAGAAGGACCCTAAAGCCCGAAAAGGCCCCCGTCTGGATTCTTCCTGTTCTGTTCAGAATTCTGCCCCAAGGACAAATCCACAACCCCGGCATCTCTATCGGAGATGTAGCAAAAAAGCTGAGTGCGATGTGGAATAACTTGAGTGACAGTGCAAGGCAGCCTGACATCACCAAGGCAGAGAACGGAAGAATCATGAGAAGGGTGTTGCTGACTCTCAGTCTAAAGGAAGGTTAGTGGCACAAAAGTTAAAATCGTCTGGAAAAAGGTAGACAAGGAAGAGGAAGAGGAGGAGGAGGATGAATGAACAAAACTGTTTATCCATCTCCTTGTCAATATCATAGAGCAGAGGAGGGTCATAATTCAGGGGGTCCTCAGTCCCCGGTCCATGGACCAGTACTCACCTGTGGCCTGTTAGAAACCAGGCCTCACAACAGGAGGTGAGGGGGCAGGAGAGCAATTATTACCACCTGAGCTCCGCCTCCTGTCTGATCAGCAGTGGCATTAGGTTCTTACGGGAGCCTGAACCCTGTTGTAAACTGCACGTGAGAGGGATCTAGGTTGAGTGCTCTTTAAGAGAATCTAACTAATGCCTGATGATCTGAGGTGGAAAGTTTCATCCCAAAACCATCCACCATGGAAAATTTTTCTTCCATGAAACTGGTCCCTAGTGTCAAAAAGGTTGGACACCGCTGCTGTAACTGACTCATCTCTTATTTGAGAAGTGTCTGTTGCCCTCATTAGTTTTAATTACAAAATTTGATCACGATCATATTGCAGTCTCTCAGAGTCCCCTAGAAATTGTCAGTGATTTATATAAAGTGATCATGGGTGTCCAGAGCACCCTGAAACTGTATCAAATTTGTACATAATTCCAAACTTTTTTTTTCATATAGGGTCTTGCTCTGTCACCCAGGCTGTAGTGCAGTCGTATGATCTCGGCTCATTGTGGCCTCTGCCTCCTGGGCTCAAGCGAGTCTCCCACCTCAGCCTCTCCAGTAGCTGGGACTACAGGTGCATGTCACCACTCATGGCTAATTTTTTAACTTTTTTGTAGAGATTGCATTTCACCATGTGGCCTAGGCTGGTCTTGAACTCCTGGGCTCAAACCATTTGCCATTCGCTGGCCTTGGCCTCCCCAAGTGCTGAGATTATAGGTGTGAGCCACGATGCCCGGCCTCCAAATATCTTAAAATGAAAAGGCACTCTCATAATCTGACTCTGTGCACTTTGCTGTTGGTGTGACGGGGCATTTAAAGATGTTTCTGGGCTGGGCGTGGTGGCTCAAGTCTGTAATCCCAGCAGTTTGGGAGGCCTAGGCAGGTGGATCACCTGAGGTCAGGAATTTGAGACCAGCCTGGCCAACATGGCAAAACCCTATCTCTACTAAAAATACAAAAATTAGCCCGGCATGGTGGTGCATGCCTGTAATCCCAGCTACTTGGGAGGCTGAGGCACTAGAATTGCTTGGACCCTGGAGGTGGAGGCTGCATTGAGTGTAGATCACGCCACTGCACTCCAGCCTCGGTGACAGAGTGAGACTCCGTCTCAAAACAAAAACAGAAACATGTTTCTGGCATTTTTACAAATTGTAAGATTGTGTTAACTCTGTGGTTATTCGCTAGAAAGCCTGAATTATCAACTGTATGTGTCTATAGTTTGCAAAAAGAGCAAAACAATGGAGACCAGCTCTTGATGCTTCTTAATAATTCAACGCTCCTGAATTGAGGCCGTGGGAAGGCGCCGTTTGGAGGGGCCTTAGCTCAGGGCATGCACCGTGAGGCTGGACCTGTTGACTGTGCAGTGGGCATTCATTTAGCTTCGTTGTCTTGTTTCTGTTAATGGTGACAGCTTTCTGCTGCCATTCTTAGCTGTGGACAAAGGTCGGGGGTCAGCTGGCATGAGAAGTGTTTAGTTTGTTTTGTTTTTTAGTTAAGTGTGGTTGTTTTTAAACAAACTGTAGAACTCTTCATTGTCTGTAAAGCAAAGAGCCTGCATCAGTGAAAGTTCAGGAATCTTCTGTCCAAAACAAGAATTGCAACATTCTGGTTTTTTTTTATATTTAGAATGCTGAAATGTTTCTGAAGTTAAATAAACAGGATTACTTTTTGTCTTAAAGTTGGGTAAAGGATATAAACATTTGTTTCACAGGAGAAGAAATAAAAATGGATAATGAAGTTATGAAAAGATGCTAGGTTCCACTCAGAATTACAGTATGCACATTAAAATATTTTTTTGCCAATTTGGAGAGATCACCTATCTCCAGACTGGCAAAAGTTAAAACACATTGGAATGGATATGGTGGGACTCTAAACTGGGACTACTTTTTAAGGGGGGCAATTTAGCAGTGTCTATACTTTTTTTTTAGACCGAGTCTCGCTCTGTCACCCAGGCTGAAGGGCAGTGGTGCCATCACGCTCACTGCAGCCTTCACCTCCCCGGCTCAAGTATCTATACAATTTTTAATTGCACAATTCTGTAACCTAGTAATCCCTCTTTTAGGAATCTATCCTTTAGAAATAGCCACCTGTGTGTCAAAAAATATATGTGAATTACTGCAAAGTCCTAAAAAATAGGACCCCTACATTTCCTTCAATACAGGGTCATGGCTAAAGAATTTTACATTCTAGGCAATGGAATTCTTGCATTAATTAAAAAGAATGAACTAGAACTGTGTGTTCTAACCTGAAATGATATCCATTATAGCTTGGCAAGAGAAAGAAAAGCGAGTCACAAACACCGTGTACAGCATACTAATTCTATTTTTGTAAAATAATTGCATATATAAGTTATAGGGATATGTAATAATAATGTCTCATAGTTATTGAAAGTTTACTGTATATACCAGGAGCACTGAATTATTATCACTCCTATTCTACATATGAAAACAGGAACAGAGTTGTTAAATAATTTGCCCAAGGAGGCACAGCTGGTAAGTTACAGAGCAGGGACTTAACTCTGGCAGTCTTACTCTACACTCTGAACACTTAACCCTATACATGGCCTTATAGGCCAAAAATACTTCTGTTAACAGAGCTGACCTGGAAGATCGACACTGGAGCGGCTGAGTTACTTTTTAATAAATACTTCTAAATAGACATTAATAAACAAGAACTGGTAAAAAGGACTCACAATGAAAAGCCCCAGTTTCCTGCAAGCCCCCTCCCCAGAGGAAACCACTTCTAAAAGTTTGAGCTCCTGTGGCAGTTACCCCCAGAGCCGTAAATAACAGGCTTATTCTGCCGTTTCCTGAGTTATTAACCTTGGACACTATCTGTAGACTTCTGCAAACACTCAGAAAAGGAAAAATTGGCTTATCCTTTTTCCCTTTCTTCTTGATATGTTGCTTCTTGATAACAGGGCTGTTTGCTGCCCCTGGCTCTGGTGTAGACCCTGGGCTGGACACTCAACCACACAGTTGCCAAGACTAGGCCCACTGAAGTTCAAGACAGAAAAGGGACTTCCCCAAAGTCACTGTGAGTTTGGAGGTGGCATCTGGCTCCTGATCTGTGTGGCTCCAGGGCCAGGCTGTCTCTGTGACACCCTCTGGCCCACCCTGGGAGTGACCGATGCACCACCATGGCCCACTCGGGCCTCTCTCACTCTGGCAGAGGCTTAGCGTGGCTGGCGTGGGTGGCCCTGGCTGGGTGCCCGCCTAGTGCTGGCTGAGGCCTCCTGCTGGTCAGGCCGGGGCAGGCATGTTTGCAGAGCAGCAGGCGCAGCCTCCCAGTGTTTGACCAGCCAAGGGTTTTATTCTCCACACTGGGTCTAGACTTTGACCCTCAGGGACTCCTACACAGCTGGCCTTCCAGATCACTGCCCCCATCGCCTCTCCATCTCCAGGGGAAAGGCCGAGCCAATGGCTGAGACTGGCAAAGCGCTGAGTACCCGATACCCAGGACCCTTAGGTCGAAGGCACCAGACTCACATGCCCTGAACCTTCAGTCACCTGGGGCCATCGTGCAGGGGTGGAGGTGGGGGTGCATACGGGTGGAAGGAGCTTTAAAAAATTACCAATGCTGGCCAGGCACAGTGGCTCATGCCTGTAATCCCAGCATTTTGGCAGGCAGAGGCAGGCAGATCACTTGAGGTCAGGAGTTTGAGATCAGCATGGCCAACATGGTGAAATCTGTCTTTACTAAAAATACAAAAATTAGCTGGTTGTGGTGGTGATTATCTGTAGACCCAGCTTCTCGGGAGGCTGAGGCAGGAGAATCGCTGGAACCTGGGAAGCGGAGGTTGCAGTGAGCCAAGATGGCGCCACTGTACTCCAGCCTGAATGACAGAGCAAAAGTCCATCTCAAAATAAATAAATAATAAGTAAAAACTACAAATGCTGGTCACCATCCCAAACCAATTGCATCAGAGACTGCAGTTGGAGGCCTTGGGTTAAATGGAAAGGCTCCCAGAGAGGGCAGTGATTTGCTGTAGGTCACACAGCAGTCACAGGATGTGGATATATAAGAACATCCCAAAGACCTCTTCAGCCCAGAGAGAGATGGGCTTGGGGGTTGGGGGCACAGGACAAAAAAACACGGGGTTGGGATGCAAGCCTGGGACTTGTAGGGGCCACTAGCAGTAAAGAAAGGCCTTGCCTAGCACGAGTGGTCCCTGAGAAGGTGAGGGTGACACTGTCTGCCCTCACCCCCGTAGTCCCTTCCCCCAGACGTGAGAGCTCCTGGAAGATTTCTTTGGGGTAGAGAAAGGATCCTATTCATGCTGTGTCTGCATTTAGAGAGACTATTGACTCATTAAGTTACAGACTCCCCACCTTTCTGAACCTTGGTCTCCTCATCTGTAAAATGGGTATATGGGCAGGAATGGGGGTGGGAGTTGAGGATTGTGGGAGACTTCTGGCTTTAAAATTATGAGCCCTGAGGAAGATCCCTGAAAGAGCCCATGTGAGGTAGGTTATGACTTTGGCTGCTGTAACAAAAGAAACTCAAGAGTAAGGACCCATATAAACATGAAGCCGTTTACTTCCGTCCCCCGTAATGGTCCAGGCTGCACAGTGGGTGTGGTGGCTCCTGGACTTTGGGCACTCATACCCCTTCCCTTTTTGCTCCTCTAAAAGGGTGCACCTCTTTTATTTTTAAGGGTGTGACACAAGAGTTGCAGACTTTACTTCCGGCTGCATCCTATTGTTCAGAACTTGCTCATGTGGCCACCCAGTTGCAAGGAAGGAACATTAGGTAATAATGTCTTTATTCTAGGGGGCCGTGAACCCAGCTGAAAATATGGAGTTCTAGTCCTATAGAAAGGGGAGGTGGATACTGAGGAACATTTACAACTTCTGACGTGGAATCTAGAGGTTGCTCGCTAGAGACCCCGTGGGTGAGATCTAGCCTTGATAGGCTATGTTTGGCTTACGACAGGCTTCAAATCCATTTGAATTCATCCTCAACCTATAAGAATTATGATTTTCACATTAATATCACATTTCTGGCTTCCTTTAAAAAACTGAAGGATCAGGCCACATGGGGCTCATATTTCCTCAAGCAACAGTTCACTGGAGCTGGGCAGTGCTCCCCAGTGTGGCCTGTACCTCTAGTTCACCCCAGGGCCCCCCACTCCCCATTGTCTCCCACCCTCACCCCCCTCCTGCTCTCATCAGCTTTGCTGCCTGGCCACTGTGCGCACTGCAGATTGTAACTCTTGGCCCAGCATAGCCACCAGCTTCTATAAACAAGGAAACAGAGGCACAGAGAAAAAAAGGGACTTGCCCAAGGTCACCCGGTGAGCCTGGCCAGAGCTGGAACTGCAGCTGCCACCTGCACACTCAGCCTCAGCGTACTTTCTGCCACACTGGTCACTTGAGGATCATCTGAGGGCCCACATAGTCGGGAAGAAGAATGGCCCAGTGGTTAAACCATTAGGTGCTGGAGTCTGATGGGTCTGGGTTCGAATTTTGGCTCTGTCACTTTCCGGGGCAAGTAACATCAGCTCTCTGAGCCTTGCTTTTTTTTTTTTTTCTTTTTTTGTACAATGAAATGAGATAATAATAGAGTTTGCCTAATAGAAACACATGAGGATTAAAGTGAGGTGCAGGGTCATTGGCACTGGCTGTGGGCACCTCCATAAATGTTGCACCCTAAGTATTGTGCTCATTCCAGCCTGCACAAGAAATACTACTGGGACAGGAATTCAGAGACAAGTGGAAAAGCAGAGGGCTTCATCCCCATGCAACTGCGGGGCGTGGCTGTCATGCCACACAGTTTCCTCCCTCTGGGGCCACAGCAGCCCCAAATTGCTGAGATCAGTCTGCGGGGCAAATAGAATCTGTGTCAGGCTGCAGAGGTGGGCCTGAGCTGTATCTGTGCTGGGCTGTCCCGGAAACACAGACAGCCTCTTGGCCTTAGGAGCTGCGCCCACCTGCCCTCTCTTTCTTCAGCAGCCAGAACTGCCTGCTCGGGTTTTGGTTCTGGCATGAGTTGGCATAATCTCAGGGAGGCACCACTGCATCTCTGTCAGCTCTTGTAAAGCTACACCTCCAAGAATGGCGTGCTTTGGGGTCAGCCGCAACAGCTGGGGAGCAGCCCCAATACACCCCCCATCACAGTCTGACTTGGGTTTCACATTCTATTTATATATATTTATGTACCTAGATACTCGTGGGTTTGGTTTGGTTTTGATTGCACAAATAACATTAGAACAGCTATAATGGAAACAGTTCTGAAATGGAAAAAAAAAAGAAGACACGCACAATGTTATCAGTTGGCTTGGCTTCCTAAAAGCACTGCTTAAGTGCTGGCAATCTGCCAGGCACTGTGCTGTCTATGGTTGATCTCCCTAAAGCTGCACAACCACCTGGTGAGGAAGAAACCTATCACCGATGGGGAAACTGAGGCACCAAGCGGTGGGTCACCTCCTCCAGGTCACACAGCGAGGACTCGAATCCAGCTCCAGGCTCCTGTGCTTGCCCCCTCCTCAGGGTTGCCTCTCCTTGCCCCTCATGCCTGCCACCTTTCAGCTGGACCTGGAAGCATCAATTTGGCATCATCGTTCACTCTGTGCAGAGCTTTTCCAAGCGGACCCTGGGTAGCAGGCCTGTCTTAGAGTGGGGAAACAGGTCCTGGAAATGGGTAGAGACACGGCCTTTGTTTTCTGCTTATTTCATGGAATTTTGAATTACAGTCACCTCCCAATAAATGTGGGAGGCCCAATGGTGATGCTTAAGTTCCTCAGTCATGCCACCCATGGCTTGTGCAGAGGGCCGACTGTGTAAGCGTTTTCCTTTCATTGTGACCATATGACATGGGCTGGGGGTGACCAGCTCTCTCAGTTTACTGGAACTGAGGGGTTTCCCGGGAGGCAGAACTTTCAGTGCTAAGCAGGGACAGTCCCCGGCAAAATGAGATGGTTGATGACCCTAGAGGACAGAACTGGGTTGTGCTTTCTGAGCCATCTCCTGACGCTGGGCGCTTAGACTGCCTTGACTCTGCTGGTCAGCCTGGACAGCACTGTGACAACATCTTGTCACTGGGGTGTCCTTTCTTCAGGGCCCCTCCTGAAGAAGGGACACTAGGAGGAGACCAGGCTTTGCAGGTTCCTCAGAGGAGATGCACGGGACCTAAACACAGCTTTCCTGACCTGTCCCTCGTAGGACCCTGCAGGGAGGTGAGATGGGCACCCAGGACAGGGCTGAGGGGAGGCAAGGGCCAGGAGCATGTTGGAGCTTGCTGTTCTGGCTTGTAAGAACCGGTGGTTAAATGTTTAGACATTTTGTGAGTTGGTTGTTAAACACAGCCACTGGTAAGAATTAAATTACATACACAAAATCAAATTCCAGTCATGCATTGTGTAATGATGTTTTGGGCAATGACAGACCACACAGATGACGGTGGCCCCATAAGATTATATGGGGCATATAGAGAAAGCTACACATGGCGCTTGATATTGGCCTTGCAGATCAGGTAGGGGGATGATTGACACTTAGTAATGGTGCTGGGACATTTGGTTTTCTTTTTTTTTGAGACAGCGTTTCTCTCTTGTTGCCCAAGCTGGAGTGCAATGGCATGATCTTGGCTCACTGCAATCTCCGCTTCCCAAGTTCAAGCCATTCTCCTGCCTCAGCCTCCCAAGTAGCTGGGATTACAGGCATTTGCCACCATGCCTGGCTAGACATTTGGTTTTCTGTGTAAGAATATATAAATTTAAAAATGCACCCTCTAGGTTGGGTAAGTGCACTCTATGATGTTCGCACAGCAGCAAAATCACCAAATGACAAGCTTCTCAGAACATATCCTCATGACTGTAATATTTAAGAAGACAATAAATACTCAGAATGTACCACTTTCTGATTATTTTACCACCATCGTTCATTGTAATGGATTGAATCCTGTTCCTCTCTGCCCCAGATTCATATGTGAAAGTTCTAACCCTGAGTACTTCAGAATGTGAGCTTACTTGGAGATGTGGTTTTTACAGAAATAAGCAAGTTAATTGGTGTTTATTAGCGTGGGCCTTAATCTAATATGACTGGTGTCCTTATTAAATGGGGGAATCGGACAGAGACACACACACACATGAACACACAGGGAGGATGCCGTATGGAGATGAAGGCAGAGATAGGAGTGATGTTTCTACAAGTCAAGCAGTGCCAAAGATGGCCAGCCAGCCACCAGGAACCAGAGGAGAGGCATGGGACAGATTCTCTTTCATAGCTGTCAGAGTCACCAATCCTGCTGACGCCTTGATCTTGGACTTCTAACGTCTAGAACTGTGAGAGAATACTTTTCTGTTCAAGCCACCCTGTTTGCGGTATTTGGCTGTGATTGCCATAGCAAATGAATCCATCTCTGCTGTTGAAGTTGCCATCTGTTGCATCGGTAGAGTTGAAAGAATGGTGAGCTTCTGTCTTTTCCAAATGCCGTGTTCAATGCTTGCTATCTTGCAATTTGCCATGACAGAAGTATTTATTTATTAGAACTTCTTTTTGGTAGAGATGGGGGAGGGTCTCAGTATGTTGCCCAGGCTGGTCTTAAACTCCTGGCCTCAAGCGATCCTCCCACCTTGGCCTCTCAAAGTGTTGAGATTACAGATACTGCACTTAGTCAGAGAGTATCTGTAAAACCACAGAAATCTACAAATGCTGCAAATCAGGACTTACTTTGAAGTGTTGTTGATTATCTAGATAGAGTTGAGACAGTGCTGAAATGTTATTAAGGCACATTCTGTGCAATCAGTGTGTCCTGTCTGTAGCCGTCACATCATGAACAGCACAAACAATTTGAAAACCATGATTCAATTCAGCCAACTATTGAAAATCCGTATTCAAAATCAGATTCAGCAAAGATTCCAGTATTTGAAGACTGTTTTCCCACTTGGCAAAAAATTGCTCACGTCATTGATGGACAAATGAAATTCCTACATATATCTTTGTTGTTTCCCTTTTTTCTTATTTGTTGATATAAATTCAAACAATACTCAGAGAGCCAGTTGTTAATATTTAGCAGCCCACCACTAATGTGGGGTGGAGGAGGCCAGGTCTGGCCCTCCCAGGACTGAGGAGCCCGAGGCTGCAGGGCATGCACGGATGGGTGGACCAGCTGCCTGCCTTTCTCTGCCCTGAGTGGACCAGCGCCAGTGTCTCCTCCCTAGGAGTGGGGTGGGGGGCTGCCTTCCTATCCTCTACCCTGGGGGGCTTCTGCTTGGTCCCTAGTGACCTCTGGCTATCAGGACCCTGTGGTGTCAGCAGCTGAATTTTGTTTTTTTGAGATGGAGTCTCTCTCTGTTGCCTAGGCTGGAGTGCAGTGGCACGATCTCAGCTCACTGCAACCTCCGCCTCCTGGGTTCAAGCGATTCTCTTGCCTCAGCCTGATTACAGGTGCCCACCACCACTCCTGGCTAATTTTTTGTATTTTTAGTAGAGACAGGGTTTCACCATGTTGGCCAGGCTGGTCTCGAATTCGTGATGTCAGGTGATCCACCTGCCTTGGCCTCCCAAAGTGCTGGGATTATAGGCATGAGCCACTGCACCCAGCCAGCAGTTCAATTTCTTGATGGGGAAGTAAGATAAGAAACAAAAAATCAATGAAGTAAGTAATCAAGTAATTCAATAAATATGAAGACAAATACATGTAATGAAAGGGCAGTGAAGAAAGCAAACTAAAAAACAGGAGAGTGGAGAGAATTCTGCCTGGTCTGGCATACAGGAGAGGCTGCTAGGGCTAGCTTGATCAATAGCCATTACCTCGTCAAGCCAGGGCTGAGTCCTTTAGCTACCCTCCTTGAAATATGAATCGATCCCCTCACTCCCCGTTTGAATCTACCCATGGCTTCCCACTGCCCTGGGACTAAAATTGTATTTCCGTTTCTGTCTTTACAACCTGGCTCTTTGCCCTCATTTCCCTTCCCTTTGTGATCCAGCCACAATTACCAGCTGCTGGTTTCACTCCAATAGTGAGCATATTCCCCACTCTGAGCCTTTGCACATGCTGTTCCTTCTGCCTGGTGTGCTGAGCCCCAGGCCCACCCTCTCCAAGGCTGGCTCCTCCTTATCCATTAGGACCTTGTTACAAACGTTACCTCCTCCAAGAAGCCTTCCCTAATTATCTGGCTAAAGTGCATTCCCTATTCCATCTTCACTCTTTGGTTTTTTAGTTGTCCTTCCATTACATATATTTGTCTTCATATTTAGTGAATTATTTGATTAATTACTTCATGGATTGTTTAATTACTTACCTTACTTCCTCATCAAACTATAAGCTCCATGAAGGCAGGGATGGTTTCTAGGCTCTCTCATGTCTGCAGAGCCCAGCTTGAGGCCTGGCACTTGGTGGGCACTTAGGAAATGTTTGTTGAATCAATGAACAAAATACATTCACTGAGAAACTGCACGACCTAGAGAGAAATCATGGACTTGTGGTCTAACAGAGACATGGATTCAAGTCCTGACGCTGGCACTTCTTGGTGGTACGCTCTGGGGCAGGTTCCTAAATCTCTTTGGGTCTCAGTCTCCCTGTCTATAATCCACTATGTAATTCCCTTCAAAGGATTGTTATGGGGATTAAATAAATCAATCCATGCAGTTTTAGGAATGGGCCTGGCACAGAGAGGTACTTGGGAGTGTTGGATATCAGTATTCTTACAAGTAAAGGGATGTGGGACTTTGGGATTCAGGGGTTCAGAGGTTCAGAGCGTGACTTCCCATAAAAGAGGATGGGGTAACTCCCAGAGGGCTTCTTGGAAGAAGGGGCATTTGAACTGGGCCATAAAAGGGGCGGGAGGGTGGCATTTCTCTAGGGACATCAGGAGCCAGGAGGGACATCTGGTCCCAGAAAGAGATCTGCGGGCAGGTCGGCCCTGCTCCAGGGATGAGAGGAGAGCCACTGGGGGCCCGCGGTATGTGAGCTGCCTTGCTCTAGGCCACAGCCTCTGCCCCCAGGCTTGACATTTGGCTTTCACCTGTTTCCTGTGTGTAGTTGGTACACAGCAGCTGCTGACTCTGAGGACGCCTGGGGAGGCCCAGCTGAAAATGCCCCCAGAGGAGGTGATTCAGTTGCCCCTATCTCGACCATGGCAGAACTCAGGCACCTGGAGAGGCCCCCGATGCTGCCCCAGCAAAGCTCTGCAGTGTCACGGAACGCCATGGAAGTGGCTTGATGCCGCTGCCTCATGGAGGCTTGGTGGATTGCTTTGAGTTGTTTTTGGCCCCCCTCTATCTCCTCATCTGTAAAATAGGGACAGGCACTCCTCAGAGCTGCTGGGACAGTCAGGGGAGCCTTTCGGTTGGCATGGTGTGTTTCAGAGCGGTTCTCTGCCCTCCCCCCACCCCAGGCATCCTCATGTAATTCGCCTGAAAACACGGCAGGATGGCCCTCTTATCATCCCCGTTTCACAGATGAGGAACACTGGAGCTCAGAGGAGGGCCCTGACCTGCTCAGCACCACACAGCTGGAGAGTGATAGACCCAGGGCTGGAGTGAGACACGAGACAGTGCACGGATGGATGATCACGCATTGACAGACCTTGGGTGTGACCACAGGATACAGAGAGTGGAGAACTGATCTGATGAACTGATCGCAGGAGGCAAGGTAATGCCACGCACTAGCTAGCCCTCACCTCTCTTCTGGAAAGCATGGTGAAGATGGTGGGGCTGCTGCTAGGGCTGGCTGTGGAGCAGTGGCATGGAGACCACCTTCTTCCAGATGTGGCCAGAATGGAGGAGGGTTTTCCTATTGTTCTAATGTGAGGAGGCAACACTGCAGACCAGAAGGGGTTAAAAGGTCAGTAATTTACTTTATTTTTAGTTTTTCA
Source organism: Aotus nancymaae (assembly GCF_030222135.1). Classification (NCBI taxonomy): domain Eukaryota; kingdom Metazoa; phylum Chordata; class Mammalia; order Primates; family Aotidae; genus Aotus; species Aotus nancymaae. The sequence continues at coordinate 12,796,091 of NW_026988443.1, forward strand.
AACACAGTCTCTCTCTGTCACCCAGGCTGGAGTGCAGTGGCACAATCTCGGCTCACTGCAACCTCCACCTCCTGGGTTTAAGCGATTCTCCTGCCTCAGACTCCCGAGTAGCTGGGACTACAGGCATGTACCACCATGTCTGGCTAATTTTTTGTATTTTTAGTAGAGATGGGGTTTTTCCATGTTGGCCAGGCTGGTCTCAAACTTCTGGCCTCAAGTAATCTGCCCACTTCAGCCTCCCAAAATGCTGGGATTATAGGCGTGAGCCACTTCGCACTGCCCACAGGTTAGTAATTTAATTCCCCTCTGTATTTTGATGTGGCAGATGTTTACTGAGCACTTAGCCACGTGCCAGCCATGAGTGGAAGCACTTAGCATTGTCTCATTTAATCTTCACAACTCCATGGATAGATAGCGCTATCAACCCCATTCTGCAGATGAGCAAACCAAGGCTAAGAGAGATAAACCGGCTGGTCAGTGGAGCTGGATGCCGACCCAGATGGTCTGCTCTAGACCCCCATGGCAATCACGCCTCTGCTGCCTGCTCTATGAGCTGCTTGTTTTCTAAATAAATCTAAGGCCCTGGCACCCAGCAGTTACTGTGCAAATATCATTATCAGTGGATGAATACATGAGTTAGTGAAAAATGGCCCACGTAAATGAAACTGTGAGTAGGAAGTGATTTTTAGAGACCATTTAGTCCTCCCTGAAGTGGTGGCAAGTGTCTTATCTGCAATGCCCTAGCTGAACAACTCCTTGGCTTCCCTCTGAGACAGGGAGCTCACCCTCTAGCCTCGTGGGCAGCACCAGCTCTCAGAGGGAGCAGGGAGGCTGAGCCTGCGGCCCGGCTGGAGCACAAGACATCAGAGCTGGGGACCTCTCATGCCCCTCCACACCTCCTGTGTGCCCCAAGAGGGAAGGAGTCTGCATTTCCTGAGGCCCCACACCGAGTGGGGGTGAGGGATGGGGAGGCTGAGACTGGGCATACCTAGGGGTCGATAAGGGGCCTGGAGTCCTGGTGGGAGTTCTGGAGTCAGACTGCCCGGGTGGGACCTCAGTTGTGTTCCTGAACCCCCTGTACCCTATCTGTAAAACCCACATTATAAAGTGACTCCCTCAGGTCAGGAGTTCGAGACCAGTCTGGCCAACATGGTGAAACAGACAGGGCTGGGGTACCAGAAAAGAAATGGAGTGTTGGAGGGAGGGAGTCTGTGGACGACAGCCTGACCTCTTGGCTCCGGGGTTTCCCCATGGCCCCAGAGATGCCATCCACCCTGATAAGGACACCAGGGGAGTCCCGGGGACTTCCTGTCTACCCACTGGTGACTCCACCACTCCTGACACCCATGCTCCATCTGCCATGCCGTCTGCCCTCAGGGCTGCTGGCTTGTGGTGAAGCATCTGGGGCTGGGGCTGAGGCCCTGGGCTGGGACCTTCACTCACTAGGTGCACTTGGGGAGGTTTCTTAACTTCTCTGTGCCTCGGAAAATCTAGTAAATGAGGGCACATGCCTTTGCCTTGTTTGCCTTCTAAAAGTAAAGTATAGGGAAGAGGCCAGACACGGTGGCTCATGCTTATAATCCCAGCACTTTGGGAGGCCGAGGAGGGCAGATCACCTGAGGTCAGGAGCTCGAGACCAGCCTGACCAACATGGTGAAACCCCATCTCTATTAAAAATACAAAAGGTAGCCAGGTGTGGTGGTGTATGCCTATAATCCCAGATAGTTGGGAAGCTGAGGCAGGAGAATTGCTTGAACCTGGGAGGCAGAGGCTGCAGTGAGCCGAGGTCGCACCACTGCTCTCCAGCCTGGGGGGCAACTCCATGTCAAAAAAAAAAAAAAAAAGTTATAAAGTGGCTTCCGCCTCTCGGGGCGTGGTGAGGAGACTGTGGGCTGATTCCTGTAATGGGCCTAGCACAGTGCCTGGTTGCCAGGATTACATACTAGCTATTATTATCACCTGTGGCCACCAGACAGAGTTGGACACTCTCTAGCTCCACCCCTTCATCCCAGGGGTGCTGGGCTAGGTCCTGGATTGGTGATGGGGAGGGGTCCCAGAGACAAAGTCCCTCACCCTACAGATGCTCCCTAGGTACCTGCTGAAGCAATTTCGTGACCCCGTCTCTTTTCTTCCCTTTACCTTTTTTTTTGAGACAGAGTTTCGCTCTTGTTACCTAGGCTGCAGTGCAGCAGCATGATCTCAGTTCACTGCAACCTCCACCTCCCGGGTTCAAGCAGTTCTCCTGCCTTAGCTTCCTGAGCAGCTGGGATTATAGGCTCATGCCACCACGCCTGGCTACTTTTGTATTTTTAGTAGAGATGGGGTTTCATGATGTTGGTCAGGCTGGTCTCGAACTCCTGACCTCAGGTGATCCACCCTCCTCGGCCTCTCAAAGTCCTAGGAGTGCTCTTGTTTATTAGATGATCCGAGGCACAAAGAGGTTAAGAAACCTCCCCAAGTGCACTTAGTGAGTGAAGGTCCCCGCCCAGGGCCTCAGCCCCAGCCCCAGATGCTCCATCACAAGCCAGCGGCCCTGAGGGCAGAGGGCATGGCGGATGGAGCATGGGTGTCAGGAGTGGCGGAGTCACCAGCTGGTAGACAGGAAGTCACTGGGACTCCCCTGGTGTCCTTATCAGGGCGGATGGCATCTCTGGGGCTGTGGGGAAACCCCGGAGCCAAGAGATCAGGCTGTCATCCACAGGCTCCCTCCCTCCAACACTCCATCTCCCTTCTCGTGCCCCAAATCCATCTGTACTCAAGCAGGAGACTCGCAGGGCAGAGGAGGCCTGCATGCCCATGGCCGCAGCAGAGGTGGCATTGGCTGTTGCAAATTTGCCATGGGGAAGAGGGGCAAGAGGGAGCTGGGACCAGGAATGCCAGTGGGGTCTGGGCTGGTCTTCAGGAATGGATCTAGGCTGTGGCCAGCAGATCCCCCTCCTTTACCACCTTGGGGAGTCAGAGAGGGCTCCAGTCTGGACCCAGCTTCACCAGACCTGGGCCCACCACTGCTCCCATCTGATCGTCTGTCCGCCCATCCCTGCTTCACCTCCTGCATCTCATCTCTACCTCGGATCCTTTGTTCAGACACAGAATTGAGCCGGCCTCCTCCTCCTTGCTCCTTAAACATGAAGCCCTGGCCTCAGGGGACATCCCAAAGGTCCCTTTCCTCACTACATTCAGTCTGTGCTCATGTGTCCCTTCCCAAATAGCATCTAAGCTGCCCCACCCCCCTCCATCACTCTTTCCCCTTTCCTGGCTTAATTTTGCTCCATAATTCTTACCACTGGATTTATTTATTTGTTTGTTTGTTTGAGATGGAGTCTCACTCTGTTGCCCAGGCTGGAGTGCAGTATTGCAATCTTTGCTCACTGCAACCTCCGCCTCCCAGGCTCAAGTGGCTCTCCTGCCTCAGCCACCTGAGTAGCTGGGATTACAGGCACGCACCACGACACCCAGCTAATTTTTGTATTTTTAGTACAGACGGGGTTTCACCATGTTGGCTAGGCTGGTCTCGAACTCCTGACCTCAGGTGATCCCCCTGCCTCAGCCTCCCAAAGCGCTGGGATTATAGGCTTGAGCCACTGTGCCCAGCTGCCACTGGATCTATTTAATACTTATTTGCTTATTCATTTCTTGTTTCTCTCTCCGCAGTTCTAAGAGGGCAAAGGCTTCTGTGTTTTCTTGGCTGCAGGATCCCCCATGCCTGGCACAGGGCCTGGTGCTCAGCAGGCCCTCAATAGACACTGGCTGAGGGCGTGACACAGCCCCCGCCTGCCCGTGAGAGCGTCACGCAGCCCCCGCCTGCCCGCCCTTCCATCCATCGGCTGTCTGTGCTTTCCTCCCACACTTCCACACATACCAGTCACCCAGAATTGCTCGATCCCAGGCCCTGTGCTGGTTCTTGGGTTTGGTGCTCTGGCAGGGCACACAGATCAAGAAGGAAAGAATTCCAACACCTAGGGATTGGTCCCAGCCAAGGGGGAGCCTGGGGGACTGTGGGAGAAACAGTGGGGTGAGGGGAGGTGAGGGAAGGTGCATTTGTTTTTTTTTTTTTTTTTTTGAGACAGAGTCTCGCTCTATCACCAGGCTGGAGTGCAGTGGCGTGATCCTGGCTCACTGCAACTTCCGTTTTCCGGTTTCAGGCAATTCTCCTGCCTCAACCTCCTGAGTAGCTGGGACTACAGGCATGCACCACCACACCTGGCTAATTTTTTGTATTTTTAGTAGAGACGGGGTTTCACCATGTTGGCCTGGATGGTCTCGATCTCTTGACCTCGTGATCCACCCGCCTCGGCCTCCCAAAGTGCTGGGATTACAGGCGTGAGCCACCGCGCCCGGCACGGGAAGGTGCATTTGGGTGCATGCAGCGCCTCACACCAGGCATGACCCACAGCAGCACCTGATAAGAGACTTTGTAGAAGAAATCAGCAATCGCCTGGATGGCTTCTAGAAGGCGGGGCGGGGCTCGGTGTTCTCAACGTTGGGGATGTGAGGTAGGAATCAGAAAGCACCCGGAAGAGGGGTGCCTGGGGGTGAGAACTTGAGAAGCTTCCCCTTGAGAATTTCGGGACTGAGACAAGGAGTGAAGGGTGGGATGGGGCGGGGCAGGCACGGTTAGGGGTGACTGGGCCAGGGCCTGCCTGGAGGACTCTGTCCATTGGGGACCCTCCCAGGATGCCTGGAGCAGGGGCCGCTGTGCCCTTTCTGGGAAGAGGCCTCCATCCCTGCCTTTTGTCTACCTCAGTTCTCCCTCTATCTGGTGTCCTGCAGGAGGCTGGGCACTCAGCAGAATGAGCAGGACTCCCCACCCCCCTCGCCTCCGCCTCCCAACCCCACCAGCTGCTGGCTGGGGCCTGTTTTTATTACAGGCAGGTGAGTCTGGGCCCCGGATTCAGGCGGGGCCTGGACGGAGGGAGGAGGCAGGAAGAAACTCACAAAGAGTTGGCAGATTACGAATGAGGGGCAGCATCTCCCAACAGCCCTGGGCAGCCACTGAGACCCAGAGACACCCAAGGACTCCCCCAGGTAAATCCAGCAGCCCCTCTTTCCCGGGAGAGAGGTACTGAAGTCCACAGAGAGGCGAGGGGTGGGGGGACTCAGCACCCAAGGGCCAGGTTGGTCCCTGCAAGGATACCTGGGAATAAGAGAGGGTGGCGGCTTCAGTGGCTGTAGGGCAGCCGGAAATGGGGCGAGACAGCAGGCGGAGCCTTACCTGGGGCCTCCCGCCAGCCCAGACAAGCTCAGACTGTGTGCCTGTGGCCCAGGAGGAGGGGGAGGGGGAGGAGCGGACCACACAGGTGCCGCAGGGCGGTGAGGGACCTGCCCAGACTGGAGGTAAGAGGCGGGTGGTGACGGGTGGGAAAGGTAAGTGGGGCGCCGCCTACAGCCTGTTTCCCTTCACCTTGGTGCCCCCTCAGGTCTAGTTCAATGCCCTGAGGGTCCCAGTGTGTGTGGCCTGGCCCTCAGCCTGTTCAGGGTACTGAGTGTCTCTCTGTGGAGGCCCTGGCTGTTCTGGGGTTACCCCCTGCATCGTACAGTGTGGCCGGACATGCTGGCGTGGTGGCCATCCTAGCACCCGGACACTAGCAGGTGTGAGGTATGTCCCCAGCGTCCAGAGGAGGATGCTGCGGGACGCAGGGCAAGGGTGACGCCGTGGACCCTGAGCGTGGACGGGAGGCAGGCAGCAGGACCCAAAGCCTCCGTCCTGCTTTCCCCAGCGCCCTGAGCGGCTTCCTCCTGGTATCCCACAGAAACCGGTTTGGGAGCAGGTTGGCCCAGGTCAGGTCTTTTGACTTTTGACTTGGGGGAAGAAGACCAGCTCCCCTGGCAAGCCAAGTGGAAGGAAAGGGGTACAGGCCTGGGGGCGTGCCCAGCCAGCGGCCAGCAGAGGGACCCCCTGCTCGCCCCAGCTCCATGCACCCACCAGCACGGCCCTCCCTGCCCAGGCCTCAAGAGGCAGGAGGGGAACCTCAAAGGGTCCCTCCCTCCACCAGCTGCTTGTCTCCTCTGGGCCAGGCTCCTCAATGGTGGCCGAGTACTCTTTGGAACAGGGAACTGTAGTGGAAGAAAGGGCCCGGCCCTGCCACTGCCTCCTGTGGGACTCTGGGCCAGGCTCCCTTTCCCTCGGCCCGTTTCCCTGTCTGTTCCATGAAGGAGGGGCAGGGGCAGTGGTCTATAAACCCAGAAACTGCAGAAGTAGGCCCCTCCCCTGATCTCATGGGCCGCACACATCAGCCAGAGATGGGTGTCTGGAGTTGCGGGTGGGGTGCTGGCGCCGTGCCTGCTCTACCAACTTGGCTCCCTGGGGCGTGTGGGCAGCAAATGGGCCCCCCACATTCCCTCTGTTAATTAGGCAGCCCCTGCTAATGAGTGGCTGTCATCATTACTCCATTATGAGTTCTGAGCCATCTGTGCCCCAGCACTTAGGGGGAAACCCCGGGGGCTCCTGGCTGCTGGGCACGGCACATGCAGAAGGCGGCATTTCTGGGAGGTGTTGGGGGGCTGGGCGCTCCGTGGGCTTTCCACAAAGTAGTGTCAACTGCAGCTCTTTATTTTACCAAGAGAGGTGGTGGCAGCCCTGGTTTCCAGGTGAGGAAACAGAGGCACCGTCTTTATGATCCTCCCAGTGGGAGGTCTCTTGTAGCCAACACCTTAACACATTCTGTGCTGGGCACTGATGGGGTGTTACGTGCGGAGGGAGTAGGGGTGGAGGTGGGGTGCACAGGGAGATCAAAGCTGACATCTGGGGACACTGGCATCGAGTGAGATGATACACAGTCCTCCTCGAGGTGGAGCAAGTACTGCCATCTTTGCACACTGCTGTGCCGCCTTGTGGTTAGTTACTAAACCTCTCTGGGCCTCATTTGCCTCCCTTGGCACAGGAGCGACAATGCCTCACTGCCTGACCAGAGGCACCTGACCCAGGCCTGGCATCCGAGCAGCTGCCACTCAGACCTCACAGGCCAGGGCCAAGGGAGCTGCTGATGGCAGAGGCACAATTTTAGAGGCAAGAGCAGCAACTGGGCTGTGGCCTTGAGGTAAGGGGATGCTGATGACCCCATGCCAAAGCTGGGACCCCAAGTTCAGGAAGGGAGGTGTCTACAGAGGAGTCAGAAGCCTCTTCTAATGCCCTCTCCACCGGGGAAATTTGGATTTTAAAAGAGAACCCAAGCTGGGTGTGGTGGCCTACCTGTAATCCTAGCTCCTCGTCAGGCTGAGGTGGGAGGATCCTGTGAGCTCAGGCGTTGAGGCTGCAGGGAGCTCTGATTGCACCACTGCACTCCAGCCTGGGCGACAGAGCAGGATCCCGTCGCTTAAAAGAGAGTGGGGATCCCATATGTAACCCTAAGATACAGCAGTGGCAGTGACAGAGGTCCTCTAAGCTAGGCTGATAGCCCCATTTTACACATGAGGATACTGAGGCACAGACAGGTCAAATCTGACGATTTGATGCAAAATCTCACAGTTGGCTATTTGGAGCGGTTTAGGGTGATCCTGGGTGGAGTCCAGGTGGCATGATGGGCAGTTTGGAGCCTCCCAACCACTGGGGCTCCCCCAGACAAGGCTGCCTCTAGCCAGGCATCAGGCAGGGATTCTCCCAGGAGCCACACTCGGAGGAGGGGCTGTGCTTCTGGTTCCAATCCCCTGAGCTGCAGAGGGCACCGTGACATTCAGGGATATGTAGAGTCTTACCCAAGAACCCAGGCCCCTGGACGCCCAGTCATGTATACTGTAAGAGGGACCCACAATCACAGTAGGCATGTGATTGGGTGAGGAAGGGCTTGTTAGAGGTAGCTCAGCCTTGCTCTGGGCTCAGGGGCTTTTGAAGGCTGGAGGGGCAGGGATTTGGCCAGAATGACCTGTTCTGGCTGGATCTGACCTTCCTGCCAAGTGCTCTTGGGAGGCTAGGTAAAAGATCAGACATTCCGTCATGCTTAGGAAGAAGGGGTGGCCACGATGTCTACCTTCTATCTCGGGCATCGGGGCACCCAGGCGTGCCTTCCCCGCTGGGGAGGTCAGCAGGCGGGGGTGGGCCTTGGAGGCCCAGCCAGCCTGAACCCTAAGGAACTGCATTCTGCAGTAACCTCTTCCCGGCAGGGAGGGACAGGGTGACCCTGGGGGAGGGAGAACGTCTGTCTGCATCGGGCCCAAGGCCATTTCTTGTTGGCATGTGGTCAAGATGCCATTGGAACTAAGAAGAGGGTATGGAGGGGGGAAAACAGGACTCAAATAAGGCAGCCCTGGGCTCTAATCCTGTGTGATCTTGAGTCAGTCCCTTTCCGTCTCTGAGCCTCAGTCTTCTCTTGCATGTGGGGGAAAATGCGTCACCTGCCTGGCACAGGATAAGTGCTCGATAGGAGTCCACCTGCTCCATGTCTGAAACCTTCAGGGGCAGGGTGGAGAGAGGCCAGTGCTGCAGCCAGGTGTGGACACAGGAGCCCGGCTGGCATCCGGGGAGTGCCTCCTCCCTGACCACAAGCCCCCCGCTTTGAAACCAGATGCAGCTTAAACATGGGCAGAGCACCTGACCAGGCTCCACCCACCAAGGGAGCCAGCTAGGTGGAGTCTGTCCTCGGAGCTCCAAATAAGGTCTCAGAAAATAGACTTGGACCTGGGCACGCTCGCCCCTCCTGTGTGCCCGGCCTTTCATCCTTTCATCCGAGCTGGCACCAACCTCTTGCATCCCAAGGCTGGACTTGAAGTGCCATTAGATTTGTCCCATTTTAGCGGTGAGGATGACCTTGCTTCCCCCGCATCTTGGCTAGGCCAGGCTCCCTGCTTTTTCCCAACTGGGGGATGGGCAGTGGGTGGGGGAGGCAGGCTTAGGGAACCAGACACACAGCTCCCTTTGTGAAGGCGGCTGAGTCACATGTGCGCTGCAATCCCTGCTAGGCCCTGGGGCGGGTGTGATGGGAGATGGTGTTAATAGGGGTACCCCGCGCCTGTGTCCAGGCGGTTTTCCCACAGGAAAGAGCAGGGAGGCAGCTGGGAGCACTGGCTATTAAAACACATGGTCTGAGATCGGGTCCTGACTCTGTTGCCAACTTGCTGTGGGGCTTTGGGAAGGTCCTCTCTCTGAGCCTCAGTTTTCACCTCTGCTAAATGGGAATGATCATCACTGTTTTGTAGAGGAGGTAGTAGATGTGAAAGGCCTCTGCAAACTGCAATTGATGGAGTGCTGGGCCTTTGGCATCCATGTGGACTTTATGATAATAATAATGATGTTGGCCAAGATTTATTGAGCACCTACTGTGTACCAGGCATTGTGCTCAATGGTTGGCATCCATGTGGACTTTATGATAATAATAATGATGTTGGCCAAGATTTATTGAGCACCTACTGTGTACCAGGCATTGTGCTCAATGGTTTACACGGCCACTTGGCTTGCAAGGGGAGAAGCCTGGATGGAACTGCTCTTGTCTGAAAAATAACCACCTCTGAGGCCGGGTGCAGTGGCTCACACCTGGAATCCCAGCATTTTGGGAGGCCACGGTGGGAGGATCACTTGAGCTCAGGAGTTCAAATGTGGGCAACGTAGCAAGACCCCATCTCTCAAAAAAATACAAAAATTAGCCTGTGTGGTGGGGCATGCCTACAGTCCTAGCTACTTGGGAAGCTGAGGTGGGAGGATCATTTGAGTCCAGGAGATTGAGGCTGTAGAGAGCTATGATTGCATCACTGCATTCCAGCAAGGGCAACAGAGCGAGACCCTGCCTGGAAAACAACACAGAACAAAAACCCACTTTTGAGCAGGCAGAGGTTGCTTGGCCATTTGCACAGGTGGGGACAGCTCTTTACTATTTGCTAGGCTGGTTCCCACTACATGCTGCTGCTCTGGCTGGAGGGTTAGAGCTGGAACAAGGGGCTGAAGACCTCCTCCTAACCCTCCCAGCCCCACCACGTCTTCCTGCTCCCCCGGGCCTCAGTCATTGCAGACAGTAAGGATGCCCCAGCCTCTTCTCCCTGTCCTGGGGCCCTCGTGTTCTTGGAGATCTCCTCCTACTCCCCTGGCAGCTCCCTCTCTGCCTCTTTTGCAGGCTGCTCTGAATACCAGTGTCCTGGCCAACGCATCAGCAGTGCCCATTCTGTGCCAGGCCTGGGCTGCAAGATTTACTCCTGTGGCCTCATTTAATTGGCCCAATAGGAGGTGCTATTTTGGTCCCCACTTGGCAGGTGAGGAGATAAATGGATGGAGAGATGCTTTCCCGCGTCATCCAGCTGGCCAGCTGGGAGTAGAAGCCAGTTGGCCTGAACCTGAGTTCAGAGTCTGTAATCAGAGACCCCGGGCTCAGAGAGGGGGAGCAGCAGTGCCGCTCTCCTCCGCCCCTCAAAACGAAGGGCTCCTGCACCTTCAGATTTCTTTCTCCCTACACCATCTCTGAACTCTGTTGCCAGCCATGATCTTCTCTGGGCCTGGGGACCCCAGTCCCTCACTGCTGAGCCCCAGTGACGTGTTTCCAGCTGCCTTGGGAAGCAGGGGGACCCACATGCCACAGAGCTACCCCTGTTCCGCTGCACACAAGGGCAGTCTCTTCCTTGCCCTCCGGATCTGCACCCCATCCTGTGCCCCCAATGCTTCAGGGACGTTTCCAACATCTTCTTCCTCTCCTCTGTCCCCACCTTCACTTGTTGCATTGTGGTGGTTGGGGGTGGGGTGTCCCAGCCCTTTTCTTGGTCTGTAGGACCAAAGTCTCCTCCCCAGCTCTTCCCCCTGTCTGCTGCCTTCAAGGCCCCACCTGGACCTGACTTCCCCCCACCTGGACCTGACTTCCCCCCACCTCAACCTGACTTCCCCCCAGCCTGGACCTGACTTCCCCCAACCCGGACCTGACCACCCCTCCACCCATCCCTCCGCATCCTTGCTGATACAAGTCCCTAGAGTCCAGACCAGGGCTTCTCACGCCTCCCATTCTGGAATCCCCTGGGGATCCTGCTAAAACACCCATTCAGATTCAGCAGGTCTCAGGCTATCTGTAGGTCTGAAGACCACATTTTGAGGGCTAATCAGGCCTCTCCTACCCAAACACCTTCTCTGGCTCCCCAGTGCCTTCGATTGAAGCCAAAACTCCACATTTTCAAAATCTTCCAGAATCTGCCCCCTGCTCTCACTTCCTTCCAAGAAAGGCTCCACGTCCTGCCTCTCCCCCTCAGCCAATGCTGTTCCCTCAGCCTGGGATGCCCTTCCTGCTGCTCTCTGTTTATCAAAGCCCCATTCTTCTCCGTCAAGGCTCAGCAGGGGCTCTGGGGTCCACAAGCTCAGTTCAGATCCTGGCTTTGTTACAGAAAGGCGTGCGTAGCCCTCCCTGTACCTCAGTTCCCCTTCTGGAAAGTGGAGATAGACTGTTGCGAGACACCTGGAGGCCAGTTAGGTCCAGGCTGTGTGAGCTTGGCTAAGTTACTTCATGTCTCTGACCGTCTCTCACATACCAGTGGTATCCAGCCCACAGGGTTGCATGAATAAAATGAGAATGATCCGCATAAGCAGAGCATCTTACACCATAAAACCTCAAGACATAGCAGGTTATTATTGGTCCTGTTATCAGTGCTCATAACAGATTGTTGTGTTTAATCATTCATTGAATTTCTCCCTTTGACTCCCAGAGCCCCTTGGATGCTGATTACTAACTCTGGGTATCACTGCCATGAGAGCCAGGCTTGTCTCCCTGCTTCCCCACCTGCCTGCCCCGAGCACATAGCCTGATGGTGAGAGGGGCAGGCAGAGCGGGGCAGCTAACTCCTGCCTGGCCAGGTGGCCCCATAGGCCTCTCCTGTGTGGCAGAGTGGCAGCTGGCTCTGCATCTCTCCAGCCATCTGCAGAGAGAGTGGCGCCTTCAACTCTCCATCTGTGCCCTTCTGGTCGGCACCCTCTGTCAGGCATGTGTGATGGTGGGGGCGGGGGGACAGCTGCCCTGCGGCCCCGGTCCCTGGGAAATAGCTGAGGCTACCCCAGCTACTAATTGGTCAGGCCCTGAAGGACTGACCTTGGGGATACTGAGGCCGAAGTGGTGATATGCCTCGGACTCCCAGTCTTCCTCTGAATGACTCACTCATCCTCCCTTGATAGCAGGACCCGCAGTGTAGGCTGGCCCCTCTTGCCCTGGCAATAAGGGAGTGCTTACTGCAGCCCTAGGAGGGGTGGCGGGCCTGACATGGGCACAGCGCCCACTGTGCTTGCCTGCCCCAGGCATTGACCCACAGCCTGGACTGGGGGCTGCGAGGGTGGGGAGCTTGGCACTGTTTTCTGGAAGCTCTGGCCTTGTGGCCTCCCTGCACCCCACAGCGGGGCTTTGTGGCCCTTCCTTTCTGCAGCTTGATTTCAGGCAGGTAGGTGAGGGGTGCAGTTCACCTGGTGCAGCCTGGGCTCCTAGGCTGCCTGAGGCCCTCCATTCATTCTGCCTCCACGTGGCATCGTGGCATCGGGAAGCTTTTCCAGGCCCCCTCGTTTAGAATGCAGATCCCTGCCAGAGAGAAGGAATCTCAAATTCCCCTAGCATCCACGCCTGCAGGCCCCACACTGAGGCCTGGGGAGCTGGATTGCTGAGTGGTTAGGAGACCCGGCTATGGAGCCAGACCACCTGCGCCCCAGTCATTCCAACTCTGGCACCTCCCTGCCGTGTGATCTTGGGCAGGTAAATTCTCATCTCTGAGCTGCGCGTCTCTGCCTTATGCTCCCCTTTTCTTCATCCCACATTCATAGGGATATTTATTGAGGGCTTGGCAAGTACCGGGTGCTGGTCTGAGCAGCAGGTTTGCCTTCTCTCCACTGCCGGGGCGCTCTGGGGCTGGAATGCAGACGGTGGTCAGCCAGTGTAATTACTGTTATTGCCACTCACCCTTCTGACATTGTGAAATCCTCCCAGCACTTCTGATGGAGGAACCGTCTATCCTCTTTGCTCGGAGGAGGGCAGATGGGAGTCTCTGCAGGGAGTGTGAGTTATCCAAAGCCTCCCGACCCAGAATGGCACTGAACCCCAGCAGTGGGAGGCGCTGCTGACAGAGGAATGACCAGAAGGGAGATGAGGCTTAGCCAATTTCCACACTTCTCTGAGCTTTTGAGGCCACTGAGAATGGCTCTTCACCTGAGCCTCAGTTTCCCCTTTGGCTCGGCAGATGCATTAAAGGAGGCAGTTTCCAGAAGCCCCTGGGGTCTCAGAATCCAGAATGACTTGGGATGTTGAAACTGTGGGTGCTTGAAGAGCACTGAGAGAGGAGGTGGGTCACGGTGCAGGGGGGACGTGGGTCAGCCGGTCAGTCTCGCATGGCCTGGCTGGCCTCCTGCCCGGCTGCCTGTCACCCTCTCCCTCCCAGCTGCCTTCCGCTCTGCCGGTCAGCACCGGCTCCCATCGGCTGCCAAGGAGGCTGGACTCTCCTTCAGGAAGGGGCAGTTGTCGCCTTGACCTGGGGGGTGGGTGGACAGCATCCAAGGGCCCTGTTGCCGCGGCAACCCCGGCCTCTCTGCGGGAACTTTGGGGAGACTGGCCCTGGGGAAGCAACAGATGGAGGATGAGGAAGCAGAGTGATCCCTGGCCCCTGACTGTCCCTGAAGCCTGGCACCTGCCTGCCTGGATGAGGGGTAAGGCTGAGGTGCCCCTTTGCCTGGCGCTGAGTCATGGGCATCCCCCAGGGTCACTGCCTCAGCGCTCTCAGCCCTGCCCCCTCCTGGTCTCCCTCTGAGAAATCCATGACTCACAAATATCGTCCGTCATCCCCAGCCGAGCTCAGGGAGGAGGGAGGAGCCCAGCTGGGGCAGGAGGTGGGTATCTCCCCAGCAAACACACCCATTCCTCCCTCTTCCCACTGGCTGCCGCCCTGCCCTGCCGCAGGAGATGGGCTGGGAGCATCCCACGCTCTCCAGCTCACTCTGCATGCAGCGGGGACCAGGGCTGGCAGGTTAAGCCTCTGGAGGTGGATCCTGAGAGGTGGTCCGGCCGCCCGGCCCTGTGCGGGACCCTCCACCTGGCAGCAGGTACCCAAACAAGGGCTGGACAGCAGCAGGGAAGAGGAATAGTGTGTGAATGTGAGTGTGGGTGTGTCCATGAGTGCACGTGTGACTGCTGGGCAGTAGTGGGTAGGGGTGGTGGTGAAATGGGGAATTGGGGGGTCTTGGTATCTTGGTGGGATGTAGCCCAGATCAGCATGGCTGTGGGGGAGGTCTCTAGAGTGGGGATGGATCAGCAAGGAGATGCCTGGGAAGGGGCTGGGGCCCAAGGGAGCCGCACCTCTCAGGGTTGCCAGGCATTTTGTAGCTGGGGAAACAGAGGCTCAGAGTGGTACAGTCACTGAGTCTGCTCTCTGGGCTGTGAGATCAGTGCTCCCACTGTCCCAATGGGAGAACTGAGGCTCTGGAAGGGCAGGCGGCTTGCCCAAAGTCACCGAGCACATTCAGAGATGGAAAGGCAGGAACCAGGCTCAGGGAGGAGGGGGTGTTTGAGGGGACTCCTGAGGGCAGCTTTCCTATAGCTGTCCCTGGGGCTGGGTCTGGGGTCACCACTGAGCCAGGGGCCACCATGCTCTTCATCACCAAAGCCAGCTTTGGGAGGAGGTGGTCCCGCAGGGTCTCTGAACATCGAGAGTCCTGGAACCGATGATTGGCAGATGGGGAAGTGCAGGCTGCCGGCTGAACACCCTGCCCATCGCCACCAGACCTGAGGGCTCCGGCTGCCTGGGCCTGATAGGACTTCCCACCCTGGGCCCCTCGGGGGTTAGAGGCGTGTAGAAAGCTGATAGTTTCCTTGTGTGGTAGAGTTGGGGTCTCCCAGTGCCCGACTTGGAGGGGCCTGGTGCTCATTTTATGGAGCAGGGAGGAGGGGATGCATCAAGGTGTCCCATTCCAATGTGGAGCAGCCGTGGCCTGGGGTCCGCTGGCTGGGTAGGAATAGCCTTTATAGCTCCTTCAGCGGACCAAGAAGTTATTTATAGAAGTGTTTATTGAGCGCTTACTGTGCACTCTGTACTCTGCTGGGGACATGGTCGTGAGTGAGGCAAATAAGGTGTCTCAGAACTCGTGAGTGGCCCAGACCCAGAACCAAGTCCCCTGCCCCTCCCAGAGGGTAACCCGGGGCAGCGTGTTGGCTCCTTGGGGTCAGAGACTGTGTGAGAAGGGGCATCTCTGGGCACTAACGGCCATGGGCTGCCATGCTGGCTCCCCAGATCCCAGGCGGGGGTCCTGTTGGGGATCCTTTCTGCCAGCACCCAGGTGTGGGATGAGCTCTTAGGGCCAGATCTGACTGCTTCTTTGCTGTAGGGACCTGAGATATGGACCCACCTTGGTCACAGCATCGCCATGGCCCCTTCCCTTCCTCTCCTCTGGCCTCAGGAGCTCAGCTGCTAAATGGGTGTGTGGGGTGATAGCAGCTGCCCTGGCTCCCGCAGGCCTGGGGGGCTTGGCTCTGAGGGTGTCAGGGTGATGGAGAACACTGCTCCACATGTGGTCTGTGACGGACAGGCTGTGTCCCAGCCTGGGCCACTGGGCAGGGGCTAGTCAGCCTGAAGTGACACTTCCTTTTGTCAGGGACACAAACAAAGCAGGAGGTGAGATGGAGGCATGAGATAAGCTTGCTAACAGAGGGCCAGGGCAGAGGAGAAGGCAGGCTCTGCAGACGGCACTGAGGCTGGGCGTGGGAGAAGGTGGGCGGGGAAGGAGCGATGTCCGTATGAGCACTGTCGGGGGAGTCGTAGTGGAGGAAACTACGTAGGAAAATATCTGGGGACTGATACAAGCTGGGGACTACGTGGAGGGCGACACCGGAAAGCTGGTATGGGTCATTTCATGGGACTTGATGAGCCAGGCCAGCAGGTCCCAATCTGATCTGGGGTGGGAGGAGAGGCGGGAGGACTCGCCAGGTGGGTGCCGTGTGGGGCTGGGGACCCAGGCTGCAAACCCGGCAGGACGGAGAGGGCAGGATGGGTTTGCAGTGTGAGGCTGGTCAGGCAGTCCCAGTCTCTGGCTGCTGGGTAAAGACTCGAGCCTGGGGGCAGTTTCCTGTGTGAAGGAGACGAGGGGGAGGTGGTGCCCAGTGGAGGGGAAGGGCAAGAGAGGGCAGGATTGGTGTGGGGGTCGGCCTCCTGGCAGGGCCCCGAATGACAAAGGTAGGCGTGGGATGTGGGCAGGCCAGTCGTGGAGGGGCCACTGTGGACTGTCCTCCAGCTGGGCTGGGATGCGGGTCCCTCCATCCTGCGCAGAAGCTGCATGTGGTGTGGCCTGGGGGGCTGTATGGTTTCAGGGATGTGGGATGGGCTTCCATGTGGCAGGGCTCCCAGGGAGGTCAGGGAGGAGGCCGTGGGGATGTCGGGTGGATGAAGGGAAGAGAAGGAAGCATGACAACAGAGCCTCAAACCCCAGTGCCACCTCCTCCCAGACCGGAGCCCGAGCAGGGCTCAGCCCCCATCCCCATGCTGGGGGTGGCCTTGTGGACCCCGCCTTCTGACTCACAGCAGATGGGGGCGTCATGTGAGCAAACCCAGCAGTCAGGGGTGACCAAATCTGCCAGCAACTGGGCAGATGGCAAATGGGGGCAGGGCGGGCTGGCACAAAGGGGTCTCTCAAACCGGGTGGGGCGGGGCCCTCAGTCTCCCAGGCCTGCTTTCTCCTGAGCCGTCACTCAGCCGAGACCCTGCCCCTCCTCCTGTCTGTGGTGGTCCTGGAGGTCCCCAGGGGAGCCCTGTAGATTCTAGGCTCAGGCCTGGACTGCTGGGCAGAGGGGCTGAGGGTAGGGGAGGAGGAGGGGACACACGTTTTCTGACTACTGCCCGGTGCCAGCCTGCCCTGGCAGGAGGTCGGCTAAGCCCTAAACTCTCCCTGGTTCCCTGGTGGCTCAGCCTGGACAGGAGCAATCCTGGACCTTCCGTGACCTCAGACTCTGCCAGGCCCTGGGCTCAGTGCCTTGCACACGACACCCACTTTTCAGATGAGGACATTGAGGCAGGGGAGGCTTACCCAGTGAGCAACCCCACATCTTTGGGGATTCAGAATTTGGGCTCTTGTCTCTTGGTGGGGAGGGGCTCCTCAGCCAGCTGGGCACATGCTCGTGTCTTGAAGCCTGCCCCTGCCACTTCCAAATCCATGTGCCTGGGGGGTGACAGGGCCCATGGAGATAGCGAGGCTGGCTTGCTCAGGGAGAATCTCGGCTTTGTTTCTTTCTGGTTGTGTGAACACGGGCCCGTGCCTCAGTTTCTCCATCTGTAAACTGTGGATCACAATCACACCTGCTTCAGAGGCTGTTATGAGCCTGAAGAGAGTTGATATAGGAAAGTGTATGGGACAGTGCCTGCCCCATGGGAATGTCAGGTCTTTCTCATTACCTCTCCCATTGGACAGATGGGTATACTGAGGCCCAGAGCTAACCTGTAATAACTGTGAGCACTTTTTCCTGCCCTGGCTACTGCTGGGAGAGCTGTGGCCACCTGGATGCCAGTGGTGCTCACTTACCCACCTCCAGCCTGACTCGTGCTTTGGTGAGGAGGGCAGTGTGGTAGGCGTCGGGCTCCTGAGCTGGCGCCTGCGCAGGCTCAGGCAGATTGTGGTATGCTTGGCAGCTCCGGGCAGAGATAAAAGCTCAGTGCTGGGGAGCTGGCATGCTTCCAGGCACCGGTGGACAGGGCTCTCTGCATTAGTGGGAGATGGCATGGCGGGGGAGATGGCCTTGCTGTCCAAGTGCCAGCCCAGCCCTGGCAGGCTGAGAAGCTCTGCGGTGAATGGCTCCAGCCTGGCTTCCCAGACTCAGGGCCACTGCCACCAACTCCAAAACAAGGGACAGCGAGACAGAGAGCCGCCTCTGCCGCCTCCTAGCCCTCTTGCCTCCAGGTCTCTCTCCTCCTGCCAGTCCCCCTGGCCTGGATGCTCAGGGCCGAGGCCCACGGGGGAAAGCTGACTTTGGGGAGGAGCTGTGGAGACTCACATTCCACTGCCAAAGATCACAGCTTCTCTGGACCCATTTCCCTGTCTGTCAATGGAGATAACGCTACCACCCCTTTGCAGGGGTGCTGTGATATTTGGGGTGACAAATGGCTGCAAAGTATGTACCTAGCACAATGCATGACTTCAAGAGGTCCTCCCTAAACCTCAGCTCAAGGTTTGATCTTCAGGATCATGGGGTCGTTGAGTTAGGTTCAAATCCTTGAAAAGTGACTTTGAGCAAGCGGCTGGATTTCTCAAAACTTCATTACTTGGGCTGTGAAAGTCTCTGATATCTAAATGCGACCCTGTGGGGATGAACTGAGATTGCCACACGTCGTAGGGGCTCATGAGATGTAGACACTGTCCCCAGCTGTCCCAGACCCTTGCCTCCTCATCCCCAGCCAGGCTGCCTCCTGGGAGAGGCAGCACAAGGTGGGCTGTTAGGGGTATGGGCTCTGGGGCTGCCTGATTCTGTCCCAGCTCCACTGGCTGTGTGACCTGGGACAGGTATATTAACCTCTCTGTGCCTCATGTTCCTAATAGTAAAAATGAGGATGGTAACGGCACCTTGAGGGGGTTACGTGAGCCTCTAGATTTTAAGTGCTTGAGTACAGGGCCAGGCACACTTCAAGTGCTGTTGTCATTGTCCCTTCTGAGCCATGACCAAGCCTTGTTCTTAGAGAGCGACAGAGACTTTATCCAGAACAATGGCACCATCCTCCCAAGATACTACTGGGAAAGCCACCAATCCTGTGACAGCTTCCCCTTTTTGGACACGCCCATTACTGGGGTCTTGATCTGCTGGCCCGAGGCATTGTCCAGCCTGGGGCTCCTTCGTGTTCCCTAAGACCTGAGGCCCAACCCAGGTTTTGGAGTGAGTTGAAGTGACCCTGGGCCAGGGGAGCTGGGCTGGAGCCATTACCCACAGAATGGCTGACCTGTCTGGGAACCAGAGGCCACAGCACTAGCCCTGGAGAGGAGGCCTGGGTTCCAGGGAGCTGGTTTCCTGGGGCAGAGCTGCACTGTGGTCACTTCTCTGCTGGGTGAGCTCCTGTGGCCCCTGGGAGCTAGGCTGAGCAGCTGACCCCTTCTGGGTCCTTGGCTGAGTCTGGGGCTCAGGGCGTGGCTCAGTAGCTGGCACCCTGGGTCTCGGACCCTGTGGCAGGGGTCAGACAACTGCCCAGACCCACCTGCCTCGATGGTGACAGATGCTAGGGGTGAGCCCCAAGGGCTGGCCGGGGCCCCTGACTCATCTCAGCCCTGTGCCCTCTGCCCACTGCTCCTCTGCTGTGTCACCACCTGGGCACGGGCCAAACAGTTCAGGGGCGACTCACAGCCCAAACCCCCACCCCTGGGGCACACACTTCCCTGCCTACAAAGACCCTCATTCAATCGTGAGTGCTGCCAGCTCTCTAAGACTTGGAACTTTATCCACATGTTACAGATGAGGAATCAGGCCCGAGGGCTCGGAGCAGTCAGTGGCAGCAGGGCCCCAACCCAGTCTCCTGCCTCTTAGCCTGGGCTTCTCCCCATCGTATCACAGTGGCCATTCCCATGATAGGTAGTGAGTTCCCCATCTCTGTCGGTGTTCAAGTGTGGCAGGGGAGTTGCAGAGGCAGCTTGGGCAGTGCATGGGGCTCCTCTTCATGGCTCCTTCCAGCCTGAACTTTCCTAGCCTTGGGGGAGATGGGCACCCAATTCCCACGTTCCCCTGAGTAGTTAAGTCTCTAAGCGGCATATGGGTCATTCTAGCTGCATCAGGCCATGCTTGTGGGCAGGTGCTGCCTCCATCTAGACACCTTCTTCATAGCCTGGCCGACTGGCAAGGTTCTTCCAAGGAACTTCCACCATGAATGCCATGAATGCATTTTCGGAGCCTCCTGTCCATGTGTAAACAGCTCAGTGGGCTGGATGGGAGGGGGCAGAGCGGGGAGAAGAACCCAGCTGAAGAGGACGGGGGTGAGCTGGGAGGGCCTGACGGAGAAGTCAGGAGGGGCAGGACACCCACCTCCCGAGTCTTCTGGGCCCCTTGCTCTCCCTCATCCAACAGGCTTGAACCTGAATAGGGGTGTCCCTGACCCCACGGCACTCCCCCGATCCCCACCTGCCTAGAGCCGTGGGCAGTGGGCGAGGCTGGAAGAAACCCTTGTGCACAGCTTCCTCAAAGCTGTATTCCTACCATGGGGGCTCTACCACCTGTGCGCACACCCAGGGGACCAGGTGCCCAGCTGTGTCCTCCCAGTCCCCCCTGCCCGCATCCTGGCGCCTTAGCTGGAGGTCAGGGAGCTGGGACCAGTGCAGCACCCTCAGCAACCATGAAGGCGGAGGACAGCCAGTGCCTCTTCCTGGAGACCCTGCGGCAGGTGGCAGCATGCCCTGGGGTCCCGTCTCTGTCCCTCCACTTGGGTTTGGGAAACTGGAGTCAGAAGCTGTAGTGACTGTGATCTAGGAAGGACAGTAGTGTTTGCAAACCACGTGAGCATTGGAGCCAGCAAGGTCTGGCCCCGCCCCTGTTCCCGGGCCCGAGGCTTGGGCCCCTGGCTCAGCCCCTCTGAGCCTCCCTTTCCCCGTCTATGGAGTAGCTGCTGCTGACTCTCCGTGTCAATGCCAGGGCAGGGCCCAGGGTGCCATGCAGGACAATGGAGGCAGCCCAAGGCAAGGAGTACACCACGCTCCTTTGGATCCAGTTTTACCAGCTCTGTGTTCCTGGGCAAGCTCCGTGTCCCTGTGTCCCTGCTATAAAATGGGAATGATAGTACCTCCTCATAGAGCGGCCGTGGAAGCATGGGAGGCCACGTGCATATCCTATGGTTTGCACTTGTGCGTGGCTCCCTTCCCTGCCCCAGCTGCCTCGTGAGTTTCTGCAGACTAGTGCTTGGGACACCCCCCACCCCCAGCTTGCTAGACCCCAGGACCCATGGCCATAGGCACGTGCTCTTTCTCCTCCTTGCTTTACCTTGGAGAGCACATGGGGAGCCCAGGTAGGAGCTTGGCGTTTGCAGCAAAGGGAAAGTGACCCACTCTCATTGGCAGATCTGCCACCTGGGCCCCCCTTAGATCTGAACCATGGGAATGGGCCTTTGGGGGTCTTGGAGGTGGTAATTTTGCTTTAATGTAGAGAGAAAATCCCAGGTTCATGTTCACAGGTTCAGATGGAATCTCAGACATCTTCTCATCCAGCACCCATTAAAACTGGCTGTGGCCCCAGTGGCATAGGAAAGGCATGGGCTCCCAGGCTTCTGTGCTGCAGGACTTCTCAGAGCCTTTATCAGGAAAGCAAAGGGGAGCTTGCCCACTGTTTCAGGTCCTATCAGGCTATGCACAGTCTTGGAAACCCTTCTCTAGCCAAGCACCTGGCAGAGGTGTGCGTGCTCCTGATCCTGTGAGAGTCTGGGGAGTGGAGGCGGCTCAGTGCTCGAACCTTCCCCATTCCCTACCCCTCACATAGCCTGCGTGGCACTTTGGGGTTGGATCTTCTTGATCTTCTATAGATCTATCAGGAATGGCTCCTTTTGAGAAGAGGTGTGGAGGCTGCCTGCCCTGGCTTAGAGCCCCAGCTCTGCTTCAATCATTCATTTATTCATCCAGCAGTCACTGGGCGTCTTCTGTGGACCAGGCACTGTGCTAGGTACTGAGATGCTGGTGGTGAGGAACATAGGTGAGACAGTAAAGCTGAGCAAGGGATAACACGTAAGCTAATCGCAGAGTCACGTCAGCGTTAGGTGCTGTAAGGGTAAAACAAATCAAAGTCCCATGGAAGAGAGCGATGGATGCGGAAGATAATTTTGGTTGGGTGATCACGGAAGGCTTCTCAGAGGAGGGGACATTTGATTGAGACCTGAGAAGGAGGCAGTCAGGGGAAGGGTCCTGGAAAGGACGTGCTATGTTAGGGAAAAGTGCGTGTGAAGGCCCTGAGATGTGTCCGGTTGGAAGTCTAGAGAGGCTGGAGTTGGTGACTGTGGGAAGGGAAGGGGTGGCGTCAGGTCGGGGAATGGGAGTAGCTTGTGGTTACTGGCCTGTGATTTCAGCAGTCATGCTGCTCCCTGAGCCTTAGTTCCCTGACTTATAAAATGAGCGTCATCATTTCAGTCCCCGCCTCCACCCCGGTCGGGAACGTTGTAGGTGTGAAGTAAGACAGTGCTTCGGGTTTGGGCTCTGGGCGTGATGAGCAGGTATTTTTGTTATTACCACGGGTGGATGTTTAGGGACTGTGGGTGGGGCTGGGGAAGCTGTGCCTCTGTTTCTCTGGGTTGCCGCCATAAGGGAGTGCCCAGTGTGTGTAAAAGGCGTGGTGTGCCTCGTCTGTGCCTCCCACTGGGTCCCCTGAGCCGCAGCCCCTGCCAGCTCCCTTTAAGCGCAGGATCCTTTGATGCCACAGAGACCGCCTTCTCCAGCCCAGCAAGCGCTGTGAGGCTTTCCGGGAGAAGGTTTCACCAGAGAACAGCAAGTCCTTTCTTTGCTTTCTTTCCTCTTCCTCCAGGGGCCAAAAATAGGGCCTGAATGGGACCCAGCTCTGGGCCTGCAGTGAGACAATAGCGGCCTCCTGACTGAAGCCGCCTCCTGGCTCTGCGCCATGGAGGGGCGGGTGAGGAGGGGAGTTGCAGAGACGCCATCCCCTCGGCCCCAAGCCCCTGCTGCCTTTCCCATGGCCTCTGCCAGAAATTGTCCCAAAGCCCCTTCCTCCCTGGACTCCCCTCGGAGTGTGATGGCCAGTGGGGTTGCCCGCTTGTGTTCTGAGAAAGCGCTTGAAGCTCGTCCACTGAGACCCCAGGATCTTTTTCACCCCTGAGCAACCCCATCCTATCTGCTGGGCTGTTGCTTGTCTGGATCTGAAAGCCTCGGTGGGGGTTCTAACTCCTGGTTCTCTCCTGTGCCCTGTTTGGGGCACCCCACGGTTTTTATGTCCTTTTCCCTTTGACTCAGTGGGTATGAAAAACTTATTAGAGATTAAAGGCATGTGCCTTCTTGGAAGGAAGTGAGCTCCCTGTCACTGGAGATGATCAAATAAAATCTGGCCAAGCACTAAACGTTGCGGGGAGTTAGGGATTAGTCAGGCGTCACATGGACAATTGGTCTTGAATTCTTCATGTCCCAGGGAATATCTCTGTTTAAATTCTCTTTAACATCTTGGATGTGACTTGCTGTAAGCCACCCTTACCAGCTAGGTGGCTTACAGCAACTCACATCCCCTGAGCATCTGTTTTCCCATCTGTAAGGTGGGTCTCATAGGGCCAATCTTGAAGAGTGGTAGAAATGGATCTCCAAAATGCCCACTGTAGTTCCTGGCACACAGTAGGAGTTTCAGAAGCTCTGCCTCTATTTTCCCCCCTCTCCAGACTAGAAAAAGAGAATCTGAGCTCCTAGCCACCACACTGGGAGTTCTAGAAGGAAGCGAGGAGGAACCTCCAGGCCTAGGGCTAACTCAGAAGGGGGACTCTTGGTAGGCTGTGGCAATCTGGGAAGGCTTCCTGGAGGAGGAGTTTTCAGAGATCTATGATGCACATGTTGTGCTCACAACAGTCAATGTGGGATTAGAGGGTGTTCAGCTTGCTTTGAGGCCAGGGCCACAGGCTGGCAGCTTCCAGAAGCAAATCCAGCTACCGTCAGGCATAATTCGATTACTGGGCAGCCCGGACTGGGTTCTAAATAGATTTGATTTTAAAGTCAATATTGACAAACTTGCAGATTTCATCTAAAAACCTGAGGTTCTGCGTCTCTCAAGAAATTGAAAGCTGTGGCTCTTTGCGGTCCCGTCAAGACAGGCTCCCGATAAGTCACCGTCCTAAGCCCTGCCCTCCCTCCTGCCAGCTGCCTGTCTGGCCTGGGTAGCATCTGAGTTGAGGACTTGGGCACAGGACAAGTTACGGAGCCACGTTGCTTTGCTGGGTCTGAGCCGAACTGTGACGTAGTCCCTGCAGCTGCCAACGGTCGCCAGGGCAACGGTTGCTAGGGGCTGCTGTCACCTGCGCCCCTTCTCCCGCGCTGGCGGCTGCGGCTTCTCAGCCTCTCTTCCCTGGCTGTCCCCTTTGTTTGGAGCTCCAGTGAGGGAGCAGTGGCTGGGGTGGGCCAGCTTCAAAGTCTCTGTCCTCTTGAAAAGAGGTGGGGGACATTGACCCACCAGCAAAGGAGAATCCCCTCGTCTGCCATGCACATTTTTAATGTAGAGTCAGTAAGTCCACTTGACGCCACAAAGGACTTCAGGTACGATTCTCCCGCCTCCTCTCCCTTCCTCCCTGTCCCTGTCACTCCTGCTCCCTCTCCCCGCTACCCAGCCGCTCCCGTCTTCCTCCTTCACTCCCCTTCCCCTCCAGCTCCCCTCCTTCTTCCCCATCCCTTCCCCCTTTATCTTTTTCCATTCCCCTCCATCTCCCTTCTCCCCAACATTGATGGAGTAGCCAGTGGGTGGGGTGGCACTAGGGACTGTGGGGGGTGGTCACAGACGGCACTCCAAGGGACTTAGACAGTTAAAGACAGCAGTTTCAACTACAAGGAAGTGGTTGGGGGTGAGAGCTCCACACCCCTCCCTTCAGTGCAACCCTTACTGAAGATTCTTTTGGGTCACTGGGCTGCACCCCCGGGGGTCAGAAACAAGCCTCTGACAAGCTCAGGGCGTGAGTGGCCTGGAAGTGCCGTGGAGCTGCAATCCGAGCTCACCTGGGTGAGGTCCCATGCACCCCCTGATTTGGGCCCTTGGAGGGATGGCGTCCTGGTGAACCCATGGAAATTCACTGCTGGAAGCTTTCTTTACCGCGACTTTTCAATAGAATCGCTTTCTCAGAGTCAGGTAAGTTCAGGAGGGAAACATGCTTCGAGGTGAACAGCGTGTGTTGTGGAGCCGGCCCTGGGGTTCACATCCGACCTTTGTTACTTGCTAGCTGTGTGACCTCGGGCAGGTAACTTGAGCTTCCTGGGCTTCTCTGGCCTTATTTGTGGAGTGGGTGTCATGGTAATTGTCTCAAGGATTTTGAGGAGGCTTAAATGAGTCAACATGTGTAAAGGGCTCACAATCCTGTCTTGCACGTTCAAAGACCTTAATGAACACAGTTGTGTCGCTGTAGGCGGTGAGCATCCCCCTGACGCTCAGTGATGGCGTGCCGTGTGCTCAGGAGCTGGGATGGAACTCAGTGCTTCTGCTTCCCTTCCCCGGACAGGGTCCAGGCGCAGCCAGGCTCAGGCCGCCAGCCGTGGCAGCGGAGAACTGTGTCCTACCCAGCCTACTTAGTAGGGAGGGTGCGCTCAGGATCCGGGACCGGGGGAGGAGGAGGAGAAAAGAAAGGGAGGACTGGTGGCTGGCCTGGGGAATGCTAAGTGCCCTGTGCTCCAAAGATGGGAGTTTTGCCAGACCTGGGGTAGCTGAACTGTCTCCCTGAGAAAACAAGGAGGGAGGTGACTGGGCTGACCTTGCGGGCCTGGCCTTGGGCAACGTGGGAATGCAGATGGGGAAGGGGAACTTCAGCCAGACACTGAGGTCCGACTGTGGTTTGAGAGGGGAGAGAGTCTGGCCAGGGCAGGGGAGATGGCTCCGCATCCTCCTTGCCCCTCCCTGCCAGCCCGGAGGTAAGCTCTGCTCTTCCCTGTAGGCCTCCTGAAGCCTGCGGACCTGGAGGGCTCTGGCTCTAGAGAAAGCGGGTGGGGGACAGGCATCAGAGTCGCCCACTTGACAGAGGAGGAAATAAGGCCCAGAGAAGGGGCAGGCTGGCCCCAAGCTTCCAGGTGGCTGCAGAGCTCTTCTGAACCTTATGCCCCTGCTCCAGGCGCTTGTGTTCCCTGTGCAGGTGCTGACTGGTGTGTGCCCTGGCGCCCAGGAGGCTGGCCTCAGCGGCTCCTTGGAGAAGGCCAGGTGGAGACTTGGCCATGAGCCTCTGCCTGGATACAGACCACCCCAGGAGCATGCGCTGAGCAGGCCCGGCACCAGAGTCTTCCGACTGCTGGCTCTTTGGCTCTTTGAGGTCCCTTCAAAACAGGCTGGTGTCCCCAGTGTCAATCAATCCTAAAAGTCCTTTTTTTTTTTTTTGAGACAGGGTCTCACTCTGTCACCCAGGCTGGAGTGCAGTGGCACCATCTCGATTCATTGTAACCTCTGCCTCCCGGGTTCAAGTGATTCTCATGCCTCAGCCTCCCAGGTACCTAAGATTACAGGCATGTGCCACCATGACCAGTTAATTTTTTTTTTGGTAATGGGGTTTCACTGTGTTGTTCAGGCTGGTCGCAAACTCCTGGCCTCAAGTGATCTGCCCACCTCGGCTTCCCAAAGTGCTGGGATTACAGGAGTGAGTCGCTGTGGCTGGCCTCCAAAATTCTTCTTCTTCTTCTTCTTCTTCTTTTTAATTTGTGTTTAGAAACAAGGTCTCACTCTGTTACCCAGGCTAGAATGCTGTGGTGTGATCATAGCTCACTGCAGCCTCAAACTCCTGGGCTCAAACAATCCTCCCGCCTCAGCCTCCCAAGTAGCTGGTCCTATAGGCACACACTGCAGCCCTGGCTTCAGTTCCACAATTCTAAGAGGCTTTGCTTCTCAGCTCCTAAAACTCCTACATCCTCATATTCTCTCTCTTCCCCAACATCCTGAGTGTCTAAGCTGCTTGAGATGAAGCCACAGGCCCAGCTGGCCATGGCTGGCTTTAATGGAATGGCCCACCTGGGGACAGGCCTGGCAGTGCCCTTTTCCCATGAGCTGGTTCCACTGACCGAAGGGAGGTGGGATAGGCCCGAATATATCCCAGGCTCACCGGGGACCTCTTTCCTGGAAGTGTCAGGGATGATGATGAGTGACCCTGGGGAACACTGCAGCCTGCGTCTCCTGTAGCTCATCTCATGCTAGCTAATGACCTTTGGGACAGCTCAAAAAGGAAGAGAGGGGAGGGGGCTGGAGGTGCTGGCAGGCTTCTGTGTGGCGTCAAGATTTCTGAGCTTTTTTCCATGTTGATAACGGGTGTCCATGCAAAAAAGGCTCTACCTTCATGTTGGGCTGGGAAACTGCCCAACCAAGCGTTATGGGTTTCTTCCCTGCAGGACTTATCAGAGCCTTGGATATGCTAATATACAAGAGAAAGTAGGGCCCACAAGCATTTCTCTAATTTGGGAACTAGTGTTCCCTGAAAGTGCTTTGGCAGGCTATCTCATGGTAAATGTGGGGAGACTGAGTTCCAGAGAAGAGAAAGAACTCAGTAGTCCACAATGGCGAAAAGCGTGGGCTTGGAGGTTAGGCTGAGTCTGAGTCCTGGCTGACTACTTATTTGCTGTGTGGTCTTGGGCATTACTTAACCTCTTTGGGATTCAGTTTCCGTATTTTTTTTTTCTTTCAGTCAGAGTCTCACTCTGTCACCCAGGCTGGAGTGCAATAGTGTGATCTCGGCTCAGCACAACCTCTGCCTCCCGGGTTCAAGCAATTCTCCTGCCTTGGCCTCCCAAGTAGCTGGGATTACAGGCATGTGCCACCATGCCCAGCTAATTTTGTATTTTTGGTAGACACGGGGCTTCTCCACGTTGGTCAGGCTGGTCTCGAACTCCCGAACTCAAGTGATCTGCCTG
Organism: Aotus nancymaae; assembly: GCF_030222135.1. NCBI lineage: Eukaryota > Metazoa > Chordata > Mammalia > Primates > Aotidae > Aotus > Aotus nancymaae. The sequence goes on from NW_026988443.1 coordinate 12,823,518, forward strand.
CCTTGGCCACCCAAAGTGCTGGGATTACAGGCGTGAGCCACCGTGCCTGGCCTCTCTGCCTTTAAAGTGGGGGCACTGATACCATTTGCTTCACCAGGTTGTGTGAGGATTGCCTGACCCATGGGCTCTGCTCATAGGGTTATCATGAGGATTGAACAATTAATTTTTGCCAAGTGCTTTGCAGGATGCCAGCGGCTAACGGAGAACTTGGTGAGTAGAAGCTGTGATCCTCCCTCTCCTCCTAGAATCTCCCAGATTCCAAGGCCCTTTTCATTGCCCAGATAAGACCCTGTTTAGTCTCACTCATCTGGTGTCCTGCCAGGTACCATGGGGCCTGGGAGGGTGTGGAGTTTGAGGCCCAGGGCACCGGGACTCTCACAGACGTGTACAAGGCTGCCATCACAGGGAGGAGGACCAGTGTGTGCAAAGGCTTGGAGGTAGGAGCACCCAAGGCCAGGTTCCTTCCTGGCTGGGTGACTATATATTGGCTTCTCTGAGGCCTCTTAAGCAAATGCCCAGTTCCACATATGGGAGGCAGCAGGGTGGCTGACTTTGGACAACTGGCTGTCTGGGAGGACTCAGAGTCCCTGCCATGCCCTCCCAGGCTGGCAGGGAATGCCCCAACCTCTTCCCTTTCTCAGTCTCCCCATAGGGTGTGTCTGGGCAGGCAGAGGGAGTTGTGGCCCAAGGACTTGGGTAGACCAGAAGCCACGGGGACAGTGAGGCCTGAGCTGGTGGTATGGGGGGCAGGGGGATGTCCAGCAGGTCTGGTGAAAGAATTCGAGCCTCACCCTGGGCAGTGAGAGGGCCAGACCTGGGCACCCGCCAGCCTCCGAGGCAGGCAGCTTGCTTCATTTTATTCTCCTTTAGTGTAGGAAAATTCCTGAAAACTGAAGTCACTCTGCTTCCCCCAGTGATCCTGGAACACCCTTGTTGGGGAGGTCTCTGCGGTCACCTTGCTTGGGCTGCAGTCACCCCATTTGGGGAGTGGGAATAAGGATGGGGAATGGTTCGGCCTTTGGAGGCTGTTACCCCAGGACCCTGGGTGCGGCTGAGGAGCTGGGGAACTGGACTGGGAGATGGGTGTGGCCCTGGGTCCTACCTGGGTCTGACAGGGGCGTTTCCTTTGAGCTGTTGGGTACATGCTATTTCCAAGTAAGATTTACTTTTATAAAAAAATTTGGAAACCGTTGGAGGGAGGGTCCTCCCAGCCCACACCTCACCCTCCATGGAGGAAACACCTGCAGGAGCCCTGCTCTTGGCTCTGTTTCCTGCCCACCCCGTGCCCTCCCCGCCTGTGAGGTCTGAGTGGCTCCCTCATTCCTCCTCTGTGGAGCTAACTTGCCCAGTTCCCAGACCTCTCGCATTCTCTTCCTGGCCCCCTGCATCTCTTTATATGCACATGAACACACACTCATGCACAGACTCACACACATGCACACTCACTCATGCACACTCATGCACAGATACACATTCGTGCACAGACACTCATGCACACTCATGCACAGACACATTCGTGCACAGACACACATGCACACTCATGCACAGGCACACACGCATGCACAGACTCACACGCACATGCACACTCATGCACAGGCACACACACTCATGCACAGACACATGCACACTCATGCACAGGCACACACTCATGCACAGACTCACACACATGCACACTCATGCACAGGCACACACACTCATGTACCCTCATGCACAGACTCACATGCACATGCATTCGTGCACACACATGCACACCCACATGCCTGTGTAACTCACAGGAGTTCATCCTCATCCCGCCCCCCCGACCCCTTGGGTCAAATCCTTGCTTCCAAAGGCTCAGCAGCTCCATCTTGAGCCTCAGCAGCCCACGGGAGAGCAGCTGTGACGGGAGGGGAGCTGGGGCAGTGGAAGCTGGGCTGGGGCCTCCCCCCTGCCTCTCCCAGCGAGGGCCCACTTGAGTGGAAGGCCTCCAGGTGGGCAAGACTAGGCTGGAACCTGGAGAAGGCCTCCGGAGCTCCCCTCCCACCACTTCTCCCCCACCCGATGCCAGCTCTTCTCCCAGTGTCTTTCAGGAGGCGCCTTCCAGGGCCCCGCTAAATGCTGGGGAAGCCACAGAGGAGCCCGTCGGGTCCACGTCACAGGGCAGGGAAATGTGGGGGAAGCCACAGGGGAAGCCACAGAGGAACCAGGCGGGTCCGCCTCACAGGGCAGGGAAAAGGCGCTGCTGGGAGGCGGGCTGCCCTGGCCCCCAGTCCAGGCCCTGCCATCTAGCAGCTGAGGGTTGCAGGCCGGTCCCTCCCCTCTGTGACTGTCTCTAAACCTGCTGGTGCCTATCCCAGGTTCATAAACCCATGGTTCCCAAGCCTGCAGTGTGTCCCTCAGCGAGATGCTTGTTGAAGCCCGGCTCCCAAGCCCACCCCATCACATGCTCCGTGGCCCGGGCCTGTGAATCTGCATTTTAGCGCACTCCCAGAGGGAGGTCTGACCCACAGGCAGGCTTGGGAGCCTCCGATGTGAGCGCCTGTGACAATGCAGGGTGGGGGGCATGTTGTGTTCAGGGTGGGTCTCTGCCCGCAGGAACGCGGGTTAATTTTGGCGAGGAATGGACGGGCAGGTGAGGCTTCATGAGGAGGGCTTGTCTCAGCTCGCCTCAAAGATGAGTGGAATGTCACAGGGCTAGGTGCCATCCAAGGCAAAGGGACAGAAAGGGGCAAAGGTCTGGGGGTGGGATGCCTGGCTCAGGGGCGGGCAGTGGCTGCTGTGTGTAAAGGGAAGACGGAAGCAGCGGGGGGGCCAGGTGCAGGAGTCTTCCTGGCAGGAGACAGCAGCGAGGTGTCTGCCCGGGAGGGTTAATCCCAGAGCTGTCCAGGTCCCGTCCACTCAACTTCCATCTCCGAGGAGGAAATGGGTTTTCCAGGAGCTTGGCCTGGGCAGCGGTGACTCGTGGCTCCACAAGGAAGTGACTCAGGCCACCCCCCCACCGCCGGGAGAAAGTGAGCTGTGGGCCCCCCCCCCGACCGCCCACCATGCAGAGGGGCAAGGCTGAGCCGGAACTGGAGCTGGAGCCCTGGGGGATGGGCTGGGGGTGGGGTGGGGTCTCAGCTCAGACAAACTCTGGCCATCCTCCACTCTGCTAGATCCTTGGGGAACCCTGCGATGTGGCCCCCATTGTGTCAGGCTGGGCCAGCCTGTTCTGTCCTGTGCATGTTTACGGAAGGTCTGAGGTCAAAAGCCGCCGCTCTGGAGGGCCAGCGGGGGGTGGTGGGGGCTTTCCTGGGCCTTGGCCCCAGCACTCTATTTCCAGGCTGGATTCTCTGTGCTGCTCCTCTCCTTCCCTTTGGGGGGATTCTAAAGCCAGGGGGTCGGGGAGGACGTGCATCTCTGGGGCCTTTACCAGTGCCAGCTCTACAAGGAGGGGGAGGCTCAGCCCTAAGTCCACGTGATCTGAGAACACACAGCCTTCCCCAGCCTCAGTGTCTGCATCTGTAAAATGGTAGCAATTGGACCCGAATTACAGGATGGTTCTGAGAGTTTGGTGTGATAACGTGGATGTCACCACTGACATGATCATTGTGGGGGTGTCGCTAGAATACCCCCCGCTCAGCTGCCTCCTCTGGCTCCCTGGGAGCTGAGGCAAGGCCCTTGCCTTCGGGACCGTGGTTGGTACTGAGCGCAATGACAGGCCCTGTAGCGCTGGGGTTTCGAAGCTCCAGAGGCTGAGACAGGTCAGATCCCGGGAGTCTGTGTGGAGGCTCATGCTACATCCCTGGAGCCTGGGTGGGTGCGTGGGCAGGTGGCAGTTGTGTGTGCGTGGGGCTGACCTGGACGGGTGGCAGAGGCAGGGATGAAGGAGGGGCGCTAAGCAGACAAGCGGGATGGTGCCCTCCCCCTGCCCAATCTGCATGGCAACTTTCTCGTCCCCAGCCCAGCTCTCCTGCCTCCAGGGGCTTCTGGAGGAGGGAAGTTTTCTGGGTGGGGTTTCAGCCTTCCACTGGACTCCCGGAAAGGAAACTTCATGCAGTAAGAATTTCCCCTCAAGGTGCTCCAGTGGGTGAGCTGGCTGCTAGGGGTGGCACGGAAGAGTGGGAAACAGAGAGGAGGGGCCTGTGACAGGCCCAGGGGGCCGAGATAGGAGCAGACATGAACTGGTTAGAAAGTATGGAGTTACTTAGCGGAGATTCCTGGCCCCTGTCTCTAAGCCCTTTACAGGTATCAATTCATTTAATTCTCACATGACATTTGAGGTGAGCTTGATTTCTGTATTCTTCTTTACAAGTGAGGAAAGCGAGGTGAGTAACTAGCCCAAGGACACACAGCTAGTGAGTGAGTCAGGATTTGAACCCAGGCTGTCTGGCTCTAGAGTCTACCCCATGGGTTAAAGGAAGCCAGGCAGCTCTTCCCCGTCAAACCTCAAGCATGTTAATGGGCCAGAGCTGTCCACCTTGGAGTAGTTGTTCAAACAGCTGAGGTGGAGTGAGGATGGCTCAGGAAGTGGCAGGGACAGTTGGTCCCTTGTGTGTGTTTGGATTTCTTCCATGGCACCCCATGTTGGTGCTGCTTCACTTGTTTCCTTCCAGTGATGGGGAGCTCACTACCTGTACTCCCTCCCTTATTCTCAAGGGCCAATCCAGGAGGGCTAACGTGAGGCAGTGGTTCTGACTGACTTTGAAGGCCAGTGAGCCAGGGAGATGCTGGATTCTGGTCGGTTCCCTCCTTGCTTGCTGTGTGACCTTGAGAGGTCACTGGCCCTCTTTGGGCCTTGGATCCAAATTCTCCAAATGATTTGTCAGCTTCGAGTTTACAGGTGGAGAGCTGTGGTAGCAGTGAGGGCTGCTTGGAGGAAGTGGCATTTGGACTGACAACCAGGGGGACAGCAACAGAGACTGACAGGAAGCAGAAGGAAAGAGGGGGTCTGGGAGGGACGTGTCCCTGTCCCCGGATGTTGGGTTTCCTTGCTGAGAGAAGACACAGCGAAACCTTACAAATCACAACCTGGGAAACGGCGCCCTCCCTAAAACACCTTCCACATCCTTCTTCTCAAAGGGTCCTGTGATGCCGTCAGGGGCAGATGATGAGCCTGTCTGACCTACAACTGAACGACAATGCCTGATAAATTGGGGTTCCATTTCACATGGTGGGACGCAGGAGATTGGCTCTTGACTGAAGGGGCCAGGTTTGTTCGAGGGAGAACTGGCCTAGGAAGGAGATATTCAGCTCCTGCCTGGGACACCCCTCCCTTTAATGCTGCCCTCAATGATTCAGTTCCAAAGCCACCTCTTCCTGAAAGTCCTCCTTGGTTTCTCTCAAACTCATACTCTTGTGTGTATTCTCTGGCTTGTGGCCAGTGAGTTCCTCTGTCCCTGTGGCCAGCTGCCATGCTACACAGGATGAGGTTGCCTGTCCGTGAGCCCCCAGCTTTGCCACAGGGCCAGCTGGCTGTAGGGAGGGCCAAGCCTCCTGGCAACTCTACAAGTGCCAGGGCCTCAGGTTCCCCGCCAGGCACTACACTCCTGACCAGGCAGGGAAAGCCCCTGGCCTCGGGAGCATTTTGGAGCAAGTCATTTGGCCCCTGGGCCTCAGTTTCTCCATCTGTGCAATGGACCAACAGCAGTACCCACTTCATAGGGTTGGAGTGAGAATCAGGGCAGAGGTGCAGAGGTGGGACAGGTTAACACAGAGGCTGGCAGATAGCAGGCGCTCAGTTAATAGAGAGCTCGGAGGGTCAGATGTGCCCCATCCATGCCAGGTTAGGGCAATACCGAGTCCTAGCCCTCAGTGGAGACCATGGTTCCTTTGCTCCAGGCCCGGGAAACTGCCTCCCCCTGGCGGTCATGATAGGAAGCGCCCTTGCCTTCTGGCTCCTGTAGAGGGCGCCGTTGATCCTTTAGTTCCCTCACTCTCCATCCCCACAGCCGTTATCCAGCAACCTCTCAGTACGCCAGGCCCTGCTCACAGAGTGGATCAGGTGCTCCCTGGCTGACGGAGGAGGAGGGAACACACCATCTCCCACTACCTGGAGGAGGCTGATGGGGGATGGGGAGAGGTTTTGGCCAGTGGTGGGAACCAAAGGAGGCTGGGCCTGATTGTGGAGGGAGTTGAGGTAGGCTTCCTGGAGGAGGTGTCCTCTGAGCTAAGTCTCAGGAATGATAATAGGGAGGTAGCTGGTGAGAACTCTGGGACCCCCCTTTTTTCTGTGTTCCCTCCAGGCGTGGAGGGGCAAGGTGGTGGCGGTTCCAAGTGGAACCCTCACCACCAGATTCTAGACAAGATCAACCTGTCACTCTGGGTCCAGGAGAGAGGCATTATGGTTAGCCCGATTTTGAGTGACTTACACAAGGTGCTGCAGCAGGCAAAAGGCGGAGCTGAGACTGGAACTCAGCTGGACTCTGGACAGCCATCGCCTCTTTTCTTTTTTTTCCAGCAGGGTTTCACTCTGTCACCCAGGCTGGATTGCAGTGGCGTGGTCATAGTTCACTGCAGCCTTGACTTCCTGGGCTCAAGTGATCCTGCCACCTCAGCCTCTCTAGTAGCTGGTACCACAGGCATGCACCACCACACCTGGCTAATTCCATTTATTTATTGTAGAGATAGGGTCTCACTATGTTGCCCAGGTGGGTCTGAACGCCTATGCTCAAGAGATCCTCCTTTCTCGGCCTCCCAAAGTGCTGGGATTACAGGCATGAGCCACCGAGCCTGGCCCCACTGCCTCTTGAAGATCAGCTTCTGGCTGCTCTGGGGAGGTCCATGGGCTATTTCCACCTCACCTCCCACATCCTTGCGACACTGGCCTCCTCTTCTGCAGGACCAGCCCAACCCCCACACAGTCTAGACTCCCAGCTAACACTCCTGGCCTCTTCCAGGTGGTGACTTCCAAGAGTGACTTCGCGGGAGGAAGATGACTGCCCAGTGCCTCCTGCAGAGACCACTGCTCCTGCTGAGTCTGCTCTTCCTGGTCCAAGGCAGGTCTTCCCAGGGGTGCCCCGGGGCTGCTGGGACTTATGTTAAAATGCCTCTGTGCCTAGGGTGGCTGCCAGCACTCCTTTAGGCAGGTACAGCTCAGCTAGTGGAGGGTACCTTGGAGAAAAGAAAGATACTCCTTCCTTTTGGTAGACGCAGCCCTGCAGTGCACAGCTTAGGGTATGGAACATGGATGGGATACTGCCCAGCTCACCTTTGCAGCCAGAGCATTTTTGTGCAGTGTGCCACCTGCACAACCGTCTGTGGCAGCCATGACCTCATTAAATTACTTGATTGCTGTTAAAAATTTGTTTTGCCTTTGAAATTACTACTCGTTTTCAGTTTCCTCTTTTTATATTTTGATGCTGATAAGTTTTGAGTGGGAAAGACTAACACATTTTTGTAGACCCTTGGAATGTGTGTGAGTCTCAGGCTCCAGGTTCATGTGTTCTCAGCCCAAGGCCTGTCCCCTTCCCTGCTTCTGCTCAGCCCCTGCCACGGGGTGCCATCTGCAGCCTCTGCCTCCTCAGGTGCCCACGGCAGGGGCCACAAGGAAGACTTTCGCTTCTGCGGCCAGCGCAACCAGACACACAGGAGCAGCCTCCACTACAAACCCACGCCAGACCTGCGCATCTCCATCGAGAACTCCGAGGAGGCCCTCACAGTCCACGCCCCCTTCCCTGCAGCCCACCCTACTTCCCAAGCCTTCCCCGAACCCAGGGGCCTCTACCACTTCTGCCTCTACTGGAACCGACACGCTGGGAGATTGCATCTTCTCTATGGCAAGCATGACTTCCTGCTGAGTGACAAAGCCTCTAGCCTCCTCTGCTTCCAGCACCAGGAGGAGAGCCTGGCCCCGGGTCTCCCGCTGTTCGCCACCTCTGTCACCTCCTGGTGGAGCCCTCAGAACATCAGCCTGCCCAGTGCCGCCAGGTTCACCTTCTCCTTCCACAGTAAGGCAACTTCCAGGCAGAGGGAACAACTGGGCAGTGGGCAAAGTGGACTGGGCTCGCAATGTCAGATCATGAAGCTTGGGCTTTACTCACAGGCACTGGGGAGTCATTGAAGGTGTCTGAGGAGGGGAGGAGTGTGATCCAAGTGCTAGGATTACAGGCATGAACCACCGCGCTTGGCCCCACTGTCCCTCGATGGTTATTTTGTGGGCAGGCAGGGGTGAGGATGGAGGGGCAAGGGTCCATCCTGAGGCTGCAGAGAAGGTCTTGGAGAAGGAGGATGAGGTCTGAACAGGGTGGGAGAGCAGAGACTGGAAACGGAGTGAAGATCAAGGAAGAATTCTTCCCCAGCATCAGTGTAGATTGTTCATTTCCATTTCACAGAGGAGGAAACTGGGGCACCGAGAGGCTGCCCACAGGTGCACAGTTAGCCAATGGGAGAGCCAGGATTTGAACCCAGCAGCTGATTGGAGGGGAGTGGGGGTCAAGGTGGAGCATGAGAGGTCAAAGGTCAGGAGAGCACTGGGGAGGGACTGACTCTGAGGTCCAGAAGCTGCATCTTCACCCTGGAGTGTGGCAGGTACCATGTGGCCACTACCATTCAGCGCCATTCAATGCTGAGTGGAGGCCAGGCAGGGAGGAGCATCAGAAGGAGCTTGAGGGTCTACTGGGGGGCTTTCATGTCTCTCCAGCACCTCAAGTTTGAGGCAGGGCTGTCAGGGGTTGGGGGCACAGCACTTTGATTATGTTCGTGTGACAGGCTAACTGATCATCTCCAGTGCGACAGGCAGGGGTCAGGGCAGACCCCCCAGGGGGGTCCCCACACCCCAGGCTGGGCTTCTGCTCCCAACGTGGGAGGATTTAGGGCAAAGTCAGTCCTAGTTACAAATTGGCATTCTGAAGACCAGACTGAGCCTCGTCTTGTTTGACCTGTAGAAGGTTTTTAAAAACATGCACCAGTTTCCGAATCACCTAAAACCCAGGTTTTTTGGGTGATACATTCAAAAGATGGGGCTACGCAGGGCCTACCTTTCTCGGTGGCACAGAAAATATACCCCTCAACCTCCACTGTCTGTCTTCCTCATCTGAGTCCCACCTGATCCCTGGAGATACCCGAGTCGGCCGCCTTTGGGTACAGGCTACCTGGGCAGAGGGGCCGAGCCTGGGGTCAAGGAGGCTGATGGGTGTGGAGTCCCAGGAACCACCACCAAGCCCCCGACATCCCTCCTAAGCAGGCCTGGCTGGGCCCTCCCTGTTCCGTGTGTGTAGCTGAGGGCACCTGTGGAGGCTGCTGAGCAGGGCGCATCCCACCCCGTCCCGCTGGGGCTGGCATTGCTGGCGGGTTCTGTAAGACACAGCCCCTGGGTCGGCCTCATCTGAGTGACCTTGGCAGCGTCTACTCCACTTCTTTTTTTTTTTTTTTGAGACAGAGTTTCGCTCTTGTAGCCCAGGCTGGAGTGCAATGGCACGATCTTGGCTTGCTGCAACCTCTGCCTCCTGGGTTCAAGCAATTCTCCCGTCTCAGCCTCCTGAGTAGCTGGGATTACAGGCACCTGGCTAATTTTTTTGTACTTTTAGTAGGGACTGGGTTTCACCATGTTGGCCAGGCTGGTCTCAAATTCCTGACCTCGAGTGATCCACCTGCCTTGGCCTCCCAAAGTGCTGGGATTATAGGAGTGAGCCACCGCTCCCGGCCTCCACTCGACTTCTTGAAGCCTCAGTTTCCCCTTTGTAGAGTAAGGATCGAAGCATTCAGAGTCATGTCGGGGTGGCATGGGGCAGAATGGGAGGCTCCTGGGACCTGAATCAGCAGCCTCGGTGGGGGCCTGTCCACCCCTCCCCCAGGTTCTCCCCACACGGCAGCTCACAATGCCTCAGTGGACATGTGCGAGCTCAAAAGGGACCTCCAGCTGCTCAGCCAGTTCCTGAAGCATCCCCAGAAGGCCTCGAGGAGACCGTCGGCCGCCCCCGCCAGCCAGTAAGAATGGTGCCGGGGCAGCAAGGGGATCCAGGAAGGGATCAGAGCCTGGACCTGGAGTGGGGGCCACCGGGAGGCCTTCCGTGGGGCTAGAATACTTCCTTGATTCTCTTTCCTTCCCCTGGGAGTCAGCACACACCCCCCATGCAGAGCCCTCTCCTGTCTGAGTCAGTAACCAACCCCGCGCCTGCCATCCCAAGCTCTCCTCCCCGACATAAAGGAAGGACGGGTGGCCCATGGCACAGCCCAGCAGACTGAGGCTCAGAGATGGCAGAGCCAATCCAAGGCCACAGAGTGGGTTGGCACAGGCAGAGCTGGGCTTGTACCCGCTGTGCTGACTCCCAGGACGGCCCCCACCACCCCATCGCTCTCCTTTCCTGTGGCTCCCAGGCCCCGCCTCCTCTGTCTGCCCCTCCCCAGCTCAGTCGTTCTCTCCATCGCTCAGGTGCCGGCTTTTCTCTTCTGAGGGCTCTCTACGCTCTCCTGCCCACCCCGCCCCTCTCTCTGTCTCTGCCCCTGCCCTGTGTCTCTGTCTGAGTCTCTCCTCTTCCTGCCTCCGTCTAGCTGCCGGCCGGCCCCCTCCCCACCGTCACTGCCGCTTTCTCCTCCCTGCCAGGCAGTTGCAGAACCTGGAGTCGAAGCTGACTTCCGTGAGGTTTGTGGGGGACACGGTGTCCTTTGAGGAGGACCGGGTGAATGCCACAGTATGGAAGCTCCAGCCCACCGCCGGCCTGCAGGACCTGCACATCCACTCCCGGCAGGAGGTCAGGGGCCGGCCCGGGTGGGAGGCAGGTGCGGGCTGGGCCTGGCTGCCAGGAGGTGGGGCTGTGAGCACTCCCCGAAGCTCAGTGCCCCCGTAGCCTCTCCCCAGGGCCTCCCTGGAAGGTTCCAGGCCCAAGGATAGATAGCCATCCTCAGTCAGTAGCTCAACCATGGAATTGAGGACCCTGCCTGGCACAGTGGCAGGACCTGATTCCTGTGCCAGTCTCCTGGGGCCACCTGTGTGAACGGAAGTCTGGCTCCTGAATGCCTGCCATGCACCCCTGTCTTTTTCTCTTTTTCTTTTTTGAGACAGGGTCTTGCTCTGTCACGCAGGCTGGAGTGCAGTGCGATAATCATATCTCACCGCAGCCTCGAATTCCTGGTCTCTCTCAAGTGATTCTCCCACTTCAGCCTCATGAGCAGCTGGGACTACAGGCTTGCCACCACACCTGGCTTAAAAAAAACTCTTTGTAAGGCCAGGCACAGTGGCTCACGCCTGTAATCCCAGCACTTTGGGGGGCCCAGGCAGGCAAATCACTTGAGGGCAGGAGTTTGAGACCAGGCTGGCCAACATGGTGAAACCCTGGCTCTACTAAAAATACAAAAATTAGCTGGGCGTGTTAGTGTGTGCCTGTAATCCCAGCTACTTGGGAGGCTGAGACAGGAGAATTGCTTGAAACCGGGAGGCGGAGGTTGCAGTGAGCCGAGACCACGCCACTGCACTCCAGCCTGGGTGACAGAGCAAGACTCTGTTTCAAATATATATATATATATATATATATATATATATATATATATATATATACATACACACACACACACACACACACACACACACACACACACACATAGTGGTAAAGATAGGTCTCATTCTGCTGCCCAGGTTGGTCTTGACCTCCTGGGTTCAAGCAGTCCTCCCACCTTGGCCTCCCAAAGTGCTGGGATTATAGGCATGAGCCCCTGTGCCCAGCTGCACCCCTGTCTTGAGACTGCCCCTTGAGTGGCTCTGGTTAGCTGGGAACCACGTGCCCTGCCCACATGGCCACCCCCCACCTGGCTGCTGTAGGCAGAGCTGGCATCTGAAGCCCCAGACAACACACCACCACGTGGTTCTCCCAGGCCTATTTGCCCTGGAGTCCTGGAGTCCTGGAGTCCTGGAGTCCAACCACAGGGCTCCCCAGCCAGAGCTGGGAGCAAGGAAGGGAGGGCTGGCATGAGTCAGGCTTGGCTTCTGAAGAAATGGGCTTAGAGGTGGCAGTGTCCGGGAAGGGATGGGTGCGTGTGTGCTGGGGCGGGGTGCACGGATCTGGGGGCCTGTGTTTGGCTGAGCCCTAAAGGGACCCTGGTCTGTAGGAGGAGCAGAGCGAGATCTTGGAGTACTCGGTGCTGCTGCCTCGAACGCTCTTCCAGAGGACCAGGAGCGGGAGGCGGGAGACTGAGAAGAGGCTCCTCCTGGTGGATTTCAGTAGCCAAGCCCTGTTTCAGGTACGAGGCCCTCACCCCCATGGCTCCCCAGGGGAAAGCAGTTTTTGTCAGACAGAGGTGGAAAGAAGGCATGCAGATGAGCTCCTTCCTCTGGGAATCAAAGCCTTCCCTTGTAAAGTCAGAAGTTGCGCTGCAATGTGCAAATCTCCCTGTGAGAGGGCCAAGCAATGTTGTTCTTACTATAGTGTAAATGACTACATGGGCACAATTGGTTCCAGAGGGAGACTCAGCATCTCAAGGGAATATGCTGGGAGAGAGAGTTAGGGGCTTCTGGGCCCTTCTTCTCAGCCCTGAACTCCCTCCCTACTCTCTTCCCCCAACCCCGTGTATCCAGGACAAGAATTCCAGCCAAGTCCTGGGTGAGAAGGTCTTGGGGATTGTGGTACAGAACACCAAAGTGGCCAACCTCACGGAGCCCGTGGTGCTCACCTTCCAGCACCAGCCGCAGCCGGTGAGTGGGGCCAGCCGTCACGGGGACAAGCGTCCCTTCTTGGCCATGTCACCCTTTCCGCTCCTGCCCTCCAGACTCATTTGTCTTCATAACGAAAAGATTGCCTGGTTGAGGGCTCCAGCCAGTCAGGTCCAAATGGGGCAGGTGGTGGCTTGACTGTGTTCTAGACTTCCTCTGCCTGGCCCGTAAATGGGGGGACTGTCACAGAATCCACTCTCCGTCTTTCTTGTCCTTACAGAAGAATGTGACCCTGCAGTGTGTGTTCTGGGTTGAAGACCCGATATGTGAGTATGTGGGGATCTCCGGGCCAGACAAGGATCCGGAAGAGAAATGGAGTCTGGGGGAGTCAGGGAGGTGGGGTTAATCACCGAGGGCTTCTCGGAGAAAGGTGGACTTTGAAGAGAGGGCGATGGCAGGCTTCGGGTAGGCCTGGTGGAAGAAAGCCGCAGTCGTGCTTTTGGGAGTGGGCTCAGTGGGGTCCTGGGGGACTGGATTTGGTTGGAGCCGCATGCCGTCCCCTCCTCAGTGAGCAGCCCAGGGCATTGGAGCAGTGCTGGGTGTGAGACCGTCAGGAGAGAAATGCAAACGTCCTGCTTCTGCAACCACCTGACCTACTTCGCAGTGCTGATGGTGAGGGTCCCGCTCCTGCCTCGCAGCCACACCCCAGGCCGTGTGCTTGCTCTGTATGGGCACTTTTCACGCATTCAGTCATTTATTCCTCATAACAGCTCTCCAAGGTAGCTTCTATTGTGTCCCAGGCGCAGAGAGGTTCAGCAGTGTACCCGCAGCCACACAGCTAGTCAGTGAAAGAGCTGGTTTGTAAAGTCAGCTCTTTATTCCCAAATTTTGGTGTGTGCTAAAATGCAGATTCCTGGCCCTCACCTAGGGTTCTGATTTGGCAGTGCTGAGGCCAAGAGTGTTTCTAATGAGGCCCCTGAGGTGGCCTCCAGTGCCCTCAAGACCTCAGAATTCATGATCCCAGGATTGTAGGATTCTCCCTGTGGGGGTCCAGCTGGGGCTTGGATACCCCCGGGTGTGGGAAGCTCATTCCCTCACAGGAAACCTATTCCCATGTTAAATGTTATAGAGGAGTATCAATGCCGGGACAGAATAGGGCTTCTCTCATGAAGGGTTCTTGGCCTCTGTGGGTCAGGAAGCTGCTTGAGAATGTGGTCAAATCTAAAGATGCCCCCACTCCAGAAAAATTCACTCATGGGACCACATTCTGCTCAGTTGGGAGAGGAGGTTCTTAGGCCCACCAGGGACCCCAGGTTAGCCCGGCACGCAGGGCAAGCCTGCGGGTTGGGTGGGGGACGTGGAGGCCAGCCCTCACCTGTCTCCTGTGGCCAGGTGTCCTCGGTGGAGCTGGACGCTGTGCACAGGCACTACCTGAGCCTCCTCTCCTACGTGGGCTGTGTCATCTCTGCCCTGGCCTGCATCGTTACCATCGCCGCCTACCTCTGGTCCAGGTGAGGCCTGAGGGGGTGGGACAGGGGAGGGGGTCCTCCATGGTATACTCCCCCGCCGGGGCCTGCAGCCGTGGAGACCTGCTCCTGGGATCAGCCTGCCCGAATGACCTGGAACTGTGTGTGTGGTTAGGGGAGCTGTGGGGGGTACAGTGTGTTGACCCCTGGGGGCCACGGCTCCTCCTCAGATCTGTGGTGTTTTGGTAACATAGCAATTACACATTTTAACTAATCGTCAACATTTCATGTATGTATGTATGTATGTAGGACAGAGCCTTGCTCTGTCGCCCAGGCTGGAGTGCAGTAGCACGATCTCAGCTCACTGCAACCTCTGCCTCCCGGGTTCAGGTGATTCTTGTGCCTCAGCCTCCTAAGTAGCTGGGACTACAGGTGTCTGCCACCATGCCCTGCTAATCTATGTATTTTTAGTAGAGACGGGGTTTCACCATGTTGCTCAGGCTGGTCTCAAACTTCTGACCTCAGGTGGTCCATCCACCTCAGCCCCACAAAGTGCTGGGACTATAGGTGTGAGCCACCGCGCCCAGCTAATTTTCAACATTTAAAATTGAGAGAGTCCACCTAAGAATCTGTTCCTGGAGTAAGACGGGAAAGCAAAACAAAAAATTTTAAAAAAGAATCTTCATTTCTGCCTTTGAATAAGCAGATTTGCGAGAGCGCTGGTGGACAGAATAATATCCCAGCAATGATGATGATAGTTAATACGTGTGTCAAACTTCCCACGTGCCATGCACTCTTCTCAGTGCTTTACCCACGTCAGCTCAGTGCGTCCTCACAACAGCACTATGAGGGAACGCTCAGAGAGAGTAAGTGACTTGCCTGAGGTCACACAGTGAGGAAGTGGCAGAGGTTGTCAGATTGTCAGTGCTTGGCTTGGCCTAAATTGGGGTGTGCTTGCCCTCAGCACTGAGTCCATTTGGGGAGAGGAGGGACACCCTCAGTTCTCACTGTCCCCAGGCACGAAGAAGGAGGAGAGGGAGGTGAAGCTGTGTTTATGTGTGTGCACGAGCATGTGTGTGCATATGACTGTCATGTGTGTGCACAAGCATGTGTGTGCATGACTGTCGTGTGTGCACGAGTGTGTGTGTATATGACTGTCATGTGTGTGCACGAGCATGTGTGTATATGACTGTCATGTGTGTGCATGAGCATGTGTGTATATGACTGTCATGCGTGTGCACGAGCATGTGTGTATATGACTGTCATGCGTGTGCACGAGCATGTGTGTATATGACTGTCGTGTGTGCACGAGAGTGTGTGTATATGACTGTCATGCATGTGCACGAGCGTGTGTGTATGACTGTCATGCGTGTGCATGAGCATGTGTGTATATGACTGTCATGTGTGTGCACGAGCGTGTGTGTATATGACTGTCGTGTGTGCACGAGCGTGTGTGTATATGACTGTCATGCGTGTGCACGAGCGTGTGTATGTGACTGTCATGTGTGTGTATGAGCATGTGTGTGCATATGACTGTGATGTGTGTACACGAGCATGTGTGTGTATATATGACTGTCATGCATGTGCACAGCTGTGCACCCGGGGAGCTAAGTAGGTGATGGTGATGAGGAAGGACAGCTGGGTGATGAGATGGGCTCGGTGGAAGGCTGAGGGTGCGGGCAGAAACTCCCGACACCCCGCTGCTCACAACCATGCTGAAGGACACAGCCCAGGGACCCTTAGGAACTGAGCGCCTTATCTGTGCCTGATGCTTTGTATCAGTGTAACTCTCACGCCGACCCTATGAAGGCACCATCCTCCCACTTCACAGATGGGCAAAGTGAATCTCAAGGGGAGGCCGGGCGCGGTGGCTCAAGCCTGTAATCCCAGCACTTTGGGAGGCCGAGGCGGGTGGATCACGAGGTCAAGAGATCGAGACCATCTTGGTCAACATGGTGAAACCCCGTCTCTACTGAAAATACAAAAAATTAGCTGGGCATGGTGGCACGTGCCTGTAATCCCAGCTACTCAGGAGGCTGAGGCAGGAGAATTGCCTGAACCCAGGAGGCGGAGGTTGCGGTGAGCCAAGATCGCGCCATTGCACTCCAGCCTGGGTAACAAGAGCGAAACTCCGTCTCAAAAAAAAAAGGGGGAAAGGACTAGCTCAAGACGGTGCCCTGAGTTAGGGGCAGGGCGGGGTGGGACTCCAGGATGGTGACGCTGGGGCCTGCATGTTCTGCCACACCCTCAAGGGCCACGTAGAATCCTGGAGTGGGGGTGGGGGTGGGATGTGCACACGTTGACTTGCAAACCAGCAGACAGACTGATGCTCACAGCCCACACTCGGACTCACAGACACACGGCTGTGTGGACAGATGGGCAGACACAGAACACGGACGGTGTGGATTCTCCAACGCGGTGGGAATGCCAGTGCTTCCTCTCCGACTTTGGGAGTGTCTGGTTTACTGTAGCGGCTGATTTGTCTTCTTCGCTCTGCCTGGTCGAGGCTTCTGTTAAACGTGCACCTGGTGCCTGAGTCTGTGGGTGCTAGGCACACAGTAGGAGCACAGGGGGAATGTGGGGAGCAGCTTGGCTGCGGCCACAGGAGCAGGATGGGGGAGGGTATGATTGTGTGTGTGTGTGTGTGTGTGTGTGTGTGTGTGTGTGTGTCGGTGGGGGGCAGTCTGGGAAGGCTTCCTGGAGGAGATGTGGGCACACTCCCCTCTCTACCTTCCCACACTGGCCCACCAGGGTACCCCTGCCATGCAGGAGGAAACCTCGGGACTACACCATCAAGGTGCACATGAACCTGCTGCTGGCCGTCTTCCTGTTGGACGTGAGCTTCCTGCTCAGCGAGCCGGTGGCCCTGACGGCCTCGGAGCCCGGCTGCCGTGCCAGTGCCATCTTCCTGCACTTCTCCCTGCTCGCCTGCCTCTCCTGGATGGGCCTCGAGGGCTACAACCTCTACCGACTTGTGGTGGAGGTCTTCGGCACCTATGTCCCTGGCTACCTGCTCAAGCTGAGTGCCTTGGGCTGGGGTAAGTGGGTGGGGCCCCACACCTGCCTCTCCCACGTGGCTCTGGCAAAACCTAGGCACCTGCTTCTGCCTCTCCACCTATCTCTCTGGCTTCCCTCCCGGCTTCCTTCACTCATCCTCAGGTGTCCTTCCTCTTGGCTGGGTCAAGGTCCCCTTTAGGAGGAAGTGGTGAGCCCTGTCCCCAAGAAACACTCCCAAATTCTCCACATCACTCACTCTGTTACAAAGGGGCTTTATGAGCAAGTCCACCATGTGTGAATGTGCAGGTTGTGCACTGCTCAAAGGCACCCAGTTCGGAGATCGGTGGGGCTGAAATCCTGCTCCACTCATTTAATCACTCAGTCTGGCAATGGCCCTGCCTCTGGAGCCCACGGGACCTTGGGTAGCAGATCAGATTCTCTGTGGCTTTGGCACTTTGCTCTTGGCCAGTGACTGTCAATTCCCCTGTGGCCCAGCCCTCTTATGTCAGACCCAGAGCCCAGGGGCTCCTGATGCCACTAGTCTGTTTGGACATTGCACAGACCCCCAGCCTCCGCATGCCCCTGACCCCAGCTTGCTGCTCCTCATGGGTTGGTCATTGGGCCCCTTCTTTGTCCACTCCCTCATTTGCATGAAATTCCTCTGGAGGTGGCTCTGTGTCAGGACACTGTGTCTGGAGGTGGGCAGCCTCCTCTAGGGAGCTTCCAATCTCCACCTAATGGGCGAGGTCAAGGCCTAGTGCAGACGGCCCCTGAAGGCAGAACTCTCGCTGTCCCTCCTAAACTGTCTGCCCCTCCCATCTCCCCCGTGACATCCAGCCCTGCCACAGAGACCCACAGGCCTTTCTTCCAGGGGCCCCCAGGCTGACGAAGGGCAGAGCTAAGGTTGGAGGAGATGGCTTCCCCTTATAGGAAACCCAAACTGGAATGGGGAAGGGGAGGGTCCAAGCTTGTGAGAACTTCTCCACCAGATGGGGCTGGGTGGACTTCAGGAGCCCTGACTTCAGAGGGGGCCTCGCCCTTCAGACCCCCTGAGGCCAGCAGGGAAGGGGCAGGCCTCAGAGAGCAGGAGATGGAGCGCCATGCATTGCCATCCTCAGGCTTCCCCATCTTTCTGGTGACGCTGGTGGCCCTGGTGGATGTGGACAACTACGGCCCCATCATCCTGGCTGTGCATAGGACTCCAGAGAGTGTCATCTACCCTTCCATGTGAGTGGCTGTGAGCGATGGGGACAGGGAGGTGGATCTCTGGGTGTGGAGGCCAGAGTGCAGCCCAGGTCATGCTGGCCAGGAGACGCCTGTGTTCCAGTCTCCTCAAGGAATTGGCCTGGCAGTGGCCTGAGCACTGGTTTAAGAGTCATGGAGCTGAGAAAAGGCCTGGATCCAGCACTCACTCCCCAGGTGACCTTGCACAGGCGCCGGCACTTCTCTGAGCTTTGGTTTCTTCATTTGTGAATGGGTGCATGGGTTGAAGCAGATGAACCTCGCTGCCTTCCTCAGCAGTACCTCTCTGTTTCCCATGGGAAAGACGGAGGCTCAGGGAGGGGAGGGATCTACTCTTGGCCACTCTGAGGTGGGTGTGCTGTTCAAAGGCAGGGGGTGAGTGGGGCTGAAGTCCAGTCGTTCTCCACTCCCCGATTCTCCCAGGCTGGCAGTGGCCCTGCCTGTGGATCCCCTGTGGATTCCTGAGCTCCAGGCTGGGAAGGGTCCTTCCCAACGGCTCAGTGGTTTTGAAATTTTCAGCCCTTCATGTTGTGACCCGGTGATTTCTGCCTCACTTTCGTACTATCTATATTATTACTTACTTAATATTTTCCTTTAAACAATCCAACTTGTTAACGTAAATGTATTTTTAAGATTACATCAACACTGTGAGTAGAAAACAAGCAGCAGTTGCTGTAAGCAGTGAATAATCCTAAAAACAAACAGGACCATCACAGCCTGGGACATGCCGCCCCTGCTGGCTGCGCACTGAGCCTCCGGCCCTTGCCTGCAGGTGCTGGATCCGGGACTCCCTGGTCAGCTACATCACCAACCTGGGCCTCTTCAGCCTGGTGTTTCTGTTCAACATGGCCATGCTGGGCACCATGGTGGTGCAGATCCTGCGGCTGCGCCCCCACACCCAAAAGTGGTCGCATGTGCTAACGCTGCTGGGCCTCAGCCTGGTCCTTGGCCTGCCCTGGGCCTTGATCTTCTTCTCCTTTGCTTCCGGCACCTTCCAGCTTGTCGTCCTCTACCTTTTCAGCATCATTACCTCCTTCCAAGGTAAGGAGAAGATCCGTCCCTCGGCCCAGGCAGGGTGCTCACACATGGAGCACGGGGCAGGGAAGAGATCACCCAGGGAACATGAAGGTTTCCCTTCTCTGGGCCTGTCATCCCATTCATAAAATGGGGCCCTCCGGGCCATAGTGGACAAGTCTTTAGTGAGCACCTACTATGTGCAGGCCCTGTGCTAAGCCACACAGCTATGGCTGAGCTGGTTGGGTGTGGGCCTTGCTCTTGTGCAGCTCAGCTCTAGTGGGGAAGACTGGGCATCGGTGGGCAAGTGTGTAGCCGTCAAAGGTGGTCCCAGATAGTTGAGAAGTCATCGTGAGCATGTGCTGCACAGGGCCTGGACTGGGGTAGGGGACACCCTAAGAAGGGTGGCCAGGGAGGCCTCTCTGGATAGGAGACGTGTGAAGACAACAGAAAGACCCCACTATGGGGGGATGGAGGGCCTCCCTGCTTCAGGTGTGGGACTAGCAGCAGCGCTGTTGGGAGCTTATTGGAAACTCAGCCTCTGGGCCACCCGGGCCCTGCTGCGTCAGACTCTGCATTTTCATAAATGCCCAAGGGGTCACATGCACAGGATAGGTTCAGGAGCCCTGGTCTAGGGGAAGGAAGCTCCAGGCGGAGGGAGAAGCAGGAGCAAAGGTCCTGAGGCTAGAACCGGCTGTATGTAGGAGGGACAGTGAGGGAGAGCGTGGCCAGAGGGCAGTGGGTCAGGGGTGGAGGGGTGAGATCCCAGGGCAGGGTCGTGAGGACCCTGGCTTGATGCCAACCAGGTCCCTTCCTGGGCGCATACCTGTGTGTGTGTATTCAGGTGCACACACAGGCAGGCACACCCCTCTGTTCCTGGCCGTGCAGAATGGGAGGGGGTTGTATGGCCAGGCCCAGGGGCTCACCTGGGGTTCAAGGCCAGCCTCCCATACAGGGTCACCTTAGAATGGAAGCTGAGAGTTGGCGGTGGGGAGATGTTACCAAATTTCAGTTATTTAGTGTTCAAGCCTTCATTCCTGCCTGTGAGACACAGGGGACTCAGGATTGGGAGTGAGGCCCATCCATTCCCACAGACATCTACTGAACTGGGAAGACATCAGAGTGCTAGTAATTTGGGGAGTGCAAAATCGCACAGGGCGTAAGTGGGTGGGCTCCAGAGCCTGTTCACACCGTTTGAGCCCTGGCTCAGACACGTCCCCTTACCTGGGCCTCCTGGGCCTTCGTTTCCTTGTTTACAAGAGAATAGTAATGAATAGGATGGGTCTGCAGGAGGCTTGTGACACAGTGAGAGGCCACACAGGGACTTAGCACAGTGCAGCGTGGTCCCATGGGTGCCCGACAGCACGTGCTGGGCAAACACTGGTGGTGAGGTGGGGCAGACTTGCGTCTTGGTGGCTGGGGACGGAGGAGGAGGGAGGGGCGGGGCTCCCCCACCTGCTGAGCCCGTGCCCTCCCTACCCGCAGGCTTCCTCATCTTCCTCTGGTACTGGTCCATGCGGCTGCAGGCCCGGGGCGGCCCCTCCCCTCTGAAGAGCAGCTCTGACAGCGCCAGGCTCCCCATCAGCTCGGGCAGCACCTCGTCCAGCCGCATCTAGACCTCCAGCCTACCTGCCTGCCTGCATGAGGAAGCAGAGACTCAGGCTCATCTCACACTGCCAGTGGCCCCTGAGCAGGGCCCAGCCCCAGGCCGGTGGGAAGGCCCAAGGACCATGGATGGATGGGCTGTTGCCATGGCGGACGGGCTCCCGGGCTGGGCTTTCTCAATTGGCCTTAGGGACTACTCGGCTCTCATTCAGCTCCCAAGGGGCTCAGGAGCTTGCCGCCTTGCTGGCTGGGGGACTGTCCCCACATCTGTCCTAATCCAGGTGGAGGCCTGGTCTCTCCCCACCACCCCCAGGCCCAGCCTCGTTGCTGGGAGCCAGGCCTTGGATCTTGAGGGTCTGGCACGTCCTTAGTCCTCTGCCCCTTCCTGGAGCAGAAACGTGGCTCCAGCTGCTCTGTCTCTCGCGATCACCCTGAGGGCGCTCTGCATCCTCTGTCATTTTAACCTCAGGTGGCACCCAGGGCAATGGGGCCCCGGGCTGAGCTTCAGGGCCGGAGCCCTGGAGGAGGAGAAGCCCGTTGCCAGGAGCACAGCAGCAGCTCGCCTACCTCTGAGCCCAGGCCCCCTCCCTCCGTTACCTCCCAGCCCTCCCTCGGTCTTCCCCGGGGTTCTCCTCTCCCAGGGCCTCCGCTCCTTCGTTCACAGCCTGGGGTCCCCTATTCCAATGCTGTTTTGTGGGGCGTGGTTTCCAGGAGCCGCCTGGTGTCTGCTGTAAACGTTTATCTACTGCACAAGCCTTGCCCTGCCCCTGACCCAGGCTCAGTACAGATGCCTGGGCTGGGCAGGTCCCTCTGTCCATCTGGGCCTTCTTCTGAGCTGCATTGCCCTTGCGCACACTGACTAAGCACACACCTCACAGGCGCCACGGCCTCTCCTGAAGCCCTGTTGTGGCAAGAACTGGGGACCATGGCAATCCCACCTGGTTTGCATCCCAGCACTCCAAGGACTGAGACCAACCTCCTCTGGTGACACTGGCCTAGAGCCAACACTCTCCTAAGGGATTCTCTCCAAGTCCTGCAAATAACTCCAGGCACACTCGGCCCCCATCATGGTTAATGCTGTCCAACAAACACGCGTGGGTCTATTGCTGGCCTGTGCTAGGTGGTAGGGACATGGATGACCGACCTGGTCACTCCCCCTGCCAACCCTCAGCATGGTATGTGAGGCATGCATGAAGCAAGAGCTCCTGGAGCTACAGGCACGAGGAGAGCGAGCCATCATTCCTGGCTGGGAATCCCGGAAGACTTCCTGCAGGAGGTAGCGTGTGATCTTGACCTTAAAGATGGGAAGGATGCTCTTTTTAAGTACCCATTCTTTTGTCTTTTGATATTAAAAAGAAGTACATGTTCATTGTAGAAAACTTGGAAACTGTAGAAGAGAATCAAGAAGAAAAATTAAAATCAGCTGTCGTTATCATCTAACAAACTGGCGTAAACATGTTGGGGCATTTCCTTCTGAGCTTCTTCCTGTGCTTCTATTAAAAGAGTCACTGAGGCTGGGCGTGGTGGCTCATACCTGTAATCCCAGCACTTTGGGAGGCCGAGGCGGGTGGATCACGAGGTCAAGAGATCGAGACCATCCTGGTCAACATGGTGAAACCCCGTCTCTACTAATACAAAAAATTAGCTGGGCATGGTGGCGCGTGCCTGTAATCCCAGCTACTCAGGAGGCTGAGGCAGGAGAATTGCCTGAACCCAGGAGGCGGAGGTTGCGGTGAGCCGAGATTGCGCCATTGCACTCCAGCCTGGGTAACAAGAGTGAAACTCCATCTCAAAAAAAAAAAAAAAAAAAAGTCACTGACACGAACACCTTGGGGCCAATCAGGAAACGTGAAAGAGAGAAGAGGGCTGTGTGTGAAGGAAAAAAAAAATTGACTGCTAGAAACCTCATCAACCAGGGAAAAGGGGAAAGTAAATGGCAATTGGTGTCTATGCTGGGGAGGTAATAGGGAGTGGTGGGGTCTGTGGCAAACTGGAGACTTCCAATTCCATGCTGAGGGGGCAGCTGCTCATCAGCTCCAGTTGGTCACTGCCTTGTAGGAATGAGGGCCCGTGTAGCCAGACTGCCTGCCTTTTTTTTTTCTTTTTTTTTTTGAGATGGAGTTTTTGCTCTTGTCGCTCAAGCTGGAGTGCAGTGGCACAATCTTGGCTCACTGCAACCTCTGCCTCCTGGGTTCAAGCGATTCTCCTGCCTCAACCTCCGGAGTAGGTGGGATTACAGGTGCCCGCTACCACACCTGGCTAATTTTTTGTATTTTTAGTAGAGACAGGGTTTAACCATGTTGGCCAGGCTGGTCTCGATCTCTTGACCTCATGATCCACCCTCCTTGGCCTCCCAAAGTGCTGGGATTACAGGCATGAGCCACCATGCCCGGCCAAAACCTTATAATTATAGTTGTGTGTGTTTCTCTTTCTGAAATATAACAGTGTCAGAACACAGGAAGGCCCTAAAACGTGAAGATACTGAGGTACAGTGGATGTTCAGAGAAGAATATCACATTTTAAAAACCTGTAAAAAAGTTTTATAAGATCTGCAGGTGGGGGGCTCCTCTTATGCCCCCCAGCTCCAGACGACAGAGGCCAAACCTTCCCAAGCCTCCCACACCCCTGTGTCAGGATTGGGCAGCCCGGGGGGATCAGAGCCAGCTTCCCTCCTTATAGGCCTCTAGGTCTCCGTGAGGAGGTCTCTCAGAGCCCCATGGCTGGGCTAGGTCCTGGGGTGGGGGTTGAGGCAACTCCCTACATCCTCCAGAAGGGAGGGAAAGGACCCAGCCCCCTTCCCCAGGAAGAGAATACCACCCCACCCTGCAATTCTCCCACTTCTCAATCATCTAGTTTCTGTGTCTGAGGCTGGCTCAAGTAATGGGGAGGGTCTTGGATTGGGTTTCACCTTCTTGGGAAGGCCCTGGATGGGGCACTCACAGCTCTGTGCTGCTCCTTTGACCCTGATGGTTCTTATCATGCACTTTCCTGGGCTGTGGGGCTTTGGACAGCGGGATCACCCTTTCTGCCAGCACATGGCCAGGCCTGCATCTGGAAATATCCCTCTAGCTTGAGAATCGGATTGGAGTGGCCGAAGGTTGAATGTTGGCTGGGTCTGACTGGAGGACTTGAGGCCCTGCCCTCTGGAGTCATTGGGAGAAGTGGGGCAGGAGGTGGCAGGAAAGGATGCTACTGTTTTGTTGGCCCTGGGACTCGGGGGTCTCAGGGTTCTGTGAGTGGCTCCAGGCCAGTCCCTGGTCCCCATGGGGCCTTTTTGGGAAGGGGTCGTGGGGAAAGGTTGCTCTCCTTCCAGCCCCACCTGACCTTCCCCTGTTCTCCCCCAGGTGCCCTGATCCCACATTCCCAGGTGGGCAGGGTGCTCAGAGTCCCAGCCCGCTCAACCCCAGGTCCTTCTTCACACACTGGTACCTGTGAGCCTCTCTGGGGGCCCAGGGCCAGGATGGGGCTCCAGCGACAGGCCCAGCTCATACAAGTCCACTGCCCCACCCCACCCTCACCTGCAGCTGGGAGGGAGGCCGGCAGGTCGTGTAGGAGAAGGCTGGGCGGGTGTGGAGCAGTGGCAGGCCCGCCATTCATCTGCCTTCTCGGCCCTCCCTGCAGAGGAAGTTTTTGGGGCTCAGGAAGCCCTGGGCTCTGACCTGCTGCTCCATGCTGGACTCCCACTTGCTCCCACCCTGTGAGTGACCCAGACATTCCCTCCCCACCCCTTCCCAGACCCAGAGGGCTCAGCAGGAGACACTGAGTGAGAGGAAGGGGAAATGGAGGCCAGCAGGGGCCGAGCGGCTCCCCAGTTCAACCCCAAGGCTGAGCAGGGCAGTGCCAGCGCCGTGGGCCAGAGGGAGGTGCCAGTGACCACACACCTTGGCGGGGTGTCCTTCACCTTCCGATCTCCAGGTGGCCCTGGGCTCATCCACTGTGCCTCCCTGGGGCCTCCAGAGCTGAAGCTCGAGTGGCTGGCGGCCCGATTCCTTTAGGCTGAAGCCCAGGCGTGTTTGCCGCCCCCGCTTCCCGTCCGATCAGTGACCAGCTGGGTTGGGAAGACAACGATTTCACAGCACTGTTGATCAGAAATGATATAACGGCCACACCCACCGGCCGAGCGGCTCTGCATGCGTCATCCGTGAGTGCATCACACGCCTCGAGAGGCTCCGGTGACAGACAGCTTGTGCAAGGCCACCCAGCCAGGAAGTGGTCAGGACGGATGTCAGGCCAGGCCTGACCAACCCCTGGGGCTGCACTCCTGTCTTCCCGCTACCCTGTCTCTGAGTACGTTCTGTTATCCAAGCTGGTGGGGGAGGCTCGGGCCACAGGGCCAGCTCCGGCTCTCCCATGCCCTCCAGCCCGGTTCAAGCCTTAGGCACCATCCGGGTCGTCGTCCTCATGCCCAGAGCCAGGATTGTGCCCGGGTTATTGCAGGTCTCATCAAACCCTGACACAGCCTTAGGAGGCAGCCCTATTGCCATCTTCACTTTACAGAGAAGGAAACCGAGGCTCAGAGAAGCCCCCAGCTTGTGAGAGGAGGGGTCTGAGTAGGTGCACCTGGCTCCACGCCTGTGCGCATCACAGTTCCCAGGGGTCTGCTCTAAGGTGAGGCCTCTGTGGCCACTCAATGCCCCCACCCCTCCGCCTCGTAGATCCCACCCCAGTGGGACCCTGGGGCACATCCCTGGGTGGGCTCAGCAGCTCCCTCTGCAGGTGGCCCCGGGGCGCAGTGAGGCTGGGAACACTGCCCAGTTCCCCACACTCACCTTTCACAACGCAACCGATGGCGCCATTGAGCAGGAAGGGTGAGAAAGAGGACACAGGAAGCCAGAGCGGTGGGGCCACAGGGTGGGGGCAGGCCAGCTCAGCGGATCCTGGGGCCAGAGGGCCAGACAGCTGCAGGACTCTGGTGGCGTGGGCAAGGCTGGCCAAGGATGGCGATGCCCAGGGGCCTGGGGGCCCTGCTCCTCCCGCTTCTCCTACTCCTGGCCTTAAGTAAGTGACTGGCTTCTCACCCCTGTGGAGGGAGGGAGGGAGCCAGGGACAGATGCAGGGACAGGAGAGGGTGGGGAGTTGGGGTGTCTGGGACGTGTCCTCCGAGAGTCCCCCGTGGCCGCCTCAGCACCTCCTCTAACCCTGTCCCTTTGGGTCAGTCCTGTCCGCCACTAAACCTTGCTCTTGGATTCCCGTGTGCCCTGGAGATGGGGGAGGTCAGAGGGTGCTCGTGACTCCCCAGCCTGGGCTGCGGCTCCCTGTTAGGCCTGGCTGTGGGACAGGGTTGGCTCTGGGCAGGTGATTCTCCAGCTGGCTTGTGGGATCCTGGGGACAGGATTCGGACACTCAGGAAGCTGAGGCCAGGAAGGCCTATCACCTCATTGGTCTGGCCCTCTCCTCCCGCACCCCACCCTGGCCCCCTCTCCCAGTCTCAGCCATGGCCCCTTGGTCCTCAGTGGCCTGAGCCAGGATCCACACTCCTCCCCGTCACCCTCCCGTCTCACACGGGAACACATGTTGCATCTCCAGAGGCCATGGAAGCACCTGGGCCTTGCCTTTGCTGGCCTCTCTCCCAGGAAAGCTGCTCCCCTACCCCTTGCCCACCTAACTGGCTCCATTTACTCTTCTTGGCTTCTGTGGCATCTTAGCAACCCTCTGGGATAGAGGGAGGTGCTCCCCATTAGTGCTCCCTCCTGAGTGCTCCCTCCTGAGTGCTCCCTCCCGAGTGCTCCCATCTCCGGGTCTTGTGGGCCGCTCTTGTTTTGCTCCTGACTCGGTGAGGGGCCTGCATGTCCATCTCCCTGGGTGTCCAGTGTGTGGTCACATGGCTTTGGCCTCATAGATCAACCTCTTTGGGCTTCAAAGAACCCTCTTCTCTTCAAACATCGGGAGATTCAGTGGAGTGAATCAGTCCCTGGCTCAAAAACAGGGTGGAAGATGGCAGCACTGTCCTCCTAGTGGCCGCGGGAGGTCCTGGTGCAGAGCAGGCCACCAGGCAGCCCTTGATGGATGGATGAACAGAGCCACCGATGGCAGCTGTGACCGGGGCTTATGGGCGTCCTCAGGTCCCAGCCGCCATTGCTGGTTGGGCCTTCGAGGCTCCTCTAGGTGATGCTGTTTTCTGCATGGTGACGTGCATGCTCTGGTTGGGGCAGAGCAGCAGCCCTTTGATTGAGGGAGGAGCTTTGACAGGTCTGCACCCAGAAGTAAGACTCCCTCCTGTGTGGACAGTTATGTGTTAGTCTCCGTTCATCTGTCTGCCCATTCGTTCATTCATTCATTCAAGAAGCATCGATGGTGCCCTCTGCTCCTGCTGGTACCACTCGGCCCCCACCCTCAAAAGGCTCACAGTCTGCAGGAGTGACGCGGTGTGGTGGGCACCAGCATGTGGGACCCAGCTGTTAAGGCTGAGCAGGGGACAGATGCACTGGAGAGGCTGCCATAAAGGGACACGTGACAAAGGTGTGCGCAGGGCACGGGGAGCAAGCAGGGTGGTTGCTGGGCAGGCTGGCACCTGGGGCAGCCTTTGGCACCGTGAGTTCTGGCCACCTGAGCTTTTGGAGCCAGACTGTGGCTGTGGGAGGGAAATGGTGGTGGTCTGCTTGCGGTGAGCCAGCAGGGGCTGAGGGAGCTGTGCCGGGTGGGGGCGAATGCCCACCCTGCCCTCCTCCTGCCCTCTGACCTCCAGTCCACTCCCCATTTGCTGAACCCCAAATGAGGCAGTCCATGGAGGCCAGGCTTTAGAGCACAGAGGGTCTGGAGAGGAGGGGGCGCTATCCCACCCACAGGCCTAGCGCAGGGTCTCCTTGTCTACATGAAGTGCTTCAAAGAATAAACACAGAAAAGATATGTACCGATTGTCTCTGTGCAGGGTGTTTGCCGAGAGCTTCACTTACATGCCTGCACTGAAATTCTTGGCAGGCCAGGCGGGAGGCTCTGATGTCACCCACCAGCAGGCTGTCTGCACCTGTGCCCATTCACGACAGCAGGGCTGGGATGGCAGAGAACCGCACTTGCCCTCAAGCGGACCATATTCTCTCCGCTCCTCTCCCGTCCTCCTCTTCCTTCCCCTCCCATCCCCTCCTCTCCCGTCCTCCTCTTCCTTCCCCTCCCATCCCCTCCTCTCCCGTCCTCCTCTTCCTTCCCCTCCCATCCCCTCCTCTCCCGTCCTCCTCTTCCTTCCCCTCCCATCCCCTCCTCTCCCGTCCTCCTCTTCCTTCCCCTCCCATCCCCTCCTCTTCTCTCCTCTCTTCCTCCCTCTCCTTGCTTCTGTCTTCCTCCTCCTTTCCCTCTTCTCCCCTTTACATAAAAGCAAACATGGATCATATTACATGCATGCTCGTCTATCATTTGCATCTCCCATTAAACAATGCATACAGAAATTTAAAGTTCCTTATAAGCTGTCTAAAACGAATTGTCACATGTCGAATCCATTATTACAAAATCCACTCCCAAATGTTTTTTTGCCCTGCCATTACTCTTTATTCAGCCATTATTTTTATCATGTATTTTTTTTGTCTTAACGTTTAAAAATGAACAGTTTTTTTTAAATGACATTAATAGTGGACATGATTTTTTAAAAATCAAACAGCAGAGAGGGAAATAAAAAAATGGAAAGCAAATGAGCCCCTGCCCGCCTCACCCCCAGCACCACCCGTGGCACAGGGAGCTCCCCTACCAGTTTCTGGGGGAGCAATCCAAAAAATGAGGATTCAGAGCTGAGACCACGTCCCACCATCAATGGGAGAAGGACACGCCAAAGCAATTCAGAGTAGAAGACATATAATCGGCCGCATACAGGCAGGTGCTCAAAAATACAGAAGTTTAGTAAACTATAGAATAATAGGCATGTGGATAAATAGTCTCTCTTACGCACTTTTGGTGAGAGTTTAAATAGGTGCACCAGGTTTTGAGGGAAATTCAGTAACACCCGGCAGTTTTTGAAAGCACATACAGAAAGTTCTATGATAGGAATGTTTTCTTGTTCTTTTTTTTTTTTTTTTTTGAGATGGAGTCTTGCTCTGTGGTCCAAGCTGGAGTACAGTGGTGCGATCTTAGCTCGCTGCAATCTCTGCCTCCCTGATTGAAGTGATTCTCCTGCCTCAGCCTCCTAAGTGACTGAGATTATAGGTGCCTGCCACCAGGTCTGGCTAATTTTTGTATGTTTAGTAAAGGCAGGGTTTCCCCATGTTGGTCACACTGGTCTCAAACTCCTGACCTCAGGTGATCCACCCACCTCAGCCTCCCAAAGTGCTGGGATTACAGGTGTGAGCCACCACGCCTGGCCTTCCTGGCAGAGTTTTAAAGCACATACAGTTAGATCTAGATAGTCCTACGATAGGAACGTTTTCTATGAGTTCTCAACACAAGCTGAAAAGATGCACACTCAGGAATTCTTAGGGCAGATTGTGAAAATCATTGTCCACCAACAGGAGACTGGTTAAAAAAGGGTTGCAATGCCCATGTAATGGAATAGTTTGTAGCTATATAAAGAATGAGGTGGAAAGTTCTTCAAGATATATTGCTCGTCCAAGCGTGGTGGCTCATGCCTATAAATTCCAACACTTTGAGAGGCCAGGGCTGGCGGATCCCTTGAGCCCAGGGATTCGAGATCAGTCTGGGAAACACAGTGAAACCTGTCTCTACAAAAAATAAAAATAAAAAATATAACAAAATGAAAAACTAGCTGGGCATCGTGGCATGTGTCTGTAGTCCCAACTACTTGGGAGGCTGAGGTTGGAGGATAAATCGAGCCTGGGAGCTATAGGTTGCAGTGAGCTGAGATCATGCCACTGCACTCCAGCCTGGGTGACAGCACAAGACTCTGTCTCAAAAGAAAAGAAAAAGCATATATTGCTAAGTGATTTTGTGTAAATTTTAAAATGATGTATTGGCCAGGCATGGTGGCTCACATCTCTAATCCCAGCACTTTGGGCAGCCGAGATGGGAGGATCGCTTGAGGCCAGGAGTTTGAGACCAGCCTGGGCGACACAGTGAGAACCCACTCTTCTCAATAAAAATTGTTTTAAATTAAAAAAAAATGATGTGCTTATAAATACTTGCATATGCATACCTTCTGCAAAATTTCCAGAAGGTTGTGCAATAAACTGTTAAAGGTGGTAACTCTTTGAACACCTACAATGAGCTACGTCCTTTATCTCTAATTCTTCCCAAAACTTGGAAGGAACGCATTATTAGCTCCATTTTGCTGGCAAAAGGTTGAGCCTTAGAGAGTTTAAGTAACTTGCTTCGGGACTTACAGCTAGTAGATGACTCAAAGCTTTCAATTCATGCCCTGTATTAGGTGAAAGGGAACTGAACTTAAAGTCACAAAAGCTGGTCTTCAGTCCTGGAGCAACCTCCAACTAGCTAGTAACCTTTCTCAAGTCATTTTGCTCGAGAGGCCTTGGTTTGCTGCATTTTCTGCCTGTCCCGGGAGGTAGCTGTGAGGGTTGTAGGGTAAACGTGGGAGAAAGTGGCAAACCGAGACAGAAGGCATCCAAGAGTTCCACAAGAGTCCACAGCTGTAAGGGCTTTGGAAGGTCTGATGTGGAATAACTGTGAGAAGCCAGGAAGACTCCCTGGAGGAAGGGGTAAAGAAGCAACAGCATGAACATATGAAACCTTTTATTTACAGAGCCATGTGCCAAGCCTTTTGCACATGCTTTCCCCAAAGCATCCTACCAGCTCTGGGAGATGGGGCATCTCCCTTCACCTTGGATACAGCCTGAGAGAGGGTTTGCGTCCCACTCAAGTGCACTGTTAATGTGACGCATGGAGCTGGGTTCCAGGCCAACCACCAGACTCCGGAGCCCCAGCTCCTTTCCCCCTCCTCCTCCTTGCTGCCCATCTTCGTCCAGCCCATTCACACTCTCTGCATCCCTTCCTTAGGTCAGGAAAAGACCACCGAAAATCCAAGACGCAGCTGCCTGGGGTCCAACATGGACGAGTACGGCGCATTCAACTTGAAAGACAAGGCTGGGTGCTTCACCAAGTGCAGGAAGTCCGAGAGCGAGCCCTGCAATGTGGGAAATTTGCAAAAGTAAGGGGGTTCCCTGAGCTGGAGGGGGAATCTGAAGCTGCCAGGAGGGGGTGCTATCAGGAAGGGATGGGGTCATCTGCCCCCATGGCCCCAGAAAATGCCACTCCCATCTCACCCTTCCACCTTGTTTGACACCACAGTCCCCACACCCAACACCTCCATCCTGGCAATTGGGGTCCCTACTGATCTAGGGGATTCACAGATGAATCCACTCCTATCCCAGCCCTTGGGAGTTGTGGAAGGACAGATACAGACCCAAATAATGATGACTCCAGAGTGTATACACAAGGGCAGACAAGGTGCCAGTTTAGCCTGGAGGAGGGAAGTCGGCCAAGGCTTCACAGAGGAGGAAACCCAGAAAGGGCTTTGAAGGGTGCATAGGAGTTTTCCAGTTGGATCTAAGCAATGGTGGGGATACAGGCAGCAGAACTGAGAGTATTCGGGGATAACTTTCAATGCTTTGAACTGTAACAATGTAAACTGCTTGGGGATGAAAGAGGCAATGGGGAGATGCTATGAGTGGGAGATAGGACTGGAAATATAAGCAGACTAAGGTGTGAAGGATTGTGTAAGTTATACCAATGGCGGGGTGCGGCAAGGCAATGACTTTTTATTTTATTTATTTATTTTTTTGAAATGGAGTCTCACTCTGTTGCTAGGCTGGAGTGCAGTGGCATGATCATGGCTCACTGAAATCTCCGCCTCCTGAGTTCAAGCGATTCTCTTCCCTCAGCCTCTCGAGTAGCTGGGATTACAGGCGTGTGCCACCATACCCAGCTAATTTTTGTATTTTTAGTAGAGACTGGGTTTGACCTTGTTGGCCTCGATCTCCTGACCTCATGATCCGCCAGCCTCAGCCTCCCAAAATGTTGGGATTACAGGCATGAGCCACCGCACCTGGCCGGCAATGACATATTTTAAGCACAGGTAGAGTATAGTCAACTCTGCATTTTGGAAAGATTGCTGAGGCCTCAGGAACGGTGATGGGGGTGGTGATGCAGGAAGACATGACCCCGTAGGATGCACTAGAGGGGCCTGGGTGGGAGTGAGGGCTGAGCCAGCACCACCAGCAGCAACTGGCATGATGTAAGACAAGAGACTGGTTAGATGCGGGGGTGAGGGAGATGGAGGGGTTTAGAATACAACATCTTCAGGAGCCATCTCCAAAAACATCCCTGCCTCTCTTTCCTTCTTCCACTCCTAATAGAAGTTGTCCATAGCTCTTCTGGGATACCTAGCAAAGCACCTGGCTTGTATTAGTACTGAGTAAATATGTGTTAAAGGAATGAATGAAAGCCTGCTCTCAGGCTTGGTGTTAGGACAGCAATCTCATTGGATCATGTTACTTCAGTGGCCTGAAAACACTTCCCTCCCCACCTGCAGCTGATCCAGCAGCTTCTTAACACCGCAGAGCTGTTCAGAGGCTCCTCTCTGTGCTGCTCAGGGACATACCCAAAAGAATTTCAAACAAGTCTCCAAATAAAAGCTTGTACGTGGGCCAGGCACGGCGGCTCACACCTGCAATCCCAGCACTTTGGGAGGCCGAGGTGGGCAGATTATTTGAGGTCCGGAGTTTGAGACCAGCCTGGTCAACATGGTGAAACCCTGTCTCTACTGAAAACACAGAAAGAAAAATTGGCTGGGCGAGGTGGCAGGCACCTGTAATCTCAGTTACTCGGGAGGCTGAGGTCGGAGAATTGCTTGAACTCAGGGGGCGAAAGTTACAGTGACCGGAGATCACTCCACTGCACTCCAGTTTGGGTGACAGAGCGAGACTCAGTCTCAAAAAAAATAAAATAAAAAATAAAAATAAAGCAGCAGCTTGTACATGAATATTTGTAGCAGCACTTTTCACAATAGCCAAAAAAAAGGAAAATCTCCAAATGTCCCTCAATGGTTGAAGGCATAATCAAAATATGATCTCTCCATACAATGAAATAGTATTCATCCATAAAAAGAAAAAAAATACAGGGGCCAGGCACAGTGGCTCACTCCTGTCATCCTAGAACTTTGGGAGGCTGAGGCAGGAAGATCACTTGAGGCCAGGAGTTCAAAGCCAGCCTTGGCAATAGAGTGAGACCCCGACTCTACTAAAAGGAATTTTAAAAAAGAAATAGGGCCAGGTGCAGTGGCTCATGCCTGTAATCCCAGCACTTTGGGAAGCTGAGGCAGGCAGATCGCTTGAGGTCACGAGTTCGAGACCAGTCTGGCCAACGTACTGAAACTCCATGTTTCTAAAAATACAAAAAATGAGTTGGGCATGGTGGTGCACACCTGTAATCCCAGCTACTCAGTAGGCTGAGGCAGCAGAATCACTTGAACCCAGGAGGTGGAGGCTGCAGTGAGCTGAGATTGCACCACTGCACTCCAGCCTGGGCGACACAGTAAGACTCCATCTCAAAAATAAAATAAAATGGAATACTGGTACATGCTACAACTTGGATGAACCCAGAAAACATTACGCTAAGTGAAAGTCAGAAACCAAAGGCTGCATATTGTATAATTCCATTGGTGTGAGGTATCTGAAATAGGCAAACTTGTGGAGACAGAAGGTAGATTAGTGATTGCAGAGGCCAGGGGGAGGGAGAAGGGCGTGCTTCATGGGCATGGGTTTCCTTTGGGGTGATGAAATGTTCTGGAACTAGACAGCATGATGGTTGCACAACATCGTGAGTTACTTAATGCCATTGGATTGGACACTTTATTGTTAAGATGGTAACGTTTATGTTATATGCATTTTACCACATGCACACACAAAAAAAGACAAATGCATGAAATACTCAGAAGGGACTCTAGCTGAAATCCTGCAGGAGCAGTCTGGGTGGCTCCCAAGCCATCTTTCTTCCTCCTGCCGTGATCCCAGGGTCTTTACTTTGATAGTTTGTGTCAGCCCTCTCACCCCAAGAGCCCAAGGTGTGAGTAATTCAGCCTGCGGGATTCTATCCTCCCCTGTCCCTGGCCCCTTGCAGATACTGGCTAAACTACGAGGCCCACCTGGTGGAGGAAGGCTTGACGGAGAAGGTGAACATGTCTTTCCTGAAGGCTTTGGTCCAGAACCTCAGCACCAGCACCGCAGAAGACCTGTACTTCTCTCTCAAGCCCTCTCAGGTGAAGAGCTCCCCAGCCCCCTTGACTGGTTCAGACCCTATCTTTCTTGGACAATATTTCAAAACTCTAAGAGAGTTATATCCTGTGATTGGTTCCCATCAGGGCTTGTTCCCCCCACATCCCGACTGGCAGAGCTGCACCTGTAAAATGAGCTCTAAGCCTCCTCCACGCCTAAAACTCCCATGAGCTCTTCTGCTGAGGCAACATAGTTGAAATGAGGGAAAGGGTTCAGTGGGCAGACTCTGGATTTATGCTGGGCCATATTCAAATCCCAGCTCTGCCCTTGTGATCATGGGCAAATTACTTTTCTGAGCCTCCGTTTCCCGATCTGTAAAAAGATGAAGGTACTGCCCACTTTTAAGATTAACATGGCCAGGTGCAGTGGTGCACACCTGCAATCCCAGCACTTTGGGAGGCTGAGGTAGGAGGATGGCTTGAGGCCAGGAGTTCCAGACCAGCCTGGTCACCACACTGAGATTCCATCTCTACAAAAACAAACAAAACACACAACAAACAAAAGATGAATGAGAGGAGCAAATGAGATAATGCACAGGGAATGCTCGGGACAGTGAGGGCTCAGAAAGTCTCTGGCCTTCCAGAAGAAATGGACATGGTGGTAGAGGTTGAGGCAGCAAGGTGGGTTGGTTAGGAATGAGGGACTTTTGGGTTTGTCTGGAGAAAGGGAAATGGAAGATAGATTTTTTCCTCAACCCTTTATTATGTCACTCAAGCAGCGGAGCCCTCTGCCTGGGTTATGCCCTGGCCCCAGAAATCACCCACCTGTCCTTTTGATGAGAGTCTGGACCGGGAAGGAGAAAGTTGAGGCCTTCAGCTCCAACAATAGCCCCCCTGTGCCAATGCACATGTGGTGCTTCTGAGGCAGGCCCGGGGTGGGTCAGGCTGTAGCCTTTGCGGGGACAGGGAGCTCAGAGAATGAAGGAAACATGCTTTGTAGCCGGGCGCAGTGGCTCACGCCTGTAATCCCAGCACTTTGCGAGGCTGAGGCGGGCTGATCATTTGAGGTCAGGAATTTGAAACCAGCCTGACCAACATGGTAAAATAAAACCTCGTCTCTACTAAAAATACAAAATTAGCCAGGCATGGTGGCACATGCCTGTAATCCCAGCTACTTGGGAGGCTGAGGCAGGAGAATCACTTCAACCTGGGAGGCGGAGGTTGCAGTGAGCCGAGATTGCGCCATTGCACTCCAGCCTGGGCGACAACAGCGAGACTTGGTCTCAAAA
The DNA here is from genome assembly GCF_030222135.1 of Aotus nancymaae. Lineage (NCBI taxonomy): Eukaryota > Metazoa > Chordata > Mammalia > Primates > Aotidae > Aotus > Aotus nancymaae. The sequence goes on from NW_026988443.1 coordinate 12,858,774, forward strand.
AAAAAAAAAAAATGCTTTGCAATGACCACTGATATGTATTTCAATATTTTGACCATTCTTTGTTTTTTAAAACTGTGTTGTGGTTGTTGGGTGGGGAGGATTTCATATTCAGAGTAAACTCGCGTGTCCCCCTCTGCCCTTGTTCCCTCCGTTCCTCAACTTCCTTCCTGATGGTTTCATTCTTTCCATCAAGCCTTGTGTAAACAATGGGACTGTTAGGGCCCTGGCCAAAAGCACGTGGCCTTCAGCCACCCTCACACTTGCACGTTCAGCTTGCCCAGGTGTCAGGTGGCCAAACAGGCACAAGGTTAGCTCTGCTCTCTGTATTGGGAAAACCGAGGCTCCATAAGGGCTGTAACTTGTCTAGGGATGCACCGCCTGTGAGGAGCAGAGCTTGCACTGTGCCCCAGGTGTCCTGCCTCTCAGACCTGACAGTCCTCAGGTGCTGCCCCGACCCAGTATGCCTCAGTTCCCCCTCCCAGCTGGGGGAGGGCAGGGCCCGTGTTGGAGGCTGGGTACAGATGGAGCTGCTGAGTCTGTGGTTGTAGATTCCAAGGCAGGTGATGAAGGATGAAGACAAGCCCCCTGACAGAGTGCGACTTCCCAAGAGCCTTTTCGGATCCCTGCCGGGCAATAGGTCTGTGGTCCGCTTGGCCATCACCGTTCTGGACATCGGTCCGGGGAATCTCTTCAAGGTGAGGACTCGGGGAAGCTCTGAGGTAAAGTGCTAGGTCCTCGGGGGCCCCATGCCACAGCTTGCGGTCACCGGCGTCTGCTGAGGGATCCGATGGGGACGGAGCAGGCGGTGAGTCTCTTAGTGTTTCTAATGCAACCCGTGGTCATCCCAGACCCCTGTCACTAGAGTCTGTGGCCTTCAGACTCACACTGGTCACACGCTCTTGGATGTCTGACCCCATACATCAGTGCCCTCTGACCTGTACCTGTGTCCTGAGGGTGCTCATGTGCCCTTGTGTGTCCTCATGTGTGCGCAAACACGCATGTCCTTTCTATTCCTGTGCACACAGCATCCCCTGTGCTCAGGTGTGACATATCCACATGTGCGAGTGCAGCCATGCCCTGGCACGTATGTGTACCAGGTATGCACACGGTATGCACACCCCAGAGGTGTGCGTCCACTCGTGTGCAGACGTGTGTACCCCTGAGGGCTGTGCTCCCCCCACCAGCCCCCTTTCTACTGAAGCACCCTCACGCTAAGACCCTCAGGGGCACGCTGTCCTCCCCACTGACTTCCATTTCTTGGCTCATCTTGGCCCCGTGCCCCCTCTAGTTAAGAGGGCAGAGGAGCTCTGGAGGCCAGCAGTGGAGAGTGGTCACATGCACAGCTTTGCAGCCAGTTGGCCTGGCCCAGCCCAGGCAGGAGGCCACTGGGAGCATCAGGGAGGAGGCTGCCCATGACTCCTTAGCCCCCTGGTCCCCTGGTCTTGAACTCCGCCCTCCAAGCAAGGGCCGTGGGTTCCTGGAGACTGCTAGGAACCCCAGCCCGGGTGGGTCGGGATGGCCCCTTCTACAGCCTGGCCCCCTGATCTCCCCACTCACAGGGCCCCCAGCTCAGCCTGGGAGATGGCAGCAGCGTGTTGAACAATCGCCTGGTGGGCTTGAGTGTGGGACGAATGCGTGTCACCAGGCTGCCTGAGCCTCTGGAGATCATCTTCTCCCACCAGCGTCCACCCACTGTGAGTCCCCCGACCAGGCCTGGCAGTCACTGTGGGGCAGACAGGTGGGTGGGCACACCCAGGCCTATGGGCCCTGCATGGGACACTGCACATCTGTCCCTCCCCTTCCACAGCCACCCAGGAGGAGTCATTAGGGCCATACATACACCTACGTCCAAGGCCACACACTCTAGAAGTGCACATGAGGACCTGGCAAGCCCACCTGCATCCACACGGCATTCCGCATGCTCCACATGCAGGCTCCCCGACACGTGCACATGCACGCAAACATGCAAACCCCCCGCCCCGCCCACAGCCCCACACCGCAGTCGGCCAAGGGCTCATCAAATGACACACTTAATTTTTCTATGCAGCCCATGGGCATGAAGCTTGCTTTCTACCTCACGCACACTCACGCTAGGACCCAAGGGAGCACAGCGTCCTCCCGCTTCCCCTGCCCTCCCCCAACCTTCCCCTTTCCTGTCTCCTGACTCCCGCTGTTTGGTTTCAGAACATGACCTTCACCTGTGTATTCTGGGATGCGACCAAAGGTAGGGAGCGTATGGGCTGCATTGCGGGGCACAGCCAGCTCCTCTGGCTAAGTCCCTCCCCTCCCCTCCTCTCCACTCCCTCCATCCTCTCCCTTCCCCACCCCTCCTCTCTTCCCCTTCCCCCTTCCCTTCCCTATATTCCCCTCCTCCTCTCCCTATATTGCCTTCCCTTCTGTTCCCCAGGCCTCCCCTCCCCTCCCTATATTCTCTTTTTCTCTGTTCCCCTCCCCTCCCTTCCCCACTCCCCTCCCCTTCCCACTCCCCTCCCCTCTCCTCCATATATTCCCTTCTCCTCTGTTCCCCTCCCCTCCCCTCCCTTTCCCACACCTTCCTTCCCCTCCCTTCCCTATATTCCATTCCCCTTTGTTCCCCTCCTCTCCCCTCCCTTTCCCTCCGCTCTCTATATTCCCTTTCCCTCTGTTCCCCTGGCCTCCTCTCCAGGGCCCACTGGAGACTGGGCTTCTGAGGGCTGCTCCACGGAGGTTGGACCTGAGGGGACCGTGTGCCGTTGTGATCACCTGACCTTTTTCACCCTGCTCCTGGTAACAGCCCCTTCTACTCTGATCCCAGGTGTTCCAGGGATTTCCAGCTCCTGTCTAGGGGAGGGGGCTGCCTGGTGGTCTTGGGGTACCTGGGCCTGGCTTCCAACTGATGTGGTCTCGTTTCCGGGGTCACCCACAGAGACCCATCTTGGACCAGTCCACGGTGCACATCCTCACACGCATCTCCCAGGCAGGCTGTGGGGTCTCCATGATCTTCCTGGCCTTCACCATTGTTCTTTATGCCGTCCTGAGGTGAGTGACCCCCACCTCCCCACCATGTCTCCCTCCCACCCTCAAGAGAGGCAGCAGGGCAGGGTGGGAAGCACTCAGGTTGTGTGGCCTCTGACTAATGTCCTCTCCACACCTTAGTGTCCTTATCCCAAAATGGGGTTGGAGGTTGAAATGTGTCAGGGCTATTTCAGGAAAAGTGGCAGAAATTTAACTCAAATTGGCTTAAACATAGCAGGGAATGTGTGGTTCATGTAACTGGGGATAGCAAATAGTGAATAGGGTTCATGTAATTGAAAAACCCAAGGTGTATGGACTTCAGGCAGGGTTCGATCCAGGGGCTCAAAAGAGGTCCCCAGGACTTCGTCTCCCTCTGCCTCTCACAGCTTTGCTCGCTCTTTGACAGTCACATTGGGCAGTTTCTTTACTCTTGGGGGCTGCCTCAGGATTGCATCACAGCTCCTTTGCTTAGGCAAAAATAAAAGAGGTCTCCTCTTTCCAAGTATTCTAAGCTAAATCCCAGGATTGAGAAGGGTTTTTTTTTTTAACATTTTATTTTGAGATAATTATAAACAGAAAGCTGCAAAAAATAGTGCAAAGAGTCCTGTGGTTCCTTCTTCCAGCTTAACCCCGATGGATATATCCTAGACAGCTGTAGTTCATACCAAAACCAGCAGCTGGTGGTATAGTACTGTTGACTAGAATATAGTCTTTGCTCAGTTTTCACCATTTTTTACATATATTAATGTGTGTGTCTATGTGTGTGTGTGTGCAGGACAGATCATTTGCAGGGCCCAGTCCAAAATGAAAATATAAAAGGTGGGGCATGGTGGATTATATCATGCCTATAATCCCAGCTCTTTGGGAGGCCAAGGTGGGCGGATCATCTGAGGTCAGGAGCTGAGACCAGCCTGACCAACATGGGGAAACCCCGTCTCTACTAAAAATACAAAACAATTAGCCAGGGGTGGTGGCACACGCCTGTAGTCCCAGCTACTTGGGAGGCCGAGGCAGGAGAATCGCTTGAACCCAGGAGGTGGGGGTTGCAGTGAGCAGAGATCATGCCATTGCACTCCTGGCTGGGCAACAAGAGCAAAACTCCATCTCGAAAAAAAAAAAAGAAAGAAAGAAAAAGAAAAAAAAAAAATGGCCCCTTATTCAAAAAATTTTAAGAATGTCAAGATGGCGACAGTAGAACATTAAGTCCTTCTGAGGATGGGGCCCTGCAGAGGTCACACGCTCATGAAACTGGCCCTGTGTGAGCATGTGTGTGCGTGTCTGCGTGTATCAGCCTGTGCAGTGTTATCCCGCGTATACACCAGAGCTGAGTCTTACTGGTCTAACTTGGACCATGTGCCCATGCCTGCCTGGGTCACTGTGGTCAAGGGCTAGAATACACATATTGGCTGGCCAGGCCACGTGCCTGCTCTTGGGTTGGAGCTAACAAAGAACCCCTGGCCCCTGACTTATGTCATCGTCATGAGTGGGGACGGGCGGGCGTTCCTCAGGGAGACCTGGGGCTGTGTCCAGAAGGGGGAGTGAGTACAGGTTAGGCAGAAACAGCAGGGGGCGCTGCAGCCCCGCTTGCCTGGGCCCAGACCATGGCTGAGGGACCCACAGCACTTGCAAGCTTGAAGGTGCCTAGGGGAGCCAGTGCCCCAGCCTGTCCTGTCCCCCAGCATCCTGGGGGTGCCTGAGGGTGGCCTAAAGCAGCCTTTGGGTTTCCTGCCCCTGAGTCCAGGGCTGTCCCACTGCCTTCTCCACGTGCCTCTGTGTCACCATTTGGCTCTGGGCTGCAGCCCCCACTAGGCCCACCTACTCCATCACAGACCAACCCATGAGTGTAAGCGGTGTCCCCTACCCCCACCCTCCAAGCCCTGGCCTAGGACACGGTCTCCATCCCCAACAAGCTGAGCATGCCTTGCCAGCTGGCTGCGTTGCTGGACCCTGTGAGCGGGGCTTGGAGCGCCAGGAGAAATTGCCACCAGCTCCCCAGGGTGGGGCCTGGTATCTCAGGTGAGGTGGACACGGTTCCAGATGTTCCTCCAGGAAGCCCCGGGGCCCCCCTCCCTTGGCTGAGAGCCCTTTTGGATCCGGTTTGCTAAGAATTTGGAGCAAGGGGCTCCAGAGAGAGGGAGGTGAGCCTGGTGAGTCACTGGGTAGGGAGTCTGGAGCCCGGGGTTGGAGCCCCTGCCCTGCCCTGCTCTACAGCCCCGTAAAACTACGTCCCTCTCTGAGCCTCACTCTTCTACTGCATTTTCAGCTTCATGCATCCACCTGCCTGTCCAGCCACGTCACCAATGAATCCATGGCCCCTCCACTGTTAGGCCTGTAATTCACGCATGGGAGAGACCCGAGGAGGGAGAGGATGGGGAGTTACACTATGCTGCAGGAAACGTCCAAATCAGCTCAGGCTAGGGGGCATGCAGAGACAGCCTCCTCAGAAGGAAACATCCAAGGGGCATTTGAAAGGCAGAAGAACAGGAGTCAGGCAAAGAAGGTGGGAGAAAAGGCATTGGGAGCAGCGAGAAGAGCACTGGCAGAGTCTGGGCGGCCTGAAAAATCAGCATGCATTCGGGGAATTGCAAGTTATGCAGTTGGGCTAATGCAACTGTTACCGGGTGGTGCTGCGCAGTTCCAGGCTCTTGGCGCCCCGAACAAAGAATTGGATGAGATACACGCAGATAGCCAAGCAAAGCGACATGAGTGTATTCCACGCAGTATTCCGCTCTCAGAGCGGGAGAGCGGGCTGACCTCTGTAAAATGGGATCAGCCTCAGCTCCGTGTAGTTTGGGTGGTTCCAGGTGTGTTTTTTTCTTCTCTTCTCAAGGCTGCCTAATCTCTAGCCAGTATCTGGCTTTTGATTGATAGATGTGTTGCTCAGTTACTTCGGGCCCTGGTGCATTTATGCATCGCCTCCATCTCATAATTTTAAGTACGTGCATGATATGCAGCCCATATGCATGAAGCTTAAGTAGCTAATTATCATATGGGGTTACGTGAAGGATACTTTTTCTCTAAAGCAAATGCCCATCTCTGAAGAGCTGCCCCTTACTGCTTTGGTCCAGAGCTTGCCAGCCGTGGGATTCCCCTTTTTATTTTTTATTTAATTTTATTTTTTTTTTGAGACGAAGTTTCGCTCTCGTTACCCAGGCTGGAGTGCAGTGGCGCAATCTCGGCTCACCGCAACCTCCGCCTCCTGGGTTCAGGCAATTCTCCTGCCTCAGCCTCCTGAGTAGCTGGGATTACAGGCACGCGCCGCCGTGCCCAGCTAATTTTTTGTATTTTTAGTAGAGACAGGGTTTCACCATGTTGACCAGGATGGTCTCAATCTCTTGACCTCGTGATCCACCCGCCTCGGCCTCCCAAAGTGCTGGGATTACAGGCACGCGCCACCACGCCCAGCTAATTTTTTGTATTTTTAGTAGAGAGATTCCCCTTTTTATCTCACTTTTGTTTTGCTTGCTGAACCTCTGCTTTTCATCTTGCTTCTTGCTCACCCACCCCTTCACCTTGCTTCAGTTCTCTGCTTTTACTTATTCTGCCCTTTATCCAACTTGTAATTCCCCTCACTATTCTTCTGCCTCATTTTCCCTATCCTCCTGCCTGACATTGGTCAAGGATGAGGTCGACAGGATCTGGAACCCACAGGGCCCCGTGGGCCATGAGAGGCTCCTGGACTTGAACCTCAGGATGCTCCCACTCTGGCTGCCGGCCGGGCTGGAAGCTGCATGAGCAGGCAGGAGCTGGTGTTGGGGGTGGAGAGCCATGGGCTGTTGTGGTGGACAGGCCTGAGTGCCCCATGGGAGCTCCCATGGGAGCTGCGGCCCCTTGGGGCCTCTCATTTCTCGCTCCAGGCTTTCCCGGCAGAGGTTCAAGTCAGAAGATGCCCCTAAGATCCACGTGGCCCTGAGTGGCAGCCTGTTCCTGCTGAATCTGGCCTTCTTGATCACTGTGGGGAGTGGCTCGAAGGGCTCTGATGCCGCCTGCTGGGCCCGAGGGGCCGTCTACCACTACTTCCTGCTCTGTGTCTTCACCTGGATGAGCCTGGAAGCCTTCCACCTCTACCTGCTTGCCGTCAGGGTCTTCAACACCTACTTCGGGCACTACTTCCTGAAGCTGAGCCTGGTGGGCTGGGGTAGGTGCTGCCTGGACGGACAGAATAGACGGCTGGCCCCAAGGGTGCGGAGGGAAATAGCCTTGGGGAGAGAAAGGAGGGGTTCCCAGAGCTGAAGGGACGGGCATCTGGAGGGGATGTGGAGGAGGACGTGCCAGCGAGCCCCCGTGATGCCATGCCACTTCCCCTTGTGCCCAGGCCTGCCTGCCCTGATGGTCATTGGCACTGGGAGTGCCAACAGCTACGGCCTCTACACCATCCGAGACAGGGAGAACCGCACCTCTCTGGAGCTGTGAGTGGCAGCTGTGGGAGCCGGGGTGATGCCAGTTCCCCAGCTTCACATACTGGGGCTGGAGGGAGGTGGGGAGAGGAGGGATTTCTAGGAAAAGAGACCAAATATGTCAAGACCAGAAGAATCCTCAGATCCAGCCAGCTCATGGCACAGAGGAGTAAACTGAAGCGGGGAGAGAAAGAGAGAGAGAGAGAGAGAGAGAGAGAGAGAGAGAGAGAGAGAGGAAGTGAAATGAGAGAGGGAGCCTGAGAAAGGAGAGGGAAAACTGGACCAGGAGGCAGGGTGCCTTACTTGAGCCTGGGCCGACACCAGCCCATACGGCAGCTTAAGGCAAAGTGAAGAAGGTCACCCCGTCCGCATGCTGGGTGCACAGCCTGGAGAGGAGAGGGTGTGTTGGATTTCAGCCCCCACTGCTGCCCAGCCAGCTGCCCTTGTTCAGGCCACCACCTGCCCAGTGATTCCCAGTAGCCTGGGTCCAGTCCGGGCTCTGCCCTGCCTGCTCTGCATGTGACCTTGGCAGGCCCGGTCTCTCCCAGAGCCTCAATCTCCTCATCTGCAGCATGGGGGAATGGATCAACATGCTCTCTAAGGCCCTTTGCCCTGCAGTGCAGGGGCCAATGGAGCTAAGTTGTTTCTAGACAACTTGGGGTCCGTGGGGCACCTACCACTGGGCCCATGGCTCTGTGCTACGAGGAGCTGGCGAGGCCTTGGACCTGTCCCCAGGGCCTCAAAAACAGGGGCCCAGGAGCTGTCACATACATGCAGGCATTGGACCAGGTGGGGACTGCAGTGGACTGGCAGTCACAGAGCCAACTAATGGGCGGCCAGTTACTGTCCTTCAGGAGGGCATCCACAGAGCTGCCAGGTATATGGTTTTCTAGGAGAAGCAGAAAATCTGGGTGTTTATATCAAATCTTCAGATTTTAAAGGCAGCCACTAATTCAGTTTTTTTTTTTACATCATATGGTGCCAACGAAACATGCCTTTGAGGTCACTCTGGCATTAAAGAGACACCAGACAGGAGCCTGATAATGGTCCCTCCCCAGTGGGAGAATGGGGATTGATGGGTGGTAATGGGAGAGGCACCTTCACGGATGGAAAAGCTCAGCCAGGGGACTTCCTGGGCTTGCTGGCCAGAGGCACCTCTTCCGGTCCCACCACTGCCGCCCCCGTCCTCCAGATGCTGGTTCCGTGACGGGACAGTCACGTACGCCCTCTATATCACCGTCCATGGCTACTTCCTCATCACCTTCCTCTTTGGCATGGTGGTCCTGGCCCTGGTGACCTGGAAGATCTTCACCCTGTCGAGTGCTACAGCGGTCAAGGAGCGGGGGCAGAACCGGAAGAAGGTGCTCACCTTGCTGGGCCTCTCAAGCCTGGTGGGTGTGACGTGGGGGTTGGCCATCCTCACCCCCCTGGGCCTCTCCACCGTCTACATCTTTGCACTTTTCAACTCCTTGCAAGGTGAGGCTCCTGCACCAGGGAGGTGATGGGCTGTGTTGTCTGTCCCAGGAGGTGTTGGGAGGTGGGGGAGAGGGTGGTTTGCAAGACACAGGACTCTGATCAGGCTAGCGCAAGGCAAGGATGTTGATTTCAAATATTCAGAGCAAGGATCCAGGGCAACAAAGTGTGGCTGCTGTATTAGTCCATTTGTGTTATGGTGAGGCCTCAGGAAGCTTCCAATCATGGCAGAAGATAAAGGGGAGCCATGGCGAGAGTGGGAGCAAGGGAGTGGGGAGGCACCATGCTGTTTTAAACAACGAGATCTTGCATGAACTCCCAGCAAGCACTCACCCATCACCGAGGGGATAGTGCTAAGCCATTCATGAGGACCCACTCCCATGACCCAGTCACCTCCCACCAGGCCCCATCTCCAACGTTGGGAATCACATTTCAACATGAGTCTTGGAGGGAACAAACATCCCAGACATTATCAGCTGCCTTCACGGGAGCTGCTACCAGGATCAGAAAGAGCCACCCAAACCAAAGCAGATACGTTCTCCATCTTTTTCCTGGAGCTGTGGAGTCTCTCACCTAGTGTCTGTGGAAACTCCTTCATTCTCTACCTACTCACGCTTTACTATGACCCCAAATGGTTATCCAACATGGCCGCCATAGCCCTGCACGACCTTGCAAGTCAGGTGTCCATTGTCCATCTCTGGTCCAATCAGCTGTGACCAGAAGGGCAGAGTCATGAGATCTGATGTCCACATGACATGGACGGGATCTCCAGGGATCTATGGAAGGAAGGAAATGCTTGCTGTGTTTGTTACCGGCCCCCACAGGGTCCTTCCTCTGAGATCGCCGCAAAGGAGTAAGAACAGTGCATGGGTTATGGTTTGTATGTGTTCTCTTTGCTTCTGACGTCTACAGCTCAGAGAGGCATCACAGCCTGAGGGCGAGAGAAACAGCCAAGACGGGAGTGACGAGACTCACCCCGTCCAGAGGAGTCACTAGAAACCCAGGCCTCCTAGATGCAGCGGGTACAAGCCCCCAAGACCAGGGCTGGCTCCCAGTGCCCCATGAGACTGTGTGGCTTAGTGACTGGGACCAGGCAACCCTGGGGCTAAATCCTAGCCCCATCCATCACCAGCAAGTCACTCAGCTCCTCCGATCCTCATTCATCTCGAAATTGGGAAAACCTCCTACTTACCTCACCAGATTTATTTATTTATTTTTTTGAGATGGAGTCTTGCTCAGTCACCCAGGCTAGAGTGCAGTGGCATGATCTTGGCTCACTGCAACCTTCACCTCCTGGGTTCAAGCAACTCTCCTGTCTCAGCCTCCCGAGTAGCTGGGACTACAGGCGTATGCCACCACACCCAGCTAAGTTTTGTATTTTTGGTAGAAACGGGGTTTCACCATATTGGTCAGGCTGGTCTCAAACTCCCGACCTCAGGTGATGCACTCGCCTCAACCTCCAAAAGTGCTGGGATTACAGATGTGAGCCATCACACCTGGCCTGCCAGATTATGATGAACAATGGCAATGCATATGTGGGAACCACTAGGTCTTCAATACATGGGAACTATATTAATAATCATAGAAATTATGACCGTATGGCCATCTGAAGCTGTCTCCAGCTGGAGAATCATGAGTCCATGCCTGGAGAATCCCAGGGCTTGATGGTTGGGAAGAAAGTCACCTTGAAACTATAGATGACATCGCTATTCTTTCAGAGGTTACCTTAATATGTAAGCCTGAACGCTTCACTCTACTGAGTTCGCGTCCATTGGGTCTGAGTTGTTCTGTATTTCTCTCTTCCTCCCCAATACAACAGAGCCCTTGGTACCTTGAATTGCCCATTGAACTCCTCTCAATATTTTTCTTGTATATAGAGTTTTGGTTATAGATTTCCTTGAAACACAGAGTTTTTCTAAGTCATGTTCTGTACTTACGATAATTTCTTGTGCCCCACACTTTCCCTTTTCCTCTTGCTGGAGTGCCCCCTTTAATAATCCTTTATAGAAGGAATGATGGTTGTTTTGTATGTCTGAAAATTCCTCAATTTTGCTGTTTCTTTTCTGTGATAGGTATAGGTAGATATGTTCTTTGAAGGTCTCTGTTTTTCATTTCCAAGATTTCTATTTGGTTCTTTTTCATTTCATTTTGAAATGGTTGTGTAATGGTTGCATTTTTGCCTGACTTTTCCAGTAGTTCTTGAGTGGTTATGGTGAGTCTCCTCCCTCTCAGCAGCCACCAGCCCAGGTTGTCCCACTCCCTGCCCACCCCTCCCCAGGCTCACCAAGGCCTCTCCTCCCTGACAGGTGTCTTCATCTGCTGCTGGTTCACCATCCTCTACCTCCCAAGTCAGAGCACCACAGTCTCCTCCTCTACTGCACGACTGGACCAGGCCCACTCCGCATCTCAAGAATAGGAAGGCATGGCCCTGCAATCTGGACTCAGCTCTGACTGCTGTGTGACCTCGGGCAGCTCCACGCCTCCCTCTGGGCCAGTTCCTTTCTCTGTATAATGTGGCTGGGGAGGGAGAGGACCAGGTTGGACCACGTGGCTTCAGAGGTCCCATCCAGATCCAACTACAGGTCCACATGAGAGTCCATGTAAGCATGTTTGCAGGGGTCTAGAGTTCCTGTAGTCCTGAGACCCCTGCCAGCAAAGAGTGACAGTCACCTCCACGCCCTGCCCTCATTGCAAAGCCCTCACCTACCTTCTGGTCCCAGCAAGGGAAGAGTCTGTGGTTTGTATAGCCCTGGAAGGAGCCCCCAGCCTCTCCCCTCCTCCTCCTTGTCACTGGCCTCCCGCAACTCCGCCTCTGGATGCCTGTAACCTTGAGGGGCATTCAGGAGGCCAGTGTGCCCTCAGGTATTGGGGGTTAGTTTTGGTGGGTAGGAGTTGATCCTCCCACCCAGTCTGACCCTGGTCTCTGCCCATCAGAGCCCACCCTCCTGGAAGAGACCCCAGCACGTTCAGGGTGCTGGCAGCCCTGCAGGTGTCCAGGGACACTGCATTTCTGAGAACCACTGAGTGGGTGAGCTACCTCGGTCAAACCCTCCACTCCCTACTCTGACTGCCATGTGGGTGGCCCAACCTCTGACCTGCTGTCATCATAGAGGTAGAAGGCAAACTGATCTGGGGCTCAGCGCACCTGGGGGTGCTCCCATTCATTCAGCATGTGGGACCCAGGGGCGAGGGTGGGGTTGAGGGCTCCCTGAGCAGGGGCTGGGCATTGCCACTAGAACCTGAGCTCCCAGAGAACAAGGACCTGGGCAGCCTCAGTCACTGTTCCAGCCCAGGCCAAGCACAGTGCTTGGCTTGTGGAAGTCTTGAATAAATATTTGTTGGCTGAATGAGTGGATGTATGAGTTTGGCACCAGCCTGGCAGAGCCCTGAGCTAAGGGGGTGTCTCAGGCCAGACCTAAGTTGGGTAGGGTGCTTCTGGCAGCTGGGCCTCCCTGTCACAATCGCATGCAGGTTTCTCAGTAGGAAGCAAAAAGAGGCAGAGATAGCAGAAATGGGGGTAGAGATACAGAGATGGAGAGATGGAGAGAGAGACTTAAGAGACAGGCCAACACCAAGAGGGAGAACGGAGGCAGAGAGGTGCAGAGAGATGGCGGCCCCACCCCAGCTCCTGCGACCCCCTACGCATGGGGAGTGGTGCATGTTGACATCATCCCCCTCTCTGGAGCCTCACTGCACAAGTCCATCCCTCACTCTATCCACAACTTACCAACCATCCTCCCTACCCGGCCCCCAAGCCCCTCCAGGGAACTCTGCGGACCGTCAAGCCCTGTCTGCTGGTGAGAAGTTATTGCCACTATTAGGCCTCCCCCAACAGCCCCCGAAGCTGCAGGCTGCAGCCCACCTCCCTGTCCAGGTGCCAGTGCTAATGCTGACTGCACGTGGACGCACTTCGCTTCCCTCCCAGCCTGCAAGCAGTTGAAAGACAGGAAGGCGGCCCTCGCTTTATGCAAGTCGCTGTGTTCCTGGAAGGGAAATCTGGGGTGTCGACGTTGCATCAGTTGAGCCACAGAAGCAATTCTGGTAGACAAACTGGAGTGTTTTGGAGCTTATCTTCACAGACATCTGTTTCCCACGGTGAAGGTCTTGACTCCCTTATCTCAAAGTCTCAGGGTGAGTAACCTGAGAAATGGCTGCTCCACCATCTGACAGGTATGGGCTTAACTCCTGGCTCGGCTACTTAAGAGCTGTGTGATCCTGGGCATGTTACATCACCTCTCTGAGCCTTAGTTTTCCCCTCTATAAAATGGGAATTATAAAGTCCTCACCTCATCCTGACAGCATTAAATGAGGTGACAGAAATAAAGTGCCCAGCACTGAACTCAGCAGGAGTTAGTCAGCTCCCTGAACCCCCCTTGATTTAAAGAAAGACCAGCCAAGGGTAATGGCATGAGGGAATGGAGGCCCAGACAGGCCCCGCCACCCGCCCAACTAAGGTCACTCCATGGGCTGGGCTGAAGCCGGGGCCAGGCCTCCCTGGGTTGCCAACTACTCCTCCCAGAGCAGTCCCTGAGTTTAAGGATTCTCACCTGGTCCTTGACTGCGCTTGGTGGCTCACACCTGTAGTCCCAGCACTTTGGGAGGCTGAGACAACAGGATTGCTTGAGCCCATGGGCTCAAGATCAACTTGGGCAACATCTCCAAAAAATAATTGTAAAAAAGTATCTAGGCATGGTAGCTACTTGGAGGAGGAAGCAGGAAGACCACTGGAGCCCAGTAGTTCGAGACTGCAGTGGGCTGTGATGATGCAACTGAACTCCTGGATGACAAATCGAAACCACGTTTCTAAAAAAAAGAAGGAGGGGGAGAAGGAAGGAGGAGGAGGAGGAGAAGGAGGAGAAGGAGAAGGTGGAGGAGAAAGAGGAGAGAAGGAGGAGAAGGAGAAGGAGGAGGAGAAGAAAGGAGAAAGAGAAGGAGAAGAAGGAGGAGGAGAAGGTGGAGCAGGAGGAGGAAGAGGAGGAGAAGAAGAAGGAGGAGAAAGAGGAGAGAAGGAGGAGAAGGAGGAGGAGAAGGAGGAGAAAGAGAAGGAGGAGGAAGGAGGAAGAAGGAGAGGAGGAAGAAGAGGGAGGAGGAAGGGGGAAGAGGAGGAGGGGAGAGGAGGAGAGGAGGAAAAGGAGGAAGAACAAGAAGGAAAAAGGAGAATTATCATGTAGTCCCAACCCCCAGTCTCAAGGGAAATCCTGGGTTGCAGAGTGTCCCAAACTGCTCCGTGGGATGTGGGACCAACATGACCACAAGCCCCTGATGGCTGAGCTTCCTGACTCAGATGGAGAGGGCAGATAAGGAGGTGTGGCTAGCATTGGGGATGTACTGCTTTTCTGGCTGGCTCTCCACCCTGGGGCTAGTCAGGGGGCAAGGGACTGGAGGTCCTCATCATCTTTTGCAGGGGTTCCTGCAGAAGTGCTCCAAGTGCCAGGCTGAGCACCCATAAGGCCAAGGGGGCTACGGTGAGAATACACCCCAAAGCCCAGAGCGGATGGATGGAGTTCCTCCGCCATTGCACAGCAACAGTAGCAACCTAGGTGATGGGTCATCATCACAGGTGGGAGTGGAGACCCTGGCCTCAGTTCATCAGTTTCAGATTCTGCCTTTGCAACTTGTCCTGGGTAAATTCTTCACCTACTGAGCCTGTAAAACAGAAATAGCAGTAGCTGCCCCACAAGGTTGATGAAGGAAATGAATAAATGAGACAGTGCCTGCGAGGAATGCCCACTGCCTGGCCTGCCTGGCCCAGAATGAATGTGACTAAGCCAGAGCTTTGCCTTAGCCATCGTCTCATGAGGTCCTGGGCACAGAGAGGGTCCCTTCTGCCATGGACCCTGCCTGGTTCTCGGTTCTGCCCAAATGTCTTCCTTCCTTGTGTTTTTTTATTACATCATAAATACACAGGAAACAAGACTTCTTTGCCCCATGCTGTCAGCGAGACAACTTAACATTAAAAGATATCAATCCTTCATCAACTAATGAATTCAATGCAATGACAATAAAGATTCTGGGGCGGGCATGGTGGCTCACACTTCTAATCCCAGCACTTTGGGAGGCTGAAGCAGGAGGATTGCTTGAGCCCAGGAGTTTCAGAACAGCCTGGGCAACATAGCGAGACCCTGTCTTCACAATAAAATAAAAGAAAAGAAACATTAAATATTTCGATTGATTTTATCTTTTTTTGATTCTCCAAAAACTTCTAAGATTGATATGGAGGCATATAGACCTCAAAGGGCTAAGTCAATCTTAATGAAAGAGGGCACACAGGAGGCGGAGGTTGCAGTGAGAGTCAAGATTGTGCCACTGCACTCTAGCCTGGGCAACAGAGCTAGACCCTGTATCAAAAAAAAAAAAAAAAAGGCATAGGAGGAAGACTTGACCTCTAGACATAAAGAAATTACAAGGCCAGCATGGTAAATGCAGCGTGGTGTCTGTTCAGGGATAAGAAAGGAGATCAGTGGAACAGAACAGAGTGCTCAGAGGCAGACCATGGACACTTGGGGGAATTAATACGCGACAGGGTGGCATCATCATTTTCAGAGGAGGAAATACCTAAAACTAACACATCAGTTCGTGAAGACACATTTAAAATCATTAGTCATCAGAGAGCTGCAGATTGAAATGACAATGAGATCTCATTGTATCCTTATTAAACTGACAAGCATCAGAAAACTAGAAAATGGGCAGGGACAATATGGGAGCCAGGGAGAGTCTAGACTGCTTCAGCTGCCTGGAAAAAAACACATGCATCTACTGAGCCTGCAATCTTGTTCCTGGTGTTTATCTTAAAGAAACATTCCTCCAGATCTAGACCCTTCTGGACCTGTGTAACATTGTCTGTGGTGGAAGAGAATTGGTAGCAAATCTGAATGGTCTGTCCAGCCCACCAAACGTTTGCTGGGGAGTTCCCTCAAGACTGCCCCAAACCATCATGAGATAGGGCAGCATGCAAAACAATATTCATTTTGCATGCTCTATCACCCAGGTTGGAGTGCAATGGCGTGATCTTGGCTCACTGCAACCTCCGCCTCCTGGGTTCAAGCAATTCTCCTGCCTCAGCCTCTGAATAGTTGGGACTACAGGTGCATGCCACCACGCCCATCTAATTTTTGTATTTTTAGTAGAGACGGGGTTTCACCATATTGGCCAGGCTAGTCTTGAACTCCTGACCTTGTGATCCACCTGCCTCAGCCTCCCAGAGTGCTGGGATTACAGGCATGAGCTACTGTGCCTGGCTGTCCCTTTAATTTTTAATAATGGCTGTGTTTCACAAAAATTTCAGAAAGTTTAACAGCTAACAAGTTAATGCCCCACTATACCAGCGCACTACGGACAGAGGGACCACACAACCTTGGAAGACTACATTTCCCAGAAGCCTTCTCTCCCTGGACTGGCCCTCAGCTTGGGCTGTTACCATGGAGACAGCTAACAGCTAGCACAGGCTGTCCTCGGAGGGGTGAGGAGGGAGCAAGGGACTGAGGGTGGCTGGACCTTGTCTGGCAGGGAGGGGGGAGGCTAGTGGCCCCCTTCTGCCTGGGGGCCTCCTGCCCTGATCTTTCTGGGGACGTTGTTGGGGTGTGTGTGTATATGTTGGGGAAGAGGAAGTTGCTGGTGGAGTGCAGGGAAGGGTCTGTGGGTTGGGGCCAAATCCTTGAGACAAAACTGCCTTCCCCACACTGGGCTGTAGCTGAAGAGGCCGCCTGTGTAGGGAATAAGGTGCTGTGGGTTCTTCTCCCCAGCTCTGCCTCTGCTGGTGTTCTGGGACTGACACCTTGGCCTTCTCTTTGATCCTACTTATTCCTTGCCCCCCACTCCCCGACCCCCACCACCCCTTCTAGCCCTTCCCCATCTCACATCTCTTCCAGCCTGAGACACAGGGTTCACAACCAGAAATACAGGGCTTCAAATCCCAGCCCTGCCACTTACTAGCTGTGACCTTAGGCAGTGCACTTACCCTCTCTGGGCCCCAGTCTTCTCATCTGCAATGTGGGTGTCCTAAGTGTCTGCCTCATAGAGTCAGTGGAAGAAAAGTGAGCTGATCTCCGTGTAACCCTCAGCACAGGGCCGGGCACACAGTAGGCGTTCAGCAAACTGTAGGTGCCTGTAATGGTATGACTGCCCTCCCTGGGCTCATTCCCTCTGGGCCCAAGAGGCCGACAGCTGGATCTGATGACTGGGAAGTGCTGCATAGCTAGAGGCTCTCCCCTGGGCATCTGAGATCCTGAATGGTGTTGGCCCACCTGGGCCTTGGGTGGCTCCAGCCAGAAAAGCATTCGTGCACTCCTGAGTCCCAGAGCACAGAATGTCAGAACTGGACAGAAAATATCTGCCCTCCCTTCCTATTGCAGAAAGAGAAACTGAGGCACAGAAAGGAGCAGAGAGCGACCCAAGAGTCTAGCAGGAGCTATTGGCAAAGCCAGGGTTCCCAGCCAGGCTCAGTCCTGACTGCTGGCCAGTGACTCACCTCCCCAAGAGGCCCAGGCGGCTCGGGTGGGTGTGGAGTGGGGGGTTGGGGCCAGCCGTTATCTGCTGGTCCCTTCTGCCCTCTCGTTCCTGGCTTCACCCCAGGGTGGGGAGTGATGACAAAGCCGGGGGAACTCTGCTTTTTTGTCCTCAGTACTCGCCCCCTTCGCCCTGTGGGTTCCATCTGTTTTCCTCCTCTCTGGACCTGTTTGCTGTAAGGAAAACAGATTTTCCAGGGGAGAAATGGAAAGATCCCAGCTGGGAGGCTGCAGATAGTGGATCAGCTGGGGTGGCGCTGGGTGGCGTGGAACAGGCACCCCCGTAGAGGCTGAGGTTTCTCATACAAGGAAAGGCTGGAGGTGGCACTCCAGGCCTCTGTGGCACTGCTGGGGACCCCCAGCTCCCCCATCTCTCTGCCCTGCCATCTTCAGCAGGCAGCTTTGGCCCTCATGTGTGGTCACCTCATGGTCTCACCTTGGCCGCCCCACTTCCCACTTTATCTCCATGTTCCAGGTGGGAGGAGGAGAAGGCCAGAGGGCTCCCCAATAACTTCTGCCCACATCTCATTGGCCAGAACCAGGTCACATCACAGGGCCACGTCTAGCTGCAAGAGAATCTGGGAGGCTGAGCAATTCAAACCAGGCACACTGCTGCCCCCCACGCAACTGGGGCACTGCCGTACAGGAGAGGAGACTGGATCTTTGGGTAGGTGACTAGCAGTCCCCGCTCAGTGAGGCTCTGCTCTATGGCCGCAGGACATATGGTGAGCACATGTGGCGTCTCTGCGTGGATCACAGAATGAAGCCTGTCCTCTGGGCCAACACAGGCTTTGGCCAAAAGACAGCAGGCTCTGTCAACCCCACCCCCTACTCCCTGTTTATGTGCCCTGGTGGCAGGTACCTTGCACTCTCTGTGCCTCAGTTTCCAGTTTGGTGAGATATCATTCACCAAATGATATCTCACTCTCTTTGAGTGAGATATCTCACTCAGAGTGAGATATCATTCACCTGCCATCTTCATTTTTGGGTGGGTCATAGTTCATATCACCTTAATATTAAGATTTTCTTTCAATCTATTTATTTATTTTTTATTTGAGACAGAGTCTCACTCTCTCACCCAGGCTGGAGTGCAGTGGCATAATCTTGGCTAACTGCAACCTCCACCTCCCAGGTTCAAGTGATTCTCCTGCGTCTGCCTCCTGAGTAGCTGGGATTACTGGTGCATGCCACCACCCCTGGCTAATTTTTGTATTTTTAGTAGAGTTTCACCACATTGGCCAGGCTGGTCTCGAACTCCTGACCTCAAGTGATTCACCCTTCTCAGCCTCCCAAAGTGCTGGGATTACAGACGTGAGCCACTGTGCCCAGCCAATTCATTTATTTAAACAGGAAACTTACCAATACTATAGTAATCCCCACAGCATTAGCAGTACTTGTCACAGATAACTGTCAGCTGGCACAGTGGCTAATGCCTGTAATCCCAGCACTTTGGGAGACCAAAGCAGGAAGATTGCTTAAGGCCAGGAGTTTGAGCTGGGGAAACATAGCCAGACCCTGTCTCTACCAAAAAAAAAAAAAAAAAAAAAAAGCCAGGTGTGGTGGTGCATGCCTGTGGTCTCTGCTACTAGGGAGGCTGAGGTGGGAGGATTGCTTGAGCCTGGGAGTTTGAAGCTGCAGTGAGCCATGATTGCACCACCGCACCCCAAGCCTGAATGACAGAGTGAAACCTGCCTCAAAAAAATAAAAAATAAAAAAAGATAACTGTCAAATGTACTAAAAGCAAATTGACAAATGCCCTGCCCTGACCTGATGATGGCTCCCAACCTGAGGCCTGTGTTGTCTTTGTTGTAAAGGAGTATTTGCCAGGATTAGATGGTGTTACAGACGGCGTAGCACCAAACAGAGACTTTCTTCATGTTTGAAAGGAAGTCAAAGAGGGAATCACTGCCATCCTGTGTGCTCTAAACCTCCCCCAAACCATCTCCCAGGCCTCCTGGTGATGTCCCGGTGGTGTTGGTGGCTTCTGCCTGGTCTGACAGTCGGCCATGGAGTATACTTACCCTTCCCCACAGAGACACTCCATCTCCAGACAACCAGAGACGCTCCAGAATGGAGGTTCTGAGGGAGAAGGTGGAGGAGGAGGAGGAGGCCGAGCGGGAGGAGGCGGCTGAGCGGGCTGAATGGGCGAGGACTGAGAAAATGATGAGGCCAGTCGAGGTGCGGAAGGAGGAAACCACCTTGACACAGGAGATGCTCAGAGACCTGGAGAAGAAGCTGTCGGAGATCCGGATCCCCGTCTCAGTGGAGGTCCCGTGAGTGTGGCAGGGTGGGGGCCCTGAAAAGGGCAGACCGGGGATGGGCACAGGAGGACCCAGGCAGCGTGGTGGTGCCTGGTCTGGTGGGGGGACCAGGGGCTAGAGCAAGGCAGTTAAGAGTGAAGGCTTTCTGCTTTCAAATGGCCTGGGCCAAGTGTCCACACTCCCTCCAGTAGCTGTGTGACCTTGGGCAAGTCACTGAGCCTCTCAGTGCCTTTATCCATCTAAAAGTGCAGATGCTGGCTGGGCGCTGTGGCTCATGTCTACAGTCCCAGCACTTTAGAAGGAAGACGTGGGAGGATCACTTGAGGCCAGGAGTTCGAGACCAGCCTGGGTAACATAGGGATACCCCCTATCTCTATAAATAATTCAAAAATTAGCCAGGTGTGGTGGTGCCTATAGTCTCAGCTACATGGGAGACTCACGTGGAAGGATCACATAAGCCCAGGAATTCACAGGGAGCAATGATTGTGCCACCGCACTCCAGCTGGAGCAACAGAGTAAGACCCTCTCTCTTAAACATAAATAAATGAAAGTATAGATGTTCATGATACCTGCTCCTCAGTAGCTGTGAGGATTAAACAAGAACGAGGTAGAGCCAGTGGCAACTCAGTGGACCCAGGGCTCCTGCGTGCCAGGCATGGCTTCCCTAATGCCATCCCTGTTGTACCACAGGGCCTTTACCAAGGACACCATTGACATCTCCATGTTGCCAGTTTCCTACAAAACCAACACGCCCAAGGAGGAACAGCTGCTGCAGCTGGCAGACAACTTCTCCCGCCAGTACAGCCACCTGTGCCCGGACCGCGTGCCCCTCTTCCTGCACCCTCTGAATGAGTGTGAAGTGCCCGTAAGGCTGGCACATGGAGGGCAGGGCCGGGGGCCTGGGGGCTGAAGAGCAAGAGGGCACAGGGAAGTGGGGCAGGTTCTCCGAGGTCACTGAGCCAAATCACAGACCTCTTGTGGGCCAGAGAGCTTCTAGTCAGGTGCGACATAAACTCAAAAACACCAGCAGGCCCCAGCAGGCCCAGTGCAGATGACCCTGGAGGGTGGTGGTGGCCTGGAGACCCCATGCCCCACCCAAAGAGGCAGGTTCTGATTGCTGCAGGGAAAATGCAGGCCTGGGGATGCTGGTGAGGCACCATAGCTCACATCTGTAGTCCCAGCACTTTGGAAGGAAGAGGTGGGAGGATCACTTGAGGCCAGGAGTTCAAGATCAGCCTGGCAACATAGCAAGATTCCCCTATCTCTACAAAAAAATACAAAAATTAGCCAGGTGTGGTGGTACCTAAGTCCCAGCTACGTGGGACTCTATCAAGATGAGAGGAGACTTGGGTTTTTTGTGGGAGTCTCTGGCTTTTATTATTTTATTTTTTATTGTACTTTAGGTTCTGGGGTACATGTGTAGATCATGCAGGATTGTTGCATAGGTACATACATGGCAATGTGGTTTGCTGCCTCCATCCCCCTGTCACCTACATCTGGCATTTCTCCCATGTTATTGCTCCCTGACCTCCCCACCCCCACTGTCCCACCCTTGGTCCCCCCAACAGACCCTAGTGTGTGATGCTCCCTTCCCTGTGTCCATGTGTTCTCATTGTTCAACACCTGCCTATGAGTGAGAACATGTGGTGTTTGATTTTCTGTTCTTGTGTCAGTTTGCTGACAATGATGATTTCCAGATTCATCCATGTCCCTAAAAAGGACACGAACTCATCGTTTTTTATGGCTGCATAGTATTCCACGGTGTTTATGTGCCACATTTTCCTTGTGCAGTCTATCATCGATGGGCATTTGGGTTGGTTCCAGGTCTTTGCTATTGTAAACAGTGCTGCAATGAACATACGTGTGCATGTGTCTTTATAATAGAATGATTTATAATCCTTTGGATATATACCCAGTAATGGGATTGCTGGGTCAAATGGAATTTCTATTTCTAGGTCCCTAAGGAATCGCCACATTGTTTTCCACAATGGTTGAACTAATTTACACTCCCACCAACAGTGTAAAAGTGTTCCTATTTCTCCACATCCTCTCCAGCATCTGTTGTCTCCAGATTTTTTAATGATCACCATTCTAACTGGCGTGAGGTGGTATCTCAATGTGGTTTTGATTTACAGTTATCTAATAATCAGTGATGATGAACATTTTTTCATATGTTTGTTGGCCTCATATATGTCTTCTTTTGAAAAGTGTCTGTTCATATCCTTCGCCCACTTTTGAATGGGTTTGTTTGTTTTTTTCTTGTAAATCTGTTTTAGTTCTTTGTAGATTCTGGATATTAGTCCTTTGTCAGATGGGTAGATTGCAAATTTTTTTTCCCATTCTGTTGGTTGCCAGTTCACTCTAATGATTATTTCTTTTTCGCTGTACAGAAGTTCTGGAGTTTAATTAGGTCCCATTTGTCTATTTTGTCTTTTGTTGCCAATGCTTTTGGTGTTTTAGTCATGAAGTTCTTGCCTATGCCTATGTCTTGAATGGTTTTACCTAGGTTTTCTTCTAGGGTTTTTAGTTTCTGGCTTTTAAATGCTGGCAGCTGACATAAATGCTAAACATTGCCACATGGGCCAAATAAAGCGGGTCTAAGGGTCCCTCAGCCATGGGCAGCCGTTTCACACCCCCTGAACGAATTCCATCTACAGATGGAGAAACAGAGGCCCAGAGAGCCTCAGAGACATGATCTGGGTCACAGGGCCGGAAGGAGGAACCCAGAGCTTAGGTTCTTATGCCTGTCCTGGTCCACTTTGTCTTATTTCTCTGCCCTTCCTTGGACAGGCTGACCTCTGGGGCTGCAGACTGTACTTGGCCATCAGCTGGCGCCAGATCAGAACCTCTATAGGCCCCAGGGAGAGCATCACTCCTGGGAAGACAGCATAGTGCTCCCAGGAACCCCAGGAAACAGACCTCATCTCCTCATTTAGCCCTGACTTCTCAGTCACCTCAGGCAGCTCTCAAGCCCTCTCTGGGCCTCAGCTGTCTCCATGGTGCCTATGGGTTGAAGGCGGCAAAACTTCAAAGCCCTTCAAAGTCCGGATTCAGAATATGCTTGTGCCATCTCCAGGTGCCGGTGACGTGATGGGGGCCTCCCAGGCATTGCCACTGTGCCACTGATGGCTCCCACGCACCAGATCTAGGCATCATCTTCCCGACCAAGGGCTGCTCTGCCACCCCAGGATATGTGGGTCTGGCCTCCTACATTTGCTGGAGCCTCGAGGGTCCCCCCGTGGATTCAGGGAAGGTCCCAACCAGGCATTGGAGCTCACAGGTTCCTATTGCCTTGACCTCACTGGCACCATCTCTCTCCTTGCAGAAGTTCGTAAGCACAACCCTCCGGCCCACACTGATGCCCTACCCTGAGCTCTACAACTGGGACAGCTGTGCCCAGTTTGTCTCCGACTTCCTCACCATGGTGCCCCTGCCTGACCCCCTCAAACCGGTAAGTGCCACTCACAGGCTGGATGCTTGAGTCCACCAGACCTAAGATGGTGGGAGAAACAAACTCATCTGTCCAAACCCAAAGAATGGACTTAGAGACCTGGAGAACAGTGAAAGTGAGACTTCTAATGATGGTCTCACAAGATCAGGTGTCTGATATGCAGGCACACCCAGCACAGTTTTAAGCAATTTATCCCCCGAGTGCCCAGGTCCCTCCCCTGGTCCCTCATAGGCTGAGTACTGTGGGGTCACAACTTCCCAGACATCGCCTATTGGTTGTTGGGTAGGGGCTTTAGGTGTTTTCTTTAGGGTTGTCTTGCTGCATTTTGTTGCATCCCACAATGCATTGCAATCCTAGTTAGCTCAGGGGATCTTTAAGTATTTGACTTATGACCTATGTAGCTGGGCAGGCTGATAAGAACAGACAAAGCAAGCTATTTTGCAGGCTAGTAAACTTTTATCTTAGACTAAACTTTTTTGGTTTGGGTGAGAGCAACTAAGGCGGTAGGGAATGGGGAGGAAGGAGGAGGCCGGCAAGCAGGCATTGGCTATTCAAGCAGAGGGCTAGGATATTATGTTTTGTTTTGTAGTTTGCTGACCTAAGCCAATTCAAGGCACTTTGTCTTGGAAATGGATCACTGTGTACATTATTTCCTTCAGTGGGAAGCCAGGCATGGTCTGGGAAAGGGAATTTCAGCCAGGCTCAGGCCACAGCCTCTAAGTTTCCCTAAGGGCAAACAAGCCCAGAGAGAGACAGCCACTTGCCTGAGGACACACAGCAAGCCTGGGCTTCTGGTTCCCACGTCTTTTCTCCCTTGCGTTCAGAGCTTCCCTGCCATGACTTCAAGTGGTGCAGGAAAGAGAGAGAGGGCAGGGCCCAGTTGCCCATGGCCCTAACCCCATCTTTGGGCTTCTGACCAACTCTGTCAGCTTCTCCTTCAGAACAGAGGGAGGGAGGAAGAAAGGACGAGGTCTACAGTGGAGAACTGATAAAGGGGGAAAGAAAGAGGGGATGGGAGGAAAGGGGAACATTGGAGCAAACCGGTAAATGCACCAATCAGAGCGCATTAGACTAGACACTTCCGCAGTCCAGGTTTTCCCTACCAGGAAGTCTATAGCCCCTTCAAATAATAGGCCAAGGTGAATTGCATGGCATCTGGTTATTGTCATTCCTTTTCTAGCAGGCTCCCTGACCCCACAAGGGTTAGGGGCCCAAAGCGGTTTCAGCCTGTGGATTGACCCTGGCCCCCCGCCCTGACAGGTGGTGGGCTGTGACCGGTGGGGAGGATAGGCTGGGGCATCGGGGTCCTGGCTGTGCTGACCGTCCCACTGTGACCAGCCCTTGCACCTGTACTCCTCGAGCACCGTGCTCAAGTACCAGAAGGGGAACTGCTTTGACTTCAGCACGCTGCTCTGCTCCATGCTCATCGGCTCCGGCTATGATGCCTACTGTGTCAACGGCTACGGCTCGCAGGACCTGTGCCACATGGACCTGACACGGGAGGTGTGCCCACTCACCGTGAAGCCCAAGGAGGTATGGCCGGGCTTGAGCTGCCCGGGTTTCCCAAAGGATGCACGATGCACGTTCCCGGTGCTGTCGTACCATCCTTAGAGACGTCCATCCCTGCCGCCTCATCCCTGGCCCTGGCCACATGGACACAGATCCCTGACCACCAGCCCTTCCACTGCCCTGGAGTTTGTATTTCAAACCACCGATGATCTATCTGTCCTTGGTGTCTTAACACATCCAGCCCTGTTTTCCAAGCTGTTCTTGTCTGTCTGTTGTAACTCAGTTGCAGCTACTGTTCTCCCCGCTTGGTAAATTTCACAAATGCCACATAGCTTATATCTTAAGTCAAATGATTCCAAATTTACCCTATGCATTTGATAAAAATCCAGCCAGCTGTTTTTATTTAAGAAAATAGGCTGCGCATGGTGGCTCATACCTGTAATGTTAGCACTTTGGGAGTCTGAGGCGAGCAAATCACTTGAGGTCAGGAGTTCAAGACCAGCCTGGCCAACATGGTGAAACCCCCGTCTCTATCAAAAATACAAAACAATTAGCTGGGCATGGTGGCACGTGCCTATAGTTCCAGTTACTCAGGAGGCTGAGGCAGGAGAATTGCTTGAACCCAGGAGGCAAAGGCTTCAGTGAGCTGATATTGTGCCACTGCACTCCAGCCTGGGCAACAGAGCAAGACTCTGTCCCCCAAAAAAAAAAAAAGAAAAAAGAAAAAAACCCAGACAAGTGGACAGACATTTGGTTCTCAGTCCCATACTCCCAAGGTAAAAAGCCCCTCCAACCCTGCTTTTTTTTGGGGGGGACAGGGTCTCTCCTGCTCTGTCACCTAAGCTGTGGCATGATCTTAGCCCACTGCAACCTCAACCTCCTGGACTCAAACAGTCCTCCCACCTTAGCCTCCCAAGTAGCTGGGACTACGGGCATGTGCCACCACGTCCAACTAATTTTGTTTGTTTGTTGTAGAGACGAGGTTCTTACTATGTTTTCCAGGCTGGTCTCGAACTTCTGGACTCAAGCAATCCTCCCACCTCACCTCAGCGTTCCAAAGTGCTGGGATTATAGGCATGAGCCACGGTGCCTGGCCCTCAAGGCCCCTTTTTAATAGCAAACAAAACAAAACAAAACAAAACAAAAACACAAAACCTCACCAACCTTTCAGTAGCTGGTGGCTGTGTTTTTAGATCTGCTCATTAAGAACTCCGTAAGGACCAGAAGCTGCTACAGACACAAGAAACACTCTGAAATGAATTTTAATCATCAGAATCACAAAAGCATCTCTTTACATTTAGAAAATAGTCATACTACAGACAGAAAATGCTCTTCATGAGGTGGATTAATTCCAGGACTCTGGGATCGGAGTCAGGCTCCCGTGGGTGTCTGCAGCTCAGGGATGGGAAGCCAGGGGTCTGAGGCACCCAGCAGGATCACTGTGCACCTGCATTACACCTGGGTGAGCAGCCGGGGACCCTAGAGTGGGTGCTCTGGTGGGAGAAGGGTGAGACAGCAGGGGAGGCACAAGGAGAGCCTTGCTCTCTCAGGCCCACCTCCCTAAGAGAAGGTGGAAGCACAAGCTGCACCATGGCTTTTAGCTTCAAAAGCCTCGGGCCGGCGCGGTGGCTCACACCTGTAATCCCAGCGCTTTGGGAGGCTGAGACAGGTGAACCACATGAGCCCAGGAGTTTGAGACCAGCCTGGCCAACATGGCAAAACCCCATCTGTACTGAAAATACAAAAATTAGCTGGGCATGGTGGTGCATGCCTGTAATCCCAGCTACTCGGGAGGCTGAGGCAGGAGAATTGCTTGAATCTGGAAGGTGGAGGTTGCAGTGAGCTAAGATCACACCATTGCACTCCAGCCTGAGTGACAGAGCAATACTCTGTCTCCAAAAAAAACAAAAACCTCCGAGCTCCCACATGGGCATCTCAGCTCTCTCAGCTCAACCAAATGCTTAATGATCAACATTGTATCAGTAACAAAAAGATGCAGAGAGATTTCGGGTTTCAAATCCACTTTCATGTCCATTGTGCTCGTTGCTCCCCACGGTGGCCCAGTGTGGTAGGTACTGTCACTTTTATTTTATAGGTGAGTATGTTGATGAAATTGAAAGGTAATATAATGTGGCCAAAGTCACACAGCGGGAAAATGGAGACTCAGGGACTGAAGCCCGGGTCAGGTGAACGTTAAACCCTGGAGATTCACTATTTCTCCTTCCTGATGGTCACAGGCCCCCTTC
Organism: Aotus nancymaae; assembly: GCF_030222135.1. NCBI lineage: Eukaryota > Metazoa > Chordata > Mammalia > Primates > Aotidae > Aotus > Aotus nancymaae. Next base: position 12,885,609 of record NW_026988443.1, read on the forward strand.
TGCAGCCTCTGCAGTGCTGTTTCCTGGGAACACTTCTTGCCATCTAGCACACATTTGTACACGTGCAGGTGTACACACATACGCACAGTTTCTTCTCCTTCCTGGCCCAGCAAACTCTTACTTTAAGTCAACATATGAGGCCCTCCAATGCCAAGGTCTGAAAACTCCAACTCCTGACAATTCTCCCCACTTCTGGATCAGACCCAAGTCATGGCTAGAGTGGGTGGTGAGGAAGGAAGAGGAGAAAGTCACCCCTCCTGAGTTTCTGCCCCACAGGTACCTCCCTTGGGCATTTTTTCTGTCTTTACTTTTCAGAAAGAGGCTGGGGAGAAAGTTCCCATTATTCTCACACCACGAACCCGAGATTCAGAGAGGTGAAAGGACCTCCCAAGGTCACGGAGCTGGAGTTGGGGGCTCCCTCTGCATTTAGGGCCTGAAAGGCCACAGGCTACAGGAGTAGCTGCCATTCCCAGGTCCAAGGGACTGGCTGGGCGGGTCTTACCTCTTGGAGTTGCATGTGTGATGGGTGGATGCAGGGCCACTGACCCCTCCTCTTTTTTTGGGGTGACAGACCATCAAGAGGGAAGAAAAGGTGCTACCTAAGAAGTACACCATCAGACCCCCCAGGGACCTGTGCAGCAGGTTTGAACAGGAGCAAGAGATGAAGAGGCAGCAGGAGATCAGAGCCCGGGAGGAGAAGCGGCTGAAGGAGGAGGAGGAGCGCCTCATGGTGGGTCCTCAGCCCTCAACCCCCTGGGCTCAGCTATTGAGAAGGGACTGCCAGGGATGGGAAAAGAGGCACAGGTCATGGAAGGGATGTGTGTATGGATCCCCCAACTAGGTCCGCCTCACAACCACCCCCACTTCTACCCAGCCCTGCAGGAATCTCCCACTGGTGGTCAGCCAGCTTCTCATGATAGACTCTGAACATTAGGCCACAGTACTGCCTGGGGTAGCCCATTCTATGCAGGGCAGCTCTGTTGTCCTCTTTGCTCTAGACTCTTACTGGGGATATACTTGCATACATCCTCCCATCTATTCATCCTCGCATCCATCCTCCCATCCGCCCATCCTCTCATCCATCCATCCTCCCATCTATCTATCCTTCCATCCATCCATCCTTCCACCCATCCTCCCATCCATCCATCTTCCCATCCATCCATCCTCCCACCCCTCCTCCCATCCATCCATCCTCCCATCTCTCTATTCTACCCATCCTCCCATCCATTCATCCTCCCATCCATCCATCCTCCCACCCATCCTCCCATCTCCCCATCCTCCCATCCATCCATCCTCCCATCCGTCTATCCGTCCATCCTCCTATCTATCCATCCTTCCACCCATCGTCCTACCCACCCATCCTCCATCCATCCATCCTCCCATCCATCCTCTGATCTCTTCTCCCACCCAATTTCCCATCTATCCATCCTTCTACCCATCCTCCCATCCATCCATCCTCCCACCCCTCTTCCCATCCATCCATCCTCCCACCCATCCTCCCATCCGCCCATCCTCCCATCCATCCATCCTCCCATCCATCTATCCTCCCACCCATCCTCCCATCTGTCCATCCTCCCATCCGTCCATCCTCCCATCCATCCTCCTATCTACCCACCCTCCATCCATCCATCCTCCCCTCTCTTCTCCCATCCATCCTCCTATCCATCCATCTTGCCATCACTCCTCTCATCCTTCCTGCCACCCATTCTCCCTTGCGTCCTCCCATCTCTTCTTCCAACATCTATACTCCTATCCTTCTTCCAATCCTCTTTCCTCCCTCCCTTCTTTCCTTTCCTTTCATAGAATATTCCTTGAGCGTCTCTTCTGGTCTAGACCTATTTATACACAACGATGAACAACAAGACAGTCACAGTTCTCTCAGAGGGAGGCAGATAAGGAAGCCACTTGGTCTCCCATTTCCTTTCTGTGGATGAGACCTCAGCCAGAGCCACAATATATAAAGCCAGTAAACCCCAGATGCCCGGTGCCCCAAAGAGTCCAATTTGTAAACCACAGATCCAGTCAGACTCTCTCATTGTATTGATTTTACAAATGGGCTCAGCGGTGGGGTGATGGGAGGCGAGGTGGGTGGTCACACTCCAGCTGATGGTGCAGTCTGCATCAGAACTCAGCTCTCCTTCTGGTTCCCCAGCCCCAGGGAGATGTCTGGGCCCCTGATGCCCCTCTTCCAGCCATCTGACTCATAGTCACCCACCTTTCCTGGGCAGGAAGCGGAGAAAGCAAACCCGGATGCCCTGCACGGCCTGCGGGTGCACTCCTGGGTCCTCGTGCTATCAGGGAAGCGCGAGGTGCCTGAGAACTTCTTCATCGACCCATTCACAGCACGCAGCTACAGCACCCAGGATGAACACTTCCTGGGCATTGAAAGCCTCTGGAACCACAAGAACTACTGGATCAACATGCAGGATTGCTGGAACTGCTGCAAGGTGCCTGGGGAGGGGGAGCTGGTGGGTGTGGCAGGCACGGTGCGGGAGGCAGGAATAGAGGCAAGTGATGACAGCCAGACCTGGGGGAGAGCTGGACACCAGGCCACGAGGGCTTTGGACCTTCTCCATAGCTGAATCTCCATGGCCCACTCCCTTGCCCATGAATAACCATTCTGATATGCTAATTGTCTCTCCTGATTTGTGTATCCTTCTAAAATGTGGATTGTTTGAATGCATTTTTTTAACTCTATCTTGAAGGGTAACCTACATGCAGAAAAGCGCACTCATCCTAAGCATACATACAGCTCAATGAAATTTCACAAATTGAACACACCTTGGTTTCCTGCACCCAGATCAAGAAATAGAAAATTGCCCAAACCCCGGAAAGTCTCTTTGTACAATTACTGTCTTCTCCCAGTGTATTTTTGACTTATGTATGCGGCACTGGTACACACACTCACCTACAAGGGGGTACAAAGGAGGCCATATCATTGAATTATCACATACTGAACACACCTGCACAGCCGGGACTAGCAGAAGCCACATCATGTCCCCTCCTGGCCACCAACCGTGCCATTGTCCCGAGTTAAGCACTATCCTGACTTCTAACAACATCCATTAGTTTCATCTGTTTTTGGAGTTTACATCAATTGAATCACACAGTGTATACTCTTATGCCTGGATTCCTTCACTCATTGTTATGTTCATGAAATTCATTATGGTTGTGTGGTTTGTGCGTTTTCATGTTTTATTACTTTTCCATTATTTGAATACACCAGGACTTATCTATCCATTCTACAGTTGCACATGGAGATTGTTTCCAGTTTGGAACTATTTTGAATAGTGCCTCTATGAACATTTGCATACGTGTATTTCAAGGAACACATATACACATTTCTGTTGGGTAACTACTGAGGAGTGGAATGGCTGGGTCACATGATGGGCACGTGCTCGGTCTTAGTAGATACTGTCCACCAGGCCATGAGGGCTTGGCCGATTTCTCAAGTGATTGCATCAGTTTACACTCCCACCAGCAATTTATGAGTGTAAACAAATTCTCGGAGCTCCATCCACATCCTTGGCAATACTGGATACTTTCTTTTCCATTTTAGCTATTGTAGTGGACATGTAATGGTATTGCATTGTGGTTTTATTTTAAAATGCAATTGATTTTTGCCTGGATGCGGTGGTTCACACCTGTAATTCTAGCACTTTGGGAGGATGAGGTGGTTGGATCACTTGAAGTCAGGAGTTCGAGACCAGCCTGGCCAACATTGTGCAACCCCATCTGTACTAAAAATACAAAAAATAACTAGGTGTGGTGGTGGGAATCTGTAATCCCAGATACTTGAGAGGCTGAGACAGGAGAATTGCTTGAACCTGGGAGGCGGAGGTTGTAGTGATCAGGTATCACGTCACTGCACTCCAGCCTGGGCTACAGAGTAAGACTCTGTCTCAAAAAAACAAAAAAGCAACTGCTTTTGCAAACTGTTCACATATCCAGTAAGTTTTAAACCTGCTTATTCATTTTAAAAATTAATCTGTAAAGACTTTGGGATTTTCTGCATACACAATCAGTCCTATTGCTGAATGGTGGCAGTTTTGTTTCTTCATTTTTAGTCCCTAAACTTTTTCGTTTTTCTTCTTTTATTTCTCTGGTTAGAATATCCAGTATAATGTCAAATTGAAGTTTCTGGGCATCCTTGTCTCAGTCCTGATTCACAAGTAAAGCCTTAGTATCATAACGTTTCACTATTTGTATGAGGTTTATCTTGACTGTAAGGTTTTTATAGCTAGCTACACTTTATTTAACTAAGGGATTTCTTTCTTAGTTTGCTATCAGGTTTTTAAAAAAATCAAACAAAATTTGTTTATATCAAATGCTTTTTTCCATCTATTAAGTGATCATAATTTTTTCTTCTATTAACAGGTAAATTAGACTGATTGGGTTTCCCTCCTTTTTAAAATTGAAGTATAATTGACATAATATAAATCCACAATTTTAAAGTACACAAGTTAGTGGCTTTTAGTATATTTACAAGACTGTGCAACTATCATCACTATTTAATTCCAGAATTTTTCATCACCCCAAAAGAAGATTTTTATTTATTTATTTTTTGAGACAAGGTCTTCCTTTTTTTCTTTCTTTTTTTTTAAGATGGAGTCTTGCTCTGTTGTCCAGGCTGGAGTGCAGTGGCATGATCTCAGCTCACTGCAACCTCTGCCTCCCAGGTTCAAGTGATTCTCCTGCCTCAGCCTCCCGAGTAGCTGGGATTACAGGTGCCCACCACCACACCTGGCTGATTTTTGTATTTTTAGTCTTCCTTTGTTGACCAGGCTGGACTGCAGTGATGCGGTCATGGCTCACTACAACCTCAACCTCTGGGCTCAAGCGATTCTTCCACCTCAGCCTCCTGAGCAGCTGGGACTACAGGCATGTGCACGATGCCTGATTCATTAAACTGCGGAATTGCAATAGAAAAAGAGTACTTCACACAGAGTCAGCTCTGCGGGAGACTGGAGTTTTATCATTACTCAAATCAGTTTCCCCCGAGCATTTGTGCATTCAGGCAGCAGAGTTTTTAAGGAAAACTTGGTGGGTTGTGGGAGGCCAGTGAACCAGGAGTGGTCAGAAATGAAATCATAGAAAGTCAAAGCCGTCTTCCTGCACCAAGTCAGTTCCTGGATGGGGGTCACAAGATCAGATGAGCCAGTTTATCCATCTGGTGGTGCCAGCTGATCTGTCAAGTGCAGGGTCTGCAAAATATCTCAAGCACTGATCTCAGGAGCAGTTTAGGGAGGGCCAGAATCTCGTAGTCTCCAGCTGCATGACTCCTAAACCATAATTTCTAATCCCGTGGCTAATGTTAGTCCTACAAAGGCAATCTGGTTTCCAGGCAAGGAGGTCTGCTTTGGGAAATAGCTGTTAATCTTTGTTTTAAACTGTAATAAACTAAGTTTCTCCCAAAGTCAGTTCAGCCTAGGATGAACAAAGACATTTTGGAGGTTAGAAGCAAGATGGAGTCGATTAAGTTAGGTCTCTTTCAGTGTCGCAGTCTTAATTGTGCAAAGACAGTTTCAAGAGTAGCAGCTCAGAGGCAGTTCTACAGTCATATTTATATCCACTTCAATCACATGCAAATTAAGGGGCAGATTATACAGAAATTTCTAGAAATAGGATGGTAACCTCTGGTTCACTTGGTCGTTGCCATGGAAAGGTATAATTTGTGGGTGTTGCCCTGGCCCTGTTTTAGCTAGTCCTCAATTTGGTCCAGTGTCTGAGCCCCCACTTGGAAGTCAAGTCCCACCTTCTGAGTTGAGTCCCACCTCCTACCTCATCGTCAGTAAACCAGTTTGGGCTTTTATAGTTTTTCTCCATTGTTTTTGCTTTCTATCTCATTGATGTCCACTCTGATCTTCATTATTTTATACCTTCTGCTTACTTTGAGCTTCATTTTCTCTATTCTAGTTTCACCTCCCTTAGGCACTAATTCCAGGGTTGTGGTGGAAGCTGAGATAACTCATCTAAAACTGTTCTTTTCTAATATAAGCCTTCTTTCTCTCGGAAGTACTGCTTTAGCGGCATCCCACACATTTTACTGTATCGTGTTCATTTTCTTTCCATTCAATATGCTCTCCAATTTCCCTGTTAATTTCTCCTTAGTTCATGGGCCATTTGAAGACGTGTTTGCAGATATTTAGAAACTCTCTGGAGATATTTCTATTGCTGATTTCTAATTTTGTGGTGATTAGAGAATATAACTTGGTGTGACGTCTATTATTTTACACTTGCTATAGTTTGTTTTATGGACCATAGTATGATCTGTCTTGGAAATTCAACAGATTCTTAATATGGTGAATTTTCTGTGTGTACTTGATGAGAATGTGTGTTTTGCTTTTGGGTGGAATGTTTTACAAATGTCAATAATCTCAAGTTGATTGATAGTGTTGTTGAAATCTTATATATCTTCGCTGATTTTCTGCCTACATTTCTTTCAATTATTGACAATATTATTGAAATCTTGGGCTACAATTTTGGATTTCTCTATTTCTTCTTTCAGTTCCATTAGCATTTGCTTCATGTATTTTGAAGCCCTGCTAGTAGATGAGTAAATATTTGAGATTGTTATGTCCTCGTGATGAATTGACCTCTTTATCAGTATGAAATGAGCATCTTTATCCCTAGTAATATTTTTCATTCTGATCTCTATTTTGTGTGATATTAATATGCCACTGGACCTTGATTTGTATTACCATTGGTTATCCTCTTTGTGGAACGGTGAGTCCACTAAACCTCTTTTTCTTTGCAAATAACCCAGTCTTGGGCATGTCTTTATCAGTACTCTTTTGTTGTCTCAAAGGCACTCTGTTTCTGACAAGGCAAGTTTTCCAGTTTCCCAAAAGTAGACCTTTTTTCATTTTTTGAGATGGAGTCTCACTCTGTCATCCAGGCTGGAGTGCAGTGGTGCAATCTTGGCTCACTGCAACCTCCGCCTCCCGGGTTCAAGCAATTCTCTGCCTCAGCCTCCCAAGTAGCTTGGATTACAGACACGTGCCACCATGCCCTGCTAATTTTTATATTTTTAGTATAGATGGGGTTTCACCCTCTTGGCCAGGCTGGTCTTGAACTCCTGACCTCATGATCCACCCGCCTTGGCCTCCGAAGTTGCTGGGGTTACAGGCATGAGCCACAGCACCTGGCGACCCTGGGACCTTTTTAAGGTAACCCTGAGGAATGGCTCACTCAGTTGCTTGGTGGCTTGGTCTGTCTGTCCATCTGCATGGCAGATGCAGCCAGTCTGGTGCTCCTGAGCTCCCATCTCGCCATCCTGTCCCAGTTGCTTTTGTGGGTATGAGGCTCTTCCTTCAACAATAGGTCAACATACTTTGGGGCAGCAAGTATTTCAGCTTCCTGGTCCCTTTAGTTACACTCAGTCCATTGCCGGCATTGATGGGAGGTGCAGGTTGTTCACAGGCTTAACTCCACAACTGCTTGGGAGTTCATGGTCAAGTTTTACAGTACTTAGGACCTGGAAATGTACTGAAAGCTATCTCATCTTCCTTTGACCGAGTTATCAAGGAGGTAACTCGAGAGAATATCACTCATTCTGCTGCTACTCCCATTGGACATGCCTTCTGCATGTACTGAGATTTATGCTACAATTCATTGACAGAGAGTCCAAGTGCTGTGAACTTTGTGACTCCATAGTAACCATCTGTTGGGAAACGGGCATCAAGGGTTTCTTGTGTGTCTTGTTCCTCTCCTCCTAGGCAACATTTCTTTGTGGCTTTGTAACTCAGTGGCTTACCTCATCAATACCTATGCACTCTGGTGGGGTACGGTGGCTTACGCCTGTAATTCTGGTACTTTGGGAGGATGAGGTGAGAGGATTGCTTGAGTTCAGGAGTTTGAGACCAGCCTGGGCAACAAAGTGAGACCTCGTCTCTATAAAAAAGTTTCAAAAAATTAGCCAGGCATGATGGCATGCACCTGTAGTCCCAGCTACTAGGGAGGCTGAGGTGGGAAGATTGCTTGAGCCTGTGGGGTCAAGGCTACAGTGAGCCATGATGGTGCCACTGCACTCTAGCCTGGGCAACAGGGAGAGACCCTGTCTGTCTGTCTGTCTCTCTCTCTCATACACACACACACACACACACACACACACACACACACACACACACAGGCACTGGACAGTGAGAGTTCTGTTGGGAATGAAATGAAGACTATGAAGAGTTATTCTCAAGCTGTCACAGGACTTTTTGCCAGTCTGTCGCCCTATTCCTTTGTGCTTGTCTCTGATCTTAGGTTGTCAACAGCCGTGGGCTTGCTGGTGAACCCCCTTCTTCCTTCCCCGTATATACTACTTGCATCAATTGCTGGTGCATGCTACAAAAAGAGGAAAATATAAGCCGAGGAAATAGCTTGTTTTTCCCGAAGAATCCTTTTGGGAAGAGTTATAATTGTGATCTGAGAATGTTCATTTGAAGATGTAGGACAGGGACAGTGACATTTCTATAGTCCTGGATGCACCAAATTGTGGGAGACAATGTTGATTTCTATATAGTGTTCCACACATTTATTTTATTTTTGAGACAGAGTCTCACTCTGTCACCCAGGCTGGAGTGTAGTGGCACCATCTTGGCTCACTGCAACCTCTGTCTCCTGGGTTCAAGTGATCTTCCCACCTCAGCCTCCCGAGTAGCTGGAACTACAGGCATACACCATCACGTCTGGCTAATTTTTTTGTGTTTTTAGTAGAGACAGGGTTTCACCATTTTGGCCAGGCTGGTCTCAGACTTCTGACCTCAAATGATCCCTTCACCTCGGCCTCCCAAAGTGCTGAGATTACAGGCCTGAACCACTGTGCCTGGCGACACACTTTTTTACTGGTCATTTCATCTTGGGGAATGGATAAATAAGTAAATAAGTCTCAGAGGGATGACTGCCGGCCCCTGCGGGAGACAGGAAGAGTTGGTGCATGAGGCTGGTTGCAGTGGCTCACGCCTGTAATCCCAGCTCTTTGGGAGGCCAAGGCGGGTGGATCACCTGAGGACAGGAGTTCGAGACCAGCCTGACCAATATGGAGGAAACCCCGTCTCTACTAAAAAAAAAAAAAATACAAAATTATCTGGGCATCGTTATGGGTTCCTGTAATCCCAGCTACTTGGGAGGCTGAGGCAGGAGAATCTCTTGAACCTGGGAGTTGGAGGTTGCAGTGAGCCGAGATCACGCCATTGCACTCCAGCCTGGGCAAAAAGAGTGAAACTCCGTCTCAAAAAAAAAAGTTTATGCATGATTGCTTTTCAGATTGCTCTGTCTCTGTGAAGTAGTCAGAAGCTCTGAAATAGAGAAACTTCTGCCTTCAGCAAAGGAGACATCTCTGGTCACCCCACCTCCCTTAGGCACTAATTCCAGGGTTGTGGGATGTAACACTCAGTAGGTGCTTAGAATGGTCTCTAGCTGTTCAATAAATGTTACTATCGTTGCTCCCATTTTACAGGTAAGGAAACTGAGGCCAAGTGAAGTGACATAGCTTCTCCCACACCACACAGATGGGGCAGAGCCGATGCTGCCCTCCCCTAGGGCCTGGGCTCATAAGCACCATGGTGGTCGGTGTCCTCTGAAGGATAACAGCCCTTCAGAGGATGCTACAGTCCCCCTTCAGCCCTCTTCCAGCCTGAATGTCCTCGTCCTGTCCATCAGCCTTCTAGGTGAAGGTGGAAGTGAGGCCAGAGGGGCAGCACTGCACCAAGTGAGAGAGCGAAGAAGAGATTGTGACTTGGGCTGTCCCCTTTACCGCCACATGAACGTTGGAGCAGGTGCTTTGTTCCTTCAAAGAGCCTTAAAAGAGCAAGGCATTGGAGGAGGATGGCAAGGCATCCGCAGAGAGACTGCCTGGGGCACACATACTCTGGGCACATGGGTGTGGCCGTTGTTCCTTCAATTATGCTTTTTCTAAAGAAGTAGAACTTAAGTTAAAGCAACAAAGCATAATATCTAACTAATGCTTACACTGGTTTACAAAAGCAATGGAATTCAGGCCAAGAGTGAAAGAAGGCTGACCGGACATGGTGGCTCACGCCTGTAATCCCGGCACTTTGGGAGGCCGAGGTGGGTGGATCACTTGAGGCCAGGAGTTCAAGGGCAGCCTGGCCAACATGGGGAAACCTCATCTCTGCTGAAAATACAAAAATTATCTAGGCATGATGGCGGGCGCCTGTAATTACAGCTACTTTGGGAGGCTGAGGCATGAGAATTGCTCGAACCCGGGAGGTGGAGGTTGCAGTGAGCCAAGATTGTGCTAGTGCATTCCAGCCTGGGCAACACAGCGAGACTTCATCTCAAAAAGAAAAAGAAAAAGAAGACAAATATCTATACAGTTGGGTTCCTCTCCATGAAGCCCACTAAGCGTTGACTGTCCACAGTGGCTGCGAAATCTACCAGCGGCTCTCTTCCCGACTCTCCTCTGTTGTGGCCCTCCCTTCTCTCCCCTCCACCCACCAGCTAGGGCAGAGAAATCCTCGGAGGCCTCTCAGGACCCACACACAACAGTGAGTGCTAGGCTTAGTGTCGGCTTCAGGACTGCTTAAAATTGACACCCCCACCCCTCCAGGCTGCTGTTCTGCAGCCTTTGATTTCCTCTGGACATGATTTAGGGTAGCGGAGGGGTACTGTGCTCTAGGAAGGTTGATTATAATGTGAGGTGCTCCCCACCTTCCAGGAATTATCTGACAGATGAGCCACTTTTATTGAGGGGAACAAGGCCTCAAGGCGGGCTGGGTGAAAAGAGGTTCAGAAGTTCGAGACCAGCCTGATCAATATGGTGAAACCCGAGGTCAAGAGATCGAGACCATCCTGGTCAACATGGTGAAACCCCGTCTCTACTAATACAAAAAATTAGCTGGGCATGGTGGCGCGTGCCTGTAATCCCAGCTACTCGGGAGGCTGAGGCAGGAGAATTGCCTGAACCCAGGAGGCAGAGGTTGCGGTGAGCCGAGATCGCGCCATTGCACTCCAGCCTGGGTAACAAGAGCGAAACTCCGTCTCAAAAAAAAAAAAAAAAAAAAAAAATATGGTGAAACCCCATCTCTACTAAAAATGCAAAAATTTGCTGGGTTGTGGTGGCATACGTTTGTAGTCCCAGCTACTCAGGAGGCTGAGGCAGGAGAATTGCTTGGACCTGGGAGGTGGAGGTTGCCGTGAGCCGAGATATGTCACTGCACTCCAGCCTGGGCATCAGAGGGAGACCCTATCTCAAAAAAACAAAAAAGAAAGAAAAGAAGGTGGTAGATACACTCCATGGAGGAGAAATTCCCACCCATTTACTATTTTGTTTTGTTTTGTTTTGGAGAGACAGGGTCTTACTCTGTCTCCCAGGCTGGAGTGCAGTAGGGTATTCACGGCGCACTGCAGCCTCAGCTTCCTGGGATCAAGTGATTCTCCTGCCTCAGCCACCAGAGTAGCAAGGACTACAGGTGCATGCCACCATGCACTGGCTAATTAACAACAACAAAAAAAAAAACCTGGACAGGCACAGTGCCTCATGCCTGTAATCCCAACACCCTGGGAGGCCAAGGCAGGCATATCACTTGAGGTCAGGACTTCAAGATCATCCTGGCCAATATGGTGAAACCCTGTCTCTACTAAAACTACAAAAATAAGCCAAGCATGGTGGCATGTGCCTGTAATCCCAGGTACTCGGGAGGCTGAGGCAGGAAAATCTTTTGAACCTGGGAGGCAGAGGTTGCAGTGAGTGGAGATCATGCCACTGCACTCCAGCCTGGGCAACAGAGTAAGACTCTGTCTCAAAAAAAAAAAAAAAAAATGTAGAGATGGGATCTCCCTTTGCTACCCAGGCTGGTCTTGAACTCTTGGGTTTAAGTGATCCTTCTGTCTCGGCCTTCCAAAGTGCTGGGACTACAGGCATGAGCCACCATGCCCAGCCATCCATCTGCTTCTTATGTAAACCTCCACGTGTGCCTGCTAGTTCCCTTGTTCCTGGCATGGGTAAAAGAAACACGAGGTGCCTTTTTAAAAACCCTTCCACTTCCTGGAAGCTGCTGTATCCTTCTGCCATCAAATCTTGCTGGCTTCTTTCATTGTCTCTAAGCACTGCCCAGCCAACGCAGAGAGACCTGCACATTCAGGTCTAGCCCAGGCCCAACAGCCTCCTAGTCTTTCACAGAGGTCAACATGAGATTTCCTCCCCGGGAGGCTGAATGACGGGCAGGGAGTTCTGCTCCCCCTCAGGGCCTCAGTTTCCCTGTTGGGATGAGGAGGGGGTGGGCATGAACTGTCAGAGCCACCTGGGACTGACATTCTGCTCTTCCAAGCCATGGGCCCAGGTCCCTTCTCTGCCCTGGCGTCGCCGTCTCCCAGCTCCCCATGGAGCAGGTGGAGATGTGGCGGCTGTGGGTGTGCTCAGCTGTCTGCTTTCATCCCCAACAGGACTTGATCTTTGACCTGGGTGACCCTGTGAGGTGGGAGTACATGCTCCTGGGGACAGATAAGCCTGAGCTGTTCTTGACTGAAGATGACAGTGGGATCAACAATGAGGATGACGTGGAAAATCTGGTGAGTCTCAGCAGCTCGAGAACCCAGGGAATGTGTGTGAAGGCTTCGGGGAGCCTGACAGGCAACCCCAGCAGCATGTGTGTGGGGTGGGGGACAGCCCAGGTAGACCAATGATCATTCCTCAAAGCAGGAAGGCTGCAGCAATGCCCTCATTTCACAGATGGGCACGTTGAGGCCCAGAAGGCCAGTAACCTGCCCAGGACCTCCCGGTGGGCCGGTGGGTTAGCGAAGGGATAGGAGTTGAAGTCGGGTCTTCTGCCCTGACATGGTCCACCTTGTTCAGGAGCTGCCCTGCTCCTTTGGAAAGCATGCCCCTTGCCAGCCTGGGCAACATACTAGGACCCTGTCGCTACAAAAAAAATTGTTTTTAATTAGCTTGCTGTGGTGACATGCACCTGTAGTCCCAGCTACTTGGGAGGCTGAGGCAGGAGGATCACTTGAGCCTGGGAGGTCAAGGCTGCAATGAGCCATGATCATGCCACTGCATTCCAGCCTGGGCAACCCCATCCCCCCAAAAATAAAAAAAAATAAATTTAGAAAAAGAAAGTATCCCCTTGGAGCAGGGTCATAAGACCATCTCTGCAACCCCCTGGGAGCCCCGGAGCTGGCCATGCTCAGTTCCATCCCAAGTAGCCAGCATGAGCCGCACACACTGCCAGGCTTTCTTGTCTGTTCCGTCAGTTCCTCTGAAAGTCTTCCCCGCATACCCAGCCTCCCTTCTCTGAACTCAGTTTCAGCCTTTATGTGAAATGGAGGCAGAAGGGTCATAGTTGTATTCATAGTAATTCTAATAGGTGCCTTAGTCTGCCGTCACAAAGCACCACAGACGGGGGGTGCTTACACAACAGAAATTAATTTTCTTACAGTTCTGGAGGTTGGAAGTCCAAGATGAAGGTGTTGGTAGGGTTGGTTCCTTCTGAGCCCTCTGTCTTTGGCTTGTAGATGACTCTCTTCTCCCTGTCTTCATATTGTCTTCCTTCTGTACAAATCTGTGTCCTAATCTATTCTTATAAGGACACCAGTCATATATATATATATATATATATATATATTTTTTTTTTTTTTTTTTTTTTTTAGACAGAGTCTCCTCTGTTTCCCAGGCTAGAGCGCAGTGGCACAATCACAGCTCACTGCAAACCTCAAACTCCTGGGCTCAAGTGATCCTCCCACTTCAGCCTCTTGAGTAGCTGGAATTGCAGACACACACCGCCACACCTGGCTAATCTTTGTTTTTCACGGAAACACGGTCTTGCTATGTTACCCAGGCTGGTCTCGAACTCCTGAGCTCAAGAGATCCCCCTGCCTTGGCCTCCCAAAGTGTTGATACTACAGGGATGAGCCACCATGCCCAGCCAACAACAGTCATATTGGATTAGGGCCCACTCTAACGAACTCATTTTACCGTAGTCACCTCTCTAAAGACTCTGTCTTTAAATACAGTCATTCAGACAGCAAGTGATCAAGACAACAACAACAACAAAAGAAAAAATAAGAAAAATAAATAAAACAGTCACTTTCAGGGGTTAGGACTTCAGTCTATGAATTTTAGGGGGACGCCATTCACCTGTAGCAAAAGGTAGCACTCATATGGTCCTTGCTAAGTATTGGGCTCCATTGTGTCTACTTAACCTCAAGTAACTCGTTTAAATCCCCACAGCCACCTGGTGAGGTGGGCACTGGTATTGCCACCCATGATTAGTGTTATCCCGTTTTACCGATGGGGAGACTTACACCCGAGGGGTTAAGTCACTCACCCAAAGCAACACAGCTGGTAAGTGACAGAGCTGGGATTTGAACCTACACAGTCTGGCTACACAGTCTGGGTTCTCAACAGTGACTCTGTTCTACCTCCTGGGGCTGCTTGGCACAGCAGTGTAGACCGCCTGAAAAGGGTGCTAAATGTTCCCAGCGCCCTCATCTCCAGAGATAGGGGGCATCTCCTGTGCAGTAAATCTGGGCATAGGCGCCCCCTGCTGGCCGTGGGGGTGTGGACCAGCCAGGGCCTTGGGAGCCCAGCCAGCCCTGCAGGCAGCAGCCTTAGCGCACACATAGCTGATGATCGAACAGTTGCAGTCCCCCCAGCCCAAGAGCCCCCGTTACAGCAAAGATGGACAGAGGGCAGCCCGAAGAGTCAGAGCCCAGTCATGGACCCCCAGGAAAAACCAGAACCCCGGTGACAGCCCACTCACCTGGCCACCTTAGAGATTTTTGACAATGCTAACTGCTGACTGCTCACCCATTTTTGTCCCCTGCAAAACGTCACAATTAGATAAACAGGTGTCAGAGGTATGAGCAATATTTGTGGGAGAAAAGTTTTAAGTCGAGAGAGTCTTGTCCAAGTTTCTGTGATTATCTAGTTTGAGGACCATTTGTCTAGATTGGGCCTTATTTCACAAGTGGGGAAATTAAGTATCAGAGAGAAAATAGTAATAGGCCAGGCACGGCAGCTCATGCCTGTAATTGCAACACTTGGGAGGCCGAAGTGGGTGTATCATTTGAGGTCAGGAGTTCGAGACCAGCCGGGGGCAACATGGTGAGACCCCCCATCTCTACTAAAAAATACAAAAATTAGCTGGGTGTGGTGGCGCATGCCTGTAATCCCAGTTACTCGGGAGGCAGAGGCAGGAGAATCGCTTGAACCTGGGAGAAGGAAGTTGCAGTGAGCTGAGATCAAGCCACTGCACTCCAGCCTGGGAAACAGAACAAGTCTCCATCTCAAATAATAATAATAATAATAAGCCAGGCATGGTGGCTCACATCTGTAATCCCAACACTTTGGGAGGCCGAGGTGGGTGGATCATGAGGTCAAGAGTTCGAGACCAGCCTGGCCAATATGGTGAAATCCTGTTTCTACTAAAAATACAAAAATTAGCCGGGCGTGGTGGTGCACACCTGTAGTCCTAGCTACTCGGGAGGCTGAGGCAGGAGAATCACTTGAACCCAGGAGGCAGAGGTTTCAGTGAGCCAAGATCACGCTACTGCACTCCAGCCTGGGCAACAGAGAGAGACTCCATCTCAAAATAATAATAATAATAATAATGACGATGATGAGGATGATGATGTCAGCCAGGCAGAGTCCCAAGGCCTTTACAGACATTATATCATTTAATCCTCCTAAAAGGTCCAGTTTACAGTTAAGGAAACTGAGGCTTAAAGCCGTTAAAAGACTTGCTCAGGCCCTTAGCTGGTCTTGGAGAGAGGGTGGGGCTTGGGTGCCCTGAATCCAGAAACACCTCTCTAATAATGAAGGGCCTGCAGCTGGGGCAGGGCAGGCCCGGCAGGCAGGGTGGGGTGCTGCTGTCCTAAGCCAGGCAGGTACAGGAACGGCTCCCTGCCCAGAGCCGAGTCCTCCTCTTCCACATCATGGGTGCTGCTCATGACCTCTAATTCCCCTGGGGAGGCCAATGGATCACCTTGGCTTGGCTCTGTGGGCAGAGATAGAGGTTTGACCATAACTTCTGCTTCAAGGCCCTGACCAGCACCACCTCCCCCACCCCCTTCTCTCCCATCAGGACAAGGAGGATGAGGATAAGAGCTTCGACATGCCCCACTCGTGGGTGGAGCAGATTGAGATCTCCCCAGAAGGTATTTGCTATTTGTGTGTTCACTTTTCCTCTCCAGACCCAGTTCCTGGGCCTCCAGAGAGGTCTGTAGCAGCAGCAAGGGGGAGACAGCAGTGACACAGGGGATGTGCAGCAACGGCGGGGGGGTCCAGCAGTGAGGGGGAGACAGCAGTGACGCAGGGGGTGTGCAGCAGCGGGGGGGGCCAGCAGCGAGGGGGAGACAGCAGTGACGCAGGGGGTGTGCAGCAGCAGGGGGAGGTGCAGCAGTGAGGGGGAGACAGCTGTGACGTGGGGGAGGTGCAGCAGCGAGGGGGAGACAGCAGTGACGCAGGGGGTGTGCTGCAGTGGGGGGATGCAGCAGTGAGGGGGAGACAGCAGTGACGCAGGGGGTGTGCTGCAGCAGGGGGAGGTGCAGCAGTGAGGGGGAGACAGCAGTGACGCAGGGGTGTGCTGCATCAGGGGGAGGTGCAGCAGTGAGGGGGAGACAGCAGTGAGGTGGGGGGTGTGCTGCAGCAGGGGGAGGTGCAGCAGTGAGGGGGAGACAGCAGTGATGCAGGGGGTGTGCTGCAGTGGGGGGATGCAGCAGTGAGGGGGAGACAGCAGTGACGCAGGGGGTGTGCTGCAGTGGGGGGATGCAGCAGTGAGGGGGAGACAGCAGTGACGCAGGGGGTGTGCTGCAGCAGGGGGAGGTGCAGCAGTGAGGGGGAGACAGCAGTGACGCAGGGGGTGTGCTGCAGCAGGGGGAGGTGCAGCAGTGAGGGGGAGACAGCAGTGACGCAGGGGTGTGCTGCATCAGGGGGAGGTGCTGCAGTGAGGGGGAGACAGCAGTGATGCAGGGGGTGTGCTGCAGCAGGGGGAGGTGCAGCAGTGAGGGGGAGACAGCAGTGATGCAGGGGTGTGCTGCAGCAGGGGGAGGTGCAGCAGTGAGGGGGAGACAGCAGTGATGCAGGGGTGTGCTGCAGCAGTGAGGGGGAGACAGCAGTGAGGCAGGGGGTGTGCTGCAGCAGGGGGAGGTGCAGCAGTGAGGGGGAGACAGCAGTGATGCAGGGGGTGTGCAGCAGTGGGGGGATGCAGCAGTGAGGGGGAAACAGCAGTGATGCAGGGGTGTGCTGCAGCAGTGAAGGGGAGACAGCAGTGATGCAGGGGTGTGCTGCAGCAGTGAGGGGGAGACAGCAGTGATGCAGGGGTGTGCTGCAGCAGTGAGGGGGAGACAGCAGTGAGGCAGGGGGTGTGCTGCAGCAGGGGGAGGTGCAGCAGTGAGGGGGAGACAGCAGTGACGCAAGGGGTGTGCTGCAGCAGGGGGAGGTGCAGCAGTGAGGGGGAGACAGCAGTGACACAGGGGGTGTGCAGCAGTGGGGGGATGCAGCAGTGAGGGGGAGACAGCAGTGAGGCAGGGGGTGTGCTGCAGCAGGGGGAGGTGCAGCAGTGAGGGGGAGACAGCAGTGAGGCGGGGGGCGGGTGTGTGCTGCAGTGGGGGGATGCAGCAGTGAGGGGGAGACAGCAGTGACGCAGGGGGTGTGCAGCAGCAGGGGGAGGTGCAGCAGTGAGGGGGAGACAGCAGTGAGGCGGGGGGCAGGTGTGTGCTGCAGTGGGGGGATGCAGCAGTGATGGGGAGACAGCAGTGAGGCGGGGGGTGTGCAGCAGCGGCGGGGGGGGGACACAGCAGAGAATGCCCTACCCCACATTTCTTCCCTTCCCACCTTCAGCTGCACCCTGCCTCCCTCCTCCCTTCCTGCCACACACACTCAGCTCTGTGACCCCAAGCGCCTGACACCGTCTGGCACACAGGGCAATGGGGCTCAGTGAGCCTGTGCGGCATGATGGCATGTGGGCAGGAGCAAGGCCTGGGAACCTAGCCCGTTCCCCTCTCACACTATTCTACCCAGAGGAGGCCACGGGCAGTGCCCAGATGGTGCAGGGGGTCTCAGGACCGGAGAGGGGTAGGTAGAGAAGGCAGGAGGGCAGGGACTGTCATGCTCCATGTTAATATCTGCTGGTGCCCACTTAGGAGCACCCAGACCTATGGGAAGGGCATGGGCCATTTCATCAGAATGGGAACCGCCAGAGAGGGTGTCATGGGAACCCAGAGGAGGCACACCCAGCGCAGCACTGGGGCTAGGGCCTGGGGATGGATGGGCAGAAAGGGGTACTAGAGTAGGCTAGGGGTCACTTGGGCTAAGTTTTGAAGGCTCCGAAGGAGTCAGTCCAACCAGGGGAGGAGGGGATGATGGTGTTTCTGGCGGAGACTCGCACAAGCAAAGCCCGACAGTGGGAGAGTATGGCTGGCTGCGGTTCAGACCCTCTGATGGGGCTCAGATCCCATTCTTGGGTGGATCTGTGCTCCTGCCTGGCCTGAGAAGTCCTCCAGGGCTGCAGCCACCCCTGGTGACTATTCTCCTCGGCCTCTCTGGATCGGGCTTGGGGCTGGAGGAGGTCAGTACACAGCGAACAGGCAGTGGGTGGATGAGTGGCTGGGTAGGGCTGGCCCCTCCCCCAGTGTAGGAAGGAGAGACCCCAACTGACTCTGTGTCCACAGCATTCGAGACCCGCTGCCCGAATGGGAAGAAGGTGATTCAGTACAAGAGGGCAAAGCTGGAGAAGTGGGCCCCGTACCTCAACCACAACGGCCTTGTGAGCCGCCTCACCACCTACGAGGACCTGGAGTGTAAGGGGGATTGCTCTGGCCATGGGTCCAGGCCAGGCCGGGGTGGGGGAAGCTTCTGCTGTCTCTGTGGGCATTGCTGGCCTCCGTGTGCCTGGAATAAGTGGCGGGGGTGGGGGTGGGGTGAAGGCCAGGGGAACTGGCCCGGCTGCAGCAAGCGCCCATCGGCCTCACAGGTACCAATATCTTGGAGATAAAGGAGTGGTACCGGAACCGGGAGGACATGCTGGAGCTGAGACACATAAACAAGACCACAGCCCTGAAGACAGACTACTTCAAGCCCGGCCACCCCCGGGCTCTGCGAGGTGCGTGGGTCCTCTTTCCTGGGCCGGCCAGGAGCCCGGGCTGGGGCCTGACACACCCTTTGGCAGGTGGTATGTGGTGGGAGGAGCCAGCATACATCTTACACAGGGGTTCTTGGACGGCAAGCAGTGGAAGTGCCCTGCCTCCCTCAGCAAACCAATGTGTGGGAGGTCAGGGAAAGCTCAGCAAAATCCAAGGAAACGTGACGAATGCGCCTCAAGCCAGGGCCGCATGCCGCCTCTGTGGTTGGAATCAGGCAGGAACCTCACCATGAGGTCACACAGTGGAGGCCACATTTAAAGAAGGCAGGGCCGGGCACAGGGGCTCACACCTGTAATCCCAGCACGTTGGGAGGCCAATGTGGGCAGATTGGTTCAAGACCAGCCTGGGCTATATGGTGAAACCCCATCTCTACAAAAAATACAAAAATTATCCAGGCATGATGGCACTGCTTATGATCTCAGCTACTCAGGAGACTGAGGCAGGAGAATCACTTTAAGCCCAGGAAGTCAAGGCTACAGAGAGCCGAGATTATGCCACTGTGCTCCAGCCTTGGTGACACAGTGAGATCCTGTCTCAAGAAAAAAAAAAAAACCCTGACCAAGAAATTTACAAAAGAAGCATAGGGCTAATATACATTTAAAAAATGATCAACCTTGGCCAGGCATGGTGGCTCATGCCTATAATCCCAGCACTTTGGGAGGCCAAGGTGGGTGGATCACCTGAGGTCAGGAATTTGATACCAGCCTGACCAATATGGTGAAACCCCATCTCTACTAAAAATACAAAAATTAGCTGGGTGTGGTGGCGGGTGCCTGTAGTCCCAGCTACTCAGGAGGCTGAGACAGGAGAATTGCTTGAACTCGGGAGGCGGAGATTGCAGTGAGCTGAGATTATGCCACTGCACTCCAGCCTGGGTGACAGAGTGAGACTCTGTCTCAAAAAAAAAAAAAAAAAATGTGTACACTTTTGGACCCAGCAATTCTGCTGAGAATTTATTCTTAGCTAATAAAGGACAAGAACAAAAAATGCACGATGCAGATGTTTATCGTGGTGTTGGTAATCATCAGAAAAAGCTGCACACAACCTAAACACCCCGCAATAGGGGGCTGGTTCCATAGCTAATCTCATCCATAATGCGGAGCTGTCTTCTCCCTGGGCCTGGGGTTGGGTGATCAAGCCAGCAGCCACATAGTTCCTAGTGCTCATGAAGCTGTCTCCTCCCATCTCCCGCTCCCCACCCAGTGCACTCGTACAAGTCCATGCAACCCGAGATGGACCGTGTCATTGAGTTTTATGAAACGGCCCGTGTGGATGGCCTGATAAAGCGGGAGGAGACACCCAGGACAATGACAGAGTACTATCGAGGACGCTCAGACTTCCTCTCCTACCGCCACGTCGACTTCGGACCCCGAGTCAAGAAGCTCACTCTGAGCAGTGCAGAGTCGAACCCCCGGCCCGTTGTGGTAAGAGCTTGCCAGGGCTGGGGACAGGTCGCCCTCCTTCTCTGGCAGCTGATGTCACCTCTGAATGGTGAGAGCCCTGGCTCTGGGTGGCATCAAGGTCTGAGACATAATCCAAAGGCACCAAGCATGCGAGACTCTGTCTCAAAAAACACACAAACACACATGCACAAAACGTGTACACTTTGGTTCCAGCAATCCCACTGCTGAGAATTTATTCTTAGCAAATAAGAATTCTTATTCTTAACAAATAAGTTATTCAGTGATGAACCAAGCATTTTGCCAAATGTATTTAGCTGCTATGAAGAAATACCTGAGACTGGGTAATTTATAAAGAAAAGAAGTTTTATAGAGTCACGATTCCGCATGGCTGGGGAATCCTCAGGAAATTTACAGTCATGGCAGAAGGCACCTTTTCACTGGGCAGCAGGAGCGAGAATAAGTGCTGAGCAAAGGGGAAGCTGCTTATAAAACCATCTGATCTCGGGAGAACTATCAGGAGAACAGCATGGGGGAAACCACCCCCATGATTCAATTACCTCTGCCCTTGACACGTGGGGTTATTACAATTCAAGGTGAGATTTGGGCGGAGACGCAGAGCCAAGCCGTATCACCAAATGCACGATCCTGGGCTTGTCTAGGACAAGACTGTGCCCTCAGCCACGGGACCAAAGATGTGTTATTTTCTTATTGTTATAAAAAATACACACTCATGACTACACATTTGGAAAATATGGGAAAATGTAGAGAAAAGCAAAAATACCTCAGAATGGCATCTCTCATATATTACCACGGTTTATAGGTTTGGTTTTGGAGTTTTTTAACTTAATTGAGATCAGGACCCGGGGATTAGAGTCCCTGTGTTATCCACTTAACATTAAATTGTCCATTTTCCCCTCCATGTCATTACAAATTGGCAACTGTGTGTAATGGCAGCATGCCAAAGAAGCTCTTTCTAGCAGTGGGGGATGTCTAGCAATGGAGTAGGCTGCCTGAAGAGGTGGTGAGCTCCCCATCTCCTGAGGTGGGCGAGCAGGGTCTTGAAGGAGCTGAGGAGGGGCCCAGCACCACGTGGGACTGGAGTGGCCTGGCCCTAAGAACCCACAAAATCCATCCCCACACGAATCCCCAAACGACCCCAGACTCCAGTGTCCTGAACATCCGTTGCTCCTGCCTGCGGGCATGCACAGAAATCTCCTCTCACACCCTCACCCTGCATGTTCTGGCCTCCCAGAAAATCACAGAGCGGTTCTTCCGCAACCCCGCAAAGCCCGCGGAGGAGGACGTGGCAGAGCGCGTGTTTCTGGTCGCAGAGGAGCGCATCCAGCTGCGCTACCACTGCCGCGAGGACCACATCACCGCCTCCAAGCGCGAGTTCCTGCGGCGCAGCGAGGTGGACAGCGAGGGCAACAAGATCATCGTGACGCCCGACATGTGCATCACCTTCGAGGTGGGCCTGGGGGCCACGGCGGGCAGGGGTTGGGTGCCGTTGGAACCGGAGCCCTCTGCCTCATTCCAGTAACTTGGGAGAACGAGGATAGGCACTAGTGAATCCCGGCCAGGAAATTTATCTTCGCCCCTTAGGGAAACCAAAAGTTCCCATTTGGGGAACGCTTCTCTTTGCAGCTGCTCTGAAAATCTTCCCTTTTCCACCAAAAAAGAGAACTCAGCAGGCTAAGACGACTCCTCACGTTCCCAACTCCTGGTCAGGGCAAACCTCAGATCCTAGGGAGTCTCTGTGGGAGGGGAAGATTCTCACCACCTCTGAGGGGCTAGTCTTCCTAGTCAAACAAACCCTCACTCTCCTGGCACAGTCTCCAGCTTCTCTGAGCCTTCAGTTCCTCTTTTATTATTATCTGTATTTTTGTAAGTGAGAAAATTGAGGCTCAGAGAGGTTTAGCAACTTGCTCAAGGTCACACAGCTAGAAAGTGGCAGGGGTAGATTAGAACCCAGGTGATCCTATGCCCCGATCATGGCAGCCTCTGTGTGTCACTGTGGTGGTTGTTGGCCCAGGTGGAGCCCATGGAGCACACCAAGAAGCTGCTCTACCAGTACGAGACCTTGATGCACCTGAAGAAGGAGGAGAAGCTGTCCAGACGTCAGGTCTGGGAGTCGGAGCTGGAGGTATGGTCCTATGGGAGAGTGAGCAGGTGGGCAGTGTCTCTGTTTTTGAGATAGGGTCTCGCTCTGGCACCCAGGCTGGAATGCAGAGTGCAATTATGGCTCTACATCCCCAGCTCAGGTGGTCCTCCCACCTGATCCTCACAGGTAACTGGGACCACCAGAGCACACCAACATACCCAGCTAATTTTTTGTATTTTTTTTTTTAAAGACAGGGTTTTTCCATTTTGCCCAGGCTGGTCTCAAACTCCCGAACTCAAGCGATCTGCCCCCCTTGGTTTCCCAAAGAGCTGGGGTTACAGGGGTGGGGGTGTCTTCATCACACCCTCCAACACTTCCCATCTCAGGTGCTGGAGATCCTGAAGCTTCTCAAGGA
This sequence comes from Aotus nancymaae, assembly GCF_030222135.1. NCBI lineage: Eukaryota > Metazoa > Chordata > Mammalia > Primates > Aotidae > Aotus > Aotus nancymaae. The sequence continues at coordinate 12,908,620 of NW_026988443.1, forward strand.
AGAGGAGGAGGTGCACACACTGACCATCTCCATCTATGACACCAAGCGGAATGAGAAGAGCAAGGAATATCGGGAGGCCATGGTCAGTATCAATCCCTTGTCCAGCCCCCAGCTTTTCCTAGACCCCCCTGGCCTCAAGGGTGGGGTGGACCATGAGGGATTCTGCTGAAAAACCCTCTGTGGGGGATGAGGTTATTGATACCATGAGGTCATCCTTGCTGCTGAGCTGACCGTTTCTATGGTTCACCTTAAAGAAAACCTGGGATTTGGGCCAGATCTCGCCCCATCCCCAGGGGCTGTAGCCTAGCCAAGGCCTGTGGTGCATGGGAAAAGAATTAAAATTATATGCCCACCTCCACTTAGGGCTCCCACTGAGGTTGCACCCTGGGCCAGTGGCCCCAGTGAGCTACCTCTGGCTCCAGGCCTGAGCTCTCCTGCTCTGGCACAGGGAGGGCATTCAGGTTGCAAGTCCCTGCTTGGTTTTCAGGACCAATTTCTGAATCCCTTTCACCAACCAAGTTGAGATTTCTAAAAATAGTTTGGGGTTAGTGAGGCACAACGGGGCATCAGATGACTGTTCTCAGATCCCGCGGGGCGGGGGGAGTCGTCCCCCCCCCGTTTCCAACTTCACTGTCCCATGTCTGCAGATGTAGGACACAGGCCCTAGGGGGGAAAAGATAAGTGAAGAGAGTTACTGGCAATTTTTAACTAACATCATTAATAACCGCTACCATTGACTGAATAAGCATCTACTATGGATTGTCAGGCATCAGGCTGTGTGCTTTACAGACATGATCCTGTCGAATCCTCAGAGAAGGAAACCAAGGCTCAGGTAGAGAGACACACATTCATGGAAGAGAAAAAGAGTTGGCTGTCACCAGGTCCAGATATCAGCGCGTGGGCCCTTCTAAGACCTGTCTTGGAGGCGCCATGCACCGGGACCTGGCTGTGAGGTCTGGTTTTGTGCTAGCACACTGCTGATACAGAGCTGGTGAAGAGTTCTCTGCAGCCCCTGCTGATCCAGCTGACTCCCCCTCACCATTACAGGAGCGCATGATGCATGAAGAGCACCTGCGGCAGGTGGAGACCCAGCTGGACTACCTGGCCCCATTCCTGGTCCAGCTCCCGCCAGGAGAGAAACTAACACGCTGGCAGGCGGTACGCCTCAAGGATGAGTGCCTCAGTGACTTCAAGCAGCGGCTCATCAACAAGGCCAACCTCATCCAGGCCCGCTTTGAGAAGGTGCCACCAGTGCCTTGGTTGGGGAGGGGATTTCAGCATCTGCATCCAGAAAATGGGCCCAGGGCTGCCTGCCCACCACCTCACAGGCTTGTGAGGGCCTGAGGAGGGGGATGAATATGTCAGTGCTTGGGGTTTCCAAATGGCTGAGTTGTTCCTCCTCACACTTCTTTATCAAATAGACGAATGGATTGGGGGATAGATGGATGGATGGATGGATGGATGGATGGATGGATAGATGGATAGATGGGTGGATGAATGGATGGGTAGATAGTTGGATGAACTGGTGGATGGATGTGTAGATGGATTGATAGGTAGATAGATGGATGGGTGGGTGGATTGATAGGTGGATAAATGGGTAGGTAGACGGGTGGGTGGATGAATGGATAGGTGAGTAGATAGATGTATGGGTATATGTATGGATAGGTGGGTGGATGGATGAATGAATGAATGGGTGAGTGAATGGATGGATGGATGGATGGATGGAGAGATGAGTGAGTGAGTGGGTGGGTGGATAGATGAGTGGGTGGGTGGGTGGATGGATGAGTGGGTGGTGGGTAGATGGATGAATGGGTGGGTGAATGGATGGATGGATGGATGGATGGATGGGTGGATAGATGGGTGGTTGAATGGATGAGTAGACGGATGGATGGATGAATGGATAGGCAGGGATGGGTGAAGGGATGGGCAGAGGAATAGATGGGTTGGATGGATGCATAGACAGAGGGATGGTACGTTATAACAACTCCTCGTCCTTGACCCATTTTTGTTGGTCAGGCACACACCTTGTAGTTTCATGCACTACTAAAATTATGTCACTTAATTTTGACAAGGAGCTCTACAGGGGAGGGGGGAGTACAGTGACCCTCATTTTGTAGACAAGAAATTACAGGTTCTGAAAATGCCAGTAAGTTGTCCAGAGCTACATGGCTGTCTCAGTCTTGACCCCTGCTCTGACCTCATGGACATGACATCCCTATAAACATGACCCCACTGGCTCCCACTCAAGATATTTTGTGGCCCCTGCTTCTGTGTCTCTGGCTTGTGTGGGTGGAAACAGTGGGGCCAACCGTCATGGGGCTGTCTGGTGACCAACGGCATTGCAGCCTGCAGCCTGGGTGAAGCTCGGCCTTGTCAGCCCTCCTGCTCTGACCTCCCTATGTCCACAGGAGACCCAGGAGCTGCAGAAGAAGCAGCAGTGGTACCAGGAGAACCAGGTGACGCTGACGCCCGAGGATGAAGACCTGTACCTGAGTTACTGCTCTCAGGCCATGTTCCGCATCCGCATCCTGGAGCAGCGCCTTAATCGGTGAGCAGGCGGGGCAGCCGGAAAGAACCCAATGGGAGGCTGGACCACCAGCTTTGTAACCCCTCACCCTCTCTCCATCCCCCTCTGACTTCAGACACAAGGAACTGGCTCCACTGAAGTACCTGGCTCTAGAGGAAAAGCTCCACAAGGACCCACGCCTGGGGGAACTCCTGAAAATGTTCACTTGATGTCCCTCCTAGGGCTTCAGCCAGAGCTCCCAGAGAAAGGAAACCTCTTCCCAGGGCCTGGCTCCTGTGCTTCCTCTATCCAGCCAATGCCTGTTTATGCAGACACCTGGCCTCACTACCAGCCCCCCTCCCCTACAGCCCTGTTTGTTCCTGCTTCTCACAATTTTCCTCTAAATAAACACACTCTTTATTTGCCATTTGTGCCTCTCACTTCACAAGTTCCAGTGGCGGCCTTCTTCTTCCCTTATCTATAGCCTGGGACCACCCACTTCCTCCCCTTGGTCTGTCATTTGTTTCCTGTCCTCTGTTGGAATGTCAGGTCTTCACAGCACCTCTGCAGATGGTCCCACAGCCATCTACAAACAACTGGTTAGATCTCAATGTGACTAGGGTGGCCCCACTCACAAAGTGGGATGGGGAAAGCTAAGATGCATACCCCAGAATTTGAGGGCTGAATCCCAGCCCCTCTTCTTACCAGATACTACTTACCCATCTGTGAAATTGGGTAGCATTATTGTATTAAATAAGACTTAATGGCCAGCTGTAGTGGCTCACACCTGTAATTCTAGCATTTAGGGGAGGCTGAGGCAAGAGGATCACTTGAGCCCAGGAGTTTGAGACCAGCCTGGGCAACATAGTGAGACCCCATCTCTTAAAAAAAATGAGCCAGCATGGTGGCATGAGCCTGCTGTAGTCCCAGCTACTCAGGAGACTGAGGTAGGAGGATTGCATTCACCTAAGAGGTCAAGGCTGCAGTGAGCCATGACTGCACCATCGCACTTTAGCCTAAGCAACAGAGCAAGACCCTGTCTCACAAAAAAAAAAAAAAAATGACATAAATTATAAAGCAGAGAGACTGGGAATGGCACATAGAAAGCAGTCATTAAATGTTAGCTAAAACATAGCCCAAAACCACATGAAATGGTTGTCAAATTCATTAGTCATCTGGGAAATGAAATGTCACAATAATGCCCCCTTATGAAAAAAATAAAAAGTACTGATGATGATAAGAAGCAACTGGAACTCCCAAGTAACTTTCTTAGTGAAAGTATAAATCAGTACAACCATTATGGAAAACTGCTTGGCATCATCTACTAAAGTGAAACTATAGACCAACAATTCGATTCCTAGGTTCTACTCTAATCCATCATTCATCAAGTGAGAATGATGAACAACTCATCAGAAATGTAGATAGACAGCTAGCTGTCTGCCAAAAGGCATGTGCTAGAATATTTATAGCATTATTGATAATAGCACCATACTTGGAAGCTACACAAATGCCCATCAAGAGCAAAATGGATACATAAATTGTGGTTTTCAGATATTTTGGGTTGTCTTATAACTGCTTAGGGAGGACTGCTTAGGGAGAATGCTACTGGCATCTAGTGCATACAGGCCAGGGATGCTGCTAAACATACTACAATGCACAGAACAGCCCCCGGCAGCAAATAATTAGCCCCAAATGCCAAAAATATTGACGTTATAGAGTGTATTAGTCCATTTTCACACTGCTGACATACCAAAGACTGGATAATTTATAAAGAAAAAGAAGTTTAATGGAATCACAGTTCCACATGGCTCGGGAGACCTCACAATCATGGTGGAAGGTGAAAGGCACATCTTACATGGTGGCAGACAAAAGAGAATGAGAACCAAGCGAAAGAGGAAACCCCTTATAAAATCATCAGATCTTGTGAGACTTACTACCACAAGAACAGTATGGGGGAGACTGCTCCCATGATTCAATTATCTCCCCCCAGGTCCCTCCCACAACACGTGGGAATTATGTAAGCTACAATTCAAGATGAGATTTGGGTGGGGGCACAGCCAAACCATATCATAGAGCAATGAAAATGAATGAACTGTAACTATACAACTATATGGAATGATATGGTTGAACTGCCTAAGTATAATGTCAAAAGATTCAAAACACAAAAGTACATACTGTATGATTCCATTTATGTAAAGAATAAAAATAAGCAAAATTAATTGGTGATATCAGAAGTTAAGACAACCCTCACTCTTTGAGTATGAGGGTTAGTAAATGGATGTGACTATGGGGCCCTGGGAGGGGATTCTGGTTTCTGGTCATGTTCTGCTTTTTGACCTGGGTGTATTCAGTTTGTAAAAATTCATTAACCTCGTACACTTACAATGTGTTCTCTGGAGTGTTTTTAAGTGCTTGTTGCCATGAATCTAATCAAGCCTTTAGCCCTAACTTAAGAAATTCAAAGGAAGAAATGCATTTAACAAGAAACTTCCATCTAACAAGAACTTCAGGAAATTCAGGTAAATGACACTAAAAGGAACATTCCTAATGTGGGACAATCTACTAGGTAAATGGCCTGCTCTCTTTCAAAGATCGACGTCATAAAAATAAAAGATTGGGGACAGAAATAGAAAGAACTTAAAAGAATCAAGTGTGCTAAATCCTGACTGTTTCCTAGTTAGAAAAAAAAGTCATGAAAGGTTTTGGGATGACTGGGGCTGTGGGTGACCCCCCATATAGGTACCAAGGAAGGAGAGCTAAGCAGAATCCTGGCACAATTAAGACCTGGAGAACTGGGCGTGGTGGCTCACGCCTATAATCCCAGCACTTTGGGAGGCCGAGACGGGTGGATCACGAGGTCAAGAGATTGAGACTGTCCTGGCCAACATGGTAAAACCCCATCTCTACTAAAAATACAAAAATTAGCAGGGCATGGTGGCGCACACCTGTAGTCCCAGCTACTCAGGAGGCTGAGGCAGGAGAATTGCTTGAACCCAGGAGACGGAGGTTGCGGTGAGCCAAGATCGCGCCATTGCACTCCAGCCTGGGTAGCAAGAGCAAAACTCCATCTCAAAAAAAAAAAAAAAAAAGACCTGGAGAATATCTTAGTTTATAGTGTTACTACTCAGTTATTTCCTTTTATATAATCCTTTATACAATCATATATTAGTTTATAGAATTAGGGCTTGGAGAATATCTCAGTTTATAGTGTTACTACTGAGTTATTTCCCTTTATACAATCCTCTCTATATAATCATATATTAGTTCATGGAATGAGTGCCTAAAGAATATCTTACCACTCAGTTATTTCCATATATATACATAAAACTATATCTTAGTTTATAATTGGAGGAATGCCTAGAGTAGACACAGTACAGAGTGTGAATTAAGGAATAAGCAGCTTATAATCGGAGGAATGCCTAGAGCAGACACAGTGCAGAGCATGATTTAAGGGGAAAATAGCTATACCAGGACGAGAACCCATGGCCCAGGCGGCAGCGTTCAGTATCATAAAGATACCCGCTGTATGGCAGGCTTGGGGCAAGAGCCACTCCTCCTGATAGAGAAGTTGTAGGACCTTGCTCCAGTTCTTGTGGAAGGCTGCCCTCAGACCGGCAATCGCACCTTGGTGACTGAACTTTATTAGCTCTTGTTACTGTACTGCTCGAAAAGCATTCCCCTATAGAACTCATTGGAAGCTGCCAGCAGGTGGCGTAGACCCTGACAGCTCTGTCACTGCTGTGACTTAAAGCATCCTCCTATAAATCTTCTTAGTAGCTTGCTCATAGATAGAGGTATTGCACACTGCACCCTCTTCACTGCGCACAGCCCACCTCCATGCCTCAGTGACCTAATGGGGGTGGACCCCTTACTGCACACGGCCCTTGCCTCAATGACCTAATGGGAATGGGCCCCTTGCTGCGCAATGTCTACCTCCTAGCCTAGGTGACCTAATGGGGTAGACCCCTTGTTTTATTGCTCATGACCCTATCACTATCCTTAAAGATGAATTCACTCACTGCCCTGCCCTCTAACCTATATACAATAAATACGCCTCTGGACATTCGGGGCCTCGCCTGACTCCATTCATAGGTGGCATGGCCGCCTGAGCCCAGCTGCATTTTCCTTGTACTTCTGTGTCCTGTCTCTTTATTTCTCGGATCCTGCCCTTAGCACAGCATAAGGGACACCCCGCGACCCTGTGGGCCATCAGCCCTACGTGGAGCCATATGAGCGTGGACTGGGTTGTTAGAGAATTAGTAAGTTTTCTTAGCAGTGGTGATACAATGGTTATGTAGAATAACGGCTTTTTTTTTTTTTTTTTTTTTTGAGACGGAGTCTAGCTCTGTCACCCAGGCTGGAGTGCAGCGATACAAACTCAGCTCACTGCAACCTCTGACTCCAGGTTCAAGCAATTCTCCTGCCTCAGCCTCGAGTAGCTGGGATTACAGGCACGTGTACCACCTCAGCCTCTTGAGTAGACGGGATTACAGGCACGTGCGCCACCTGGCTAATTTTTGTATTTTTAGTAGAGATGGGGTTTCACTGTGTTGGCCAGGCTGACCTCGTGATCCACCCGCCTCTGCCTGCTAAATTGCTGGGATTACAAGCTTGAGCCACTGTGCCTGGCCGAAGGGCATTATTTTTATTTTTTGAAAGGAGTCTCACTCTGTCACCCAGGATGGAATGCAGTGGCCCTATCTCAGCTCACTGCAACCTCTGCTTCCCAGGTTCAAGCGATTCTCCTGCCTCAGCCTCCTGAGTAGCTGAGATTACAGGCACGTGCGCCACCACGCCCAGCTAATTTTTTTATTTTTAGTAGAGGCGGGGTTTCACCATGTTGGCTAGGCTGGTTGCAACTTCTGACCTCAGGTGATCTGCCCTCCTTGGCCTCCCAAAGCGCTGGGATTACAGGTATGAGCCACCGCGCCTGGCCAAGGGCCTTGTTTTTAAGAACTACATGCTCAGTATTTGGTGTTGGGGTGAAATGTCGTATCTACAATTTTCAAATGATTCAGAAAAAGATACACAAAGCAAATATGCAAACTTAACAAGTGCTGGAATCTACAAGGTATCATATTGTCAAGTTTTCTTGATTTAGTTTTTTTATAACACAAAAGTTGAGGGAACTGCAGGCTGGATAGTTTTGATCCGATGTTATTCTACTAGTCTAATCTTTTAAAGGTGACTTATGGTGGCTCGCGCCTACCCAGCACTTTGGGAGGCTGAGGCGGGTGGATCACCTAAGGTGAGGAATTCAAGACCAGCCTGGCGAACACGGAGAAACCCCATCTCTACTAAAAATACGAAAAATAGTCTTAACCAGGCGTGGTGGCTGGCACCTGTAGTTCCAGCTACTCGGGAGGCTGAGGCCGGAGAATCATTTGAACCTGGGAGGCAGAGTGGGGACTCCCCAGTGCTTTGGCTTTCAGAACAAGGGTTCGAAATCTGGGGATATTACTTTCTGACCGTGTGATTTTTTACAAGCATCTTAACCCAGGCCTCAGTTTCCTCATCAGTAAAGGGCAACAAGAATTCCTATCCTTTCGGGCTGTGGTGAGTGTTATGTAAGTCCAAGGAGCCCCGACCTGCGGTGAGAGGCTGGAGGCCGAATGGGGAGGTTTGAGGGGCTCTAGGTCCCTGGACCAACCTCTGGGTGACAAGGAAAAGGTGGCTGCGGGGCCGAGTCCTTCCTAAGTGGCTATGCGAAGGGCCCTGAGTCGAGGCGGGTTACAGCACTTCCTTGAGCCTACCCAGCCCAACGTGTCACAAATAAAGCCGGCCTTTCTCGGATTCCCAGATTGCGGCTCCTCAGGGAGCAGCAGCCCCTTGCCCACGCCATCCACTCGCCGGCGGCGGCTACGTGGGCAGCACTCCAGGCTCAGCGCCTGCCTCGGACCGGAATCAGGCTCAGGCTGTTTCCTTCTAGACCTCCCGTGGGGGATTCAAGCCGGCGTCCGGGTCAAAGAACAGGAGCAAAGTCCTCATGCAGGCAAAGGTAAGAACGAGGAGCTTCGGCAAAATGCCGACTAAGGCCTCCTTAGGTTTTGCCCCACTCCAAGATGGAAGGTCCGCGGCTTCACACTGTCCCTAAAATCCCCTTCCCATTGGCTACTTGGGAATTTTTTTTTTTCAATAATGCAGACGCTAATTGGTCAATCTAGGACGGTTGCTCAAGTCATTGGCGCAGCCGCCATTGGAGGGCGGCTCTCAATTTTCAAACACAAATTAGGTTCGAGGAAGGAAAGCGGGAGGAAAGGTAAAGCTTGAGACGGAGGCGGGACCAAGGAAACGGCAGCTTGCATTGGTTCGTTAGAGGCAAAGGGGCGGCTCCTGAATGCTCTTTCCTTTTGATTAGTCCGAGTTAGGAAAAGAGGGCGGGTACTTAGGAAAAGCGGCAGAAGCGCCTGCTTCCATTGGTCAGTCCTGGCAGGAGGCGGAGCGCCCGCGGCAGCTGATTGGTGCGGGAGGCGAGGCGGGCGGGGCTCTGAGCCGGAGGTTTTGTTGTGAGGGTCGGTTGTCAAGCAGCGGCCAATCAGGGCAAGCGATGGAGGTAAGTGGGGGTCGCGCCTGGAGCAGAGCCTTGGCCTCCGGAGTCGCAGCTGCAGGTGGAGTGGGCAAAGGGACGAGGAGGCGAGGAGACGGTGGGGCCTGGGCTGGGCCGAGCCAGGCGGGGCTGGCTGGGCTTGCGGGCAGAGGGCTCTGGGCGTGGGAAGGCTAGAGCCCGTACTCCGCAAGCAGAGGGTTGGGAGAATCAGCCGAGGCCGAGGGACCTGCCCCAGCCTCCGGACAAGATGGGTCGGCGTGGAGACCGGAGGGGGCACAACCGGGGAGGCCGGAAGCAAAGCTGGGGGTCTGCAGGAGGATGGGTAATGAATAGGGAAAGGAAAAGCAGGAAAATGAATGAATGGGAGACCCCGGGAACATATGGGAAAGGGCAGTAACGGGGGTCTGGCGAGTCAGGGACCACGTGAGGGAGCTCAGGAGACAGGATGTGAATGGGGAGACTCGGGGCAGGGAGAAAAGGGGGTGTGAACGGAGGACTAGAGAGTTAGACCCGGAGACCCAAGAAAAAGGGGACGGAGGGGAGCGGGCTCATGGGAAAGAGGTGAAGTGACTGTAGGAAGGAGGTGGGAGGCTCCATGAGGTGGCCTTTTAGAATTGAGGAGTCATAGCCACTCACGCCCAGACTGGAGGCCTAGTTCCTAGCTCTGTCCTTGGGAATCGTAGGGAGCAAGAGCGGTTCCCTTGCCAGGAGTTGGGGCGTTGGACCATCAGGGTCGTCTTCGAGATTCTTTCCAGGGAGTACTTCAGTGGCCATCTCTGGGATGCCTTTCCTGGGTCCAAAAGCTTAGCTTCTGACTTCACCCCCCAACATCCCACACGTCAGACAAAAACAACTGACTCCTAGGAAATCTATGTGAATTGCAGACACGTGGTCTTCCCTGCCTCACTGCAGCTGCGGCACTTTAGGCAGCCAGCATCCCGGAACAGAGCTGCATCTCATTATCCTGGCCTCTGGGAGGAGTTTCTTTTTCCTTGGGTTTCAAGTCACCCTACCTGACGTGCTCCCTCTGCATAGGCCCAGACCCAATTTGCAGTGCAGCTTCTGGCTCTGGAGGCTTCAGTGAGTGTCAGTCTTTATCGAGTGTCCTTGGTGATCCAGGGAGCTATAGCTCTTAGCAAGCATTTTCTAACAAGACACCACCTCTGTTTGTATTGCAGCCCCGTATTGAGCTGAGATGGCTCAAGCCTAACATTCCATGATCCAGGATCGGGACAGATGTGCACAGGTTGCTGCCATTGCTGCTGTGGGTGATTCGGAACCACGAGGCAGCCCAAGGCCAGGAGACAAGGCATTTTCTCTGCCTGGATGTGTGGGAACTCCCTGCCAACTTGATTGGTGGATCTGGGGGGGATCCACCCCCACCCCACGAGCAAAGCACAATTGATTTTGTGGGGTGGGGCTTCAGGTGCCAGCCAGCTGAAGGATGGCCACCCCTGTGGTCACCAAGACAGCCTGGAAGTTGCGTGAGTGGTTTTCCTTTTTCTTTATCGTCTCATTTATTCTGTTAGCTGCTTGTTGCTGGGAGGACTGAACCCACAGCTTTGTTTCCTGATCTTGGTACAGGGAGGAGACTCCTAGACTTTGGAGTAAGATAGACCACGATGTAAATCATGATGGTGGCACTTCTTAGCTGGGTGACATTGGGCAGGCGACTTAACCTCTCTGACGCTCAGTTTCTTCTCTGTGCAATGAGATAATGATGCCTGCATTCTAAGGTTGCTGTGAAATTCAAGTGACAGGATGGACATCGTAAAGCACTTAGCACAGGATTTCCGGTTAGACTGACAGTAGGGTGAGGAATCCTGAAAGATGTTCTCAGCATTTTCAGACATCTCACAAGTCAGACTTCCCCAGTCAGATGAATGCATCCTGGGCCTGGGATGGGGGAAGGAGTGGGAGCGAAGAGGGGCGGGCAGAGGGATGCAGACAGGGCTGGCACTGCCCACGCCCACCATTGCCTTGTACAAGTTGGTCTAGACTCTCATCTAAAGACTTCATACTCATCAAAATTACTGAGGACCCCAGAGTGATTTTTTTCGTTGGAGTTATATCTGTCAGTATTTACCATGGTAGAAGTTAATATTGAGACATTTTCTAACAAGAATATATAATCAAATAGGCCTCTAGTGGTGTTCTGGGAAACTCCACCATATGCTTATGAGCAAATGAGAGTGCAAAAGGCAGATGCCATCTTAGTGTTATTGTGAAAATCCTTTTGTCTTCTCAGACCCTCCGAAAGGATATTGAGGATCCCAAGCATCCCTAGATCATATTTGGAGAATTCCCCGACACATTGGCACCTCAGTGGGCCCTGCCCTACCTGAGACAGGGTTTCACCATGTTGGCCAGGCTGGTCTTGAACTCCTGACCTCAGGTGATCCATCCACCTTGGCCTCCCAAAGTGCTGGGATGACAGCCATGAGCCATCACGCCTGGCCCAGACTCCACACTTTTTCACCATGAATTTAACCGTAAGACTCTGAGCAAATTTCTTTGCAGGGCCTCTGTTTCCTTGCTTGTAAAGTGAGAGGTTACGGCCATTTTTGTGTTCCCCAAAGTTCTAGGGCTTTTTGGGAAAACCAGTTATGGTTCCCCAAGGAAGGCACACTTTGGTCAGAGTGGCTTTGTAGTTATTGGGATTACATATTCATCCCTTCAACAGCTGGCCTTTCCCCAGAGCTAGGCACTGGGGAGCCAGTGGGGGACAAAGTAGCCAAGGTCTCTGTCCAGTGGGAGCTCAGAGCCTGGGGAGAGCAACAGGCAGGGATTGGATAACTGGATCCGTCCGTGTCTCCTCTATTTGCAAACTGGTACCTGTGCTTTGAAATCAGTTAAGTGGGGGTGGGGTGGAAATGCTGCAGGCTGCATGAACATCAGGTGCTACGGCCCTGAGGCAGGAGGTTCAGTGTATTGGAAGGACTCGGGAGCCCATGGGCGGCAGCACAGCAGGAGGAGGAACGTGGGGCTGCATGGACCTAGTGAGTTCTGCAGGGGCATGTGTCCACAGGACCGCCAGCCCTCCTGAGGCTGCCGTGACTTCATCTTAAAGGCAAGGCCAAGTCATCAGAGTGTGTGAGCAGGAGGTAATGAGATCAGCTGCGTTGGGCATTTGCTGCTGCTGCTGATTTCATGTGCACAGTGGTATCCATGGGAAACTCTGAAGAGCCCAAGGCCACATGACCTCTGGCTCCTTCTGGCTCCAGGGTCTGGTGAGGATCAGAGGTGCGTGGCCCACATGGGGTCGTTGAAACCTAGCATCTTGCATTTGGGATGCGGGTCCTCAGCCCCTCTGGCCATGCTGCACTGTGTTCCCCAGCTTTGGCTGGATGTGGGTCCCAGGTTGTACCCCCAGAGCTTGACCTGCCAGTAGATACTGAGAATTTTTTTTTTTTTTTGAGACGGAATTTTGCTGTATCACCCAGGCAGGAGTGCAATGCTATCTCGGCTCACTGCAACCTTCGTCTCCTGGGTTCAAGCAATTCTCATGCCTCAGTCTCCCAAGCAGCTGGGATTACAGGTGTGCGTCCGGCTAATTTTTGTATTTTTAATACAGACAGGGTTTCTCCATGTTGGCCAGGCTGGTCTCAAACTCCTGACCTCAGGTGATCCACCCACCTTGGCCTCCCAAAGTGCTAGAATTACAGGCTTGAGCCACTGCGCCCAGCCGAGGATTTTTACTTTTTATTTTTTGTATGAAAGTCAAGTATTCGGCCTGGGCTGTTGGTCACTGTCCTTCTAGCCAGGATAGAAGGAGGAGCTCTTAGGGTGGTGCCCCTGCCTCCTCCTTTGCAGGTGCCTGTGCTGTGTCCCTGCCCCTCTGCCCCTCCCTCCGTGGCTCCAGTCATCCCCTGGTCAGGCTGCTTAGAGGGCAGTGATATGGGCCCCCTCTAGAAGGGCCCAACTTCTAAATCCTTTTCGTTCCAAAGTCTGTGGTTTTCCCCCACCCCGCCACCATCTGGTCACACTGGGGCATATTTCATGCGAGGCCTAGAGCAGGCACCCAGGAAATACTGATATTATGAATGAATGGGTGTCTCCAGGGGCAGCGGTCCTGAGGCCCAGTGAGGCGGGGCTCAGCCAGACACTTTCCCTGAGAGGAGTGAGGGCCGGGGACAGATGGAGCCCCCCAGGTAGGCTAGGGGGAGTAGGCAGTGCTTCCATGGAGAGGACGTTAGGCTTGGGCACAGAATGCCAGGGAGAAGGTGACTTGCCCTCTTTCTGGGTCGAGTGGAAACTCATGAACAGACACATGTCTGTGGCTGGAATTCCCCAGGTTTCTGTCCCCACAGTATCCAGAAGACAGAAGGCTCTGGTTGAGATGGGACTAGAGTGGAGCCCGGCTCCCTGGGATCCCCACAGCGAGCTCCCCAGTGCCCTGGCCAGGCCAGGAGTGAGGGTGTCATCCGTGAGACTGAGCCTGCAACTTGTCCCCTGGGCATTCCTGGTGGCCCCTCGGAGCCCGGGTTCCTGGCAAGCAGCTTCCCTGGGCCCGATTTCCCAACCTCCTTGTGGTCTGAAGCCTGAAGCAGAGACACCCAAGCAGGGTGGAGTCAGGGCAGGGATGCAGGAGGGGCCTCTGTGGAGCGCCGTGGCTGCAACACCCTTTTCCTCGGAGTCACCCACACTGGCCTCCTGGGTGCCTAGAGGCATCAGCACCTTGGGGATTTCCCCCGGACTGTGTGGGAGAACTGCCTCTTTGTTCCTTCTTTCCAGGAGGAGCTCTCGCAGGGATGGGCTCTGAGGCCCGGGCCGCGTCTTGCTTCCCTGCCTGTGCTTTGCTCTCTGCGGAGCCCTCAGAGGCTCAAGTCTGCCATCCCCACTGACCAGGCCAGGGGCCTTGGGCTGTCTGCACAGCCTTCTCCTGTGTGGTCAGCCGTCACCCCTACCCCGTCTGCTCAGTCTGCTGCCTCCTGCCCCCTCCTCATGAAGCCCACCCTCCAGTGCCTGCCCAGAGCCCCCATGCCCACTCTCTCATGGTGACTAGCCCAGAGCCTGCCCAACATCACGGAGCCCTCGCTTGCTACTAAGCAGCACACAGGCACGCTCTCAGGGAGTCCTCAGCATCAGGTGTGAGCAGACACGTGATCATCCCCACTTTCCAGACGAGGAGCCAGGTCCTCAGAGGACAAGGGACTAAGTAGCCAAGGAAGGCCATGCAATTGCAGATCGCAGCCCTCAGACCAGAACCTGATCTGTGATTCTGAATTTGTGAGCCGAAGCCCTGTGCGGGCTCACCTGGGGACAGCTTGTCTAGAGGTGACTTCAGTTGTTCTTAAAGTGTGTTCTCCAAATCGGGGGTTTGTGTGGACATTCAGTCAGCAGCCGAGAGGTGCATAGGTGTTGCATGGTCAATTTTTTTTTTTTTTAATTGTTTTTCAAGCCGGGCATGGTTGCTCATGCCTGTAATCCCAAATCCCAACACTTTGGGAGGCTGAGGCGGGCAAATCACCTGAGGTCAGAAGTTTGAGATCAGCCTGACCAACATGGTGAAACCCTGTCTCTACTAAAAATACAAAATTAGCTGGGCGTGGTGGTGCATGCCTATAATTCCAGCTACTCAGGAGGCCAAGGCAGGAGAATCGCTTGAACCCAGGAGGCGGAGGTTGCAGTGAGCCGATATCGCACCATTGCACTCCAGCCTGGGCAACGAGAGCGAAACTCCGTCTCAAAAAAACAAAATTGTTTTTCTTTTTGTATCATAGAATATCATGAGTATATCACACTCGTAATTTCATGGATATTGCTTAAGACCAAGCTAATAAAAATAGCAAGTCAATTTTTAAAATTGAATGTAACTAGTCAATATTACCAGGTGATATGCCGAAACAGGAAAAAGTCATGAAGTCTAAAGGTAGGGCGGGAATGATGAAAGTTGAGAAGCGGTGATTTCCGTCTCAGTCCCATGCCCTGCCCTGTCTGCTGGTCCTGCAGCTCATGGTGGGCACCAGTGGGGGAGCTGAAGGAGGCAGAGCCTTCCACTCACCATTAGGTTCCAGAGCGGGCAGCCAAGCAGGGTCACCCCTCCCCCACAAGGCCCCATCATGCCCTCCTGATGTCCTCTCCGTCTCCTTCCCTGTGTAGAAGAGATCGTTGCCCATGCCAGCAATGTGTCCTCACTGGTGCTGGGCAAGGCCTCCGGGCGGCTGCTGGCTACAGGCGGGGATGACTGCCGCGTCAACCTGTGGTCCATCAACAAGCCCAACTGCATCATGGTGAGCCCCAGCAGCCAGCAGGGGTCAGGACAAGCGCCTGGGGAGGGGACAGGCCAGGAGTTGGAGGCTGAGGAGTGAGCAGCTTCTCAGGCTCTCTTGATCCCAGGGCCCCCTATCCTCTGGGGCCCAGACCAGGGGTGGAAGGGGTGTGGTGGGGACACCGTCAGTGCTTCCCCCAGCTGTCTGCTTAGTGAGGCCTAGGGCAACTCGGCACAGCTGGGACAGTGGCCAGCCCTCAGGAGCGAGGGAGTCACCTGCCTGTGGTACTTTTAAGAACTCCAGGCAGGCTTCGTGAGAAGGTTAAAATAAGCCCTGGGCCTGTGGTTGAGCCAGAAGACTTGTAACCCTCCCCTCCCACCTGCCCATCTGCCCGCCTGGCAGCAACATGTGGGCGTTTATTTTAATTCATTCCCAGCCTTCATTTCCCAGTGAGGATTTGAGGGGACCTGGCTCGAGCTGGTTAGGGAGCTAGTTCTTAAATATCATCTCCCCGACTATTTACGCAGCTGTGTTCAATGCTGGAAACTGTTTTCCAAACAGGAGCACATACAGGAGAAAACACAAACATTCATTACATAGAGTTCTATTATTCAAAGGCCACCACAGTGGGTGCTTTGGCCTGAGTCCTTCTTGATGCTGAGACAGATACGTGTATGTGTCCATGCACGTGTGTGCACACTTGTACATGACGTACACATGTATACATGCAAATACACATACAAGCACACACATGAATAAAAATGCACTGCCACTCGCATGCAGCCTGGTTTTTAAAAATAACAATGCTGCAAGGATTTGCCTGTGTCAACACATATTCTTTTACAACATAATTTTGAATGGCTTCATGGTGTTCCCTTGTAGGGATGAGCTCTAATTAGCTTAGCCACACCCTGTTATCACATGGAGGTTGTTTCCGGCTCGTTCTGGGCTCTGCTGAACCACTCTGTGGTGAACATCCTCAGCAACCTAGATCTTTGAACAGATCTGTGATCACTGCATTAAATTCAAGGGTGTGTGCTTATTTTAAAGCTTTCAAAACAGATTGCCAAATTGCCCTCCAGAAATCATTTTATATTCTCACCAGCATCGGAACCTGCCCTTTCCTCCCTGCTCCACCAGCCCATCCCTTTCCAGCCAGGGAAGTATCATTGTTTTGACTCTTGATGAAATAAAGATAAAGAAAACTAGGCTGGGCGCCATGGTTCACGCCTGTTAATCCCAGCATTTTGGGAGGCTGAGGCGGCGGATCACCTGAGGTCAGGAGTTTGAGACCAGCCTGGCCAACATGGTGAAACCTTGTCTCAACTAAAAACACAAAAATTAGCCGGGCGTGGTGGCGGGCACCTGTAATCCCAGCTACTCAGGAGGCTGAGGCAGGAGAATCGCTTGAACCCGGGAGGTGGAGGTGGCAGTGAGCCGAGATTGTGTCACTGCTCTCGCCTGGGCAACAGTGTGAGACTCCGTCTCAAAAAAAAAAAAAAAAAAAAAAAAGAATATGGCAAGGGATGAATTTCTTAGTAGAAACTTAAATACCTTAGTGTTTTTGTGAGATCCAGGGGGAGAACTGAGATCTACCCCAGGTCAGTAAAGATGACTCGAAATGTTTTGTTTTACTTTGTTTTTAGGGTTCAAATGTGTTCCCCCCACCCTGCCAAAGTAGTAGCATACACAGGCTGAAAAAGCATCACCAATGACTGACCAAAATAGGACATGCCACGACCCCCCGAGGAGCAGGCCAAGCGTCTGGGGCCTGGCTTGCAGGCGTGTCCTCGAACACCAGATGCAGCTGTCAGGCCCCAGCCAGTCTTGCCCTGGCCACTGCCCTCACTCTCACACACCAGCTTCCCAGGCCTGGCAGTGCCTCTAGCCTGCCGGGGTTTCTCTCCCCTTGGGTGTTCTGTGCACGCTCTCCCCCTGCAGGCCGACCTCTTGAATTTATTTTTGTTTATTCTTGAGTATGGGATACACTTAATTCTGTTCAACATCCAGAAGATAGAGGGTCCACAGTGAAAAGTCTTCCACCTTCCCCTGACCTCTCCCCTTTTCATGGGGATGGGCAGTCGGGGAGAGCCAGGGGTTCCAGAGGGGAAAGACAGGTGCCCGGGACCAGCCAGGCCTTGGTTCTGCCATGGCTTCCTTTGCTGAGAGGCTTGCATAGGGCAGCAGTGAAGATGGGAACAGAGCCTGGGCGGGGTTGCTTAAGACTGAAGGGACAGCATCCCTTTATCTTGGCCAGTTGCTTCCCTCCAAGGGGCCCAAGGCCATTTCTGCAGGTGACACCCATGTCAGAAGCATATTGAGAAGAGGGAGGTGGTGGGGGATGACAGTTTGGCCACCTTTAGCCCTGGGAACCCAGGCTGAGAGGAGTAGCTGCTTAGAAAGGGCCTGCAGGAGGGCTGGGCTGTGGCCCCCAGGGGGCGCCCCCTCCTGCCTTAGCCTTTCCCGTGGACCTGGAATTCAGGGCAGCACCTTGGGGGGGGTCTGTCCAGCAGTGCACTGAAGCTGCTGCCCTCTCTCCACAGAGCCTGACGGGCCACACATCCCCAGTGGAGAGCGTCCGCCTCAACACCCCTGAGGAGCTCATCGTGGCGGGCTCCCAGTCGGGCTCCATCCGCGTCTGGGACCTGGAAGCTGCCAAAAGTAGGCCCCCGAGCTTGCCTCCTGCGCACGCGCGCCTGCCTTAGTCTTCAGGCTCTGCGGTCATGCCGCTTCCTCCAGGAAATCTGCCTGGACTAGGTTGGCTGCTTTGCTCCTGGAGCACTAACCTAACCGGGCAGTATGGAAACCACTCCACCCCCATTAGCTTGGCATTGACATGCACTGCTGCCTCGAGCAGCTGAGGGCCTGCCAGAAAATGTCTGCATGAACCACCGTGTGGGTGGGGGTGTGTGTGTGTGTATTTAGAACCTGGAGGGATGTCACATGCCGCCAGGAGCCCTGCAGGTCACCTGACTGAGCGAGGTGTCTGTGTGGGACAGCCGTGAAGAACCAGGGAGCTTGTACCCTGACTCGAGGTGGTCCCCACTCTGCCTCGGCTCCGTCGTGCCACCAGAGGCAGCCTGGGATGGCCAGATCTGTTTGCCTGTGCTCTGTTTTAATTTAGTTTTCATCTGTATGGAAGTTGTACATAGCCTAAACTTTAAAATCTCCAGTACCAGTAGTTCTACAGTGAATTACAATGGAAAAAGGAGACTTCTGCCCCACTCCTTCCCATTCTCCAAGAGCCACAGCTTTCTGTGCTTTCATCTGTGCTTTGCTGATCGCCTCTACCTTTCTAGACCACATGGTCATACTACAGTTTCTTTCTCTTTTAAAAATGTTGGGGCTGGGTGCGGTGTCTCACGCCTGTAATCCCAGCAGTTTGGGAGGCCGAAGCAGGTGGATTACCTGAGGTCAGGAGTTCAAGACCAGCCAGACCAAGATGGTGAAACGTGTCTATACTATAAATACAAAACTAACCAGGCGTGGTGGTGCATGCCTGTAATCCCAGCTACTGGGGAGGCTGAGGCAGGAGAACTGCTGAAACCCGGGAGGTGAAGGTTGTGGTGAGCCAAGATTGCACCATTGCACTCCAGCCTGGCCAACAGGAGCTAAACTCCTATCTAAAAAACAAAACAAAATAAGTGTTAACACATTAGTTATTCCCTTCCTACGCTCTCTCATGGCCACCACCCCTGGCCCCATCGCTCGTGTTTTTCCTTCCACCCTCCTGGTAGCACCATTTCAATAGGCAGTGTTTATAGCATAAGTACTGTACCGCATAAGTGTCATTTACTACTATTTTTTTTAATAACTTGATTTTTCTGGAGTTAATAATTTTTTTTTAATTCATGTGTTTTCTATGTGCATATTACTCATTCATCCCCAAATTCTCTGCCAGAAGAGTAAACCTCCTCCTGTTTCTTTGAAACCCATCCCATAATCCAAGCGCCTTTTTTCAGAGCCTCTCCTCCAGTCCTAGTGGCCTGCAGCCCAGCTGTCATCCTGGGCCTCCGTGTCTCCTCTCTGGGGAGTTCTCTGTCTGCTGCTCCCGGTCCCATGCTGCCACCTTTCTTGGTTTTCTCCCTCTTTTTGATGGAGCACATTCCTTCGTAGCTGACTGAGAAAGGGTGTGGGGCAGGCATAGTTTTAGAGACCTTCTATGGCTGAAAGTGACTTTACGCTACCGCCATCATTTGCTTTTGTGTTTGTTTTACGAGTTGGAGTATAGAGTTCGACGCTGGCAATAAAATAGAACCCTCAGCATTTGGAAGGTGCAGCTCTACTGCCTTTTAGGTTCCAGGGTAGCTATTAAGAGGGGCCAGTTCTGTTCTGATCCCAGACCCTTCACAGGGGACTGGCTTCTTTCCACGTTCTCTCTCTTCTTTCCTCTCTTTCTTTCTTCTCTTTCTTCTCTCTCTCTCTCTTCTTTCCTCTCTCTCTCTCTTCTTTCCTCTCTCTCTCTCTCTTCTTTCCTCTCTCTCTGTTTTCTTTCCTCTCTCTCTGCAGGCTTTGGGGTCTTTGTCTCAGTGTTCTGGTGTGATGAGCCTTGGGGTGGGTCTGTTTCCACCCTGTGCTGGGTCCTTGCTGGTTTCTTGCAGCTGTGGTCTGGAAACATGCCCTCAGGTCTGGGCTGAGCGGAGAGTCTCGCCCACTGCCCCTGTGCCTCGGTGCCTTAGCAGGTGGTGCCAGCTCTACCGATTTTTCAAGAGAGGCTGGAAATCTGGAAATTCATGTAAGCCAATTTTAAAATGTTGACAGCTCATTCAGCATTTTTTTCAGAACACCATACAGGCCAGCACTGTGAGATCCAGATAAGACCTGTTTACCTGATGCTTTTTTTTTTTTCTTTTTTGAGACGGAGTCTCACTCTATCACCCAGGCTGGAGTGCAGTGGTACGATCTCAGCTCACTGCAACCTCCATCTCCCAGGTTCAAGCAATTCTCTTGCCTCAGCCTCCTGAGTAGATTGGATTACAGGCACGTACCACCACGTCCGACTAAGTTTTGTATTTTTAACAGAGACAGGGTTTCGCCATATTGACCAGGCTGGTCGTGAACTCCTGACCTCAGGTGATCTGCCAGCCTCAGCCTCCCAAAGTGCTGGGATTACAGATGTGAGCCATTGAACCCAGCCTGCCTAATACTTTTTGATAGCCCTGGTTGGATCTTCCTGTGTGCCAGGCAGGAGGCACCTACCTGAAGCCCTGGAGAGGAGGTGGCAACGTGGATTTTGCCTAGGCTGTTTTTTCCAGAAGAGAGCTCCTCTGGCCTGGCTGAGA